>NC_087518.1:38027679-40427679 GCF_963921805.1 Phalacrocorax carbo | reverse complement strand
CTCAGCCCCTGCCGTGTTTTCTGGAAAAGGAAATGTCAAATCTGTTATCGTACAATGCTGTGATAGCAGAAGCAGCTGGCATCCAGCTTTGCTGAAGCACCTTGGTCCTCCCACAAGCAGGACCACCCCTCTCCTGTCCGGGTGAGTCGGGTCCTGTCCCTTCTGCTGACAAACCCTCTGCCTGGGGCCATGGCGATGCTCAGAGTGCTTCTCCTGGGGCAACCCTTGCGCAAGGGGATGCTCCACCGGTGGGACCTTCTCCAGGCACTCTGTCTCCAGAGGCTCCTTCCCTTCACCCAGCCAACCCTCCCCATGTCTGGCCAGGAGGAAAGTGCTGTCATTTCCCAGCCATCTCCACTGTGCCACAGCCATGGCCCTGGAGATCACATCAGTAGTTTTGCTTATTTGGTTACTTGCTTATTTGGTTATTAGTGAATTTTATTAACTCTTTGGCACTTTTCAGAGGGAGAACTTTCTTATTTCAGAGAGGAAAACTGTCCTTCGGTGTTTTTTTTTTGGCTAGGTCTAGTTCTGTGTTTGAATAGAGATATTTAATCCCACAGATAAAGGTGTGTGACCATAGCTAATGAGGACATCATTATGTCCTGTTTAATATTATCATTGCGTAATAGTGAAAATAGGATGTTCCTGTTCTCCTGTGCAGACTTTCTACAAGAGTATGATTTGACTCTACTTTTCCGCATCTCTGCTGCATCAAAAAACTACATGGTAATTAATACAGATACTAGTTGTCATGAACAGTTGACATTAGCTGCACGTGACCATGCAGAAACAGCAAGACGGAGATCCTGTGATTTGGCAGCAAGCAGGCATGTTGCAAAACTGGCAGGCTGGAGCTGGGAGGATTGCTTGACTTTTTAGCGTGAACGGGATGTAGAAGTTCAAAGTTGTTAAAAGCAAAGTAGATATGCTAGATATGGTAGATATGAATGATATTCATCATCCAAACAAGTGGTCATCTCTCAACTACTTCTGCCCTGCAGCTGGAAGCACATAATCCCATCTCTTTTAGAGGAAGGAGAGAGAGCAGGGAACCTGGAGGGCGGAGCACCACAGCAGAATTTGGATGATATATGGCTTGCTTCAAGATGGAATAATCTGTTTATTGTGACTTTGTTGCTGTAGCAGCAGTATTTTATTCCAGAGGTGTTGACTGAAGGAAGGAATTTCAGACATTGGATGTGAGAAGGGGTTTGCAGTGGTCCTGCAGTCAGTGGGCACTGGGAGTGCAAAAGCAAGAGGTGAGAAGCAGTACAGGAAAGTCTGGATCTGAATTCCTCCTGTAGCACAGAGAACCCCAGGGATGTAGCCAAAATGCAGCCATGATCGCTGTGTTTTTTTCAGAGCCTGTCCCTTCAGAGCTAGACTGCGGTTCTGCATTAGAATAGCAAGCTGGAGGTGTTGGTGGCGTGTGAACTGGCAGGGATGAGCAGAGGGAGATGATGGAGCCAAGCCCCTCACAGCAGAAATTCTCTCAGGATGGTTTGTGGCACTTTGCACATTTTATGCTACTATTGAAAAGGTGCCTGCTCAGGTCTTCTCTGAAATCCTTGGAAGATAATTTAGTCGTGTTTATTTTAAGTTAATTTAGTTCAGAAAAATTCCTTTCCCCATTCACATAATGCCTCACATAAGCAGTTTAAGTGGCTGGTCTGGATTCCTGTGTCTGTGTGGCCACAAGCACCCACTCCAGCTAACACGGGGTGTTTGAGTTACCAATCTGGCTGGCTGCTGTAGGTACAAAGATAGTCCTCTATCCTCCTGTTCCCGTGCATCTGTACAAACAATAGTAATTTTGCTAATGATATCTGTGGAAAAATAATTTTTAAGCGACTTTGGTTTGTCCAGCTTGTCTTTCAGGGCAAATACAAAGATTTTGTTTGTTTGGTTGGTTTCTGTGTGAGTAAATTTTTTTAGTGCAACTAAAAGTGGGGTTTTTCCTTTGCTTAATCTTTTTCTTTGTTTGATCAGTCTTTTTTTGAATGGACTTCTGTAGATATGAAGGGAAGTGCCAAGATCATCCCCGGACTACAGCAGTAATACTGTTCTTGTAGTGCTCCAGTATTACTGTTTTCGCTGCTTTTATAGGCAGACCATCAAGAGTTATTAAGTAGCTGCTCATTAAAAACGTGGGACACTGTCATGGCCCAATAAATCATCTGTATCTCTGTAAACATCTTTGTCTTACAGACAAATAATGACCTAGTTAATCTATTACTAATTCTTTGTGGACTTCTTGACTGATCCCTAGTACTGAAGGCTAGCACTAATGTTTAATAGACAAGATTCAGAGTCAAATCCTTATTTTCCTGACACTTTTCTGAGGTTTCCACTGCTGAATATGGCATGGAGTTCGTGATGCTGTAACCTCCTCCAGGTGGGTACAGGCTCTGCCAATGAAGAGGCTGCCTGGATGCTCCAGTATACAAGCTGGGGGTCTGCAATAGGCAAGTTGAAGGGCTTCAGTATTTCAGACTTGCTTTGCAGCTAGAAAACCCTGCATACATTAGGTCAGGGTGTTAAGCTCTTATGCCAGCATCTCTGGACTTTTCTGTGAGTGTCAGACACAGTGCCACCTCCCCTTCACACAGGCTGATGCCCTGAGCTGGGGAGCGGGGGAAGGGGGTGGTAATTATCATAACCCTACTCCCAAGATTCCTTAACTGAAAAGTTTAAATACATATGGTGAGATTAAGAACACTGTATTCTTGCTCAGCTTTACAGAAGGCTGAGCTGACTTTGTGCAACTCTCTCAAAATTTGGTAACGTGATGGACATAAGGCTGCATATAAATCATGGGCTTTTGATAATCTCTTGATCATCTGGACTCGAAGCAGCCTATTCCTCAGTTATTTCGTATACGTGAGAAAGAAAGACGTTTATGTGCTGCAATTGAAACACATTCTGAGGAGCTACAACTGGAGATCAGTGAAATGTGATTTCCTGGGAAGGAGTTTTGCCAGGCTGCAATGCTGCTGTGATGAACCCCATGTGTGTCCAACAGGTCAGAGCAAACAAGCCTCTGGTTTTAGCAGGTGGTGACCAAACGCTGTGAGGCAGGGATGCTGAAGAGCACAGCAGGTATCAGCACTTGCAGGCATTACCCTAAAACCTGTCTGGTGGCCTTCCAAGGCAGAGGATGAGAAGATGCTGCTTGCTGAACATCTGAGGCTGTGGGGCTGCAGAGCCAAAGGCAGAGGCTGGGCGCTGCAGTGGGGTGAAGGTTTTGCCAGACCTTGTTTGGAAACAAAAGGAGATCTTGGCATGACAGACCCGATAAATGAAATCCATAGGAATTTATCTGTCTAGACAGTCCTCCACACTTAATCTCCATGGAGCAGCATGTTTATCCTATACCTTTTCTTGTTGCTATGTTGAAAATTCTTCTCATTTCTAACACAAACTCCTATTTTCAAATGATCATTCAAAGTTATAAAAATAGTGTTAGGAGAAGAAGAAGGATAAAATAGATGGAATAAAGAGAGAGGCATTCTTGACATCACAAAATAATTACTGCACACTTCAGATGGGATGGATGCTAACTTTTGATATAGGCCATGTATATATTCCTAGAGACATTTATCTTGCTTTCTAGAGCAATAATGTATATTTATTGCCTGCCTGCTTGTCTTCACATATTCCAGCTAAGATGATGTAGTTAAATTTGGTATGGTGTGTGCACCAAAACTAGTGTAAAGCACTGAAGAATTCACTGCTTCTATGGCTGCTGAAGCAAAGCAGTTATTTAAAACATGCCTTTGTAATATGCCTGGGTCAAGTTGAAAATATTAGAGAATGAGGTTTTTGGGTATCATCCTGCTCAGGATCTTCCAGGTCTGGCCGTAATCATGTAATTACTTTATCATGTGGATAAAGCCAAAGTGTTGCTCTCACATGTGCTGCAGTCCCACTGAAATACCAGAAATCTTCCCATGCGCCCTGGCAATGCTGCAGTGAAACACCCCTGGCACCCCAGAACACTGCAGGAAAGAGGTGCTTAGGAATGGACTGGAAAAAAGGTGCTAAACAGTTTGGGGGGGGGCGGGGGTGGTGGGGGGAGGAGGTGCACTGATTGTTTTTGTGGCTTAGGCTATATTTTATGTTGTGTTTTTCCCTGGCTGTGTTACATCCCTTACCGCACCCCCCTTTAACAGAAAATAATTTTCATTACTACAAATTCCTGCTATTTTGTACTCCTCAAAAGGGCTATAATTCATCAAGTTATCTGTGTTTAAAGAGCTGTTTAATTTCTCTGATTTATATAACTTCCATACCCCTGCAAAACTCTCCTAGATGCCCAGGTACATGCCAAAAGCTCAGCCCATAATGAGGCCAGTGCTACGGGTCAGCACTGATCTGGAGCCCACAGCCACAGGGAGCAGCTGCCTCTGTGCTTGCATTTTGGATGTGCTTTGCAACTGGGCTGGACTCTGATGCCACAGCCACTCGCTACACAACTTACTCATTACTTAGGGCATATAAAAGCTTTCACTATGAAAACCTTCACTTTTTGCAGTACAAAAGCTACGGCTCTGAATGACTGCAGGGGACCTGGGATGCCCACCGGGATTTCCTTAGCTGGGCTGGAAAATCTGTGTCTGCATTTCCAAAGCACAGATGCCTGTCACTTCTGTTGAGGAGCTTTGCTATGTGTTTAGGGGTGCCGCTTTTGGCTTACAGAGCAGACCATTTTGGCTGTGGCGCTGGCTGCGCCATTGGACTGGCTGGACGGGGGGCAGCTGAGGGACTCAGGGGACCCCTGCCCTGTAAGGGGGGCAGGGCTGCAGTGGGCATGGCCATCATGAGCCTTTGAGGCAGGTCTCAGGTCCTGGGCAAGAGGCAGCGAAGAAAAACACTTCCAAATGAGAACTGCAGGAGGGCTGTGGTGGGCATGGGCCCCTGGAGACCCCCAGGTCCAGCCCTGCCCCAGCAGGGTCTCCTGGAGCAGGGCTGCCAGGCAGGCTTGAGCATCCCCAATGATGGGATCGTCACAGCCTGTCTGTGGATCTGCTCCTGTGTTTTGATTAACAGATCTCCATAAAACAATGCATAAATGTACTTTCCACTTTAAAATGTTTATTTTATCAATATTGAGCACATATTGGCACATCTTCAGCTGGATTTAACAACCTGAATTAGCCTTATTTGGCATGACTCGTGATCCTCCAGTGGATTCACTAAAGGTAATCCCCGTTTCTATTTAATGAGGAACACAGACCACAAACAAAGCGCTGTCATGAGGATGGGTTTTGGTGGTGCTGAGGTGGAGGAGAGGTGGTCTCCTGAGCCCACAGCAAAGGGCAGGCCTGGATCTGTGGTGCTGGGCAGGTGGGATGCTGGGCAGGTGGGTTCCTGGGGTACTGTGGTGAGGTTCTCAAGGGTCTTGGGGGAGTGGGACAGCCCTGGGGAGCAGCAGTGGTCCTTGCTGCTCACTGGCTGTGCAGGAATGCTCCAGCCTCATCTGCGGCTGCCAACTGTGAGTGCCAGGTACATCTTGTGGTTGGTCGGTTGTTTTAGTCTCCCTGCCTTCCAAAAAAAATCACCAAGGCACTTCAATTTGTCTTCTTCTCTGGTTTAGTCTTTAAAACAAAAAAAATAGTGTTGTGCCTCTCGACTTAGTAATTAAAGATGCAATTTTATAACCTATACTTTGAAACTGTGGCTCGTGGGTCAGAAGGTACATTTGTTTTTCCAGGCTTGTGTAAGAGCATAAGCTGTCTGCAGATGGGAGTTGGGTTTGAACTGGTTCACAGTCGTTGTAACTCCTGTCAGTGCTCAGATGGGACAAACCCTCTTGTCAGATCATCCCTCAAGTTTGCAGGGAAAACAAAGCAGACACAGTAAATGCAGAGCCCCTCTCTGTGTCCAGAGAGCTATTTTTCTGTAAACACAGGGGATCTGTGGTCCCTTTTGCTCCAAGCAGGGCTCCCCTGACTTCACGTCGCACATTGTTCAGGTCCCTTGGTCCATGGTTTCTGGTGTGGCCAGGGTGTTGTGGCACAGGGCCACCCTCCTGTGCTCAGTGCACCCACTCCAAGCTTGGCGCAGGCAGCCTTGCCGAACTCCAGGGGATTAGGCAGAGATAATTTGGCCTTTGTGGGCTCTGTTTTTGGAAAAGCAAGGCACACTGCCAGGGTGAGACTAGCTCCCATCAAACTTGTGCGTGACAAATGGGTATTCTTGATTCTGGAAAAGCGGTGTTTGTGGGTGAGTCCCTGTGAGTGGCAAAAATAGGGGCACAGCTCAGGCTGTGGTGTGTGAGTGATGCTGCCAGCTTCCCAGGGCAGCCAGCTGTGCTTGCAAATTTTTTTGAGGGAAACTGGAGCTGTGGCAGAGCTGCCAGGTAGGTAAAGTGCAAGTGAGAGCCTGCTGCTGCTGCCAGCTAGCTGGAGGCCGGGGCTGCTGGGAGAGCCTGGCAGTCCTCTGTAATGCCCCGGGTCACTTATGCAGATGGGTTTGGGTGACCAACTGTGCCCCCTGTGCCAGGAAGGTGTCATGGCCCTCGCCAAAGGTAGCAGGGCTTGTGGAGCTTGCCAGCACAGCTCCCTGGTGCAGATGCATCCCAGCCTCTGTGCTGCAGCTCTGGTTACACTCCAGCTGCAGAGAGCTTTGCCACCGGCTGGAGCAGGATCAGGTTCTCCTGCTGCATGTTAAAATGTACTGAACAGGGTGAGGCCACGGATGTCAGCTACATAACTTAATTGTTTATCATTTGCAACTGTGGTTTCCTTACTTTCAGGTTGGCAGGTTTTCTCATTTGCTCTCTCTGAGGTGAAAGGACATTTTCCTTACACTTTTATTTGGGTGAAATTGTTTTTCTCCCCAGACTGACAGGGATCTGATGTGACTGTGGAATATTTCTGTATAGGTTACAGTAACAACACTCTTCACTTGCAATGAAATGTGCTTCTTGTTGTTCATGGGAAAAAAATAAGATTTGGAATTTCCAAAAGATATCCAGTTTGCAGAACCACAAGAAACTTAACTGCTGCCGGTAGTCTAGGGTATCCAGGGAAATAAATTTGCTGCTAGAAATAGATAAATGCATATAACAAAAATATATATGTTAATCATAGAATGGTTTGAGGTGGAAGGGACCTTAAATATCATCTAGTCCCATCGCCCCTGCCATGGGCAGGAACACCTTCCCCTAGACCAGGTTGCTCAAACCCCCATCCAACCTGGCCTTGAACACTTCCAGGGATGGGGCAGCCACAGCTTCTCTGGGCAACCTGTCCCAGTGCCTCACCACCCTCAGAGTGAAGAATTTTTTCTTGTATCTAACCTATGTCTACCCTTTTTCAGTTTAAAGCCATCACCCCTTGTCCTGTCATTACATGCCCTTGTAAAATGTCCCTCTCCAGCTTTTCTGTAGGCCCCCTTCACGTACTGGAAGGCTGCTATAAGGTCCCCCCGGAGCCTTCTCTTCTCCAGGCTTAATAACCCCAACTGTCTCAGCCTGTATGAATACAAAGGAAATATAGAAACTGATTGTTACTTACAAATAGGAGCAAATAACACTGTCCTGAAACATGTTTCCATTGTCTTCTCCTACACTTACTGGTGAAGTGTGTATCTGACACACAACTGAATCCAGAAAAACTGTGCTTGGGGAGGGGGATCATAAAAGCTGACAGAGCAGAGCCAGGGTCATACACGTTAGCTTTGTGCTCAGAATTTCTGTTCCTGCTACTCTTTGAAGGGTTGGCATAAAAATAATTCAGCCTTAACAACTGGGTGAGGAAGGATGTGGCATAAAGCATGTTGGTCAGATAGACCACAATAGCACAGTTGTAACTTTATACCAGATTTGGCATAAAATAATACAGAAGCTAACTTACTGTGGTTTTAGTTAATATGCCATTTAAAAAAAATAAATTAGTACTTTCGTATTCCTGTGTGTGCACTTTCCTGACATCCAGCAGGATGCTTTTCCCTTCTGTTGTGGTTTAACCCAGCAGGCAGCTAAACACCACACAGCCGTTTGCTCACTCCCCTCCTGCCCAGTGGGATGGGGAGAGAATTGGGAAAGAAAAAAGAAAAAGGTAAGATTTGTGGGTTGAGATAAAGACAGTTTAACAGGGCAGAAAAGGAAGGGAAAGTAGTAGTAGTAGTAGTAATAATAATAATAGCATATACAAATAAGTGATGCACAATGCAGTTGCTCACCACCCGCCATCTGATGCCCAGCCAGTTCCCGAGCAGTGGCCCCCCAGCCAGCTTTCCCCTAGTTTATATACTGAGCATGACGCCATATGGCATGGAATATCCTTTTGGCCAGTTTGGGTCAGCTGTCCTGGCTGTGCCCTCTCCCAGCTTCTTGTGCGTCTCCAGCCTTCTGGAGCCTTCTGGAGTCAGTAGTGCATGAGAAGCTGAAAAGCCCTTGACTCAGTGTAAGCACTACTTAGCAACAACTAAAACATCAGTGTGTTATCAACATTATTCTCATGCTAAATCCAAAGCACAGCACTATACCAACTACTAGGAAGAAAATTAACTCTATCCCAGCTGAAACCAGGACACCTTTGCTTGGCTGCTGACTGGTAAGGAGCCAGGTCCCAACTCCTAACCTGAGAATAAGTTTCCCCTTGCAAGAATTGGGCTCTGTGTCAGCGTTGCCCACTGTTGCACAGATGCTGAGCATGGGCTGACTCAGGAGACATCTGGACCTCTAGGTACATCACTCACTAACGATGCTTTGCCTTTTAAGAGCCAAACCCAAAGCCATTGTCTGAAACATCCTGGGGATTGCAAGGTAAGGGGGAAGAAAGGAGAGAGGAAAACAAAAAGGTGGATTCAGAGAGTGTGAGTTGAACCTATCCATTTTCACCTCTCCATTTCCTAAGCCTTGACTTGCTCTGCTTTTCATCTGCCAGCCATGAGGTAGCACTGGAGCTGCTTCTCCTCCACCCCACCTGTACGCAGAATCTACCACCTCTGCTGGGGCAGCGATAGGATGAGGATTTTGGACATCCTGCTTCAGTTTGATACCAACTGCCAGTGCATGCTGTGACGCTCAGGCAGCTGGGGAGGGCTTGTGTCCCGTTTCTCTCAACTCAGTGTTGCTTCTTTTTTCTCTCTTATCTACCAAGGTAAATTGTGCAGAAGCAGCCACCCCCATGCCCCAGGGAAGTGCCAGACTGTGATGGACTTCAGAGCAGCCCCAGAGCCCATGAATTAATTCTGCTTCTCTGATTTTAGCCCCCGTGGCTGGTCTCTCTCCTCCTCAAGTGCTGCATGAGCGAAAGGAAAGGCTTTTGGTTGTGCTGAGAGATGTTCCAAGAAAGTGCTGGAGGGAAAAAGCCTGCTGGGAATTGCTGAGGATTAGATGTGGATACACATAAGTGCTCTGCCCCATTCTTCTAGAGAAAGAGCTAATACAAAATTTATTGTTTTTGGAAGATTAGTTTTCTGAATATACCACAAAGAAGAGAGGCTAATGTTAATGGAAGTGTCCAGACATTTTCTGATATCATAGCTTGGGGCTGCAGCCCAGCTCCAGGCTTCTGTCCATCGCCAGGAATGTTTTCTCCAAAGCAGACCTGCTGAAGCAAACAGAATTAGCAGACTTCTGGGATTTATTTTACTTTTTAGGGCCCAGCTTTCAGCCTTGGAGTTCAAGCTCTGTTTAACATTTGCAGTTTATGTTGCAGAGGGGTTGTGCTGTAACCTCTTGTATATGTTCAGCATCAGTGAGACTTTGGTGGCTGGAGTGGGTCCCGAAGTGCAAGGAATTGAAACAGCTGAGACAGGTGCTCAGCATGTGTGAGCAATATCTCGTAGTCCTCCCCTGGCACTAGACACAGAAAACTGTCTTTGAAATGCCTAGGAGAGCTCTGCATTCCTGCAAACCATTAATTCTTACCAGTCAGATTTCAGAGTATAGCAGTTGGCAGCACAGCATCTTGTGTTGCAGTGGACAAGGGGATGAGAATGGCTTCATATCAGATAAAGACATTATATATGTGTAATTTGATTAAAGTGAGCTGAGAAAGGAAGGCCAGCAGCATCCTCCTGTATGTTAAGAGGAACACGGCCAGGGATGGAAGGAGGTGATCACCCCCCTTGTCAGACTGCATCTGGAGCACCACCTTCAGTTTTGGGTCTCTCCAGTACAAGCCATATGGGAGTAAACTGGTGTGAGTTCATTGGAGGCCCCCAGGATGGGCAGGGGCTGGAGCACTGGCCATGCCAGGAGGGGCTGAAGAAGCAGGGTTTGTTCAGCTTGGAGCAGGGGTGGCTTTGGGGACCTCGCAGCAGCCTAGAGGGGGTGGTCAGAGCTGGGATCTTCACAGCGGTGTGCAGGGGGCACGAGAGAGTGAGTTGTACCAAGAGAGGTCCAGGCTGGACATAAGGAAAACCTTTCTCCCCATGCAGGCCGTTGGGCAGTTGGGCAGTGGCACAGGTTGCTCAGAGATGATGTGCAGGTTGCTAAGACCAGACTGGGTAAAGTCCTGAGCATCTCAGAGCACCCTACTTTCAGTGGGTGGTTGGACTGGGCACCTCCTGAGGTCCCTTCCAATGTGAAATATCCTATAACCCTAGGATTTTAATTTTCCCCGAGTGTATAAAACAATTGTTTCAAATCAGTCCTCAGTTCTTGGTTCCCAAAGTCATCTTTTGAGGGTATTTATAGATTGCCTTCTGAGGATACAGACTCAGACTGGAGATGGAACAGCTGATCCAATATAAAAAAATATTAAAAAACAATGTTTATAATGTTTTTCCTCTAACAAAAGTCAAAGTTGTTTTGAAAATTATCCTCTGTGAAGTAAAACCACAGAGAGAAGTGACATATATTAATAAATGTGTTGGTTTTTTTAATCTGGAAAACTTTTGTATGTGGAAATTTCTTTTCCAAATTGAGTAGGTGTTTTTTCTTATTGGTCCATTGTAAAGTAAGGAAATGAATAATTAATCTCTGTGATCATCCCAGGTTTGAGAGCTGCAGAGCAGGATCCAGATGACCTCATCATTGGCTGGTGATGTTCAACTGCTCTGGGGAGCATCTGTGTGGGGATGTTGGCGTGTGTGAAGAGGAGAGCTAGTACTCCTGAACAGGACATCAAATGTGCATTGGTAATCCTGACCCACTGTGCTGACGAGTATGTAGAAGTAAATATCAGATGGAAAAAGACAAATGCAAAAACCTGTTTGTACAAAATGCCCTCAAGCATGCACAGGTTATCTTTCAGATGTTTTCATTTTTTTATTATTTGATAATGACAACAAAATCAGAGTAAAGCAGCAAAACTTTACTGACTCCAGTTTATACTGGCCTGGTGCTATTGCAGGCTGCTTGCCTCTGGGTTCAGGAAGATTTGATTTTTTAAATTATTATTTTATCATTTTTTTTACCTCCCTGCCAGCAGACTGTCTGCACCAACACCTAGTTCTGCCCAGGGGATGCCCCAGCTGGTGAGAGGCAGTGCTTTGTGCAGGCAGTCGAAAACTCGGCTCCATGGTATGGGAGGCTGCAGAGTTCTGTCCCTCCGTCTGTCTCTGCAGAACTTGCCATACATGACCCTGCACCGCAGAGACGCTGTCTGCCCAGGAGGTGCAGGAGTCAGGGTTAGCTGGTTACTTTTTGGTTCATTTCTTTAAGATTTATAGCAAGAAAGTGTGAATAAGGAGAACAGTCATCCCATCTCCTTAGACTTGTTCCTTCAATGCTTGTTGCAAGCAGGAGGATCTGATTCTGAAGTGAAATGGTTAAAACATTCCTCTCTGAAGGAGGGGGTGTCTGTCCATGGTGGGGGGACTTGGGTGCCCCCATTGTTGTGAAACCTTACAGGTATCCAACGGATCAATTCAGAGTGCTTTTAAAACTCTGGCCCTTGTTTTGATCAGCAAAGCGGAACAGCATTCTCTCTAAACAAGTTGTTTTTTTTTTAACCTGTGCTTTTTCCTGCCTCTGTGGTCAATGACGCTTAGCTGCCTGTGCGTAACACCAGCATCCACAGAGCTGCTGGTTTCCTGTACTGCAGCTCCATAGGGACAGCTTGCCTATAGCATGTATTTGCATTGAATCGTAAAATTAAATTTAAACATTGTGTCCTTTAAAAGAAAATAGAAAGTCCAAGCACACATCTGAGGCTCTGAGGGCAAAAGTCTGCTAGAGCTCTGAACAGTCGCGTGGCCCTGGCAAGCACTGGCAAGCCTGACTCCGTGTTTTCAGCGTTCAGAGGTGGCTCTAGGCAGCGGCTGCAGAAGAGGCCAGGGACGATGAAGTGTGAGGGTCCTCACCAAGCTGATGCTTGGTGGCCCTTGGCAGCATCACCCCACCAGCCAGTGCTCTCTGACTGGTCCAGGTCACAAAGCTCAGCGAAATGCATCTGGCATGTTTTCAGGTTTGAGGTGAGTCCAGGTTTAGCCCAAGCTGTGCCTGGCATGAAGCTGGAAAAACCAACAAATGAGCAAAGCTACAAATCAGTTTAGTAATTTTCTCATGACTGAAGACGCCTGTCCTGGTTTACGGGTGCTGATCTTCACACCAACTTCTAACTCAAACCCTATCTCTCTTCTCATCCAGGCACATACAGAGCTGCACTCCATTTAACTTTTTAAAGTCTTTTCATACTTTGTCCTCCAAAGAAAAGCTCTTTATTCTACATTTGTGAAGAAGCAAACTTTTGTGGAGAGGAGTTGTCAAGCTTGTCCAAAGCAGTTTAGCGGAAGAACTTTGTGTTATCTTTCTGACACATTCAACTTTAACCTCTTCAGTCTGGTGTGCTGAACCCCAAGTAAACAGCTGTGAATGGAAAATTTGCTTAAAAATCTGTGGTTTACAGAGTAAAATTGGCACACAGACTCCAGATGGACTTTATTAAATATTAAATAAACTGAAATGAACTGGGAGGACTTACATGACATTGCTAGTTCTTCTGGCAAGTAAACATATTCCTTCCCTTGATGCGTGTCCTGGATCTAAGCTCCTCTCAGTCCTCTTCCTGGTGGAGCAAGGGCATAGTGTCAGAGCCAGAGAAATTCAGAGCTGGCTTGCACAAGGTTGTTTCAGAAACTGGAGATGTCTTCCCTTCCACATACCCACCGGCTGGCATCAGGCTGGTGCTGCTGATATTCATCAATGAGCTGGATGAAGGGATAGGGTGTACCCTCACTAAATTTGCTGATGACACCAAGCTGGGAGGAGTGGCTGATACACCAGAAGGCTGTGCTGCCATCCAGCGAGACCTGGACAGGCTGGAGAGCTGGGCCGAGGGGAACCTCATGAAATTCAACAAGAGAAAGTACAAGGTCCTGCGCCTGGGGAGGAACAACCCCATGCACCAGTACAGGCTAGGGGCTGACCTACTGGAAAGTGGTTCTGCTGTGAAGGACCTGGGAGTGCTGGTGGACAGCAGGCTGACCCTGAGCCAGCAACGTGCCCTTGTGGCGCAGAAGGGCAAGGGTATCCTGGGCTGCATTAAAAGGACTGTGGCCAGCAGGTCGAGAGAGGTTATCCTCCCTCTCTACTCTGCCCTAGTAAGACCACATTGGGAGTATTGTGTCCAGTTTTGGGCCCCCCAGTTCAAGAAAGAGAGGGAACTACTGGAGAGAGTTTCAGAAGGACCAGGAAAGTGCTTGAGCAAGTCCAGTGGAGAGCTACGAAGATGATCAGGGGACTGGATCATCTCCCTTATGATGAAAGGCCTAGAGACCTGTGTTTGTTTAGCCAGAAGAAGGGAAGACTGAGAGAGGGGTCATATCAATGCTTATAAATATCTAAAGGCTGGGTGTCAAGAGGATGGGGCCAAACTCTTTTCAGTGGTGCCCAATGACAGGACAAGGGACAATGGGCACAAGTTGGAACACAGGAAGTTCCACCTGAACTTGAGGAAAAAATTCCTTACCTTGAGGGTGACAGAGCAGTGGAACAGGCTGTCCAGAGAGGTTGTGGAGTCTCCTTCTGTGGAAATATTCAAAACCCGCTTGGACACGGTCCTGTGTCCCCTGCTCTAGGTGTGGCTGCTCAAGCAGATGGGTTGGACAAGATGATCTCCAGAGGTCCCTTCCAACCCCTACCATTCTGTGATTCTGTGTGATTCCTGGGCATGGACAAGACCTGCGTGAGGCTGTTTGCTCTCAGCTTCCTCAGTTGTGCCATACGGATTTGCTGGAGACCCAGTTCCTGACAGCCACTTCTACTCAATCCAGCTCTCCTACAGCTGTCCCTAGCCTCAGCCAGTCCTCAGCTGGTGAGCAGCAGGATGATGTCCAGTGGAGCAGAACAGCCCCTTCTTCAGGTACCGTGTTGTGTGCATGGGGTGATAGCCCTGGGAACCCCTCCCTGTGATCACCACCATGATCCCCACCTGTGCCCTTGGCTTTCTTCCATGCTGGCCCCTGGCATCTGAGCTCCCACCAGCTTCAGGGGTCTGAGACCCATCACAAAGTCCATGTCGGTCCTCTATATCTTACATGCTCTGTGACATGTTCAAGCACAACAGCACTGCAGGCTGCAGGGTCTTCTGAATTTCTGGAAGCTGAGACTGTCATATATTGTATATCTTGGCAGGATATTTAGGAGAATATAACCTGGCTTGCAACCAGTGTGAAAAAACTTGGATTTTTAATTTTTTATTTTACACAACTTTTTTTCACTGCTTTCCATCACCAGTACTGTACACAGATCTTGCTGAACTAAATACTCTGTAGTTGATTTATAATGACAAAAACAATCTACTGGTACTTAAAAAATAAGTTGAATCTCACCGGAACACAGCTCTGGAATATCTTTAAAACTATTCCCATGTCAACAGACTCTTCACTTCCCCTCCTCCATCCTGCATCTTGTAAAATTAGAAGCAATGACCTTCCAGCCTGGACAGAAGAAATAAACTCCAAAGGATATCTCAAGTTACTGAGTTTAAGTTAGACTGTTTCTTAGAGGTTTAAGGTTAAAAGGCGTAGGAGGTGTGTGCTTCTATGAGACACTCTTTGAGTCCAATATTGACGTGATTATTCACCTGATGGTTTTTCAGGCTCTAATGTTCAGGGAGGACAGATATCTGCCAACTTGCCATTTTTGTGTGGCTGAGTGATCTTGAAAGATAGCCTTACACTTGAAAAATTGCCTTTTTCCAACCCACAAGGACTGCGACTGCAGCATGAGCACAGTGATGGAGTCAGATCTGTGCGATGGCTTCAGTGGCATAAGATGAAGTGGAGAGGAAATGAGAGTAAGTGAATTTGGAAACGACAGCATAGCAGCATCAATTGGTAGGGATTTATTTATTTATTAATCTATTATAAGTATCTGTTTATTTATCTATTTATCCCATCCTCTATGTGATCCAGACTGGTTAGGTTCATCAGATATTCTGCTTTGACCAGAAGCTGAGGAAAACACAGACCTGCACATCAGTGGCTGGTAGATGTAGAACTGACTTAATCTTCACCAGACGTTGATATTAGTGTCCTGGTACTGATGAAGTCTGAGCTCATCATCTTGGATACATTCAAAGCACTGGTTGCATGTGCTAATAGGGGGGCTGTGTATTCATCTCCCAAATTCGCCTTCTGCCCTCATCTCCCTCCAGCTCCTGTGTCTCTGGTGAGGCTTTCAGACATCTGGTCTTGTGCTTCTTGGACTCTATAGACCATTTTTTATCTGTTTTCCTCTTTCTCTTGACCTCTCTGTTCACAAGTGTCACAAAGATGTGACACTCCACCCAGCAAGCTTCCTTCGGCCAGGTTTGACCTTGCACACAGGGTGATGCTATTAAGATCTCAGAAGAAAAGTGTGTGTGTGTCTTTTTCTTTCTGGTTTAAAAAAGTGTCATAATGCTCCATGCCCTTGTTTCTGGGGAACTTCCAGTGCTGTGACCCTGCCCTGCTGACAGCCCTAGCTCTCCCTGGGCTGCTGGGCTGGGCTGTGCAAGGTATCCAGGTGTATGGATCACTAGTCACATTACTCATGCCCTAATGAACACTCTTAGTCCAATTTGGTGTTTTATTACCTTTAAACTCATGTCACAGGCTACTGCAAGCTTTAAATCTGAGGGTGTAGTAGCTTTGGTTCAGATTGTTGCAGCAGTATTTTAATCCAAGCACCACTATTTTGATTTCTGGGTAATTTACTCTTTTTGAAAATTGCTAAAAGCTTTCAGCAGCATTGCAGCTTCAGCTCCCCTTTCCTCCCCCCTCCCCTCCCCACCATCACAAATTCCCTTGCAGTGCTCGGCAGGACCGGGGTTCATACTGCAAGCTTGAAGGTACCTCCTGTGAGATGCATATCCCCATGGCCGGTGCAGGAGATGCTAGTGCATCGTGGAGCCCCTGGCTGCCAGAGATACAGACCATGAAAAGGTGACACATTTGTAAATGGACTGCTTTTTGGAGATTGAGTAAAATGGAAAAGGTAGTTTAAAAAGGTAAATTTTTAAAAGAAAGCAAAGAATGTCATATAGAGAGAAGATGGGGGAGAAATTGGATGAGATTATCCAAATGGAAAATTCTGAGCTGCTCTACCATAATTGGTATTTATGAACTACGGGAGAAAGCACTTGTTTCCTCGTAGATTGGTGGTGTTTGGTGGCATAGCAACTGGCTAACTGCCAAAACATCAATACTCATGCACGTAAATAAATGCATAGATGTGTGTGTAACTAGTTTCTGCTTAAGCTCTCTTTTTAGGTTTAAATGCTATTGTGCAAAGAGATAAATAAAACTTCATTTAAAAAAATACACAGCATAATTGTGACAGGGAGTTAGAATTTTGTTAATTCTCTTTATATTTCCATTTCTGTGGAAGCTGCATGAATTGATGTTAGGCTGATATATTCACATGACAAACCCTGAGCTGTTTTTTAGGGTCTTTAATATTATAAATTCTGAATGCGCATTCAAAGTGCCTGTAGCTTCAGATGTGATCACTTATGTGAATAAGATGTGATCAGCTTATTAAGAGCAAGTGAAACAGCTATGGGTGTTGGACTGCTCCCCTGCAGGCAGGGCTCAGGCACCCTGAGGAGTCCAAACCTGATGAAGATGGTTTGTGTGTTGGTACCCAGGGTCTGCCCATGGGACCCGTGGTGTGGGCAAACCTCCTTCACATGGGGAGGGGAGATCTGGAAACACAGGTGTGGGCAGGATGGGTGAGCACCAAAGGCCTCAGACACAATTAACCCTGTATTTAGCACTGGCAATATTTGGATCCAATATTCTCCCATGTGTGCTAGGGTAACTCATTAACCTCAGGAGGCTCATTTAAAAGTTTTGTGGTTGGGTTCTGCAGCAATAACACATGGCTAAAGCAGTCTGAGCTCTCGGGGGAAAAATATGCTACTATTTCCTTAAAAAATCTTCTAAAAAATCATAAAATTTGGGTAAATTCAGTTAATGGCTTTGGATATTGGGATGAAAGGTGAAAAGTCAGAGCACCTATTAACACTGCTACACTCCCTCCCCAATGCACTAAACATATTTGGTTGGCCCAGGTTTCCGTATGGCCATCACAGCTCAGACTCTGCTTCATGGTAGAATGACCTCTCTTCTCTTTTATTTGGCTGATTTAACAGGAATGTTTCCTGAGCGTCATAAACACAGGTATAAGCCTGAGCATTGGTTTGTGTGTGCAAATCCAGAATTCTATAAAAAAATAAATTTTGGCTCTCTGAGTTCTTTTAATTAGAGTATATTTTTCTCCTCAAGAGAGACTTCTAGAAGTTACATTTATGCCTCAGCCTTGCTGAAAAGAGATTTGGGTACTGTCTCTGAAGGAGGGAAAAAAATAGTTTATTTGTTTTTTTTTTAAATGAAATGGGGCAAATCTGAAAACCACTTGGTTTACTGTGTGTCACACAAACTTTTTCCAGGACTATTGCATTAGTCTCTTCTGCATTTGTAGCTAGTGGGTCAGTGTCTTTACCTCACTTTAATTGGTGTGAAGCCACTCCATTTACTATCAGGGCGGTGTTAGTTTTGGCCCAGATGGGGACATGTGGGGCTATTCCCCAGCACGTAGGGTGGGCTTGGGTCTGACCCCTTGGAGGTGGAGGAGGAAGAGGCTGCCTGGCTGAAGGCTCCCATCAAGTGGTACAGACAGCTGGGAGGAACCCCCCACCCCAGGAGGGCCTTCCCCATAGAGCTGCCCTCGCCGCTGACAGCAGGTACCAAGGCTGTGGTACCCTGTCTGAACAGGTCTGGAAGACACCTTGTGGGAAGAGGCATAGCAATGACACTGGAGAGTCCTGTGCTCTTTGTGTTTCTTAAAAAGGAAGGGTGATCCCAAGGAAACATCCCTCCACCTTTTCTGCCACAGGAGTCCTCCATCCAATTAATCATCACTGTGCTTGTTTCTGGAACCTTTCATGTCTGCCGCTTTGGAGGATCATGTTAGCAGCACAGGTCAAGTTGTTCCCTGGGCTTTTGTGCAGGCGCTATAAATTGTCGGTATTTTCTATGCATATCTTTAGTACATGGAAATAATGAAATGTTGTGTTAGCTGTGCCTTCAGAAATTCTCACTGGAGCATTCATAGTGACATCTGGGCTTCTTCCCACAGGGCTCTCGGCCCCAGAAGGTGTTCATATGGGATAAAAGCTTCAGTGTGCATCACCGCCGCTTACAGTGAAAGGGAGCTGCCACCAAAGAGCACCTCCCTCTAGTTGCGCTGGGGCAACGATCTCTCCTGTCTAGCTTCAGTATTAATTAACCACCTCATCTCAAAATCCACGGTCTGTCTCACCAGCACGACTCTGTGTTGCTCTCATCCCCCCCAGCTATCATGTGGATCTGTATTTTGGAATCAGAGGGAAGCTCTGCTGAAATGGCATGTTGTGGGCTGCAGGCCAGGCTCAAGCTGGGGGGGCTTGGTCTGCCCCAATCAACCTCTTTCAGGAATACGAGTATTCTTCTTAGAAGTTCTCTCTTAATTTTATGTTACTTGCTTAAGACACAACACCTCATTCTAGTTATGAGGGGAAGCTGTGTCAAGTCATTTTTCATTATCCTGCTCTCCAAACCAGGGTGCTGCTTTCGGTATATTAAACCATGGCCAGAATAATTCATATTTCCAGGGGCTAACTGGCCAGATTGGCTCTCCTATTTATATCTTCAAGGTTCAATTTTAAAAAACTTAATGAAGCAAACCTCAAGCCCAGAGTGGTGTTAACAGCCAATGCGCCTTTTGTCTCTGAGCCGTGCTGGTGGCTGAGCTGCTCATTAAGGGACACTGGCTGTTGGCTATGGCGTTAGAAGTGCTGCTGCTGTTTGCAAGTGCTTTATGTTTATACCAGTAGGATCACTCACACAGGATGAAAATTAGCTAAATTGTGAGACGAGGTATCTGGATCCAGTTACTGCTCTGACTGATGCTGCCTCAGAACTGCAGCATCGTATCGCGAATGCAAGGAAGAAGATGGGGTGGTGCTAGCACGCACACTTTGTAGCAGAAGAGCTGCCAGATGACCTAACTACAACCAGGCTTGTTTTCAGTAACCCAGGACCATGCTGTGCCAAATCTGTTGCTGCTCCTGCATTACTTGTTTCTTAGCAAAAGCTGTGGCAAGAAAGCGAAGGAAGAAGTAAGCCTTGCCTTGATATTTTGAGATGATCTTTTACACTTCCAGGAGGAATTAAACTACTGTGACTGTCTGAAGGTGCAATATATCCTGCCAAATTACAGCATACGCTCCAATGTGGTGTACATGTGGAGAGCATGTGAGAAATCCTTATCATATTTAGAAGAAACAATAAGAAAGACTCTGCTAATTTTTATTCTATTTGATATTTAGTCTTTACCTATAGCCACATACATGTACATTTACATATACATCAGTGAAATATTGGTATAGGAGAGATGCATGCAACTTGGCACTAACAAAAATGAACACTTATTCTTTAAACCTTTTTTTTTCCTGCAAAAAGCACTAATAGTACTCTTTAACAGAGAGTATCTTGAAAACTTATCCTGTTCAAAAAAAGCTCCTATTCTTCAAAAAAAAAAAACCTCAAACACCAAACCATTTCTTCCCTCTGAAGCAGAAGTTCCTGGTCCTGCAGAGCGGTCATGCCAGGCAGCAGCAGGCAGCATTTATGTTGCTTGTATAAATGTTCTTGAGTCCTAGTCCTGCTCCTGCCTGTGACTGCCCTTACTGTCCCCCGCCCCCCAAACTCCTCGCCATCCCTTGCAGCTTGACAGGGCACACGGAGTGCTGGGCAGCCCTGCTGGCGGGGTCTGGGCCTCCTGCAGCTCTGGTGCTCCAGCTGGCCCCAGGCTGCACCTCCCATGCAGCGGCACGTTTGCCACGGCCATGCAGCCCCAGCCCAGTTTCCCCATTGCAGGAGCTGATTTTTTTCATTTTTTCTTCTCCTGCGCATCTTCACAAATAAATGTGGTGTACAGACAGGAGCAACTCCTGTTGAGGATTTCTTCAGTGAAGCAGAGAGTCAGGGTGGTTGGGCATTACCTTCTCATTTGTTGTTTGCAGAGACTAACATGTTTGTCTGGTGAGTTAAGTTAACAGCATTTTCAGGCCATGGTTTAATGAACAGTAAAACTGTGGTGCACAGCAAGTCTCTGAAAGCATAGAAAACAGGGTCCAGCAGGTGATTGCCAGGTGCTGGCAGCCACCCCTCTCTTCCCGGGGCATATGCATGGGTGGTGGGGAGGGAGAGCATTAGACGGTCAAGTGCCAGTTACGAACGCGATGGTTGTTGAAGCTGATGATGCTCATGGGGTTGGTCACCCACATAGAACTGAGCCCTGAGGAGCAAAGGGAGCAGCTCGTGTTCCCCCTCTGCTTTAGAGAGAAATTTAATAAACAGATTTCATCCCCAGCCATGTACAAAGAAGCCCCTAATACAAGGTGCAAGTTAGTAATGAGATTTTGAGAAATGCAGGAGAGAAACTCTGGGGAAATGCTGGGTGCTGATGGTGTAAGCCTGGGTCTGCCGGCTCCTGCTGCCCTGAGGGGGCCATGGGCAGGGTGCTTACATGGGGGTCCCACACGGTGCTGCTCCATTGCTCTTATTAGTGCAGTGTTTCATTAAACACATCAAAGTTTCTCTTGTACACAAAAGGCTATTCCTTTCTGCACTGCACAGAAAATTAATAGACGTGTTTTGTAAAACACACTTCAGTTAATATTTAATGCTATGTTTGAAAGTGAAATGAAAAAAAAATATTAATTTATCTTTCTTTGGTTCTTACAACACTGGTTTAATTTCAATCTGCAAACACTTAGAATAAAAGAAACACTTTTCAGATTTTTTTCTTTGGAATTAGTAACAGATTTATATGGGTAAACATACTATTTATGTACTCTGAAGCTGTAGAAATCAGCCTAATGGAATAATCCAGTTTAGCAGTGTCTCAATTGTTCCCCAAAATGTATTAGGTTACTTTGAAAACATGAGAGTGTTAAAGTTTAAAAGCTGACCTCTTAAGCCCTCCCTTGGGTTAGTCTGCCTTCTCTCCCAAACTTGCGCAAGGTCAGGAGAAGCAGGGCAGGCAGCCCTGCAGAGCATCCCAGTGCCCATCCCACCGCAGGTGGCCCAGGTGGGGGAGCAGGAGCATCACCTGAGGGCGGGGGGGTGGGAGGTCTGCCTGGCCCTCCCGCTGCTGCCCTCACTGAACACAGGACCAGCACCAGTGCCCAGCTCTGGCCCTTGGGAAAAGTCAGCAGCTTTTCCCAGGCCCTCCGGTCCATCTCTCTCTTGTCAAAAGTCTTTGAAAAAAGATCAGAAAAACAATAGACATACATAAAATATTAACCATCAAATAATATCGCAAAAAATCTGTGCAATGCTCTGATGAGGGACATAGAAACCAAAATAAACAATACATGTGTGTGTTAAAATAAATGACAGATGTGGTAGTGCTGAACCTAAGTTATGTGTGGGCAGATGGTGAAGATAACGGCTGGAGCAGCTGCAGCAGAAGCCTGATCTGTTATATGCCACGAAATTGCTGGTTCATCCCCTCAGGGTCCCTGGAAAATGCCTCACTGAGGCTCAACATTTCTTCATCTCCAATGGTTTGGGTGGCTGTAAAACAAAAGTTGGAACTGGAAGTAGATTTGGAAGTTAGACATAGCTGTGAAATAAGTAAATTGTTGTTGTTGTTGTTGTTTTTTGGGGGTTTTATACGTCTTTTTTTTCTTCATGTTTAGTGTGTGTTTGTTTTTCCTCTGATCAAGTCAATCCCCAGCTGAATGCTGCAGCCTCTCGAGGTGTTCCAACAAGAGGAGCCAGCACCTAGTGATTTAGTGCCTCTGAGCCACTGCCAGATAATGCTCTTTCCAGGTACTCAAGTTTCCCTGAAACTCAGACCCTTGAGTTGTTTTGTTTTCTGGCTCACTTTAAGTCTGCGGGACATTGTGGAAGGGTAAAATCTTCCACTCCAGTGACCAGGCGATGGCTGTGTGCCCCAGATGCTCCTGTCCACCACCAGCAGCTTTCTGTTTCCATCACCCAGGGAAATGAAATGGGTAATGAGCTCAGACAGTCCTTAATAGACACTCTAGTGAAAAAAAGTCAGAGCAACAATGCATGACAAATAAAAAGGAAAAAAATCAAGATGAGACTGGGAAGAAAACATTCACGCATTTTTTCAGTGTGACCATAGAGTGCGTCAGAGAATGGCATTTTGTGACTGTGCATTGGACCAGGCACTGCTGGCCTGCTCTGCCTTGGAAATCCTCATTACTTGCACATTGATGAACTTAAGAAAATGAAATGTACTTGGTCATTAAGTAACATTAGAAAACTCAATTTAAAAAATCTAGAGTGAGCAAAGTACAAGTAAGTTGTCTGCTGGATCAGCCCCAGCCTCTGTGGGTTGGGTTCTCCTCTGCCTTTGGAGGGGGAGGATTTGTTACTGACCAGTGAGCAGCAGAGATATTTTGAAGGAGATAAAGAATCCTTCGTTCAAAGCTTCCAAAAAAGGAATAAATTGTTGCTCTTTTGCTTAATTTATGGTGCTCAGTAAGTCTTCCGAAAAATCCAAGGTGCAGTCCCTGTGGCTCAGCTTGTCACTGGCTACGACAGCCTGGTGTCCGTGCCAAAGGGAGGCAAAAGAAGGTTTCCAGGAAGACCATGGTGTTGAATACGGTGCCTGGTATTCCGTTTTTTTGGCAGAAAATAGGAATAGCTATTTATGTTGTGCCTTAAAATGAAATAGAGATGGGCAATATATTGTAGAAAGTTGAGTCCTACCCAGCAAATGCCCATGCGCAGTTTCTTGGGTGTCAGACCATCAGCTGTCTGGACCACTGCAGGGTTCAGGGCTGAACAAGACCACACGGGAGAGTTCCTGGGTGGCTTCAGGAAACTGGGGCTTATGGCCACGCCTTGCTCCCCTTGCTCCTGCTGATCTTGTACATGAACCCGCACCAGCCTTGGAGATCCCAAGAAATCCTTATTGTCTTCAGTACTCAAAAAATGTTGCAAACCTCAAGCTCAACAGGTAGCAGACCCCTCCGGGTTGCCTATGCCCACCCACAGAAGACCATATGTGGTGGTTGTGTGTGGAAACTTTAGGAATAAGCAATTAAATCAAAAGGTGGAAGATGTTGCCTGCTGGCATGTCCTGTAGTGGTCCCATCAGACAGATGCCCGAGGATCCTTCCCAAGGGTCTCACTCACCAAAGGACAGTTGGGGATATACTGTTGATGGGGAGAGAAGTGGGGAATTATGAAGTGACCCAGTCTCTCCCTGACAAGTTAAACAAAACATGGCCTGAAGGGGATGTATGGCTTATGGGTAGCTTAACGTCTCAGTAGCTTTTATCTGTGTTTCTTTGGCTTAAACAAGTAATGAATGATGCATTTCCTAGCATCTACATTCTACCCAGAGAAGCTTCTCACATGGGGCTTAATGTAATCTGCATTAGGGGTGCATGATACCTTACACACAGGTTTAAAAGTGACTCCTTTGCCCTGTGAGAGCTCCAAGTTTTGGCACAAAGCCAGGGGAGGTTTCAGGAGCAGTTCTCAGTGCTCATCTTATACTTTCAGTAACTTGGTAATAACATAATTCTGTAAATGCCTCTGGTACTTTTCTGGGGTAAATGTCTCATCCAACAATATGCCATTATTATTATAATGGCCATTGATGTAATTTTAGATGGCACCTGGTGATTCCCTAGTTGCTGACACTGCATCCCAGAGGTGAAGGTGGTGAGGAGGTGGCTGGGCCAAGAGGGGCTGCAGGGTCTATGGGGGAGCTGGGGGAAAGGGAAAAGAAGGGAACTGGAGCCCCAAGATCACCTTGCAGAGGCAGACATTCCTCTGCTGGAAAGCAACAGTGAGAGCAAAGACCCTGCTCCAGGCCTGTGAGTAAGGGGCTTCAAAGAGCTATGGCTAAGAACTGATGTGTGCCCAGAGGTAGACAAACCCTGTCTTTTCCCATTCCCCCTGTTCTCCCAGTGCCGTTCCCTGCCTTCCCAGAGCCAGCTGGGCAGGAGGCTGGGGCCCCCCCCCAGTGGTGTGCTCAGCGCTGCCTGCCACAGCTCTCTCCCCTCCCTCTGGGTCAGCCATGTGTTATCTGCCATAAAAAGTTGGCAACAGTTGTGTTCTTGCTCAAGGGTTGTGGCCATCATCTCTGCTATTTCCCTGTAAAGCCCTCCCTTTATACTCAGCTCTAATTTTTGCCTCTGCTTTGTTCCCATTGCTCCTGAAGTCCTGCAATCCTTCACGTCCTTATCAGTGCCCTCCTCGGTGGACCCAACGGGTGGGATCCTGCCCCTGGCCACAGCAGTGCAGCGCAGAGCTGTATCACTGCAGGTAGGACCCTGGATGGACAAGGAAATGTCTTTTGAACCCTGGCCAGGGTCTCTGCGTCTGCTCAACTTCTGAGTGTTTTGCAGGCAAAAATGGCACTGCTCAGCCAACCATATAAAGTGGTGTTTCGGCATCAGCCAGGAGAAAGCAAGCAGCCGTCCATTTTCACTTTGTATAGCTGGGATGGGCTATATGGATTTTATTATAAGCTCTGAAACAGCAAACCTGTGTACTTGCCCCAGGAACAAGATGAGCTGGCTCTTAAAAATTCTAAAATCTATTGCCAAAAGAAAAAAAATTTCCTCAAATCCTGCAAACACAATACTGAGCTTTCCTAGTTAGAGGAAGAAAGGAGCAGGGATGGAAACAGGGAGTAGTACTTCCCTGAAACTGCCTGCAGCTGATGCCCTTGCTGTGGTCCAGCTGCACTGTTTGTGCTAATGGAGATCTCTGTGTTGCAGGCATTGATGAGCTTGCTCTGGCACTCATTAAACACCTCATTTATGTAGCCATAATGCTGCCTTTCCCTGCAGGGCCCAAAGGAGCCGTTCCCTCTGCAACATGCTACCTTCTGCAGCTTTTACATCATCTGGAGGAGAATTGTGGTAGCTGGGCCAAAGGCAGTCTGCGGAGTTGGGAACTACAGACGGGCACAGGCAGTGGAGATCCAGCTCTGCCAGAAGCCTGTGCCCTGGGGCCACACGCTGCCTCTGTGGCCCTTCTTTCTTTTTGACATGCTCTTGTCAAGTTGGAAAGCTCTGCTTGTTTTCATCTATATAACAAGAGAAGCATGGTGGTGGGAGCGGTGGTGAGTTGGGGTGGCGGCTCAGCAGCATGGCCCCGCGGACCCGCCCGACTCCCTTTGCTCTGCGTCTCTGGGCATGCTCAGCCACCACCCCAATGCTTTTGGGCATCTTTTACCCAACTTAAGATGTTAATGAGAGAGGCTGGGAGGAGAGGCTGGGAGGAAAATTAATTAGACTTTCAGCAACTTGTGAAGATCCCCTTCCGTTAAAACTGACATTGCTGTTACAGCTTACCATGCTAGTTCAAGCCTTTTCAATTTTTGCTTTGCTAATGAACAGTAAAGCTCTTTGAAGTGCTTTGCTGTGATTCCCTTTATGGCTGTTCTGATGAACTTTTTCTACCTTGATATTTTATACAGGCAGCCGGGCTGCATTTCAGACGCTCCCCGCTGCTCCCTGCAGTACTAAAGTGAGGGCTGCTGCTTGCTCTCTGCCTCTGTCTCTATTAGCTATTGGATTTCTTCTTCTTTGCAAGTAGCCTTGACTGGACTGCCACATGCTCAATATTTAAATAAAGATCTGAAACTTTGGCGCTATGCAGACGTTTTCAAAGTTCTTTCCCCATTAATGCTTTTTTCCAATGCTTTCCCACCACCACAATAAAGCAGCAGCTTTCTAGAAAGGAGAGTCCTTTTTAATGGGAAATAATGAAACAAAAGCACCAGTGAGCCAGACCCCATGGTTTTAGAGCTGCTGGGGCGTTGCCGCTGCGCATGCTGCATTGCTGGGCGGCATGAAGTTGCTCCTGCCCTCTGCTCCTGCTGCTGAGCCATGCTCCTGCCCCACAGGCAGAAGGAATTTGGGAGGTGGGGATGAGGTCCCGCTCCAGACACAGGTAATGGATCTCAGGTTACTTCACCCCTCCAGCTCACCAACGTATGTATGGGGGATGTCTGGAGGAGCAAATGTCTGCTCTTACCACTGATGGGTCCTCCGTGGGATGGTAATTAATGATCACCCTTTTCATTACACAACCAGCGCCTCACAGAGCCTGCCAGGCTCTGTTATGAAATGCGTTCAGTATTTCAGCAAAGATCCCTCTGAGGAGCATTGCCAAAGTAACATTGCGTCCTAAAGAAAAAGGATTGCTGACAAACAACTAAAATTAAAAACAAGCTTTACCAGTGTCCAGCAAATGCCTGTGAAAGATACCTAGAGGTTATTCTTCCAGCTGTATTTTGTCTAACCTTGCTGACATGCTTGAATCTTATCCCATACGTCACCTGGATCAGCTAAACTACCAGCAAAATAAGCCTGGAAAGCTTTTGAAAGTGAATATAAGCACAAATAAAGTTCGCTTTCAAAGCAGAGAATTAGGACAATTGAAGCACATCCTGGATGGCTTCATGTGGGATCTGATGGTGCCTTATCTGCCTGCGGGGCTTTTGCTGGATGCCTGTGGCTGCTGGATACAAAAACAGGAGAAAACCGGTGGGAAATCAATATCTGGCACTCCAGCACTGGCATTTCCAACTGTCTGGTTTTGTATAGCACATAGTTATAATCAGGCCCAGACTTAGGTATCTCTGCATGGGTAAATCAAAGTTCTTTGGGAATAAAACTCCTGGCTGCTGTGTGGTAACTGGGTGGTGACAGTGACAGTCATGACGGTAAATGTGGGTGCTCCCATGGCTGGGAGCCATGGTGACACATCGCTCTCTGCCGTGGTAGGCAGGCCCTTGGCATGCCAGCCCTTGGCATGCTGGCTCTTGCACTCTCACTGCCCTTTCTCAACCATGGGAGCGGCACCGGCAGGCTCCCAGTCTGGGAAAGGTCATGCCTGGTGAGAAGCCAGGGTGAGCCTCGAGAGACGCAGTGCCAGGAACACAGATGGGAATGTCTAATGGGGAACCTGAGTGGGTTTTACCCCTTGTCCGCTGCTGGCAATGTGAAATCTCAAGGTCATGTTTGCACAAAACCCATCTTATTTGGGTTAACAGCTTTTATTTTCTGGACTATTGCTTGGCCCAGTTATTTCAGGAAAGAAAAAGACAACAGGGTGACACGGTATTTCTAAATGTTTATTTTGTCAGTAAAGAGCAGTTGGTTTTCCAAAGGCTGTACAGCTCCCACTGCAGTTTTTGGGGTCAAGCAGGCTCTCAGGCTGTTATGGAGCCATATCTGATGCACCAGCCATCTTCCCCCAAGGCAGGCTCTGCCCCTGCACTTGTACCCTGCACTTTGCTCACGACTCTGCAGTGACTGTAAAAAGTTGCTGATCCACCCAATGGCACTAGAATAGGTGACTGTGCGTGGTACACAGCGATAGGAAACTGAGCCTCTGCAGGGCCACAAGTGATCAGTGAGAGGCATTAAGGAAACTGAAGTTATTACAAGGATCTAGAGCTGAAACTTTGTTCAGGTGCCAAGGGTAGAGCCTGGCTGATTCCCACCGGCCTGGCACACCACAGCCACCAATGGTGCTGGTCTGCTCCCCTGTGCCGCAGCCCATCAGCTGCCCTCTCCTGTGTCCTGGCATGATGGAAAAAGCTGGGAACAACTGTCCCATGTATTTGATGGGGGTATAAAAGGGGCCTCCAAGACCTGGCAGTGATGCTGCCCCTGCTCCACCCTTGGCTCCACAGCCTGGTCTGGATCCCTTCTTCAGGACAAAGGCTTTGTAATTTAGCACACTTGAAGCTTTAAAATGACTTAAATTTGAGCTTTGCATATTAATTTGATGCCAATTCGGCTACCCCTGTGACACTGAAATGTTTGGGACCAAGCCTGAACTTTGCAGACTGTTTTCAGGTGCAGGGCTCGCCTCTCCAGGCTTACCCTCTGCACAGTGGCAGGGACTCGATGCTGAGGGTCAGAAGAATTTGAAGTTACCACCTCTAGCAAGGGAAGGTAAGAACATCATCTACGTGTTACCGAATATAATTAATTTATTTATTTATCATAGCATGCTTGGATGATGTGATAGCCAGTGTTTCTAAAGCCTTGGGCTGCCTGCTGTGAATTAGACCTCAGATTTCCAATGGCAAAATCCGTTATTGCAATGGGTGGTGTCTCACTTGCTTTTGGTGATCTGATGCTGTTGTCTTTTCCTGAAATGTTGTTGGGTGATGCCAGGGAAACACACAAAGGACAGCTTTGGTTTTTCATTATTCTTCCTTTCCCGCAGGCTTCTTACCCTTTCATTCCCATCCTGTGGGAAGCCATTGGAGGAGCGTGTGATGCCGCAGCAGCGTGCTGCTTCACCTGCCCTCCTCCGTATGTGCCCGGAGAACTGTGACTTTCCCATGCGTGCGCTGCCGTCTGATCCTGCGTGTCTGCTCAGCTTCTGTTCTGAAGGTGGGGATGGCAACAGAAAAGGGGGACAGGAGTGGAGGACTTGTAGAGGAAAATACTTTCTCAGCCTGTCACTTCCTTCTGCTTCTAAATAGCATTTTGACATGTGCTACTGTGACTGAGCATCTCCTGGGGCTGATGGTCTGTAGTTGGGTGATGAGCTGCATGTGTGAGTTAATGGGTACCTTGGCTTCGTGCTGTCTGAACAGCAACTGATAAGAACAAGAGAGCAGCAGCTGCATAAGTATGTCCTTAGATATATTTATTTAAAATAAGGGTTAATTGTGAGAAAAGCCTTCCAGGCCAAAATCCAACAAAAATTTGGATTTAGATTCATGTTGAGGAAAAAGGCAATCCTAAAACCCAACAGACTTCTGATTTTACAATGGGAATGCTGGCATGATGAGGAACACCTTCTGGCAAGGTGTTCAGGTCTGCTGGTAGGTGAGTGGTCTTGATGCAGGCAGGGTTTGTCCATGAAGTGCAACGCCATGCAGACGCTTGCTCCTGGAGAGGCAGGATGAGGGGCAGGGGGGAAAGGAGCTGGGGGGATATGTCTCCTGGGTTTGCCTTCATCTACCTCCCCAGGGATGCTGGGCTGAGAAATTAGGGATGGAGAAAGCATACTGTCAATACAGCTGAAGTCAGATGGCAAGGTGAAGCTAATGCCTTTATTTTGTTTAATATGCTAATTAAAATGATTTGGTAATGTTTTGTATGAAAATGGTGGGGAGTTTGGCCCAGCAGTTTTTTATAAATAGTACAGGAGCATATGCTTCATCTGAATTATGCCACCTGTATGCTTACAGCTCAAAGTGCATCAAGATTTCATTGGTACTGTAGTACACATTTATATTCACCAAACTACAATAAAAAAATCTTCATTATTTCTTTGAACTCAGGTACTTTTTTTTGAAGGACACCTTTGCTCTCTCTCAGCACACCCCGTCCTCCTCTGGCTGTGCCAGGACTGCGGGTGCTGCAGGCACACGCCGAGTGGCAGGAGAGGTGGCAATTGCATGCTCAGTGTAAACCCTGGGGTTTGCTGCATTTCATAGTGTTGCTGTGACCCCTGGCCTTGCTTTGCAAGCTGCAGAAGTGCAATAAAACGTCCCGTTTCTGTAGGCTCAGCAAATGGGTGATGCAGCCAGTCTTCTGCTCTGGGAGGTACATAAGGAAACGGTCTGTTTGCTTTTTGGTTTTACAAACCTGAGAGCTTTCCTAGGAAATCCTAATGGCTTTATGGATTTAAAGCTGTATTTGTGCAGAGCCAGGGATCACTGGGAGTGTCCAGGGCAGCCGCAGGGAGAGCACAGCCCTCAGGTCTGGGTCTCTGGGGGAGAGTGGTGCTGCCTTTCCTCATTTATTTATCAGGATTGCCGGGAACTCATGTTGCAGTGCTCCCCCCAGCCCTCCAGTGCAGGGGTCAGATGGAGTCTCAGCAGTGTGGCCGCTTGCACAAATGGTTTTTAGTTTTGGGAGTTTGGGTTCAGTTGGCATGCACTCTGTAAGCGATTTAATTTCAGAATTACATTGCAAGATGGAATAAACTAGGGATAACTCAGGCCCAGGAGGTTCATTAGCCTTTTGATCAAGGAAAACTTGAGTTAAAATGCACTCATGGTAAGGGGGACCCCCGTTGGGGGTGAGCCTGGGCAGCCTGTGCATCTCTCTGCCGCAAGGTGCAGCCCTGCCTGCCGCACAGAGCCCAGCTCAGTGCAGAGGGGGAAGGTTGGGACACAGACCCTTCCTGAAAGGAGACCTTGCACCTGACACAGGGCAATATCACTATAAAATATTCTGTAAATTAGTAACTGGCATTTCCCAAATTGCTGTACAGATTTCTGCGCTCATGTGCAACTTCCAGCCCATGCACCCCGATCTAATCTTGTGCCCTGCCCTGCCGGTGCTGCAGCAGAGAACTTCTGGGCCCAGCCCAGGGATTTGTGACTTGCTTTCTACATGGAGTGGCAGAAGGTGTGATGTGGGTATCAAGCGATGCCGTACTGGTTAGCAGGTGTGTTCCAAATAAACAAAGCAGTTTGCCTTGCATTTGCCTTGCTCTTCAGAGCATTTAAAATTGTCAGATTTACCTGTTGTAGCCAAAATGGCTGGTTTGTAGTTACTATTGAATATCGCTGCTGGAACCACTAAAGGCTTTACAAAGAGTCATCTGCTATTTTTGCCTAACTTGGGGTGAAAAACCCAAGGAAAGAGGTGGCTTGCCGGCATCCCACAGCACCTGTTTTGCACCTACCCCAGTCACTGCTGGTGGGGAGCAACTCAGCACTGGCTCATATCCCAGCAGGACGTCTGGGGACACTGGTCACACTGGTGATGGGTGTGCCCCGCCATGTGCCTGCTCCGCCATGGTGACCCTGGCGCTCTGTCCTTGTGCAGCAGAAGGCCCTGGGTATGGCAGGAATTTACAGTGTCCATCTCCACTTACCAGTGCAGGTGTTCTGTATGCAGGGATGGGCGCCAGCATAAGCTGCTCATCGGGATGCTGCGCAATGTAGAGGGTTTCCAAAGCCCTTGCCGGGGACTGAGCTGGGAGAGGAATTTATACTGAAATAGAGGATTTTGGCCTACGCTCAAATAACTGCTGCAGCAGACAGAAAGGTGCGTAATGTCCCCCAGCTTCAGCCAGCCTGCGCAGGATCCAGCCCTGAGACTGGAAAGGCAAGATGCTGCTCACCCGGTCATTTCAAAGCATCATTCACTTTGAAATGTATACATCTACTTTGAAAATAGTACTGCACTTAGTAGCAATATCATTTTATTCTGAAAGCATAAACTTTCTGACTTAACAAAGCAGAGGTGAGGGAGCCAGAGCACTAAAAGCAGCGAGGGTGCAGTGTGATCCTGTAATTTGTTTTGAGATGCTTAGTGTAAAAGGGATATGTACCTGAGACTGAGCGACTCAATAAAACCAATCGATAACGGGCAATGACTGTGTAGTCCAGTAAAATATCAGCTGAATTATTAACTTCGACATTGTTACTGTAATCAAACTAATTTATTGACATAGCTGCTATAATAATTCATTTCCAGTAACTTAGATAATTCTGCTGTGTCAATAAGTATGAGGGGACCAGGGAAGAAGGCCAAACCCTGCTGTGGTAACTTTGTAATTGTGTTTTTAAAGCGAGGGAGGGGATAGGGAGGAGATAAACAGAGTTTATTTGGCAGTTGGCACCCAGTGCCTTTTGTTTTTTTTTTTCCCCAAATGAATGTGTATAAACTCTGATAAGCGAAGTGTCAAAACCAGGCTCTGGGTGAGAGCAGGTGATTAGAAACAAACCTACCAGTCTCAGACTGACACTTGCTCTATTTCTGAAGCAGCTGGAAAGGCCTCCACGAGCAGAGCAGCTTTGCTGGGGCTGTGGTGGGTGGCTGGGCTGCGAGTGTGGAGGGGATGGATGGGGCAGCTGGGGCTCATCCCACTGCCCACCTCAGCCTGTGTGCCCTCGACTGCCACGGGTGCATGTGTGAAGTGCAGACCACAAGTGAGTGCAGGCTCTATAGCATTTTTTGGACCTTAAAACTGCTTTTAGTAAGACATTTTACTGACAGCTGCATGGAGATTTGAGGATCCTGATGGCCTATGTCTGCTTGGCCACGCTTGTGCGATGCACTGGTCAAACTCATGCAATGCACTGACTGAGCTTGTGTGATGCACTGGTTAAGCGCAGGCGATGCACTGGTGTGTGTGGCTTTGCTGTATCCCATGCCAGCCTGGAGCTGGGGGGAGCAAGGCACAGGAAGGGAGAGCCTGGATGGGCTGCACTTCCCAGACAGCTCGCTGGGTCTTTTAATTATTATTGCTAACTGGTGGTTTAGTAGCTGTTAATAGACCGCAGCAGCTACTTGTGCTTTCAGCCCAGGGTTAAGGCTGGTGCAGGGGAAGGACCAGGACCGGAGTAGCACTGAGGCGCTGGCAGCCTCAGCCCCTCTCCCAGCCCCAGGAGCCACCATGGGCTGGAAGGAGCAGCCACTGCAGCTGTTTGGTCTGGCATTGGGGATGCTCAGGGACATGGCTCTGAGTGCACTGGGGTGGGGAGGGGACAGTGCTGCTGCTGGGGGCCAGTGGGGGGACAGGGGAGGGCAGGAGGGGCAGCCCGGGCATATGGTCGCTAGTGTTTGAATATTGCTGCCTGATGGATTTGTTTTTCCTGGGCACCTGACAGCCGATAGCTGGCCTCATTAAGCAATGCCTCTGTGTTCCTAATTCAGGGCTATGGGCAGCTGGCTGCTGGCACTCTCCTGGAAGCAGGAGCTGTTGTCTCCACCATGCATTGCACAGGCACCAAAGATGGTAACTCTCAGTCCATTTCTTTGAGCAATTAAACCCAGGCTCAGAAGCCAAAAATCTTGGTTTCTGAGCCTTTAAACACCAGCTGCCTATCCCGGGCTAGATTTTGCAGCATGTGCAGTGTCCGTGCCCATCTCCTGCTGGCCGCAGGACATAGGTGGGCTTGGCCAGCTCACCAGCAGTGGGCGGGCAGCAGTGCAGGGGCTCTGTGGTGGAGCTGCCCCCCAGCAGGGACACGGAGCACTCGGCTCCACAGACAGCCCATGGAATGGGACTTGGAACATGGTCCATGGAAAAGCTTTAGGACAGTGAGGCTAGGTGACTTACAGAGCTGAGCTGCAACCCAGCCATTGCCTAAACATGGGTTTCTAATCAAAAACAAACACAAAAAAAAAAACAATGGAGAGGTCTTTATTGATGAACAAGAGGAGTTGTTATTTCATGAGCAAATAGTGCATCAAACTACTGGTTTCCAAAGTCCCCCGTGACATTGATGTGCTCTTTATAAAAAAAAAAGGTAAAATATATTCTGAGCATGGAGGAGGACACACAGACATCTTGGACTAAACTGCAGTATTTGTATATGTTGCATGTTTGCATTGATGTGGTCACAATGCAAACCATCCCTCTGCTTGCACCCAACAGTGGTTCCTCCTCATGTGGACCTCCTTGCCTGAGGTCAACTGTGATGAGGCTCTGTTGGCTGCAGTTTATTAGATCAGATAAAGGTTCTGAAAAAATATGGGACTTTTTCCTCCCTCAAAGAAAATGTGCTTTGCAAACTTGGGAATATCTTCTGTGAACTACTTGTGGTGTAATTCCGAGACAAATATTTCAGCTGCACTTTGCAGGACTTATTGTATCTTTTTCTCTACTTGGATTGAAATGGCTCATCCACAACTTAATTTTGCGTGATTTACCAAAATAACTTCTGGGTGAGTGCATTATTAGCTACTATTTGGGAGATAACTCTGACATCAGCAAGTGGGCATTTTATTTGTGTTGGTTGGTTGGGGACACACGAATAAAAACTGAATTATCTGGACCCGGTGTGGGAACAGAGCCTGGCTGTGGCAGGTAGGAGCTGGGGTCTGTGGGCTGTAACAAAGTCGGTGGCTCAGGGCTAGTCAGGTATCAAAGCAACGGTAGTTTTTAAGGCACCAGTCTGGAAGGAAAGTCCTAACACTGGTAGGTTTGAATGTAGCCTTCAGTAAGTGATGCAGAGCAGAGAGGGACAGAGGGATGGACACTACCACTGCAGAGTATTGCTTCTGCAGGAACTCTTGCCTTAGGTCAAGAGTTATTTCATGTCTTTGGCTTCACTCCTGTGGATTTACACCCCAGCATGGGCAGCAAAATTTGACATAATATTGTTGTCCTTGAATCTCTTCAGTTAGAATATATTGATATTAATCATATACCAAATGTATGTTTTAATGATATGGTAGCAGTGAGAGATACCATAGAACCGGGCATGCATTTAATAAGAAAAATAATTTTAAAAATTTCATTTATTAAACTTCCTAAAAGCGACCACAGCGTTACCTTTATTAAATTTCTGATCAGCTTGAGACTTGGGAATGGCCATTTTAAAACTAGAAATAAATTTTGCCACTGGCTGAAATCCTGTCATATTGCTGGCTGGCAGAGGCTTAGTGACTTCTAATGGAGTCAGGATGGTTTATGCTTCCCACAGACCTCCCTGTCCAGTTGTGAAGCATTTCCATAAACCAAGACGTACTTCTCCAGGATTTTGGTCTCTGGCTGAGCTGTAGGATAGCTTGAATCATCCACTGTAAAGGATACATATGAGTTTGGGTTGATCTTTATGGTGGAGTTTTTTTTCATTATATGTTTAGAAAAAATCCCAATTTTAAACATGGCATTAAATGGGGCTGTACTCTCAGTTGTCTTTGGAGGTTCTCAGGCTGTCCTCCATATGCCTCCATACCCTGGTCTTGGAAGATGCGCTGTGGTAATGCAGCACTTTGAGAGGCTTTGTAGAGACTGAAGTGACTTTTGGTTTGATGAACCATGGGCTGGTGCCCACCTCATGGGGTTTCAGAAAGAGCAGGAACCCTGCAAATGTGGGACTTGGGTGTTTCTGGAGGAAACTTTTCACTCCTCATCTTTTAGCTTCAAAGGGGCATTTTCTTTTTTTTTTTCCCCCTGTTTTAATCTCAGGATCGTGTCTGCCTGCCCCTGCGTGGGAGATGTCTCTGTGGTTGCAGCAACCCTAAGGGTCCCCTGCTCCACTGGTGTCACCTCTGGACTGGGCACTGCTGCCAACCACCTCTGCAAATGCAATGTTCTTATGCGGTCCGTGAGTACGTGTCCTCCTCTCTCACCTTTGGGGAGGACACAGCATCCTTGGCAGAGGACAAAAAGTTCTTGCCCTTTGTACTTTAAATTTATCTGGAAGTTTAACCTGCTGGGCTGCTTTATCACCGCTCTGACCGTGACGCTGGGCTGGCTTTGCCAGCAACACAATCTGCTTCTGAAGCCAGCGGCCAGCCAAGATAAACGGACATTCTACAGAGAAGCAGAAATCGGTTTATTATTATTATGGTTTGGATAAAACATTGTCATTAAAAGGCTCCAGCTGAAGTTTGTCACTGTGGAAGTAACAAGGCCTTCTTCTGTGCTGGCTCAGGAGATGACTGACTGCTGATGAAGGAAACACTCTGGTTGGAGAGAACAGTAATTTGCAGAGTCTGTAACCTCATCTTATCATCCTGTCAAGGGCCTTCAAAAGATCAAAAGCAGCAGCATGAAAGGGATAGGAGGGGGAGAAACCTGATTATTCTGAGGCTAAATGGGAGGTTTAGATTGGATATTAAGAATAACTTCTTCACCAAAGGGGTTGTCAAGCATTGGAACAGGCTGCCCAGGGAAGGGGTTGAGTCACCATCCCTGGAGGTACTTAAAAGATGTGCAGATGTGGTGCTTAGGGACATGGTTTAGTGGTTGGCTTGGCAGTGCTAGGTTAACAGTTAGATTTGATGATCTTAAAGGCCTTTTCCAACCTAAATGATTCTATGATTCTATGGTTTATTCCCAAAGTGTTTTGATACATGCAATCCCTGTAAACTAGTGACTCTCACCCTCTTCATTAGACACAAGGTAATAGCACAGATTTAACAGAAAAATGAGCAGCTTTTGAAGAACAGAAAGGGCAATGAGGTGGTTTAGTGCAAGGGCCTGGCAAACGCATCAGCAGAGGTTTTACCTGTCCTCTTCTGAGGAAGAGTCCTTATTTGATGGCTCCAGGAGATACAGACTCTGTCACATCTGGTGGTTTTAGTCTAACACTACATTCACTGTTTTACATGCATAGCACCTAAATTGTAATTTGAAACTCTCTGGTTTTAGACTTGAGCCACGGAACCTTGTTGCATTTTATTCTGCTAGATGGGATGCCCTACGAAAAGCTGATGTTTCCTTGTCTTCATGCCATTTATGTACCATAAAAGATGTTAATATTTCAAAGGTCCTTTTAGTTTTAAAGATATTAAGTATCAGTATTTAAAGATTTAAGATGCCTTACACCTGAGTTACAGGAGCCAGCTCTCTCCTGCAGGAAAGAGGCCCCTGGTGCGTTGTCTGCCTGTGCTGGCGAAGGGATGGAGGTAGGCTACAGTCAAGGCAGGTTTGAAGCATCACCAGCCTGTGATGTCCTGGGGCAAGTCAGTGCTGCGGCATGGGTGACTTTCCACTCCAAACCCACTAGTACGTGCTGTCGCCCTCAGCGCATGGGCTTCATCCTAGCTCCAGTGGAACATCTCTCTGGGCTTGGGCTATTGCACAGTACTTAGCCATGAAGACTAGTCCATACTCACTGATGGGTGAGCTCCCTCGGAAGGGGACTGGCGGTGTTTGCACATTGCACAGCTCTCATGGTGGGAGAGACAGGCTACAGCCTTTCCCTAAGTTGGCTGGATGGGACAAAACTTTGCCCAAATGTGGGCAAAGGGTTTCTAGGCATGTTCTTGTTTCTGTTCTTTAAAGCCTGTTCACATTCAGAGCCAGTGAATTGCAAATACATGAGGCAAAATCTAACTGCTCCAACCTGTCATATAAACTGCAAGTTGTTGGGAATTATGTGTTCACACTATAAAGTCACTCTAAAACGGGGTGTATACTTCTTTTCATCTGCAAGTCCAAGAACTTTTATAAATGCTGAATTTATTTTTCCTAATGGATGCATGTAATAACAGTGGCTCCCCTCTATGCAAACAGCCTGTATGTTGAAGGGTGGAGAAGGTTTGTTAATCAGTATGTTTACAAAAAGTCATAATAGCTGGGGCTTCTATCATTTGCTACAATTTATTATTAAAACAAAACAGCCCAAAATATAAATACATTGTGTTTAATAAAATGCATTTGACATATTTAACATATTTTATATTCAAAGCGGTTCTTTTAAGTTCTGCAGTGGACTGAAGTGAGGGCGGAATTTCTGTGCATTCCCATTAGCATCAGTGTTGGGGCCCACTGAGACTGCTCTGTGCTTTAGGGTGATGTTGTTAGCGACAAGCCTGGGTGAACTCAGAGTTAATTCTCCTTTTGACTTCATTCCTGAAAAATCTGAAATGTTCAGAGGCAAACCAGAGCTTGATGAAGCTGGCCAGAGGACTGCCACTGGCTGGGGTCAACCAGAAATGGCTTGGATCAACAGTGAACCACAAATCACTAGTCCAAAGTCCTGCTCTGCTACTGCTTCAGAGCACGCTGCCTGCTGGCGAGCTGCCTGCTGCTGCTGCTCTTGCTGTGCACTGGGACTCCATGGGCTGCTAAGCTATTCCAAAGATAGGATGCTGGTGCTCCCTATTTTCACAGGCAATGATGGGGACAAGGATGAATGCAACAGGCAGGAGAAGGGGACGACCAGAGACCCTACCAGCCTTTCGAGTGCTTGTGCAGCCAGGGCTCTTTCTCTTTAATGTGTCTGAGATAGCCCTGTGGCCCTGGCACTCCAGTGGGCCTCTTCATAAAGCCCCACAAGCAGTTAAATCTTGGCAGAAATGGAAAATTTGTCTTTGCACTTCCCAGGAGGATGGAAACACTGAGGAAAAGGGAGCATGGAGGTATTTGGCTAAAAGATGCCCAGCATTAGTTTTGCAGTGTGTGTGGCCCAGGAGCAGGATAACCATCAAAGCTATGTTCAGTTTTGATGGCAATGGTGCTAGGGACGGGCTGAATTCAGCCCCACAGGGAGCACTGACAGTCCCCCAGGCTGCGGGCCCTGGAGTGCACTGCTGCCCGGCGCTGGGTGGAAAACACACCGCTGCTTGCTGAAGCCAGGAGAAATCTGACCCTTTTCAGCACAACCCCCCAGGACGGAGCTCGCTGCACTGCTTCCACCAAGGAAAACCTGGGAAACCATAAAAATAGCAGCCAGTTAATTTGTAACCTGTTCTCAAGTGAAATGGCTGCAGATTAATAATGCACATAAAGGAGCTGGGACTCAGCTGGCAGTCTCAAAGTAGGAATCTCAGAAACATTAATTCCAGTGAGTTACATGGTGACTTGAGTCCCCAGAAATTGGCAGCGATCCGCAGGACATAGCCTGTAAATACCTTTCCGGTCCCATCTCTCTTGCCAAAGGTTTTTGGAAACGATCCACCAGACCCAAGCTTGCTGGACATGAGAAGCCTACGGATTGCAAGCTGTTGTTTCACGAGCCAAGTCTGCATTTCTGCTTATTTGAAAGTCCTTGAGGATTCCTGGGTGCTGAAGGATTGCTCTTTTTCCCTTTGCACCCCCAGCTGCAGTTATTCCTTCCTTTCCCTGTTCCATGCAGTCTGTGGGAGCTGGGAGGTCTGACCTTGTTGTGTCCATATAATGCAGCTGTGCCAATGCTTGCTGTGGTGGAAATCCTGCTCAGCCATCACAAAAAGCTCCTGCTGGGTCCAGGGAACTTCTTCATTGAATACCTGAGCATGGAAGAAGCTGCCGCACAGAAGCTGGCTTGGTTTGCTGTTGGGATTGGATAGGAATGAGTGTAATAGTACACTAGTGTATCTGTACAGTGCATAGACAGTCATACATATATATATATATGAAATAAACAGGCATTTCATGTATTTATCATCAGTGAAGCTCAGATCCCAAGGTCAGTGAAGCCCAGCACTACTGGAGGGAGCTGGGGAACATCCTGGGCACATGGGACTTGGAGGACTGGAGGGGTTGCTGTGAGCCAGGGGAATGCCTCAGTCCTTCATGGAAAGTGGCCTTGGGTGTACAGCTCATGCAGGTAATTCATCCCTGGTCCCAAATCTTTTACTGCATTGGTGTGATTTAAAATACTTCACTGAATGTACAGCATCTTACCTGCAGGCAGTCAGATGCTCCCACTTCTGACAGAGATCAGCTCACCCCTAAGGCCGTTTTGTCAATGCCTCTGGTAACCCAGTGTCACACATTAATTTGAAAATTGTTATCTTCTGCCTTTGTCACTGTGTTTATAATTAGTTAAAACAGTATTCTTAAAACACTCATTTCCACATCATGAAAAACACAGCCATTGTATTTAATTTTTTAAATGGTATTTGGGGAGCCATTAAATAAAAACAAGGCAGCGCCTGTACCCTGAGAGCTATGATATGTTCCCTGTGAGACTGAGCACTGGCTCTGACTGCACAGAGACTCATGATGAGCCATGGATGTAGGAAGCACGTGGAAAACCACCACCAGCTTCCCCCAGGCTTGCCAGCACGGCTGGGCAGAGCAAAGGAACATGCCTGGAGGCAGTGTGGCCAGGGGGTTTGGGGCCGAAGTGAGCTGGTGGAGAGGGCTGTGCTCAGGATCAACTCTTCTTCTGGGTGAAAACTTCCTCAAGGGAGACTAAGCAGAATTTGAGCCTGTAAAACACACTTTACATCCCATCAAAGTTCCTGTAACTCTGGGCAGAGACTTGTGCATCTTGATGAAGCTATTTATTCTCACAGAGCGCACTTTTGGGGAGGTTTCTGCTGTCTCTGGGCAACCAGACCTATCTGCTGTCATTCTTCCTGCTGCTGTTCAAGATAAAATAGATTTTCTTTCTGTGGTTCTGCCTCTTTCATTTCATGGCCTTTAATGCTCTCTTGCATTCTGCTTTTTTTTTTTAACGTAGTCTCCTTGTGTTTTTTTTTTTTCTTAAACTGAGATCAAATTAGCTGATAAAAGGAAACAATATTAGAGGGTCTGTGGGTGCAAGGCTGGGTGGCAAGGTGCTTCTTCCACTCTGTGTGGGACTTGCACTGAGAGCAAAGCTGCGGCAAGGCTGAGCCCATTGGCAAGCCTGTCCCTCAGTGGTGGCTGTGCTGGTGCTGGCTGGGGGCTGAGGGGCAGGAGCCGCGGGGAGCTGTGCCACAGGGATGCGCACAGCTGTCTCAGCATGGACGGTTTATCTGATGCCAGGGTTTCATTTCTAAATTCTCCAGGGAAGGCTGTGCGAGGCAGTAGGAGGGCTGCTGAGACCGGCTGCTCCCTTCTCTCCCAGCACCATCTTTGGCAGCTCCAGCTGCCAGCGCTGCTCCTTCGCACCTCACTATCGGGGAGATCTCACACCATCTGCTGCTCTGGTGGTGGGGCGAAAGCCCTGGGCCAGACGTGAGGCAGCACAGCAGAGACTCAGCCTTGCCCCACCACTTGCCTTGGGTTCCCCTTCGTGATTACCTGCATTTGCCTTTTCATGACTAATGGGGCTGGTTTTGAGTTAGCCCCGGTATTGCACTGCCCTCTTCTCCCACTGACTTTGACATAGGCTCCTTCTTTCTGTATTCTGCTTAAAAGCTTGCACTTTAATCTAGAGGCTGAGCAGTGTAGGTTCCCTGGTGACTTTCTGGTGCCACAGTCCCAGCCCTGCCCCCAGCGATGCTGCTGAACAGCCCCACGTCACAGCAAGGGATCACACCAGAGTCCAGCCCCTAGGTCTGACTGCTGCAGGCAGTCCTGCCAGCCCTGCCAGTGACCTGACCCCTGAATTCTCCCCCTTATCAAGGCATCTGAGCTGCTACTATGAACTGATAAACCAGAAGGAGAAAACTGTAACTAAGCAAAAAAAGCCAGTTAAATAAAACGGTGGTCACCATCACAGGAGAGGTCTCAAGCTCAATGACTGTTCCCCTTACAAGCCTGCAGACTTTGACCAGCATGCTATGAAGTTTCTATTCTAAATTATTTAATGTTGTCTACAAATGTCAACTGAATGAAAAAAATATAATTTGGGATTTGTTACTCTTGCTGTCTAAAGCTTATATTTTAATGAAGAAAATGCGGCAATTAGCAGGGGATCTCCCGCATGTCTGAGCTTTTACTTCAGCATATTGGGGCAGTTTGGGTGCCTGATGCCGCCTCCTCACAATTTTGTCTTATCATAGAATCACAGAATGGTTTGGTTTGGAAGGGACCTTTAGAGGTCATCTAGTCCAACCCCCCTGCAGTGAGCAGGGACATCTTTAACTAGATCAGGTTGCTCAGAGCCCTGTCTAATCTGACCTTAAATGTCTCTAGGGATGGGGCCTCCACTACCTTTCTGGGCAATGCGTTCCAGCGCTAGTCTGGTTCTTTCACGGAGGGATTCATACTTTACCACTGAGCATTATTCAACTTCCTTATTCTCCCACTGTGCAGCAAAAACATCCATTTCTCACAATTATTTTACATGCAAGATTTGGGCTTCCTTTTACACACTTGTTTTGCAAAGAAACATATTCGGTAATGCTGTGTCTATGCAACCTGCTTTCAGATTCATGTGCTCAGGGTGATAGTGATCAGCACCAAGATTATCGATTGATACATTTAGACTATTTGCAGGCATGTGAGAGGTAGGAGGTAACACTGTCAGTCACGCTATGATCACAGGCTTGCTTTGTCGCTGCTAAACCAGGCTGATGTTTTAGTGCAGCGGGTGCCTGTGGTTACAGTGAGGGGTGGTCGCTGAAGACAAGGGCAGTAGAAACCCTGACACCTGGGGCCTGCTGATGCTCCTGTGGGACTCCCAGGCTCCAGCTGCATTGCTCTGGGGGTGGCAGGACCCACCTTGGCAGAGCTTGGAGAAACCAGCCCAAGGTGCTTTCACTGGGGCAGCTTGACCAGAGTCGTGGCACCGACCATTGCACAATGAGTGTTGGCGCACGGCTGGCGCAGAATGAGCCTGCCAGCTGCGTGCTGCTGATGTGGCCATGTGTACCGAGCACCCACCTTACTGATGGCAGGGACCCAGCCCCAGCCTGCCTTTGGAGGCACCGCTCTGCCCGCAGGGCACAGCAAAGCCTGGGCTTTGTGCACAGCCACGGGGAAGACCTGGGCTCCTGAAGCCCTGGGTTTGCTTCGCACATGCTTCTCTGGCTGCCGGCAGACCACGGGTGGCAGATATTTTCATTTGCTCTCGCCTGATAGGACCTGCTGTGGGGCCACAGAGCTGCAGAGCAATGTGTGACATTGCAAAGCGACCACAGCCCAACCCACCGTGCTTGGTACCACTGTGGCCCTGTGGGTCTTTGGTTATGTCGCAGGAGATGCTCTGTCCGTAATTTGGTTTTGGTCTGTTTGGTAGAAAGACTGTCCTTTTTTTATGTTGAAGCATCCACATATGAAGTTTTTCATGTTCCCCTCTGGTCCCCAGAAGTGAAAGATTTCAATGCAGCAATCGCTGTTGATTGCCAGCTGCTCATATTTTGCATGCTAATAGAAAAAATTAAGCAATGGTGAGTATTTCCAGTTCCACAGTGACATGCTAGGTTGAAAAAAATTTAAATAAAGGTGCTTTTGATTTTATTAGCTGCAGAGCACTGATTTAAAGGTTTCCACCAGCCTGTGACTGTTGACACTAACTCATGCACCCAATGGTACAGGATCTGCTTCAGCTGCAGGAGAGGTTTACACGATAAACAGGTTTCTGCCCTGGGGCACCCACCCACAAGACACTTCAGTAAGTCCTTTATGAAGGACTCCTTTTTCCAGGAGAATCTCCTTTCAGGACAGTAGCCAAGAACAAGTCTTATGAGGAGCGGCTGAGGGAGCTGGGATTGTTTAGTCTGGAGGAGGCTGAGGGGACACCTTATCGCTCTCTACAACTACCTGAAAGGAGGTTGTAGCAAGGTGGGGGTCGGTCTCTTCCCCCTAGTAACAAGCAATAGGATGAGAGGAAATGGCCTCAAACTGCACCATGGGAAGTTTAGGTTGGACATTAGGAAAAAATTCTTCACCGAAAGGGTTGTCAGGCATTGGAACAGGCTGCCCAGGGAGGTGGTTGAGTCTCCATCCCTGGAGGTATTTAAAAGAAGGGTAGATGTGGTGCTTGAGGATATGGTTTAGTGGTGGACTTGGCAGTGATAGGTTAGAGGTTGGACTCGATGATCTTAAGGGTCTTTTCCAACCTTAACAATTCTATGATTCTAAAAGCTGTAATTTGGAAGATGAGCTTTGCTGGGTATCTCTCCTCCATGTATTAATTAGCTAGTGGCTGTTTCTCTGGGGTGCCGGTCCGCACTGAAATGTAGTACGAATGCATGGCAATTGCTGTAAATCCATCGAGCAGTAAGGGAACAGGCAGTGTGTTTGAAATAAGGCAAAACTGCCTATAATAATTTGCTGTTTCTCTTCTGAAGGTCACTTAACTTGGGAGAAATTCACAGTGACATTTCACTTGCTTACCAGAGGAGCACACAGAAATTCTGTTGTGGTAGGTTGGATTTGTCCATCATAATGATGCTTCCAGCCCATTAGTGGAGTCACTGATCTTCTCTATGACTCTGCTTTAGAAGCTCAAAAAGTCTGTGTTAAAATTACAAAATGTACCAAATAAAAGGTATAATAATTTAAAAAGAAGTGGCAACAGCCTTGGCAAGAGGGGCTGTGGGTGGTCACCCATGCAGGCTCTGGCACACAGGCTTGGCTGAAACGCTTCAGACACTGACCTGGGTCTCAGATTTGGGGCTGCACAGAGTCCCGGGCCTGCGTGCTTTTCCCACCCAGCACTCAAAAGGCATAAGCATGAGTGAGAAATTGCAAAACCTGTACTGACACAGCAAACTGAACCAACCTTCTTCAGTGGTGCAGCATGGCTCCCGCAGGTGAAGGTCACAAGCTGGAAGACTGTGCAGATAAAATCTATGTAAACCTGTCAAGACCTGTTGTGTTGTAACAGCAGGTGGTGCTTTTGCAAGACTCACGTAACCATTTATTGGAAGGCCTGTTGATAAACAATACTTTACACGTTAGGATCGACCATTCTCCATCCCCTGCTGCTTCGCACACAGCCCATCAAGAGCGGGCAGCAGGGAGGAAGGTGGGCGAGCACCTCGCGGCTCCCCTCGCCAGGACGGATCTGGCCAGTGGGCGGTCACAGCCAGGCGCCAGGGGCTGTGCTTCCACCTGCTGCTCTGTACAGGGTGTTCAAAATTGTTGTGACACTGTGTCCCAGGCAAGAGTAATCAAGGAAATTAAGACTGGTTATTCTGCCGAACTTTTATTCTGACTAATACAACACACATTGATTTGGTACACAAACAAGCTAGTTTTTAAGGCAAATGATCTCAAAATCATCTTTCCGTACACTACAGTTTCCATAACATCTTTGACAGAAGAACAACATATTAAAACCAGTATTAGAAATGCTACTGTAGTGGAATTTAAATACATCACATAAAAGGCATCTTTAAAGAAATGCAACAAAGATACACCACCAAGTAAATGGGAAACAAAAGCTTTCATTTATGCTAAACTCTTTGAATTCATTTTTGAAAGTGCGTTCCTCCAGCCATGTCCTGTTACGGCGGCCATGGCTGGCAAATAGTGCTTAAACTCCTTTTCTGTAAACAGATTAAAGCAGACATTCTTTCCCATTTTCTGATATTTAAAGTAGCTTCTTCATATTACCACACCCAGAGGTGGACAGAACTGCCTTCTTCCAAACATAAAAGTAAGTGTCCTATTTCACTAAGAAAAGGCATGGCATAACAAAATTATTTTAAGCGAACTATAGTGAAACGACCCCTGACACTTAAGAACAAGCCCACATCCAGTTACTCTAGAACTGAACTATGGTCCCTTGCCGCAGCCAACTTAAGGCAATGTCACATTTGAGCTGTTGTCTCATTACCATGTATTTGAATGATTGCCTACAGGAAAAAACCAGCATTCTCTGCTTGCTGCTATAAAAGAGCTGATAAAAGGGGGACTGATTCACTCTTCCTTGCAGAACTTCTCCCTCGCTATCCCGCTTACAATCTCAGAGCTGGCTGTATGCTCTGTAAGTGCTGCTGCTCAGAAATTTCTTGACAAAGAATGATTCAGTCTAATTGTTAAGGTCATCCCGACATATTTTACAAACGACTGGGTTTGCTTATTTGTTTTAAAAAGCTAACGCACATAAACTGAACAATACGACTGACCTGGACAGAAGAACAGGCTTTTTATCTTCCAAAATAATTTCTTAAAAGAAGTATGAATCCTGCAAGGCACTTTTTAAAAGAGAATGAGTAATACTTTTATTTCACCATGTTCCCCAAAGTGCTGATTAGTAAATGAACTGGGGCTAGCAGCACCGTTGACGTGCAGGCACGTGTAGTCGTTACACTCAACACCAGCTCACACACAGCGCAGCAGCTCGCTGGGGCTGCACGGCTCCGGGCGTGGGGTCCCACAGCCTGAAGGATGCAATCAACTCGCAACTGAAAAAGGAATTTATTGCATTAAATCTAAGAAGATTATGAGACTGGCAAAATAAAGGCAGTGCCTTACAAAATGTGTCTCTCTGTGATTTTAGGCTGGCTCTTGAATTAAAGACAGATATTAGATTTTAGGTTGCACTCGAACGCCACACAGATAAAACTAGATTTATGTAGCCAGTGGCTTCTGCTATCAGGTTAATTATTATTTTTGTTTGACTGATATGAAGGTAAGAAATTAGATAACGGAGTAGCAGAACAAGAAAAGTGAGTAGCCAGTTTCTCTTTTGAGTAGTTACTTTTATAAACAAAGGAAGTAGAGTAAAAATAAAGGTTCTGTGAAGAAATTCCCAGCAGATGCAGGATTACATTTGCCTTTGAAGCCCCTGAATTTGATACTATATACTGTACACAGTATAAGGTGCACAACCATATGACACATTGTATTTGATTGTATTTGCATCCAATTTCACCCAAGAGGCCATGAAACAGGAGACATTAGAGGCTGTCATCCATAAAGGGTGAAGAAAACAAGGAAAAAACGTAGTGCCTTGTAAAGATAAACTTCAGATGTGACACAAATGGATCAGAAACCAGTTTTCTAATAAAACCTGAAAGCTACCTGGGGGAAAGATGTGAGAATGCACACACTTCTACCCACCTCTTCCGGGCCGCTTTCTTTTAAAAATTCCCAAAGCTGCCATATCTCTCAAATTTGTCTTTTCAGATGAAAGTAGAAACAAACTGTTCTGGGGTACTACTTTGGCCACTTTGTAGTACATTTTAGTAATGGAGAAGTTTTGAGTGGCATCCCCGGTGCTTAAAAATAATTTTATGTTCATTTTATTCCTGGACACGTGCATTTCCAACTAAAACAACTCATATGAAAGCAGTATTTTTGGCTTTGTAAACCTTTGCCATTAATCTACAGGAAGAAGAGTGTTTACTGTCTCTTACAACCTATTTATCACTCTCTCCATCTGCTCAAAGTACTCTTATAGTGTGCTTTGCAAACAGCGATTCTTGTTATGCCTGGGTATTTCACAGGTTGCTATTTAAAAATAAAACCATAGATTTCTCACTTGTGCTATTTGTCCCAATGCTACATCTTCCTCATGATCTTACTTTAGCATCCATGCAGAAAGAGTATTTATCAGGACAAATCCATGTGTCATGAGACTCGTGCCACCTTCAGTTCTCAAAAGAGAATGAGGTACCATCATTGGTACAACACAACAACCTTTTCAGTTTTAAGTCACTGAAATCCAAATAAAAGTCTTCTAATTTTGTCTTCCTTCAATTCTTGCATTTTTTGCCCCTTTTCCCCTTGTCCCTCCAGAAAAAAAGGAGGAAGAAGGACTCTGAAGTAGATAATCTTAGTATTAAAATATATATAGGAGTGGGTCTCTTCAGTAAGTTAATCTGTCGAATCTGTTCCAAGTGTCCTCTGATAGGGACACCATTTTTTCTACCTTAATGCAAGAGAATTCCCTCCAAACTCTTTTAGGCACACAAAACGTCACATTCTGCAGCCCAGTTATGAACGCCAATAACAATGGAATGTAGAAACAAACCCAACTCCTTCTTCTGCATTTGAGAATTTTTGGCACATTAGATAAATAATTATTTGGCACTATAAGTCCACTCAGTAACAACATTTTCAGCTATTTATGCAGATGCCGACATGCTACAGATACCCCAATTCACAGTAAGATTTAAAACTACTTGTTGGCAAAAGTAGTTTCCATGCAAATGATCAATGTTCCTTCATGCCGTTGTCCGTCGGATTTCCTCTGACAAGGTGATTGACCTCTCTTTCCACTCATTGTTAGAGCACTTGGAGACAGCGTTGGCTGCTTGACAGAACTTCTGGAGGAGGATCTTTCTGAACAGCAGGTAAACCCATGGATCCAGTATCTGGTTTAGTGAGGCCAAACGCACAGCTGTCAAGAAGAAATTGCATTCTTTGTGCAGTTCTGAGCTTTGGGCACCACCAGAGAACTGCTTGCAGTGTTCAAATGTGTGGCTGAAGATCATCTTCAACATTGTTATCTAAGGAAAGTTAGGAGAAAAAAGTGATACATGTTAAGAGACTGTTATCTGTATATCACTATATGCAAATATCCCTAAAGACAAAATCCTGTCAAGCAATTTTTTCCTCCCTCAGCCAATTTGAACTGTGGTCAGAGAAAATAAGCACTGAGAGAGCAGCTCAGTTTGTGTGTGTGTGTAAAATGAGTGACAAACATGATACCTTTCAGCTATCAGTCAGATTTGTTTATAGATCTCATGCTAAAACAGGGCAGCACATGCTGCTTCCCTGCTTGAGACACAACCGAAAGCCGTGTGCTAAATCCTAGAGGTTCAAGACGGCCTTGGCTAGAAAGGGAAATTACTGACCTTGCAAAATTGACTTAAAGGGACTAATTTTATCATTATCATATTATCACAATTACAAGGAACAGCTGAATAACTCATGATAAGTAGAGCTCTTCAAAATTATGTTGTGAACAGTAAATGTCAGAAAAAAGAATTTCAAATACAAAAATGTCTTCCTTTTATTTTTTTAAAGATAAGATATTTTCTTCTATGACTTCTAAATTGTAGAATGTGGTTTTAGGGTAAATTATTCTGCTTATGAACTGAGCCAAATTAAAAGAAAAGGGCTAATAAAGGTGATTTGGGCTAGGAGTCAAGAAAACATTTGAAAACATCAAGAAAAAAAATCTTTTTCTTTTGTCAAAAGCCACAGACTGCATTTTGTGTTAACCTGACTTATACTTCCTCCTTTCCCCCCTCAGTTCAGCTGCCCCAGTGAATAAAGTGACAGATTTAGGAATCTGTTTCCGAGCTGGCAGGACTGAGAGATGCTATTTACACTCTAAAATGTTTCACACAAGTAGAAGTTTCCGTAACTGACGTCTCCCATGCCTCACAGCACAGATCAGCAAGCTCTGGCCTCGGCGCGAAAAGCTACATGCAGGTTGATGCTTTGGGGATTGAATACCATCAGGCATGGCGGCATCTCGATTTACAATACTAGTTATGCAGCATAAGGCTATCGGGGTCCTGCCATTATGCAGATGGCACACGTCAGAACATAAGCACTGGTCAGCAATAGTCACTTATTTATTCAGAAAAGCCAAAGAAGAGGCAGCTTTGATTAATACTTTCACCCCAAAATCTGTATTTTAAGGCAATTTTATGCCTTATTTCAGTGTCAGTGAAGATAGGTGCTGTTGGTACGGTACAGGCAGCAGGGAGGATTCATTTTTCTTATGTGTTGCTACAAGGCTTACAATCTTTAAACAACATAAACTGAAGATTACACTATAATGATTCAATCAACTAAAATAACAATATTTTGTAAATCTTTTTTTCACATCTTAATTTTCCAAATTAAGACATAAACTTGCTTTACAGCTATCAATGCCATGAGCCTTGAAACACAAGGACACCTTTATTCTCATGTTACAGACTAGAAAGGTAAGACACTGCGAAAGGCTGCTACAGGCTGCACAGAAAGCCTGTGACTGAAAAAGAAACCAGCTTGGGAACCCAGTGCAGTGCTCCAGCCACAGGAGCACTGGTTTTTTATCAGGGTGCTGTTTATTCAGGTAAAAATGGTGAGAAGCCTTTTCTCTTTTAAAGCTAGTGAGAGAACTCACCAGAGCTGGTTTTGCAATGCTCTCATATGCTAATATATAACCATGGGAAACAGGAATCATATTTTGAAAGATGTCAGACAGATACAATTTTCCATAGTTTAGTCGGTATCTGTTGTCTAAAGTTTTCTCCCAAGCTTTATGTACCAACTACAGCTGCTTAAAAATATATCACTTTAGAGGTCTTTAGTAGCTTCTCTACAGATAAGCTACATTAGATTTTATATTGCCATGTTTCTTCCAGGAGCCCATAAAAACAGGGATCAAAACATCTTCTGAGCAGGCACTTGCCATGCAATTGCTGCCAAATGACGTGCGTATCAGCTGTATAATAGGGAAAATACCTGTGCTGCTCTTACCCCTGGCTGTGATACACAATGAGGCTCTTGGGTGCTTTAGAGCAAGGAAAAAGACAGAGCTGGTGTGAGGATGGGGTATGCTTCATAATATATGTCAGGTAGCTGCAAGCAGACCTTGTCCCTGGGTACCGCGTCCTACCGCGGACTGAAGTGTGGCACTGTGAAGTGACCTGACACTTGGGAATCCAGGAGTAGGGCCTGTGCGCTACATTCTCTCCAAGGATAGGGCTGTTGAACACCTAACTCCTCCTGGACAGGTCCTTTTTTTTGCTTGTAAATCTCTTCTGGCCATGACTTGAAGACCTTGACTGCCTGAAGATGGAAATCCTGCAGAATTGAGATAAGGTAGATCTGCACATTTTAACGTGTCTACTGTGTATGTCAAGGACATGAATACCTATGCACAGTGGCTCTGATGCACATCTAATTAACTGTCTTTGGAAAGGTCAGTGGTACCACACACTAGAAAAACAGGCAGCCAGTCCTGAAAATGCAGGGAACAGCCCGAGGGGTGAGACTTGCTGTCAATTATTCATAGCCCTGTCCAACTTCTTGGCTTCAGCCTTTTGAAAGAACCAAGACAATCTGCATCAGCAGCAACACAAGCAGAGTGATCCCAGCCAAGGCTTTCCCACAGAAAGCTGTCTTCAGCATGGAGTGTCACCCAGAAAGGTCACTCCTGGACTGCTGTTGTCCCCATAACCTGGGACAGTCAGAGCAAGAATGACCAGGAGCAGAGGCTATGGGGAGGATTTTTCCATTCAAAGGGATATTCTGGGTGCCAGATCAATAACCACGTGTTGACCTTGGAAAGACTTAAATGAGTCTGGAAGGCAGGGCAGCTTGGACAGCAAAGTAGAATTGTTTTTGTTCCTTTAAATCGAAGCAATTGAGGATTCCATCTAATATATTTAATATAAATAAAAATTTTAAAAAGTAACCATTGGTAGAGCTTTTTTAAAATACAGATAGATACAGATCCAGACCACAGCAAATGGCCACCTGTGCACCAGACCCACACAACCACAACCCTACCGCTTCCTCTGCCACCTCCAGCTGTTTAGGACACTGTCACTGTCACAGCTCGTCCTACGCTGCCTGCAGCACCTTCCTCCTATGCCCATCACAGTCCAGGACAACTCACCTCCTGGCGGGGACGGCAGCATTACCATGCCATAAAGAGAAGCAGTATTACATAAACATGCTATGCCCACATTATACCCAATGGGAACCACACCACGGTTGTCATTCCCACTTCAGATTACCCTCTCCCAGATCAGCTCTTCTAGCTCTTCCTTTGGGAACTCTGCAACGACCCTTGTTTTGCAAACCTTGCTGTCTTGATTTTTTTGTTAGTGAACCCATACAGCTACAAAAATATCAGGCTAATAAAATATGTTTCCCAAGCAGACAACTTATTTTTATTACATAATATTCCCTTACTGGAATATTTTTTGGATCAACAATTGCTCTGCTGGAAATTTTATTTGTCTGATATCCTTCAAGGTTGTTTATCATGGCCTGTACTGGTCTTCTAAATGAATTAAAAGGAAGACTGTGAAAGGCAGAGGAATGACATCAGGTGGAATAAAGTCAATGGAATTACATCATTTAAGCCAATTAAAAAAACATCTCCAAATGCATATAGTAATATAGTTGATAATTGTATTTATTAAGTTACAGTAGATAAAACTTCACTGTTATCACTGAACGTAGCTTTAAAATAACATTAAGCCTCCACTGCTGTAGTTTTCAGACTTATAACCGAAGACAAGATGCATTTTGTGAGATATCTTTACAGTGTTTTGAAAAAAGTTGGATTGTAGGACATAAGAACTTTTCAGCGTTGTTTCATATGCTCCCCAGCTGGCAACCATCACTGTGATTCACTGCCACTAACTTAACTTTAAAGGAGCAGCCTGTGTTACCTCAGGGACTCCCAGGCAGCTTACTATTATACTGCAAAGAGTTTAGAATGAACTTCCATTGGGGAGGGGGCAGGGGGAAGACAAAAACTTTTGCAAAGACATTTTTCCAGTTTTACAAACTATGTTGGAAACCACGGCTATCTGTGGTAAAAGACGGAGAATAAAACAGTTGATCTACTTTTAACTGCATATTTTTCAGCCAAGCAGGAGCTGAGTAGCTGGTCTAGAACATGGGGTAAGAATCTGACAGGAAATTCCTGGTGCCAGACTGCAAAATCTTTTCTTGAGATAGCTTCCAAAAAACCAAACATGTTTTCTATGTATCATGAAGACAGGAGGATTCATCCTCTTACACTGCTTCTCCTCTCCCATTAGCCCCGATCTGTTGCTTAAATAATTCTCACACATAAAGCAAGCAACAGAAGGAACAGAAGATTCTTGTGATGAAATACAAATAGTGGCTGTGGTGAGCGAACCATGGAAAGCCACAACAGAGAGGACGTGATTTTTCATTGCAGTGACTAACAATACCTATGGTCACGTACCATCTTGTTTTCAAATGAAAATTGTAATTTTGTCTCATTGAATTTTTAGGACTCTCTTCCACTGCCTCTGCTGAAGCTGAACCAGAATGAAAGACTTCAGTTTGAGCAGGCCAAATGCCATTACAGATTCTGCTTGTGGAGCCCTGAAGGAGAACTTCCTATTGCCTAGCATGGACGTGGATTTCTTTTTTGAAGTAGAAATACTGCCTGTCGCGGTAAGGTAAGTAAGCTAAGTCCAGCCAACTCGACTACAGAGGTGCATGTTTGGTATCCACACCATCTTAACCTTGGTTAACCCCCTCACTGTAGCTGCTCACCCATCGGATTGACAGTAATCCAGAAAGGATGTCAGTTATATGGCACCTGACGATCTGTATTAATTAGCAGCCTTCTTGCAGTAGGGCAATGCAACACCTCCCAGTGTGCCTGGACCACAGATGTATCAATATGTCCTGGGAAGAACTGCTGCTCAGAGCCGGCCATGCATGAAGGCCATGCTGCTTTCTGCACAGCAGCACCGCACATCTGGCACATGCACAGGCAGCACTGCACGCCGCGCTCTCCTATCCACCGCCCCACAGGACACGCACCGGCAGAGCAACCTCAAGCAAGTAAGTTCTCTGTTTCTGAGAAACATGTGATAGTGAAATCATTTGCAATCTTCTTGGAGAATTACTGGAGAAGGCTGAGGACTTTAATGAGAACATGTTTACAGAAGGATAATAATGCAGGGAATCATGACAAGGTCCTATCAAAGTCTAGTGGGATTCCTCAAATGTGGTCTAATTTTTATCATTTGTTTTTGACCTTATCTAGACAGATACAGTTCAGCAAAATCCAGTCTTTTGGCCAATCTGAAATGATCAGTACGCTGGGACAGTTTTGGAACAGGTGGCTGTTTGAGCCTCAGATGGAAGCAGAGCATTAGTGGGAAGAGTTACTGATTCATAGAGAAGGAGCCATCTATTCTCCTTGCAGCTCAGTGATATCACTGCCTTTTTTCCTAAGTGAAGGTGCTTTCCATAACATGTAAAAATATTACAAAATAATACAGTTTTAATAAAAATACCCATAAAGGAGAATGTATTTAATGTCCGCCTGACAGGAGGGTTAAGGAGAAGTATTTTAATAGGAAAAGCAGCAGAATACCTGAGCATTTTGGCTTTAAATAGCCTTGAAACAACTTTGTGAGTGAATAATTTTGTAGCCTGGAGCTCTAAGAGAATTATTATGAGAATTCCAGTTTGTGCTGCACTGGTGTTTCTGTGCAATCAAGGAATAGCTTCCTCTATTTTACCTCAGACTCATTTCAATCTGCTGTCAGTTTAGTTCAATGGTTATGCTCTACAGTTGAGCACCAAAATAAATAGAAGATTAACATGAACTGGAAGCCACTTATGATAAAACAATATCTTATTAAGTGGAGCATTCTCCCAGGTTCTCCATGCTGAATTCAGGCAAGATCCTGAGTGCACAACGGAAGGAGACAATGCCTACTTTACGTACGCACTTCCTCTCTTCTACCAAATCCAGCATAAATCAAGAAAAGGTGGGACGCTTCATTAGGCTGTTTAGAGCACAGCCACTATCATAAAAAGTTTCACTTATCTGTTAAATCACATTTGATCGTCATTTTCATCAACAGATCAAGTGTAAAAATACTGTCTGTGTAAAAGGGCATTGTTTACCTAATAGTAATAGTTGTCAGAATCCGATAGTTCTCAGTTACAAAACTCAGATTCCTTTTCATAAAAAAACCCAAAAATCTCTTCTGAAAATCCCTGGATTCCCATTTCAGCTAAATTTTTTACAACTGCTAAATGACGCAGTTATAGCTTAAATGAGTTCTACCATCTGGCTTTCACTGACAGTGCACTTGCTTTACTGCATGGTCACTCTTCCAAAAAATCTGCCCTCTTATTCCCAATTTGTACTTTGTAGTTGTACAGAAAACATTGAAGTGTATGTATAAATATGCTTCTGTAGTCATCACTCTTGATTTTGAGAATATGAAGACTGGAGAATACGCTGACTGGACAGAGAAGTTTTGCAGAGCTCTGCAGAAAGAGTTGCCTGCTTTCCAGAGCTACTGCCGCACAGGGAAGTGAACTGTTGACAAATGCATCCTGGATTACAGCTGTGTCACCCAGTGGGGCAGTGGTCCTTCATGCGATGGCAAAATGCATGCAAAGAGTTGCCAACCAGTATTTCTTCAATTGGCCCTGCCTTTGACTCAGAGCATCAGGCTCCTCACCAGGGAGTCAGTTCACCTTCCATGGCTAAACCTCAGAGAAGTCCTGCTCTCTTTTACCAGCTCCCCAAGCATTTTCCAGAGGCGTCAGTGTTAACAAGTTCTCTGACCCGGGCTCTGCTCCATTAACTCATCCCATTAACACTCCCCAGAGATCCATCCAGTAGAGCAGGGACAAGTCTATCGCTTTGACTTCTGACTGTTAAATCTGCAAAAATGCCATGGGAAGCAAACCACCAAAAGGAATCTCTGCATCCTCACTGATTTTTCTGAGTACTCAGGCTCTGAAGGAAGAAAAAAAAAACCAAAACAAACCAAAAAAGTATCCCTCATCTCAGGGTTTTTCTCTCGAAGCTACAAGGCTGGTTAAACCCTCAGGTGCAATAGCTCCATGGCCCCTGGGCTGGTTGAGGGAGCAGCATGGGTCCTGCCGCCTTGGCTGCAGAGGGCAGGGCAGAACCTGCATCCCAATGGAAAGACTACAAAAGCAAGGGCTGAGAGGCAAACATACTTCCTTCATTTATTGAACACCTTCTAATTTTTCATGTGTTTATGGACAAGCATGCAACAGTTAACTTCTGTAAAATAAAGAAATTCTAGTGCCTCCCCTTGGGACTTAACTGCACACGTCAGCAGGGCAGCAGGACGTGCCGCAGCAGCGTTAATGGCTAGCCAGTGTGTCTGGGGCTGCAGGCAATCAATGCACGGAGACACAGAAACGACCACGACGGGGCATTCTCCTGAGTTAACTTATCAAACTTAACATTCCTTGGGGTTTGAGGAGGAGAACATTATTCTTTGTTCTCAAGTTCTCACTCAGTTTTCAGTGTGGTTTTTAATTTTACTTTCTTCCCAAGCTGTTAATGATCTCTAGAAAGGTAATTTACAGACTCTTGACTTACTTTGGGGTGGGGCTATTTTGGAGATTTGGTGGAATTTTAATTAATTTACAAGAAAAACATTACTTAATTAAATGAATTTGTTTTCTATTTTTACCTCATTCCCATCAGCCGCTAGCTTTGTCAGCCATTCCTCTTGTCGTGGCCCCATTTACAAGAGCTCAAGTTCTCCGTGCACAAGAAGGAAGAAAAATCCTTCTCCAGCCACAGAGTACCTTTCACATAACTTCAAAATTACTGTAGCTAGCTTCAGCCCTTTCCTGCTTATGGGTCCCAAGTACAAACTTTCCAAAAATCATACGATCCTCCAACCGCAGAATAAGCTGGCCTTTTTAGATGGGGTACTGGACTGCTAGGTGTGCCCCTGCCCCACATGGCAGAGAGAGATGTGGATTCAGCCTCCTCCGCTCCTAAATCACGAGGAAGGGTTTACCCCAGTTTGGCAAGAAAGAAAGGGCATAAGTGAGAAATAAGAAAGTAGTGGAAAGACATGCAAGGGTCCTTTAAAAAACCAGAAATGAAGGCCCACAATGCTGCCGTAAATAAGATACTGTGAGCAATCTGCTGAAAGCCAGAAGGCACTCGCAAAGTCATAAGTTGTGCTTTTCCTCATAAAGCACCGAAGTAAGTTTTGCTACAAGATGGAAGCAAATAAAAAATTGTAAATGGCTGTTTCCTATAAGCACAAGGCTCCGTTAACAGTAAGGTCTCGATAAACTTCCTCACAGGTTTCCCAAACAAGCAGGTTCTGGTTCCCTTTGTCCTGTCACCTTCAGACCCCTAGGGTGCCGACAAGCAGGTACAACGTGCCGGTCAGGCTGTACTGGGCAGGAACACAGTGCACCCTCCCTGCCTCTGGAGCCCACTGTCGGTCCCAGCTGCTCTCCCCACTCTAAACCTGCCCACTGTGCCTGGAGTCTGTGATTCTGTGCCACGAGCACTGCCGACTTCAGTGTCCTGCCCCCAGACCCACGGTGTCCTCATATCCTGCCTTATTCCTCTGTACAGGACCCTTGTTTTCCTCAAGGTCCCTCCTTTTGACACTAGTTCCTTTGCCTTATTTTTCCAAATACGCTGTACTTTGGCTATCCTCTTGGACCTCTCCCAGTTCTCTCCTACCAGCTTTCCACACCTGACATCCCCCAGGCCCTGTCCCTGTCCCTGCTTTCTTTCAGTATGGCCATTCACAGCCATACTGCCCACGAGGAATCTGAACCACGGTGCCTCCCACCCTGCCCAAGGCAGGGGCTCTCCGGGGCCACCCTGCCTCCTGCCCTACCAGAGGGAAGGAGGAAGGAGGCCCGGGGTTAACCCACAGTGGACAGCAAGGCGACCTACCAGTAGCGGTGACCAGCAGACCGAGAGGACACACATGATCCCCAAGAGCTGGATCAGTGTCTCCATGGCGATACGCCCCCACTGCTTGCTGGAGCGCGACGCAGTAGCTTTGGTCCGACAACGAGACACCAAGGCCTCGATGGTGGCCAGGTTGCACACCACTGTCACCACAAGCGAGAGGAGCCCCAGGATGGCGAAGGTGGGGGCGAAGAAAAGGTTGCCGGTGAGCTGGCTGTTGCCCGTGCTGATGAAGCACCAGGTGCCGGGCCACTGCAGCGTGTACTGGCCCAGGCCGGCGATGGGCAGGAGGGCGAAGGCAAACACGGCCAGCCAGATGCTGAGCAGCACCATCTTTGTCACCCGTGTCTTCATGTGGCTGGCATACCAGTGGGGCGCACGGATGGCCAGTGTCCTCTCCACAGCCATGGCGCTGGCAATGAAGAGTGGGCAGAGACCAAAGACAGTCATGCTGAAGCCAAAGAAGATGCAGAGGTGGCCCGAGGGGTCGATGGCGTCCCAGGTGCGGTTGGACAGGTAGACGGAGATGACGATGGGGCTGGTCAGCAGCTGCCCAAGCAGGTCGGTGAGTGCCAGGGAGCCAATGCACAGCAGGAAGGACCGCTTCCGCCGGCTCTTCTTGGCCCGGTAGCTGCGGGAGACCAGCAGCATGGCCAGGGCATTGCCCACGATGCCCGTGATCATCATGGTCAGCGGGAACGCCACCGAGACGGTGCTGCAGCCCCCCGCCGCCCGCCCCGTCCCGTTGCCCCGCTGCCGCATGGCGCCGGGCTCGGTGCCGTTGGGGTCGCCCTGGCACTGCGGCCAGCGGCTCATCCCGGCGGGCTACCGCGGCGGCGGAGCGCCGAGGGGTCGGCCCATGGCGGCGCTGGACGGACGCGGTGCCCGGTGCGGCGCGGCACCGCCGGTCTGCGGGAAGCGGGCGGGAGGCATTATAAGGCGGGGGCGGGCGGGCGGGGGACGGCCCGTCCCGCCCTGAGGGAAGGGCGAGGCGGCGCGGCGCAGCCCGGCCCCGGCACCCCGCCGCCCTCGGCCGCGGGGTCGGGAGCCCTGGACGGCTCTGGGGGCCCGGCGGCACCGGCCGTGCCCCGCCGCGGGGAGGGGTCCCTCAGGCGACCCGCCGGGACGGGGGCTCCCGGCCGGCCCCCGGCGCGATCGCGGCGGCGGGCGCTGCTCGAACGGGTCCCTGAGCTCTGCTGCCCCCGGGCGGCACCGGGGCTGCCGCCGTACCCCCCCCGCCCTTCCGCCGGGCCCCGCCCTGGCGGGCTGGCGGCGCTGGGGATGCCCGTGCTGGGCTGCAGCCCGGGACCCGTCGCCGGGGTGTCTCCCTGCCCTCCCCGGCCGCCGGACCCGCCGGCCGCGCAGGCTGCCTTGCAGCGCTCCGGGCAGCGGGCGCCGCCTCCCCCCGGCCCTCTGGCTGTCACCGCCGCCGCCTGCAGCTCCGGGACCCTCCTCGTACGCGGAGGTGGCAGCGAATGCGGTGTCTGCCGCCTTCTCCTTTCTTTTCCTGCTCTCTTTAACTCTCAGGGCTGTTTTTCTCACGGTTCAGGCTCAGCCAGTCTTGCAGCTATACGGCAGGATGCCATTTGCGAAGTCCAGTGCTGGGAACGATATTCCCGCTGAACTCCGGTGTGCACAGCTTGGAGTAGAAAGTCTGGAAAAGCACGAGGGAAAACACCCTCCTTCCCCTTTTTCATTCTGACACGGATGCGTTGATCTGGAGCTACTGTGAGTTCAGCACACGCCTCCTGCGTCCCACCTCTGCCATTTGGAAAGTTTTTCGTACCGTCGTTTGGTACCGTGCTTGATATTTGTGCCTGGTGGCTTTACAATGGGAATGTTCCCTGTTAGCTTCGTTGCGTGTTATTTCTGGATGGGGTCCATAACCAGTCTATGAGAAAGTTCGGAAAAGGGAACTAATAAACTGATGCTATGTATGAAGCACTTTACAGACTTTTTTTAAAAAAAACAACAAAACAATGCATGTGTAAGCAACCTTTTTCCCCCCAATAAAAGTACTACTCATTTTGATAATGGGAGGACAGGTAAAGTTTGTAAATTGCACAGGACTCTGCTCAAAGCTGTTGTAACAGAACAGTCACAGGAGCATTGCTCCCTCTTCTTGCTCCCTTGTTTAAATTTTGAAAAAGTTTGCACAAATATCTACACTTTCATACTTAAAAAAACCCAAACCCAAACCAAACACCCTATTCGCTGTTATTTCTGATTAAAGAACATGCAAGTCCTTTATGTCAAAGGAATTCCAAAGTCCTATGAGCAGGGATACATTTTGATCAATGCTCCAAGAATGAACTATGGAATTAAAAACATGAGCTGCATAGTTTCTTCCCCAAAAGCCCATGAAAGCTATAGCATAGACTCAAGCAGAGGTAGCATCTCAGGCAGAGAAACTCCTCAAATAGGAATGAATTGTGAAGACGGGCTGATCCTGAGGCCTCGCCACTGAGAAGAGGGAAGGGCGCGTTACTGTGACCGGAGGGGAAGCGGGACTAGCCAGCCCCATAGAACTTCCACCGGCTTCAGTCAAACTTTTTTTCCCATTTAAAGTATCTTTTCATACTGTGTGAGAAGATTCACTCTAGGATCTTAGTAACTGTCGATGTCTGACTTGAAAAGGACTCGAGCATTACATCTTTCCTAATGGAAGATGGCATTAAATTGTCATGGTTACCAGTGAAAGTGAGGCGGTTACAGAGAAGGAACTCCTCCTAACCTCTCCATTCACAGCCTGTACCATCCTGCGAATGCCAAACTCCATTGGCCACTCTCGATTTTCAAAACTTATTTTTAAGAAGCCTTTTCTGATGCCTGGATGAAAGGCACAATACACTATTACTATTTAAAGTTATCCTGCCCGACTTGGTATTTGTTTTTCCAGCATTTGTCTAGCAGTGCTACATTAGAATTAGAGAAGTTTCAAGTGTCTTCAACAATGTCAGTATTTTTCATTACTCTTGAAATGTTATTTATGCTCATTATCCCCTAAAAGTGGAGACAATAGTGCCATTGCCTTTAAAATGCTATCATTCAAACCGCTGGCTTGCTAGTCATCGATACACGCCCATGCTGCAACATGCAACCCCCGAGGCAGGCATGGCAAATGCCTAATGCACTGAAAAAGAGGAAAGTTGCAGATCACTAGGCATAACAACTAACTCGCAATGGTTCATTATAACTAAATATAAGTATGGGGTGTTAGTGGGAAGTGAGACCTAACCCAGCAACTATTTGGCGGAGTACAGGAGTTACCTGGTGTGGAAATGAAGCAATCTTGTTTCTAGACTTACCAACGCGTACGTTTTAATGCTTTTTATTAATTGACTATCTGAAGAAAAAAACCCATTTTTCAGCAGTGGAATTTACTCTTTTGCCAAATTTATATAAAACTAAAGTCTACTCTGCTTTTATTTAGACTCACTTTCTAGTTTTCAGTTACTACAGAAGAATGCTTACAACAAAACCACCATTACTATTCACGAATGCATTTTTCTTAGAAAAGCACATTAGCACTAAACTCAATACCTGCTCCTTAGCCATTACAAATTTCACCGATCTTTGATAAAGCTGCACAGAAATACCTCTTTATTTCTGTAGGCAGCAATTGATCTGACCCCAATGGCTACCCTGAGGGCAAGGGAATTATTTTCTAGTGAAATTGGAAAATTTCACGCCGCAAACCCACACAAACACCCTACTACAGTAAACCCACACGTTTTTACTGCCTGAGCTTAATCTAGCTTTGTGTCTTAGCAGAGGTGGACCATGTTTAGTTCGAATAGCTTGGTTCTAATTTATTTGCTGATCCAGTAACTAGAATGAGGTATTTTGTGTCATTTGTAACAGGCATGCACAGACTACCATAGTTGCTGCGCCTCTGTATTTTAAAATGTAGAAATCAAAATAGTTTAAACATACTGCTTCCTCTAAAAACTTTCTGAAAAGATGTGGAACGCATACAGAAGAAAATACCCTGAAGCTCACTGTAATGTAAAATGAGTGTAAAAACTCATTTTAAACAGGCTGCTGTTTAAATAAAAAAATATTTTCAGTACTTAAAGAACTGAAACAATCTGAAAATTTATGATACATGTGGCCAGGTAAGTGCACATACTGCCATTCTTGCCCTGCAGTAACAGAGAACAACAACAACAAAAATAACGTTAGTATAGGTTATAAAGATTTACTTATGTTCCCAAGAGAAAGCACTCGCTGCACAGTTGACTCACAGGCTTTATTTACACTTGTCTACAGAATCATTTTGCCTTACATTTTATCTAAGCCAAATGAAACCATAATTTTCCTTTGTCTGTAGCCTATCATTTGCTAAATTTAAAAACTTTCATGTTAAGTACAGCAACAATTTTAATACAAAGAACAAGAAAAAAACCCCAAAGGCTAACAACATAGCATCTATTTGATCTGATTTTTACAATTTAGTAGTTGGACTCAAAGTTGTCAGAGGCACAGTTACAAAGACTAACCTGCTCTTGTGCAATCTACACACATTTAGCATTGAAATTAGATAGAAAAGAAAGCATTAAAGAAGAAACTGCACAGCATTTTTTTCTGCAAAAAGATTATCAAAATATTTCTACACCAAAAGCATTTTGCTTATTTACCAGTCCAAAAGAAGGGTCTTTAAAAAAAAAAAAGCAGAATGTAGTTTTTAAATTTTGCTCCGTTTGTTTTTGTGCAGTTCATTTTAAAAAAAGCAGTGGTCAAATATGGGTTCGGAAGTTTTATTACTGAAATAAATGCAGATATATCACTCTTTGCTTGCTTAAGAAAGAATAATTTTCCTTCACATACTTACCTTGTGATGGCACTGAAGATACTTAAACCTTAACCAAACGGAGCTCAAGAGACCAAGTTCATATGTGATATTGCTAGTAAAATAGATTTCAATAAAGCATTTTAAGCCATAAATTACATTTAATGGAAAAAGAATGATTGATAAACACATTTAAGATGTCAGAACTTTCTAGTTTATTAACTCTCATTTTTAAAATATAAATAAAATTCAGATACCTTGAAAATTTATAGTCAGCCCAAAATGAATTTTACAGACGGCCTGCAGAAGCTTCACTTGATTCCAAGAAGCTAGTTCCATATTCCTCCATCTCAAGAGCAGTTCCTAAACGACCCTTTTATAAGAAAGGATTGCAGAGTCCAGGGCCCACGCATGTGAGAATACCGTAGCCAGTACCCTCTGCGGAGCGGGCACTTTGCTGACTGCAGCAAACAGTTTCCAGTGATGGGCACTGGCAGCTCTGAGACTTGAGCAATGGAGCGGATAGTGCCCAATGTCTCAAACACCCTCACTTTGAAGGAACGAAGCCTAATTCACTCCTTACGGAATCATATGATGGACTAGGTATTTAATAGCTATTTTGCACTGAGCATAGCTAAAGAGGAAGAGGGGCATTCATCTATACCACAGAAAAAAAACCCCAGAAAATAATTAGACCTAAGTACTCACTACTGTCATCCAATGGGTAACACCAGCCCTATAGCTATGCTAATCCTTTGTGGTCCCATACGAGCTACATCAAACAAGCTCAGGAGTTGGATGCAGAAAGGTCACGGGTTCTTCCTATATTCCAGATAGTTCTTTGTAATTGTCATGTGAAGAGCAGAGTTGTATTAGAACATATCCAACCTGTGCCTGCTCATATACATGAGAGCGCCAGGAATCGAGTAACTGAGTCTTTAAAAATAATAAAAAAAAATCCCCTTACTCAAATAATACAACTTCACACCTCCTCTGGGGAGTTTATGGCTTAAAATGCTACCTCACTTTTTGTTTCATGAATGAACAAAGCTGCAGTTTTCCAGAAAGCAAGGACAGACATGCACCTCTACTAGCAGATTTAGCACTTCTGACCAAGTAAGACACCAACTTCTTAAAAATGTCTCATGCACTGACTGGAAGGTTTTTTTTTTTAATGTGAGCTTTAATACATTATTTCTTTTTAGAACTTGTACGGGAACCAGAATGGGAAGATCCAGATGATGATCTGCGGCGTCTGTAAGATATAAATGGAGAAGCATGCAAAGAAATAAGTTTAAATTAATTTTAGCATCCACTTTGAGTAGTCTGTATCCTATAATAGCTGGAAGCCAAGTATATCTGATAGGGGCCTTATAAGAATATAGAAATATCTTTAAACCACTTTAAGCTCATGAATGTGAATTTAATACTAAAAATGTAAGTTTAATACTGAAAGTAGAATACAATTTCTAAATGCAATATTTACTTATGAAAATATATCAATAATGTATACGTTAACACTTTCACACACTGAAAGAATGGTGACCCAAGTCTTTCTACGGAACATGCTCCTAGCAGGAGGAAGCTTCATTGGGGGTGGGAGGGCGGGGGGTGTGTGTGGAAAGAGGCAATTACAGAGGTTTTAATGGGAAGTAAGAGTAGGGGAAGTGAGAAAACTACTTTTAATATCAGAATAACTGATCAGATTCAATTTTTTCCCAGTGAATCTCAGTCCTTCAGAAAAAAAAAAAATCACACATTTAAATACACCCATTCTTATTCTACATAAACCCAAACCTTTCGGGTGACCGTGATCTCGATCGTCTTTTTTTGCGATCACCAGATGAAGAAGATCTAGAACGACTTCGCTTCTTGGTCCTCTCAGGGGAAGATGATGAACGAGAGCTTGAGTAAGATCTTTTTCTTGGGGTGGAAGACCCCCTGTAGGACCTGGAGCTGGATCTTTATTGATTAAGAAATAAATCAGATTTAATTCTGGTATAATATAGAAAGAACAAAGAAAGAACAAAAAGAGACATTTTTCATGAATACTTGCTACTCTATTACATCAGTGTTTTAACAAATAAATTTGTGGATGCTTTAATACTTACTCCTCAGTTATCTGCCAATAAAGACTTCTAGCGCTGTGGTCGTTTCCTTAATAAATATTGCTAAATAGTGTTTCTTGATACATGGACCATCAATGGTTTGGAAACCTCTTTCCAGCATTCACCAGAATGACGCATTTGGACAAAGAAGCGATGGGAGACTGGGACAGGAAGTAGCCTACATAAGGACCTTCCTCAGTAGTTAAATTCACAAAGCAAAATGGCTTGAAAACCAGATGCAATGCTGATTTAACAATGTTTCACTTCATATCATTAATATTTCACACTGGAAATTCATGAAGTAACATTCATCTTACTAGAATAGTAAAAATCCTCAGAAGGTATATTTACAAATCTCAAAATAAATTTGGGTAGAGAGTATGACCTTCTGCAACCAAAATATTTAAAAAACCTCTTAGTATAGTCATTTTGGTGTATTTTTTTTTTAAAAAAGAACCAGTTCCACTTACAAGCACTCAAAAATCACTTTGGTTATCTAAAAAAAACAAGAAAAAACCCACTTGTGGAAAAAGTAATAGAGGTAGGAAGTCCTAAACTGTAATTCCAAAATTACATAAAAAAACCCGCTAACAGTATTTTTTTTTCAGTAAGGTGGATAAAACACTAAAAAAACCCAACACAGTATATATTGTTGGTAAAATATTTTCAGGGTTCTCACTGTAAATAATAAAGCAGTCCTATTTCACACAAGCTAATACACTGAGGACACTTGGTGGATGCCACACGGCACAAGCAAATAACCCAGCTCAGCTGACGAGTCACTGCAGTACCTAGCAGGGGCACAGGCACCCTTTTTCTCTTCCTAAAGGCACAGATTCCATCTTGCGCTGACCCTCATGTGATAATCCATAGCATGTTTCGGCCACCAAGGGCGGTGGCACCATTTGCGATTGGTCTTCCCAACTCAAACTTCCTTATTTACAGTTTTAAGATTCTCTGCATGCATGGAGATGGGACAGTTCTTCATTCCATCGCAAAAGGAAAGTCCTGCCAACAGGACACCTGTGCCAGGACACCTCAAGGAACTTTTATCTTTGGTAACTCTTCCCAGCAGAGTTCAGTAACTGCTATACAGAAAACATCAGCTAGCTCAAACTCCTGTCAGCTTCTTGCATGATTTACTAGCAACATTTTTATACATTCCCCCCCACATTTATAAAGATAATGGCAGCACTATCTAGTGGAAGTGAGATACGTTAAATAAGTTATCACTAAACACAAAACCAGAGGTATAGCGTATTTTCTAATCTTCTTCCACAACAATTAGCCGAAGTGGAAACAGTAAAACCAGCAAAAATTACTGAAGCAAGTAAACATGCATTCAAATTCTTCTTCCTTCAAACTGAAGATCTGTGGCGTCCACTTGTCTAGCTTACATCAGACTTAAACTCTTCAACCAAAACCTCGCATTCTCAAGAAATACATCTGTAGTGGTAACAACCTCGTGCCGAGACCCCAGGAATTCTGACTTCCATGATAAAAATGAGTTAATGTTTTTGACCGGCATAATTTTACGATGAAATCAACAAGTGGGTGGTTCTTCTGCCCTTTTTTCTCTCTGCAAGGAGAGAGTGCTACCTCATTCACCTTGATTTCGACCCACGAGATCTAGAGTGTTCTCTGGAACTGGAACGAGATCTTGATCTGGAACTGGAAGAACTTCTTGAATGGGACCTGAAACAACATGGAAGATTTTCTTCCAGTGTCTGACTTGTATTTAGCAGAATAACTGCTACTGTTAGCAGTAGAAACAATGGTGCATCAACACAATTTGGCCTACAGTCACTAAAGAAGTGACAATTTCCTCCTACTCCCCCAGTATCACCATAGCACATTTTAAAACAGAAAATTTAACATAGTAAGATGGTGCATTAAAATCTATAAAGTCAGCTTTTCATTATATTTCCTAAAACAAAGCACAAAAATTAAACAGGGATGCAGTTATTTGGCAAAATGAAACAACTGCATATCTCAACTATTTAATGAAATCGGTGCCTTGACTTTTAATTTGTGCCTTAACTTGAAAACCATCAGTTTCTTTGAAAAGTTGAGTAGGTAAGAGTGTTGGGACTAGCTAGCTCAAATTTTGCCCAAGCCAGTTCTCAGAAGCATTTTGTAAGCAGTTTCAAGTTTTTGTGAAGATTTTCCACTGCATCAAAAATTTAGTAGTAGTTCATTCCTGGCTAAAAACGGATATATCTAACACTACTTGTAACTAGCCAAAATTATTTTCAAATTTTTCACGATGATGGATTTTCTTTAAAGCACAAACCACAAAAGATATGTAAAAATGGTAGCAGACTTGCAGTAACCGCTGTAAAAAGAAAGCATTGCAATCAAATTCTAATAATCTTTTCAGGAAAAATATATTATACATGCTGTCAATCTCAAAGTTTATATTGTTACCATGTCTTTTTCATTTTACTGTGCAAAATAAAGGCAGTATGAAAACATGCTAACTAGAAAATATATTTAAATCTTTTTAAAAAACACAAACAAGTATCCACAAATAGTATTTCCAATTAATTATCTGTAGCTAGCAGCAAAAAAGTTCAACGAAGCTGAAAGATCCCTAGCAAATTTCAGTTACAAGCTCCTTTTTAATTCACTGTTAACATCTCTGAGTTCACAAAGTTGTGGCCCGATGAAGTTCTACTGTCTTTTTTGACCTCCCTATCCCTAAATCTAAGAAATGCACTCAAATGCAGCCCATACTGGCTGCATACTATCCTCACACAGGAAATACAGCCACTTCCTGAAAGACCTTGCTCCTCACCTCACTTCATATACAAAAATTGCTGACAGCTGGTCAGCTTAGTCACTATTGTTCACTTAGTGCTCCTCCTCGGAACCAAGCAGCAAACACACATCTCAAGACGGCATTTGAAGGAGTGGGGAGGCTGACAATAGATTTTTCATAGAAGAGGCAGCATGAATAAAAGCATGACAGCAATGGCGAGAAAGACAAAACAGAGTGTCTGACATCTGGTTAGCATGAGAGTCCAAAGAATTTGGGCAGTGATCACAGCAGTGAGAGCAGAAAGGTGCAGTTACAAAGCTAGGAAGATGAGAAGAAACTTGAACTTCATGTACATGAACTTTATGTATAACCCCTATGAGCCAGTATTGATTTGAGGTCTCAAACCTATCAGTATTATCCTTGTATTACTTGTGATGCAGCTAAAAAGCTACAACATGATTTACATGTTATTACAAAACGTTTATTGAATTGTTCCTATATTACTGAATCTAAATAATAATGTGAGATCTTTAATCTACCCAGTAGATTTTTTTTGTGGCCCCATGATCAATATAAACCTTTAAAGTTACTCTGACAACATTGCCACTGTACTTAAAGCTTTGTTGCTCTGCATTATACTAAATTCAAGTTTCTTGTCTTTATTCCCAGGATATTTTCCATTCTGTCCTTTCACTGAATCTGTCTGGACTGCATCATCACTGCCCTCTTCTGCCACCTCCTCCCACTTTAACAATACCACCCTTCCGCTTCTCCGTTCAACAGCTCGCCTCAACATTGCTTAAAAATGTTCACCCACTGAATCACATATGGCCAATGAGCCTAAAAATAAAACTGAAAATAAGTTTTATTTTTAAAATTTTAAGGATTCAATTGAAATATCAAGTTAAATTGACTAAAACCAAGCAACAACACATATGAAGCCTCCCTACTGAGGACCCACAGAAGGTCAGAACAGAACATTATCTACCCGTGTAAATTCTGCACATAAAATTGTTAACATTATTATACTAAAACTGTAAGGCAATCAAGGAAAAAAAGTAAATAAAGAAGTTAGATACTGACATTTTGCCTGGCGTTACCCTTGACCTGTACCCGTTTACCTGGACCTAGACCTTGAGCTTGAATGAGAGGATGAGCGCGATGAAGACCGTGAGTGGGAAGATCGAGACTTAGAACGACTGCGCCTATTGGATTTCTTTTTCTTATTAGTGTCTTCTTCTTCACTGGCATCAAGATTATATTTTGAAAGGTCAGCATCATCTTCATCCTCATCCTGAAAAAATGCAGATATACAAACAATACTTAAGAAATATTTTGATTGTTTTCTTCAGTTAATTTTTTTACTTATTCTATGATTTTGTGGTTTTTTCAACCTTTGAAAATATTGTTATTGCATTTAATGAGATCCAAAAATGTTAAAGAGCAAAGAGTGACTGAAAATTTGTGTTTCAAAGCAAACTATTAAAAAGCTGCAAAAAACCCACCCACAGTTCTGTTTTCTGTTATCTAATGAAGTTAAAAATACAGACATTCATTTTTACCAGTTGGTTTAAATGAGCGCCTGGAGGGATTTTCACACTCAAAATCTATAACCATAGCATAATTCTGCAGAGACATTTTTAATATGCAGAATTTGGTGACTGCTGTGTTAAAAATAAGCATATAAGCATGTCTCTGCAGGACTGTTGTCCAAAGATGTAGACAATCCAGTATGTGACGATCATGTATTTCAGGAAAGATGAAAAAAACTCTATATGTTTTATTCCATTTTATAAAAAAGAAATCTGACGTGGTTTTAAAAGGCTAAAAGTAAAATTCAAGAACATTCCCTTTATATGGTAACTATACATAAAGGTTCCAAATAAAGATCTCAATTTTTGATTCTGATCTCAGATGAGCTTTTAATTCTTTATGCTTTTAAAAATTCTACATCTTTATATGCAGGTATTTAGGACAAAACAGAGCTCATGCATATACTGTACAAAAGCTGTAGGCACCACTATTCTGATAGCTACTCCTCTACATTGCTCTAAAGGCAGCTAAAAATGCAGACCAAACCTTAACTACTACTAAACAGCACTGCAGTAATAATTAAAAAAATAGTTACTAGAAAAAACCCCAAACTTTCTACCTCATCCAATTTATATTTGGAGAGATCTTCATCCTCATCCTCCTCATCTTCCCCTTCAGACTCCTTATCTTCTACTTCCTTCAGGATAGATGCAGGTCCAACCGGCTTCCCTCTATACTTTTTCTTCTTGCGTCCAAACTAAGAAATTTTATTCCATTAGAATACAATTTAATCAAATGTAACTTCCAACTGTATTTTTTGATAAAAATTCTATGAGGAAAAAATATACAGTGATTTCAAGTAAGGTATTGCTCAAAGGGAAGGAGAACTACCAGGAAATATCAGTTAGCAACAAGAAGCTTTCTGAAGAAGCTTGTCTTAGATACAATTAGTACCCACAGACAAGATTACTTGAAATCTGAATTTAACAAGAGTATTTTATATTTGTGTCTATGGGATAAACAATGTTGAACATCTGGCTGAAAACAACATGAATGACCCTGAAGCCAGGTCATCAAGTTGTTTAATGAACTCAGCTTGTACCAGTTTAATTTGAACTCATTCTTAGTCTTTAACCCCCCAAAAGACAGAACAGATGCATTCACTTTCAGTTCAAAACTTTCACCCTTGCGCGTTTGACAAAGAGATGCATCAGGTATTTCTGACTAGCGCTTTTCCCTGTAAGGAAACCAAATGCATGTATCCTAAACACAAACGCACACTACACGTCTCTCCAGAGTAATACATGTACCTAATCTTACCTCATCATACTCCCCGTCTGATTCTTCGCGTTCTATATATTCAACATTCTCTCGTTCATTAAATCCTCCTCCATATCCTTTAAAAAGGGGTAAAACAAGACAATCTCTTGACCTGCACCAAGTTCAGCTACATTAAGCGCAAAGTTTATTGTAACCTTTCACAGAGGTTTTGGAAGCCTTCAGTGGATTTATAATTATATACCATAAGAATGTAATATGGCCTCAAGAGGAACATGAATTGTTCCCACATGTTTATTAAATATAGTTACTCAGAAACCGAATTGAGAAAACAGATTAAGACAAACAAACAATACAGAAGCAATAGCATTTAAAAGAATGGAGAAAAAAATTAAAACAAAAATTTCAGGATTATAGCTATGCTGAGCAACCAGCTTCCCAGAAGGGCTCTGGCGGGGCTGCAGTGCCTGACAATTGCCTTGGTGTGGATAAACACAAGAACAGCTCCAAGGGGCTAGAAAAAAGGCTACGGACCTTGAAGACCAGTATTGCACCTCTGAGAGTAGCCAGTAGCCAACTCGGGAAAGTGGGCAATGAAACATGAGGCGAGGGCAACACTTGCCTACTGCTTTCCCAGCTGCTGGCATTGCTGCAGCCTCTTTGCCACAGCCACGTCCTATGTGCACGCAGCCTCCTTGGTGGTTTCTGGGCATGCCAGTCTCCTCCCATATGCAGTTATTCTGTGACAGAGTCACATATATATCCTCAGGGAGCAACAGGAATAAAAGCATCCTGTAGTTGCACTGAATTATACAACTGCCAAGATTTGCCTTAAGAATCTTTCTATTCCTTCTTATAAGGTGAGTGGAAAACCTCAATGGCTTATTTTAATTTCTAATTTACCAGAAATGTCTGCAACCTGCTACGTGTCCTGCACATGACTGCAAATTTACGCTCAAGGACACTGGAACTTGAAAAATTAATTAAATATTAAAAATAGTTAATTTTAAGAAATATGAAATTCAGTTAAATATTACTCTTTAATATGCTTGCAATATTAAATGAAAATATTAAAAACATTACTTTTCCTTTTGAATAATATGCTCTGTGCTCTTCCCCATGCTTCTTTTTTTGTACCCATTAGTGTTGCACTCTATGCATTGAATTCCCTGCCTGATCTCATTTGCAGTGGTAACAGTATAAATAGTTACAACCACATTGTAAGGATATCCTCTGTTCTAGTTACCACTGGGTTCATTGTTAATGAAGGAGGAACTTCAAATGCATCACAGTGTGACCAAACCTCAAACCTCATTAAGAGGTAACAGTCTGATCTACACAGCCCTTGAACACCGTTCCTGTGACTGCTGAGTCCTCTGTAAGAGGACACTATATACACACTGGACCTTTTGAAGTTTAATAAAATATTGCATTACTCCTTCCAAACGTCTTCACATCAAAATCAAATATAGAGGCAGTTTAAGCTGAACATGTGTTGCTTTTCCAAATGAAACCTTCACAAACATTACACACTACTAGTACTAAAGTCTAAGAACTGACAGATTTATTTACATAGGGAAGATCATTCAACTTTCCTAGTTCTGCTGTGAAAACAATCCCTTTAATTAAATTACATTGTCATGTATGAAAATAAGATTTCTTACAGTAATTTGAGTATTTTAAAGCCATAGACACCTTACCTGTCCTTTCCTCCAATTTAGCATACTTTGGAGTATTACACATATTACATTCTGATCTTCTGGCCCAGTTCACATTACCACATCTTCAGAGGCAAAAAGAGCAAAACAGAAATAAGAAACATTTAATTTCAAATCAAAAAAGCTTACATGTTGAGGCAACACTTAATATAAATGTATCTGCCAAGTTTTCTCAGTGATGCGCAGTCAGTAGTACAACACAATTAACTTTGAGGCCAACAGTCACCAAGGCACAAAGAACCACAAGAGCGTCTATGGGTATTTCATCAGCACGAGGATGAGAGCAAGATGACCATACTGGACAAATCAAGGGGAAAGAAGTAAAATTAACAGGCAGGTGGGCAGACAAGTTAATAGAAGTAAGACTACACAAGAAGCATTAAAATTCCTCACTACTCTCCACTGGTGGCATTCACAGTTCAGAGGAGTTAACAAAGAAGCTACCACTGGAATAATGCTTACGAGTAGTCATCGTCATCCACCGATGCACAGCTACAGCTATACCTTTCTGTGACTGCATTTCTGTCTTACAGCATCCTAAAAGGCCACTCACAGCTCATCTACCTGTAACACTGTCATCAGGATGCTGCTCAGTCCCAAGAGCAGAGAAGGAGGTCCATAAGACACAGACTAGCTAGGAACTTGGAAAGATGACAATCTTGAAGTGTGCCACCAAGGGATTCCCTCAGATACTGGGACCCACAGCACTGCCCAGGAAACCTGCCTGTCTCGTGCTGCAGAAGAGCACAAATGGAAACCCACCAAGCTGAACACAGCAAAGTTCTGACAGAAAAATAGAATAATAAAAAAAAATCCAGGTTTCACTGGTCAGACAGCTTAATCACCAAAAATTGAAATCCTTAAGAGTCCTTCAGAAAATCTGAAAACACCTTTCAAAAATCAAAATACTGTACAAAAGTAGTCCTTTTCTAATGTAGATCTTAATATTCTCAACTGATGGCCTGGAGTAAGATCTAAGAATTTAACTGTGTGCTAAACTTTACTCATTAAATACTTTGTGAATGTTAACAATAAAATATCATACTGCAACAAAGGTGTCACTTCCATTTATGCATTTCTTCTGAGCCTGAGAAGTGCCTTGGCTTATCTGAAAAAAAGATGAACCTTTCCACTCTTGATTTTCTACTCTTTTTTCCAGTCATGTTAATTAAGTAACTGCTGTCCAGCAACAAAAATGCTATCCATGCTGTAAAACACTACTAGTGGAGTAGCTGCGAATTTTGATCACTGTTTTTTCGTCAGTACAAGTGAATTTATACAGACAAAATTAAGTATCATATTGTAGATGTGTTGTGTGACTAAGAGAACGCTCTGCATTTTTTAAAAGGGCGTACGTTTTACACTGCCAGTCGTTAGCACTGAAGAGGCCACGACTCTTTTCAGCAAGGGTCTTTCCTATTTCAGTCCCTCCAGCTTTCATCATTTTGGCTTCTGTCGTTTTTTCTGGAAAAGAAAAAGAAAAAACCCAAAACCAGTTCTCTAATATCATACTTTATTATTCGTTAAAAAGATTTAGTATTCTTTTCTTTTAAACAGGCAGAAATAGACGAGGAAAAAAGAAATATCACCTAAGACACTCACCTCTTCCACATCTGTTACAGCTAGTTCTTCTAGCAAAGTTAACATTCCCACACCTGAAAATAAAAACAAAAAGAGACCGAAGACGCTAGTTAACGTTGGGAAACGCAGACATACGAGACTTAAAGACAAACGCCTTTATACTGGAAGCTGAATTCGTTCCAAACTAAAGCACTAAGTTTCTCGGGCCGTGGCCGACCCTGAGTGGGACGGGGGAAGGCTGGTGCCGGACCCGCTGCACGACGGGGGCCGGGAGCTGTGGAGCCCTGCAGGGAAGCTCGCCCCGGCCCGGCGGGAGGGCAGCCGCCCCCCGACACCCGGCGGCCGCGGCTGCCCCGGGCCGGCCGGACCCTGTGCTGCCCCGCAGGACTGTCCCGTGCCGTGCCGCAGCCCGGACCCGCGGGCGGGCGGGCGGCCGCCCCCGCTCACTTCTTGTCGGGGCAGATCCAGTCCCCGTCGCTCACGCGGAAATTCTTCGTCGACATCTTGGGCCCCGCCGAGCCGAGCCGAGCGCCCAGCGCCGCCGACGCCGAAGAGGACCGGGGCCCTGCGCCGGGCGGGCTGACCGCCGCGCCTGCGCCCTGCTACTGCAGCGAGCGGCGCCGCCGCCGGGCGGTGTTTTGGTCAGGCAGCAGCACGGCCGCCTCAGCCCAGCCGCAGGAAGAGAGCGCGAAAGAAGCGCGCCCCCTGGCGGGCCGGAGGGCCGTGCGCGGCGGCGCGGGGCGCATGCGCAGTGCGCCCCGGCACTGGCGGCGGCCGCCATGGGAGGGCGGTGTGCCGGAGGGGGTCGGGGCTGACCTGTGGCTGGGAGCCCTGCGGGGCATCCTTCCTCAGCCCTGGGAGCGTGAAAATCGTTCCTGTATTAGCTCAGAGATTCATGGCAGCTTATTTTCTTACAGCTGTCGCTGTGAATCTGTCACCCCAAAGTCCCAGGGTCAGAACTGCCCGGGCTCCTCGTGAGGAAAGCCTGCTGCGAATTCCTCCATGTACATCTGCACTTAAGTAAAATAAACAGAGAAACCATCAGCTGCTGATACAAAAGAAATTAAATAAGTCCTCACTTTCACAGACGAGAGAGCGTGCAAGGTTCAATGGCCCTAATGAACCCCCCCAAGAACATACAGAGGATTTTAAATATGAATACGACAGCATTGGTAAAACTGTTTAGACTGTTCAAGTAAATCCATTATTTAACAACATACTTTTAAAAATTATGATTAAAACCCCATTCGGTGGTTAGCTGGCAGGTTCGTTCTGGACGCCGGCCTCCGTGTGCCGTGTGTGGCCGGGGTGCCCGTGGCTGTGCCGGCCAAGTCCCGCCGTGCCGGAGCAGCGCTGGCATGGGGTGCTCTTGGCAGCTTCTCTTTCAAACCGCCTCTGACCCCCTTTCCTTCTTCTTTTTGGATTGGTAATGATCTGGCAAGGTCTGATGCGCTTAGGTTGACCAGCATTACGTAATTAAGTACATGCAATGAGCTTATTTATAGCAAATGTTACTTTCCTGGCAGTTTTTATTCCCCTTCGCTCCCATGCTGTAGCCACATCCGGTGGAAAAATCACCTGGAATCTGGTTACAGGACTGGTTTTTATCACATCCACTCTCCAGTTCATGAAGCAAGATGACAGTGTTATTACTATTTATTTGTAAAAATAGAAAAAGGCGTGAGTGCACTGGAAAAATGTGTTGGGGCGTATGGTTTGTCTGCTGTAGAAGGTTGTGTACAAATTCCCAGTTATGAAATGCCCATAATAATCAGAAGGAACTAAACCTGCATTTTCCTGCAGCTGGAGAATGTCCAAGGTCAAGGGCTGTGCTGGAATTTTGAATAAGAGCTGTGCAAAATCTTTTTTTTTTCTCTGCTCTGGAATTAGAAGAACAAGGGGAAAGTACCAGATGAAAAGGAGATGGTGGCTGGGCAGCTGCTATGGAGCTCACTGATTGGGACTACAACAGCAACAGGTCCTGTGCTGCACGTGTTTGTGTGCATAGCCTGTTTAAGAAGTGCTGCTTCACAGACAGCAGTGCAGCCTGCAAAATTTAAAACCTTGATTAGCAATTTTTTCTCAAAACAGCATTCCTTCATGGCACTGAATAATCAATCTAACCTTAAATAAGGTATCAGAGTCTTAGGGCTGTAGTAGATGGCAACAAATCTTTGGTCACTTTGTCAGCATGGATCTTTAAAATGAAGTAAATAAAAAAGAGCTTGAAAAAAGCTGGTGAATCCAGTTGCAGCCCAGAGTGCCTGGAAGGATTCACTCCTGTCATCCTATGATGGTGTAGTCAGTACAGCAGGTGGCGCTTTAGTAACATACATATTTTCCAGGTACTGTTATTGCAGATTAAAAGCCTGCTTTTTTTTTTTTTTTTTTTTTTTTTTTTTTAAAATGGAATTCAGGGGAGATATTTTAAATATCGACATATTGATAACTCTGTTTTTAAAAAAATGTATCACTGTCACCATGCATGATTGGCACTGGAAATTGAATGCAAGATTATTTTTGGGTTGCACTTGATACAGAACATTAAGCTGGCAAGGTGCATTGACACCATATAGTGTATGTCTCTGTTCAGCCCTCCTACAAGCAGGACTCTTCCACTGTCACCTGCCTTTTCCAGCAAAATAGGCACTACCCAGCTGCTCCCCTGTTTTTGCTTGGGTGAGACTCTGCGTATGTTGGCAAGATTATAGGGAGAAATCAAAACCAGAACTTGGTCCCTAAAAGTTAATTCATTCCTGTGTACCTTCAGGAAAGAACCTTTCATAAGTAACAGGAATAGCAATCATGAAGTGTAATATCAGGGAGACAAAAACATCTGGACCTAGAGAATAAATTCATGTGTGATGGGTATCATCTGTAATATCCTTCTGCTTATTAAAAATATATTGTCCAAAGCTAGTATGTTAGAAGAAAATTGGTACCTGTTGACTTTAGTAAGAATTGGATCGAACTTCAGCATACTTAGGAGAGGCATTGTTCTGAAACCCTGGGTTCCTATTGAAATCATGGTTTGTTAATTCATTATGATACTCTCAGAATTTGGGTCTCTCTCATGTTGGTGTCTGCAGAAACACCAAAGAAGGGGCAGAGCCGGCCTTTGTGTGGCTTCTGGGCAGCTACAAGGGTCAACTTCTGCAGAACAAAATTTAAAATGAGCTTGGAGGATACTTCTCTTTACCTTGAATGATAAAATCCTCATGCTGTTCCAGTCAGAAGAAAAAACCCTATCAATAATTTCAAGGACAGGAATTTGTTCATAATCACTGGATTTCTCTTCAGGGAAATCAAGGCATGCAAAACTTACTTTTTACATTAAGAAATGGAACAGAATAGGCTCTGTTTTAAAAATAAGCAGAGGCAAAACTGCAATTCACCTGCTAATAATTTCAGGCTTAAATATTTCAAAAGTTGCTAAAATATAATGAGAAGAATATTTAAGTGGTACTTGTTTTCTGCTAGAGGAAGCTTCCCAGGGGAGTCTCTGGCCAGGCACCTGCAGCCAGAAGTTCGAAGTGATCAACCATATTTTGAAAACAGGACCTTTCCCTAAATATGGAGAGGGAGGGTTTCTGTAACTTCCGTTTGTTCCATGTACTGCAAAACCCAGATATATTAAAAGCTGAAAAGCCAATTGGGGAACAAAAAAAAATTAATATTTTAATTTATGAATAAAAGCAAGGCCCAAGTGGACAAGGTCTTCTACAGTCTGGAAGGACGCTGTGACCAGACAAATTCTGGTGTTCAACTCAGTGACTAAATAGGATATTCCCTTTATTTAATAAATAAAGTGTCCTGGTTTTGGCTGGGAGAGAGTTAATTTACTTCCTAGTAGCTGTTATAGTGCTGTGCTTTGGATTTAGTGTGAGAATAATGTTGATAACACACTGACGTTGCTGAGCAGTGCTAATACTAGTCAAAGACTTTTTCAGCTTCCCTTGGTCTGCCAGCAAGGAGGTGCACAAGAAGCTGGGAGGGGGCAGAGCCAGGACAGCTGACCCAAACTGGCCAAAAGGATATTCCATACCATATGGCATCATGGTCAGTACAGAAACTGGGGGGAGTTGGCTGGGGGGCAGCAACTGCTGCTTGGGAGCTTGCTGGGCATCGGTCAGTGGGTGGTGAACGGTTGCATCACTTGTTTTTCCTGGGTTTTGTTCCTCTCTCTCTCTCTCGTTGTATTCCTTTTCATTAAAATTTTATTATATTATAATTATTTTATGTCAGTTAACTGTTCTTATCTCAACCCATGAGTTTTCTTCCTTTTTCTGTTCAGATTCTCTCTCCCTCCCCACTGGGGGCGGAGGGTGAGCGAGCAGCTGTGTGGTGCTTGGTTCCGACTGGGGTTAAACGACGACAACCAGTTAGATTTACTTAAAGGTTTTTGATATACTGATCTTCTTTTCCTGTGTTTCTTACACAAAATTTAATTTAAATATCTACTCCCCATTTCACAATAGCTTATGAAAAATTTTATTGGATTCCTGTTTCTATCACAATGCATTTTGACTTCAAATGTGGGTAAGGGATTGATAATAACCAAGTAAATGAGAAATACATCAGCCATCATTTTAACATAATGAAACTGAACAGCTGAGAATGGAAAAAATGTACAGGAAACTATTTAATTGGCCTGTCTCTAGACAGCCAATTCGTACCAGTAAGCCCTGAAAATCAGTTTTTGTGAAGAAAAACTAAGTGGTACAAGGGCCAGCCAAGATCAAACTCAGGTAATTAAATGAATGCCTGTACTTTGTAGCTCTTCCATTCTGTTTTTCATGTCCCTTCCTGGTATGATGCCTACACGCCATGCTCTTTATTAAGCAATCTGGGGCACCTAGGCTTTTAAGCATCGCTTTAAAGCACTTAGAACATTGTTGATGCTTTCCAGGACATAATAATAATAATAATAATTTCAGATCTATGCGTTGAGTCAATGTGCTTCCACCAGGTGAAATCTAACTATTATGGAAACTTATTTGTGTTGAAGTAATTGAGCATATACTGAATTATAATGCGAAATAACGTTTGACTGTTCGTCTTTCAAAGTGCATCACAACTTGACAGATACTTGTTTAAACAAGAAACAGTGAAAATGTGGTGCCTATGTCGAAATGTGCAAATGCTATAAACCATTTGAGACACTCACAGGTTTGTGATTTACTCTGAAATACAAGGACTGCTGTGCTGGAAAGTAGTTTTGGGATGTACCACAGCATTTGGAGAGTTGGTCTTCCAAGGTTTGTTTCAATTTTCAAGTGTGACAGACATTTGGTAATAGTTTTTCAGGCAAGTGATGGGTACTGACACATCAGTCAAGCTGACATGCTTTTGGAGGAAAGATTTTCTTCAACATGTGACCTTTAGAGAAGGTTGGACACCGCTTGTGATTTAATAATTTAGTAATTAAAGAATTATTCAAGCCTGCTGAGAGTACATAAAATCACAAAATAAATAATAGTTTAAATATGTTTGTTTTAGTGAGAGTAGAGTTGGCAAATATTCACTGAATCATTTAAATGTGGGACTGAAAGGGGCTTGAAGAGGTGCCTTAGCCCTCTGCCTTGGTTCACACGAACAGTCGGTTAAAGAGGCCAGTCACAGCACTGCTGGTTTAATCCCAAACCAGGCACTCCCCAACTGTGCTCTGTAGACCATCCTGTAATCCAGCCTCTCTCTGTTATAGCTAAACAAGTAGCAATCAGAAATACTTCTGACCTAAGTCTTCCTTTCTGCAGATTAAGCGGATCACTTCTTGTCTTTCCGTCAGCTGGTATAAAAAAGGCCTGATACTGTTCTCTTTTATTAACATCTTCTGGCTTGTGTGAAAGGACTGTTCCTCCTCTCTCTTCTTAAAACACAGATTTTAAAAACTTTCCTCCTAAGCCTTATTTTCTAGATCTTTAATCGTTTTTGTTGCTCAGCTCTTACCTATCCCCCGCCAGCAGCACACCCCCGCACCCTTAGTGGAGCGTGAGGGTGCAGTTGCATACCGCGCTGTAGCTGAGGACTGTGCTGAATGCAGTAGGAGGACTATTTCATTTTGCTTTTGTGCAATGCCACTATTTGTGCATGTTAAAATTGTACTTAATTTTTGTCACAAGAGCATCACATCATGAATACGTACTCAGTTTATGATGCATCATAGGTCAATGCCTTTTGCCATACTGTCGCTCTTCCACTTGTTCACTATTTAAGACTTGCATATTCAATTTCTCCCTTTGAAGTCTGATACTTTGCATGTGGTCTTAGCTGAATTTGTTTTTTATTAACTTCAGGTCAATTCTCCAAATACCAAGGTGATTCCAAATTCTTAACCAGCCTTTCAAATTTCTTTTGATTTTCTTTTTTATTCAATCTGGATTGGATTTCCTTAACCTGTGCACGAATGTCACACAACCTAGGTCACAGCCTTTTCTCAGCTGAAGGTAGATCATACCTGGATATTTCCCTCATAATTGGAGGAGAAGCTGAATGGAGTGAAAGGAGGTTTAACATGACACATGCAAGTTTTGTTTTCACATAAACCTTGTAGCTTTTTTGGTACTAGGGGTGCTATTTCCTGTTGTGCCTTATATTATTTTTACATGACATTAGTAAGCCACTAACGGGAAATACTTTGCCTAAAGAGCATGTGAAACCACCTCAGCTTTAAAAGAAATAGTGTGCGTGTCCATTGCCGTGACACCCTGCCCACGTGCTTTGCATATGATCCTTCACATCCACCACCAATGTGTAATTTAGAAATAACATGGAGTTTCAATAGTCAGGTGTGCAGGGATGATGAAAGCGGATCATACTTCATCATTACTTTTTTACTCCAAAACAATAACAATATATTATCTAACCAAGCTCTCACTGCTGTTGACAACAGCCTTTCCTGCAATCAGAATTGTGATATAGAAGCATTATTTTATCCAGCAAATTTTACCTGTCAGACAGTTGTTTTAGTTCTAGTGCTCCTTCTCAGAAATAAATAAGGACTCATGATACACTTCACTCTTTTGACAGGAAAATCCAAACGTATTTGCCCACAATTTAGTTGACATTTGTGATACAGGTTAGGATTGTCTTTTAGAGCCATAGGAGATCTGGTTTAGATTTTTAAACATAATCTCCAAAGCAGATGTAAAATAAAGTAATGCTTTCCTCATTATTTAGGAGAAGTAACCTGTCCAGCAGAGCTGCTTTTCCCGGTATGTGAAAGAGTACAGTTAAAAGTGACACCACCCAAGAACTGACACTGTATCTCCAAAACACTGGAAGAATTACCTTTTAGTGCAGCAACTAAATATTCTGTGGCTAGCTAGGTCTGACAAGTAGATGTTGTAGCTGACATACTTCAGGGAGACAGAGGGTTTTTCTAAGAGCAACTAAGGTAATTGTTCTTTAAACTTAAAACAGATATATTTTTTTCCCAATATTTTCTTTTAAAAAGGAGCCAGTTTGGAAGAACATCAGTTGCCATGCCCTAGTCAGGTAAGGTTGAGAGGAGCGGCGATGATTGCTTGTTAATACATTCAGAGATGGTAAATGTCAAAAAGGATAAGGATTCTCTCACTTCAAGGATAAATGGCAGGATCGAATAATTATGGATCGGTCATGAGTACATTTAGATAGAAATTAGAAAATAGAGTCTAGCCATCCAAGAATGAAGGTTTTTAATGGTTTTCAAAACAAAATCGGGGAAGAGGGATTCTAAATAAGTTAAGATGGAGCTTGGTAAACATATGGAGAGGGTTGTTTGGTTTATCAGAGGACTCACCAGAGAGGGGAAGCTCTGTTGATGGGATGAGAGTTTCTCAGCATCACATGCACTGGGTTATCCTGGGAATTTGAAAGGTGACTGGATCATTGTTTTTGTTACATTGTGCTGCATCAGCGCGATGCTCAGGGTTCCCCTTAGTCAGCTATGGAGGTCCTGGAGTATTTTTTTGCCCCCTTGGCAGGAGGATTCAAGGCTGCTGCTTCCTCCAGCTTTCTCCACAGAACTAACTGATGATGATTAGTTCTGAACTCAGGAGGAACAGTTGCTCGATTCACTTCTGGTTTTGGAGGGTTGCTTTGCTTGCTTTCACAGAGCAGTGGAGCAGCCTGAGGCCTCAAGGATTTGACATGGTCAGATGGACAGCACATCCATATTCCACCCTGTGCTTTTTATGTTCTGGAACAATTGCAAAAGTTCTTACAACTTCCATAGCTTTGTATTTCATAGAACATGTTTTGCATATTCACTTATAAATGTAGAGTAATTAGGAAATCTTTAGTCAATGCACCTAAAAGTCTACCACCGAATTCGTCCTGATGTGCTTCCTTCTGTTTTCAGCAGGACACAGCTGTTGCTGTGGGAGAGCAACAGCTTCTCATGAGGGTGGGTTACCCCATGGTTACCCAAGAAACTGCTCTGCGGTTGCTGGATCCTGGATTTCTCTCACTTTCTCTTTCATTCCCCTCCTCTTTTTCTGACCCATTTTGACATCTTTCAGGAAAGGTCTAGAAGGATTCCCCTCTGGAACCAGAGTCATCTGTCAGACAGTAAAATATCCTGGATACTTGTCATTTGTTCCTTTTTCAGCAAGGTCCTGGTGCACCATGAGCTCTGCAGATCTTTATGTGAGGACACCAAGGCCTCCTTCCCCTGGTATCTCATTGTCTCTGGAAAACACAAAAGACATTTCCAGTATTCAAACCTGACGGTGTAGGTGAGTGGGGGACTGGTTATAATGATGACATGTGTGTGATGTTTGAGAATGATGATGTCTGATGGGCTCTGGGCAGGTGGCGGCTTTGTGCTCCCGTGCCGTGTCACTGAAGGAGTAATAAGGGTCCCAGCAGGAAAAGCAGAAGACATACTCTCTAAACCTGATGCTTAAAGGAAGGTGATGTGTTTAAGAAAAATACACACAAATAAGCCAATATTTATAATTTCCAAAAGGTATATTTGAACACCATGTAGGTGAGATGTGGAATAAATAGTGCCCCAGTTGACGGTTATAATTACTGTGGTTCAAAGAAGCTTATTTAGAATACAAATATGTTTGAGCAAAAGCATTTAATGGGCAAGTACAGTAAAAGTAAAGGTGAAGCATGTAAAAAGAAGATCTAATATGTATTTTTTAAAAGCCAGGTTGGAAAGGGTTCATCATTTAAGAAGTCATTGTCAAGCAAAACAAGATGTGATTAACCTTTCCCATGCTCGTTCTCCCCTGCTCTTCTTACACTGCATGGTATCACCACTAATTAGCGTGCGGCTGGATTCCGTGCGACGGGAGGATCTGTTAGATTTACTCTGCTCACCTTCTCGAGGAACATTCGTCACCATGGCATCTGAGCACCTCGCTGCTGCAAAAGCGCCCGTCTGCAGCAGCACAGCAGGGATATTTCGCTCAGACGTACCTGGAGGGCTTCAGAAGTTTCCAGCTCTTCATGGGGATGTTTCTTTGCTTTGTCAAAATCTTTTATTTGTCTTTTCACAGACTCTGCCCTCCTTGAAATCAACAGCACTGTGTGGAAAATTTTGCAGATCAGCATTTACTCCTAGAAATTTGGTTTTAAATAGACAAAAGTGTAACTTGGTCACAGAAATAATTAACCCCTTATAACCAGTCAGTTTTCATCATTATTTTCTACTGTGTACATACAAATAAAATGTATTTGGCAAAGTATCACTTACTTTGGAATTCTGTCTCTGAAAACAAGTGATATAGTCCATCCACACATATCCCAGTTGATGGAAATGTGCCAGTAGTATATTTAAAGAGTAAGGAACATTTCCAAAAGAAATTGTACCTAAACATTTTTGTACTAATTTTATCTAGTGTATTACTATTTGACCTATATTTTTGTTAATGGACATAAAGTTGTACCAGTTTAGGACTCTGTGACGTCAGAATTAGGCTGCTGACCCCACCTCCAATTTCTGAGTGGTGTCCTTCCTCCTGTAGTTCATTTTTGCTGTTTTTCTTTTTGCGTCTTACTGAAATGAAATATCTTGCTGCTTCTTGAAATTCTGTTTTGACAAAATAAATTTTTAAAAAGTAATAATTTGGTTCAGGTAAGGAACTGAACAAACCCAAAGAGTGAATGGTCAGGAGGGTCCTCCATGGCTTGCTGGTCATATCTTAGGGGTGCAGATATGCGACCTGATTCTCAGGATGTCAAGGAGAATCATGAGTGTTCTTTCACTGCCAGAGAATTTGTGAATTCACATACATTGCTGCTTACAGACAGAATGCAAAAGCAATTTCGTTTTTACAGCCAATTCTGCTACAAATTCACACATTTCAGTGAAGACAGTATCTCTTTTTCCAGAACACTCAATTACAGTAACATCAGACACACAAAGTCATTTTGACAAGTGTCCTATTTACAGAAAAATGAATGGCCGCAAAAGAGAATTCTTTTTCCCTCCCTCTTCTTTCTTTTACTGTAGAAGAAAACTCATGAATAAACTTTGTTTTTTCCTTAAATTGCAATTACAAATAGAATAAGGAATTCAAAGTGCAATTTCAGTTCACATCATGCTTCAAACCAACACACCACACCAAACTAAATGAAGTCAAATGAATCCAGACTCAGAGCCCACTCCAGAGAGATACTGGGTCTCCTGGTCAGAAGCCAGAGAGACTTCTGTGGATTGACATAATCTCAACAGATAAGTGCTCTCCACCTCCACAGGACAGATTTTTTTTTTTCCCAAAAGCTCTCTGAGATTTATTAATCACACTTTTCCATGAGGTTGGATCAGATCCTGAATTCAACACAAACTCCTGGCAAGAGGACAATGCAAATACTGAGTGAAGCAGAGGTGTATATTTATATATGTATGCAGAAGGGATTTCTGGAGGTCTCCCACTTGAAGCAGGTCTATCTCCAGGATGGAATCAGCCAGCCATGGTTTTGTCTAACTTCAAGCCAAACCCTACAGCAGAGCCCAGTATTGTCCCCTTCCCCTCAGAAGAAATAAAACCCCACCAGTCCCTTCTGTGGACCTTGGAGAAGGTGGAGTCCTTCTCACCACAGACCACCAGACAGGTCATACAGATGATGTCAAAGCCTGAATGCGTTTACCCAAAAGTAAGCCCTGGCAGTGTGCATGTGCTGCACTCCCAGGCTCACACTAATCCCACCCACCTTCCTCTCCTTGCTCCTGCAGCTCCAAACCCTGCCTCAGCCAAAATCAAAATGGTGCTGGTTCAACACACCTGGCTCCATTTAACGTGAGTAGAAAAAAATTTTGTCTTTATTGTGTTAGCAGCTCTGCTTTTTTGTTAATAACAGCAATTTTGAGTCCTGTGCAAAATCTCTACGTTGCTATGGTTATAGTACAGCCATTCCCAGAGTCTCCCCGAAGTAGCCAGAAAAGTATTGCCCAATAGCATGGGTTTTTCGGATGTTTCCTCTCCTGTCAGTGGGGAATGAAGGTGGCAGACTAGGTTAGTGCCATCGCCTTAGTTCTAAGTAATATAAAATTCATTTACAGCTGGAAACTTTTGGATTTAAATTACCTCCCAGGAGGTATCCAACTTAAAACTTTGGCGCTAATTTCTATGAGCATGTGCAGTTTTTTCCCCCTAAAGCTAAAGATATTCATGTATTCTTTTATGTCCCCTTTTTCCTTCACTGTTTTTTACCCTGCATGTTCAGTCTTCTCTGGTTCTTTCTCTGCTGTAAGCACAGCAAAAAGAAGGATCCCAGAATCATCGTTACCAACAAACCTCTGAAGAGTCCCGCTGCACGAGGCTGTGAAATTGCTCCTCTGGTCCCCCAGTGAGAGGATTCTGCACTGATGTGCTCCCACCCTCCCTCTCCATCAGGAGGACCCGTGGGTCTCTGGCCCGGCACCCCAGGCCACTGCACCGGGTAATTGCTGGTGCAAGGTAATGGAGACTGACAATTTCATCTTTAAGCTATTTATCAGTTGGTGCTCTGCACATCAGGTGTCACAGGAACATGACAACTCTTGTCAGGGAAACAAGAGAGTCCTGTGACAGGCTTTCAATTGAATTTTTTCACCCAGCACTCCCAGCATTAATGCTACGTTAAAACAACTTCATTCATTATTTAAAAAAGGGAAAAAACCCCAGTGAGATCCTGGCAAAATATATAACTTTTTTTTGAATCCTAAAAATGCACCTGATTTTGCTTCTTCCATGCCTTCAGAATAACCTGTCTGGGTTCATTAAGCACAGCTTTATTTGTTGCCAGTGAATAAGCTAACCATGGGTCATTCTGCCAATGTGTGGGAGTCAGTCATTTGCTATGAATGATTCATAACTCAGGCTGCTTTTTAATAAAATACTCATGTTAAAATTCTACATATGCTCAGAAGGAAGAAATAAAAATGCCTCTCTATATTTTCATTAGAATTTAAAATAAATGCATGTCCTTTCTGCAGATGCACCATGCTTGTATACAGGCTTCGTTTGGATGCCCACCATCCCTAAAATCACTCTGTGATGTTGCTCCCATACAGACATTTTAGAGAGACAGTTAAGTCTGACTTTTATCTCATATTAAAAAACACTGAAATAGAGAAAGAAAATGTGAAGGCTCCAGGAGGTGGCATTGTTTGTGTGCCATCTTCCCTAGAAAAAGACAAAAGCAGTAATATCAGCAGTGTGACCCATGACTTCTCTCCACTGAGAAAGCAGCAGTGCATCATCACCAAGTCACTGTAGTTATAAACTACACACTCTGTATATTCATGATATATTCTTAATAACTTGGGAGTATTTGATTGTAACACCCTGCTCTTCCAAGGTGCAACTGAAGCAGAAAACCTAGCAATGCTCTCCCAGCTTTACTGGGAAAGGTGCTCGGGCAAACCTGAGAAACAAAGCATGAACATTGGCAGTGCCAAGAGCTGATGCATGGCATGTTTGTTGCCTTCTGTTATACCTTATTTGTCCTCCAAAAGTAACATGGAGAAAGGGGATCTCCCTCCTCTCCACTGATTATTGCATGGCCTGGAAACAGAAGACCCTGGGCTGCATGGCTTCGAGATCTCTCCCCAAAGTCTGCTCTCAGACTGCACCAACAAGCTGCAGCAGTGCAGATTTCCAGTTTCAGTCTGCTTTGCAAGGGGCTGTTGGTCTGCACCCACCTGGCAATGCTATTTCCCTAACCTATTTTAGTTACTCTTTCGTATTTCAGTCCGGGACATGGGTGAAGTTCCCTTTTCCCCTCTCAGCTATGCAGCTGTCCTCTGTGCCGTCCCCTACCACAGACAGTTCAGCACTGTCTCTAGCAGTGAAGTCCTGAGCCTCCACTGGATTTTACTGTGGAGTATTTTGTTCTGCGTCTCATACCATATCCCTATGGTAAGAAAGTCAACATATCAGATACATAGGCAAACCCTGCTATTAGTTTTGGTGCAAGGCAAAAGATTTTGCAAGAATCTGCAAGGCAAAGATTCTGTTTCCTTCATGCACCCTTTTTGCGAGCCCCTTCTCCCTCAAATTCAAAGGTTCTGCTCAATTACGGCAATTGTTCAAGTATTGTTAGGGCCGTGGTGTGGTGTGGTTGGGGTGCTATGGAGCTGCTTTCTACCTTCAGCAGAACTACAGCTTTTCCTTCTGCCCCTTAAACTTGGTGGGGGGGTGGGTGGTGGGAAACAAGTGTTGGTTGTACCTGTGCGCATAGATAGGCTTTATGCAGAAGAATAAGTATTCTGCATGGGACCACAAAACATAAATTGTTATAGCAGGTCCCCAGTGAATCCTTTATGAAACAAAACATACTGTGCTTGAACCTGTCCATTTAAAGCCCCAGTCAACAAATTGGTAACTGCTTATGTCTTTCTCTTCACAGCTGCTGAATGATGTGGTACAGGTCCCATTCAGGAGCGTAATGGCAATGAATAGCAGGGCTTAATGCACTGCAGTTCACTCTTCAATCCTAGATCATGGCAGAAAGGGTTTACAAGAGAATTAGCTTCCCTTTTCTTCTACATTTTTAACTTTTAAGAATATTTTTCCTGCAAAGATTTTTCTCATGTAAACTTTAATAGTCTGTCTGTGCTGCATATGATTTGATTTTAATAATGACTATTGATCCCTCTTGCTCTGCCACTCTGTTCTCCAGCCTTACTCCTGACCCTGAGAGATCAAACAATGTCCACATATTTCTGCATGCGATCTAAACACTTTCTTCAGGGGTGAAGTTTTTTGTAAACAGATATCCAGTTTTAATTTACAGACCTAGACCTCTGAGGATGGAGAACAATGCATCTCCTGCTAATCTGCTTCAATGGTTATCTTAAGAAGGGCATACTGTCCTACATATTTTTTAGTTATTGGGTCTTTATTCTTTGTTTGTTGGATCCAAATATCTCAGAAAACCAATTTTTATACGCAAAGACCTTGTGGGTCTCTTTGGTTTATGTGGCAGGGTGCTGTAATGTCAATAAAATAAGAGAGTACTCCTGAGATTTAATAGCCACGGTAAGTAATAGTCTAACTTCTCTGTCTTCAATAGCACTGCTGAGGAGAAGTGACTAAAAGAAAGGTCAAGATGTTGTGGTTTGCTTGTTTAAAAGTAGAGAACTAAATAGAATATAGGCAGATGGATATGAGGTCATTCAAAACTCATATCAAGTAACACAATGAAGTGAATTGGATGGAAGTTTCACGGCAATCATTGCGAGGGAGCTGATGCCTCTCTAAGTTGCATGGCAACACGCTCAAGACAAAAATAAAACATCCATATGGCTTTGAAAACCTGATTTATTTCTGAGGTAAAGTAGGTTTTTTTCTTTCTTTGAGGTTAAAGTCTCCTGAGTAAAATGAGTAAGTCCACTGACACTGGAAAAAGTTACCAAGTTTTGAATTTTTCAAGGATTCCTATGTATATGTGCACTCCCATTCCCCTGCCTCTTCATCCGCTCTGTTGTGCTCTGCTCTGCACTTGACCAGCTCCTTCTCATCTTTTAATGATCTTGATTTCCTTCTTTAATCTGTTCTTTTAACACTTTGGGTTTTTTTAAAACTTTTTTTAAAAAAAAATTCTGAATTGTTTTAAATGATGAAAAACAGTTCCTCAAGTCATTCCTGAGGAGTGGGAGTCTCAGGGCTATGGTCTTGCCTTGCAGACTCTGCTGATGACAACACACTTCTCAGAACAAAGCTGGGTTTGTTACTGCAGCTTGCACTGCATGAGGGAAACATGAAAAACGTCCCCTCACACAAACGTGAGCAGATTTTATTGCTACAAAGGACTCTGGTGCCCGAGACACTGCAGACTGCCAGGCGTAAGGACTATGAATCATCTTTGCTTACTACTTGGGATTGTCTTTGGGCAAACAACTGTAAAAATGCCAGTATTGTCCTTTTACAGTTTGCTCCTCAAGCAAAAAGACACAGTGGCTCACAGCAAGGAAAAGTGTGAGTCCAGGAGTCAGATCTTGATCCCACCATAGTAAGGGACAAGGGTGAACTTGTAGATACAGTTTGTATGATAGCATACCCATGGACTCGGCTAGCTGGGGCAGTCACTTCAGCAGCCTCCCCAAAGGGACGGGCCTGTGACAACTGATGTCTACGTGGGCATGAGAAGTCCCTGCCTGTTGCAAACAAGAGGCTCTAATGTATTCAAGCTCATGGACATTGCATTACTGTCCCCAGCTTCCAGCCTGGGAAGATCAGGTGAAAGCACAGTGTTTGAGTGTTTCCATGGGAGTACCTTGTGTTTCCTTGGTACAATGTCAAAGTCTTTGATTACTTGGGATCCAAATAAAGACTGACCTATTAAAATGGTTGCAAGTACCTGCAGTATGTCTTGATGTATGTAATAGAATAATGGAATGGTTTGGGTTGGAAGAGAACATTAAAGGTCATCTAGTCCAACTCCCCTGCAGTGAGCAGGGACATCCTCACCTAGATCAGGTTGCTCAGGACCCCGTCCAATCTAACCTTGAATGTTTCCAGGCATGGGGCATCTACAACCTCTCTGGGCAACTTGTGCCAGTGTTTCACCACCCTCATTGTAAAAACTTCCTTATGTCTGTTACCCCTTTTGCATGTGCAGGTGGGATGCAGTTGTTCTGGCTGGAGGGGATGCAGTTCTGGCTGGGCAGTGGTGACCACTTCCAGCAGGTGTCATTGCTGTGCTGTGATGGTCCCCTCCAGCCGTGCCTGCACTTCCTTGGGGATGGACCATAAATATTCAGTACCGGATACACTGAGATGTAAAATAGCAGGTGCAGCAAATCTGTGGTGAGGATACATTTAATGGGTGAAGAATTCAATATTCTATCTACTGAGCAAATAACTGTATATAAAAACTCCATCTGTAGCTTTTTATGTGATGTTGAGTGTTTTTTTTTTTTATTTAAACCTCAATTTATTTTAAAAAGTACAGATATTCTTGTTGTGGAAGATGGCTTTGTACAAGTAAATGGCAAAATGGATTAAAGCCATTGATAAAAATGTAAATATTTGAGTAATTTTAGGTTTCATCTGAGTACATTCAAAACAAAAAAACTTGTCCTGTGCATTTCTTCATGTTCCATTCCCTATGATAAAATTCTTGCTGCAATTATGCTTTTTCTTTTGGCCTATTATTCCTTTGTTTCCATTTACCCCCTCTCTTTTTTTCCCCTAGCTCCTATAGCTCCTTATGCTTCAACAGCAGCTCTTCATTTCAAGGGGGAATGCTGCAATATCTCCATGCAAGCCAAGTACCTCATGAGCTTCCCTCAGTGTAGTTTACTGGAAAGCAATGCCTATTATTTCCATTCTCCCCCCCCCCAATAATGCCTTTACAACACCCCTCAGTGCTTGTCTTATCTTTCATTGGTAACTTTTGTAGGAGTCTTAACATTTATACAGTGAAATTCCAATATTTAGATCAATTTATGCTTTACAGAGCTGATTCAATTACCAATATAATCAATGGATGTCTTGACTTCTACCAGAAACTTTCATACTGACCAGATCTTCCTCTCCTTCACATTTGTAATGGCTGAGATTTTATGAACAAACATATTTTGATCAAAAGCTACTTAATAAAGGTAATTTAATTGGCTACTTTCTGAAATAATTGTATCTTTAGCTGATGCACGCAGTAGTCCCAGTTCAAAGCTAGAATAAGTAGGCAAAACTTACTGGAAAGCAAAGATGAATTTACCCCATTTATCTTAAACTGCAGGTGACATCATGTGGAATATATGGTACATATGAGGCTGTATGGGCATGAGGCTAGCAGATAGCTGCTGGACATAATGTTGGTCAAGACCTTAGGTCCTCCCTTGTCTGCAGTGGGAAGTGTCTGCCCTGGATTATGTGGTGATTACTCAGAAATTTGCAGCTAGCCTTTCTCATCTCTATGGCTGCTGGAAAATACTGGTCTGTCCCTGTTGCAGAATCCCATGATGAAAGTAATTTGTCCAAACCTCCCAACAAACAGATGCCATATGCAATCAGTCTGATGAGTGCAAGTCAATATTTAGGTTCTCTGTGGTGAAGATGACTGCACATGTGGCAGTTTAGCCTGCATACCACCTGAAGAGCTGCTGATGCTACTGCCTCTGTCAAGGGCCACTGGGGACCACTGGGAGAAAAGGCAGTTGTGTGGGGGGGTTGCATTCTTGTCCTGCTCCAACAGGAATCTCCATGTCTCCTGTGGCTAGACAGTTTCCTGATCCTGGTCCAGTGCCACTGAGATTAACAGATCTGTTGTAAACTGCAACAAGAACTGAAAGAGACCTGGTGGGGCTTGGTGTGTCTGCTGGCCAGTCATACAGTGACATCTGTTCATTAGACAGTGGACTCCTACAAAGCAAATCTGTGGAAGCAGCACAGCCTCCTGCCCAGCCAGAGGATGGTGGCCTGGAAGAGAACGACTGTGGGAACTGGAGGTTTATTCTACATAAGATGCTCAACCTTACCCAACCTCTTTGGCTGGTCCTGTAGGATAATCCTCCATCTCATTACAGTGGCAGTCCCCATTTCATTTATTTGTCAGTCAATCAGTCATACTTATGAAGAGCCATACAAAGCAGTGATACAGCTGATTAGATCTTGTTCTCGGGGTAGAGTTAACAGAAGCTAATTACAAATCTTAAAGAGAAAATATTCCTGTGTGCTCTTACACCAACACCCTGACTTAATTAGAAAGCACTGAACTCCTTAATCACAGTGAGGATCAGGGACACGGTGCCACACCCCAGATTTTGCCTGTGAAGGTGCTACCTGCTGGTACCCCAGGTGAGGTGCTCTCGGAGCAGGTTTTTTTTGAAGAAGTCATTAATGGCTATGTGCAACACATGCTTCACAGAAATGGTCATGAATACATTTCATTACAAAGGTGCCATGAGTACTGTGTGCAAAGTAGGGTCTTCTGGCAGGGTCTGACAGTCTGAAATGAAGGTAGAGAAAGACATATTTAGGTGGGGTTTACAGAGCTCTCTGCAAATTTTAATCAGAGGTCAGTGGTCTAAAAGAGGACTTCAGCCTTCCGGAGGTGACTGTGCTGCTGAAGAGACTCTGGGAAGAACTTCTGATTTATGCGGTGACACTGAGAAGGTACTGGACTCCATGGGAGTATCTTGGAGGACTGAGAGTTTCAGAGGAGAATCAAGGTGGAAGATGACTCTAAAACATGGGGCGGGGAGGAGATTCACTGAGAAGGTCTGTGAAATGACCGAGGGAAGATGGAAGATCTGGGTCAAGCGAGGCAAAGAACTGGGAGAGACAGAGAAATATTTTGTCTATTTGCATTTGGGAGGAACTTCAGACCTGACCCTGAACTGTCTTTGATAAAAGATGTTGTATTTCCCCCAAAAATCTGCTTCTTAAGATCAAACCCTGTATACTTGACCTCAGACAACAATAACTGACACTTTAAATGTCAAATTGTCACAGATTTTTCTACAAACTTCATACACAAATGACTTCAATGCCATCAAAATGCGAAAATAAGTTTGAAAAGAGTTATTTTCGGAATAACTCTAGTCTAAGTAAAATATTTTCAACTAGAAATATCCTACATTCTTAGCCTTTTTGCTGTGTAAATTTTATTTTTTATTTTTTATGTTTTGCTGTGTAAACTTATTTTATCCCATATGGGTTTTTATGGGGTAAACCTGGGGTATAGTGGCTCAGTATACTAATGTGGGCAAAGAGCACAGCCATGATTTATGGATAAGCTTACCTGTTATTTAGGTACTTTTTTGTGGGCTGAGTTACATTCCTATTGTTTTACAGTCACTTTTCATCAATAATGAAAATGTGTCCCTCTTATCCCCTGCAAAAAGCTTTGTATTTTCTGGCATGTTTGAGGAAACAATCCAATGTGTATCAATACAGACAGCAATAACTGCCATGGGCTTACTGTTGTTTGTGCAGAACAGATTTCTGTTATTCATTGTGGGCTGTCAGATGTAAGACATCATGCAAATAGAGTGGATCTCAGAAATAATTCTCTTATGGTTAGAGCAGAACTCCCAGAAATATTTATCTTACTAAGAAGAAAATACAGAAAATGATACAGTAGCTGTTGTGGAAGCAGTAAATACGTAGCACACTATTAGCTACATTTGTTCATAAAGATCACTTGATTGCAATAGCAAAGCACTGCGTGGTTAAAGTGAACCATCTTGATATAACAGAAGTTTTACAGATATATACACCATAATTAACTGTTATGTATAATAATACATACTGATAACTATTTTCTCTTTCAAATGAGATAACAATCAAAGCCTTGATTTAAAAGCACATTTATTTCTGTGTTTTCTCTGTGACCTCTGATATTTCAAAGCATGAAAATATTGATGTTCCAGTAATTGGCTGTTGCCACACTGCTAATCCATTAGCTGCTTGATTATGGTCAAGATGGTGATGGGCTGAGTCATGACTGAGAGCAGGAAAATATATTCAGCATGCTAAAATCAGATGGGTTGAACATCGTCTATGCATCATCGTTTGCAGTTGCTACTGCTAGTGTTAACTTTATATTGCCTAGAAATTAATAAAAAATGAAAATAAATGTTGTTTCCAGAAGGTCCTAAGCATAACTGAAAGGATGGAAATTGATAAATAGTCACATTTATGAACTGTTTGTCTGAAAAAGACTGTAGTATGAGTTTTAGTAGTGTGCATGTGGATGTGTGCATGTGAATGCACATTATTAAAGAGACCTGTACTGCTACCTTCACAGCCAAGTCTTCTAGGTTTTTTAAAACTTGGCAAATTTATGATTCTCTGTCCTACCTCAAATAAAACAGTAGAAAGAGCATTTTCTTTGTATAAGCTGCTTGCAAAAATCTGTTGTATATCAATTGTATTATGGGTGAGCTTCAAATACATGTAAAACCAATTGTACAGTGAAAGTGTTTTAGTAATTAATTTTAAAAGTGCCAGGATTTGTTGAAAGGAGTTAAAATGAATAATTAATCTATTTTTAAGCAATGCATTGAAATGTATCATCAACTAAGGACATTCAAATATAGGAATGAGAAATAAATGAAGAAAATTTGTATTTTTCATCATATAAAGCATAATTCTGTTGTGTGTGGCTTATATGTGAGACTTAAACTTTAGAAAATACTTTTTTACTATGAGGGTAATCAGACACTGGAAAGCGATGCCCAAATCAGCTGTGAGGTCTGCATCGTTGGAGATACTCGAGCCCGACTGGAGGCAGTGCTGGGCGGACTGACCAGGGATTGGACCAGATGATCTCCAGAGGTCCCTGCCCACCCCAACCCTCCTGTGATCGTGTTTCCATCTAAGAGAGATGCACAGTGTAATGTTGGGGAGAACTGAGAGGGTACCATTCCTGCTCAAGATGTTTTAAGCAAATCAAGTCAGAATTACTATGAGCAAACTTCCAATATGCAAAATTCCCAATCCGTGATCAATTGATATATCAACAGATTAGTCCAGCTTGGATCTTTGGGACTTATATTCTATTTTAAATCCAACCTCTCTTTCCATTTGGATACTCATGAGTATCATTGCAGCTAGAGGAAAAGTTTGGAATTTATCCTTTCAGGCTAAGGCAATATCAGTCGCCAACCCGGATGACTGCTGGAGAATGAAAACTTCTGTCCTGTCATGGAGACGGAAGTCCTCCTCTCACCAGATAAAACATCTCTGAAGAGCAAGTAATCAGTTGTAAATCCATTTCCTAGACTAAATCCGCTGCTTTGGACTTCTGAAAAGATGTTTCAGAACGTTGATTAATTTTCTTTGCTATGTATTATATTTTTGTTGTTTCATTTCATCTGTATTTTTTCATTAAAATGGAAATCATCTGCATATCCTTTATTCCAGGATTAGCTCTTTTTATTTTATTTTCCCAGCAGACTGATTGTCAGTTGTGTTTCAACAGCTTCAACCACTGATGGATTTCTGCACAGCTGCCTGGGCATCTGTGGCAATGAAATATGAATGTGTTTCAACAAAATCCAAAGACCTCTACTAGGGAAGGCAGTTGTACATAAGAATAGCTTTCTGGAAAATGTTTGTATGTTCTTCAAATGTAGCCTGACGAATTATTTAAGTTAAAGGTCATTTATCCCCAAGAAACTGGGTCTTAGTTTAAAATTTATAAATCCTACCTTTAATAAATCTTTATATTTCAAGCTTCATTCTCACAGAATTCAGAAGATACAAGTATGAAAATTGGAGACCTGTAAGAAACAAAAAAGGTCCTCAAAGGCGTGACACAATATGCCTTACAAAATTCTGAGCTTGGGGAGAAAATGAATGAATGAGAAGGGAAAAAAGGATTATTTTCACTGTATTTTGATTTTAGCTGCTTACGATTCAATGGTCTGTCTATTAACAGTAGATACCTGGAGGTGACAGACTCTGTGTGGATACTTCCAGAGATTAATATCCACATCAGGCTAATATAGGTAAAGTGAGGCCATTTCTTTTTACCTAGAAGAGATAGAGATCGCGTATAAATCTTGTAGAAAAAGAGTACATAATCCTATTCTAAAACACACGCTAAGGAGGAAAAAAAATCTTGCAGTCCAAGGTGAATTGAGTGACAAATGATGTCTAGAGGTGCAGCATCAACAGACTGGCCCTGTGTCAAGCCAACAGGCAGTTCTGTACCTGCAGCCTGGCCAAGACCTAAGGCAGGGACCCAAAAGTTGCTGCTGCAAAAGCACAATGTATGCCAAAGCTGGTCGCCAGGGCCCTGCAGCTGCCAAGAACGTGCCATGAGTGACTCTCTGCTCACTCGTACTGTGTGGGGGTACAGCTCCACGTCACCAGCAGCAGGAGGGGATCATTGGTGCTCACATGGCATATGCATGGGAGCTGATGTTAGTGTGGAGCTCACTAATGCGCCTTTCCACAAAAGAGACGGGCTTGTTAAAGAGTAGTTCTTCCTCACATGTGAAGTAGTGTGGTGTTCTTCTAAGTGACCATTTTGTAATGAGGAAAAGCCCTTTCCTGGGCAACTAAAGGTAAAAGTACAATACAAAACCTGATGTGCTAGATGAGCAGGTCTAGTGGATGAACACAGTTTATAGGGGCCAGAGCAAGGAAGGTCTCATAGAAGTAATAGTACATAACACTTCTGGAGCATATTCTTCTAAATATCTTAAAGTAATATGCAGATCAAGGTGAGCCTGAGCATCTCTGTTCACTCTCTTGCTCTCAAGGCAGTGACTTCCAGGTTTGTTGGTTCCTAATACACTGCTGTAAAGACACCAAAGTTACTGCTCAGCAGTTTCAGATTTGTATCATGCAGTCAGAGACATCAGGGAGAATCGCATGGAGCATAAATTGCAATGGAATTTGAATTTGTATATTTATAGTTGTCCAGGATGGACAGTAAAGGATGCTCTAGTGAAAGATGTCCCTGCCCTTGGCAGGAGGGTTGGACTAGATGATCTTTAGAGGTCCCTTCCAATCCATTCCATGATTCTGTGATTCTAAGGCTAATGTAGGATGAGAAAAGAGTTTTTCTGAAGAAAATCCACACTCCTATGTTTTCTGGAATGCCCAGGAAGATCCTTAGAAGATACCTACTTAGCTGCAAACTAAACTGTGAATTTACCATCCAACTCACTTCACAATAATGTTATCAGTAAACAGCAGCTTTTAATATTTAATAAAATGCATTTTTAAATTGCTATAACAACATTGTTTACTGTTTGTGTTACCTCTCTCAACCTGGTTCATTAGCTGTCATTAGAAGCAGTTTACAGCATGCATTTTGCATATAGAAATGCTGAGTAATAATGTGCATTCAGTCCCATATCAACTTCAGCTGTTCCTTTCCATCTTGCTTTTCTTTCTGACAGAACTCTCTGAATTATATAAAGTGAACATAAGGAGGTATGGACACTCAGAAAATTACAGTTTTGATTATGCCTGTAAATGCCTCATTCCCTTTAAGGAAATCTAAGCTATAGTTCCTATAGCTTTTAGAAACTCCTACCAAAAAAATCAATAAAAAGCTCAAAAATACATGGCAGTTAACAGTGAATACCCTCCTTTATTTCACCTTTTAATAGGAGACTACCGGATTTTTCTAATAAGGTTATCATGTTCCACTGCAGTGAATGCTTCAGAACAGCAGCTTGTAATTTTGCTCATGTTGTGACCTTCTATGCCAAATGGGGAATAACTCAAAAATCCTCTTCTCATCTTGCTGTGTGGAACATGTCACATTTCCTTTTGCAGCCTGGAAAGGACAGTCTATACCTTACCCAAAGCTCAAAGTCAACAATAATTGATTTAAAATTGTGCAGTGTGGTGCTCCTACTGTCCCATCCCTTTTTACCTAACCAGCGACAAAAAGTAACTTTTCAAACTTTTTTAGTTTGCGGTTATCTAAAATTTCTCTAGTCAAGTTGTGGAGCTTTTGAACAATTTAAGTTTACTGACAATGTATAGGTTAGCTAGGGTGAAATGCAAGAGGCAGAGCTGCAAGGATGACATCATGGTAGATGTGCAGTAAGCTGTAGACAGTAAGGCATGGAGCTGTCTGACCTCATTCCTGCAAGTAAACTCACCTGATGTGAGAGGCACAGAGAACCTGGCACAGGAGATTTAGCATGTTGGGTGATGAGAAGAGGTGAAGGTTATGGCTGGGAAAAGTATGGGACAATTTGGGAACTAATCTAATGATATGGGACTGGTTCATGGGTTCAGATACATTGGAACGAGTGCAATTAGTAGGATATCTCTCATTTAACTTTAGCCATCTGAAAGCTGCTTGTCTAGTCTAAACTACCATTGTAGTCAGTGAAGAGAAATAGGTGCTTGTGGCAGATGTTTTATCCTTACCTAGGCTACTGTGTCTGGGGTTGGGTATAATGGACCCACATTTAAAATTTAAGATCAGCCAATCCTTAAGCAATCACATAAGAATGTAACACCATTGGAAAAGCCTTACTGGGACAGATTAATGGTCTGTCTAGCCAAGAATATTGTCTACTGCAGTGGCAATAGCCAATGCTATTCAAGAACATCAGAGTCTTACCAATTTTTGCTGCCCTTTTGCCTTGTACTCCCCCAGCATATAGAAGAGTTGTATTAGGAATGTTAGAAGTTAAATCCCTTTGTAATATCTTTAGTAGCCATTGACCTGCTGTTCACAAATTTGTCTAATCATTTTCAGAGTCCACTGACTCTGTTTGCCTTCAGTCTCCTGTGGCACCAGGTTCCAGAGGTTCATGACCTGCTGCATGAAGAAAAATAGTCTTTTATCTATTTTAAATCAACCTCCTCCTAGTACCACTGTCTGCTTCTGAGTCCTCATGTGTGACTGAACAACAGCTCCATGTTCAGTTTATTCACTGCCTTCCAGGTTTTGTAAAGCTCAGTTCCATCCTCCTTCTGCCTTTTCCTGAGGCAGACTAAGAGCTCCAGCCTTTTAGTCCCCTCATAAGGCAGCTGTTCTACTCTGCTGTTTTCTGGTGCCCTTCTTTGTGCCTTCCCAAAGACTGCTACATCCTTAAAATGCAGAGACCAGCACTACACGTAGTGTGTGAGAAGTGGGTTCACCAGGACCGCATATAATGGCAAAGGATGCATTTGCACTGTTCGCCACAGCTGTTCTGATGACATTCAACATTTTGTTGGCTTTTTTGTCTGATGTTGCCAGGCAGTGATTTCAGAGAACCGTCAGAGATGTCTGTAGGTTTCGTTCCTAATTGTAACTGCCAGTTCTGAGCTCAGCACCGTCCTGTCACCATGTCCAGAGTTTTCTTCTTCATATCCCTTACCTTACATTTATGTACACTGAAGGTTATCTACCGTCTTTTTGCCCCCCTCAGTTTTGTGAGTGCTTTCTGGTGTTCCTCACGAACAGCAGTGCATTTGATCACATCTCATGCTTTTTTTTCTCACCAGCATGAGGCATAGCTGAGTATCTTGAAGAACTCACTCCAAATAGAAATATAATTCAATGTGATGATTTACAACAGAGAAAAATGGAAAACATGTTTACAATATTTTACTTCACCACCCTGCAACTCACCCAGACTTTTCTGAAATTATTCTGCTGTGTTCTGCGTACGGCACAACAGAGTTGCCGCCACCTCTGAGGCTGGATTCAAAGCAGGAAATGTGCGAAGATCACAGACAGACGATTCAAAGTATGGACAGATGGAGTTTAATGCAAAAAGCGTGCAGCAACATGCTGAACAGGCGTGCTTGCATTGTTCCTGCTGGAAGTGTGCTGATCTGTGTGATCTTTTGCAGTAGGAGCATCACAGAATGATTTGGGTCACAACAAATAGAGAGCTGGCAACTTTGAATTAGTTTGTGTTTTAATCCATGAAACATGTTTTCAGCTAGGCAAGATCTATGGAAAGGCTTTGAATAAATGCAGTGTTTGTGTGTTGCCAAGGCTTCAAATCTGAGCAAGAAAAAGAAAAAAACATTTCTGGCTAGGCAACTCCCAAAATATTCACAGCAAAGTGGTAAGGCAGGATTTCTCATCTATACTTCAACTGGCCAAGGACAAATATCTCAACTTAATAGGCATTAGTACTGGTTCTCAGGAAAAGCAAAACTGCCTCTCCCCTTTGCCCGGCTGAGTGAGGGGGACAGCTCTTGCCCTGCCAGAAGTTGTGCAGCATCTGGACAGCCTTTCCACCTCCATTCCTCTGTAGCTTTTGCCCATGCTGCCAGAGAGTGCCTGAGTTATAGACCTTTGAGCACAAGACTTGGCATTTAAAATAAAAACCTCACTCTCCCTTTTTTTTTTTTTTTAAGGAAAGCCTCCACTCCGTCACAGTAGCAACAGTCAATCTAATTATGTTCAGGATTTACTTTATCACATTTAAACCAATGTGATACAACTTGCTTAGGTGGCAGGGTGAAGGATGTAACAAATATATGCAGAAATTCCTGATGAAGAGAGAAGCCAGAAGAAGGCATTTCGTAGGTTTGTCCCTCATTACATAGCTGACTGCTGCTACCCACTCCCTCCCCCATCATTTGTATCCTGATGGAAGAAATCCTTAAGCTGAGGGTTTCAGTGGACCTCAGGCGAGCTCTGGCTTGAAAGACAGACCAAGTGAAGGAAGACCCTACACTGGTACAGCAAAAGCTGACATGAAAGTAGTTGAACAAATTGTTTAAAGGCAAAGCTCAGATTTACATTCCAGTCCTCCAGCAGATGACAGCTCAGAACCCAGCCTGGTCCTTCTGTCGTAGTTTAGCCCCAGTCAGCAACTAAGCACCACCCAGCCAGTTGCTCAGTCCCCCCACCCCAGTGGGATGGGGGAGAGAATTGGAAGGGCAAAAGTAAGAAAACTTGTGGGTTGAGATAAGAACAGTTTAATAACTAAAATAAAATAGTAATAGTAATAGCAATAGCAATAGTAATAGTAATAATAATATTGTAGTGAAAAGGAAAACAACCAGAGAATGAAACGAAACCCAGGGAAAAAAACGCAAGTGATGCAACCGCTCACCACCAAACCGACTGACACCACCAGTCCCTGAGCTGTGATCGCTGCCCCCCCCGGCCAACTCCCCCCAGTTAATATACTGAGCACGACATCATAGGGTGTGGAATATCCCTTTGGCCAGTTGTGTCAGCTGTCCTGGCTGTGCCCCCTCCCAGCACGGGAAGCTGGAAAAATCTTTGACTAGTGTAAGCACTGCTCAGCAACATCAGTGTGTTATCAACATTATTCTCATACTAAATCCAAAACACAGCACTATAACAGCTACTGGAAGGAACTTTAACTCTATCCTAGCTCAAACCAGGACAATGGGATGTGCCAGTCCCAGGCCTATTCTTGCCTACACAGTTAACACTGACTCAGGGAGTAACTGTCTACAGAATTGATTCTTTATATAGAAATATCAACTTGCAAGGACTTTTCCAGTGCCAGCTCCAAAGCTGCTGTTTATTTATTCAGTTTTAAAAAGATACTCAATCCTCTGTGTGAGCTGTAGCTGGTACGTAATGACAGTTGATGCTTGCTTACATGCTCACAGCACCACCGTTTTCTGACTTATTGCATTAAAGCAATGTACTTGGGGACAATCCGAGAATGAAAGACACTCTATGAATCCAAATTCTATTAGACACTTCATGCAATACATGTTCATTGTATGGTACTTCACCATGGCTTTATCTTAAAAAGAGAATGGAACACAAGACTTAGAAAAATGGTTTGCTTACAATCAGCAAAGAATTATTATTCTGGTGCTGTGCTAATACATTGTCACACAAATGCCAAGGCAGCCTGATAAGAGTTCCACTGTTTAAGTTGAAGGCTTCTGTTCTGTCTTGAGATATTTGGGCTACATTGTTATTCTTATATCATTTCTATTTATAATATGGAGAGTGGGTCTAAATTAAAGACAATCTTATGCTATTTTTTTTCTTCTGTTCAGTTCTAACTCTTCAAGGCTGTTCCCAAATATTTAATTAATTAGTCTGAATAGTTGGCATTTTTCAGCCTCCAAATCCAATCTTTCAGTGGATTTCAGTAAATCATCCCTGAAAGATTTTTTTTACTTAGATACTGTTTTTGCACAGCATCAATCATTCTACTCTTTGACAGGAAAAATGTTTTCTAAATCTGGCTTGCTTTATTGTTCTCCATTACGTAAATAAAATGATTTATGGAGCAAGAAAAGGAAAGAAAGAAGGAGGAGGAATTGTCTGATCTTTTTAGAATTATTTTTTCTTTATCCTGAGATTTATGCATTTTTTTTTTTTCTCCTGGACTTGTCTTTGCACCAAAGAAGAGTCTCAACTTTCTGCTGACCCTGCTCCGTATCTTTTGCACCATGCCCCGAAGATTAGTAAAATGTCAGACGACTCCTCAGTTCCAGGTGAAATAATGCAGGAGAACTGAAGAGCTCTCATGAGCCTGACAGCACTGTGTTTCTCAGAAACCTGCAGTCGAGCTGCTTCAGCGTGGCAGTGTGGGTGAATGGGATCAGAGCAGGGCGCTTCCTATTGCTGCACAAGGCGGTAGTCTCGCCATGGAAACACGGGTGCAAACACACACACGCACATGAATGCACATGAATCAAAATTATTGGTTGCTATGGTGACAGAAGACAAATGATGCTTTTTGCAGATTCATTGATGGTGCCGTGTCAGATAATCAGGTGCCATGGGGCTGCAGGAATTCATCAAGTTCTGTCTCCAGCTGTCTTCAGTTACTACTGAGTCAAAGATATGCAGGAAAAAAAAAATACCTGTAGCTAACTCTCAGCTGTGAGCGTGAGCCTCCACTCATGTGAAGACAGTGTGAGAGCATAGCACTTTTGTGGCGGCTCTGGCAGACATTGATGTGGTTGATGGTCCACTACTGGATTTAATCAATTGCAGAATATCCCTGAGCTGGCATAGTTATGCTGGTTGGTCTGGATGCGTGTGAATGTCATCCTCTTGTGAAATACCTCACATCTCGTCTCTTGTACTCAGATGCCCAGGACTGCTGACGCTGTGCCTGAAGCCAGCAGAGAGGCTGAAGTACAGCACTGCTGCTGTTCCTTACGTTATGTAAATGTAGCAACAACAGCTATTGACACTACATTTCCATTATGCTTTCTTATTGAAGAATCTTAAAATAGCCGGCATCACCAAAGTATCCATATCTTGTAGTATAAGTATAAACCATATGCAGAGGAACATGACTGGCAGTATCTTCATGGGGCTCTGGTTTAAAGAAAAGGTCTGGATAAGAAAAATCTTAGAAGTAGCTTAACTGGATTTGGAATACCATTTTTCTGGGGGAGACAATGCTTGGGAGGTATCATTTATCATAGGCACATTCTTGTAATATTCAGAGAAACAATTTTTCAGCTCTGTGTTATCTATTGCTGCTACTTTTACGTTCTTATTGCTTACGATGAGTTTCTGTTTGAGAGAAAAAATTAAGTATATTTCAGAGTGTTTGGAGTTTTTGTGGGATATATTAAATATTTTATGATTCCTTTCTTCCTAAGTATATCTAAATAGCAGTACCTTGTAGGCTGAGTAAGAGTAATCGGATTTGCTTTTATTGAGCATAAGTATATGCACATTATAAAAGGAGATGGAATCATATAGGTGTGGGGAAAGCTTAAAGGCTGAACTATTACATCTCTAAAGGAAAACAGAAGTCTGCTGGATAGAAGAGCTGAGTCTTTTGACCTTTATGTCATCACAATTTTGAAACAGAAAGCAGGATTAGAAGTCAGAGGCAATTTTTTGTTCAAAGTCAGGTATTTAGCGTGACATTATAGGCATTGTCTGGGCAGCAGCAGGTTAAACATTGTCACCTCTGAGCGAAACAGCAGTGGCTAAAGGCTGAACCCACGGTCCCAGTCTGCTTGTGAAGTGGGAAGGTAGGCCGCTTCCCAGGGCGCTGGAAGGTGGCAGCACCCCAGCTCTTGCAGCTGTGTGCTGATCTGTCAGGCCTCAGGCAAGCTGTTTTATCTTTCTGGCCCCTACCTGTGCTTGCTTTGGTTTTATCTATGCAGACTGCAAGGCATTGGTGTCTCTTGCTGAGTGTTTGAACCCCCGTAGCAAAGGAAGTTCCTCACTTTAGTTTAGGCAAGTGACAGACGTCCTGGGATTTATGGAGTTTGTGAAGCACATTCCCAATACCTATTGCACTACACTAGGAAGGGAAAGACTACAAAATCATACTGTATCCTTTGTCTTTATATATGTGGTCATAGCAGGCTTAGTTTACCAAGAAGCGAAAAAAGTATAAGGGTTGTTAAGGTAAATAAGAAATTCAGTGACAAAAATGCTTTGCAGTTGGAGACTGAAATTACTGAGGTTTCCTCTGGAGTATATAGCTAATTATCAGAGTCTCAAACTTTAGAATACCAAGAAATAAAGACTATTAGTGTATATATTTATATAGACAGTGTGATAAAGATTTTTATTAGAATTTTAGGCTGCAGCGTTAGGATGCGTTTCACTGTACACAGCAAAGCAGTGCAGAAATACCTGAGCTACAGGTGACTGACTCCCAGGCAGCAAGAAAATTAGCAGGGAAATATAACCTCTATGGAGCTTTTGCCTCCACAGTCAGATTGTTTCCAGTACTTGAATTTGCTTGTTCAAGTAGACTTTGAATATTAGCAGACTGAGTGTTAACTGCCATGATGCTGAAGAAGGACCAGCAACAGGTTAACATACTCTCTTTTCCATGGAGCAAAGGAAAACAGCCACTGTTGTATACAGTCACATCTGGGGTCTGCTCTGCATTTTCCTAAGCAGACTAGACTGGGAGATTATAGTCGAGCTCTCACTGTGTCTTCTAGGATGTCTTATATGATTTCTTATTTACATTAGTGGAAATAAAATACTGGAACTTAGTTTTATAGACCATCGTAATCATTGATGCAAGCCCTGAGTCCATGCACTCAAATTAAGATTTTGGAGCTTATTCAATCAAGAAAATATACCTAATTGGTTTATTCCCCTGGGTCAGGAAGGCTGTGCAGAGCTTTGGGAACCATCTTTCTCTGCAGTGCAAGAATGGTGTTTGGGGAGGTCAGGGGGGAAAATGATGTGGGAGCGGAGGGTGCAAACTGCCCCTCACATTGGGGAGTTGGGGTGCAGAGCAGCAAGAGATCTGGGCCCAAACCACGGTCTCTGAGCTCTCCTGTGTTTGGAGACTGAATTTCTAAAGTCTGACCCAATGTATGGTAGGTGGGAGCAGAAAACTCTCACAGCCTGCTCAGCCTGGTAGGACTTCAGCAGATGCCAGGCATGGAGTGCCGTCCAGAAGAAGCCAACTTTCAGGGCAAGTATGAGGAGTGAAGCTGGACACTGAGCAAATATTTTATTTCCTATGTTATAGCTGCTATCCAAAGGTGACAATACAGTGTTAAGAAGCATTTCAGCCTCTTGGCATGTGGAACACTGGTGCAGTGACAGCTGCTGCTGTCCACCCCATGCTACCAGAAATGATAATCTGTTTCAAGTTCTCAGCAGACTTACTTTTCTTGACTTCACTGTGCAGATATGCAGCCAGTTGCATGGCTGAGGCCTGGGACTCTGCAACTTTGTCTTCTTTCTGCAAATACTGAGTCCTTAATAAAAAGAATACAAAATACAAAGCAAAGTCAGTAAAGGAAAAGGGAACTCTTTGTACTTTCTCAGTTGTGGCTTTTTAGGGCAACCCTGTTTAATGTGAAATTGTGTTCAAGGACCAGTCCATCTAAAGGAAGAAGTAAATATTAGTTAGCCAGTATGAGAAAGAGGATAACATTCTCTGATGGATAGCCCAGTGCTATACGCTCATAACATTTTGTTAGGAAATGTACTGTGCTCACGTATGAGTTTGAAAAAAAAATAATTCCATTTCTAGTCATTGTCAAGATAGGGAGCGAGAGAAAATCCTGTTCTGGAACAAATGAACAAAAGAAAACAAAATTCAAGGTCACAGCTAAATATAATACAGGAAAAAAAGAAAGTAAGTCCAATAGGCATCAAGTAGCTGTTCAGATACAGTAGTCTAATGAAACCAATTGTCCCTGACCTATTCTATTAACATTCTGAAAATGCAAACATACACTTACTTGCAAAAAAACGGCCTGGACAAGAGGTCCCTTAGGGAAATACAAACACCTGAGGAAAAAAAGACAAAGCAAGGCCAAAGTACATTGTTAAGATTATTGACCTTATGCCCTATGTAGCATTAATACCTAAACCAAAGACTCCACTTTGCATGTCACCTACTAACATACAGACTATTCACAGGCAGCCGTGTATGTAAAAGCCAACTTCAGAACACCTTCAGCTCATGATATGTAACTGCTCTCAAAGGCATCAAGCTGCTGTGTATGCCCATCCTCTGAAATGCAAATACAGGAGGTATCTGCACTCACAGTTAGCTCACTTGCGGTTAGCAAAGGGAGAGCAGCACAGACTTCATCCACCGAGCACCAGGACAAGCTTTTGCAGACCCAACTTTGTTGCTGTCTCCACATATGCTGCAGTCCCTGCTCCTGAGTGCAGTGCAGGCATGTGACTCGGAAAAGAGCTGGGTTGCACTTTCCAGTTCATGACCAGCTTTCTGGCCAACCGAAAGCTGGCCTGATGATGTGAGGAGGAAGGGCAGGCAATATCAGCAACTTTCATTGTAGAGAAAACCTTAAACTCTACTTGGGGCTTTGACAGAGCATGTGATATCTGAGCAGAGAGAAGATGGATGGAGCCATGAAAATTCTCAGCACATTTGCCTTGGGAGAGCAGCACCTCTGTAACAGAGGGATTGCCAGAGCAGGCTTGGTGAGGCCGTAACTTCCAAGTGATCCTAGGCCATGCTAAAAGATTGTCACAGTCTTAGGACAATGTGCCAGGAGAGGGACAGAATGATCTACACTTTGCAATCCTGACTTTGCAAGGTGAGACCTACCTGTTGCAGCAGGCATTGTCTGTAGCAATTTCCTGAACTTTCCCCTCTCCCTTATACTTGAATTCAGCAAATTGTTCAGACAACTCAGCAACAGATTAAAAAGTTTGAATTACCCCTCTGAAGAAAACTTCCAAGTTTTGGAATGAGAAAATTTTCAACCTTTCTCAAGAGTCTGCTGCAAGAAGTAGACCCAGGCAAGCCAGGCAATTCCTCTGGCTTCTTGTGAGGCAGCGGATGTGGTTTGAAAAGCGAGGTGACGGGTTTCATTTCACTGTTAACCTTTCGGCATGTGGAATCTTGAGAAAAAAAATCACTAATGGAAAGTCCTAGACTGGTGGCTGAAATAAAATGAGATGCATAACATCAAAAAAATTAGGAATTTTATTAATGCTGAATATAGAAACTAATAAGGGGGAGAAAGTGCCAGTTAGCAACCGGGCACTTTAGATAAATGTCGCATAGCGAGTATTTGCATTAATTTGCTGCATAGATTGTTCTGACATGTCACATTCTAGACAAAATGTAAGAGCCGTGCCTTCTGTGGCATTTCAGAGCTCAAGATCCATGGACTGAGCCTGGGAATCCTTGTAGCATGTTTTGTCTCTTATGAGATTTTTGACTTGAAACGACATTTGTTTATCTTTAAGCGCTACACTGTGCAGGTTCCCATAATTTGCATTTCAAACTTGGCAGAGGGAGAAGAATAAAAATGCATAAGGCAAATTTTACCATTATCTCTGAATTTCTGTGGTTTTATCAGTTTCACTCAGAATTCAGCATGACTCTGTGAGGCTGTTTTTTTAAGAAAAAAACCCTGGAATTTCAGGTTGCTAAAATAGAATATATTGATAAAAAAGGAAGAAAAAATAATTGGAGGAAAAGCATATACCTGTGTATTAAAACAATCCTCCATTATTATGAACGAGGCATAAAATGTGCATTCTTAATTATGGGAGACATTTCTTGAAGAGAGTCAGTCATGGTCTTTATGAGTCTGAGACTGCTTCTTGCTGCTCTCATCTTGGTTTGCAAGTAAACAGAGCTCTGATCACATAAATCTTTACAATTCCAAGAAACAGCTTTGAGACGGTTTTTAATCAATGGCAGTGGGATTACAAATGTATGCATGAGCTCTGAATCCAGCTTTTGTCTCCTTCTGAAATTCTTTCTAGTGACAGTGAACTTTCTTTTTGACTGCACTGCCAACCTTTAATCATATAAATGTGCATTTAAATTTACTTAACAGTAAAGAAAAGTTTACTCTGCATTTTCAGAAGTATTCTAGAGTTTGTAGGTTCCTTAATGACGGCAGCCCCACCTGAAACCCTTTGATAAAGCCTGAGAATTGACTTGAATGAAGTCAAACATCTGTCATATTACTCCACTTTTGAAATTTCACTCCCTGAAAAATATCTCTCAATATATCATTATTGAAGCATTTCCATTACTTTATGTTGCAAAAGACAAATTCTGATCATGCAAATACAGACCAGTATTTTGGTAATACTAAGCTGGATTGAGCAAATGGGACTGATTAAAACTACCAAGAAAAAAAGGGCTAGTTTTAACCAGGATTAATTCTCCAGGTTATTTCCCTAGATTGCCAGAGAAATGGTTATACCCTCCCAAGTAAGAAACAGAGCAGGAACAATATCTGCTGCTGGAAGAAAGGAAAGACATTTCTTTCTGTGTCAATGCTGGTTTAACATGATTATGGAATAGCAGCTAGTGTAGCCCATTTGAAATTAGCATGCAAACCACAGTAACAAATTATGCTTCTGCTTGTGCATTTGTAGGCTGGGAAGCACAGCTAGGTGTGCATCAGGCACATTCATTCTCACACTGTCTGGGAGTGCACATCCAACAAACTCCACTTCCCTTACTCCATTGACAAAGTTTGACTAACACACATTCCTTTTATAAATTTAAGTATCTCACATAATACAGTACACAATCCCTTCTGCTTTCCACACATTCCCCTTATCTTCAGTTCTATACAAACAGAAATAACTGCATTTTTATTTTGACTGATTCTTAGACAATTTATAGAGTATAATACTTAATCCACAGTGGGAGAGAGAAGGAACATTTCAGTTATTTTTGTTCTTGAGGATCCCAACGCTTTTTCTAAACAATACAGTTTTATTTGGATAATAGAACTTTAACCTTTTTAGATCAAACATGCTTTCTTCACATTTCTACTGTAGCAGAGTGGCTGTATTCCATACTGGAACCTAGCTGTTAAAGCTGAGGGAATGCATAGACCACAGCAGCACAACATGGGGACACCAAAGGGCAGGAAACACAGTGAAAGCACAATGATCCAGCCAAAGTGAGGCCTTCTTAGCAAGGCTAATCCTCTGCTTAATCCAAAACTTGCAACAGGGGCCCTTTTCACTTACCTGTTCTTGTTTCTTTCAGCACGTGGAGAAAATAAAATTAATATCCTCCTGTAGATGCCCATTTGTCTCATGATAGCCCTAAGCACTCCTCTCTGAATGTTCCTTAAGTGGAATACAATTATTTGAGAAGATGATACCTAAAAAACTGAGAGATAAACAGGCAGGCTGGAATCAAAAGGGGTTTTTAGTAGCTGGGTGGTTTGGTTTTTTTCCAGCTGAGGACAATCAGACAAATTAGAAGCTCCAGGCAGTTGCAAATGGTACAGGTAAACAGAAAAATAGTGATAGTTGTTTTTGACATTGGGAGTTCTGAAGGTCAGAAAGAGGAGAACTTGAGAGAGCAACAGTCAGTTTTCTGAAACTACTGGTAACTGTCTGATTATTCTGCTAACAAATGTTGGTGAATGTTTTGGGTTATATGCTTCCAGTTCATGAAGAGTTTTGCTTTCTGATTGGTTGATTATATGCAAGAAATGCATTTATTATTGTATGGAGCTTTAGCAGCACAACCAAAGCAGATCCTATTAATGGAGCACCTAATCACAGCGGCCCTCAGAGTGAAAACAAAAGCAATATGTTTTACTAAGAAAAAGTGCCATTAGAAAAGTCCTTATGTAGCCTTACTGTTTAAAGAGGAAATATAAACCATATTCAAATGCAAACAGAGCTCTTTGTTTTCTACCACTGCAAACGTTAACAGCTCCAATGAAAGAGTGCCAAAACTGTACACATCTGTGTAAAATGGGTGCCATTGTTTATACAACTGCTTAATATTGCCACTGAATTTGTACTTAGACATTAAAAAAGAAATAACTGCATTACCCCACCCCAAAACATCATTCTCCTTTGTGCTTTGTCTCCATAAGACAATATACGTGAGAGATGGCCATTGAAATTAGAGAGGAACAACAGAAGAGTCAGTAGGGCATTAGAAGAGTATTCAAAGTACCAGCAGATGAGGAAAATCTACTATTATTTCCTCATTGCCTTCATCATGTTGCACAAAAACTTGGTCATAGTGCAGATGCCTGTCTGGGGAGTTCCTGGACCACCTGGTGACTGAAGAGCACTGGATGTGCATACAGGTGCAGCCCTGATAGCCAGCTGATTCATTATACCTCAAGAGCAAACTTGATTTTTGTACCTGCAGCTCACTTCTAACTTAAGTCCCACAGCTCTTTGCACAATCACACAGTTCACTGAGAATATACAGAATATTTTAAAGTAACAAGGTATCCAGTAGTAGAAACAGTCATACTATTATTCTGAGCTTGGCAATTGGGAAAATTTTCCAAATTCAGATGCTGCCCATTTGAGCTCCTAAATGATTTGAGTTTGAGGCCGATACTGCAGAACCTGAAAAGAACAGCTGCAGCCACATCTTTTCATGCTGCTAAGTTCACCTCTCAGTGTGAGCACAAATGCTGCTTCTAGAAATTCTAAATTTAGTATTCACTGGACAGATTCCTAAAACATTGGAGAACCTTTTAAAATGTGATGGTTTCCTGGCAAGATACACCGAATACCAGCATACTATGTATTATATTCTAGATTATGTTTGTTCTTAGCCTCACAATGCAGGACTGAAGGAAATAAATGCAAGGAGACTATCCCCTTGACTGTCTTAATGTCACTAGGTACAGCTGTATCTTTAAAGCAGACTGCCATAAGTTAATGCAAAGACATTCCCAGACCAGTACTTCTACTGGATAGCCTATTAAGCAGATGTGTTTGGTTAGAGGAGGCATAAGCATAGCTCAGTGCAGCAGGGGGAACTGTTCACCTGCACATTACAGATCCTGGGAAAGTAATTAACACATTGAGCATAATGTTTTGTAGGTTTTTTTCCAGGGTACTGATAATCCAAAACCTGCCTGCACATCAGTGTCATAATCCAGCCCTAAATTAGGGGAAAACAGCCTGGATCTTATACAAGTGACAAGAGATGGGGAGAGGTAGAGGACCTGGTCCAGTTATGCCTGGAACCAGAAATAATATAACTATGTATTTTGAGACTTTTTCCTCCCCCATATAGGAAAATGTCTGTAGTTGCAGTGGAGATAAATCAGCTGGCCAGCAAGCACTCTGAGAGGTTTTAAAATATTTTTTTCTTCCTAAGTAATAGCAGTTTTGTTCCTCCTGATTTATGCCTGTGTTATGTAAAGCAGTCATGTAAGGGAGAGCTGTGGAATTTGCTTTCCACGCAATGCTGTGAAAGTGGTGTAATCAGGTTCAGGCAGCGAGGGTGTGGCACTTTGCCAGCGTTAAGCCTAAGTAAACTGCAAGAGAAATTGAAGCAGTTGGTACTGACTGAACTGTGGCCCCAGATTAAGCTGAAATCTTGCTAGTGTCATGGTGGCACTATTGAAGAGTTATAATGCCATGGGTTTGAACTAGCAAGGGGCAGCTTCACTCACATGATAAACAGCAGAAGGGAATCTTCCCCAGATTATTATCAAATGAGTAGAGATTTAATGCTTTGAAAAGTGAAACTGTGAAGGCTGCTGTTATGAAATTACTGCATTGGAGTAATAGCAGAATTGTTCCAATTCTCTTCATTGCTCCTGTGGATTAACTGATTTTTATATTATTTCCCAGTAATACATACTGTATTATTTATTGCTGTAATCAGTAAGATTCCAGTGCCATAAATAACTTTGCTTGCACAATGCGTGACTTTTGTTTTATGAATCCACATTAATGTATTAAATTAGATTTCACAGGGGATAGCTTTTGCTGCAGTGCATCCAGAGAACACATACATAAAGAGACAGATGCTTGGCTGACCTTGTGTTTGAACTTTGATTTTTTGCAAAAAAAGGTTTTATAAAAAGCAAGAAAGCATAAAGTACATTCATGGAGGATACGAGACAACTGAAGCCAATATGAAGATGCATTCCGTTCTTTCAAATGTTACTTCCTTTAAGACACATGTGGTGAACACCTACAGCTTTTTTACTTCTACTGACTTCAGCTGAGCTGTTGTTATAAATAATTACTAATGTGGGACAGGTAAGTGATTAAAAATTGCTTTTGTCAAGAAGTAGTGCAGGTGAGCACTAGGCAGAGACCTGTCCTTCTGAGGAGATCAGGCAGGCTGCTCAGAAGGTGCGAAAGCCTGACTTACCTTGATTTCTCCCAGAAGTGCTGAATGGTCACAATGTATGTTACCATATCTGCAAAAAGGTCTATACTTTTAGGTGCCTCAACATAACAAGTAAAAAAGATTTCTCAAAGACTACCAACAATGAGTAATAGATTACTCAGTAATAGTCTTGTTTTAATTTTAAAAATAATGATAACAAATTAAAATCTGTTATAAAATTACCCTGTTGCATGAATCACAATAGTCCTATCAATGTGGCATGCCGTTTGTCATAGCCATGTTGGATCTGTTGCCCTCTGAGGTTCTCTATAGGCTGTGAAGCCAAGAAGAAACAGAAGTAGTGGTCACAGCAGACACAAAAAACTCTGATAATATTTGAATGGCAGTGGTGTAAAATCCAAACCTACCAAAAGCTATGGAGAAGAGGGTTTTTCTCCCCACCTCAGCCTGCTGAGGGAGCTGCCCTGCCTCCTAGGCAGTGGCACCTCCTCCGATTGGGTGGCCACAGCACCCTGCATGCCTTCGGATTGGGTAGACATGGCATCCGTTTGGATTGGGTGGCCAGGTAGGGCCTGGGATTGGTCAATGATGGCTGCTCCCTGGTGGCTGGGCAGGATGGCACCCTGCTGCCATGTTGGCAGGCTGTGGCCGGAGGCTCTAACCTCTGCTGTAGCTCTCTGAACTCAGTCAGAGCATTCACTTGTTGCATGAAGACAGGCACACATGCCCCCTCTGGTGATATACACCAGCCTTCATGAGGAAATCAGGTAGTGTGTAACTGTAGCTATAATTCAATGCAGAGGCACTGGTACCTGGTGAAGTTCAACAGTGGCTGGTTCCTGCTGTCTCTGGCAGGATAAATCCCATGAGCTGCCAAAGGAGCCTTGGAGATGATCAGGGACATGTCTGTATAGCGTAGTGTAGGGTTGTGCAGTGATACCTAAGCCAGCTGTAAATGAGATGCAAATGTGAGCACGGTGAATTAACATTCACCTCCTCTGGGTGCGTTTACCCACTTTGCGGGATGCAGGGCCATGCGTCGTCACCTGACATTTTGCTTCACTGAAATACCTGCTGACATCTGGCAGTGCCAGTATGAAGCACAAAATGTTGATACTTGAGGTACAAAAGCTAACCTAATCTGCTTGTAAAGTTACATTCCTTAGATATTCCCAGATAGCTGGCTCATTTGCTTTTCTCTGTAGTCAATGCTAACCCATAAGGTGATGAATCTATATATGTGGTTGTTATTCATATTCAGAAAAGCTTGGGTGTGTAGGCACATACCCAGGTGCTCTTGGGTGTTGCAGTTCCTGAATTAGCTCAGACAGACTAGCCGTGCAGCAGAGACCTCCGCAAGGTCTTGCTTGTACTGTGGAGGAGCAGCATGTGGATGTCATTGCCACTGTAAGTCTGCGGGCTGTACTGGAGCCTCCTTACGCCTCCCAGGCAGGTGTCAATTCAAATACCAAGTGGTGATAATTTAAATTGTAGCAAGGGCCAACCTTGTATCATCTAATTTGACAGATGTTTCATTTTACTGCCACAAGTAGGTGACATTTGGAGATACACTCGCCTGCTTTTTCTCCCAACCAAGGAAAAGCTGAACGTGTAAGCCTTGCACTACCATTGAGGGTAACTGGGTGCCACTGAAAAGCCAAAGTGAAAGGGCCAGTGAAAGTCAAGGAGCATGCCCAACTTGCTGTAAGGACTGTCTCACTAATGCTGCCTAAGAGGATTGGGCTTGCCACTCTTCTCCAGTTTTATTTCTGTCTTGTGTTCTGAGTGATGATGTAAATGTACAAAAAATTCATGTTCTTTGCAAGACAGACCCAGAAGACTATTTGCAGTAAATAAGGTCTTTCATCCTTCTCATCTTTGTCCTATAAAGCTGCTCTGGAGAGCTCACATTTTTAAAAGACAGTTCTCTAACACTTCCGTAGCAGGAAGCGGGAAAAGGCACATTTTTGTTCAGTTGTGAAGTGGTACAATATTGCAGATTTGCCCTCTGGAACTTTCCCAGTGTGTATCAGTCCATAAAACTCTACAGCACTAGAGAAAGAAATATGCTTTCAAGAGGTGATCTCTGACGTTAGGTGGTAGACAGAAATCATCAGTAACTTCCACCTTGCAGCATGTAAGAAGGTATAATGATCCACAGGCACCACAAAGCAACGTTTTATGCCTATTGTGTTGATAGCAGGGTTTCTGGGCTACACCAGTATTACAAACAGTTACTGTCATTACGGCGTCTTAAGAAACGAGTCAGCTAATAAAGACAAAGTTTGTTTTGTGTTGTTTTGGTTCCTTTTTTTGAAGCATAGAAGATAATATCCATTCAGCTCAGGTATCTTAGAAAAATGATCCTTTCTACCAACAAAGGAAAGATGGGGGGAAGCATAAGACACCAGCAGATATTTCTTTTTTGGAAGAAAGAACAAGAAAACAGAGTAGAAGCAAGATTTGTGCTTATTAAAAGATAGTGCTAGGGCTCTAGGCAACATTTATCAGACACAGTCACAGAAGTCTAGTGTGGGATTTACTACTGTCTATCACGGGGAAAAAATAACAACTAATGAAGCCCGCATTTGTTCAAGCAAGTAAAATATCCCATTAAAAATCCTAGTTGATATTTCCAGGTAGGAAAAGCAAGAAAATGCATTTTCCAGAGGAGTTGTTTGTTAGAAATGAATCTAATGGAGGCTTTTCCCTGGTGGCCTGACCAGCAAGCTCCGGATGCTGACTGTATCGTATGCAAGGTGTTGGGGTGTGGAGGACTGGCCTTAGCCACCCAAGATGGTCATAGGTTAGTGTGGGTCATTGCACCACTTTGATCCAGATAATAATATTTTCTTACCTCTAATAGGAAAAGAAAAAGCAAATGCTTCCCTCCCAAAAACCTCAGCTCCTTGGAGGTGCCCCAGGCAGGTCTCCTGGTAGAAAATTGTCATGGGTCTCAGCAGGTGGTGGCACGCCTGTGGCACAGTGCCTTTGGAGTGTTGCGTAAATGGTTCCTATGGCCAGGACAGGAATCGGCAGCAGAGGCAGGGTTGGTTTGTTTTTCTAGGGAGTGTGGGAATTTTATTTTAGCCCAAATCCTACATGGTTGTGTTTTGTGAGAGTGTCCCCCTCCATGCCTGGTCATGCAGAGGGGTACATATTTCCTTTCACCTGGGCTATGTGATGTGTGGCTGCAGCTGTAGTGAGGGAATGGTGCACAGCTAATGACTCCTGCTTTCTGAGTCCACATGCCGAATAAAACTTGTCAGCAGGCTTTGTCATCTGAATCTGGCAGAATGTCCAGGGAGGAAAAGAGAAAATATGGGTTTGGGAATGTGTAAATTGCTTGTGGCATGCCATGGAAGCATCAGAGAGGGGGCAGATGCATGACTTGTGCATATACTGTGTGAGCTTGATAGTTCTGTATCTTTCCCTTGGTCTTTCTTGTAAGATGGTCCATGAATACCAGGAGTCAGATTTCTGCCCATCCACGCATGCTCTCTCTTCCTACACTGTGCCATTTAGATTATCAGTAACTTCATCAGGTGCAGTAGTGTTTCTGACTGCAGAGCACATACCCAGACCAAAATTCCTGGTGTGTGGAGAAGTAGTAGGAAGAGCTGCTGACTCCAGGCCAGGTGCTCATTTGAACGACTACCTGTGACAAGCAAAAAATGCCTAAAAGTATCTTGCAGCAAAATTTTCTATTATATCTGGTGGCATATTATCAACATTTAATTCACTGTAGACCAAGGTATTCAAAATACTATATTTGAGTTATCCCCACTAAAATCCTCAAAACATGAAAACACATACTGCCTCATTTTTTCTCCATTCGCAAATATCTTTGGTGAGAGAAATTGAACAATAAATTTTACTTTTCAAAAGGATAATTGTTAGAGAGGGTCCTCTAGTAAAAGATGATGATTAAAGTGGTTTTGTACATTTTTCACTCCTACAGAATTTAACGTACAAACTGTTGTCTTTTTCTCACAATGTGCAAGTTCAGAGGTAAAGAATCTATAAGGGACATGAACAGCTAAATGTGTGGGGGATACAAAAAGAAAAGTTTGCAAGCTAGTTTTTAATCTGATGTTAATCTCTATTTTTAAGGCAGCATACTTTGCTTTCCCTGTATTCATTAAAGTATAAACTGGCTGCTAAGCTTGTCTTTACAAAGTAGGAACTATTAATATTCTTCTTTTTTTTTTTTTGTGCTTCTTTTTATTGGCTTTTCAGCTAAGGCACAGAAACGCCAGCTGAACCAATTAGCTATCTAAAGTTTAAGGCTTATTACACATGCTAAGAAATGAAATTCTTGAACGTACAGTAATGAGGTACCTTAAAATGCAAGAGAGTGGGCAGATGCAATCAATCAAAATAAATCCATCAGTGATACTCTCTTTAACATTTTATTGGTAACTATAAAGTGAAAGTAGACCAGCAGTGATCAGAATAGAAACCCTCTGATTAAAATTCAATTTGTTTTCTCTTTCCATAGTTGAGAAGACTCCATTCAGCAGGTAATGGTGAATGCACTCTGGGGAAAACAAGCAGAATTAAATGAAGACATCATCCGATTCAGATCTGGAAAAATAAACTTTGTGCTTCTCCCTGAAATAAGCAGCCCAACATTACACATTAGCATTGTAAAAATAGTAAAAATAAATCTGACAATTGGAAAGATTGTGTGTTTCAGATAAATATTTTTGTTGTTGTTGCCTGTGACCATGTATTTTTGTTTTCAACTCATTAACCTGAAGACAGAAAGAAATTAAATCTTGGGAATGCTGTAATGTATTAGGAGCGTTTTAAGGGTCAGTACTCAATGCAATTGATTTCCGCAACACTTAGCAATAATGCTCACATACATCTGCATGTATAACATATGAATATGAGCTGGTACTGTAGTGGCAAGGATGCATTTGTCCTGTGAGGCAGCTGTCTTATTGCAGACTGTCAGCTCAGACTGACTGTGTGGGACCCCACTGGCTGGCACCGGGTCGGGATGGCCGGTTTCTGCAGTGGACAAGTGGGACTGTGGGAGTGGGCAAATTTTCAAGAGAGACTTTCAAAGTTTTATACTCTGAAGTGCCATTAGTAGCTCTGCACTTAAGGGCTACCTTCCCTGCTTTGAAAATGTATCCCTGGCCTTATGATTTTTAATCCTCTTCTAAACCTTAATTCTCTGTTTGGTAGTGGCCACACTCAGCAGGGACTGCATCAACTCCTGCTGTCTTCAGCAGGAATTCAGGGCAGGTAAACAAGAATCCAGTAGGTACCTAAATTGTCTAATACCAACCCTTGGCTATTACACATAACCTGTGCTAATATACTTGCCTCCAACTTGGTGACTTAGTCCAGGCAGAAACCATGCAATTTGATACGGATTCTATTCAGCAGATCAAGAAAATTTTAAGGAAATGCCCACTGGCATCATCATGATTAATAGCTCACTCAGCTTTTGATAAACCTCTTTAAGACAGTGGGAGAGTCATCATGTCTGGAGCTGTGCTGCCACCAGACTTGATGCAGGAACCCCACAGCTTCAATGGGAAGACCAAAGATGCTGTAGAAAGTCATGTTCACAATTTTTTGTGTAGCATTTTCTGGACATAATTAATGCTATGGTGTATTGTGTGGTCTATCAAAGGTACAACTGCTTGGGAAAGTGTAACACCAGGATCTTCAGATCCTGTGCTAATTCCTGTGAGTTTTTATATTCAGTCTGCCTCAATTCCCTCTGAACTATCAATTTATCAAGCCAGACTCATTTGGGATGCAGCTGCTCTGCATCTCCTGGGGTCTTACAGATCTCAGTGTGCAACCTCATTCCCACATCGCTGCCATAAGCTCCTACCAAAGCAGCATGCAGTTATGATGATATTCTTCATCTCATCTTCTGAACTGCCGCTGTGCACTCTCTGCTCTTCCCTGGACACCACATTTCCCCCCACAGGCAGCTGCAGTTCAGTGTCAGGTGAAACATTTTTTGAGCATGCAAATTTTCCTAAAATGTTTTTAGACGCTTTTGAAATGAAAGTGGTTTTATAAGGCCTATTATTTTATTAGTATTATTATAATTCCACAGAAACATTTAAAGCATGAGTATAGTCTTGGCAGAGTTGGCTAGGAAACATGGTTGAAGTAGTTGATGCTTTAAAAAAAAATATTTTTGTGTTAAAAGATTGTAGTACGCTGTTTGGTAGGTTACCAGAGGAGTCACGTCATCGGCTCAGTTGATTTTGGAAAGAGCTGCTTCAAATGTCATAGGGTCCCATCTTCCTTAGCTTGCTGCCTCTCTTGCCTCGATCTCCCCACTGCCTCCCAGACTGTCTTGTTTTGAGTTACTTATAACCAGGAAATCTCAGCGTGACTTGTTTCTTCTGAAATCTTATCATGTTATGTTCGCTCGCTGATCTGGATGCCAGTGCTAGCTATCTGGTTGGCTCAGTAGTAGCAGTTCTTTATACTTTTTATGTCTGCCTACCCTCTTTCTCAGGACAGTGCTTGTACTACTATGCATTGCTCAACATTTCCCTTTGCCTTTGCTGGTGTATCTTTATCCTCATCAATAACCACTTCACAGTTTCAGTTCACAGTGTGCTTTTGCAAGGACGCTGAAAAATGTAGGACAGTTTTATTGCTACACATCCTGACATACAAGAAGACCATTTAATTGATATAGCTCATTTTGTTCCTTCCCCTCACCCTACTCAAGTTTGCAAGGAGATGGGCAGACAAATGAAACCTCAGCGTTAAACTTGCTCCCAAATAGGCATCCTAGACAGGCGATGCATCAGATTTTTGTTTATGTTTTTGAAAGGAGCTTATTTTTCATATGTGTTAATAAGATAATGGTACCTTTTTTTTTTTTTTTTTCCTGGCATGGGCATTTTCACAGTTTTAGGTTTAGATACAGCTGACTTTTGCTGCCTGGACTTCTTCCCTTAAAGGAAAAAAATGTAAGAGAAAAAGGCCATGATGGCTTAAATGCCTCCATCACCATCTATACTGCATCTCAAGTTTTTTGCCTCTGCAGGAGTCCCTTCACAGAGTCCTCTGAGGACTTTTAGTCTTATTCTACCAATAACTCTCTGCTGAAAGCCTGTGCTGAAGAATTATTTATTTCTTACCATTAAATAGCAATAAGCAGAAAAACACATCTAGAAATTCATTTTGCATGTTACAATGCAAAAGGGACTTTCACTCAGGGCAACTGGCTAATTCACTACAGGCACCACCCAGAAAAGTTGGTAAATTTTTTTTTTTTTTTGTAAATGAAGTACATTCTTGAGAAATAAATGCACTTCCCCCCTTAAAAAAAAGTAACAGTTAGGAACAATACAGCCAAAATGTTTTATTTGGGCAATACAAATACAATCAAATCAAAAATATCACAGATTTTCATACATTAGTAAGAAGTTACTGTACACTTGAACAGTTGCCATTTTTACAGCTAACAAAGCTTTACCTTTATTAAAATGTATTTTCCTCTCACATAAAATATACACTTTTCACTGACGTATTTTACATCATACACCTCTCTGGGATAAGAAACATTTCACAAACAATGCACAACAGAGGCCATCTTCTCTAAACCCATACAAAATATTACATAGAAGCGAGAAACACTGGTATATCCTACTAGGCTGCAGCCCTCAAATGTCATAGTCTGTTGCTACTAAAAATACTACATGCATCATAAAATGCTGTACATCATTTAAAGTTTGGACTTGTCAGATTTGATCCTAGTTCCACACGGTACTTTGTAGTGAGTGTTAAACATCGACTTTGTATTAATGGCACACTGACTCTTCCTTTGTGTTCACATCTGCAATTAAAAAACCCTCGAATGATGTTCCTAATGCCAGAGCAAATGCAAATGATTTTGCAATATAACACCACGGCTGATCATTTGATACCCTGTGTGCCTTGCAGACACACAGTCTGCTCTGTCTTCTGACAGCATAATAAACATCTGAAATGAAATCCTTGATCCATTGAAATAAATGGAAGTCTTGCCATCGACTTCAATGAAACCAGATTTTAACCCTGCAGTGGTGTTATATTTCCCTTACAATTAGTACAATACAAAAGGAGGGGAAAAAAGTTCTGTGAAGAAAGACTCCAGCCATGCTGCAATACAGAGATCACTGGCAGCAAGCACTGCTGTAATGTAAGGTTTCCATAAGAGCTTCCCCGGGGACTACCAAGAACCGTTCATTCATAATCATTTTCTGATTTAATTTGGAGAACAGATGCAGGAAATAAATACACTCATCCCTACAGGCTGTTGCTGAGATTTGGAAAGAATTAGGGACTCTGTTAACTTCAGGTTAAACTAATTAAAAAAACATAGAAAAAGAAAATGTCGATATATTTTAATCCTGAGAGAAGTTCTGTTGTTAACCTAACGAACAAGTTATGGAAAAGTGATTTTCTCCCTACCCATTGTACAACTGTAAGGTTACAAGCAAGTTACTGAGTGGCTTTGGAAAAAAAATTTCCAGAATGATTTAAGAGGCTTTTTCTTTAATTGCAAATAGGAAGATCTGCCCAGTTACTGAGACAGATACTCTATGTACTGTAGCATTGTTCTTGTAATGTCCTTTCTTGGCTTGAGTCCCTCCCAAAAGGCACCGGCCGTGTCCTGGTGCCCAGCCCTGCAGCTCCCGTGGGACGCGGAGGTGCTGAGCTGCCCTGGCGCGGCCACAGCTGGTGTGCCTGCGGTTTTGAGGGAGTCAGGCTAGCGCTAGGGTCCGGGAAAAGTCCACCCAGGTCTGGTATCTCAAGGCACCTTTCAGACATCAGCTTCTCTTTTTGCACAGGTTGTTCCGGTCCTGCTGCCAGGCCGGCTTTACACAGAAACACCCTTCCTGCCTTAGCTTTTTGCCAGGGAGAGCATCCCCTGCCAGGATTTCTTCAGGTACCTTTGGATAGGGGATTGTTTCTCTTCAAAAAAAATCCTTCAATCCTCATAAATAAGGCATCTGTTTAATTTAGTTACTGTAAACCACTTTTTAAAAACTAAAATCCGCACTGTATCCTGTCATCTTGAGATGATTTATTTAGAAATGAATAAAAAAGAGTAATATATATATATATATAAGTATCCTTTTCTAATTGTAACACAATGTACAATCTGCAACCTGATTCTGGAATAAAATACAATCCTTAACAGAAGCAATGTGAATGGAGGGAAAAGTAATTCACTCATCTCCCATTACTCATGCATTTACCATATTAAGATGGCTTTATCTTCTCTGTGGCTAACGGCCACTCAGAGAGAGGAAACGCAGCGTTTTTGCATTACCTGCAGCCTCACGCTGCAATGCTGCAACGCTGCTGTAGGACAAAATCCTTACTGTAACCGAGGATCCACATGGTGACTTTGTCAGGCTAAGAGATGGATGGATGCAACAGGAATGTGCTCTCGGCATTGGGTTTGGTAGCTGAGAAACGCTCTGACCTGCTTGCTGCTTGAGCCAATGTAGGCAGTCTGGTTTCACTCAATCAGCCCTGTAGGAGCTTTAGGAAAGTGCTTTCTGTGCTGCTGATTGATGATGTTTAAGCAGAATTTGATGCAGTTGGATTCACACTAGTCATGGGAATATATTTTTGCAGCAGTGCAAGGGTGACCAGTGTACTGTGATGAATTATATTTCCTTGGATTCGCTTGGTTTATACTGTTATCATCTATAAGCAAGCTAGAAAACAAACAAATACAATATCTGATCTTTTGACACAGATACTGTACATTGGGCTCAAAGCAGAAATTTCATCAGCAGGAGACAGATAAAGGTGTGATGGGTATCTTCCATGATGTGAAATCTGGCTCTGAAATTACGTGAATGGCACGTTATACAGAAGCACTTCCAACTTGCACTCGGCATTATTCCTAGGTTTACTATATAATTTAGGCAAGAACTTATTTGTGAGAAATCTTCCTGCGTACAAATAAGGGCAGAAGTTGGCTTTTCTTTTATCTATATGCTATTTTATTTGTCCCGGAATAAAGCACAGCATTATTTGCTGACATTTGCCAATACCTCAGCTAAATGTTTACAGTTCTGGAATTCATTAAAAGTAGGTTGTCATGGCTGATTTTTTTTCGGTCTGATCATTCATAAAATCAGAACAAATTTACTTACTCTAAATTAAACTGAGATTTGGGACACTATAAAAATGATGATTTCATTTGTGTCTGTGTATGGGTTATCTTTTATACATATTACTGTATCTGTAGTTTTTTGTATTCATGTCTTGTGTCTGAGTATATGAACATGCACTGCGTGCTTGCTTTCTTTGGATTACTAGTGTGTCTTTCATTCAGTAAGGTTGACTGTCGGAAATATTTTATAATTGCTTAGTATTAACTTGTCTATTTCACTGTGCCCCTGAATGAGAGCCAAACACCTCCATTTATAGATTGACTTTTGTTCTTTTACATATTTTAATGTAATGGTCCTACCTCAGTTTCATAGAGTGGAAATGAGAAGGGAAGTCCAATATTTACCATGAATGCATTATGGAGATTCGTAAGTAAATACACTGGGCCAGCTTCCACTTTCTGTTATACTAACCTCAGTACAGTTTACTTAATTTAAAACACTAAAGTTACTTGACTGCAAAGCTGAAGCCATAGCAGAATGTGGCAAATATTGTAAATCCATTGTATATTGCTCCTCTGCACATGCAGGTATGTTAGAGCAGCTCTGCAGAATAACCCTGCTGGGTACCAGGAGTGTACTGCCAGGTAACAAGGCCTGCTACATAAAACACATACCTAGCTCATAGGTGACAAAATTGGTCATTGGGAAATCAGCATTGACATGATAAAGGCAAAATCTTCTGTCTCATGGAAAATCCGGACACTATGTACATTATATACAGATCTACAAAAGAAAAGCTGTACGAAGAAAACTAAGAAAACTATCATCATGATGCTTTCTAGAACACCTTTGCTGTATGGATCATGATTTCACATGTAAGCTCCCAAAAGTTGGATCTTCCCTCCTTTGGTCTTAGGAGCAAGGGATTTGTACTTTCATTAAACCTTTTTTCACTTTGTATTTACTTTAATAAAAGCATTTTGTTATTGTGGGTCATTATGTCTTATATCATATGTGTTAAACCTGGTAAATTCCATTTAAAGTTTTATTTTTGAAAGAATAGTTTTATACTTGCTAAATGACACTGAGAATTTACCTCAATAATTTACTTCACAATAAAAAGAATACCATTCTTTTGCACAAACTTTTTTTTTTAACATTTAAGGTATTAAAATGAATGGAAAACCATTTGTTTTCATTCATGAACTTCATGTAAAATGGATGAGAGTGACAGAGCAGTGGCACAGGCTGCCCAGGCAGGTTGTGGAATCTCCTTCCCTGGAGACATTCAAAACCCACCTGGGCACGTTTCTGTGCCCCCTGCTCTGGGTGTGCCTGCTCAAGCAGGGGGGCTGGACGAGGTGATCTCCAGAGGTCCCTTCCAACCCCTGCCATTCTGTGATTCTGTGATTCTGTCAGTGTGCCAGGGCCTATCACTACAGTCTATCAAATATGAACACCAGAAAACTCTTTCATTTGCCTGCAAGGGATTGGGTGGGGAAAATGGGAATCTGCAGTCCGTACATCCCTGCATGGGTGAAATTGCAATACTGCTTCTTTTCTTCTTTTGCCACACAGGGAAAGTGTCACCTGAGAAGGCACTGCATCCCACCTGTCCTTTCATCTTTCCTTGTTCGCAGAGAAGTCATTGCATTACAAGCCAGCAATAATTCTCTAGCATTGATTAGATTTACGCAGGTGAAGGATTGTACAAATGTTTACTTTAACCGCTAGCAGTTGACATGGAAGCTTTATGTTCTGAACCGGTGAGTAATGCTAGGCTTTACCTACATGCTCCTTAATGCTTTTTTGACCTTATTTGCCTGTAAGAAGCTTTGCCATCAAAAGCTGTAATTCTGCTGAGTGATTTCCCAAATGCAAGAGGAGTCCTACTGTGCAATACTTGCCAGATCTCACAGTGTGCAGCAATACATTACATGCAGGGTTTACTACTGAGTGATTCCATTTTGCAGTCCAGCTAGTACCATCTTATAATTAAATAGCAAACTCATGCCGTGTAAAGGTCAAACGTATCAAACTTGCCAAAACAAAGGCCACATGTGTGTGGGACTCAAGACTCTGAAGACCAAAATCAGCATATGTAAGATATCCATTCATTAGCTTAGAAGTTAGGACTTGCCATGGTAAGCAATTTATTTACTGTAGATGTACTGCATGAGAATGCATTGCAGTGACGCAGCTCATGCGCATGGCTTAAAATGGGCTTTAGCTCTGTAACCTGTGTCTATTCTGCTATAGGCTGTATGATTATTTTGAAAGAGAGGCATTAACAGCACGGTAACTTTGCTTATACATTTGCTTTGATCTTGTTTTTCGAGCCGTGTAATCAAGAACTGGTGCTTGATAGCTAAGATTGGGATTTATCTGTCAAGCTTTTTTAAGCTTTTAGAAACTAACAGGGATATTAGGTTTTGAATATGGGCTTTTTATCCTAACCCCTTATGCAAATAAGTTTAACAGATATGGCAACACTCTGCTCCTGGGTGTAATGCAAAATATACCATAATACTATATATTAGACCTGCTCTGTAATCAAAAAGAATGAGTGCGCTATAGTAGCTTTACTGTGTCCATAAGTGTCTATAATTCATTCCTCTTGTCCTAGAAATGAGCTTTAGTCTGTTTCTTACGGAACTCTTCCTATCTGCTGTTTGTTTTGCACAAGTAAAAATAATTCAGACCCTTTTTAATAATTTGCTACGCCAGTTTTAATTGGAAATGTCTAGGCTGGTTCTTGCTTCATTCCCTTCTAATACAGTTTGACCCTGGTCCACAGAGGTCAAATCAAACTGCAATAGCATAGTTGGATTGACATAATATTTAAATGTGGTGTTTCACTGTCATTGATTTTACACTGCACACAGGGCATAAATTAAATACAATATGTATTACATGGATATACTTGAGCCTCTTCTTAATACAACTTTAGTCTTTCAGCTCTGTCCTTACAGAATGAAACTGTCTTATAAACAACCCTGTTCAGCTGAGTCTGCTGTAGGCATGGTTATATTATTCTTGGGGAGGAGCTACGCTGTGCAAAAACATTGGAGGTCCTCAAAATACTGGATTTTGTTGTTGAAGAAAAAATTGAGAAACGACTATTTTGCAAAACCCTATTTGATGATGCTTAAATGTAGTTCTTCCTGAGTATGGCACAGGATTGAATTAGCCAAATTACCCTACCTGACAACTTTTGCAGCGTCATTGAGAGCAGGGGCTTCTTTGGTGCTGGATCATTATCCATATTTATCAAAGGAAAGATACAAGAGTGGAGCAACAATATTATTTGAATTGTTATGGTTATGAAGACATATAAAAATGATAACTGCTGAGTAAATGTTAACAGGCAACATTGTCTGCTGGTGCTGGTGAAAGAGCAGTACCCATTAAGAAGAAAAAAAGAAATCAAATCCCTAGGAAAGCTGTTTTCCCTCTTGTTATAATGACCAATGCTGTTAACAGGATTTCTAATGGATGTTTTATACTCTTCCCTAAAAGTATGTTACTAATAAAAGTCTTACTTTGTCATATTTTATGTATTTATTTTCAGCATATAAAAATGTAGCAGGCATCCTGTCTGCTAAAACATGCTTGTAATTGAGCTTTAAAAGCCTGGGTAAGCTGCTTCACAAAAGACACTGATGATAATTGGCAAACCAGCCCATCAAAGTTCAAACATTAAGTATTCACATTAGATTGAAAGGAGAGCTAATTCTGAAACAAGTGAGGAAATTCAGGGCCATCTCCAGTTCATATTATTCACTTGGTTCCTGTGCCCAGCTGAGTCTCTAGGCTGTCACGGACCTCAGTTCCTCAGCCAGGAAGTAGATCTATACTGTAGTTGCTTTCTGTTTCTAAATTCCACCAGAGAACATTAAGTTTTAGGTCTAGCACATTAGCATTTTGTTCATTTTTTTCACCAGGAGATATTAGAAAGACATGACATTAAGCCTGGCATACTTTGCAAGTAAACCAAAAGCTTATAATTAAGAGTGAGCACCTTTGAAATACTCAAAGTGTCATTATTTGGGCATTAGCTGTGTGATCTGTGGAAATCCACTAGCACATTAAAACTGATCTTGGGCAGAGAGGGTGTTTTTGTTTCTTGTCTTTTCTTTTCTTTTCTTTTCTTTTCTTTTCTTTTCTTTTCTTTTCTTTTCTTTTCTTTTCTTTTCTTTTCTTTTCTTTTCTTTTCTTTTCTTTTCTTTTCTTTTCTTTTCTTTTCTTTTCTTTTCTTTTCTTTTCTTTTCTTTTCTTTTCTTTTCTTTTCTTTTCTTTTCTTTTCTTTTCTTTTCTTTTCTTTTCTTTTCTTTTCTTTTCTTTTCTTTTCTTTTCTTTTCTTTTCTTTTCTTTTCTTTTCTTTTCTTTTCTTTTCTTTTCTTTTCTTTTCTTTTCCTTTTCTTTTCTTTTCCTTTTCTTTTCTTTTCTTTTCTATTTCGTTTCATTTCGTTTCATTTCGTTTTATTTTAGTTTAGTTTAGTTTAGTTTAGTTTATACCAATGAGCCAGATCCTTGTAGTGCATAAAGCCACTCCATTAACAGCTGCTGAAGCTACAGATTGCTAACACACTGTTTGGATCTCTCTGATGCCACAGACAAGGATCTACTAAAAACAAAGGATGAAAAATGGAGCTTTATTCCCTCGGTTGTCTTAATATAATCTATTTCACGAGGTAGAAAGTTCTGATTTATAATTTGTCCCCCCAGAAATGTCTTCCCTGACACTGCCATTGTACCCCCAGTAATACCATCACTGCCTTTTCAAACTCACCAGATCAGGACGGTCAGCTCCTGCCCTGGGGGGCTGGAGCTGCCTTTTGGAGCACCGTGCCTGGAGCGTGGAGAAGTTGCTGCAGCACCCCTCCTCTCCCTTCATGTTTGTAGGGTCAGGATCTGTATCTTATTTCTTTTTCTTGATAGATAAAGATTTTAAACAAAATCTATCTTTTAAATCATGGTCCTTTCTTGGCACCAGTGAGCATATTATACATATGTGTGGTTTTAGAGCAAGTTATTAATGCTGCAAGATTACTTTATTTATTCCAATTTCACTGTTCACAGCTCAGCACAAAGACAGAACTGCCTCATAGGGCCTAATATATCACCTTAAAAACATGCTTTCATTACATGTCTGGATGTACTTTTGTTTTTCTAATCTATTTTTAGCTCTAATACATGTAGTATCATTCAGGTATTACTGTCATGTTGGCTTTTTAATACTGAGCTTTGTGTTGCAGGACTTACTTATCCTTTTAAATTGTCTTATCATACAATAATGTACTAAGCCTTTTGCTCTGGATCACCAAGGAAAATATATTTGTGGAATAAAGACCTGATGGCACCGAACCAAGGCATTATTCTGGGTACTGCTGTTTACCGCTCTGTAAAATCCTCCCTGTATTAGTAGAGTAATTAAAGTATAAGCTAGATGCACTGGTACCTGGGGCATTTTTGCTCAAGGCTTGATATGATATTGTATCCCTAGGCTTCCTAATTACTGCAATGTAAAACAGAAGATAAAAATCAAAGGTCTATCAGGGAAGAGGAATAATCAATAGTTACAAGCTATCAACGACAAGGCAGTACTTATTAAAACCAAGATGCACGCTCAGCCCTGTTCTGCGCTGCAGGATCCTGTTAAGCGGTGCAGTGCTGCACGGGGCTGTGCCGTACAGGAACCTCAGAAACATTTGGCTGAACCAAGCTAACCCTGCTAAAATTTTATTGCGTGAGGAACTGAGTTTGATTGTACAGCATACATACACTCCCAATTCAGCGCTTTATACGTTTTAATTCAAAAGCCTGAATCTATAATGAGATGCAATCTATCCTGCACGTGCTGATCGATCGAATAAATAACCAAGCAGATTAGTCTGTGGCATGGTTCGTACGGCTGCCAGCCTTGCACCTGGCATTCTTCCAACTGGAGAGAAAATGATAATGCTGGAAGAACTACCATTAACTCTGCTAAAGGCTTCCATCAACCCTAGATAAAACACTAATCCTAAAGCCAGACCAGAGCGGGTATGGCTGGGACATGTGAAGTCACCCAGAGTGCTGGCATGCTTGGCATCCTTCTAAAGCAAGTGATGGGCAGTGGACTGGTGACAGATGAGAGGCACATGTTACTCCTGCAGACAGAAAAAGGTGTGTAGCGTGTCTGGTGGGGTCTTCACTAGCACTGCTCCAAGGCACACCATGTCTCCCTCGCTTCAGATGATGCTCTGGCAGATCTGCATATACATCTTTTGTTGGCACAACACAGTGCTACCAGAGAGCCCAGTGGATTAAGACAGAATAGTCCATTTGCCTTTGCACAGCATTGTGGGGTTGTTTTGCACTCTGCCTTAATTTTTTCTTTCCTGTTTGCTTCTCAAATATTGGCCTATGTCTCAGGAAGATGGGAAACACATCCCAAGGAAAGCCAGAAGGATCAGGGCAGCCCAGTCACTGGTGCATGTGCCTGGCTCCACTTGTCTTTGGGGGCTGAGGAGGAACAACCTGCTCCACTGCCCCTGCCCTGACCCCCCTGTTCTGACACAAGGGCTGTCCTTCAAGGGGGTAAGCTCCTTCAAAGCAGTTGGCCACTGCATATAATTTGTGGAGACCACCACATCTCTGTTGCACTGCTTGGGCAAGCAGAAGCGTGACTCCAGGCTCCAGCCAGAAGGCACTGGGCACTCCATGTCCATGGAAGCTAGCAGCCTTTCCCCAGCATGACCCCTTGCTGCTGCTGCTGAAGCCAATAAAAGGTTCAAATCCAAAGTCTTTACAGCTGCTGTTATTTTTGTCTGCTGTATGAACCACGTTATTGCAGTCACTTTTTTTGTCCCATGCTCCAACATTGAACACCAGTATAGCACCAACCACACAAAATGCAGTTAGGCACAAAGCCTGCCATTGATTTTAAGGCTGTTGGTGAGAAAGAAGTGCTGCTGAGCTCTAAACTGTTTTAAATGCTAAGGATCTGTTTAATTCTACCTGTTTCATAATTCACCTAATTTTTCATCAGAAGTCCAAATGTGATACTGTGCTGGTTTTGGTTAGGGTAACATTAATTTTCTTCATAGAATCTAGTATGGGGCTATGTTTTGGGTTTATGCTGAAAACAGTGTTGATAATTCAGGGATGTTTTAGTTACTGCTGAGCAGGGCTTACACAGACTCAAGGCCTTTTTTGCCTCTCACCCCACCCCACCAGCGAGCAGGCTGGGGGTGCACAAGGAGCTGGGAGGGGGCACAGCCAGGACACCTGACCCCAACTGACCAAAGAGATATCCCACACCATATGGCAACATGCTTAGCATATAGAGGTGGGGGAAGAAAGAAGGGGAGGACATTTAGAGTGATGGCGTTAGTCTTCCCAAGTGACTGTTACATGTGATGGAGCCCTGCTTTCCTGGAGGCGGCTGGACACCTGCCTGTTGACGGGAAGAAGTGACTGAATTCCTTGTTTTGCTTTGCTTGTGTGTGCAGCTTTTGCTTTACTCATTAAACTGTCTTTGTCTCAACCCATGAATTTTCTCACTTTATTCTTCCAGTTCTGTCCCCCATCACATGGCGGTGAGTGAGTGAGCGGCTGCGTGGTGCTTGGTTGCTGGCTGGGTTTAAACCACAACAAATATGTTACATGATTCTGGCTCCACCAGGGCAGCCAGCTCTGGCAATGTCAATCTAAAAAATAACATATTGAGAACAAACGAGATTTGACACTACTTTAGTCTTGACAGGTGTACCATATTTAGGGCAGCAGTGATACTATCCTGAATATTTTTTTAATGCAGATTATTTCAGTACCAATATCAAGCAACACACTACAGAAAAAAACCTGGTTTTTAAACTCGCACCTATCAGGTTATTTCAATATATTATTTTTATCACCTTTTTATTCTACTGCATTTTAAAAATATGTTTATGGAAAAGTGCTTTTAGAATGTATTAGCATTTGACCAGAATAGGGTGTTTAATTCAGCATGCAAGCATTGACAATGAAGTATATATTATGCCTCCTACACAGCATTTACTGTCATTATAGTCGCCTACATATATTAGGTTATTTTGTTGATGATTATGGATGAATATTAGCAAAAGAACTTTGTGCAAAATAAAACCATAGTTTCCCACCATCTGAGACTGAAGGAGAAAAGGGCATAAACAAATGGCTTGGCTTGCAAATGATAAACTCATTGTTTTGAAACTATCTTGGGAAAATTAAGGATTATATTCAGTCATCTGTTACTTATTGCAGCGTGGCGTAAACCTGCTGCCTTCAGGGTTTTTCTCTGCTCTGATTTCTGTTGCTGGCCATTTCTAAAGGCACTAATCAGGGCTTTGGAGGAATGAAGGGAGACAGAAACTGAGAGCGTGCAATGTGTTTTCCAGTCTGTATCATTCTCTTGACTGAGTCAGTAGGGCAAAAGATCACGTTATTTTTTAGTGCTGCTGCCTTTATCAGACAACTGATTTATTGCTGTCATGGTGCAGACCTGTGTGAAAGATGAATTAATTCCCCACATTATGTAAATAGCATATTGGATATCATAGTCACTTTTGTCTCATGTGCAAGGCTCTGCATTGTCATAGTGCTACACAAACTATTTTGTTAGCATTCGTATAATTTGTGTCATTATATTAGATGCAAGGCTTTGTGGTGGTGATATCGATGACAAACTGGGAATGGTTTGGAAGACTCACTACCAGTCTGCTGGGTCCCTGGTTTCCCTTGTTCTGTGGTGCTCTACATCAGTTACTCTTTAAATGATTGATTGGGTGACTGTGTCTGTAGGTTATGCAAACATACATGTATGCCACAGGCTAGTCCGTGTATTTTACCCTTGTGCCTTGTTTTGCAGTTGGATGTGCCAGGGGACTCTTGTGTGGGTGTTTGAAAATTCTCTGTAGGGCTGCTCTTGAAACCTGCCTCTGAGATCTTTGAAGAGATGTTGGAAAAAAAAGCTTCTGCATCATATTTTCTCCTGGCTGTCTGAGCTGGTCTTTGCAGATCTCACTCCTAATTCTGATCTTTTTGGTTTTGCAACAAATCCTGAGCTGACTGTGAGTTTTGCCTAGGTGGCATGACAGCAAAAACAACAAAGAAAAATCATAAAGAATAGTTTAGTATGGCGGGCAAAGGTGGTCTGGCAGGTGCTATTGGGGCTGTAATGACAGTGTTTTCTGTGTGACCAAGGAGAGATGAAGCAAGTTGTGGAGTTTGGGGAAGGCACCAAATCCCATGTTGGCCATAACCTGGAATCTTGTGGGACGATGCAAAGCAGCTGTGAGTTCAGGGGGGATCTGCTCTCCTGCTGAAGAGTCCCAGATTGAGCTGGTTCATGTTCTTCACTGTCATCTTCTCCTGCTACCCAAATTTAAGGGTTAGGTATGAGGGAGAGGTGTGTGAAATGAATTTGACTTGTAGGTTTTAGGAGGCATTGCAATTGGTGCTGAGGAAGTCTGAAGACAGAGTGGATCAAGGCAGAGAAGTCTCCCTTCCCTGAGTCAGAGCTGGGGAGTTCTGCTCTGGTTTTGTCCAGGTGTTGGTCAGTAACACCTGGGCTGCCTGTTCAACGTTACAGGTGAAGCAAGGAGCCGTGAGCAACAGCACACAGAATGCTACAGCAGGCAGGAGACCACATCTCAGGGGAGCATAACCACATCCAAGCAAAGCTTTCATGTCCCTGCTCCACAAAAAATACTCAGCCTTGAGGGTGCTGAGGTCCGTAGGTAGCAAGGGGGATAGCTGCATCTCTCTGAGAAACCTTACATCCTGAAAGGCTGTCTTCAGGAATTATTCTGAAGTACATGGCTGAACTAATTTCTCCATTTAATCAAGATTTGCCACATCATTAGGAAAACAGCCCTGCCCAGTCTGCTGTGGCTCCCCAAAGTGAAAGGCAGAAGCCAACAGGAGCTGCCGTTCTGGCTTGCTTGGCTTCAGTTTAAAATGATGCAAAGTAAAAGACATCAACAAAGCTAAACAATGCCCTGGGAAAAGATCTGATCACATTTCCTACAATAGCTTAGCCAACGCAATAATGGATAGTGTGAACTTGCATCGTCCAAGCCCAGGCTTTTGAAGCACTGCAGACCCTTTCCATAGATTGGAATACGCAGAGATTATTAGATTTACCCTTTGTAAATGATTGCTATTGATCTTGTTGAGGAAGAGGAACGGATAGCCATCACAGGACAGAAGAGACTTTAGAAAACAAAACCAAACCAAAAAAAGAGTTTGTTTTTCCACTGGAGTAAAGGGATGATTAAATCACCTCAGGGTCTTGCTGTGTGATTCTTGCTTTTCAGATAAAAGATGCCAAGTGATCTAAACTGGTTCAGGTTGAAGTATGTACTAAGCTTTACATGGTATTCAATTCACAGATCAGTATTTCTTTAAGGTCTAGCTGGCTGGTCTTTTTGACCTTACATAAAGGCCATTATATAAAACTGAACAGAAATTAATACAATCACTTAATAGCGAGAAACTCATTCTTAGAGCAGATCTGCCTTGATGATTCTTCTAATTGCTGCTCTGACTGGGGGAGCGGGGACGACTGCGTGACACTGCCTCTTTCTCTGGGGCTGCATCTTATCTCCAGCAATTTTCTGAGTGCATGTTCTGTGCTGGCTAATCGCATCAAAAAAGCCAAAGGATTGAGAAGTTCAGGCGCTCAGTGAAAGGAGAGGTGCAGCAATACAGATGGAGTGCTAAGATCTGTGCATTTTAGCTATCCACTTCAACAAACCGTGCTGGAAGATTTGCTCAGAAATAAGCAAACAGATCCTGCAAGCGCGATTGTGTTTCCATCTATAGAATAATACTGCCTGGATACCCTTCCCGGCAAACTATGAATCTCTTTGTGCTTTCTGATTACACTGTAAATCTCACTTGCTCATCTGTCATAAAGATTGATTTTTCTTTTATAGTTTTGTCAGTATATGGTTTTATCTCTTCAACCCCCTTCTCTTCCCCTCCATCCATAAGCTGACGTTTTGCTGAAGTGAATGTTGCAATGGCTAATGTACGTTACTGAGCAAAGCTCTAAAAATGAGTCCTGTAAATTTGCAGATATCATAAAATATAAAAGCCTGCAAGGCACAGTGTGCCCTGACCGTACAAGCCTGCTCTGCTTTCCCTGGGTCTGGCACTCCACTTCTTGCTTTTGGCTGGCTAAGCCTTTTCTGTGGGAGCCACGGGACATTTTGTGAGAACGAGCATATTAGAGAAGGTCTGGTAGTGGTAACTGAAATTGCAGCTGTGTCCTCAGGGCACTGATAGAGGTGGCATAAAGGCAGGCAGAGGTGCTTGCCTCTCCCTAGGCCTCAGGATGCTCCCAGGTAGACCCTGAGCTGCAGCACAAGTAATTCAAGCCCCAGTAATTTACAACATTATACTCGTTAACTTCTGAAGCCTGGTAATTATTTTGTGTCACTGTTGACAAAGTTGATGACTTACTGTCCCTTTACCGTATTTATTCAGTGACTTTTGCATGTGCATATAAAAAGGCATGTTTACTTTGATTAGACAAAGTGTGAATGTTAAATTAGAGTCTGTACCATTGAATCTGCTATTTTTCTTCTGCCCATTATTGTAGACCAGTATTCTACTTTGCAAAGGCATTTAAACCTCTTCACAGTCATTGAAGGCAATGACCAACTTTTTATACTCTACTTACACTGATCTCTATTTGATTTCCACAGATATAAGAGGCTTCAATCACAGGATCACCCTTATCTGTAGATGTAGGCTGAGCAGAAGCAGCACATAGTGCTCGTAAGCCAGGGAGCAGTCTCCTCTAAGAGTATTGCTAGTTGTCTATGATTAGTTATGCAGTTTTAAACAGTAGCTCAGGCTTAGTGTACAGCCTTAACACACACAGATTATCAGCTGGCTACTTGTGACATTACCTGGAGACTTCTGGCTGCGTACAAGATGTGCTGTACATCAGTGGCCTTATTTTCAGTGCTCAAATTCTCTGAGAGCTGAAAGTTTGGCATACCATTGATTTAAAGCAACTTTCCATTTATAAATGGCATGTAGGATGGAGTCATTGGAATAATAAATTGTAATGCTTATATAACACTTTAAATCTCTACAGAGCGCACTACAGCTAGGGCTGTTTCACAGCCCTGAGAACTCTGGCAAAGGGAGGAAAAAATGCCCTAACACCCTACTACTGGACATGGAGCTCAGCTGGGCAAAGGAGCCCTGGCAGGTCCCAGCTGACTCAGGACTTGGCTTAATTAATGATGTGTTCTGAAATCCACTAGTGAAAGACAGCCAGCTGCCCCATGAAAGAGTTGCTCTTGGTCAGCAGAGGAGACTGAGCCCTTCCCCATCCCACCAGCTCTGACCAGGTCTCCACCATCACCACCAGCATCACCATCACCACCACTAATCCATTTTGTGCACCTAGGGATCTAAGAGTCCCTTGTCCCACCTGGCTGGGGTGACAACCATGAAGTAGTGGTTCCTGCAGCAGAGGGGTGCAGGACCTGCCCTTCCTACCAGTGGGAGGACACCACTGAGGGACAGTGTGGTGATGGGCCGCCGCTTGGGCACCATCCCTGCTGCCTTGGGGTGCTTCTCATTGCCAAGCCAAAGGATGGAGCTTCACATGGCAGTTTCTCTCAGCAGCCCAGCATGCTGACCAAGGGAGAGGGTGCAGAGATCCCCTCTGGGGAGGGGAGAGGAGGAAGGTGAGGGCTGGTGGGAGGAGAGGGGATGCTGAGGGAGGGGTGGCAGGCTGCTGCTGCTGCTGCTGCACAGATTTTAGAGCTAAAACCTCTTTTCTCTCTCAATTGCTATTATTTTACATGTCCTCAGATCATTTCAGTATGGAATAATTTCCCAAGTTCAAACATCCTCATTTGAATTGTTACATTATCTGGTTTTAAATCCTCCCCCCCCCCCCCCCCCGATTACATTGAAGTGTTGGGCCAGATGCTGTGCTGGTATGGACCACTCTCCCACATCTATATATGCGTATAGGATCAGATGTTATAAGTGTTAGTGGACAGGCAAGTTACAAACAATTTTATGATGGTGGGAAACTGAGAGCAGTCCAACTGGAAGATCTTTGGAGGATGCTAATGGGAGAGCCACCTGTAACTGCTCCTCAGATGTTGGCCTATCTTTATGAACAGTGGAAGAAAACCTGCTTACAAAGGCATACAAACTCAGTTTTGGTTTGTTTTGTTTTTCTTCTCCTCCCTAGTAAATCCGTGTGTCTTTCATAGTACATTCAAAGGTAAAACAACAGTAAATAACATCTTATACTTCTTAACTCTCAGGTCGGTGAACTGCTGTAGTTAGTCATGGCCCTTTTGGTCCTGCAGGCAAGTTTGTTTATTGCATGCAGGAGAGGGCAGTAGTGACACTGCAGCCATATCTCCACAAGGAGAAGATGAAGGGCTGGCAAGGCTTCTGCAGGAATCCACAAAGATGCCACAGATCCCAAGAAACTCCTTTAAACCATTGAGGAGGAAAGAAACAGAATCAATTTTACCCAAGAGGGCCCCATTTGCCAGTGGCATGTGGCAGAGGAGACACAGTGTGGTCCTCCAGCCACAGCGAGGCAGTCACCCTGCTCACGCTGGTGCTCGTCCCCAGCCCAAGGCGGTGGTGGAGGGCAATGGGAGGGGGATGGCACTGCAGGAGCAGGGGTACCATCCTGGGGAAGAGCACCCCCTGCCAGCCCCATCTACTGGGTCGGGTCTGCCCTCCCTGTGGGGCAAAACCAGAGAATGGGGCTAAAGAAAACCTGTGTCTTTCTGTAGCCTGAGAGCATCTGCCTCAGCCCTCTGGAAGGTCACTGTGATGGTCACATTTTTTTAGGGAGCTCCTCATTTCCTTAATGTAAGAAATTTCTAAAGTTAATTATGAAATCTTTAGTATTAAATATTCAGGAACACTTATTTTTGAATACCTTAGGTTTAATTTAGGTTCTTTGAAATATTAATATCTTGCTTTAATATTTAATGTTACCCTGACATGAGTATAGAAATTTAAAGTCTATTCTTTGAATGAAATGAGTCCTGGATTTCTTTATGGAAAAGACTGAGATGAAGAAGTGAGGAAAGGGTCTATCTTAAAAGGATGCAACTCTTATTTTTGTCCTATTGATGTGTGGACCATTGCAATATTTCCAAATAAATGTGTTCTTTTTGCACTAGTCTTGTGCATAGACTCAGGTATGCAAAATATTTTTTATTTCCTTTCTGCTAATTATTAAAGACCACAGTCTCTCCAAAGTGGCACACTGGTTTGGGTCTTCTGCATCACTCTTATCCATCAGACAGCACCAGGACTGCGCTGTATCCCAGGCTCTGTAACATTTTTCAATTAGATGTGATGCTGAGGAAGCACTCACAGTGTTTTCTTTGTGGGGCCACAGACTACAAAAGACACAGAGATCTGGGCAGTAAATTGGACAGAGGTCTGGGTTACTTGGATGCTTTGCGGGTGAAGAATGAACGTGTTATCCTTGCATGGTTTGTTTACTGACCCGATGCCAAACAGGTCACTCCTGTGCAACACCAGCTACTTAGTGTGTGGTGGTTGGTCCTGGGATGCTGCCTGGGGCAAAGGCTGTGCCTGTGTCCTCCCCGCACAAGGAAATAACAGTGTTTCTGATCACTTACAAGGCTAATTTATGTATGAATTCCAGATTATTGTGAAAACAACCCTTCATAAACATATGTATTATGTGTACGTGTATATATTGGGCATTGTAGCCTTGATCAGTTCTTACATCAGCTCTGATTAAAGCCTCTCTTAGTTATTAAAATATTTTAAATGTTTTTTTACAACACAGTACCTTCAAATGGGAAGCACTGCAATTTTTAAAATAATTTTTTTGGGGGGTTTATCTGCCTAATTAACAGACACCATTAATTTATGAACTGCATGTAAAATGAAATACAGGCTTTGTGAGATTTTCTAAGAACCTACATTAGAGTCAAGATGCATAAAAGTGCTTGGAAAAAAGTCACAAGCTGATGGGGTTTAGCATTTAAAAGCTATGGACAAGCCTTTAGCTGGATGAAAACTGAATTTGTCTTGGGAAAAAAAAAAGGGTTCTTTTTAAGGACAGAGTATGAAACTTGCATGGAGGATTTTGCTGCTGTCTTATTCAGAAGGCATGGGAAAAATATCAGCTAAAGGTGGTGGAGCCAAGTTGCTAGGTGCTGAGTGTCAAAGAGCAAGGAAATATGTGTGAACATGCAAAATAGCAGCATGCAAAATTATTATCACAAAGGCACTCTGTGAAAGAGAACAGGATATAATGGGGCTGATTTTGAAAAGCAGTTTTGTCCAGTTTTGTGCCTGCAATTTTATATGAACTCATAATGCTGGTGTATCTTTATGGCCACATTTTATGCACTTAGATGATCACCTACCCGGCTTTTACTGCCAATCAGTTAGATTTCCACGGGTCTGATATCATGTACCATTATTCACAAAGTATAATAGCATGTACAAGTAGTCTCACGAGGTTAACCGGACTTTATGTGCAAGTGTAACTTGGCATGGATGAGGATGTCACCACTGATCTCCAAACTGTCTGTACTACATAATTATTTGCAACAACAAGATATTATTTTCAGATATGAGTACTCAAAATCACTAAAGCCATTTTAAATCCCTGGTAAATGTCTGCACAAACACACTCAGAGGATGTATGTGGCAGCTTGTAACCAGTCCTTGGCATTAGCATTAGATTTAAGTCTTTGTGGCCCACACGTTTGTTGATGAAGCCTGGGGAAATGTTTGGTGGGAGTGTTCTGTGTGTTGTTGAAGACCCTATATCAGTCCCAACTCTAAAAAACAACACACCATAGAAATTTACACTCTGTCAGGTCTGGGTCTGTAGCACTAATGTTCACATCAGGCTGGATAACAGGGCATGAGCATCACTTTCCACTGTAAAAGTGCTCTTCTGGGATAGCAGAATGACACAGCCAAGCACCTGGAGAACGTTGCTCTTCAGCTGCAGCTTTGCAGACTCTTGAGTCTTACAGTTTCTGAGAAGCCCTTCAAAAGTGAACTCCAAACCCTCCCAACGTTAACTCACTGATTCAGAGGCTGCATGAGCTGCAGCCCAGGATAATCTGGCATGAGCAGCAAACCAGTTTGAGTGCTTCACCACTTGCCCCATCTCAGAGCATCCTCGTTTATACTTGTTTTTGCTCCCTTCACTCAACCACTTTAACCTTTTATGTTCATGCTCTAAACAGAATCCTGAGGTCTGGCATAAAATTATTCTCTCCCTATATCTATTTAATACTGTGTTCAGTTTTGGGTCCTTCACTACAAGAAAGACTCTGGGGTGCTGGAGTGTGTCCAAAGAAGGGCAATGAAGCTGGTAAAGGTTCTGGAGAGCAGGTCTTATGAGGAGCAGCTAAGGGAACTGGGTTGTTTAGCCTGGAGAAAAAGAGGCTGAGGGGAGACCTTATCGCTCTCCACAACTACCTGAAAGGAGGTTGCAGCAAGGTGGGTTTCAGTCTCTTCTCCCAAGTACCAAGCAATAGGACAAGAAGAAATAGCCTTGAGTTGCGAGGTTTAGATTAGATATTAGGAAAAATTTCTTCACTGAAAGGGCTGTCAAGCATTGGAACAGGCTGCCCAGGGAAGTGGTTGAGTCACCATCCCCAGAGGTATTTAGAAGACATGTGATGCTCAGGGACATGGTATAGTGGTGGACTTGCAGTGTTAGTTTATGGTTGGACTTTATGATCTCAATGGCCTTTTCAAACCTAAACGATTCTATGATTAATCTGAATAGTTTCAGTGCTCTTGTTTCTCACAGGACCTGTGGAGGTGCAGCAGAAATGCGGGGCCGGGAGCTGCCATGCTGTGACTTCATCTTCTTCTTCTTGCAGACCTGTACTTGGGGAGTGCAGGGAGGGTGAGAGGGCTCAGAAATATGATCTAGCTTATTCATTACAATGGAGAAAAGAGGCCAGATATGATCTTAAATGGCAGTTTTAGCTATTTAACATCTTCTTGTAGTTGGACTGGATGATTGTCGTAGGTCCCTTCCAAGTGAAATTTCTATTCTTCCTCTCCTCTCCTCTCCTCTCCTCTCCTCTCCTCTCCTCTCCTCTCCTCTCCTCTCCTCTCCTCTCCTCTCCTCTCCTCTCCTCTCCTCTCCTCTCCTCTCCTCTCCTCTCCTCTCCTCTCCTCTCCTCTCCTCGTGTTTTGTTTTGTATTTTGTTTTTTTATTTTTGAGGGGATGTCCATCCTGTAGAACTAATCCAGTGTTTTCCAGGGGCTGTGGTGGGTGGGGAAAGGGGGGTCCTAAAGGCTAAACTGAGTGCATTAGATGTGAGAAGCACAATGTTCCTGTACAGGCAGACTTGAGGTGGGATAGCGGTGAACCTGGCTTTTAAAGCATGAAAAAAGTAATTGTATAATGAAACCTGAGGCGAACTCTGTTCTTGCTCCTGTGTCAGCTTTGCTAGAAAAATCTTGGATTGGGATTTGTCCCTATGAGAATATACCCCTCATAGAAAGTGAAGCCAGGTGAATAAGAAACAATCTGATGCTTGAAGAAGCTAAAAAAGTGAAGACTGCTGAGGTGTGATGACGGAAATTCATTACCTTCCAGCTGAATAAGTAACTATGATTCTCTTTTAATGTAAGAGCTCTGCCAGTTTGCAAGGGAGCAGATGTGCACACAAGATGGATAGTTTTAAATAGTCAAAATACTGTTTTTGTTTTGTTGTTGTGTTTGGTTTTTTTTTTTTTTACTTTGTGATTATCTTTTTTCATCCAAAATAAGTCCAGATTGTGCATAGTCTGGAAAACAAAACGACAATATTTGGAGAGTGGGAGTGTTTATTTAACAGGTGGCTTATTTAGCAAATCTTTCACTCTTATAAAAATAATATTCCTGTAGTATTCTGCTGCAGTGATTCAGAACATATGAGAGCGGGAAGGCAGTTTTTGGGGTTATTACTTTATGTGGGCTTGGGTTAGCTTGGTTTAATTAAGAACATCTGTGGGAGTGCTTTGCTAAGTGTATTTGCATATATTATTGACTTAGAGTTGGGTGCTGCATCTTGGAGAGCAATCAGCCCCTCCTCTTTGAGAAGGTTGGTGACAAGACAGGATGTGTTTGCAGGGACACTGTGCTGCTGCAGAGCCCTGTGCTGGCAGAAGGGGCAACCACTGGGCTTCAGCCCATCAATCTGAGGGACACACAAATTCAACAGAGTTTTCCAGCCTCCAGTGGCACAGGGCATCTATCCTTAAACATGGATTTGACACTTGGATATTATTCCCTATTGAGGATGTTATTCCTATACAGGACATTTCCTATAACAGGATGTTAGTCCTGTTATTGCCAGGAACTTATCCTGGAGGGGGGAAAAAAGAGGAAGAAGCCCCAGTGACAAAGGTGGAGGGCAGGAGCTGAGCCGCATGGGCAATCCCAGCCCTTCCCAGTGGGTAGGCAGAATTTTCCCTTAGGCTCGTTTGCAGACCTTGTGGTCCAGGCTGAGCTATCCTTGAGGTGTGGTGTGGCTCTTTGCCCCTTGGTCACCAATGCTAGAACCTGGGCTCTGCCAAGGGATGTGGTTTTGCAGAAGAAATGGTGTGCCTCCATGCCTGGTGGCAAAGAGCAGGCACAGGGATGGAGCAAACCCCCAGTGCGGGACAGGAGCTGTCCCTCCACCCTCTGAAATGGGACCTCACCACAGCTATGCCTGGTGACAGAGAAGCTGTTGTAATCACACAGGGGAGTGCAAACATGTTCTGCTGTAGACCAAATATGTATTTTTTTCCTAAGTCTTCTACATTGGTTGTGATAGCTGTGCTCGAATTTGAGCGGAGAGTTATTTAATAACAATATTTTGAATAGTAGAAGTATAATTACACACAGATTTGGCTCACTACTTCCATGAGGCTTGGATTTTGTTTTCAGATGGTGTCTCTGTACATTTAACAAATACAAATGACTCTGTTGGATTTTTTTCCTATACTTGTTTTATTCTTATTAACTCTACTGGTGCGATATTAAGTAGCTGGCCTGGTACTGAATAGCTCTGTGCAGTGGAAACAGCCATGGAAAGGTCCCTGCCCTGCTCCCCCACTGCCTGCACCAACGAGCTGGTGGGGTGTGCTTCAGTTTTAGCTTTTCTGCTTCAGACTGTGGAAGGTGGGAAGGGATTTAATTCCAAAATATTTTTAATTTATTGGAATATTAAAGCACTTCTCACAACTCCCAGAGTTTGCTAATAGTGTGAGCTTTAAATATAGGTAAAATGCCTTTAATGAAAAGGGTAATGAACACAATAATTTAAAGTGATTATTAAATTACAATAGCCCTCATTCTAGCCATTCATTTTAAAACTCCATTCCAGTATTTACCATTATTATTTGCCATTTGCAACAAAGGTGTTATGATTTTTGGATGGGAGAGGAATTAAAAACTGGGAAAGTGGTGGCGTGGGGTGGAATGCTGGTTTGGTTTTTTTTTCAAATTGGCCAAATCCCTGGTCTTCAGCACTCGTGAAGAGGCTAGTCTTAGATGAAGAGCCTAACAGTAATAATCGCACATTTCACTGTATGGTAAAATAATTACTTTTCACAAGCATCAACTTGATGAGGAAGCAAAGAAAATAATTGTATTTCAAGATCACAGTTTGTCAGAAGAACGAACACACTTTAAATGCTCAAAGGAAGATCCTGGTCTCTCCTTAGGGTTCTTAGCTGAAGACCAAGCCAAGCCAGCCGCATGCAAAATCTGCAGTTAAACCCTGTCACCTTCTATCCTACAAGAGGAAAGCCAGACCAAGCCCTGCCATGGGGGTAACCAGTTTCAGTCTTTTAGCCTTGGACTGGTTGAGCCTAATACCTCATCACTGGCATGGCTTTGCACGCCAAGCACATGGCTTTGCATGCCGGGCACCAGCAGACCCTCCTCCTCCTCCTTCTCCTCCTTTTCCTTCTACTCCTCTTTCACCTTTCTGAGCAGGTTTTCCCAGTGGCCACAGTGGTGGGGCCTAGGGGAGCAAGTCCTTCTGCAGCAGCAGACCTGCCAGGAGACCTGCATGTGTCTAAATCCATTTCAGAAGTATTTCAGTCAAAAATTCTCTACTCCCTTCTTCTGTTCATTAACCTTTACCAGAGTGCTAATTCTGTATTCAAATATAAGGTCAAAGCCCTTAGCTGATTTTTTTTTCAGAAGAACTAAGTGTCTTATCTAAAACCTTCTGGAGAGAAATACCATGCCAGAAGCACTCATCAGTGCTTCTTGACTGGTGCTGCTGCTGTCTCACTTCCTGAGGAGCTGGTGGTACATCTGATGTGGGAGCGACTGTGCTGGGAAGCTGAGTTACTAAGGGTGATTAACTTCAGGAAATTAATGTTCCAAATGTACTCTCTTACATTGTGGCCTTTTGCAAAAAGGTGCTTAAGGCACTGAAACAGAGACTGAGACACTTAAAGAAATTCCCATGACAAAAATGAATATACTGTAAAAACTCAGGTATCTTTTCCACTTCGTGTTTAATCAGCAGAGGAGGCAAACTGACATTCAGACATTTCTGCTCTGCTGCTTCTATATAAAGCTATGCCTGCATGGAAAGACTCTAACACTGTACCCCACCCTCGAGGATGGCAGCACATATGTGTCCGGCTTGGGGAGAAAAGTTTTGCTGAGTCAGAAAAACATCACAGAACTTTCAGGTTTGTTTCAGTTGAAATCAGAGCCTGGCTAGAGAATAAGGTGGGAGATTAGACCTCAGTGCGCAGGGCGTAACACCCTGTCTTTGTCTTCTTAGCTGACTATTTGTCTGATGCTTCTTTTAAGGTTCATTTTACAGGTTAGGAGCTCAGTCTGAGAGCTGCAGCCTCCTCCCACTCCCCTGCCTTTCCCTTCTCCATGGCTGGGGAGAAAAGGGGACCAAGAGATGGGGCCAGTGGTGTGCCAGCCCCAGGTGAGGGGAGATGGTGCCAAGTGTGCGCTGATGCCTGGGGAGAGCAGTGCTCTGCTAACAGCAGGGCCTGAAACTGAGTGCTGAGCATCTCCTCCCTCTTAGACAGCACAGGTGGTGCAGGCTGCCAAGAGCATAGTTTGGTAGCCTTGCTATTAAATTAATATGAGAATAAAACCCCTGTGACAAAATTAGAAAACACACAAGTAACACAGCAGGATGCTACTTGTTCACTTTTCCAGGGATACCTGGATGAGGGTGGATGGAACTACCATTTTTCTGAATTGGGCTTGTTGCTCACCGATGGCTAAAGCACAAGGCTGCGTCTGCAGCACTTTCAAAAGATTGATGCAAATATCCCAAAACTAAGCTTCCAAAGACTGTATCAAGCATGTTGTTTAATTTAGCTTTGAATTGCCTCTAACTCCACATGGATGCCTTGCTGGCTTATTTTCCAGCTCACTGAGAGCAATATGGGAACCCTTGCCTGGCCCCTGCAAAGCGGCTCAACGCCTGAGGTGGCTGAGGCTCTGGGGAGTAGCTTATGGGAAGGTGTCCCATCCCATCATAGAGTTTGTCTTTCTGCTAATAATAAACACAGAGGTAGGAAGCATACATGCACCTAGCTTGCTAAAAGCAATTTAGAAATGATTCATAGGAACTTACGATCCTTAATTTTTGGCAAACAAACATTAAATCTTCTTTATATAGAGAACAGCGGCAATTGAGATCCATTGCTCCCCTGGCCCAAACTCCCAGGCTCTCTAATTTTAAAAGCTTGGGGGGGGGGAGTGAATTTGCAGTAGCTTACAAAAAAAGTTAACTTTTTTTTCCCTTATCGTAATAAATGTAAAAAGGTCAAGGTTAATGAAGAAAATAGTGAATTCGAAGTTCTGTGGAAGAACAACGCAGTGCTTTTAGCAATTCACTTAAATGAGAGGAAAACCAGTTCCTTTAACATTTTAAAGCTTTCATAGCCTAATGAACCATGCTACCTCCTGCAGCTTCTACAGACCTGAAATTCCTGCAAGAAACTGTCTCATTAGCATGAAGTGGGAGCAGCCTGCCCGGCTCGCTGCGGCTCCCCGGGATGCTTCGCCTCTCCCGTGCCTGATGAAGTATCACTACCTGAAGTGACACGTCAAAAATGTTAAGCACATCTAAATGGCTGCACCTCCCAGCCTAAATTAACTGCCCTGTAAAAAAGGAAAGTCTATTTTCATATAAGAAAAAAATAAAAATAGGGCAGGGGGAGGGAAGAAATGGCCCTGCCATCTCACCATTAGACACCTACCAGAAAAAAGGGCTGCTGCTGTTCAATCACATCTTTAAGGTTTATTCTCACTTGTAGTTCACATTTAAGTTTCTGCCATTGAGGTTAATGGCAGTTATGTGCTTATGACCATAATGGTTTTGATAAGTGGAAAAGCTGATGTTATTGCACATAAATCGCATTGTGTAATGTGCGAATTGTTTTGGTTTTGGCTGAAAAATAATAAAGAGAAGGATGGATGTGCATTAGGAGAGAACAGATTTTGCCCTCTAGATACCAAAGATAATATATATCTTCATTACAGGCATTTTTTGCTTTAATCTGGCAGCCTAAAAAGAAACGGGTGGTGGAGGAATAATGAGCACTTTCATATTTGGCAGATAAAAGGGGAAATTCCTGTGGCCGTAGTGGCCAGAGCAGCACTCTACTGTCTCCTCCTCCCCCATCTTTAAATTCTGGCTCACTGCAGAAACACAATTTATTCTGCTAATGGGGGCTAAGGTTTACCTGCTGTCCAGCTGCCCCAGGGGCTGAGGCAATGAAAGGGACTGCAAGTAAAATGACTTTCAGCTGTGCTATTTTTCATTGCTGTTTGCAGTTGGGTTCAAAGTTCATCATGTGGGAGAACCGAGTCTGGAATGAGAGCAAAGGAAAAGATCTCTCCTGCATTTCCCCAGGCACTGGGATGTCTGGTGGCGTAAATTAAAGCAAACCCTCAGGGATAATTCTGGCAGCCAGGAGTTACCGAGACAGCAGCATGTAGGTGACGCAGAGCAGCTGATGACCATTATGCATCATGCAGCAGCCCCCCCAGCACAGGAGCCCTCCTGTGCAGAGAGCTCACGGCCACAGTGCAGCTCCGTTTGAGACAAGAATGAAGCAGCCAGAGCAGGCTGGGAATTTGGCCCCACAGCTTGTCCTATGATACAGAGTTACACCCTACCAAGTGATGGGAAATCTTAATACACCTTGAAATATGATTGACTGAAAACTGACATTAAGGAAAGTGGCAAATATGCTGATTCCAACTCAGGACATTCTATGATTCTATGATCTCTACATTTTTTTAACAAAGGAATTTTCTAATATAAAGGAACCTTTGAGCTCTTCATGAATTAGGCATAAAGTGTGCAGAAAGTGATAAGAACAAATAAGTATGTGCTCAGCGCTGAAGGTGTCCTGGTAAAAATCTCCCTACCCTTGCTGATAAAAAATTTTTGGAGCAGGATTTATTGAGAATCCCTTCCAAATTACCCTGAGACCCTTGTGCCATTGCCTTGATCTGGCTGTTTTCAGTTATGCTATGGGCTTTTCTGATCACAGAATAAATTCCCTCCCTTGCCCTCAGTGCTCAGCAGAGCAACATAAAATAGGACTGAAAACCAGAACCAACCCAAACTAAGTGTGTTTGCAGCATCCCTGCATGTGCAATGGTACTGCTTAAAGTCAGTCAAATTGGAAGTCATTCCTCCCTTCAGTGTCAATACTTATTTATCTAGTCTCAATATTAAGGCTGAATGGAGAATTTCAAACCACTGTTTTTTAAGATTATTTTTTTCATGATTTTCTTGTTCTAAAGAATTTTGTGTTGCAAGCTGCAGTGTGGCCGGAGGGGCATGGGTGTGTGTGGCCCCCCTTCCTGCAGTGCTGCGGGAGGAGGGGGCACCCAGGCACCTCACTCCGCCCTGGCTTGGGGCCACCCGAGGGAGTTAAGCGTACAAGGGGATGTGGAAGGGGATGTAACGAGCCTTTGGCAGCACCGTGGCGCTGCCAGCCCCTATGGCAAACCTTGCGAGCAAGGCGATGCACTGCCAGTGCTAAAGTGTCAGGCAAAAATTTATCCTTTTCCTAAACTTCCTCACATATGTCAGTTTATGCAAGAATTTTAAAATTATTTCACTCGTTTAAAAGAAACACTTATTTTTTCTTTTTCTTTTTTTCTCCAAAGAAATAAAACCTTCCATGGCAGGTTATGGAATATGTATTATTTACCTCCAGACTGGGCACAAGTCTGATCCAGTCATAGAAGTAAATGCATATTTAGTCTTTAAGGCATATTGTTTACCCATGTAAATACATATTTTGGTATACACATTCTTTTTAACACAGTTATGTGGACTAAGTGGAGATTTTGGTAGGCATAACATTTACCATTGTTTGTGTAGAATGCTAGCTCTGAAAAATGTGCAAAAAAGCAGCTTGTACTGGTGATGGTTTTTAACACTTCTGTGTCTTAAAAACAGCATAGTTTCTAAAAAAAAATATATATATTGAAAAGTTTAAAAAAAGCTGTCTAGCTATGAAGGACACGTTTCCTGCCAAGTTATAAACCCTTGAGAAACTGCATTTGTTCAAGAAGTTGTGAGACATCTTTTAATTCAGTATTAGTATAATATCACGATCAGCAACTGTATAATTAGAGCATCATTGCTTCTATGTATGTCACCGATGCAATGGTAACTGCAGACCTGAGTTATTGCACAAGTAGGAACTTACAGTGTTACAGACTTTGGGGCTTCCAATGTGGACAAGAATCTTGATATAAATATCCAGTTATACTGCTTGGAGCTAAGCCATTTATTTTTCACGTTTGAAAGATGGGAATAAATATAATAATATTTGCCCGACAGATATGAACAGTATGGGTTAATCCTTTGAAGAAGCATAGAACATACCTTCGAACAGTTGCCTAAAGCAAATGCACCCCACAATTTAAAGGGTGGGTAGATTTTGTAAAATGTTGTGTTCAATTTGCAGCAGTCTGCACTGTCCGTTTTGGAAGAACGTCCCAATAAGTCCCAATCTGTACAATTACCAGTTTACCGCATGGAACAGATTAACCGAGAACCAAGTTTCTTTATTTGATCATCACCACCTACGGCTCCCATCCTGCAAAAATTAAGGTCATTTGACTCTACGTACTCTATCTGTTGAATTAATCGGTGCATAAAGTATCTCTTTGTAGGACTGGAGGGCTGAGTGGCAGGGTCTCACAAGCAGCCTTCAGGAGACTAACCCTACAGACACCGAGGGCACACGGCAGCGTGTGCGCAGTCCCGGCACGCTTCGCACTGCGCTTTGCACACACGCACACACACACATATGTCCACTGCTGAACACGCAGGTCTGACTGATATTAAATAACTATTTCATCTAAGGAAATGCCATTGGCACCTAGAAATCTTTGTGGTTGGTTTTTTTCTTTTCTTTTCTTTTTTGACTTGACAATAATTATGCCCCCCCAAATTTAAGTGAAAATTCAGAGATGGGACTGAATATCTTGTCCATGTTGTCCAGTGGCTCTACCTGGTACGAATGCAAACAGTCAATACGTAATTTTTTTTTTTTTTTTGGTATTTAATAAAGCTGCTGTTCATTCTATTCTGTTGCTGGAAATATAAGGATCCAGATATCAGGAATCACTGAAATGAAATACATCATCGAAATATAGAATTTGATCCAGCCACAGTATAGAACCATATCTCAATTTTATGTGAGACAAGGCGTATGAGTTGGGCTATGCATATCCTTTTTTCTTTCTTCATAAAACTGTACTGACATGACACTTTCTGCAGCACCACTGTTTCTAGCAAATGGATTCTAAAATATAGCACTTTAAAGCTGCAATACAAGAGAGATCAGAATATCAGGACTGTGTATAGTATAACTTGAATTGCTTTCATACTATTTCCTTAAAGAATTAATTTTGTCATGTTATTCAAGGTTTTAAAAAGTGCCACATTTCTGAAAATAGTAACTGCTTAGAACACAACTGTAAATAATAAGATAGAAATAGTACGATCTGTCACTGAACATACACAGAGTGACCCAGGACATTTTATTGCCATATTTTGGAGTCAACATATTTCTGTTTATACTCTTTATCAGTAACTACAACAGATTCACTGCATATTCTGTCTACATGTTAGCATGGGATAGTATATATTGAGACTAGTGAAACTCAGTGTCTGCCTTTTCAAAATGTGGAGTATCTGTAAACTGAACTTAGAACTGCTGAGTATGCACAGTGCTCATCTGGTATCGGTCGCTACAAAAAACTATTGTTAGGAGAAAAAATGTTGTAGTATAATAACTGTGTTGCCTACTGGAGTTCATATACGAAACAGGGGAATAATAATGGTTTTATTATTCTTGTCATCAATAGTCATTTTGTAAGCAAGTCAAGATCTACTGGGGTCACGAGGGGATCTTGTATTCAAGGGCTGTTGGCCGTAGTCATGTCCCAGCAATTTACACAGATGGCATTTTTAAATTCAGCTGTAAACTGTGAGCAATGTTTTGTGTTAATGCTGTCCAGGGCTGTTTAAAAAAAAAGTTAGTAGAATTATATGCTATTTTGAAACTTGATCCTTCACTGAGTGAAATGAGAGTGTTATCTTGATAGACTGCAGTACTAGGAAATAGTGTATGAGGACTTAACTGTGGCAAGATATTAGTACATCGGTAATGAAGTCCTGTCTGTAAAGATGATTCTATCATGGATGGCAACATGCACTTCAGTACAGTTATTGGAGCAACCTCATTTTAATATATATATGTATTTTATATATATATGTATATATATAAAATTCTTCTTGATACTTAATGTATTTTCAGATATCTATTATTTAAAAGCATCCTTTATCATTGCTAAATTAGCCAAACCAGTACAAAATTAAGTGCAAGAAAAATACCAATTCACATAGTTTTTTTGCCAGTAATACAAAAGGGACTATTCAGCTTCTCACATTTACAGCCATTTAGGAATTTTGATTTAGAATGACTAAGGGAAATGTTTCTACATTCAAAAGATGTCTCAAAATAATTTCTGTTCTGTTTTGTAATGGGAAAACTACTTTTTACGGAGATTGCCTACTGGTTAGTGGTGGTCGATGGAAAACTTAAAAAGGAGTTGGTGCTATCCTAAGTCTGAAGCAGTCTGATGACCCCCTGGAGATGGGAGAGGAGGTTTTCCTTTTAGCCAGTAGCACCTTTGTCCTCAGCTAGAGATTGCTCAAAAGGATGCTTTAGCATTTCCCAAAACACATTCCAGATTTGTGGGAGAGGAAGAGGATAGTGTTTTATGAAGGCACACCCATGCTGAATTTGCAGGAAAAAGGAAAGAAAACAGAAAGCAGTACTGCACAATGCAGTTATAGTACAAGGCTCATTCTTGAAACCTGAATATCATGCTAGAAGAAAATCTAGATATGTGTAATATTTTGAAGAAATACTTTGAAGGCAATATTATTTAATTTTTTTTATCAAAAAAGAAAAAATGTTTCTGTGTAAATGTGGATAGAATGCTATTTAAGAAGGGAACTGAATATTTGTATTGCAGCCTTAAAGAAGCACATTTTTACTGCAATATATTTTTTTTTTTTTGTAAACTACGGTCTGCAACTCAGCAGACCATGACTGAATGCTTTTGAAAACTTGTAGATTACAAACATGAAATCACAATTAATATCCTCTAAAAGTAATTTCAGAGCTTTCACGTCTTAAAAAAGGACAATGTGTACTGCTTCACAAGGTAATGCAGCTAATCAAAAAAAGGAGTAGAATTAAAGTATTTACATAATGAGCAATTCTACAGAAGGCGATCATCCCCATGTAAGCACTGCTGATTATATCCCACGCTGCTTTTAACAAACTCTACCAGATTGGATCCAGTCATCAGCACTTTCAGAGAATCCTTAAAAGCCTTTTATGGGTCTTTACACTTAGTGCAGAATGATGTTCTTCAGGTAGAATATGCTGGTGAGAGAGGACAGTGTCAACACAAGGTACCAGCAGGAGAAGAGGACTTCGGCGTCACCAGTGATCCCATACTGGGCTGTGCTGGGAGCTGCAAAGAGAAGAAAAAGGGGTTAAGTGAAAATTTCCACTCGTAGACCCCCATGTTCTTAATTTTCATTAATTCTTCTAAGATAACTAGTAGGGCAGCAAAAGCATTCTTCTGAAAACTGGAGACAATGCTGCAAAGGCGGCCAAGCCCTCCTGCTACACCGCTCAGTGAATATTACTTCTTGTTTTATGGAGGATAAATCATTATTAAGGCAAGCATTTAAAAACGTGAGTACTTAATATGAGATGAGCACTTCATGTTTAAACATCTGAATAATTTATCTGTTTTTAAGTTACTGAGCATTAAGATCTCCACTGAAATCAATGAGAGGTGAATATATTTAGCTCTGTTGGAAAACAACTCATTTTTTCCCTGACTTTAGAAGCCAAAGGTTGACAATTTTGCTTAGCCAAAGAGATTCATATTTATTTTCAGTCTCTCTGAAGAAATTGCATTTACTTGCTTTAATACAAAGCCTTTCTCAAATTCCTAAGTAAATATTACAGTTAAAATAACAGTGTCAAGAAACAAGTGAGGAGACAATAATTTGCAGCAGTTTTGAGCATCTGCTGGCTATCCCGCCTGTGGCGTGGGAATGGACCTGGGCAGAAACCAACAATTTTGTTCTTGAAAAGTCACAGACAGGAGGAAGGAAAAGGATCTGTTACCTCATGCTGCACCAAACTGAAGCTGTCAGGATGATGCAATTGGGATGTTCGGCTGCTAAAACACTCTAGGCTCACTTTGGCCCACAGACTTCTCTGCAATATTCTCTGAAACCAAATATTTTTCTTTTATATGATGCATGAAACCCCAACCTCTTATAGATGTACACAGCATCCTGTGCTCTTTGGTTGAACACTGGTATCAAAGGCTTTGCTTTCCAGGCTATATGCATATAATATAGCTAATTCTAAAACATAATATCTTTGCAACACTTGTATCCAGTGCCATTTCTACAAGCAGGCATCGCTTCTGTCAATGGCACTTCATTTAGATGCAAGTAGCAGATTTGTTTTTTTGGCTAGATTGACCCAATGTCTGCCAGAAACATGGAGCAAGACTGAGCCAGCTTGGAGCCCATGTCCTGGTGCTCAAGGCCTTTTCCTGGCAGAGGACAGAGGTGTCAGAAAGGCAGGAGGGGAACAGAAATTTCCAAGCTCATTCCTGATAACCCATCTTGAGTGAGCTGGGGATGTTCAACCCAAAGGCTTGGCTGCAAAAGGGAGAAACCACCAACATAGTTACTTTGAAAAACATGTAAGCCATGTGTGAACAAAGAGGAGAGGTCACCCCAGAACCCAGGGTTGATAGGGAGTTGGAAACCACATGGAGGATCCTGCCTTTTCTGCAAGATCTCTCCTTTCACCCTATTACATTGCTGTCCCAAGGTGTCCTCAAGGCACTGGGCTACCTGGACCAAGAACACCAAGAGATAGTCTGAAGCGGAGACTTCAGCCAACAGATCTACTCTGCAGGTACATGGAAGACAGCTACATAGAAGAGGTACCAATAGTGCAGAAGACAATTTCCCTGGGGCCAAGCCAAAGCTTGTCCCACCGCCTTGCCCAGGACCAAGCCACCTCTGACAGCACTGCTGCCCCTTGCCAGTGCCAAGTCCACCTCTGGCAGGGAGACACCAGGGTATGGCACACACAGTGCTTCAGAGTAAACAAACTTCACCAAATCCTCACGTGCTTCCCTTTTGGGCAGAGAAGAGGAGGAGGAATAAAGCATCCCTGATGGCTGACATGATCCATGCTGCTGGGCTGTCCAGGAGGGTTGCATGGTGTGGGCAGGATGGACCCTAGGGAGGAGAGCAGGACCTTGCTTGGTGGTATGTGCAGGATGTTCAGTTCAGTCTGAACACTGAAACATAAACATCACTTTGCTTTCTATACAGAAACCTGAGGTATGTGCTACCGGGTCCATTTTCAATGTATGACATTTTATTAGGCGCAGAGTATGTGACAAAAACAAAAATCATTCAATTCCCCCCCAGGCAGAAAGGTTCAGGTAATAAAAAAAAAAATTACAACACAAAGTTTGATTTTGAAGCTTAGTTTAGTGACTTATAACCATGACTAACCGCAGGACAGGGCACTCTCCTCATTAAAAAGGAACTTTCTGTGATAAGTCAGTATGACAAATCAACATTTAATTTATTACAAAAACCAGGCTAGCAAGCTGAAGCATAGCGTAGGTGGTATTTCATTTTATCATATTAAAAGAGTTTCCCTAACGTAAAGATAATTTGAACTACGGTGGCTATAAAAGCGAGTGGAAAATTATGTAAATCTGATTTCCTGCATATGAACCAATACTATCTTTCTAAAGCTTATTAAATCATATCTGGATTGTTTCAGCACAAAGGTACTAGGTGAATTAATGGGGGAAAAATACATAGACTTGAGTAGATAATAGAAAAGAGTTATGGTTCACAAAGCTGGCTAACCAGGAGAATTTGATATGAAAGAAACCTGAAGAAGAAGCAAATCTGGACCAGGTTAAGTGACTGGACTCTGCTGGGTTTGAATAAATTGCCCCAAAGGCTGAGTTTGCATAGTACAGGGAGGTCAAACAAGTGCAGAGGCTGGTTTTGTTGATCCATGGGTGATATATTAGCCCTGTTCAACTCCACCCTGTCCCACACCTCACCCCCTCTGAGGAGCTGGGGTGTTGATGCTATGGCTGGGTCTGACAAACAAGATTTCAGTTCAAAAATCATTTAATAAGCTCTCCTAGTTTCTTTAAACCTGTCTTTGGCATTACAATAAAGAATGAAATCCAGCTGTGCTCTGTGGCTTCCAGGTTCACTGGGACTGAAGCTCTGAAAGAGCTTAAGCAGAAATTTAAAATTGGTCTCCAGCCCCTCTAATACTGGATCCATTTCCTCAGACTCCTTTCAAGAGGGCAAACTGGTGCAAGCCTTCTGACATTAGGGTCTGCTGATTAGTACCTGCTGGGTATATTTCCATTCATGAGACCTGCAGTGACATTTGCTATAGAAAACCAAAATAAACCTGGAGCTATTCATATTTGCGTCCACATGGCCCCAAGAGTTCCCCTGAACAAAGATATTGCTGTCATTGTGGAAATGTCCCCAAAATCCATGGCGCACCAACAGGCAAACTGATCAGAAACTGGCTTTAAGGGCCTTTTTTGGAACTGTGTACTGCAGGTTTAAATAGCCATGCTATGTTAATTCAAACTGGAACCGGTAGCTAGAAAACATTTGCCGTACGCCTGCCCAAGACCAGCCGTTCAGGTGCTGGTCTTCAACCCTTTAATTCATCGGTCGGTAGAAAAAGCCTGACAACTCTTCAGCTTGCCTTAATGGTCTTCTTTTATAATTAGCAGCCCGAATTAGAGCACCCTTTGGGCAGCTTGGCTGGCAGAAATGGGCAGGGTGCTGCCTATGCGTTCAGCTGGGGAACACTCGGTTGCCTCAGGTACAATGGATGGTGACTTGTTGATTCCAAAAGTCTTGACAGATCATTGTGTCTCTTAACTTCAGTCCAACTTCTGGAAATCTCCAAGTGTTTGTAGTCTCCAAAGTGAACTTATAAGCAGATCTTCCTCTCACTCTTAGTGGCAAATGGGTTGCATCAGGTGCAACGTCACGGTAAGTCTACTGGATGGCATACAGTTTATAATGTCACGCTTGGGTCTTAAAAATTCTTAAAAATTAATAAGCTTCTGCTATCCTTTTCTTTTTCACCTCAGTATTTTGATTAACTTTTCCTGTGGCTACCTGACTGCTTTGCTGGGAAAAGAAAATTCTGTTTCCAAATATTAACAAAATTCTGTACATCTTTTGTGATGTTTCACAAACTTTAAAATGTGAACAATATTAATTTTAAAAATTAAAGATTCTTAGTATGGTCTGCTTAGTTATTATTCTAGAATGGAAAATTATTTTTTATAAGTGCTAAGTAGTTCTTGCTTTCATTGTCATCGCTGTGTAATTCTAGGCAAGGTCATTTTGTACTTGGACTGGTTAATTTTCATAGGGCTTTTTTTGAAGGTTTGCTATATCAGACTAAAACCCTTAGTTTAGGAATGAATGAAAAGGTTTAAATGTTTGAAAATAGCATGAAACTTACAGCTGCTTTTTTTCCCCCACTAAGATCTTAGCATTGAATGTAATTGTTTTATACGGACACACACATTTGCAGTCTTAATATTTGTAGAGTGAGATAATGGTGGAGGCATGTATGATTAGGTATTAAATAAAAGCATGAATTATTTGACTCCCTGATTACATCTGCAGATATCCTGGGCATCTCCATAATACCCATCACCACCATTATAACAGAGCACTGTTTATAACTGATTTTACAGCGGGTGAACCTTTTGGTACACAGAGGGGGGAAGGAGAACAGTGGTTGGCCTGCAGAGAGGTATTTATCTGGCTAAAGATTCTCATCCAGAACAATGTCTCAGTAACTATCTGAAATAGAAACCAAGGTCAAATTGTTTGCCTCCCCTTGTGCTGATCTCGCTGTGCAAATTCAGTTCAGAGCTGTGGTAGTGGTACCTTAAAAGACAGCGAATTTCTATCTAGAGAAAGATTAAAATGAGGTTGATGAAAAGTCTGATGTTTGAAATATAAAATGACCTAGGATTTAGAAGATGCAATAACTTTAAAATATATCAACTTCAGTGACTGAGGGTCAATAGCTTACTTTCTTGCTAATTGACAAGTGAAGCCCTGTGCCTGGCAGCAGGGTGACTGAGTGCTGGTGGGCCCAATAGCAATGTTTGGGTGTTACCATGTTTAACTCAAGGCATTGGTTGCCATCCATGTATGACTAGAGGAAACGGTTATAAAATTTCTAGGGGAGAGACTCCTTGTCTGTGGTCCCTGGTCTAGTAAAGTAGGGGCAGGGTGTCAAGCTGAGCTGAGCACATGGCAGCATCGCTGAAGAGCTGTGAAGGGACCCAGTGGGGTTTGGCAGGTCCCTGTCCATGCCATCTCCCAGAAGATAGTTCTTGTCCTGCAGAGCTCTGTGGGGAGTCGTGTGTGCCTTGGGATCTGCAGTCACCACCTGCCCGCTGGCAGCAGCCCTCAATATTGACATCCAGCAGTAGGTAACAGGAACGGATTTTGTGTGCACATATTGCACTGCATCCTCATAAGCATTATGAGGTGTGTCTAATCTCCCTTAATACATTAAAATTATCAGTAAATCTGTACGACCATTGCTCTTGTTGCACCAGGGGCAGAGACACACGGAGAAAGTTTCTGCTTCCATTCCCCGCTTTGCTTTGTAACTCCCTGTGTTATTAGTTATTAACAAAAGCTGGTCCATTTCTCACTTTTGACAAGACCACATCTAACATCTGAGAGTCATTTACATGCTGTCACACTTCTGCTAAAGGAGAAACCCTTGCTAAGGTCAGCACTCACTGTGTCCCGCATTGCTGTCAGAGCACGACCACTGGCCAAGGTCCCTTTGTGCGCGCCCCTGAGGTCCACGTGCCCTTATCAAGCTCTCCTTTTTTCTAATTTAGTGATTATTCTACATAATACTAATGTTAGCAGTTGTGAAAATATTTAAGCGCGCTCTTAGCGCAGATAGGATTATATTCAGACGTCTCTCCTAGTGGTGAATAGAAAGGAACAAAGTAATATTATATCAGTATCTCTAATTAATACAAGAGATTAGGAAAAGTACTATGCTGTAATGTGCAAACCAACATTTCCTAACGCCAAGCACTGTATTAACCAGAAATAATTATAAGCTTTAATGCTGATGCCTTGTAGACAAAAGCATGGACCTCTCTAGGTTGTCTGAATAAGCAAGACTAATTCTGTTAAATGGATTATGCAAAGAGATGTTAATGAGCATTTCATTTAACTATATTCAGGTTAATGATTTATTATAGGAAAGCCTTAATAAATAGGTTTTTGTGCAACATTTAAAATATACAGAGAAGGAAGGAATAAACTAACTCAAGGTCAAAGCAGTAAGAAAAAAGAGATGAAAAAGACTGGGCTGTCAGAAATAGTTTTTTAAAAGAAAAGATTGTAAGATAATGGGACTCTGAAGGCTCAGTTGAGTCCTACAGATAACATCTCTAAATATTGTTACATGTGAAGTTAGCTGAGGATTTATGGCTTTGGAGGAGTGGGTCGACAGTCTATAAAAGACTGAATTAGAAAGCAATGGCTTGTGATAGGAGAGGTAATCTGCTTGGAGAACACTAGAACAGGCTTACGAGTGTTTTGACCAAAGGAAAGTTTGTCAAGAAGAGAAACCTCACTCTGTGCCTTGGAAGCCAGGCAGGACTGTAGAAAGCTTGACCTTGGGAGAATAAAACCTTAAAATCTTGTGTAAAAATGAATCAGCGAAGATACCAATTTGTTTAGTCTTATGCAAATGCAATCATCCTCAAGGCTAAGTGCCCGAGACAGGAAATTTACAGCGATGGAAAATTCACTAGTGAAGTTAAATAGATAAATCTGAATGAGGAGGCCCTTTTGAAGTGTGTGCCAGATGGAGACTTTGATTAAACAGAGCTTTGACCATGATAATAACACTTGGAAAATGCTGATAATTTGAGTAATGTTGAAATGCATTTGGACCATTTCTGTGGTAGCTGGGAGCTGGACATGGTGACTCAGAAAGTCCTCTCCTGTCTGATGTTCTTCTGTTACTGGTACGAATCACTGAAATTCCTTTTAATGAGAGAAAAACATACAGCACTGCCCAGCCCAACATCCCCAGAATGCATTTGAAATGCAAAATGCTTATATTTTAAATAATGGCATACACTTTAGGGTCAAAATGTTTTGCTTATTCCAGAAAAGAAAGTCAAGTGAAGAAATCAGAGAAGAGCTGTGCAGCCCTAACTTTCAGAAAAGTGAAACACTTTTTACGTGATGGCACACGAGGCACTGAAAAACATTTTTACTGAGTATGACAAACTGTTAGATGAGGAAGCTCAACACCACTGGACATGTCCTCGCCTGTGTGCAGTGCTCATTTGTCTCCCCAGTCCTTGCTCACGAAGCCATAAGGACAAGGATTACGTTGGGAACAAGGGAGGAACGTGCCAGTGCGACACCACCTCCATACAGTCATCTATATCAAATACATTAGTATAGGGAACAGCCAGATTTTGCTCTGTTAATGCCTGTGCAGCCATTCACTGTGTTACGTGGGTGTAATTTTGGGTAGAATTTTGCTTTTCTATAATTTCTAGCTAGGAGTCACTCAGCACTACTGAGACAAATATATCTGAAAATCCTTGAGAAAGGAGACAGGAAATATTGCAAAAGTTGTCCATGAGCTAACTCAGCCTGGATGGATTTATGCAACTCCTTCAGCTGATTCTAAGACAGAGCTGTAGAGGATATAGCCAAAACCTGTGAGGTTCTTAAAAGAGTGGCTTTGTCATTCTCTGAAATGTGAGTGTTGGCAGGAAGATTCGGAAGATGAGCTCCCCCAGTAGTTCGATGGAATGGATAAGAGAGGGGTATTGTCAGGTCCTTCTCATTGGCATTCACACAAGGCTGCTGTGAGATGCAGAGACTGTAAAATGAATGGCTTATGCTGACTTGTTTCTTATTTCTAATTTAAATGAATAATGTAACATTTTTTGAGTCTTAAAATAGGAATACAGAGAATAAAAGATTATTGCTATAACTGCAGAAGCAAAACCCAACTATTTGTTGCACTAAAATATTAAAGCTTATATTTTAAATACTTGAGATAGATATGCCACCAGCAGTGTTTTAAAGTGAAATATTATCACTGTGTGTGTTTGCACGTATATCTGTGTATGCACAGAAAATAAGAAAGTAGCATTTCTTGTTGCAGTCATAAAGAGCCCAGTTGTGCCATGCTCTGTATCTAATTCAAAACTGGTTCTTTACACTGGTTCTGACTGAGTTAAAATATAAAATACAATATTTTCAGGACTAAAAAGGAAGTCAAGCAATCAAAACATGAAAACTAACTCAGCCACCCAGCGTTGTAATTTCCTAATTTTGGGGATCTTTACCTGGGAATTTGGGATCCCTGGCTGTGGAAACAGACATCCAAGGAGGCAGCAAAAGAAACACGCTTCCTCCCTGCCCTCCGCAATAGTCAGTCGCCCTTTCTGTTCCACTCACTCACACACCGACAAATAACTTGTGCTAAATATTGTAAACAGCAAAGTACTAATTTAAAACCAGCTAAAAATACACACAGTAATGTAAACTTTAAGCAAGATGATTTTTGCTTGCTTATTAATGTGATGGGGCATGCCAGACACATTTTGCAGTTGTTCAAACTAGACCTACTTAGTGAGTACTTAACAGCTGCATTTCATTAAGATTATAGAGAAAGCAAGACCATAACTGATGAAGGTTGTTAACTATGTGCAAAAGGTTTTTAAGTGTCTTAATTTCTGTTCTCAAATAACTCTCTGGAACAAAGCATTTCCAAAGTCAGCAACTCCTCAAAAATACTTGGTGCAGGCATCTCAACATATATAGAATGTATATGGAAGCACCTCTGACCCCCTTAGGTTGACTCACCAGCAACGTGTTATCTTGCAAACAGAATTGCTCTTGTTTCTACGGAGAGCATCCTATGCTCAGGCTGGAGGATGCAGTTAAGATCTAGCCATCAATTTGGCAGAGTTGCATTTGGAAATATGGTTCTGGGCTGGGAATGGCTTTGGTGGGCAGCAGCAAGAAGCAGCTACGCTCCATGGGCGGTGATGGTGCCAAGGGGTCGTTGAATTGAGTTACCTCTAAGGTTTTTGCCGTCTCCTGTTTGCTTTTCCCCAGTTTCACTTCCTTAAGACCTGCCCAGGTCAGCCACCTCTCAGCAGCCTCTCTTTGATGAAAAACCCACTTTCAAAAGCTCTCCTGACTAATGGAACCCTGAAATTGTATTTTTCTTCCAAACTCTAATGTTTTCTTTTCCAAATTGTCATTGACTCTTCTCATAGAAATCCAGGTTTAAATCTGATAGATATTGTTCACAGCAAAATATTTAATGTAGAAAAAAGAAGGGATGTTATTTTAGAGAAACAAACATCTCTAATTTTTCAAACTTATAAATGGTAAGTAATCTTTCCAGCTAATTTATACTTTTAAAAATCACGGTAATTTGATCATATATAAAGGTACAGACGGATTGGCAAAATTTGGGTAACTTAATTGAGAAAGAGGGTAAGATTTTAATTCTAATTTAATTAGAACCTTTTAATTCTAATTAAGTGGATGCTATTGTTATAGAGTATTTAAGATATCAGAAAAAAAATCCTATCCAAGAAGGGAGGCACATGGGATATCTTGCAGTGAGGGAGAAGATCCGAAAAACTCAAAACCCATGATTCTGGATGTTTTTACTTCACAGGCCAAAGGAATCACTGTGGTCCTCTGTGTCAACGTGTGCTTTTTGAAGGACTTCAGCATCTAATTATTAGTGACATGATAGAAACCTACAGAACCTATTAACATTTTTTATTCATTCAGTATATGTACACCACTGAATTGTTAAAAAACCATGATACTACCCAAACTACTGCATTTGAATACATTTGAATGCAAGCACTTTATATTGCTACTGTTTTCACAATGAAAAGGTATTGTTAAAACTTTATTGCTTATGTGTGATTTGTTTCCAAACTTGCATTTTAAATTTTAGCATGTGGTTGCCAATAGAAAAGTCCCCATTTACAGGCAATTATCACACAGTGGTACCTAAAAATCCCTGTAGTTATTGCTCACTCTAATTATATGGTCTTGCTGTTGTTCCTACTCAGTAGTGCTTGAAGTGTGGGCTTTTCAGTGGGAGCCAGGCACACACTGTTTTTGCTACTCCATATTTCTGAATCTACAATGGATTCAGGTAACACATGAAAAACGGGCAATGGTGATTTGGAGAAACTCTTAACAACAGCAGCCCTAACACAAAAGCCTGTTTTGTAGATAATCAGTGTAAATAATAGTTTCCCCACATGCTGCTGTCTGTCAAGTTATTTCTTCAAGCAAATGTCTCTGGGTATCATAAAATCAGAAAAACAGTGGTGCTCAGACAAAGCAGGCTCACTCTAATCTTTTGGGTAGTGCAGACACGCTTTTGTTGCAGCTGCAAAAAAACAAAAACAATTTTAAGCACTTATGCATTGTTGTATGGTGTATCTTTAATGGAATTTCATTTAGACAGATAAATTTGATCATATCAAATAAAAACCCACTTCCATTAAATAATGCCAATGAAAAGAATCTTGCTAATACATTAATAGGATAAATGAAGCAGGCACTGAACACAGAGTGCCTTAGTGTTTAACAGGATAAAATAGTACAGTGCTGACATACCTCCTTTCTACTGCAGGGAATATTTTATTATTCTAAGAAGTATTTATGAGGAAAATTACTGTGAGGGAATGGAATAAAATTTGGCTTTATATATCATTCTTTATGCTCAAGTTATCTCAAATTTCTTTGTACAGATGAGAAATACAGTCATAATCGAACAAATAAAGTATCTTTCAGGAAGTTCAGAACTGTAGGTGTGTAGCAGCCTCAGAGGTCCGAGAGGACTTTTAACAGATGGAAGAGATATCAGTCTCAGTCCTGGGATGAACCCAGTGCTTAACTGGATCACCACCTTATCCCTGCTTTTAGCCACTAAAGGAGACAGGAGAAATCAGCCAAGTGCCTTGTCCAGGGAGTAAAGCAGAGCACATAATCGATGGCACTGAACAGACATCTCGCTGTGTGTCAAAGCAGACTGAGCCTGAACATAGCTGTTCAGAACAAACAGCATTGTGCACCAAGCCACTGACAATCCCAAACCATCTTCCCCAAGACTTCTAGGACTGACATGCAATACAGGGACCGTCCCAAGGTGACTCCAGCTGAGATTTTAATGCAAGAACCTCAAAACTGGATGTGGTGTAGTGAGAAGGAGCTGCACGCATTTCAGAGGGCAGATTAAAATTCAAAATAAACTTAGTGACTAAGAGAAATCTTTTGACCAGAAAAAAATATAATTCAATTCAATAAGGCCAAAAAAATTCTGTTCGTTAACAAAAATAGCCAGCTGCACATGTACTGGAAGAACAAGAATTGACTCTGCGATAATTCCTTAGAAAAGCCTCTGTGATTACATTGGATGATCCATGCTATCTTACTGTGAAAGGAGAAATATGTTTCTGGGGTGTGTAAATAGAAATGCAGCCTACGAGGTAGTTCTGCTGCTCTCCTCAGCATGGGAGGGCTGTGTCTGGTGTGGATGGGTCACTCTGGGAGATGCACAGACTGGCTTGAACAGCCTAGAGAAGATCAACGAGAACATGTCACCTAGGAGGAAAGCTTGGAACAGCAGGACAGTTCAAAACCCAAGGGGGAGAGGGTGTCCTAATAACAACCATGGGATACACATAAGGATTGCCCCTGGAGAAGGTAAGGGAACGATCTGCTTGTGTGTGTAGCAGGTAGAACAAGATCAACAGGTCTGACCTGCAGTAGGTAGGACCCAGAATAATTATAAAGGCAAACTTAGCCCTGGGTTGCACGGAAAGGATGAGGACTCTGCATCATTGCAGAGTTTTAAGAGCAGTGTGTACAAATATCTGTCAAGAATAACAGTAGACACCCCCTCTCTTGCCTGTGGGAAACGACCTTTTTAGATGTTCTCTTTGGGCTTTTCAAAATAATAATCCAGGAAAGCATCATAATTAGCAGTGATTGAAACAATTTCATTTTGGAACTGGGGATATAACAGGTACTAGAAAGGAACAACAGCTACCTCCAACAGGGAGGGTGGCTCATGGCAGAGACAAAGATCAGGTACCTCAGCAGCAGCTCATGGAGGCAACTCCCCAGTCCATAGCACAGGCTGCAGCTCCATTTCCCTCTCCTGGAAATTGGCTCTCAGTTCTTTCTGATGGCTTAAGGACATGCCCATTGTATGCAAACTGCACAGAAAACTTTAAACAGATCTTTAATTCTTGTAGAAAAATGAATGCAGCTGTGGAACCTATAATTAGCATATGCCTCTTGGCTTATCAAACCCAGCTCTGCTGTTGCATTGTGTCTTGTGATTTCCCTCATAAATATCTTAAGATCTATCTTAAAAGCAGTTGCTTGTCTTCCACTGGGAGCAATCAGTGGAAGGTTTCTCTACAGTTGCACTTCTGAATGGGTAGGAATTTTCTTTCTCCTAGGATAAATTTATCTTTGGATGAGCTCTGTCTCCTGGATCTCACTGCCCTGTTTCCACAGGCACCACTCGTGTATGGTTTCACTCTGTTAGAGTAAGCACCGCCTTCTAGTCTCCTTCCTCTTTCTCTTCTTTCTTTTTGCATAATAGGAACAACAACAGGTTCAAACACTTTACAAAAACTTGCAGTTTTAACCCATTTCTTTGTAGGATCAGACCCTGAAGGGCTATAATTATCACTAATGTTCCCACATTAGAACTATTAATAAGTTAAAGGGCACTGTTGTTTCTATGGCTTGAAATAAAACCTGATTTCCGTTTTCTTTTAGTTTGCCAAGCTTTCCTCTCCTTCTTTAGATGTGCTAAAAATAATTTACCCAAGGATTATTAAAAAAAAGTAAAGATTTTTTGGAATATTATTTCATGCTTTATTGCAGCAGTAATCTCTTTGGTAAGGTTATCTTCAGTGACTCAAATAACTTTGCCTTCAAATAAAAGTTATTACTTTGCCCAAAGGCCAAGCAAAGAGTGCTTTCTGGAATCAGATCCACTCTGCCTCTTTGGAACATATATGAGAAAAGTTGAATAAATGCAAACCTAGCATAGCTGGATAGTCAGACTTATATGATCTACTGCAGTGTATTAATGAGCCAGAAATACTATCTAGGATTTCATTAGCAAAATAAGACCTATTTAACAAAAATATTACATGAAATAGCGAAAATTCCAAGTCAAAATTCTAACAAAAGTCAAGGAAGATTATCATATTGCTGTCTCCCTACATTAGTTATGCAGCCAAAGCGACAAGGCTGGCTTCAGAAATGCAGTCTGTAAGCACCTCTAGGCAAAAAACCAAAACCAAACCCAAAATCCACCCCCTCCCTGCTGAAAACTCTGAACTTTAGCCTAATTGCAGATGTTTCGATTAATACTGTGCTTAGTAGGCTGGAACACAATTGCATAGTACTGAAATAAAAATTATAACATCTGTGTAACCTGGCTGATAGATAACATTGCAATAGATAACAGTGTTACATCTTTTTGCGTAAATAGATGGGCTGTTCTGTGTAACCAGCCTCTTCCATTTAGTGATGCACGCTGGGGCGCCTGACCTTGTGGTCATTGCCAGAAAAAAAAAAAAAAGAAAGAAACAGCCTAAAGAAAAAAATCCCGAGTTTCACTATGAAGACATTTCTATAGTCATCTGAAGCCTCCTGAATTTCCTGGCTTAAGCATTAATTCCTTGAACTGAGAATTGGACGCTACTGAATTTTTTTTCTATTGGATTTCAGATTTACCAATGCTTTGTAAAAGAAAGGCAATGCCTCATTACAGAATTGTGTAAACTGTAGAGCACAGCATACTGCATCCTATTATCTATCAGCAGAAAACTAATTTCATAACACCAGTGTAGTCAGCAAAGCCAGGAAATGCTGCTTGTGTTTGTGCCCGTTTACAAGAATACTGTTCATTGCCCAGAATAACATATTATCATCATAAATATCGTCTGTAGTTCTGATAGGAAAGGGTATGGTAAAAAATAATGACCCCATATTTAAAATGTGCTAGTTACGTGTCTGTAGGCAGGTACTGCGTCACTGTGCACCAGAGTCTGAGCAGTCAGACACAAGAATACTTTGCATTGTATTTCTATGGGATGGTGCATGGTAACTGCAAACAGGATTGACAACAGCCTCTAGTTCAACTTCCCACGAAATTTTGGGCCAGGTGATCTTCTGAGGTCCCTTCCCACCTGGGCTGTTCTACAATTCAACATATTTCCCAAGATCTCAGTAAAGGTATCAAAGTCCTGAGACATACATGGACTCAGACACAAGTTCTGAATGGATACTGGATTGGGGCTATTCTTAATTATTGTATATCTTAAACTGTAATCCACCAGACAAATGTACAACTCCCAGACTGCCCTTCTTGCCCCAGATTTGGCGAGAAAAACATTTTTTTCTGAGTTTACATATGGAAAAACACAAAATTTATAGAAAAGAGGAAAGAAGTTCTTCTGTTGAGAGTGAACCATGAAATCACCTTTAGATCAATATTCTAAAAGATGTAGCTACTGAAACACTTCATTACTTTAAAATGCTTATTTATACTTTATATCAGAACTAATTTCTGTTGAACTTATATATGTGAAATCTTATCATATTAGTCAATTGGAGGTCCCATGTACTATATGCTTATATGATGGGCATGGTTACCTGGCTACACTATGGTGACTAAATATGGATGTCACATTCATCTTCCAAGCTTTGCTTCTAGAAAGATGAGTTTTTGTATATCTGCAGTGTGATGTACACACCGTTTCTGAAGTGCATATGTCTAGTATTTTTTTTGACAGGTTTTCTATTTGAAACTTTCATTTTTTAGACTATTTTAGATTTTCAAAAATGTTCTAAAATTTGGCACACATATTTTTGATTATCCAGAAGTTAGAAGTTCTTACTTATTTGGCAGAAGTACTTAGCAGACAGATGTGCTTGCTAACGTGATAAGTACAACACATTTCTGTGTCATAAGAGGCACACTATGGCTTTCAACTACAGATCTTACTAAAGTGTCTCTCGCCCCTTCAAAACCCTTCCTTCCCATGTATGTGAGGCATGCTTCACCTGCATTGCTCTTGGCACAAAACCAGCTTGTATTTTTGAGTCTAAACCCTTTTGTCTTGTCTGGAAGATGTGGCATAGCCACAGCTGTAGATGTAGAGGGGAATAGCAATAGAAAGGGACCATTTTAAGGGAAACTTGTAGGAAAAGAAAAAATAAATAATTAAATAATTTCATTATATTATGCAGTTTTCTGCTCATACTGCTGGTTTTGGATGTGATGTGTTCAAGGCTGGAACTACCTTCTTACCTACATATCTACAGCACACACCTAGCCCGGATTTTGCTAGCATCTGTGTCAATAACAAGAAAAATAGTCATCTCTTGCTTAGCTTAAAATTGAATAAAAAAAATACACAGAGGGAAAGACATCAGGTCTAGAACAGGCTGACATTGGATTCTGCATGGAAGCCCAAAATTAAATGGAGGAGAATGGGTCATGATCTTCCACTGGATATGGTAAACACAGCTTTGGGTAAGGGGCCATTGAGAAGATGACTAGAAAATCACTAGGGAAAACACTGGAACAAGCAAGCCAGCGAACCATTCCCATTCCCCATCCCTGTGTTGTATCCCAAACCATGAGGTCTAGATAGGTTCTTCAATGAAGAAGAACCAAGAAGAACCAAGAACTGTGGCTCTCCATGACAGATAACCATGCTCAGATTTCCAAAGTATGTAACTTTTGAGTCACTTGCAAAGGGTCAAGTTTGATAAATTTGCCCAATTCAGAAATGTGATACTCTAACAAAACTATGGAGTGATAAAGTCAATTGCTGAGAAAAACAGGTTGTTTTGAAAATAATATGTGTGGCTTGTGCTTTCAGGTACTTACGCACATAATTTTGGCAGCCTACAATAACTGCTTCTCTGACAATGTTGCCCTCATTTTAAGTGTCACATCTGAGAAAAGGAAAAGCATTTTAATGTGACAGAAAGATTTGACTTGGGAGCTAATTACTTTAATTTGATAGAATTTTTGTCTCATCTGCATACTTGACAATTATTTATGACTTACATTGGTAATTAGAGGTTGGGTCTTGTACTGGAATATCGTAAATAGCTTTGAAGACATTTGCTGATCCTTCCAACTTTTAGAGGAAACCAATTTATTAGTAGTTAATATGTAAAATATTTGTACTTCTGACCTTTTGTAAAACATTCTTTCTATATTTTAAATGATCGGTTGTCAGAATCATTTTCCTCAAAATGAAGTGTGACATTGTAAATAAGCTCTTGAATTAAGCAGCATATTAAATCTATGTATTCAGTGGCAACCTTTGATAGTTCTCATATATCATGAAGATTTTGTTGGTTCTGCTACATTGAGGCAATGTCATACAGCATTGTGAATGATAATTTTTTACACTGAACTTTACAGTTTCTGGACAGTTTCAACATCATTCTTCTGATCTTGACAAAGGATATTGAGTTAAGCAGGTTAGTACATGATTTCTTGCCTTTTTTTGGTGACTGTGTATGAGAAAGGAACTTTTTGCTGGAGGAGCTGACAACCTTTAAACAAATCTTCCAGTGAGGTGGTTGTCAGACGATTTCTAAAAATGCGTTTTTTTATTCAGCTATTCTGCTGATTTTCTCAAGCATGTCTTTGCATAGTGTATATACTGCTTTGGTTTTATAGGTATATTAAAAAAAGCAATCCATGGAAGTTGACTGTGAACCACACTAATAGCCAATCAACTAAACATCAATAGTGCTTTTATTATAATAAGGTGGTGGATGAAATAAATAACAAAGTTGAACTGTTTACAACTTCCAGAAGAGTTAATTTGTGGTGCCACCTTGGATTATAACTGACTAGACCAGTATTATTTCTCAAGTTTGTCTTGTATGTCAATACTGCTTAATCTTGTTCTTTGTAATGGGGTACATCTCAAATAGGAGGACTCTGGATACGTCATATACATAAAAGAGATCTACAGCTTGCTGGCATGTGAAATTCCTCTTATATATATTTCCATGAAACTACCAGCACATTATGTGCTCAGCAGCATAAATAAGAAAGCATGTTACCCTGGCAATTTTACATTTACTACATTAGTTAGTAAATGCAATGGCCACCCTGACTTTCCTATAATAAAAAACTGCTGAGCCTTTTCATGAAAGATGATTGCAATTTCCACTGGCCTGTATATGCAATGAAAAAACGTAACTCATCAAAATCTGAGCTATTTGCTCTTAAGATACAAGAGCGTTTTTCTTGAACACTTGACATGACATTAACTATTCATGAAACCTGAGAGTGTTCAAACACTGCCTAAGTAAAATTGTTACTACTTTTCAACTTGATTGAGATCTTTTCTGAACGAGACTCTACAGCAGCCAGCAAAATGACTCTCCACACATAAGAAATGTAGAGACTGTCCAGGTACTGTAGCTGTGAGCTATCGATTTGCTGAAAAGTCGAGTTCCTCCTCCAAAATTGATTCATGGTAACTGCCTCCATTTGGGTCAAACAGTATTTAACCGCTTGTAAATTTTAATTAAATGATTTGTCACTTTGAACATATAGGTTGTCATCTTGCAGCTAAGCGATGTGTCTTTATCAGAGAATGACTCAAGGGGAAGGCATCCATCTCCTCTGTCACTTTGCCCCCCATTAAGATAATTCGGCTGTTGTGCAGTACGTGAGGCTCCGTGAAACAGACTGTACTTCCTATGAACAAGTCCATCATGCAAATTCTAAAAATACAATTTCTTTCTTTCGTCGTTAACATACGCTTAACTTTCTGACTGTAACAAACACTTCCCAGCAGCACTTGGCAAAACAGTCTTTTCCTTCCAACAACTTTTCCCTTTTTCATGTACACATGACACCTGTAGCTATTCTTACTCAGCTACCCAAGTATCTTTTCTGTGCCTACAGTTATCCTTACTCACAAGATGTTGATTCTAGGAGAAAGTGAAGAGAAGTTTATAAATTGTGTAAATCTGTTGCCTGACTCTAGAAATGATGGTTTATTTTAATTGTGGATTATTTTTTTTTTGTGACCGTATAGCTCTTACCCTCCTTTCTGTGTTACCAGCAATGGAGTCCTAATTTTAATGAATTTAAACAGGTCTTCTGCATGTGCATGCTATACACCACTGATGTAAGCATGTGAATTTCCTATACATCCTCCTCTATCTGTGAGGTTTAATCCTTTGAGGCAGAGGGCCTCTTGCTTGTACAGGGACATGAGCTGTTGCCTTAAAACTGTTATTTTGATTCTGGGGTCCACTGTTTGTGAGCTAAGAGAACCTAATGAGCATCATGTAAAGTCCATCCACAAAATATACAGAAAACATGTATAATATAATCAAGTATTTGTGACTTTTCACTAAGGTGCAGATTTTCTTTTTCTGAAAGTACTTTCAGACTTGCACCCTTTAACCAAGGGTCTTGTGTTAGAATATGCCATTCAACTTATCTTTATTCACTGTCCCTATGATGAATTTTTTGGGGCTTTTCTGGTGAACGAGCTGGCATGGCCATTTGGAAGACTCAGCTTTTGCAGCTACCTCCTGTGTATATGAGGGGGAATGAAACCCCTCACCTCCGGAATGGCTTTGATTTGGCTTTCTGCTGGGAGTCCCTGAACTGTGGGGGTGGTGGGGGCCCCTTGGCAGAGCCCCCCACCCTCCTTGGCTGATGCTGCTTCTACTCTGCAGCTTTTACTGCTGGTAGAGGATTTTGCATCAGGAGACTTTTCGTGCACCAGCCTTCCCCACCTGCTTTTCAGCTTAATCCAGAGGATTTTGGAAACATTATGGCTCAGCTTTGCATATGTTATAAAGCAGAAGAGAAAAAAAAATCCAACAGTTGAAATTTTTCAAAGCTGACTGGGAGCTTTAGGCGTGAAATTCCTGTTAAGACCCATGGCTTTGAAAATCTCTATCAATTAGTACAATATTTTGGTGGAGGTTGCAAAAATAAAATAAAAAAAAAGCATGGGTTGGTGCCTCTGTGGGAGGCCCCTTCCCAGTTAATACTGATTAATGGTAAGGGATGAGTGTGTGGAATGCATTATCGTCAGGCTGGCTCTCCCACTAGCTGAACCTTATGAACACCTCCTGCTCTGCAGGTACTTAGTGTCACTGTGCCCTCTCCATCCCTTGTGTGGGGAGGGGCACTGATACTGATGGGAGGCGACAAAACACGGCTGCAAGGAAATGTGCTGGTGAAAATGAGTTAACTTCCGTAGATGCATTTTCTGAGGAATATTTGCAAGAAGGTTAGTGAGACTATTCAGGGAAGATGCTCAAGCACTGCACTCTGCTGTGTGAGCTCATTGCTGCAAAAGGCCCCTTGACTGCAATTGCGTACTGACCCTGCCACCAGTTGCTGGGTTGTCAGGTGGCTGAGGACAGCTGCAAAAAGTCTCTTCTGTGTGTTATTTTCCATCCCCTTCCTCATCACCCATGTGAAGTCAAGAATCTGGTCTCTTCCATAGAAATACACTACATGCAGCCTTAAAATGCATTTTGAAACAGAAAACAAAAAGCATCAAAAAAGGTTCTTTTGCAGTCTCAGTGATCACCTTGTAGGTCAGCTGCAGCTCACCTCTTAGCATAGTGCTATATTTATGGGTTGCAATCAGCTAAACTTAACATGTGTGTGTTCCTCTGTTCATGTGAAAGCAGCACACACAGACTGTCAGAAACGTTTCCCAGCCAGGCAATGGGCAATTTCTTTCTGCCATTGATTTTGGCTCAAAATCAGGATTTAGAAAGACAAGACAGAAAACAGTATGTGGCACTTGGCAGGAATGTTAGCAACTTTCAATGCAGTTATGGATGCCATATTCTTAAAAAAAGTAAAAACAGAAGGGGAAGTGATATATATTCCCCTCTGGGTAGTAGGTAAAGTTTGGCAGTCAAGGATGAACCTTTCTCTTTGTCTAACCTCTCTGGGAATTAAGGGTGCTTTGTTTTGAGTGTATACCCTATGTCATGCCTGTCTGAAGAGCTGTGCTTTTGCAAAGACAGAGATGGACTTGGATGCCTTTAAAACCATCTTTGATAGTCTTTGAGACATGTGGGAGAAAGATACATTTTGCTCCAAAACGAATTAATTTTTTTCCTAGTTTGTACCGGGTATAACTCTTAACTACTAAAATCCTTCAAGTTTCTACAAAAGGAACTTTCTGATTCACAGAATGAGACCTGGATAGTGATAATCTGCATTTAACAGGCCGAGGATTTCTACCTCTTTATAAAACATAGCTCCTTCTTCATTTAAAATGAAACACTAGAAGGGACTGTACATTGCTGGGGCAGAGGGGAGGACATAGGAGACTGTAGGTATGGAAACCTTACAAACAGCATCACAGGCATTGCTTATTCCTGAAATGTCTCTATAACCAGAGTGCCTTGCTTTGACAATTCACTGCAGACTATTCAAATTACTCGCTGTTTTCCTATTGTAAAATCCATACCCTGCTCATTCAAATGACATGCTCTTGAGCTTTCAAAACCAAGTTGTTCTCTGAATTGCCTCAGTTTGGCAGAAAACTCATTCAGTGTAGTTTTATATACTGTGCTTGTTGTATAAGGAGGCTGAATGGTAGGCAATAATTTCTGTTGCCATCAGAGATATTAAGAAGGATAAATTCTATCAAATTTTTTTCAAAGTCAGAGAGATGCATCCCTGCCATTGTGCAGTATGATTAAAAGAGAAATGCAAGCTGGGTCATGTACCTCGAAAATTAGAAGAAGGATGTACAAAACATGTCAAGGTCAATCATTTCATCTTGGTGTTTGGAATGACAAGCATCAGTGAATATCTCAGCATCACCCAACGTCACTGATCACAATGTGGTAAAATATGGAGGCGGATGGTTTGGAGGGAGCAGGCTGCCTCCATTGGGTTAGTCTTCTGCTGCCTAATGCCAACAGCTTTTTCCTATGAAAAAGTCTGACTCAGCAGTTGAAAAATGGTAAAATATTTTGCAAAACTTTCATCTTAATGAAAACCATCTTTAAAACTTTAACCAGATGGCTTCACAGTTTTTTGTGGCACTGTAAAATTGAGAGGCTCAGTTAAAATCTGGACTTAATGAAAAACATGTATAGGAACAGGTGCCAAAGCACAGGAACAACTACTAAGTGAATTTTCCTTGTCAACCTTACTGGATTAATGGAGTAGCATACAGTATATTGGGCTGAGCTCTTAACGTGTTTCCTTCCACCTATAGGGTGTGTCCTAAATAGGTGTGAGGTTCATATGAGGTGTTGCTGCTCAGAGATACTAACTTCTGGTACTGCCACACTCACATTGAAGATTGCCTTATATACTTGACAAGTGATTGTTTATTTTTAAATTTAGGTTTTGGGGTCATAAATTCTCATGAGCAGCTGGGCCTGGAAGAAAGCAAAGGTCACAGTGTAGCCATATAATACAAAGTATATAGCCTAAACTCTGAGCTCGGGTCCAGCTCTGAGCAAATCATCTTTGTTTTATTCATCAGTCTCAACTCCACAAGCAACCAACCTCTGTCTGCTCATAGTCAAAGACTGTTTAAGCCACCCTGAAAGTTCAATGATTGCTCCACTGCCCTCACTGGTGTATTTGTGCCTTCAGAAGAATTTCCTATTCAGCGGAAGGTCCATCTTTAATAATTGTATAGCCCTGCACAAAACCAGGATAAAACCAAGACAGCACTGCTCCTGGGAGCAGTGACAACTTGTGATAAAACAATACTTTTTTATTTGTTCAGAGCTGCTGTCTAACCCTTTTATGACTGCATTCTTTGAAAGACATGGGCTTGGCCCAACTATCGTGTTTTTACTATGAATTTTTGTTCTATTTTCTTTAACACAGTAGAGGCTGTTGGAAGAAAAACACATGACAGAGTCTTTGCTGGGTTGCCTGATGTCATGCTTAAAAGCGCATCTGGAAAGTTTAAAGGAGGACCAAAACCAGGTTAAAAACCAGCTTGGTAGCCTGAGCCTTGTGATTGGTATTTAGTAAGAAAAGATAAAGATGCAAAGATAGTCCTTTAAATGTTAGGTTCAGAATAAGGAAATGGCTAATCCTGTATTATCTCTGGATGTCTGTTTTCATCCCTAGCTGGAGATATTGCTGGCAACTGCATCAAAATGTCCACATTGCATAGATACTCTAGATGCAGCTGGCAAGAAACTGAAATTTCCATTTGGTGAGAAATTCAGACAGTGAAAAGACAAGAAAAGAAGTGTTGCCTGGAATGAGACGGGTAGCCTGGAAGGAAGCCAGTATTTTTTTTTTCACTCAAAACTCAACAGGCTTTTATTTGAATTTCTTTAAAACTGACATATTCATGGAGATTTCAAATAGGCATTTTCTGACAAGTCCCCTATTCCCCCAAGCCTTCCCTCCCTTAACAATCCAGGTTTGTCAGATCCTTTCCAACCAGCTGTAGCTGTAGGCTCTTTTATATTCTGTGAAGAGTTGGGACCCTCCCTGAAGTTATAGATACGTAGTTATATATACATTTTAAATTTCTGCACATGGCTACACATCTCATCTAGATGGATATATGCATATTTATTCCTGTAAGAATGACTGTAGTTAGCCAATTCTGGCTGATAAAACCTTCACATAAACCATACCCTTATGTGATAAATACAAACAAAGATTGCTCTTTTTTTTGCTAATGAATCACATTCTGGAATCTCCTGCTTCTCTTTTCTCAATCAGAACATGTCCTTATATGCACGGTCTTTAAGAGTAGCTTTCCCATGTCTTGCAGTGTTCCAAGCTGGAAGATTTGCACTGTGCATTTTTCTTGCCCTTCTGGAGCTGGTGCAGGACTGCAGAGTGGCACTGCTGCCTGCATGCACAACACGCTACACTGCTGCAAGAGCACAATAATACACAGCTTTGGTCACATTTCAGATTGACCTGAGTGGTCTCACATGTACTGTGTTACAAGCTAAACATGCAAATATTTATGATTTCTCAGCATACTTTTGGAGCGTAGACCTAAATCATGTCTGCAGATAAAGAACAGAATTTAGATATATGGATCACTACCCCCAGCCTGCCTTTGGAGCAGACCTTTCCAGCCCATGTGCCTCCACACCATCACAGGGAGTCCATCCCCTGCCAGGCTTCCCCCGTCGCCTGTACGGCATCATGTACCACTGTGTGACTGAAGTGGGGAGAAGTCTCAAGCATGTGGACTGAGATGGTCACACATTTAAGCTATATTGATATTTAATAAACAGGTGCCAGAGTTATAAAGAGCAATATCTTTTTAAGATAACATTAATGGTGGGAAGTTAGTGCTGTGCTGAAAAGAGCTTTCTCTGTGTCTCAGAGGTGTGCTGGTTCCCACACTTTATTTCCTACACAGTATACACTTACATACGACACATGCTGACGCCATTTACAATACCATAACTGACTACATATAACGGTAAACCACCAGTGCCAATGACACTGATCCCTTGGAGCTCAGGAATCATGTACAGTGGTGAGCATCCCGCAGAAACGCGGAGGAGCCTTGGGCTCAGATGGCCAGCCAAGCCTGTGAGACGCGGCTCATTACATGGCTTCAGAAACACTCAGGCAAGAGAAAGGGTCAACACCAAAGCAGCAACAGCTAGTAAGCTAAGCATCTCTGTCCACCTTCCACATCCTCTAACCTTTTCATAGACAACAGAAATTATTTCACAGATGTCCCTGCACTGCTTTCCTGGCATTTCTCAAGAGCACTTCTTGGTTAAAATGTGACATTTCAGCGAACCGATCAATGTATTATATCGTGAAATATTCAGAAATTCTCATTTCTGTGTGAAACCCTGGATTTTGTTGGTTAATCAAATTGGTGAGCAGCTTCTCCTCTTAAGTGGGCTTCTCATATTTGAGGAAAAACTCATTGATAGTGAAATCCCCCCTAACAGAAAGCATGTAGGCAATACAATATCAGAAAAAAATATTCTTGCTTTTACATACTGGTATAGAGGGAAGGAATCAATGGACTAAAAATGTCCTGTTTCTAATCCTATTTTTCAGCTGATAGAAGGTAGCTCTTTTGATATTAAATGATGCATCTATTCAGCAAGCAGTGAAAAATATACTTATGATTTACTGTGTTCAAACAGTCTTCTGAACTGATGCAGTCTTTAAACATTGCAGAATGTCACTGAGCACATACTGTGAGCTATTTGAAACATGCAGTTTACTTAAACAGAAACATTTACCTAATTCCACAGATTTTACTTTGAGGATACAGCTTTCACAGAAAGATTTAGAAAATTAAAGTTCACCTGTTTGTAACAGCAGATGAATACAGTACTTTAAAGGCAGTTATTTCTCATAGTGGAGCTGGTATATAATTCTAAGCATTACTGGTTTAAGAACCTGTGCTGCTCTCATACATGTTCCTACAGTAACACGTTACACACTTGATAAAGTGTGCAGATGCATAATGCGGGGTTAATATATGTAAATTATTTTTTTCTGGCAGCGAGAACTATGCTGGAATTTCACATCTGCCTGGAGCTCTGAAATGCAACAGAAATGTCCATAATATGTTATGAATGTAAAGCTTTAAAATAATTTAAAAATAGGATTGATATATTGATCTTTTTTTCATTAGATATTGTTTACCTCTTTGATGTTTACCTACTCATAACAAGTCTTAGTAACCTTATGTACGCTTTTATGTCTGTCAGCTAGGACAAAGGAACCTATGGTGTTCTACTGGGTGTTGGAGGGTGATTAAACCGTCAAATGAAGGAGGTGGAGGGCAGTCTGGGAGACCCTACCTTCCTTCCCAGGATGGGATTATTTGGGAGGCAGTGAAGTGGCCACTGAGAGTCAAAAGCTCTGAACAAACAGACATCTGTTTCTAATATATTTTGGAAGTCAAACTCACAATGATCCAGGATCTGTTATCCTAGATCTTGATCATCTTTTCATACTTGTATGGTTCTTGGAAGAAATTCTAGAAACTGGGAATAGAAAGAAGACAATTTGGGTGTTGGGTGATGAACGACCGGCTGTTTCTCAAGGCTGATCATTCTCTTGTGCCTCAAGGTTCATCTCTCCTCCAGTACTTGCTGTCCCAATGTGAATCCTGCCCACATGAAAAAATCCCTAGTTTAAGATACATGGTGCTTTCATCACCTAAAGACAAAATTAATGGCAAGAAAGAATGCCATAAATTTTGAGATTCAGAGTCCAACCCTGTAGATTTTCCTTGTGTAGATCATTTATTGATTAAAATGGGAATTGCAACTGCATAAGAAGAGAAAAAATGGGGGATTGACATGTTTTGCATGAAACAAATAGAGTCTGTTTAAGATTAGGTATTGTTTGGTATTCTAGCATGTACTAGATATACAGTAAAGGGAGCATTGCATTAGGGAGAAATAATTGAAGTTCAAGGAGTTGTCCAACCTGCCCAGAGTACTCGTTTAAACGTATGCTTTTGTTCCTGAGAAAATTAAATAAGTTAAAGTCATTCTCTCTCCAGCTCCAATTTTTATAAAAGTGCCTTATAACATGTGAAATCATTAATTAAAGAAGATTCCTTAGTTATTCCCTCTGACCTGTCACTGTTACTTATTTAGTCAGCATTAAGAATTCAGCAGCATCTTCAAAGGCTTTTCAAGACACCACCTGTGAACTAATTACGCTAAAGGATGAAAGATTTGTAAGTAACTACAGCTCCTGGCAATGGCTGACAAAATAGATACCAACTGTGACCCCAATTTTTTACCTTTTGCAGCTAATTCTACATGCTTTAAGCATTGTCACTTAAAATTGAGAAAGTAAACTCCCAAATGTAAAAAAGGGCTCCAGCAGAGGAATGCACAAGCATATCACTACAGCTCTCGAACTGTTGATTTTGCATTAGTTGTAAATTTTTTAAATGGTTGTCACCTATTGTTTGGAACTGTAAGGAATCCTTAAGGTTTATTTTTAATCAAAATGTTTTTTTATAGGTAATCATTGAAAGACATTTTGGAGCTGTTTTCACATTGCTTATGACATCTAGAAAATGTCACAAAACTTCTGTACTGAAATTTTACATATGCATCTTATAAACAATTTTTAACAACAGAAGGCCAAACCAGTTGAGTGATTATACTGAATATGAGAAGGAAAATTGGTGAGAATAAAGGTCTTTTGTATGTATCAAGTTCAATACCGACAGTTTGCACAAAAGTGACCTGTATGAGTCAGAGGCAGTAGCAACTCCAGGTTTAAGGACCTTAAGATACCAGTGATATTTTTCCTTTTACAGTACTCCTTCCATATACAAAAATACATATGCCTATACTCATACACAGTAATAACAATAAAAAAAAATATTTTTCAGAGATGTTTTGAGAATAAGATAATTAGTGTATATTCAGAGTTGGACTAAAATCTCAACAGAAGGTGGTTTCAAGATCTTCAGGATCACTGCAGATTCTTCACTTTCTACAAAAAGTAACTTCCTAGTTTGGGCTTTAAGAAAGATACCTGTAAAACTCCACCAGTGATGATAATGTTGAACACCCCATTAGTCATTTACCTTGATTTATGGGAGATCCTTGCCTGCATTTCTCCCTCATCTATCTGCAGTCAAATATTGACTCAGTTTTGGGTTTTTTCGTAACCTTTGGCTCATTATTGAAACACTGGAGGAGGATCTGTCTCCTTCCAGCTGCAAAACCTTCTCCAGGAAAAACATCCATTGAAGCTGCAATGAAGTGAAGTTGTGAATGACAATATTAATTAACCAACTAGCTGCAAAGCCTAGATTAAGTAAGAAGTAGGATGATGCTCTGTGTTCTGACTGATGCAAGACATGAGGAAAAATGAGTTTCTACACGTTTATCTACAGTTTGTATTCCTGTCACTGCATGAGGGAAAGCAGGGCAGACGGACAGAGATCCAACGGGTGCTGCTGGCTAAAACTCCTGGGCTGACTTTAAACAAACTCACAAATCTTATTTTACTGTCACAAGCAGCTACAGGCAAATAAACTGGGTTTTCTGCCATGATCTCCCAGCCCAACCTATTGCCTTCTCTGCTGATACTGCAGCACATGAGGGACTTAGTTTCTAACACTCTGCAAACTTTTTAATTGCTTCTGCAGCTGTATAACTTCGTAGCAATAGTGATGGTATTATCTAGCTATTTACCAGACTAAAATTAGAAAAGTAGAGGGACTATCACAGCATTATTTAATTATGTAAGGCAAACAGAACTTTCAATCGCAATGCCACTGCTGACACCAGCGCTGATTTCCAGGAGGAAGGACTCAATCCTAAATTTTTATCCATCTTGAGAGCTTTTCTTTAAAAAAAGCCCTTCCTGTTGTCTTTCAGAGGAACAGATATTGTTTTTCATCTGCAAACTAAACTCAGAGTGCTTTCCTCAGTTAAAGTTGGATTGGCTCATGTAGTTTCATATCTATTGCAACTTTAACATCTAAATTTTTCCTCTCTTGTGTTCAAAGCCTTTCATATTCTCAATTTCGTACTGTACTTTGGAAAAAGACCTCTATTTAACACTGTGCTCTTGGAATTAAGGCAGGTATAGTTGTAAAAGTGTGCTATTTGTTTCCATTGCCCCATCTCCATCCTGGTTCCAAAAATTACACATAATTTTGCTCATTTGTTGTAAATTCCTGCAGACAGCAAGAATTCAGAAACACCTTGAAGCTATATTACTTGAACATCATATTTTTAAAGTGAGAAAAGACTGTGCTTCTATGATGCAGTGCTTACCTATGGAGATTAAAACCCAAAATGTTACTAGAGTCTATTCCAACCATAACTATACAGCATAAACCATAATTCCTTGAACAGAACTTGGAATAGCATCAGGCTAAGGGGACTTTTCAACCAATTACAAAAAACGGCATTAAATGACATGTAGATTGAGGTTCTCCTATCACTACTTTGCACAAATGCTGTATCATCCAGGACTCTTTTCTTTTTCCTGTCTTCTGTTAGCTATAAAAATAATTTCTTAGCTTATTTTCAACTGCTTAGTAGTCCAAAACAACTGTGAAAAATCACAAGGATAGGAACTTTTATTACAAACACTATCAGCTTTTTGCAGGTTAAGTCCATCCCTTCCCTCTTACTTCTTCTGCTGCTGTGTTTTGTGATGAATGGTGGTCATGCGTAAATTGTTCAGTCCTTTATTTATTTTCCAATGCATAAATTGCTAAGCCTTTTAATTAAAAGCACCAAAGATTTATACACTTGTCTTTCTACTCCTTTAAGTTTTAAGGTGGGTGGATCAGTCTGCTACCTAGTTTTTGTTTTGCAACTCTGTTTAATCTGCATTTGTACCTGGGGAATAGATTACTCTCATTCCTATGGCTTTCTGGCATAGTCTTTCTAACATTTTTACGTTAATTTGGAAATAAAAGTATCCTTCACGTGTAGGCTTTGCTAGAGGAAAATTCTACCTGTGTTTGTCTCTCAGATGATCCTGATAATGCTTCCGAGACTCGTCCTTGAAGGAGACCTGAGCATTGCACATCTTACCACATTATGCACATGGAAATAATATCAACCTGTTTGGTCGGACACTGTAACTGCATCCTGTGGAAGGTGTTTAATGTAGACCGTTGGGAGCTAGAGCAGGGTATGTGAGACTCATGACTCACTCCTTCCAAACCCTTCAGAGAGTGTTTGGGAATATTGATACAGGCTGCCCTAAGGCCACCTGTTAACAAGCTCTGGGCAGGGCAGTCCCTGTTCAATAGCGTGCACTGGGCTCACGAGATCCACTAAGGGTGTCCTGCTGGGGAGCAGCAGTGGGAAACCCCTGGGAAAATGGGCAATCACCACAAATGGTCAGGACATCTTACCACCTGACAAGCACAAGGGCAGGCTTTTTTGCTCTCCAGGAACACTTTGTGGCACCCTAAAACGAGATGGACCTCACAATGGGGCTTTAGATCCATCCTACAAGACATTCAGTGATGAGACAGCAAGAAATCTGTAAACCTCAAACCAACATTCATGTTTACAGTGACACAAGAGAATAGTCAGGTCATCACAAAGAGAAAACACAGTAATTATGCCAAGCGGCTGCATTGCCCTGTGTACACCCACTGTATCACCCTGGGGCAGAGAATGAATGCGAGAAAAACAGACATGTTGGGGGGGGTTTTCTCAAAAGGGGAAATTTAAGAAGAGGACAACATATGAAGCCTGGAGGGAAGACGAACCAATGAATGCACAAAGACGGGAAGGAGACAGTCCAGCACTACCACAACAAAGCTGCCCGTTATCAATTCCAGTTATTGATATGGCAATGCATCAGTTATGAGTCCCTGAGAAAAAGTACCCAAACATACTTTGTGAATGTATGTGGATACTGACCTGGGCTTGAGACAGGACTAGAGGTAGTAGGCTCAATAATTTCTACAAAAAGGGAAAAGGAAAAAAAAAAAGAGAACATTTGGGAGTTAATCACACGTGGAAGACAAATACAGAATGAGACAGAAAACAGTCATGCAACAGACACGACAATTTTATTTAAAGATTGGGCTGGCCATCACAGGCCTGTGACAAATGTGCAGTCAAACAGACTTCTGTGCCTATAAACAGTGTCTGTCTTTTCCCAGCTACGTCATTCATGTGTCACCAGTACGCAACACCAGGACCATCACACTCTGAATAAGCAAATATTTTTGCCTGCCACTTGGCAAAGCCACCCTTGGAATTCTCAAGCTCAGAAGTATTTCTCCTGAGAATTACTGAAACATGCCTAGAAAAAGGGATTTTTTTGCTCAGTTCATTGAAAATAATTCCTTCTGATGAATATAACTCAAGGTAACAATTTTGAACGAAGAATGTTTTTAAGTAATAGCTTTGTGCTTTAGTGAACTTTAAAAATGTGTGTCTCTTAAATTATTGAAGTCTTTCCAGAAGAAAACATTTATCAGAAACATCAAACACATTTTGAAGTTGTTTACTTCACCTGGAGCAACCAATACAAACAACAGAAAAAGTTAAGAGAAGAGCATTATTCTCCTGCATTTGGTCTAATGAAAAAATCACCTGTGGCTTTTCATTATAATTTTATTTTGAAATTCATTATTCTGTGCCTTTTTATTAGCCTTTGAATAGTGCTATGCAAAATGAAATACCAGTCCCAATCAATCTTGCACAGAAGCAAGCTACCATCTTAATGTAGCAATTCAATGCTCTTAATAAAAAAGATTTAACAAAATTACCAGGCTCAAAAGATCATTGACCATATCTTGACTATAACAAGAAACTAATGAAAAAAAATGTGAGTTGACAACAATGGATGTGCAGGTAATAGCCGAACACACTCTCCACTCATATCTAATTTTGCATTTTTTCCCCTACAATTACTTTTCAGGTTAATATGATGCAAAAATGATTCTAAGTGAAATAAAAACCCAAATATTTTCCGAAATAAAAAGGTATGAAGTTTCTTTACCAAATTACTGGTGCTAAGAATTCTGCTAATACAGATAAATGTTTCCAATCTTAAAAATATTTACTTGATATCTTGACAAATACATCATTGTCACTGATAAATTCAAATCACATTTTTAATATAAAATGGAATTTCCGTTGTATTACTCCAACTTTACAATTGTATTTGAAATTTAAAATCCATGAAGGTTGGTGACATCTTGAGCAGTCTTTAACGTAAAAAGGGTTTAAAGTCTAGTATTGAGGTTTAAAGTCTAGTATTGAGGTTTCCCACCCCTGTACAGGGGCAGTTTATGTATGTGGCAATGGAAAGAGGGAGAGCTGTGGACAGCCAGGTCTGTCAGTCAGTCCCCAGATGTCCCACATGGGTTCCCACTACAGCAGTTGGGGCACTGGGAAAGGAAAGGTGGAGATGAGGGCGCTCTCCATCCTGCTCCAGCTGGGAGCACCCCAGGGGATGTGCAGTTTGTACACCCTGCCATGATGCCTGGGTGCTGGGCTGCAGGACAGCAGGAGCAAATGGTGGTATAGAATCCTTCTGGGGTTTGTGTTGTGTTTCAGATGAAGGTTTCTGCTTAACTGACTGCAGTGCAAACAGGAATTTTCCCCAGTTATTTCATAGATGTAAAGCAAAATTACAGAAAGCTAGAGAAATAACGAATGCACAGTGAAGACTTGTGAAATCAACTGATTTCTGCAATACCTATTTTTAACAAAACAGAGGCTTTGTTACATTGGCATGGATCAGGAAGCTGTGCAATAGCTATAGTGGTGCATTTGCAGGTTTTGAATCAATTTGCTTAGGACACCAGTTCTGCTTTCTTAGGAGAGGTGCGGCGAAGGTCCTGGCTAATGTCTCATTGCATGGGGAACCTGCGAGAGCCCGCCACAGTAGAGCCTATTGCAGGGCAGCACTGCATGGCTGTCAGGGGACGCCCCCAGCCAAGGATCACTGCTTGTGCCTACAGTGGGGAAAAAGGGAAATGGAATATGACAAAATTTTTCCCGCTGCCTAGAAAAAACATGTCCTCTGTGAAAAAAGGTTTTAGTCCTGCATAAAGCAAACACGATTTTAGCAGGAGGAAAGGAATTGTGTTAAAACAAAAGACTCAGAAAAAACAAAGAATTACCAAGAATGCCTTGATTTTGTATTTTAATGACAGTTTTGTACGTTTTATAATAATTGATGTAGTGGTCTTTAATTTCTTCCAAATCTTTATGTTCTGAGAAATTACATCCTGCTTCACATGTATATTTATCACCTTTGCTTCAAATGCATTGCACAATGATGACAAAAGTTATTTTTCTGGCTACCCTAAAATAACAGGATCTTTTTCCTGTGAATTTAGGAGTCAATCCTTCTTGTTGCTATGGCTTCCTATGAAAGAAAAGGTTCCTCTTGTTGCAGAACAACAACATTCTTTGCAACAATCAAGTAAATTAGCATATTCAATAAGTACAATTTTTCATCAAAAGGCAAAATACCATACCCAAACTAGCAGGGATTTTACTAGGGTTGTGCCTTTTTTTGAAAAATTGGATCTAGATTTAATTGTAGGTGCTTAAGATAGCATAAAGTCACAGAATTGTAGTAGTACTGAGGCTGGAAGCAAAGGCACTAATACCATGTATTATTCTTGCAAAAATCTCATTTTTAAAATACATTATTAGATCAAGGAATTGGAGAGATGGATATAATTCTAGTTTTGAATTCTAAAACTCTTTGGAAATCTTTATTCATGAAATTGTTCTGGTATGTAGAGAGCAAACAAAACCAGCTGGTTTCCCTATAAGCACGCTAGGCTGGTTCATTAAAATTAAAATATATTAATGACTTCTTAGCAACACTGGGAGGCAGGGATGTGTAGGAAAGAGTGGTAGTATCTGTACTCATTTTGCTGGGACCTCAATCCTACAATATCAGGCTGCTCAAATTTTCAAGGGTGGTTGTGGAAAAAAGCCCCATGAAAGTATAATAGAAAAAACATGATATTCTGTGCCATTTCTGGGACTTCAGTGGAGAATCCTCCTGGAGCAGAGCTTTTTAAATTTGTTTCATAAACCAGAGGAAAAGCGACGTGTTCACACTATCTCCTAGTAAAGCCCTTTACAGACTGGGTGTCATCTGAATTTCTGCGTGCAGGATCCTTGCTGTTATCTTCAGAATTGCCTATTCTAGTGAAGCAGGCATGAACCAACAGCATTCATTATTTTAAAGCAAATTCAAGCTTTAATTCAAGCTGGGACCAAAAAGAAACAGGAGCGTCCTGGGCATAGGGGTACTGGCATAACATCACTGGCTGCTAAACATACATGGAAAACTGGAAATTTCTGTCAAGGTCTAAATAGACTAATGCCTAAAACCAGATAATGTTATTTGCCTGTCTGCAGTTGTCTTTGTCCTCACTGCCAGGTTGGAAAGACTGCCTGCTTTTCAGTCCCGTGGCTGCACTTGCACACCAACTGCTTCTGCTAGTTTGGGATAACGGGGCAAATTACCACCATCAACCTCAACCACCAAGTGGATGTGCAAGCGAGGTGGTCAGAACTCGTGGTGGGCATCTCTCCTGTGCCACAAGGCTCCAGGGATGCTCAAACAGGGCTTCTGCAGCAACTGTGCTGTGGAGGCAGAGCTCAGCCCCTCTGGGAACCCAGACTCCTCTGGGAAGGCAAGCCAGAACAGATTCAGCCCAAACAGAACAGCACACTTTGGGAATACCTGATGAAAGAAGACAGTTAAATTTTTTCTAAAGTGTGTAAAAACATACCTTTTACTGCCTTTTCAGGTTCAGGTCTCTTTGCAAATATCCTACTAACCATACAATGAATGCTCAGGAATGCTGCCAGAGATGTCACCATGGAAAGTGGAACTGCACAGCGATAGTCTGGGACAAGTAAGACCGGAGTTAGAAGCCCTTGTCTTGTCATTTTAGAGGTGCTGCCATGCACTCTAAATCTGTGGAAGTCACAAAACAACTTCTGGAGCAGAACTGGTACACCCAAGGACTGGTGACAGCCACCATCTGGGATTGAAGCTGCATCCCTGATGGGGGCAGCTTTAAGAAAAAAAAGGGACCAGGTTGGGAGAAGCTCAAAAGATCTTTGCAACTGTGTGTCGAAGGATAAAGAAAACAAAGTAAATGTAGACAGGACAGCAAATAAAGTATTTGATGGCAGACGGATTAAGTGCATGGAAGAAGTGTGAATGCTGCTTAGAACAGCAGTCAGATAAGTGATGCTGTAAGAAGGGGTTTAAAATCACAGCCTGACACTGACCATGGCCAGGGAGAAATAATAAAACTGCCTGTAAGCAATGCAAAGAGTCCTGGAAGTGGGCAAGTGTGACCAAATACAGCACAATGCAGAGTAGCAGTTGTGGCTGGAGCAGGGGTGGAACAGGGTGGAAAGCTTTCCACAGAATGTGCTGTTTCCTGCACTGGCATTGTGATGGAGTACAGAGAAGTAAGAGATGATAGCATGGGTAAAACGAACTGTCTGGGTTAATATTACTTTGAGAAAGGTAGAGAAAAGGCTTCTTGGGACAACACAAGGAAATGTTTTTATCTGCAGAGCCAGATTTTTCTAAAGACAGCAAAAGTTATTTTAAACAAAGAAATGCACCTATGGGTCCAGGTGTAACAGCCCAACTTTGCGGACATGAAAGAAAGGGAAATGTGGGATAAGATGTGCAGGTATCTGTACCACGTTGTCATGGTAAGAAATAAAATATAACGTTCTTATAAAATAAGTTTTGGTTAGTGGTGTTGAGCGCACGTTAGAGCTGACTGCTGGAAATAATCTGGCATTAGAGAATCAGCAGCTGAGTGAGTTTAAGCAAAGTGGATGAACAAACCCCACTGACTTGCAACTACAGCTCTAATCCTCAAAAGAGAAATCTTTGGAGAATATAAGCTACTAAAGACAGCTAGGACAAGGAGGTGCAGTTTAATATCAAGGACATTCAGCGTCACCTTTTACCAAGAGGAAAGAGATAGTATCTAGAAATTCCTTTCTGATCCCAGGCACAAAAAAGCTTGCAGAGAAAACCTCTTAATAAAATGGGAAACCACCCCATGAAAGGCTACACAGCACAAGAAGGAAAATTACAAGGAACAAAAGGAATTTGCCATAAAGAAGCAATGTCTGGGAAACCCAGCCAGGCAGGGATGAAGCGGGAGTTGCCCAGCTGCCCAGCTGAACAGCACCTTGGAAAGGAAACCGCAGCAAACCCAGCGCAAAGCACTTTAGCCACATAGGTACCTTAAGAAAAATGAAAGCACCATTATTCACGAAGGTAGGGTAGAAAAGTTAAGCATGGACCTAAAAATATTTTTTTTTGCTTCACTTTTAGCAAAAGCTTAAAAGATGGCATTCTGAATAACAAAATGGAAATGGAAATTGCCAGACCAAAGTTAAAGCAAAATTCAATCAGCTCAGGATACTCAGGTCAGAGGGATTTAAATACATTTGCACATACAATTATCAAAACAACAGTAAATTCTTGGGGAGGGGAGGACAGCAGGTACAGCAGGACTGAGAATTAAAGGTATGTTCGAAGGAAGGTGAGCACACACAAGTACAACATCATGGCATTCAAGACTTCAGAAAAACATGAGGTGGAAGGAGATATTAAAGGATATAGGCAGGTAAAAATAAGCAAGTAAATAAAACCTGGCTATTAATTTACCAATTACTTGTAATTATTTGCCTAGAAGATTTCCTAGTATATGACTAAGGAAATGAGTAATTCATCAGCTCCTGTCTGCATGAACAAATGGGTATAAACTGAGAACTCTGAGGATTCATTCAGAAATCTGAAGTAGGTCTGCAGCCTTGCTGTCCTCATGCTGCCTCCTCATCAGAGCTTATGCAAAGGAAAACCAGCTCCTTCGAGGAGGAAACCCGATTAGTTTATGGAAGGGATTACACGACGGAGCAGCCTGCGGTATAAGGGGATTAGATTCACTGACCCACGTGTCCTCCCAGTCCCAGCATCTTAATAGCATAAACCAGCCTTTTTTCCCCCCAAGAGAATACAAAAAAACTCAGCAAAAGTAAACAATACATTGTTTCAGTCTGTTGCCTGAGAAAACCAGCCTACGAGCCTCTGACCCTCAGATAAAAACCATGCCAACCCCCCAAGCAAGCACCCCACCTCCTCTTCCCATCTCCCAAACCCACCAGCAACCAAAAGCAGACACAGATAGGCCCACAGTATGTGCCAGAAATTTTTCACATCTTTCCATTTAAAAATGCACAGACATTATAGTGACGGATGCATCGTGGCTACTTACTGGCATACTTCAGTTCAAACATCAGTTTTTCATGACTTATGACTACTGCCTCACTCTTTGCTGCTAATGAAGCCACATTTGCCTGTCCACTGCTCACAGACTTGAGTTCATCAGCCCTTTGGGACAGAGTATAGCTACTCATGCACACAGCTCAGTGTAATTATATTGAAACATAATTGTTATGGCATCTCACAAAGAAGAGTATGAACAGTATTTTCCAGAATAGTTTCTCCTGTGAAATTTACTGCTTTAGTAACATGAACAATTTCAATATTATACTGCAGTCTGTGAAGAGTTCAGAAATGTAACAGATCTCAAACTGGTGCATGATGCTTCATTACAAAACATTGCAGTTCCGTACAGAGGGGTCTGCTGACAAACGAAAGAAGAGAAAAAACTACCAAAATTTCAGTCTGCGCTTGCAGATACTGCAAGTTTTCCCACGTCGGGAGTTTAAGATAAAATTTATCTAAAAAGAAATTTGATAAAACCAAAAATTTCTCACAGTGTTTAATGAAGATGTAGTAACTGAAACCTCTTGGTGTTGCAAGTTAATTTATTATTTGCACAGCAGTAGCACAGTCACAGTCCGGGCTGCGGGTGAGGGTTTCTGATGCAGCCCCCTTGGAGCCATAGCTCACATACTGGTAGGGCTTTTGTTCAATATTAATTAAATCCAAGAAGGGAAATGCAATGATGAAGATAAAAAAATATGAAGTTTGGAGAAATCTGGAATGCCGTGGGACCACGCCAGATGTACGCCTTCACTCTCCACTTTTTTTTTTTCCATGCCTTGTCCTGGCACAAACACAAAAAAGAGAAGAGTGCTCATTGTTTATTCCCGTTCCCCTTCCTTCCCCGGCAGCCCCGCGTCGGCTTTCTGTGTATTATCTATACAAAATACTCAGAACTTTTGACAACTTTCCCATTTCTGGTACCTCACTAAACCCCTCAGTCTTCATCTGCTGGTTCTGTCTCTGCATTTTTATATAGCAAATTTACCACTTTTTCTGATAACAATTTTTAAATAACAAGACACTTCATGCAACTGGACTCAGCACTTGGCATTCTTAGTCTGTTGAGATGGATTTTCCCCTGAAAAAAATATTTTCTTCAAGGTAACCGAAAACAAAGTGTCTCTGTGGATATCACTTCTGAAGCACAGTTCTAAATATTGTAATTAATTTCATATTACCTATATATGTTTCTTCCCCCGTGTATGAAGACTGTATGGGTATCCTCTGCAAATCAAGGTCTTTAAAAACCACAAACGACAAAACACAGACTTCCATTGACACAGAACCAGTCCAATACTGCTCCATATTAAGACAGGGGACAGACCGTGGCTTAACAGTTCTATTCCTACTTACCAGCATCCCTGCCCAGACACGTGGCAGCCGCTTTCTCCCTGCACTCCTCAGCTGCAGATATGGGAACACATTTCTGCTGATGCTGGAGTGGACGAACAACATTTGTCTGTCGCTCAAAGTGGATGTTAATGCCACCATAAAGACCATTTTGATCCATTTAGGGAAGTAAAATTCTTCAGCAATATAGAAGCAATGATGGTCTTCTCCAGTTCTCTAGAGCCCCCTCCCAGCATGAGCTCAGCACCAGCCCATCACTGGGACCATTACAGAAGTCTTGAGTTAAAGCTATGAACGCAGTTTTTTATTAGAAAGATTTTATTTTATCACTTAGCAGCTGGTCAAAAATGCAACTGTTTTGGTTGGTGCAACTGACACTGTTAGGAGGATACCAGTTTTTAAAAATGAAAAATGTTCTTTATTATGAGTAAAGCCATATGCCACACACAAATTCTGTTTTTCAGAATAAAAAACAATGCCAACCAAGTCTGAGATATAATTTAATTCTTTGTATTCTTCACTATTACAGTGACAGAAAGTCTAACCTATTTTACCATAACTATGATGAAGAGAAACTATGAAATGTTTTAATCGTTTTCTGTAGCCCTCAACATTCTAAAGTCGGTTTCTGCCATTCTTCAGGTATTTTGATCCCAAGTGTGGAATGACTACTGGAACAAACTCAGGTTGCCTTTGGCTAAAAACTTATGTTTCTTGAAATCTCGTTTTGAGATATGATACACACAAGAGCATAGAAATTCATTCCGCTCAATAGTATTTTCTTAGAAAGACTGAGCAGTCAGGTACAAAATCAAGAAAAGATGCACACTTAATTTGACAAAACTGTAGCATTGGCATATATCCCAGTTTTTTCTTTCTAACGTTGTTCTAGTTTATTCTAGTATTCTGCAGCCTAAATATTAAACATTGTCAGTCTAAACAGTTTTACTATTTGTATTTAGTTTAAAATCCCATGAGTTTTCTTAAGATAAATACAAATCATTTGAAAAGGTATGATTAGATATTCACATCTACTATAAAATGACATTTACATACACTGTGTAAGAGAAAGCATAACTTTATGATGTATTTTATTATAGGATGAGGGTAGGTGCTTACTCAATATCAGTAACATCTTACCCGATGAGAGTGCAATTTCTAGATCTGAGGAAGAGTCAGAACATGATGCTACTACACTAGCACACTTATAGATGATAAGGAGAGGGTTTTGTAACAGGAGAATACAAAAATCTTGTTTCATTTCAGTCTACGTCATTAAAATTGTTAGATTTTGCTGTAATAATATTTAGACTTCTCATGTACTGGAGGAATCAATAACTGGTCCAAAATACAACTGGCAATTAAATACTAACACATTAATTAATTTAAAAAGACCCTTATAACTATTTTCATTTATGACCTTTGATAATTAACTAGGCTTATTTAATCAAATCTCCCCTGGGCTTTATCAGCTTTGTTAAAGATTAATGAATTATTTTGAAATAGAGGTCTTTAAGCCTAGGTAAGCCAGAGACTGTTTGAGTACAATGGTAAATGGAAAAACATATTTAATAACAAATCTTTTGGATGGCAACTGTAAGTGGATTGGGTAGAGACATGACCTGAATTTATTCTGTGTGTTTTACTCACCATTAATATTTTGCAATTACAATTTGAGCTCTTCTACAGGTTTGTGTTATTGCACCTTAATTGCCTAGTAATGGTTTAGTTATTTAAATAGTTTGTTCTTTCATTACAGGATGATAAGTATTTAATAGCTCAATGTCTATTAGTCATTAAAAATATAAATAATTATCAACTTGAAGTTTGAGACCTGAAATTGCCAGGTAGCTTACTTACTCCATCCTTTGGCAATCCTCACTGCTCTAAACCTACAGTAGTTTGGCTTTGCTGGAGAGCAGGAGTTTTTCAATACTTATTCAAATATTTGTAAGCCTGTAGAAAACCATGTTAATGACACCTTTTAGTGTACTCTTGTAAAAGAAGTCTAATGAAAGTTAAGTTTTAAGAGCACTCACTGAAAGCCATTTCTGTGGAGTAACATACCTGAGCACTACATGTGTTCTTAGCTGGCACACGAAAAGTAAAGAGATGAATTTCAAGTTTTACTTAAAATTCTAATGGAATTTGATTTTCTTATGAAAAAATCAAAGAACGATACTAAAATAACACCTTATTTTAACTCTGGAGTATAGTAAATTTTTAAAAAATCTATTTAATTTTTAGTAAGTTCCAGAATGAATTATGATATTTTATGCAGGATGAACTATTTTATAGAGTCAAAAAAAATTGTTTGCAATTTAATGTAATTGGGGGTGGGGGTGTGTGAACCACTAACTAGCAAAAATTATATTTCCATTAAAAACATTCAAAATAGTACTTAAAATAAAGGTCATACATTAGGTATTCTTGCCAGTAAGAGTACGCAGTTTCTGTCCCCATTTTCACAACAATTCCACATCTGTAACAAGTGGTTATATGCTCAAGACTTTACCTTTCACAGGAGTGCCTGTATTTTGAGGAAATTAATAAATCAGGGAAATTTATCCTGAGCAAAGGGATTTTGGCAAAAGCATCCATTCATACTTGAGTATCACAAAAATATACCCACTAGTTTAAGGTCCCAACACTAGTACATCTTTGCAATAGTATTTACAAGCACTAAACTATTCAAAAATGAAAAAGTAAAGCACAACAAGTTTCAAGGAACAACAAAAAAAATTGAATAAATGAATAATGAAATTTTTCAGATTTGAAAAATAAATTTGAACAATGAAATTGTTACAGATTTCAGAATGGACCTCAGCACTTGCAGCCTTCAACAGGCCCATGCAATGTGTGGCTGAAGAAACTCCCGCAAAGCAAGTCTAAGAGAAAAATGTGAAACAAGCCACACAAAGGGTGGCTTACATCAGGATAGCAAAAAGTATTAATTCATTAATTGTAAAGAAAATATGGTTACGAGTAGTTTGGAGATAGCAAAGGTCGCGTGTAGAGGGAGGCCAAAAAAAGGCAACAAACTCCAAAACCAGGTAGAAATGTTCTATGGCGAGTCCCATGGACACCATGGGTGTGAAGGGCTGTCTGCAGCCTTCTGAATGACCTCTGCATGTGGAAGGGACGCACAGCAGCAAATACGTCACCTGAGGGTGAAGTGACGCTCTGGATTTAAAAAGAAGGGAAAGGACCCAGCAGCTGCTGGTCAGCAAGGAGCTCTGCTTTTCTGCCAAAATGCCATGGAGATCAAAACAGTGTGGCCACCCCAGTAGTAGGGACACACTACTTACTCTATGTAAAGCCACATAAGGATATTTTTTTCCAAAGAAACTGAAGCCCCTTCAGATGCAGAGAAAGATTTCTAAAGCATTGCATTTCTAGCCGAGGGACACCTGTTGGAGTTTATGAAATATAACAAAAACATTCACAAATGAACAAAAACTCAGACAACACTTTTGCATTCTAAGATGGTACATCAATAGGGCTTGTTTGATGTCAAATCAAAAAGCATTTCTCTCGGCGCTGTGTATCCAGTTACAAGACACTGTTGAGCACTATCAAAAATAAAACATAATAAAAGGCACCAACCAATTTGCTATCTCAGTTGAGGACCTGCATTTATGAAGTCTTCTACATGGTTTACAATTTTTTTCCTACAACTTCTATTAGAAAAGCACTATCGAGGATATGATTTATGAAATTCCCTTCCCCTGCACACTTGAAACATCTCGATTTCTCAATGCGTGGCTGTAGACAGACCCACGGTGGACTTACTGCCAAAAAGGAAAAGAAGCTGCCATTGTTCTAACCATGATCAGTTAAGGGAAATTTTTTGAAAGCTTCCTGTTACAATCTAACTGGTCCCGCTGTTGCCTGACCACACATTTCAACTTGTGTGTTGTAGTTTGCCCACGAGTCCATAAATGTAAGCATCTGCCATGGTCCCCTCTATGGAACACACAGGCTCTCTGCAAAGCAGAGAACACACCTAAATGTCAAGGGATGATCAATCAGCATGTAGTAACCAGTTATGGAGATTCTCATAAAAGAAAAAGCCTTAAAAAGAGTTGCATGTTTTTAATTAAAATGAATGGAGGGAAAGGAATGGCTCTGTTCATGAAAGAGAAAAAAGAACATTTTAGGACTTTTCTGAAATTGATCTCTTAATGCTTAATCAACCCTTCCCAGCCTGTTGCTCCTCTAAACCAAGTTTAGAGAACAGTGCTGCATAACTGAATTGCAAAATGGACAAAGAAACAGAAAAGGCAGACAACCCAATTGTGAGGCATGCCACGGTGAATATGACCTTCTCTTGATGTCAAAGGTCTAATGAGGCTGCTAATGAGTCTGCGCTTTTCCTGCTGCCATGTCACCTGTGTGCTGTCCGTGCCTTAGGCAACAAAACCAGGGTGAAGCACATAGAGAAACCTATTGAATTTCTCTTTCCTATCAACATTTTAGTTATATCTACATCATAAAAGTTACATGAAATACAATGTTTTGATTTAGTTGTTCAAGATATAGTATTACAAAGGGTAAACAATATTTGCTCATTAATCCTTATCTTCTATTTCAGATTTTTCCAGAGAAAACTGCTGCTGAGACCATAACAAAATGAAGAAAAAAATGACCACGTAGTCTGCATCCTTTTAGCTTGGTCTTTCATTCATATGTATAAATAGGAAGCTCATGAATAATGTAGATCTAGAAATCTGTTAGCATTTTTGCTATTCAGAAACATATGATTAGCATTGCTCTGACTCCCAGTAATAATATTCATGTTCTCAGAGGTCATTCTTTAAATCTGCACAAATGTGGCTGTGTTTCTGGAAGTAAATAAGGCAAAATACACATTAGAGATGGAATACGACGCATGCCGTGGCACTAGCTCCTTCCAGTGTGTACAGCAGTATGCCTGAAACTGCTAATACTTTTAAACAAATGCTTTTGCCAGGTTCATGATAATAGGCAGGCTTGTTAATTTTCTCCCACTTCTGAATATGCACAACTCCAATAAAAATAGCCTGGATGCGGGGGAATCCTCCCAGAGACACCTTCCTCTCCTACACAGCCCTGCAGCCCAGTTAAACCCTCTGCTAGTGCCAGTGTGCTTTCATTCATCCTGCGCAAGACTGGAGTATATCGTTAAGCGATGCTTTGGCTTCTCTTGGAAAGACCAAGTGGCATATACAAACGCTTCTGCTTGCTGGCTGACTACACCTTACCCAGATGTTGAAAAAAGCTAGACTTGTTTTTTTCTGGCACACAGTGGAAGCTATATGCAATCTATAGGAGAGGCAACTGATTTTAATATTTAAGAACTTTGATCGATATGCCCGGCAACATTTGCTCTGACACATGCACATTTGATCTGGGCTGTACAAAAGATTTGTGGGCTACAAATACTATAAAATGTTGTGCTCTCTAACCAGCAAGTGTAATTCTATTTCTATTTTTTCCCAATTTTTTCCATGGGATATCTTGCCACCATATCTTGCTTATATGGTAAAGCTAGCTTTTTTTTTTTTTTTTTTTTAAATTATTATTATTACATAAAGGTCTGCACAGGCAGAAATGCCAGTTACAGTATTCTGGTGCAGTCAGAGGCATTGCTCAGCCACACATGTACTAAAATTGCATCATGTGTTTATGCTTTGGCTAACGTGAATAGTTCATTTCACTGGAGCAGAGCACGATTTCTGAATAAATATTATCAACCTGTCTCCAACAGTGAGTCAACCTGTCAGGATGCAAGTCCCGGTACACAAGAACCACGTTTCTGCCTGTTCTTCTCTCCCTCACTCAGAGCAGTGACCTGGGGCCAGGACCTCCATGTCCCATGGGCACACAGAGCAGCCCTGGGCTAAGGAAAAGTCCCCACAGCAGCAGGCAGCTGAACAGCTCCTCATCCCAATTACCAGAAAACAGGGGAATCTGCCTCAGTTACAACAGAGCAGCCACCTGGACACAGGGAGCTGACTGGGAAGAGTTTGTACTAATTTCAGGTACCTAAACAAGTGGCTCATGTTTGTAGTCGATTTATAGGCCAATAGCTAGTACCTGTGCAATCAGAGTCCATTATGCCCTGGGTCAGCCCTTAGAGATGCCCCCCTGACCCAGGGGAACCTGGGTTCCTGACCTAATCACCCCCAGGATAACCTCCCCTAGGGTTTTCCAGGTGAAAGTCTTCTGCTGCTTGCAGCTCTAGGAATACAGGCATGGACAACTCTGTCTAGAATAAAAGTCTTATTCGCATTTATAGACATTCTTGCCTGATCTATGCATTACTTCCATGTTTAGAGTAAGCACCCCCGTCTCTGCAATCCTTGTACATATATAACACATACCTAGAAGAAATAGATGCCGTTCAACTGCTTTGATATTTGCTTTCACTGGCAGAGTAATTTGTGAATAAGATATTTAACAATTACTGTGTAATTATAGTTCTACTGATCTCTGATGAACTGAAATCCACAGACAATGTCTATCAAATGAATCATTACAAATCTCTATAAATTACATAGTGAAATGTGCCAATGTAATGATGAAATTCATAAAATGTCTACAATTTCTGTAAAAGGAGACTTAATTAAGCTGGAGTTATGGCTGCACATCTCTATCCAGAGTTTAAGAAGGAGCACATTATAAGATTTGACTTCAAACTTTCCAACAGAAATAGAGAGCCACATAATGCTACAGGTCAGAGAAAAAAAGAAAGGAACATGACGGTGAACATTAACATGGATTATTCCAGTCACAAATGAGTCAGAGAAGTACAACTGTTTTTCCTTTGGTACTAGAAAATAGGTAGAACATGAGAACAGTGCCTGGCTAATCTATAGAACAAGTCATTGTGCAAACACTCAGAGGAAGGAAATGCATTTATTGCCTGGGGAGCTATTAAAAGCTGAGATCAAGGAACGGAAGTCTGCTGCAAATAGCCTACAAGAAAACAGAGGATCCAAGCACACACATCAATGGTTTAAAATAAACAACATGTGCTTCTCTAAAGATTCACTTATCTCCCACAAGGGATTTAGATATATCAGACTGTGATAGTTGTCAGACCTGATAACTTTTTCTTGGTCAAGGTAGTGAAATTTGAAATATTAGATTACCTGTTATTTACATATCAGGATCCTGCCGCAGAAGATTACACATAAAACAAGGACGATTCCCTGCCAAGGTCAGAGGTAGATCTGCTCTTCTGCTACTGCTTCTAATGCAGAATCAGCACAATTTGTTAAGGTAAGTGTCACGCTACAGCTTAGAATCTTGTTGCACAGATGAACTACTATTAGCATATTATAAATATACTATCAGCATGCACAACCTAAACATATTATTTCTGTAAACGGAAGTATCTTGTCTGTTCTTTTCAATACCAAATCCACCTAAAGTTTGCTGCGACAACCCTGGACTGGCCCCAACTCCTCTTGCAGTCCCTCTCAGCACCAAGGATGCCTACACTGACCCTCACTACATCATCCTTTCACTGCTTTAATAACATGCACAACAAACTGATTCCTTCTAATGTATTGAACAGGAAACAAATCTTCATCTGCAAAAAGACAAACAGGACTTCTTTTCTGAAATGTAAAACAATAAAAAACACCTTAAAAAACCTAGAAATGAGTAGCTAGGAAGAGGGCTTTAGGTAGAGTTAGCCCCAGGCCAATTGTTTTCGTTAATGCCAACCACATACCGCACTTGCTAAACAGGATAATAAAATCAAACGAACACTAAATCTCTGGGTGAAATTGGGTTTTGTTTAGTTTTGCAGTAAGGTGTTCATTGGAACTGTGGAAAAGGAATTGTACTCAAGAGCTGCATCTTCTTTTTAGACTTTTTTTTTTGTATGGAGCAGACCTGAGGCTTTTGGTTCATTTCTTTAGCACTGAAGACAAATCCTTTTGATAAACTCACTAAGCTTCACTGTCAAGATAATTTCAGTTGCTTGCCCCACCACTCTCTATTGAAGACTGTTGCAGAACCCAGCTGTTCTAAGGGTTAGAAATCCTCCTCTCTTAGCCTGGATTTATGCATGACAAATTCATACCCATTCAATTTTTGGACCAGATTTATCCCTTAGCCTAAGCAGTTATTTTCCCAAGCTGTGCTTCGTTGCATTGATTTACATGTAGAAACAACCCTCTCCCAGCCTTTGCTTTGCTCGAATGGGATCATGCAAATGTTTATTCGAGGGCAATTTCCTTTCACTCTGTGGTCATGTGCAGCATCGCAGCCAGGCGTCAGTTCCAAAACCCTGAGCAAACAGAGCAAGAATTAAGAGTTGTTAGCAGCTCTGTAATGAGCTCCAGCCACAGCTCCTTCCTGCTCCGCTGTGCCGGGGCGGCTGCACGGCTGCAGCTCAGGCTGGCATCAGACCAAGGACATGAGGTCAGACATGCCACGTTCCTCCTCACTCCCCTCCTTCCAAAATGACTGTGTCCGTAACTACAGATGTACTAAGAGAAAATGCATGAAAAGTACTTTTATTTTCAAGAAAACTCCCAGGCACTCCGGGAAACACTTGTTATAAATTGGGGAGTGATGGTTCCAGTCCTGGGACTGGGAATTTTATTTAAATTAATGCAAATTTTGTAGGGTATTTTATATAACAAGTATTAACAAAGACTGTAAAGACCTAAACTACCCTTCTGACTTGCATTGACTCTTGCATGTCCTGGACATGACGATCTATGCTCAGGTTGCACACTGAACTGTGGAACAATATTTACAGAGCCCAGGAGCAGTTTCAGCAACTGCTGGTTGAGATCAAAGGGTGAAAGGTCAAGAACAAGCCTTTCGTTTGCAAACAGAAATGGACTGGCTGCAAAATTTCTTTAGTAGGAGAACCACGTGTCTGATGGGTGACATACTGAAATTCAGACAGGATGATAACAAGTAGTACAGGGAAACTTTAATCCTTTTTTCATGTTGCATCCTAATTGAGAAATCTGCACTCAGGGAAAGTGTTTTGATGTTTAGCAAGAATGATATTTTGCTTCAAAAATACAACCACTTAGTCATTGATTAAAAGTAATATTTTAAAACAGACATACTTTATACAACATACTGCTCTGAAAATAGCAGGAATCTATTTTTTAAACTCAGCTGTAGGTTAAGAAGAAGGGTAAAGAAGGTGAAGAAATGTACCTTGCTGAGGAAGACTAAGAACTGCATAGAACTACCTTTAGCTGTAAAATCATAGCTTTAAAAACATTAAAGTCTCTATTGATTTAGATACAACATTGTTGGATCCGTACTCCAAAGTTAGTTTCTCCAACCTGACAGACATTTTCTCGTATACTTGCAGCACCGTGGAAAGCTCAGCAATAGCATTAGGAGAGGAAAGGGGCTGGTACCAGATGTACGTTTTATTGGCTAAATAAAAAAATGCTGTACATCACTGCTATACTGTGGTGTGCCTTAGTTTATGGTGTGGTTACTTCATGAGATTTGTTGCTCTCTCCCTCACAACCCCAACAATTTAAAATGAAATATTTTGTTCTTTCTCTCGGAATAGCATTTTAACTGAGTAAATTAACAGAATTTAAATTATCGAGTTCTCAGGGATGTGTTTTATCTTTGAATAAAGTTTGTGAAATCTAAATATTGCATAGTCTAAAAATCTGAGTATCTTTTTACAGGTCAGTTTATAACAGAAGGTCTATAACAGTAACAGCACCTTACTGCACAGTAAAATTCTGATTACTGTTGTTGATACTTCATGGTAGATTTTCAAGTCAAGGAATGAACTTTGTTACTTATGATAATATGTTTGGGAAAAAAAATACATTTCTGAAAAATTCCATCATAGGTCTTTTTCCTTAATTATTTCTATTATTACAAGCAATATCTAAACATCTGATACCAATGTTTTTTGCCTGAGGTTTAGAAAATCCCTGAGAAGACTAAGCTCTTCTACTCAATTTATTATTTAAAAAACAGTCAAAATCTCAACATATAAACCTGTAGGTGGAAATATGGATACCATTAATTTAGCTCTCTATTTTAGATGCTTATTGAAAAACCTCAGCATTTTATTACTTATGTGATTAGGTACAGAGGTTAATTAGTGTTTATAGTGTGGGCTCACTTATAAAGCTTACTGTTTTAAATCTGAATCTATTTTAGCTTTCTTGCAGCAGAAAAAAAGAATTTTTTTTCTTTCTAATTTTCTTCAGTTCACAAACTGGTCAGATACTTAGGAACATATAGCAGCTCTCAGAAAAATGTCAATCGAAGCTCTGGAGATCATCTCTGTCTCTATTTTTCTAGTAATCTCTAAATCAGAGGACACTTGACATGAGAAGCACAACATGTTTTTCAGATAAACATTGTTTGGTTTCAAGCAGCTGCTTTTGTTAAATAACCTAGAATTTATTCGGCAAATTATCTCAGTCATGGCATTTTCCAACCTGTCAGACTATTCGCTGAAATACTGAAGTCTTGGGTTTAAAATCTATTCTATGATTTTAATGAAAATTCTTGATATCCTTGATCAATAGTTGATTCTTTTTTAAAGCCCCATGAGCTTTGGTCTCAACAACTTGTTATGAAGATAAGTTCTACACTTAATAATATTTTATTGAAGAAGTGCTTTGTATTAAGTTTAAAATTTGCCACTGATTAGTGTAAGTGAAAGCTCTCTTGGGCTTGTTTAGTGAGAAAACTTCCTAATACACCTTCCCTAAATTAGCCGGTATTTCAATAAGCCTGTTTTTCTTTAGATGATAGACAGTAATCATCTTTAATCTCGACATAGGAATTTTTTCATCCGTTGTTTCCCATCACCCCTTTATGAATGTCCCCTGCCATTCTTCAAAATTTTTGAGGCCAAGGCTGAAGTCTGTATTCCAGATTGAGTTGTAAAATACATTTATATCATTACATTATAGCACTTCTAGTTTTCTTCCCGGCTGCTACGCACAGTATTACTTGGATTTTCAGTTTTTCTAAAAAGTTAATTTACTTCAAGGTTTTCTACCTCTTGAAAGGAAATACAAGTTCAAGAAGAGCTCTGACTTTTGGCACTCCTTGCCCTGGTTGGGGCACAGGCTGCCACTGCCTTCAGCAGCGTGCTGTAAATAAATTCCACAGATGACCTTGAATGTTTTAATCATTGCAATTAACTGATACCCAAGATGAACATTTAGACATGCTTCTAGACATGCTTCAACCTTCCTGATTTATCCAATTCAGTAAGAATATGTGTCTAAACATTGTTATCTATGGTTATAATTGCACAATTTGAGACTATAAACACAAATGTAACAAAACATAACATAAAGGCAGCTTCACTAAGGTTCCATAGCAAAGATCTCTGGGTTTGGTGTTTTCTTTTTTTTTCATCAAACACAGATACACTCTCAGGCTTTTAAAGTTTCTTCTAAACATCAAGGAGAAACACATATTATTGGCCTTGCTCAGATGGGTTATTTCTACCTTGTCCTACCTCAGTCACTTATTGTCATATAATTCAAAATAAAGCTCAAGCTGGAAAATTGATTTAGAGAAAACTTCTCCTTAACTCTCAGTAATTGTTACCTGGAGCAGCAGTTGGCATCCATATGGAAGGATATCAAGCCCAACATCTAACAGAATTATTACGACTTACATAAATGGAAGATTTGGCGATTTATCTTATTCTGTATGAATATATGAATTTAAGGTGCTGAGTTTTTAACTCCGTTGGGCTCCTTGTCTCAGCAATATCTTATGAAATTAGTCCCCCAGGTGTCCTTGTGATGTGAAGAAAAGTTTCTGTTTTACTTGTGTGCTGTTCTGTTGCATTGTATGCCTCAATTTCACCCTGTGCAAGAACAGGGAAGAAAGAGGGAAGAAAGGTTTTTACCTTGCCTATGAATCCCATTGGGGATGCCTGAAAGTTTTCAGAGAACTGTTTTCCATTGGTAACATGATCACTCAATTAAAATGCCCTGGATGAATACACCTTGATCTTTGAGAGAGGTGCCGGAGGAACCGACTCCCAGATTTATAACCCTGTCTCTCTAATTCTCTGAATTTCAACACACTATTCAGGAGCTTGGTGTCTGTCCCAGTCTCCATTCCCAGGACAGGTCTTTTCTGTGATGGATCACCTCTCCTGTAGCAGCTAGTCCTATTAGGCCAACTTGGATGTGGTAAGCAAAACCAAGGACTTAGACCAGAAGACCCACCAGTGAAGACAGAGCGCACACAGAGGGGGAAAAAAAGCAAAATCACCTTCAGTCTGTAACAGAAGAGGTACACCACAGACGTTATGAGCTTCCAGATGGGACAATGCATCATCAAAGATTTGTTTGGCTTTTTAAAGGGTATGCCATGAAACCCTACAGGTGTGGACCTGGAAGTCCCTTGCAGCAGGTCAGAAGCTGTAAGAAAGCATGACAGCTCAGACTCATGACCACCCCTTTACAAAGGATTTGGAAGCTCCCAGAATGGATTTAAAATCTGCTCCCTGTCCATCACCCCTCCTGAGATGCAGAGGAAGAGATCTTCCCTGCTCACTCAGCAGGAGCTGGATGAGCAGATCAAGGCAATGACTGCACCCCTGCAGGCAGGACTGAATGGGATCCCCCCAGTGAAAAATTACATCCATGGCATCAGTTCTCTGCACAGTTATGTCCACAGGAGACTTGGGGCTTGACCCAAACCTTATTAAGTCAATAAATGTCTTTTGACTGACTGTAGCAGTCTTTGAAAAGGCTCCTAATGACTACAGGAATTTTCATTTAAATTTTTATAAGTATATAGATATAGCTATCTAATTTATTTTTTTTTTTTGTGCAAGCCAGCCTGCCTGGCTGCGACATAACAAGGAACTATGCAAATTTAAGTTTGATTTGCTTTGCAGGACAGTATTTGATAGATAAAATACTAAAATCTTTCTTAGGTAATTGGACAACCGCTGAAACTGTAGACATAAAGGGAATTTCCCTGGAGAATAAATTTCTTTCTAGAAATGTCAAATTTGGTAGGCTAGGAAAAGCTATTGAGCTAAAACTTAGCAGAAACCTGTCACATACCCAAATACACTAAAATATGATTTCTCAGTCAATAAAATGAAACCGCTGAGTTTAACGATGACACCAAACTATACGAACAGAAGACAACCCAAGCAGTCTTTGCATGATAACTAAAAGCTAAATTACTGATAATAAGGGCCACCTGCAGCAGTGCCAGCGTTGCAGGGCCCACACGCAGCCTGGAGAGTACAGGACAACTCCTGTGGGAGGTCTGTAGGTCCGTCAGGGAGAGGTGAGCACGGCCAACGATGCAGCCCAGATCTTGTCTGCATCAGGGGGATGTAATTCCAGTCAGAATAACAAATGCTCATCCTGAAGGAGGTCTTGGACAGCAGCCGGGGCCATGCACCATGCATGAGGGGAGCACGTCAAACTGAGTGCCCCACAGACGGACCTGCTACATCACTAACCTGAGCAGTGTGGCTGCTGCCACCAGATCCAGGCAGCACGGCTGCATTGCATGGCCCCTTTGCTCTAAATATGGCTCCAGAGAGTCTGAGTTTGAGAAGCTCACATACCAGCTCCCGGATGTGTTTGGGTAAGAAAAAAAGACAGGGTAAAAAAAAAGGAAATAAATCTAAAGCTCACTAAAGCTGGAGGAATAAGGGCATACAGAAACTTTTAAGGGTTAAGAAGGGTCACTTCAGGAATACGATGGCAGCCCAGGCATCAGACAATCATAAATTACCATTGCAAAATGGTAATGGAAAGGTACGTGCCCCAGCAGCAAGCTTGGCCACTCTGTCGTCACTATTGCTGACGATAGTAGTGCAAACACGTGTTTATCCGTGCGTAAATTTGCTAATTTTGGATCATTCTCTTGCTCATTTCATGTTAGGCTTTTATGAACTTGGAGACAATTATTTTTCCATGGACTGCTCTTCCCTACCTGTGCCCAGATCTTATTTCTCCTTACCCCTGCAAAACCCTGCTTTCTTTTCTTCCCTTGGTGACTATGACAGGTGGAAACAGGCTTCAGCTACACTAAGATGATGTCTGGTTTAAATATGAAGGAAGGGTTGCTAATTCAAGAAAGAAGCATGGCTACAACCTCACCATGATGGGTCAACTATGGATTGAGGGGAGGAGTCCAACATCTGCCAGGAACAACGACTGGCATTGTGAGCCAACCCTCAGTCAGATGACTCAGATGATCTCTGAAGCCCCCTTAAGCCTAGTTTTTCTTTGATTTGTACAGCAGGAGATGACCATGGAAAATGGTTGCCTGTCCCCTTATTCAGAAGATGTGTCATAGAAAGGCTATTATACCACTCTACAAATACCCTTGATACCTCTGGATCTTTGATGTTCCAGTAGATGTAGCCAACGCTACACCAATTATACACAGTGCCACCGAGGAACATGCGTATTATTACATGTTATGCGCAATTTACAATGAGTTAATTTAAATTTTTGGAAGCATATTAACTTTTTTTGCATTTCAGACATGAAACCCAATGTATTAAAAATATTAATACAGCAGTTTAATTGGGAATCTTTATGTAGGAACCAATGCAATCAACACATATAAATTGAGGGCACGGTCTGGCGCTTCCTAGCATGTAGAAATGTTTAAGACAAGATTATAAGCATGTTGCACTAACCGTAAGTTCACAGTTGGGTGCTTATTCAATAAAGTAGTTCTGTTTAGCTGCGGCAATTAAATGAGCACAGAAAATACTACCACATCTCTCACACACCTTGCTATGCTCCTTCTCCTTCCAAATGTCATTATTGACCTTTTCTGCAGCTCTTCACAATTATTTATGTTTTTAAATAATTACTGATAATATATCTAAGATTTCTGTATAAACCTGAACACCAGTAACATCTGTGGATCATATAACCAGCCATATAAAGGAAATAATTCCTTTGGTAGCTGTTAGTAACAGACATGTATGTTTCCTCCGTATTCCAAGTTTTCTTAAGAAAGGTACCACTTACCAGACAAATTATTGATAGCATTCCTAAAAATGCTAAAGGACATATAGGGGGAGCTATTTAGAAAATAAAAATAATACCTTTACATAAGACTAAACACATATATATACTAGAGAAGTAACGATTGTTTTCATCTTCTGTGAGGTGATGGCTTATATGAAGCCAGACTTTTGTGGATGACATCTTCAGGGGACACACAGAGATCACAAATGTAACAGTGAATTTAATGCCTCTATGAACAGTCCCTTCAGTAGATTTATAGTTTCTATAGTTGTATAGATTAATTCTACATGCAGATTAAAAATGCAGGATTTAAACAACCATCCCGTTTCCTGCCCTAATTTAACATGGCAGAGGAGAGAGGAGATGAGGACAGGCATACAAAGGCGTGGGGTTTGTGTTGCATGCCTGATTGAGCCAGGACAATAAAATAACGCACCCTACAACCTGACTTACACAGCCTGGATCTCCGGTGCCATGGAGTGGAGCTGAGCCCCATGTCTGGCCCAGCAGCTCATCAAGGACTTGCGGTGGCAGCACCTCACCCCACATCCTGCTGCGGGGAGCAGGGGCTGAGCAACGGCTCCACCTTTATCCTCATCCGTGAAAGGTAGGAAAAGCCTTCTGCCATGACTCAGCTTTGATAAGAGAAAGTAAGAAATCCACTACCAGCTGTGGGTCCTGGCCAGGAAAGTGCAAGGACAGGAGACATCTCAGTAAGGATGTTGCTGCTTTAGCAGCAATAGAGACCATCTCAGTTTTGGCTGCTTGAGAAAAACAGTTGAATAAACCTACCTCAGTGCCAGTAGTTAACAATAAGCTACTCCACTTGCAGTGGCCTTGCAAATTTGTTTGTAGGAAAATGCCTTTTGTCTTGAATTAAGATTGTACTAATTTAAAAGCAAAATCTGCTTAATTAAAAAAGGGCTATTCCATTCGCTGTTGGCTCCTCGCCCCTGTAGCTGGAACCCCTTACCCTGGGTACCCACCATAACACCTCATCTCCTGCGTTTAATGAATCAGCAAATCCGTCCTTTATTTACAGGAAAGGACTACATTATTCTTAAGCACCAGAAATTCTGGGAAAAGCTAGCACAGACAGTGCTAAACATCTGATCAATTAGGCCCATAGATGGCAGGATGGGACTGTCCAACAAACACTCCTCATGTGGGTGCTCTGGGAGGGTCATGTACCTCATAAGCTTTCCCACAAAAACCAACACATTTGGATGATACAGAGGACTTAACCATGAATAATTAGCAAATTGCCTTTCATTATTAATTTATTGGAACCACTGCTTCTCTGTATTTTTCCCTGAAGGCTAAGTCTTTCTATCTTACAGCTGCTGAATTTATTATTAATAGCTAGATCTTAGACATGGCCAACAAGTCTTCAGTTAGTGATATGATAAATTTCATTACGTTTGTGGGACCTGGGATGTTCATAACGTCCCAGACATGAAGTTCTTCTGCAGTCTGATCTGGTTATCTGTCCCTGGGACAGAGTGGCTCTGGGTGACCTTCTGCTGGGTGTTCCTGATTCACAGCAGCAGTGGGGTAGTCCTCTGTCCATGGGTGAGCAGCCATACCCCAGACAAGTTCTCCTCCTGCCCCATCCATCCCACAGGAACCATCAGGTACAGCTTCATTAATCTACCATCTCCTTCGCTCAGTCCATGCCCACAGCCACACAAAGTCAGCTTTTACCTTGTCCTGACATCCCCTTACCCACTTTATGAGTTTCTATTAGCTCAAGGTTGCCTCACAGAGAGCCAGAGCCCTCTTGGTAGTAGAAGAAATAATCCTTTTTCTGGCATCCTTGACTTTTATATCTGCATAGGATGCAGACACCGATAATGGAGAATATGATTAACTATGACCCTGAGAAAGGCTCCCAGCTGTGCAGAGCTATGATGTAATTTATATATTATATGGGGATGTGCAAAGAAAGAAGATACAGATTTTCTAACTCTGCTATAAACAGTTTTCTTAAAAAAAACCCCTACACCAGACAGAAACAGACAATTAGCAATTACTTGGCGGTATTGGGCAAGGTGCCAATACCTAACAGTGGAGGTGTGCAAGTTTCTAAGTTCAGGATTTGAAGTGCTCCGGCTATAGCTGTGCATTGTGACAGCGTTTTGATAAAACCCCCGGTGTATTTGCGCACCCATTGTGATTTCACAAGGGAATGCAGCGGGGCACGCAGCAGGGCTCGCGAATTGCGGCTGTTACTGGCCGCTGCATTAATGATGCTATTCCAACCGCCCTGCATCTCAGACTGTATTGCACCAATGCAATTAACAGTTTAAAATACAGGCTGAAATAAGACATCAATATCTAATCTTTAACATTTGTCAAGTAACATGATGATAAAGTTATACTTAACCCTATATTTGACTATCGAATATTGCAACCAACCACTAACTGCTAACACTTCCCCCACACATACCTGAACCAGCGCATATGTTCAGCTATCATTGCCAACAAAATAAAATGTAAGCAGTGCTTCACAAGAGAAAATGATCTCTGAAGGATTAAGGAGTCCATACGTAAAAAGTTGCTACCCTGTGATTTTCTTTTCTTTGAGTGATACTCTTTCTAGATAACATTAATGCAAACTATGCACAAGTAAAAAATTCCACCAAATAGTCTTCATTTCCAACTGAAATCTAGATCACCACCTTTGGAAATCTCTCCTTGTTTTGACTAGATTAAAAAAAATGTAGTATAAAATAAGATGTTTCATCTTGGCCTTTCAGTCAAACCTCTGAGCTAACATCACCCCCATATTTCATTCTGTGAGGTCAGGATCAGACCCAGATTTCAGTATTTGCTCTCAGACTGTTCTGCTTCACACATCCCATCTCCTTCATGATGGAGAACATCTATTTTTATGATTTGCAACAATGTACTTGATACTTATATGACATTTTCAACCTCTGCATCTCAAGGTGTTTTTGTTAAGGGTGGCTCCATGGTACCTCAACAATTTAAAACTGATAAAATCCTGGCAGCAATGATGAGACAGTTTCAGCTCTGCTCTGTTAAAAATATAACAAAATGTTCATTTTACCTTATCTGAATTGCAAATACACCAAATTCTATCTGCTTCTGGCATATTATTTTGTTTTCACTTCTTGCATTTTCTGTTTAAAATAAGCATAACATTGTTCCCACTTTGTTAATGATTGCTCAAACGTTAAATAAAATGGCAGGAAAGGCTTCGTGCTATTTTCTGCTTATTATATCTCTTCTGCAGTGATTTAGAATATCCTGACAATGCATACCATATAGTAACTATCATGGCTAGAAAGCAATAAACCTAGGATTTAAGCAACTGAAAATTTACATTTCCACTCAATAAGGAATATCTTTATGTAGGAAAAGTGTGTAGGATATATTCTAAATTTTGTGTTTCAGTTTTATCACTATTAAAACAGATCAGCACCGAAATTCAACTATGAACATCTTTGGATGCCACTAACAGGTGGCTAGATATTCAACAAATGTGAAATACTACAAACTCACAGATAAAAATATCTTTCAAGCAGGACATTTGAGACCCGCTTTAGGTAACCTTCATGCTAAAAATCTCAGTGCTTTGCTTTGCCTATTACAATGCTTATTGCCTTTTCCAAAAGATTTAACTTCAAGTCCTCCACAACTTCTCTGTACCAGAGGCCAACAAACGACAAACCGACCTGTGAGCAGGGCTCTGGCACACCCCAATTATTCAGCCCAGTATTCTCCTTGAAACCAGCTGAAAAATTTTTTAACTTTGTTTAAAGTGGTACCTTAGTGATCTATTATTGCTATTCTGAGCAGAAATATTTTGTCATGCTAGTTCTGCCTCTATACTATGACGGCGGGTTGGGTTTAGTTGGGGTTTCTTGTAGATTCATAACTCATTGATACCCCCAAAATATGCCATCACTTTCAGAACAGAAACCCTTCTGCAGCTTGGAATAAACAACCAGGAGCATTATTTCCCAGTACTGAAGAGCGCAATGATATTTATATGCCTCATGGAAAAACGAGGGGGGAAAAAACACTACTGTTTTTTGGCTTTCGAGTCCATGTATGTGGAAACAAACAGCCATGAACATTTGCCACATGTCCATGTTACTTACGGTTGAGAGGCAGGCTGGCATTGGTCGTCCCTAGCTTGTTGGCAGCGACACATGTATAGTTGCCAAAATGCTCTTCTGTCACATTGGTAACAGTAAGAAGTGATCTTGTACTATAATTTTTAATAGTAATTCCTTGTTGACCATTGATCAGTCTAGAAAGCAAAAAGAAAACTTCTGTAACTCATATACCATAAGCAATAAATCACTTTTTTTCTTTTTTCTTTTTTTCCCTTTTTTTAAAGACATAACGGGTAGCACAGCAAGCTGTTTGCAAGCTGCCGATGGAGTCTTTTGAGCAAACTTGTCATAGCAGCAGCTCGGAAAGGCCATGGGCAACGCTGGACCTGTGGAGTGTTGAAGGCAACAGTTTCTGCCTGTGTGTCCTTCAGTCAAAAGAAAATAAAGACCAACACCCACGGCCCTCCCTGCCTGGCCATAGGATAGGATATAAACTCTCAGATGGAGAGCTTAGATTATAAATTGGACAAACCTAACTAAAAATTTAAATACCTTACTTGGGGCAGAAAAGTATTATGATAAGTCTTCCAGAGGGAGTTTTTTCAGACTCTGGAGATTGCTTTTGTCCTTACACACCTCCAGCTGATGGCAGATGTATAGGTAGCCTAATATGGGACTATGTAGGATTGTGACCGCATTTTGTTTTACAGGGCTCTACAGCTACGAAATAGACTTTTAACTAGCAAAGATGTGCTACAGCAGCACTGCATCCTGAGACAGCAACCTGAACAGAAACCAGGTAACAAAGCACAGGAAAAAGCCACACCAGGGCTTTTTTTACTCATCTCTGTTTCCCTGGCTTTGAGTTTTCCACCCCAAATTTCATAGGAACTGTGCAGGTCTTTTGATGTTGCTTCCAAAGTGATGTCAGAAGCACTGCTGCTGCACTGGGGCAAAGAAAGATGACTATTTTAAATATTGCTGTTGTAGGTAAACCATGTCTGATCAAACAAGGATATGAGAAGAGTAACCATGATATTAAAACACTAGTTATAGCTGATTACTCATAATTCCTTATATTTCACATAAGGAGCAGAGTTCCAGATTAAGTATAAAATTTGTGTTTGATATATTTAAAGATATAATCATATATCCTGGGAATTAATGCAATCTTTTAGCATTCTGTCTAAAAACATTTCAGATATATCATTAATTGCTCTTCTGCATATTGTGGATTGAATATTTGTCATCATTACATGAGTGCCTCTGCTCCCATTTAATCTCTTTATGTTGCTGCACATACAAGGAGTTTCTCTTCCCTGTGCAGTTTGTGTTGCTGTAAAGGTTTCTGGTCTTCTCTGCGCAGCCCATCATTGGGGAGAAGACATAGCACATCCAATGGACACACATGGTTTTGCAAGAAACAAAAAAATGGAATTGAAATGCCTGATTTGGGGTGAATGCTACAGTTGGAAGATTCGTCTTTTCTCCAGACTTGTAAAAGGCAGAGGTTTGTCCTTTCAACCTATGCACGTGCTTCTGCACATGGATGTTCTCCTTCTAAAACTGCCAATGTCTGTCCCTCTGCTGCAGAAAAACCCAAGAGCCTTCTCTGCTCCAAAACAGACCCTGCTACGATGCTCCCATGCCAGCATGCCACAGCATGTAGCCAGTGACAGCGTTATCGACATGGCAGCAACCGATGCTGTGGATGCAGTGCTCGGGTAGGCAGAGCAGGGAGGTGCTCAGCAGCACACCCAAGTTAGTGTCTCCAGCCCCAGGTCAGGTGCTTTCCTCGGGATGCCCCTTCCCCAGCAAGGAGGGCACAAGCTGCAGCCATCATCCCTTCCTGCTGCCTTTTGGGCTTTGAACCCTGCCAATTTCCTCTCCTCCCCCTCTCCCAGGGGATCTTGGGGTACTGAAGCGATATCTTCACTTCCATCTATGGCTTATTCCTGCCAGCTGTTACCAAGCCACATCCATCCTTTTAGCCTATAACTGCAGTTTGAACTGTAGCATCTCTATCCTACAGCTGTAAGGTTTAACTCTTTTTTTTTTTTTTTGTCCGGAAAACAATGAGGTATTGGGAGTTCTGCCATCCCCATGCCCTGTCAGAGGCGACATTCATATCAAAACATTAACTGCGTCTGCTTGATGTGATCTGCTGCCTTCCCCAGGCTGCCGAAAGGACAAGCGTTGTGGGTGCCAACGCAGACCCCTTTCCCTCCTCCTGTCGCCCTCCTTCCTCTCCCACTGATCCTGCCAGCGCAGTTTGGACAGCATCATCTTCCCTCCACATCCATGCTAGGAAGTGGCTGACACTGGTGGGGCCAGAACTGGGAGTGGAGTAAATGGAATCAGATAGATATGCATATCAATAGACCACATAGTTAACGGATGGAGGAGTCGGCACTAGTTAGCATAACTCAGCAGTTCTGAGGTTTCCATTTGCAGTTGTAAGAACCAGATGCTTTTACTTTTAAATTAATTACTCCCACGTGCTGCTCTGATTTGCTTATTGACTGAACACAATGTTTATTACTTGTCTAGGTTTTACCAAGTTACTTCTCAGGGTGGAATGGCATTTTAAGTTGTGTGCAGCCACCCTACACATTTCTCACCTTACTGCTTTGTACCACTAGGTATAAAAGGAAGAGCTATCTCCTTTTTATTCCAGATATTATGCCTGTGCATCTAAAGAAGATCATGCATCAGTACCAGCCCTGAGGGGCACCTACCTTTGGTTTCATATTTGAATACCTTTGCATTATTATAATATATTAAGCCATTATAATGAGTTTTGTTATTTCAAATATAAGTCTTGTTTGCATTGTCAAGGATAAGGGAATTAATATTTTTAGATAGGTGTCTTTGGGACTTCTTCCCTGTGGCTATTTAATGTCTGAGATCTAATTTCTGCATAACCCTATAACATGACATAATTGAACAGTTGTGAATTTCAGAAACTGGAAGTCAGCGCAGTGAAGCCATTCTCCTCTCTGCAGGGAATGCTTGTAAAGTTTTAGAGACACACCCTTTTACAATTCTAAGAAGCTTTTATTAACTTTCCCCCCAAAATTTCCTGTCCCTTCCCAGGTCACCCCACCCTCCCCATCTTGGGGTACCCTTGGCTTGGGGTTTGCGCAGGCACCTGACAGCTCCCATGTGGAGTTCAAGGCACCGCTTTTGACAGATAAAGTGCTAGATGGTCTGCAACCTGCCTGTAGGACCCCTCCTCGCCTTTCCCCAGCTACAACAGGAGAGCAGAGGTGGTCCTCCTGCCTGCTCCCTGCCCCGGAAAGCAGCACAGCCTCCTGTGGGCTGCAGCTCTCAGGCTTTGGGCTCCTTGCCTCGTGCTTGGCCAGGGAAGAATATCGCAAAGCATGCTTGTGTGCCAGTGCTTACGGAAAGTTAATGAACAGCAGCTCTTGTGAGCTTGGTGATTAGGCAGAATTAATCCTGCAAGCTCTCTGCCTCGAAGACCAGTAGTTTTAACTGGATGTAATCTGCAACTGCTTTTATGTTTAGTTTTAATGGCTATTTTATGATGAGATGATCCCTGGAGCCTGGAAACTGAGAGTTTGGATTTACATTAATCTAAGTAACAACAATACAGTTTACAGACCCAAAAGGCTTGTTTCAGACACTGATCGTATACTTGGGGTTTCAGATCTAACTCCCACTGTTCATTTATTCAAAGATTCAATCACATTCACAAAAAAAAAAAAAAATCCCAATCCAAGACTGATGAAAATGAGATTTCCTCTATTCTATTAGCAGGAAATATAGCAGAGTGTGCACTCTCAGTATATAAATTTAGTCTTGTATTATATCTGCAAATTATCTGCAGGATAATGTACATGCTACTCTAAACTACCTAAGAAAGCTGACTCTTCTCAGTTTTTCATTAAAACAATGACTGAGCTGCCCAATGCTCATTCTATACTGGCTTTCCATCATCAGTATATCCAGGGAATATACTGGAGAAAACACCCAATATGTATGGATTTTCTTCTTTCCTGCAAGTGGTGGAGGTTCAGAGATTCCCAGTACCTCTGTAGTCATGTATGTCTAGCATATCTGTGAACAACAGCTTAACAAAAAAGGATGGACCATTAGATTTAACGTAATATTTGAGCAATAAGACACAACAGGACAGTATATTTCTTGCTGAATATAGCAAGCCTCAGGTGATACACCAACAGAAACAGAAGGCACAACTTTGGCATCCTAAAATACTCCGCTTAGTCTTTCTTGCTGCTGCTGTAGCGCTGAATGCACACATGAAGAAAGGCATTGGTCAGTGTTATAAATAGAAACGTGATTATTGTGCTGGAAAATGCTAATTGAATCCAGAGTGCTAAAACCTGCGCTACAATACTTTCTACATAATATATATTTCTGCTGCAACTCTCCCCAAACATGCGTACAATATAATATGCATCTTTGGAAATAGGATGCAGTTGAATTTCATCAACAGAAAAAAAATGTTTACTGTTATATATAGTAAAGACTGATTTTATTGTTTTAGAGAATGCTTTAGGATATGGTCAAAGTGCAATAGTGATGACTGCTCTGAAAACTCACGAAGGAAGATGAGTAGCTAATGCTCCTAAAGGGGAGCAGCTGGCCAGTAAGAAATGAGCTGACAGATGGCTTTCTATGAAAAATTGTCATTAATATTCTCATGTCAACTCCCAGGCTTAATGGGATGTTTGAGCTGAGAAACCCAGCACTTGGAAGACAAGAAATTCCAGAAGCTAGAAGATGCGTATGAACAGAGGTTTACAAGTGACAATATCCACTTGCTTTTGCACCAATATGTAAAGTTAACAGAAACAAACTCTTAGATAAGCTAAGAGCTGTAAAACAAAATTTCCTATTAAAAAAGAAAAATATCTACCTGTTTAATGAGCTGCTTTTAAAAATAAAGACAACCCTGCAGAGATGCCTGTTATCATTACATAGCATTAACAACATGGAAGTGAAGATGACTGTAAACAAAACCTATGCACATGGTCAGTTTTTAGGGTTCAAGCAGAGAGCACTCCCCTGACCCCCTCTTGGATGCTGTGAAATGCAGCAGCTCTACTTGAGTCTGTGGACTATAAACCTGCAGTCTAGACCACTAATGGCACAACTGGGTGAAAATTCATACACATTAAGTATTGGTTAAAAGCCTTGTTCATGAACCAACCTTCAACACCCCGAAACCCTCAACAGGAAACCTATGAAGATGAACTTAAAAAAAAAAAAGACTCTTTTAGTAGGTTTTTTTTCAGTGCCTTTCTGGTTATTATACATAAAAGGCTGTAATTATTAAAGCAAATTTAATTGTTAGGCTCATTATTGAATTTATCACTATCACAGCCCAGACACGGACAGCCTGATAATCCTCATTTTTGAGCACAGAAACTATGACCACAAGGAAACTGAGAAACTCCCCCAAAAGCCATGTAGAATGGCTGTTGGTAGCCTGCACCTCCAAGCACCTGCTGTTTAAAGCTTGGCATTAATTCCAGGACAGCCTGCTGGACTTGTCATCACGGGGGCAAACCCAGCCTGGTGGTCTCCTCTGTCTTCCACCCGTGTCCCCGCAGGCAGGCAGCAACCCCAGCAGCACAAGGGGGTTGGCGAGTGCTGGCTACTTACTTCCTCTCTCCTTTGTACCACTCAAAGACCGGGGCAGGAACTCCTGCACCTTCGCACCGTATCAGTCCGTTCCCTCCAAGCATCACACCGCTGGATTTAAGTTCCTGAATTGTGGGGGCAACTGAAAAAAAAGAATTGTAAAATGGATATTTGCATCTAGATACGTAGATTGTTTAACGCCACTTCTCTTCAGCACGCTTTACGTTACTTTCAGCCTGGTGCATGTTTTCCAGCTCGATTCACATTGAATCACGTTTTCTTCCAGCAGTGTAAAAATTATCCCACACACCAGATTCTGATACAGAACTGTGTATCTGGTGTAAAAAACACAACTGAGACATGAAGAAATGCAAATCCTGTACTGAAAAAAAGCTGTTTTTCCAACTGAGTTACTCAACATTAAGTATATTTATCTGTGTTAGTGTTGTACAAGATGTATTTAAAACCTGGGAATGAGGCACATGAAGCCTCAACACTGGTGCTCGCTGAGAGGCTGTGGGGTTCCACTGGGCTTGACCGGGGGGGACCCCCTACAGCTGGGGAGGGGTATGGCAGCACCTGGGGTGCAAAGTCCATAGCAAAGACAACATGGCCAGCACCACTTATCTTGTGTATCATGTCTTCTGCAAACGCCCCATAAACCGCACAAGCTCAAATGGCCTTTGAGATGTTGTTTGTATATTAAAAAAACAAACTTACCTTCACAATTATGAACCAACCGTAAATACCATATAATAGCGTGACTTTTCTAGTATTACACTGGATATAGAGTTGTTTCAGTAAATATATTTAAATAGTAAACATTGTAAATACCAATAAGCATTTTAAGCTTAGAACTACAGGTACAAATAAAGACAAAAAGTGATTGTCGGTTTTTCCCGTTGCCAGCAAAAGGCAACCATAAGCTGAAAATAAAACACAACAAATTCCTCAGGAAAGAAATTATCAAAGGAAAGGCTGAACGACAACTGCTTCTCCCTGGAATTCCTTTTACATTTTCTGTTTTTAAACAGTAATTTATGTGCATCATAAAAAAGCTATAAAAACAAAAACACAGAACTTATAAATAAAAATCTGTTTATTTTTTCCCCAGCAGTTTTCCAGATGTTGCTTTAAGGTGTTTATGTACATGTAAAATGCTGACTGCTTCTTGTCTGCTTCTTCCACTGTCTCACCCATCACTCAGTGCACCATGATAAGAGACCATAATCTTTTACAGGAACCAGCCACATTAAAGAAGCATTAGATACGTGAAAAAGCAGAGTGACAGCCGGTTCCCCACACAGGCGGGTCAGCTCCATTGCACATCTCATCGCACATCCGTCCTTCAGCAACACCATCAACGGCTGCTTTTCCAGATGTGTAGAACATTGCGCAGGAATCCAGCTGTCACAGCCCAGTGAAAGCAAATGTGCACTCTTAGCACTTATGCACAAGTCTTGATGTTCAACAAAACCACGTGAAGATGTTTTGGGTGGGATTAAACAGAGAACTGGTTTCCTCTCACCCATCGCTCATGTCCTACTCCAAGTCAGGCAGACAGATTGACTACAATTTTCCACAGCTGGCAAACACACCCTCTGCCTTCAACTTTCTCTTCCCAATGATAACATCAAACCAATCCATAAATTCATTAACTTTCAACAAGTAACATTAAAATTTCAACTGGATAATAAAGGTATAACCAATTCACAGGACTAGTTCTCCATAATCTGCATAGGAAAAAAAAAAATTGTTTTGTTACTCCATAAAAATAACAGGGACTTACAAAGCTTACTCCTTCCTGAGAAAGGAAGTGGTACGTGCAACCAAGACTTTTAAAAGATAACTTTGAGTGAGACTGATCACATGAAGAGCTGTGAACTGGTTACATTTTGCCTCTGCTCCTACAGCACCGTATGGCACCAGCAGCTACTCAGAACACCACAAAGCTTGTGGATCAGCTTGTGCTTCTGAAATGTTCAAACGAATAATACTAAAATTGTGCAAGAGGAGCCATACACAAGCAAAATTTGTGCAAGATGAGCCATACAAAAGCATTACCCGGACAGTGGAAGAAAACAAACATCTACTGCACAGGTACACGGTCAATGGAGGTTGATGAAAGCTGGGCTATGACCAGGAGGAGGTGTCTCTCTCACACATGGTTTCCACCTGCCCTGGGACCATGGATTACCTGCCAGCATTTCTACTGCTTCCCTCAAGTTATAAGAAAGATGCAAACACTGCAACATAACTGCTAGGATATTTCTCCACCATTAGTTCATGTGTGACCATGGCTGGGGAGCACTGTCCTGAGCAGGCAGGCCCTGGGGCTCCCAGCTGCAGGGCGCTGAGCCCAAATCCCTGGCATTCGGAGAAATACCAGCTCCCTTCCCTGTTTATCCATGCCTGTCTGACATTGTGGTTCTGGATTCCTGGGGGGACCTTGTCCACCAGCCTGCCCAAAATGGGGCCAGCCTGAACCAGGTGGTCCTGATGGACCCTCCATCCTGAGGTTTCAAAGCTCCTGGAAGAGCCACAGCCTGCCTGGATGGCAACACACTGGCACTGACTTATCCACATGGTTATGTACCTTGCTGCAGCATTAAACTGTTACTTATTTTGTCATCAGTGATATGAAGAACAGGACTAAATTTCTCTTTGAAGAAAAATTTTATCCATTTAAAGACTTGTGTACTCATTCTCTCAGTCCTCAGTCCTCATTTATCTAAACAAACTCAGCCTAAAAGTAACTCAATTCTATCTCTCATTTCATATGTCACATTTCCAAAAAAATTTGCTTGGTTGTTGTGGTGCCTGGAAGTCCTCCAGTTCACCCACACTTTCCCCGGGTGAGTGTGTCCGACACGAGATGCAGCACTACCAGGGAGATGCCTCCAAGTGGAACAGGGAGGGTGCTCTGCCTGATCTGCACATGATGGTTTTGTACAAGTGATGATATCCTGCCATTGCTGTCCTAACATGGCGTTTCTTTCCCCATTGCCCCTTGGGATTTCAGTGGCATAAGCCGGACTGCCCATCTTACGTTTGTGCAAGTCCTCACCCACACATGGATGCTACCCCACGCTTCTCCTTTACTGATCACCTGTTATTTTTACCACCATTCTCCTGTGTGCTGAGGCAATCTCTAATCCTGCCTGCTCCACGGGGCAGCCCACTAGCAGTACCAGGACACCTGCCCAAGAGAGGGATGGAGATTTTCTGCACCTGGAATAAACTGAACATGGCAAGTGTAAGTAGATATCATCTATTTTTGGGGACACCAGAGAAATTCTAGGAGAGGAACTGGGTCTGTACATTGGGCAAGCTTTCACGAACTGAAAGTTGAGTTTAAGCTATAATGTATTTCCATCATTATTGAAAGATTCTGGGAAGATTTTCAGTGACTGTGGGTTTTGTCTTTTGGGTGCTGAAAGACACTGGGAAGATTATCAAGACTGTGGATTTTGTCCTGTGCAAGAGAAGAGCCACAACCACCCCACAGGTTCCACAAGGTCTGCAAGCCCTTAAATAGCAGGGAACAGTACTTTATCCAGCCCTTTCTCCACATCACCATGCAGTGGCTTCTTGGAAATCTTTATAGTAAGGGGCAAACATTTTGCTGCATTATACAGAGGGAGTAAAAATATTTGGATTTTTTTCTAATTCAGAGTGGGTAGGATTATTAGCAAAAAACCGAGTTTGAAATTAATGTACCACACTTTGTGCATACTACATCGACAATATTTAATTCTCACAAGTTAAGCAGAAAGGGCAAATAAAAGACCAGCAAAGGCCTGAGCCACGTAGAAAGCTTTTTTCCAAGAAGTGCCAACTTCATGCTTCTCAGTGTAGCCTGCCCACCTTTTGCTTGATGTTTTTTTTAGGATTTTTTTTGTTTGGTTGTTTTTTAAATAAATGCAGAACATCACTGGTAATAAATTTTAAAATTAAATGATCCATAAAAATGTTCAACTTGCTCATGCTTTTTCAGGCAGGAGCTCCAGGCACTGCACTCCCAGTGCAGCTGGGAAAGGGATGCCAGCTGGATCCCAGCTACAAATCACAATTCTGGGCATTGCTGTCCAGTGAGGCAGAGTTTTGTTTGGAAAATACTGAAAAACTTCTGAAAAGGATGTTTTCTTAGATCTCCCTTTCAGAAGGATTTCAGCTTTTGTTTGTTCAGAATAAAAATCAATATTCTCTGCTCTAGGAAATGCCCGGTTAATACACAACCGAAGACAGCTTAGAGTCACCATTTTCTTAGATTTTTTCATTTTCAGGTTATTTTCTTTTTTTAGTATAAAGATAAATTATGCGATGCAGGCACATTTCTGGTGCACTGATTAGTAATGCTCTGAACCAAAAATCCATCAGACCCTTCCACTGGTGTGGAAGACTGAGTATCTCCAGGTGAAATTGCACACTCAAATAACTGCTGCTGCTGGTTGCCAAGGTTTGTTTTGGAAAGGAAAGAGACAAACACATTGGCCTCCACTATTTCATATAGTTTTAAAAAATATTTTTCCATGTTGTCAGCAAAGACTCATTTTTGAGAAGACACACGTGATTTGTTCTTATTGCTGTCAGTCATGTTGTAGTTGTCTACGTTCTTATGTTACTGGGGCTGCATGTGTTTTCTCCTACATAAAAGATTTCGAGGTTATAACAATCAGAAGGAATACTATATTGATCGAAATACATATAATTTAGCAAAAGGAAAGCTCGTATATTATGTTAACAAGTGCTCACAAGGTTCAATCCAATTCTACCATCACAGTTACTGGACATAGACTGGTTTTTTGGTGAACAATCTCCCCGACACCAGAGTTGCTAAGTACAGCAGGGATGTACAAGATCCGCCAAACCATCCCGGAGAAGATAAGGATGGAGGCTGACAACATTCTGCCTCCAGGTGGGGTTGCTGGGCAGGTGGTTGGGGTAGGTTATAATAAACATGCAGAAAATAACATGATCCTTCCTCCTGGGTAGCACCCCAAGAATTTAGAAAATTCCCGAAACACATGCAGTGATGGTTCCCCCAACCCCGTTCCTCCCCCCTGTGAGGTCTCCGCATTTCTCAGCACTGATTATCCCCCTGCCTGATCTCCTCCACCTCATTAGATCATTCTGCAGCTCTTTATAACTTGCTTTATTTTCTTTTGTATTGCTAATAAACTTGCCAGCCCTCTGCTGATACCCTTTTATAGGGTGTTATGCACAGCATGGGGGCGAGGGCTTCCAGCGCACTCCCTGCTCCGCACAGGGAGCATGATGGAGGGAGGGGGTGTGTGTGCGTGTGCGCACGTGTGTCTGACCCTCTTAAATTACTGAGGGGGGTGATTTAAATCCTGCCCAATCCCAATGGCTATTAGATGCCTTCCAAAAACCCTGGCAGGCTTCCTGCAAGGCCATTAGGACCACTACCAGCCATACCAGCATCGCTGCCCACAAATGCAGCAGGTAATCCCGCATATCACCTACAGGCAGCTGCTCTTGGGTTTTTACAGCTGCTTAGGGAATCAATAGCAAGGATAAATACTGGTCATCTAGGAAAATGTTTTTATTCAGGAGTTTAATAACGATGACTTAAACTATTACAGAAAATCGTTTAGTATCATTAACAATGCAATCCTGCTCTATTCGGCTGATTGATCAAACAGATGCTAGCAAAAGTCCTGAGTGGGCAATAGAAGGTAAGGAATACATACAGATGGTCACAAGCTTAAAGATCTAATGAAAGATTAAAAAGGTAAAAAGAAACAGCAGCTTTAATAAACAAATTTAAAATAAACTAGTTACAGCTGGAAAAATAGTGGAAAAATGAGAGAAATTTTAGTTAAAGATGCAACATAAAAGAACTAGAGGCTGAAAGGAGTCATGGGGCAGGCAAGGCTCCAGAAAGTCTTCCCTCAGACTCCACAGCCTCCATAACTGAAGGCTTTACCAGGTTTTCCCCTCCACAGGTTACATGGGAAGAGATTCCAGTTGTGTTGAAGAGACACAGACGTTCTTCTGAGTGTGTGCAGAGCACTTCATTATAAATAATAATAAACACACAAGTGAACAAGAAAATAACAACTTGTCTCAAAGGTATAGAGCATCAGTAGAGAGTGAAACCCTTTACGTGGAAAAGCCTACTGGAGGAAAGAATGGGATGACAGCCACAGAGAACTCCCAAGGAGGAGAATATAATAGAAAAGTTTGTGGTCTGATAGAAGGTACTGCAGTAAAATGTAACAGTGATGTTAACAAGAAAACCTTGTGTAAGACTAATAATTTTAAATGTATTTGTCATTTTTATATTTCCTAAATAATGGTTATATAAAATAACAAAGAAAAAACCCAATTATAACTATCTGTGAGCAGTACTGGGCTTTTGTGACTTGTATTTGTAGGTTTACTCTCCCTACTGCGGATCCTATTTCAACCCTCTCCCACAGTTCATCCCTGTGGAGCAAAGCACTTAAAATAAATGCTTCATTTCTGACTTGAAAATAAATTACTGGAACTTACTTAATATCAATTTCTCAAATACGTCTAAGTGCTTTGCTGGGAAAGGCTTTTTCAAGTGGGTGCTCAGAGACTCAGCTTAAATGGGGTTTTACAAATGCCCTTTCACGTTTGTCCCTACATGAAATAGTTCAGGATGTAAAGCCGTTGACCCAAAATACATATTTATTATCCCCACAGAAAAGGTATTTATTTATCCCCACCAGAGGGATTTGACATGAGAAGCATGTGGGTGAGGAGGATGAGACCCGACACAAACCTGGAGGTGATGCAAGATGCCACAGCTGCTCACTGTGGGTTTGACATCATTTCATGGGAGCCATGCAAGTCTTACCCAGCAAAGCAGAACATGCCTCTATACCACCTAGCACCGTCATGAGTTCAGGTGCTATCAGTTATTGCTAAAAGAGTGTGGGAAAAGTACAACTGTTTATTTTCCTTCTCGTTTAGGAGTAACAGGAAAAAAGCACCACACAGGACAGGAGCACAACACAGCATCAGCAAGAACACCGATGTGACAGCTGAGTTATTCCCATCCCACAACCAAATACAATGTGAGTTCATTAGGCAATTTGCTCAGTTCAGTCTGTGAGCCTTGGGGGGACCTGGTAGAGATTTCAGGATAAATGAGCACTACATCAAGTGCGTACACACGCTCCGAAGTGTGTGCATCCCCTTTAATTTTAGTGAAACAATTGAAGTTTCAATAAATACCCCTATTAAAGTCTCATGTGATGATGCTGAGTACTCACTGCGCTCCATATCTCTCTCCCAACGTGTTAATGAGAAAGACGTGAAAACTATCGTCTTCGTCTCCCACTCCTGTGCTAAAAGAGCTCTATAATTATTTTCTGCTCATCTGATATCACCAACATGTTCGCCTGAGTCAGACATTTGTGCTGGGAAACCGAATTTTGCAACTTATGTTCCATCTAGAAACGATGCAAAGCACTGCTGAATCTGGTTTCCTACCCAAATATTTTCATTTTGCTTTTAAATGTCTAAAGGAGCACTTAAAACAACGAATGCAACACACTGGCATTCAGGCAGGCACAGAAAGCATGGAAAAAAACTCCAGCTAAAACAGGTTTCGTCTTTTAACATTTTAATGAGCTTCGGGACTTTTATGCATATTAGTTATGTTGCCCTAATTACTCATTATAATTCTAATGTGCATTTTATATTTAATTACAATGCTTATAAAGATTTGGTATGGACAGTAAATTATTATAACTAGCATGTGCATAATGATTATAAGCTGAATTTATTAACTTTTACACTAGCATTCAGGGCTGGCAACTTCCAATTTCACCTTTGTGATTAACCATATTGTCTGATTAAACTAACATTTTTGTGGCATTAACTGTAAATGTCAAAAAAGTCTTTTATTTTCCCAGTTTTCATCAGATTTTAATTTGGCATCCTAACATAGTCTTTTGTTAGTGAAATTGCTCTCCCGTGTGTTAAGATAAAGACTTTCAGGTAGGAGAACAGGTTTTCTGAGATCTATTTCCTGCCTCAGAAAAACAGATCTAAGCAATATTCAAATATATTCATCTCTATATGTAAATACACACACACATAACACAATGAAGTAACAAATCTTTACAAGTGAAACTTGTATTGATTTGTAAACAAGTATTACGTGTACTTTCTATAATTAAGATGGTCTTCCAACAGTCTAGTTTATTTAATTTTTCTAACCTATTCCTAGGAGCAACCCTACCTATTCCCGAATTAATGGAGTGGTTTAATAAGTGCCTCCTCATATCAGAAATTTTTCCAGTGTGTAGCAACATTTGAGAGAAATGCCTTTAACAGTCACTGGGCTAAACAACTAATAAGCTTATTTTTTGCCCTCTCGGTGATTTATCAAAAACCACTGAATTCAGAGGGATTTTGGCGTGTACGTATACATACATCTTATATGCAAACATACAAGGTATCAGTAAGAATTCAGTTCAACTCCTGCATTTCTAGATGTAACCCAACATCTCTTTTGTGGTTTTTGCTTTCCTATTCAGGATTTAACTTTACAAACCAGTATACTTTAAATGCTGATTAAACAATTGTGTAAATACCTTTCAGTAGCTGTCAGAAAACGAGCAGATTCTCAGGCATTCCCTGTGTGTAATTTGGCATGTCGCAGAGTACATCAGAATTTCCCGAAATGTGCATCTCTCTCAGATACACCTAACGGATTGCATTATAAGAGACTATCAAAATCACTGGTAGCTGTGCAATTTATGCTTTTGAATATATAACCTCCCAGTGTTAAGTTGAGAGGAAAGATTAAAATCCACAAGTAATTGTTATGTGGGAGACAAAAAAAATGAGCAGCACAAAACAACACTTAATAAATAATAGGCCAGCAGACAGGAATTCTTAACAATGTGTTTTACAATATTTGAGTGACAAGAGAGAAGAGGAAGAAACCTAACAAAACCTCTCAAAACTAGCAAAACAAAGACCTCTAGAGAGCTACATAAGAAAATGCAAGTTAGCACGCAGGTAGAAGGACTGCTTCGTTTTTCTGTCCATCAGATTTTATCTTACTGCTTCATCTATTTAATCCTTCTGTTTTCCAACAAAGCATTTTTCTAATTGTATTCCCTTTTAGGTAGCTCTGTAGATGTATTTTTATCCCCTGATAAAGGACTTGCTCTAGCGTGGGAACACAAACCCCTTTTGTTGAGCAGCTCACACTGCAGGTGACAGATTCCAAGGGGTGGGCAGCTCCAGGCACGTGCTGGCATCTGCTCTGTGCCCTGGGTTAGGCAACCTGGGTTCCCCACAGTTACTACACAGACAAATATCTTTGTGTGAGCGCTGACAGTGTTACACCAAACCCCTTCGGCTGCAGACCTGGATGGGAATGGCCCCTGCGCTATCAGTGGGATGCTGGCCCAGGTGGGGGGATGCTCCCCTGATCTCTTTAGCCTCTGCCACCCAGCCCAGCTGGTGTGACTCTCCATCTTTTTGCAACCGGCTATGTCCCATTCGATAGAACAAGTCCTGCCACCGTATAGGAATTCATAACATGAACAAAATCTTCAGGTCCGTGTGCTCCCTGCAGTCGGGGACCTCATGACGTACATCAGAGCAGCTGGTGGGGGACAGCTGGGTCAGGATCATCTCATATATACATTTGTCCAACAGCATCATACTCGCCCTTTCTGTGGGCGTAATTGAAACAATGATGAACAAACATGAAAAAAATCCTGCATTTTCATACAAGACTTGTTGGTAATTTAGAAGGAACAGATGCACAAAACATAAATAGGGACATAAATGTTCAGTGTTTGGCGTTGTTCGATATGGTGGAGTTGGTTTTAATCTTTCATTGGCCAGTGCAGCTTGATTCAAATTTAACTGAAGTCAAAGTCTTTATATTGACTTCAGTGGGTTTTGAATGAGGCCCAGAAAGATCTGCAGTAAAAGAGAATTTCACAGTTTTCAAAACAAAAAAGTAAAAAAATCCCCACAACTTGAAAGAGCAGTAGCATAACAAAGGCAGCTCTTGTCATGTAATCCCTCTTTTTATATGCTATTGCTCTTACTGCTGTAATTTGAGGGAAAAGTTGTCATCAATACTTTCTCATCAGCAAAGAATGGCCAAGCGTCTGTAATTATCTGAGTCGAAAGAACAAACTTTTATGTCTCATGGCATAAAGTATGGTATTGACAGGACCCAGCAGAACTGCTGACAGTCTTTTTGAAATATGTGAGGGGGATCTATGAGAACAGGGTTTAAAACTTTCAGTGTAGTATGTAGGGAGATTGAGAGGCACAACTTCTGAGTCCTGACTCCATGCCCACTGTAGAGAGGGGAAAGAATGTTCACTGGGAGGTAGGTGACACCCAGCCACTCCGGCACCGATGGGCAGTGGCAGCTGAGAAGGGCACGTGGGTCTGTAACAGGGTGCAGGTCTCCTGCTAGAGAAGAGGTTGGGCTAGAGCCCAAGCAAAGTGGTGCAGAGCCTCAGCAATGTATAACAGAGCATGACACCCTTAACGAGCCATTTGCAAGTGCTGGATGGGGGACTTCAAGGTGAAGGGCATCTCTCTGAAATTCAGTACCGCATCTTCCCCAGGAGAAGGCATCTCAGGAATGGCTGGGGGTAGCTTTTTCCAGGCAGCATGCACACTGGTCTAATTTTCATCCCCCTTTTGCATTCACTCTATTAAGTTACATTTCTCTGCATGTTGAGAGGGACAGGCAGCAAGGACAGCCCAGTGATGGGGAGCTTTGTGCTGAAAGACAGGGCAGCATCTCCTCAGTTAACAACTGTGAGGCTTAAGTAGTGGTAAAGATAAAGACATTTTACTCCATGCAAGCTTGCTGTTAAATTTTGAAGTGCTCCATGTTCAGGAACAAATGTACATCTCTGGCTAATGCTGGTTAACCAGAGCTAGCTTGATAAAGGGATGTTTCCATATGGGACAGGAACATCAACATCGCAGGGTGTGGGGAGAACAAGGATGACATGCTGTCATATCTGTTTTCCTGTGGGAGCTGGGCATCCTACCTGAGCTGGGCTCACCAGCTGCCCTGCCAGGCATTCACGTCAGCAAACCTCTCTCCCTCGGCAGTTCCTACTGGAAAAGCTTCTACACAATTAACGTGCCCTCACACTCTGCTGCAGTTCCTTTATCTCAGCAATTTATTCAAACATGTGTGGAGGTGAAGGGGGAAAAATGAGTATCAGAATCCCAGAGTGGTGCTAAGGAACAAGGAGGAGGAAAGGGGATGCTTTCATACATCTGATGCCAATCCAGAAGGAAAAGTTGGCCAGGAGCCTGAGTGCGAACAAACATGAATGCTTTTATTTTACTATTTTTCTCCCTCTAAGGAAGATAAAAGCAATGGACTTCAACAAATTCCAGGAATTACTAAGTAGATATTCTGGCAGTAAAACTGAGGAGAAAGTGAATTAAAGCAAGCTGGTAGTTTTCCAAAGAAACTAAGTTTGGAACAAAATTGCAAAATATGTCAGAGTAGGTCAGAAACGCAGCAACAGACCTGCTTGAGTCCCACCAGAGCACATCCAGGAAGCCAAAGCACAAAAGCAGATGAGGCAGGTATGAGACATCAAGGACAATGAGAAACCATGCTGTACGTACATTAGCAGTCTTAAAGAAAAAAAGTTACCCTGCTGCTCAGTACTACCCCTGTGTGGTGCCCAGACCACCAAAACACTCATGGTGGTGCGTTTCTGTACCACCACCATTGCAGCTGGACCCTGCCTGAAGATGCAACTCGATCACTAATCAAAAACCTGAACACTGGACGAGAACAAACCCTGGGGACCCATGTCCCTTTGGCACGGCAAAAACCCTTTTAAGGACAATTTTCTAAATAATTTTGCATCCTCACCATGGACATTTTTTCCTTAGCCATGTTTCTCACACTTGCACCTGTAAGCGCCATGTGTCAAAAGCTTACAAATGTCAACACATGACATCTGCCTTCCCCAGCGATAAACAGGAATTAGTGAGACTTGATTTGTTGTTGATGAACCTATGGTAAACGGTAGCCTCCTCAGGTTATCTCCCAGGTATGAGCAGATCTTGTTACAGTTCCAGCATGTGTCTGGGGACTGGAGACATGCCAGGTGACTGCCAATTCCCTCTGAATAAGAGGCACCTGGGGCCTCAGTTCCCAGGGCCTCACCCAGCTTTTCTAAGGTCTCAGAAATAAGTTTCTTCATCGTAAGCTTTAAGTAGATATTTTATGAAGTTTCCTCATCTGATGACTTGAGAAAATTAGCTTATAGAATACTGTTCTTTATCTACTGTAGGTTAAGCTTTATTTGTCTGCTCTTGGTATACGGCCCTGGTGGCTTCCAGGTGCCCAATCTTCCCTTCTTCTGAGAAGGTGGAGCAGAAAAGCAGGAGGAGGCATCTGACAACACATAGTGCTGGGAAGATAAGCCAGTACCTCCCAGAGATCCTCAACAGATGCATTATATAGTACAAACCACCTGCTCTACGGGGCACTAGAGTGGTCTTAGCTGAAGTACCAAAAGTTCAGAACAGCAGAAGGAATTAGGATTAGCAGAGCAGAAAAAGATGATATACTAGCAATAACATTGGATCACTAAATATTCAAGACAAATAAAAAAGGAATCAGGTCTTCCATATCTCCTTTATGGTCCAGGCAGTCAATAATCAATGAAAACTGAAGCAAAGGAGATTTAGGTCTGGTAAGCTATTACTGGAAGAGATTGCTTAAGGAGACTATCAAGGTGCTCTCATTTTTTTTTTTAATTTTTTTTCTTTTATTTTAAAAGAAAAGGTTGACAATTCAAACACTGGGATCTGCATGTGGACAGCAGCATCAGCCTGACTCCTCAGTTCCTCCTCTGGGTTGAATTTCTGTGGTCTCCAAGATCCTAGGATTGTTAAGCATCAGAACAGTTCCTATAATGGCAAATTCCTTTACTTATTTCTGTAGATACTAGTGTTGTGTTTAAGGTTATATGCCATTTTTCAGCACAATGGGGGAAAAAAAAATTATACTCCTCTCATCTTACAATAGTAATGAAATCTCCAGGTTCATACCTAACTACAAAAATGAGGTAAGAACTGAAACTGGATTTTGAATTCAAAAAAATAATTCAAAAGACACAACTAGAACTTTTTTTGCAGAAAACTTATCACGTACACATTGGATCTGATTTGATATATTCTACATACATAACAAAGTAGCTAGGTGTACTCACCAAATGATATTTCTAAGGACAGAACTCATTACTACTGTATAATAAATGGAAGCATAAGTCAGAGTTAGCACTGAACAGATTGTTTGGGGTTGCAAAGACAGCAGCTGTCACAGCTTGACAGCTTTCTTGTTAGTGAATCAGCTTTACTGACAGTCTTTTTGATTGAAAACCACTGTTCACTGACAGTGTGTTATAGCTGATATACATACGTATCTCATGAAGAATGAGAAAGAGCCATAAAAGGTCCAGAAGCTATTGCTCTATATTAAAAAGAAGTGAAGTTTACATAAAAGGTTTTTTGGTTTCTCTCCCCTCCCCAGTAATCTGTGGCAGATGTAAGTTGATAGAAACAGGACAATCTATACTGATATGTGACAAGCACACATGCACACAGAGTCAAGTCCAAAGTGTTTTTTCTAACTAAAAGCAATAAAGCCACAGAAATACTAGTTGCTTTCAAACGCTCTCACGAAAATCTTGTGTAATTGAAAACAAAGTTTAGAAATAAAATTCTAGAAATAAAACGCAGTGCAATTCTGACAGGGGCTTCCCAGATCTCCTGCTAACCCAAAGCGGGGATCTGCTGGAGTAGATGTATCCATATAAATTAAAAAACCCCACATTTACTTTGAGTCACATTTTACCTTTCTCTTATATGCTGCCTCTGTGTTTTTGACTGGCAGCTCCACAGGACAGGGAGAATTGGCTTCTGCTTCCTGTGGCACACTCAGAATACCTGTGCAAAAACATCACCAACACTGCATGGCCAAGTACAGCATAGGCTTCCTTGAGCACCTCAGTTACAGAGCCACCTGCTCTGCAGTACCCTAAATTCTTCATTAAACACATGATATGCATCTTTATGGCTCAAAAAAATAGCTGGCTGTGGTGAAGGAAGTATTGTATTGAAAGAAGTACATCTCAGGGGTCTCCCTCTCTTCTCCCCATCTGTATTTATTTATAAGGTTGCCCATATAAAGTAACTTCTTCCATCTCAGTTTTGTGGTATTTCAACAGATGAAAGCCAATGAACTGGGTAAAACATGTGTCACCTTTTATTCTGAGATCATTGCTTAAAAGAAAGTACATGTAATGCTGTGCTGAGGTAGACCAAAGCCAAGAAATGAAAGCCATTTATGAGTAGTCCAGAGCTTTGCAGTTTGTCCTTGCTGATCATTTATAGCCTTGTTACAACTGCTCATTTCCAAATAATGTCACATATTTCTCAAGAAGAGACAATAGATCTCAAGTCAAAGCTTGGATGCAGACCTGGCTTTACATGACAAGTCTGGAATACTGGGATTTCCCCACTTTGACATTTAATTGCTGCATTGAAAGGTAATTCCTGATTTACTCTTTTTCTTGAGATTCTCTTTTGCCATTAATAATACCAGGTGCAGAAGCAGTGAGCACCTGAATTTTGAGACATTTGATATTAAACAGAATTTTATTCAAAATACACTGGAGATAACTTCAAAATGCACTATTTTTTCTGAATTTATGAACTGAATTCTTTCAGTCTAGAAATGACTATCATGATCTTTGTGCGCGGTGTGCAACAGGTATCAAAGCAACTCAAGCAATACGGTCCATAGTGTTACTTGTCTTTGGGAAGCAGCACTGAGTGGGTGCAGGGCACCAGAGCTTTCATCACAAGAGCTTGTATTTGGCATGCAACTCTAAGGTCAAAAAAGGTCACATCCTTAGAATAGTTTTATTTAAGAAGCAGAAAATATAAAGAGAATCAGCTTTATGAATTATAATGCCTGAAGAATGATGTTGGCAATTTTTCCTTTCTTTTGTGTCAACAGCACTGCTTTGTTTCAAACTCTAAAAGCAGAAATATTTCTTCTCAAAGCTCCCCTAGCTCAGATCTAGTGCCTACACCACACACTTGCTAATACCAGCCAAATTGCAGAAGTTATTAAAACCTAATTTAGCAGTCTCACCAGGGGACAAACAAGTTGTAACAATATCATTACAGTCTTATCAGGGACTGGATGTCTTGTTGAAATGCTGAGTGTAGTCGGGGTAGGAGCCAACGGGGACCATTGCTGCATGGCATCACGGCTGTACCCATATACTCACAAGTTATGCTAAACAGATTTCTTCTGCAGAACTATTTCAAAGCAACAATGATTGCTGCTAGAAAATAATAATTAAAAGAAGAACCAGGGGATGGAGAGTTTTGCCAGACTGACACACTGTTCAGACTTGTCTTTTCATGATCCCAGTTGGTGTCACCAGCTGTACTCAAAACCCCTTTAGACTGTCACCTCAAAGGCACTGTGCTTGCAAGGGAGAGGGAAGACTAAGTTTTAGACCAACAACAACCAGGAAGACTACAATTACTAGAAGAAATATTGCTTTACAACATGTTGACTATTACAAGAAATATTTTAAGTAATTGTTTCTGCTGAAGAGCAATCTGAGCAAGTGAACGCTCCTGGAAGCTGAAGAGCTCTCCATTAATTTTGGCTCTAGTTTGGAGTCTAACACAGCCTGCTGTATACTTCAAATTGCTTCTTGAAATGCATAAGCTCTTAGAGATGAGTCATCTTCTATTAAGACTTCAATTTTCCTCAACTGTATTATAGCTGGTATTTAAAGTAGGATCACCTGGAGGCTGAAGAGCTAGCAGTGGTTCAGAGCTGAGACAAAGCATTCACTCCATGCAGGACTGACTTCCCAGGAGTGTTTTTCCTCAGTCACTACAAACTCTTCCTTGCTTTGCATCCCAACAAGTTTGATGGAATGAATATCTCACTTGCAGATGTGAAATTTTAGCACCTCCAAAGGTGAGAGTGAGCTGCACGCTGATGCTCCAGGGAGCCAGCACTGCACCCTGGGAAGCCAGCCCTGTTGAGAGGGCCATGCTGCTGATGATTCCAGGAGAAAGAGCTGTGAGAAAAGCAGCTTACTAGAGGTGGATGCACAGAGGTGTCCAGAATCTAACTGTAACCTTATTTTGACTTTAAAGTGACAGCACAAATGGAAAAGTACACAAGAGTTATTAAAAAATTTCATTGATTTTTTTTGTCCGCTAATTCATGAGCTGGTCCCCACGCATTTGCCAGCAATGGCCTGGAGCCTTTGCAACAGACATCAGCAGCATATCGATGACATTTTTCACAGATACTAGGACTGCTTGTCATGGATGCTCTATTATTTGTTACAGCACAGTCTCCCAGAGATGCGTAAACATAATGAACAACACTTACTGGTATACTATAATTATACAATATGTGGACCTGTAACTACTGGCAGTGTAAATATGTGCAAATTAGTACAGTTATTTTTATTTCAAGGACTTTGTTTCCTGGGGACAAGGAACAGAGATTACTTTCAAATGGATAATCATGGCGGTCCTCAGAATTAACCACTGCAGAAGTGACAAATAATCAGTACCCATAGGCTTCTGAAACAATAAAATCCAGATTTGAATACTAGGGAAAAAAAAAAATCTTTTAATAGCTAGGTCAGGCATGCTGCTTCCCAAGAAAACAGTGCTTGAAAAAGGATTTGTTTTCACATGCTTTAATGGCTCTCTAACCCCTCAAAGTGGTTCACAGATTGGTGTTGGAGATACTCTTCAATAGTGAAGGGAGAACATGAGGTGTTTTATAGTGTCTTAAACTCTTAATTTGCCTTTACATCCAAAAGCTGGGCCACAATGGTAGCAATACTGGTGTTTTGCTGAAGCAGCATCTCCTCTTCTACTGAAGGAGCCAAGCTGCATCCTTGTTCTGCAGCTTCATAGGCCACTTGTCATTCAAGATCTTTATGGAGAGAAGATGTAGCTCACTCAACAGGCTGCTGTCCTTACATATCTGTGCTGCACCACTGGCAAATATGGGATGCAGCCCCACCTCCACTCCCTTCAATAGCCCAAAAATCACTTGGGGGTTGGAAATCACATGACTTGGCAGAGTTAGGGAGAGATTTTCTTTAAGATGATGAAAAATGTACTCATCTGTTGGAGGGATATCTTGAGTACTAATACCTTAACTTCTTCAAATACAAGACCTCGTTTCATGTTGCCAAAGCCCTTGATTATGTGCTGTGGCAGCAGAATGCCATCTACATGAAGGAATATTATAATCAATTTTGTCACGCTTCAATATGAGCAACGTTTTTCAGAAATATGGAGTAACTGCACAGCGGTTTGCAGAACCTAATAGTAAACTATTACACTGCAGAAAGAAATCAATGTTAATTTAGGAACCAAATTGCATTGAAGTCAGAAACTTGAACTATATTGTTTTAATCTGACTTCTGAAATATTAATAAAAATACCTGAAAAACATAAAATGACAAACATTACTTTCATAAGAAGCTTCTTTCTCTACCAGTTAGGGGAAAGATTTTTTTCAAATCAAATATATTATTTCCCCACCCTACCAGTTGAGGTGGTTTTAAATATATGACCAGTTTTTATTGAACTGGTATAAGTTGTTTTTCATTGCATGTTACTATGAGATAAGACATCATGTAACTCATACAAAAGATCTCAGTGGTGAGAATAGCTTGCAAATCAAGTAAGAAAGAATTTAGTCCTAATGTTGACCAAAAACGACAAAAAAACACCCCACAAGAAACCCCCAACTCTGATTACATTGTACATGAATAAAAACTCCTTTTTACAGGTTACCAGAAAATTATTCGAAGATCTTTATCTTATGCAAAATCCCCTTGTTCTTATTTGCACTAGTTTCACCTGAAATATTTTGCTAGCAGATCCTCATCTGGGTGGCTGGACCCAAAGACAAGCTCTGCTGTTATTGACTTAAACCACGATCAAATTTTCATCTCAGATGTGCTAGCATTTAATCTCTTTTAGCTAGAGTGGGTGGCTTTATATTCTTATATATTTGACCCACCAATAGAGAAACTACTTACACCATTATTTGCCTGCTCTCAGCTGTATATTATGTACCTGTGGGGTATTAATCCTGGCTGGACACCAGATGCCCACCAAAGCCGTTCTATCACTCCTCTTCTCAGCTGGACAAGGGAAAGAAGTGTAATGAAAGGCTTGGAGGTCAAGATAAGGATGGGGAGATCACTCACCAATTACTGTCACAGGCAAAACAGACTCGACTTGGAAATTAGTTTAATTTATTACCAATTATATCAGAGAAAGATAATGAGGAAAAAACCTAAATCTTAAAAAACACCTTCTCCCCCACCCCTTACCATCTTCCTGGGCTTAACTTCACTCCTGGTTTATTTCTACCTCCTCCCCATCAGCAGTGCAGGGAGACGGGGAGTTGTGGTCAGTTCATCACACCTTGTCTCTGCTGCTCCTTCCTCCTCAGGGGGAGGGCTCCTCACACTCTTTCTCTCCCCCAGCATGGGGTCCCTCCCATGGGAGACAGTCCTCCATGAACTTCTCCAATGTGGGTCCTTCCCATGGGCTACAGTTCTTCACAAACTGCCCCAGCGTGGGTCTGTTCCACAGGCTGCAAGTCCTTCAGGAATAGGCTGCTCCAGCATGGGTCCCCCATGGAGTCACAAGTCCTGCTAGCAAACCTGCTCCAGCCTGCGCTCCTCTCTCCATGGGTCCACGGGTCCTGCCAGGAGCCTGCTCCAGTACAGGCTCTCCACAGAGTCACAGCCTCTTTCAGGCACATCTACCTGCTCCAGTGTGGGGTCCTCCACTGGCTGCAGGTGGATATCTGCTCCACCATTAACCTTCATGGGCTGCAGGGGACAGCCTGTCTCACCACGGTCTTCACCACAGGCTGCAGGAGAATCTCTGCTCTGGTGCCTGGAGCATGTCCTTCCCCCTTCTTCACTGACCTTGGTGTCTGCAGGGCTGTTCCTGTCACATATTCTCACTCTCCTCTCTGGCTGCAGTTGCACAGGTTTTTTTTCCACCCCCTTCCTCAGCCTTGTCCAGCAACGGGTCTGTCTTGGAGCTGGCTGGCATTGGCTCTGTCAGACATAAGGGAAGCTTCTACTAGCTTCTTACAGAAGCCACCCCTGTAGCGCCTCTGCTACCAAAATCTTGCCATGCAAACCCAATACAGTACTGCAGGAAAGATGTCCTCACCATCATTCCTCTGAAGGCCTTCCCACATCTTTTTAATTGAAATAGTAGCTCAGGTGTAAAAGTTATAACTACTGAACTAGCATAGAACATTTGTACAATGTAGAGAATCCAGTTTTTTTAATTAGGCAGGTATTTGACAACAGGAAAAACAAGTCAAGAGATGGTCTTGATGGACTAATATATGAACCTCCTCACCCACGTTACTCCTGACCTACCTGCGTTGCAGACCGCCCACATGTTCTTCGAGAAGTTTGCCTCATGGTCCCCCAACAATGCATTGCAGAACAGCACTATTCTCACTATTCAAAGGTGTTAACACAACTCTAACTTTGATCTTTTTCATCTTAAAAGCTGTTGCAAAAAAGCGAGGGGAGAACACCATCCATTCCCCAGGTCTGTGGCAGGTAGGGCAAAATGAAAGGGAACTAGTTCAAGCAGCCTTCTTCCCAAAGAAACCAGAAAATTTATGGAAAACAAGGCAACCTGAAGTCATGCTTTGAACATAGCTTATGCCTGGGCTGGGTTCTCTCTTAATCTTGCTGACTTTGACCCACCATGTGAGTCCCTGACATGCACCAGCATTACCCTCACCCACATGTCCAAGACCAAGAAGGCTTGAACGGAGTGAGGAGTCACATTCTGGAAAGCTCACGCTGCAGTAAGCCTCACTGATCCATTAACAGAATCAAATATGAACCAGTAGTCAGATTTCCAGGAGTCCCCAGTGTGACTTAGAAGCCAAAATCCCAGTTTGGAAAGGTAACCTGAGAATTTAGGAAAGCGTTTCACAGAAGCCAGTGAAACTGCACTCTGGAGTGCTTTTACCTTTTCAGAGTGTAATTTTGATACTTCAAAAGGGTATTGAAAAGTTCAGTCTTCCAGGGCTCCATGCACACATACCACTCGAAACAGTCGGTGGGAATTGTGGCTCCTCAGTACCTGCAAATTGCTCTCAGTCATTACAGTATCAGGAAATACTTCATGATTAAAGAGAGACCAACCTACATGATGCAGTTTTAAATGTGTGAATTTCAGCCAGTTGGAAAATATCAACCACTGCAACACCAAGATAAGGTCTTTCTGTTCCACAGTCAAATATGAACATATGACTTCATCTCATGTGGGTGCAATTCTGTTTGAAGAGTTGACATGACCAAATTTACTTAATATAAATGACACTGTAAAGAAAAGCAGTAAGTTCTCCTCCACAGTTTTGTTCTTTCAGAGAACTGGTTTTAGGTGGTTTAAAAGAAAAAAAACCTTGTCATTGGATGGAATTGTCCTCACCAAGAGGAACTTTTTCTGATTAAGTTTCAGATCCCTTAAGGCCATGAGATGCAGCACCCTTGACTGCAGTTGCTATTGTAAGCTTATGGTACAACAGACAAGAAGGCTGTTCCTTCTCAGGCTGGCTAACAAGCAAACAATATTGCTAAAACAAAGGTGCACACAGACACATACAACTGTTCAATATGTTGTCCATGTTTTAAGAAAAAAAAGTTGCACTTACAGCTCAAAATACCTTTATGTAGACTCACTGGTTTCTCCAACAAATTGACCCCTGCTCTCATAAAGCCAATGCTGACCATAACTCCCAAGTCCTAAATTTAGTCAGGGATATAAATATGAAGCTGCACAACTGTAGCTAATAAAAATGGATAGAAGCAGAGTTATTTATTTATGATTAAACAGAAGCCCCCCTCCTCCCCTCTCTTATATTAGAAGAGCATGGAAATTGAAACCGCAAATTTCTGAGTAATTTTATACTTGGTACCAAAGCAGAGGAGAACCAAGACCTTCAGAAAATATTTGGCATTGCCTTTTTATTAAATAATGCATTCACCTTGATAGAAGGAAATTTTCTTTGTTGAGTCCAAAATAAAGAAAATCTTGCCAAGGAAATGTTTTTCGTTGGTCAACAACAGTTCACAGCGAGACACTAAGAAAATAAAGTCATAGGAACATCTCCAAGTATTAGGAGCCCCAAACACTGAAGTCCTATAATGTTTTTCCCCAGTAGGTTTAAGGTTACAGATATAATTAGGTTAGAGTGGCTTGTACAGTATGTCTTATTTCAAAGTAAAATCAGAGTATTATGCATAATATTATGCAAAGTGCCATAGCAACAGTAAGGCAGACTTCTAAGAAATGCTAATGAGATAAGCTGTTCTGAAAAAAACCCCTAACCTGTCCAAGCAAAAAACAAACACATTACTTAAAATTCATACAAGAAACTCACACATTCCTCCTCTAAAAACACCCCACAACACAAAATGTCTTATCAAACCATCACAGCAGGAAGAACATGAGCAGAAAGGGGGCACAAAGCCTGTACAGCAGACACCTCTCATAACGGCTTGCTGCTCCCTGAAAACCCAGTCCTGCATGACTGACACTGCTCTGGCTGAAAACCAGCAGCAGAACTCTGATGGCAGAGCCTGGGAGGGAGGGCAGCAGCCCAGGCACCCTCAGCTCTGGACTTGAACAGGACCACCGCAACCCAGGGGATGCAGTGCCTCCTCTCAGGACACACCCAGGGTCCAGCAGCAGAGAAAAACCTTGATGAAAGGAGAAAAAACCTCCAAACCCACAACTTCAATGATTTACTGAAGAACATGAGACCCATGCATAAAAAGCAAAGGGTAAAGGAGGTAGAATCATTCCAAACACAGAATATGACCAATTCAATGACCACAATTAATTGTTTTCTATTTCAGGTTAATACAGGGAAAGAATAATGCAGCAAGTAGTTTAATAAACCAAACTGATACAAAAACAATTGGCCTAATAAACTTCAAATATATATTCAAGATTTGGATGAAGCAAATGCAGAGCTACAATGTTATTTCTGATGTACAGGACGAGTGCCTAATGCGGGAGAGAGCAATAGGAGCCAGGGAATTATAAACCAGTCCATTTATCTCCAATCCCATAAAAGTGTTGTTCAAGCAATCAAAGATGTGAAAGCACCTGGAAGATAACAAGAAGATGAGCAATCACCAACAGGTTTGTTAAGAATGGGTCATGTCTAGTCATCAGTTCCTGCAGGGAATGTCAGGGGACACCACAACTTAACTGAAGCAAGAAGTTGACCGTATTTCCCACACGCAAGCAAGATGGGCTTGGCTAAACAATGCCTTCACGTGGGCACATGTTGTCTGGAAGGTTGTGCTTGTGAGTCTGCTGTCCTGTCTGCTCAGCTGGATGTTAGTCGTGGGCCTGCTACTGGTAGGGGTTTTAATTAACACCACTGTCAAAGATGAGAACCCTGAAATAACCCTGATAAATTAAAAAAAGAAGTGACCCGAGAACTGGACAACACCAAAGCAGAATGCTTTAAACACATGGGATTCATCAGCTGGATGAATACAGTGAAGAGGTACAATAGCTGTTCTGCAGAAAGTGACTGGTGCTGCCAGGGGCAAAACACCCTACAGCATTCTGCTGTCACAGGGAAGGCAAATGCCCTACTCAGATATACACACAGGCATCAAAAATAATCCTCCTGCACCCTCGGCAGTCCAATACGTCACCTGGCATGCTAGCTCACGTTTGAAATGCCTTATTCAAGAAAGCCCTTCCCTAGCACCAGATGATTAACAGAAAAGAAACATTTAGTCAATTCCTTAGAAAACATGACCCAGGAATAAAGATGACATCAGTCAGGGCTGGTGAACATTAGAGGTAAACATGAGGAACACAAGTTCACTGCGTTCAAAGAGACTGAAAGGTGAGACTAATCTGTTCTCCATTCCTTGGAGGACAGGTGAGGAATGGCGTTGTAATTCTGCAAGGAAGGTTCACATTAGACACTGTGAAAAATGTTCAGTTAAGGGCTGTGACTGAGCAGAGTCAATTATGTTGCCCATGGAGCTGCCATCACTGGAGACACCTTACTGAGGGACTGCCCAAACATCTATTTGCAACACTGATTCAGGGGCACTACTTACGTTAATACAATATTAAATATGTTATCAGAGGTCTTATTCACTTCTGTTTTCCTTTTTCAGTGTTTTCAAGATCTAGTGGGGAATATCTGCACAAAAAGATGCTGTTGCGAGCAGATGTGGCCCAATATCTAGAATATTTTGGGTTATCTTTACACTGTTTGTATTTACTCCCTACAAAATTTGGCAGATGAGCTTTCTCTTCCATAGACTGCAGCACATTGGAAGCAGGAGAACGGCTGCAGGTTGAACCCAGACTGCATAATGCATCATTTCCTTCGAAGCAACTTGTGCCAGAAAAACTGCTTGGGAGTCCTGGCTCAGAAATGAAGACCTGTCCTCCCTCATGTGCTGCCAGGAAGACCCCAAGACAGCCAAACCAACAGACCTGACAGGGCCAGAACACACCAGTGCTTCCTGGTGCCAGCTGGGCTTCCTCAGCACAGGAACTATAATTTTCACCTCCCCGGTAAGCACCAATGAATCTGGCCTTCAATTTGCAGCATGATAGGGCTCATAAAAGCTGAAATTAAATTATTGTCTTTTAATTTCAAGCGAATGGCTTTTTTTCACCTCTCCAAAGCCACTGGATCTTAATTCAGTAAAGTCAGCAAGATCCAGCTTTAACAGAGCTGTTCAACATACAGTTACAGAAAACCAGACCCTTAGTGTACATTACCTGAAAAAAAGGAATGCTGCAATACAGGTCCACTTTAAGAAGTCCACATTTGCTATTTATTTAGGTAGCTGACAATTTTACATAAATTAAAATAAATGCCAGTTTCATGATGCACACATCTCTTCTTCATCTCAGCATGGACTCAACACTTCTGGAGATTCTTGCATTTAGCAATTGCCTTTAATATTTTTAAGTATGGCACTAATAAACCAGAAGAGAGTCAGTGAAGTTACAGTACTATGTGTACAGTTTCAGAGCAGCTTTCAGATGACATATTAAAGTCTTGCTAATCCAGGCACTGGTTCGTTCAAACTGGGGTTCAATATAATAATCTATAAATCAGTATCTGCTTTATGAAATGTAATGGAAAATGCTAATAAGATTTACTTGTGAAACGAAATTGGATTATATTTTATCTATTTTTAACTTGATTTGATATAGTATTCCTTCTTCATAAACCAGCAGCCTCACTTTTTGTTTCCCCACCCCCACCCCCTGCTCAGAATTCAGGCAGACAAATGCACCACAGATGCTCAGACCACCATTTTCAAAAGGGAAATTATGGGGGACAGGCATAACTTCAGTAGAAAATGTAGATTATACAATATAAAGCAGTATAAGGAAAAAAAACCCTGTAAAGTCATTAAAGTTATAATTTATGTGCTGTAAGGCAGATAGCAAGCTGGTTGTTTATGTATGGTTGGAAGTTGCCCAGCCAAGAAACTTGAAATTCAAAGTAATTTAAACCTGGTAATTTTCTTGTACATGCTTGGATGACTGAACAACCACTATATGCGATGAATATCCATATTCAAAATTATGCTTATATCCACCATAACCGCTCAGGGCTCATTGATACATTCTATTAACTGGGCACAATAAAACCTTGATTTATTCTACAGTTATGAGGTCTGCAGTAAAGAACGTTCCTTTTAATAACAGGGAAACAGTATTAAAAATTGTCAGAAGCAGTGGTTAAGTGATCGTATTAATGTAAATGTAGTGCTGTACCGTCATTGTTCTGCGTGCTGGAGATCGTACATCAAGACGTTGCTGTACAGGACATGGTAGAGGGACAGAGATCAAACAGATTACTCTGACTCTGAGATGAAGTGATACTTCTGCAGCACACTACTGTCTGTACCCCATCAGATCATAAGGGTGCAAGAGCAGGAGGTAAAGCATAAGCCACACACATTACTTCTAAGAGCATTTTTTAATCATAAGTACCACAGGTGGGAAAGGCGATAGACATTTTGTGAAATTACAGAATCCCTGTAAGACTAGAGCAGGGGGGTTTGGTGTGCTGGTCATGGCTCCAGTGACACTTACTAAGGAACTGAATCTCGAGTAAGTGGAATTAAACACATGGTGGAGGTACCTGGTAGATGGGCATGACATCCCTGTACCAGAAGTACAATCACCGAATAATGCCAGGGTGGGCAAGAAGCAGCAGAGGCTGTGGAGATGGTGCTGAGCCCACATGGCAAGGTGTTAGCAGAAGAATTAAACAAGTTTGCAAAACCAGAGAAAATATCAGAATGGGATATTTTTTGGGGGGTGGTGGGGTGGTGGTGGAGGGAGAAGGCCTTGCTCTTCATTACTTTTTTAGACAAATGAACAGGTATTTTCTTAAAAGAAGAAACTGAACTGAAGAACATTCAGCTAAGAAAACTCTGCCCAACCCAGGGTAACAAAAGGACCTGAAGGCTTCCTCTCTTCTCTTATAAGATCTTTCCAGATTTGAAACTTTAAAATAAATTTGATAGACATTTCTTGTAAATAGTGACTAACAGACACACAACAGCTCTCCTAAATGAAATATTTAGCTTTTACTGATGGAAAGCTGCCCTGCCAGACCAGCTCAGCAGACAGCAAATAGGCATCATTCTGCTGATTTGATCACATGCACAACATCCCTTTTTGAATGAGCTGCCCATGCTGAGGTACTGGGAAGCTAAGCTCACCCCAGCAGCATTGGCCACTGCAGCGCTGCAGCACTTCCCACCCATCACAAACAAGGCACCCACAGGGCTGATGACAGCAGGGCAAGTTCTCCCAGCATCAACCACCTCTGGTATGACCCTCTCCTGAACATCATGAGCCATTTTTCTGCCTGGTCAGAATGGATGAGCATCATCAGCAGGGAGCAGATGTTCAGAGTGCTTCTGCATTGTGCTTAACTGGCTAGGGGACAACGTACAAATCCAAACAGAAGTGCATTAGCAATTAGCTGACTATGACAAATCATTCACGTATACAAACTGTTTCATGCTGTAGCCAGATCCTAGTTTTAACACTGCTTCAATTTTATACCCCCCCCTTCAACTTTCTTCTTTAGTTGTAAGAAATATTAAAAAACCACAACCCAAATCCAAACACTCCACATGTCCTCCGTGGTTTGCCCAAAGGGCATAATGCCACATGCATCCACACTACAGCCAAGGACAACCCCAGCTTAGCCCAGGTAGCTGAACTGGGACAAAGATCAGCTTGGACACTTTGTTCAAGTATGTACTGATCTTGTTTGTTGATTTAGCAGTCTATAACATGGTTCTCACCGCAGATAGAGGTACCCTTACACTGCATGCTGCAGTCAAACCTGAGCACCTCTTGCCTGTGGTATGCACCAAGGAGGAGTGTGACCTCCTAGGCCTACACATCCTTTGACACAGACACACTCTTTCTCCCATTGACCCCTTGGATCAGTGTTCAGGGAGAAGAGATCCCATCCTAGCTGCAACCCAGTCTTTGCTGCTGGCCACATGGGAGTCATTGGTCCTGCTCCCAGCTGCCACAGCAAGGCCTTTGCTCACCATGCAGACCCACAGTGGTGGCCGTTGGAAGGCCCAAGGGCTGGTGCAGAAACAAACCACCACTTCTCAGCTTTACCTTCCCAACCTTGTCAGAGCTGATCTTTCCCACCCACAAAGACATCTGACAGACTCAAAACTCACGTAAAGAAAGCAATGAACCGAGGTCAGAAATAGTTCCAACTTTGACATGAACTAGGGTGCAAAGCATGTGCCAACCAGTACATCAGCTGCACATTGCATTTAAGCTTGAGTTTTGGCTTTGGCCAGTTAAGTTGATGCTTTTATCGAACCTCAGACTCATGCAAGTCTACATCTTGGCTCAGAAGGCAAGAGATATTCTATGATTTTATCACCTCCTCTGTGCTTTTTCTTTTTTTCCCCTCTCTTTTTTAAATATAAATCTCCCAAACACCAAAACAACCACTAAACAGGCTCACCAACTTTTCTGTTTCAGTGAACACTCAGAAAGTTCTTGAGACAGCTAGTTTCAGCCTTATTAAGATCCTCATGATATGAAATAACACAGATGCAATATTTGTTTTGCTAAAACTAGACTGAGCTCCCCATTCCTTCTGGTCCCCATTGCAAGTTATTTATCTAACAACACAAAACCTTTGAATACAGCTTGGGTTGACACCTTTCACACAAAACAGCCAGGGCACACCTATGCAACTATCTGCACAACTTCTCTTCCTGACAGTCTTCCAGTAATAACATACTGCACAAAAAATAATGGTCACTTGTTCCATAGGACACCATCCATTTTGGTTTTTCCTCCCACATAGTACCTAGTTTTCAGAGCACTGCCTGCTTTTGGGAATTCAGCAGAGCTGATGTAGGTGGAAACACATCAGTGAGGGCAAAACAATGGTAAGAATGGCAATGGACTCTGCATAAGCCTTTTTGAGCTGCTCTGCAGTTGAAGTCTGTCCTCGTGACTTGCAAAAGGACTGATAGTCACAGTACATTATACCAGTGCCTCAGTGCAGGGGCCTCAGCAGCAGAGGGAAAGCAGGATCTGCATCCAGCATCACTAGCCTACATAACCAAGCAGTACAGAAAGCTGTCTGAGACCCGTCACATGATCAAGTGATTCTATAAGCATTAGCACATTGATCCACCATGTTGTAGGACATCATGAACAACAAGTACCCAGATGTCATGTAAATGAGAGCCCAGTCAGTCCTTGAACATGGGAACATTCCATAAACACCCAGGTAGCACAGCTAGCCCCATCAGTGACCCACCTGTAACAACCCACCTCCCCTACTGCCACCTCTAGCTCTGCAAAGGCCTTTGCTACCTATGCCATATCAGTAAGGACAAGATCCATAGAGGGAGACACAAAGCTGAGATTTCAAAAATTTGTGGTCAGTAAAGATGCCTTAGCAACATTTAAACAAAAACTGTTACAAATTACAATCTGGGTAATTGCACTTAACTTAAGAAAAGTCATAGTTAGAATGAATGAGAGTAAGAGGAAGGAAACAGGAATAATTCTTATTTTTTTTAACACACTAGCAGAAAAAAGAACACTCTTCTGAATGTTTCATGTTATACCAAGTGACTCAATTCAGTCCCAAGTCAAAAATACCTCCTTAATATGAAAATCCCAGGGCAGACCTGATAGGCTGGAGGGACAGGCATCAGGCTACCTTGGTGATTCCTGGTGTTACCCACCATCTACCAAGATCACTATGGCAGATCTGTGCAGAGCAAAGTCCTCACGAAACAACTTGCTGCCTCTACTGAGAGTACTTCAAATTTCCACAGATATCGATCACCATCTAATCACCCAAACAGAATTTCAAGAAGTTATTCATGTCCCTATACTATTGCACAACCGTGGCAAAATAAATCAGAAACGCTTCAGCCCAAAAACTACAGCAGTTCTCAGAAGTTACTCAGATAATTACTCAAAAAATTACTCCAAAAACTGAGTCTCAGCACCACAGCCCAGCAAGGGCACCTGCTACAAAGCCTGTGACAGCACGCCAGCGCTACTGTCCCCTGGCAGACAAAAGGAGGATTTGAACCTTAATCTCGTTTTCTCTTCCTTTGGTGAGACTAACTCGTACATCAAAGAGTCCAGGTCATTTTGCTACTGTAATACAAAACCCAAACACACTGCAATTTCACCACAAGCAGCAGTTCTCTGCATTAGACTTTTCTTCTCAGCAGCACCCCTCTTCTCCACTGGATATAGTGATTAAAAAACAACATGACTTACAGTTTACTGTGACTTTTACTTTTTTCACATCTGGGACTGAGACATCATTTTCTGCACTGCATTCATATTCCCCAGCCTGGTCTCTTGTAATTCCATAGATGTCCAGGTACTGTCCACTCTCAAATGGTTTTGCTGAAATGAAATAATCAGAGAAAGAAATTACTGGAAGCTGAGCACAAAACACCTGAAGCTTCATCAACCTGTGAAGAGAAACTGTAAGGTTTTGCTGGGTGCTACAGATAATGTGTGTCCAAGGGGAGCTAGGCAGCCACTGCAGCTTTTACTCAGAAACCCCAGCTCCAAGCTGGGCTGCAAACCTACCCTGAGCTCCTGCAGTTGGCTAAGGGTCCTCTCCTGACTGTGCCCCACAATCAAGCTCAGCAGCCTCTAAACCCATAACAGCAATTTCTAATAGAGCCCTGTACCTGCTGGGTTTCACAGAATATGAGGTAGAGTCCTCAGTCAAAACCTAGCCATAAGAGTTTCAGTATCCATTAGGGCTTATGGTTTGCACCTGGGTAGACATCTGCCCCCCTACAACAATCAGAAGCCAAGCCAGGGATCAGTGCAAGCTAAAGGAAGAAACAGCCTAGCCCTGGAGCAACTGATCCACTCCTGCTGCTGGTGGTGGCCCCAGCATCAGCTTCCCATCACAGGTGCCCTCACTTTTTAACAACCATTTGATCTCTTAGCTATATATCAACCATATATATATATATATGTATATATATGGATGATAAACCTCCTCAGCTGGAGGGCTCAGGTCCCTTGCATCCCAAGGCTTTGTAAAGCCAGATGTGTTCTGGAGGGAACCAGCAGCCTATCACCTCTAATAGGTGCCAGTATGTGCAAAATGGTCATCCCACATCTTGCCTCCAGGGAAAAAGCCCTTTCAGGCTTGCTCACCACACCACTCAGTACTTACATGTTTTGTCCTAATAAATATTTCATCATATTAATTAAAAAATTAAATAATAGCTCTGCTCTCCTAAAGGACCCAAACCCAACAAATAAGATCCTCAGTGTTTGACTTGTTGCACAGAAGTAAGGACAATCCATGTGAGCACCACTGAAAACAGGCAGAGGTTTATCTGATGTAAAACAATATGAAGACCAACCTGAAATATGTAACTCCTTGGTATGTTTTATCTGAAATGATCAATTATTTTAGAGAGCAAGAACAGTTATAATATCCAAAAGTTAATTAATGTTCACTTGAATGGAGTCATAGCATACACAGACATTTTTGTAGTTTTCTAAATCCCAGCATCTCCCAGCTTTTCCCTACTGTGGTTCCTGCCTTGCAGTGAGCGCTTTGATATCCTTCAGACAATAACTGCTACCTGGTTCAAAGTGCATCTTTATATGTCTTTTGAGCAGTGTGCTGTAGATGGGGAGCAAATTAATTCATTTAGATTCACCACATAATAAACCAAAAAATGTTAAATATAATTTTTATCTTAAAACAATATATCATAGCAATCATGACTACAGATGCTGGAAATTATAGGCCTAAAGGTTAAAAAGACTTGCTGAAAGTGTTTTCCCAGACAGACAAGCTTTTAATTGACTGTTAATAACTTTGCAACTTATGGAGCAATGACAAAAATCTGAACTGGGTGGTGAGAACTAAGTAGAACTATTACATTCATGTCCATCACGGCAGTGAATTTAATTTGCTTATCTGTTCATGGATTAATGTTTTAAAGTGTGCAAGGTTCAAAACACCAATTATAAGTGTGTCGCTTAGCAAGATGGCCCTCATTAATAAGCACAATATACCATGTCTGTCACGGGAAAGAGCTCAAGTAAGCATTGGTTATGTAAAGTAGAAAGATAAGACTGAAATTGGAAAATTATTGTGAATTGAACTGAACATTCATAAAATGCAATGAATTAATTTATGGGATATGAGAAATTGCATGAGAATTATTTTTTTTTCTCTTCCATGTTCTTTGTTGGAATAAATTATGAAAAAAACTCTTCCACAAACAAACCAGCTGTTACTGTTCACATTGTGGCCATCACCCCACTTCACTTTGGGCATGTTGAATCAATTTCTAGGAAAAGTTTATTTACTATTGCTTTGAACAGCAGTGAAAGATGCAAAGCCCCTGCAGGCACAGGAAAGTCTGCCTGGACAGAGGAGACACCTTCCAACAAGATTTCTGCTTTGTTCTAATACCAAGAAAATTACATAAGATGCAAAATTCTCCTGTGTGTCTGGTTTAAAATTACTATTAAATTATGAGATTGTAATGCTCTCTAATGTCAGTACTTCCTTGGATGTATGGTACGCACCAAAATATTGCACAGTGAATCCTGGGAATAATTTATGATGTATCCTATCCCAGTTCCCAACATCAATTTGGAAAAAAGAAAAAAACATATCTCCAAGTACCTGGAACTTAATAAAAATTGTCATTTGTAATTTGGAGTTAAGCTAAAGCCAAACATGCGTTGCTTTAGACTCCCTTTTTAATGTAAACACAACACACCAGTCAATAACCTAGTTTCTTGCCTCCCAGCTTTTGCTCTCTTAACAATTCCTGGATTGTAGCTGTGCTTCTGGCACCTGCTCTGCCACCTGGATGGGATAATGTTCAGCCTCAGCCAGGGTCAATACAGCCGCCACTTCGCACTGACAGAAGTGACATGTTTACGTATTCGGCACAATTCTGCTACAGCATAAGCAACATCAGTTCTCAGGTCTGGCGAGCAGTCATCCGTCCGGCTGAAAAATATCAACAGGAACAATATCTGCAGGGAAAGCTAATGCGTGTTCAGGTGCTGACACCAGCCAGCTTTGGGGAGCTGCTGTGGACTGAGAGGGCAGCACAACAAATTGCTACAGCTCAAATGCATTGATGCTGCTGGGGGGAAACTTAGTGGGAGTTCCCACAATAATTCCTATCGGGATGATTTTCAAAAATGCCCATCAGCAGTTTTCAGCACCCTTGTATTTATAGGGATCTTATGCTGAGTGATTAACCTAATTTATGCTGCAAACTATGCATGCATTTTTATAGTGCTGTAAACCTCATGTATTTTATGCAACTCATATACACATTTGAAAATATTAAAATTAAATAATCTTTAAACCCTCATATCCCCAGAAATTTTGCATATTAGAGATAGATTAGAGATTAGAGTTAAATATTTTATTAGATAAATATCTATTTTATATAAATATAAAATAAATATTAGAGATATATTAGAGGTAGATTAGAGATAGATTAGAGATTAAAGATAAATATTTTCCTTAGGGAATACATAGATACCATGTTTCATCTTTCCTATTTGTTTGCACAGTATTTCATCTTCTTCAGCTTGCTTTTAGTTCTAGAGATTTCCCATGGCTGTGTAGGAGAACCTAAATCATGTTATGTGAAAGATATATGCATAAGTATATTTAAGTGTATTTATGCTATGTTGCATGCACATCCAGCTCAAAAAGAATATTCATAGGCAGTAGGGAGAAAAAATTATGTATGAAGATATTGGTGATTGAAGATGAGTTTCAGCAGACAACTCAATTTTCTCACTGTTTTTTTTTTTTCTGTGATGTCTTACAGCCCAGGGCTACCACAACTTGCTCTGTCCTTCTGCAGACCATATGCATTTTATGGACTCTATCAAGATGTCAGGAACATGTCTGGCTGGCTCTCCTGGCCATAGAGCCAAAAGACTTATCAAATTTGGTGGCTGAGAAAAAAGAAATCTGAAATGTTCATTAGCACCAGTCCATCAGCCTGAGGTCGCATCAGCCAAGATCTTTGATCAAAGATGGGGAAAACTGTTAAGTAAAAGAAACATAAATGTGAGAGTCCCTCGTGCCCGAGGCCATTCCTGATGGTTTTTTCAGAAGATCTCTTAATGAGACTCACTGATACATATAATGATATATAAGTAATCTGCTCTGGATACCTTAGATTACAGGATCAGGTCCTCTAGTCAGGAAGGGAAATGCCTGTGAAACTAAGTTTGAATGCCTATTTTCTCCTACTGCCATGTGATATGATGCCTGATAAATTGTGTACTCAGGAGAGTACACAACTGAAACTGTGTTTTCTTACCACGCATATGGTATCTGGCATCAGGTGTAGCACACGTACACATTGCCATATGGACCAGTTTTCAGAGGCTTGGAGGGATGAGTTTTGCAAGGGTAGCATTTTCCTCCCCTGGTGTTAAACATAAGTCAGTAAGAGGAAAAATCTGGTGCAAGTCCAGGGTAGCTCGGAGATCTGAAAACCTCTGAGGACTTCATCAGAGTCAAGAGGGATTTTTCTTTTCCTTATTCACTAGGATATTAAATAACTACAATACAGCCCCTGTTCATGAACTGTAAAACCTATTCAGTGCTCAGGACTGGCTTTTATGACCAATCTTTGAGACAATTCATCCTCCAGCAGAAAGTGAAGGCCCTCACAGGACTGGGAGAGTGGGAGCACAATGCTGAGGCGATGCCAATCCTGGTTTATCTTGGACTCAGGACACTTCAGAGTTGCACATGAGAGACTCCTCCAAGCCTAGTGAGCTGTCTCCAGAAAAAAGGGGATGCGAAGATCCCAGCATGGGCTCATTCTCACTTTTACTGCCTCAACAGTGAGGACTGGGCTCAGTATAAGAGAACAGAAGGTGATCTCCAGTGACGATGCTATCATGATGCCATCTGATTATCACCAGATACTTTAAGTAGCCTGTTATCCATAATGTCCTTCTTGATCTCAGAGGCTGGGAGCAGATACAGGATGAAGGGCACAAACAGACACCTGGGCACGGGTTGCCAGGGGATGCTGAGAACAATATAAAGTCTGAGCAATTGGATTCACCCAGAAGAATGGTCTGAAGCCATTTCTACTACTTATTATTGGTCCTGGGTTTAAAGTTACACCAAACACTGTAACTGGGTAGTGTGTACTCCTCTCCAAGGAACTGCAGGTGATCTCAAAATCTCACTGTCTATTAGGAGAATGGCCCTATCACATTAGTGACCGTTTATACATTGAGCACTTAAGGCCATTTAGCTTTAGAGAAGCTATGCTCCACGCTTGAAAAGAAAAATTGGACAAAATGTAAAGAAAAATGTATCCAAAACTGACAGATAAATTGAGAGCTGGAGGAGATCTCCCAGCTGATGGCACAAAACAATAAAAGCAAGTAGAGCAATTTTGTTAAAAAGGCATGTTGATAAACAAAAAGAGAGGTGAACATAGATTGACAAAGTTGAAAGTTTCAGAGGTGGAGACAAACAAGGTTACAACTATAAGTAAAATATACAGTTACAGAGAGAAGCATTTGGAGAGCTGGCTGTGTGCATGCTCATAGCGTGGGCAATGTAAATCTCAGCCAGTTATCAAAAGAAGTTGTGTGTAAAGGGTAGAGGTTGCTCCTACAAGAGAAGTCATCCCAGTTAGTTTTCCTCATTCTCTGAAGTTACATCACTTTCCCTCCCTCTGCAGAACTGCTACCATGCTGCATTATCAGTTATGCTGCAGAGTTATGATGCTTTGGAGCAAGTTTGCACTTTCTCTTAGCAGACTCCATGCCAGGTGATACATGATCAGCTCATACTCCAGTATATGGACTGACTTGACTGCCTTAGCAGCTGACTGTTAATGTAGAGGAGATCTGGACAGGCTGGAGAGCTGGGCTGAGGGCAACCTCACAAAATTCAACTAAAGCAAAAGTAAGGTCCTGCACCTGGGGAGGAACAACCCCATGCACCAGTACAGGCTGGGGGCTGACCTGCTGGAAAGTGGCTCTTCTGAGAAGGACCTGGGAGTGCTGGTGGACAGCAGGCTGACCCTGAGCCAGCAACGTGCCCTTGTGACCAAGAAGGCCAACAGTATCCTGGATTGCATTAAAAGGAGTGTGGCGAGGTTGGGGGAGGTTATCCTCCCCTCTACTCTGCTCTAGTGAGACCACATTTGGAGTACTGTGTGCAGTTCTGGGCTCCCCGGTTTAAGAAGGACAGGGAACTGCTTGAGCAAGTCCAGTGGAGAGCTGCCAAGATGATCAGGGGGCTGAGAGGAAAGGCTGAGAGACCTGGGTTTTTTCAGCCTGGACAAGAGAAGACTGAGGGGGATCTCATCAATACTTATAAATATCTAAAGGGTGGGTGTCAAGAGGATGGACTGGACTCTCTTCAGTGGTGCCCAACGACAGCACAAGGGGCAATGGGCGCAAGTTGGAACACAGGAAGTTCCACCGGAATATGAGAAAACACTTCTTTCCTGTGAGGGTGACAGAGCAGTGGCACAGGCTGCCCAGGGAGGTGGAGTCTCCTTCCCTGGAGACATTGAAAACCTGCCTGGACACGTTCCTGTGCCCCCTGCTCTAGGTGTGCCTGCTCAAGCAGGTGGGTTGGACAAGATGATCTCCAGAGGTCCCTTCCAACCCCTACCATTCTGTGATTCTGTGATTTTAACACTTGAGGAGAAGATACGGTCAACCAGATGTTACTTTGGAAGAAAAAAACCTATCTGAGGTAGCAGGTTTGTCCACAGATTATGTCTTCTGGATATTTAGTTTTGTGTGTATCATACTGCGCTCTAATTTTTGTGGATCTGTTCAAAACTCTGTGCTGCCTGCAGAAGGCAGAGTTATAAGTGCAGTCTGCTGCTGCAGACTGCTGTCAGTTTTTTTCACTGGAAGACCTATAGCTGGCAGATCATCTCTCTCCATTGTGACACTGAAAGTACCCTTTGAAAGGAGACGGATTTGCAAGAGATCCTCTTACACAGAGGCTGCTGTGTCTTCTGCAGCAAATAGCTGAACATGAACATCGCTGTCTGAAAACAGCCTAAAAAATCTTTCTCTGCACAACAGAAAATTAAAACCATGTAGGGAAGAACAGGGCAATGATCTTTTCAATAGGAAAACTACACAGTTAAATCTCACTTGAGCTTATTTATAATTCATAACACTTAATGTGGGGATTTTGCTCTTGGGAAGGGGATAATTGTTCCCAATAAAGCCCTACGCCTTGGTCTGTCTGTTGGTCAGCCGGAGCTTGAGGGAGCCCCGGGACTGGGGAGCAGGAGGGATGGGCGACAGGAGGAGCCCAGAAAATGCCTCTCAGGTGTTCACTCTGGGTAAAGGACTGCAGCTACAGCTTTTCTCATGCCTGATGGTTTTATAACATGCCTTCCTCCTGTTGCCATATCAAAATGATGCACTGCAAATGATAGCCTATTATTTACCTACTGATAATCTATTTGGCTCAAATACATTTGTGGATTCCTTCCATTTTATAACATTTTTTGCCTGCAGTTTGTTGAAACTGGAGGCATTACTAGAGTTAAATGAATCATTAATGACTATTTTTTCCATATTTCTTTATATCCCTTAAAAGCTACATGATTTTTTTTTTAAAAAAGTGCATTTAAAAATGAATTCTTAATATGTTTAAAATATTTATTCATAAAAATGCCCAGAAGAAATGATTCTGGGAAATATAACAGCAACTATTGCAGGTTTGGTGTGCAGGTTGAATGTGGCATCTGCTCTTTACTGTCTATCACCTCCCTGCAGCGTCTGCCTTCACCAGCATGCCCAGCCTCGGTTTCCTGCCTGCCTGCCTGCCTGCCTGCAGCTCTCGCAGAGGGGACATCCCCGGAGGCTGAAACACCCTTGTCACTAAGGGCTCCAGCCACCACCTTGGTACCAACACCCACCATTAAAGTGGAGCAAGATAGAAATAATGGTAACAAGAAGAATAAACATTTAAAAAATTGAACAGAGTATTTGAAAAGTAAAAGAGAAAAATGGAGCATCTCATTGGATTTTTAAGATGGTCGGCTACTTTTCTCTAAAAATTTGTGTAAGCCCCGAAACTGGCATGCTCTCTTCAAAAGACCAATATCTCTCAAAATGGTCATGAGGGACACTATACCAAAAGAAAGGGAAAGAGGGTGAAATCTACAGTTGCTTGGTTTGGTTTTGAACATTAAACATTTTGTTTCACTGAAATATCTTCTATGATTCATAAATTGCTCACTCAAAAGTGCAGTATTTCTCAAATAAAAATGATCTAATATCTGAGGGAATAAACTAAGCATGTATTAAAATTCTAATTTTCATAACATTGTATGAGTTATTAATGAGTTCATCTACTTTTATTGAAAAGGAAGAAATACCTTCCATTTGTTATAAAATCGTCAAAAAATTTATGGTTTGCATAAATTTATGTGCAATGTTTTTGTACAGCTTTAGTTTGAACCTCCATATTTTGCTAAGATTGTAATCTTACTCTCATTTCTCAATTCCTTCACAAAGGCCCAATTACTTGACCATCTTAGTTTGAATATTCTTCTCCTGACAACTGTATTTTAACAATAATTTTTTAAGAAGACATGAGGATTTCTAGGAATACCTTTAACTGTTCCTGAAAGGATGCTCAAACTTCTGCAGTGATCCTGATAAAAATGGCATTTTTCTGAGGTTTTCCTCAGAAACCCCCTGACCACAGACAGTATAATGTCACTTGACCCCCAAAAAATGGATCATGATGCTGAATGTCACTTAACTGGATCCTAATACTAAATTTCCTAAGAATTGTACTTACAAGTAGCGTTAAAAAACAAAAAAGGCCAAAAGTCCAATAACCTGAAACGAAAAGACACTGTCTTTTTTATGGGAGAGGTGGATTTTGGAGGTTCCTTATTTTTTGTTTATCCAAAGGTGAAGGAAAGAATCACAACAAGCACTTTATATTGAGTACTGGTGTTTGCACTGCTGTCTTTAAACTGTTAATTAATCCCCTCATTTACTCTGCCTAGAGCTCCAGACCATTTCCCCTTGAGTTCTTGGGAAGCTGCCAGCTGTGCATTTGATATCAGGGAACCACTGATTTAATGACGTACAACACCTTTACCAACTGAAAAATTTCCCTTCAGGATCATGAGCCAGGCCATTAAATTATATGTAAAATATTAATGACAAAACTTCAAGTCCCCAAATGGTTGTAAGATGGACTAGTCCATCTATGTAATCACCATGTGCCATCGATGTGATCTTTAGCTGTCCCGTGCACACAGTTTTTCTCATGTAAGGGCTGATGAAAGACCCCGAGTCCTCCATGAGCCACCCTGAATCCCAGGGGATGCATGCTTTGGGTCTTTTCCAGGGAGATTTTTCTCAGCCGTGCACAGGAACAGCTCCTTTCAGCATGTCTGCAGCTGAGGAAGCGCTCGGGTACGAGGTAGCAGTGCCAGTGGTTGCATTTAGGATGTTCAACCACCCAACCACCTTTACATGTCTAGAGGGGTGCGTTGCAGCATCTCATCCTATACCGGATGAATAGCATGGATTTCTGCAACCAAACTAATTGCCCAGGTGCCCAGGCCCAGCTGGTGTGAGCAGCAGCACAAAGCACTGGTACTGTGCCTTCAGTGCCAACAGTGAAACAGGTCAGGACACCAGACTGGAAGATGTCCTGACTCCTGGGTGCCCCTGCCAGAGCTGCTTATTTGGAGAAATGAGCATCCCTGTTCAATATGAAATGCAAAGCAATAGGCTTGTGTAAATTACTGGAACACGGAGCTGTAAACATATAGCTGAGTGCTGAGCATCTTCCTCAAAGGGCAGAGAATGAGGAGTTTATGTCAAGGCAGAAAAAGAAAGGGTGTTCTCCATAAACCCAGTTTAGGAGCAGGGCATGAAAGCTTTGTAAAACCCAAAGGCATCTGAGCCTTAATGTTATCTTTGTCAGCAAAATAAGCTGGCATTGAAGGCATGACTTCTGAAACCAGCTGGTGCCAACATCTACAGCACACAGCCAAGAGGCAATCTGCAGGTTTCTCTGGTGGCTCTGGACAGCTGAGAGCACAGCCCTGTCCTTCCCTCCTCCTGAAGATGGGAACAGCGTTGTCCTCAGAAGCCAGGGACCAAGTGGAGTGGAAGAGGAGCAGACGGCTATGTGCAGGAGCCCCCTGTTTCTCTCCTGTCCTCGCTTCCACTGCACAAGTAAATCCTCCCTCATCACAGTCAATCTTAGCCTGTCACTGCTGAATGTCCCTACCCTAGTCTACATCTGAAGGTTTCCTGGCTTGTCTCCAAACAGTTCCAGCTTGGTTGCAAGGAACAGATGTTTCGGCTCAGTTCAGTAATGCTTCACCTGACTGAGGAGCACAGTGCTAGTGCCCGTAATGAAGCTGTTGCCTGCAAGATGAGTAATGATGGCATAAGGGAGGCATATCACTGTCATTGCTGATCAGGTTAAATCACTGAATTATTTTACGTTCTGCTTCTTAGACACCTAAAGGGAACTAGCTTCGCTTTTGGTCTAATGCAGCAATAAATCTACCTCCATTTAGGAAAGGTGGCTGCACATCGTTGCCATTTGGGATGCTGCATCTCAAGAGGGGCAGGACCTCATTCCACGCTGCAGCCTGTGAACATGTCATCTGGTCTGGCCTCAAAGGTTTGTCTCCTGCAGGACATCACCTTGGTAAACTGACAAGTCCACTATGAGAAAATTCTTCATTACCTGTAGGGCTCTTACCAAGCTGCTGGGGAAGTAGATGGGATCACTTGGAGAGGGAGACAATAGAGCAGTGACTCCAGGCACTGCAAACTCAAAGACATGAACCAGGAAACGATCACCAGTTTTAAGCTATCTGGGACAAAGCAGCTCAAGTGAAAGAGGTCTTTTAGGATGGCAATATTGCCAGGCTGTTTGAAATACCTGCTAACCGGACTAGGAATTGCAAAGTTGGGAAAAAGTGGTTCAATAGTGAGATTCTTCACACAGCTTGATTCAGGCTGGGAGTAGCTTCACTGTGCCAAGGCAGCAGTTAAGTGGAGGGTGGATGAGAGTAGGCTCTAATAGATCAAAAGTTACATCATGCACAATTGCAAATACATTAGAGGGAGACAGTGGTGTGAAATAACCCTCAACAGCAATGATATCTGTTCAATTTTAAGAATTTAGTAGGACAGAAGACACAAAGCAGAAACTGTTGTTTCTAAAACTTTCAGTTTTAAAACTATTTTGAAGCAAGAGATGAAGTATTTTAAAAGATGAGCTCACACTTTGTATACACATAAAGCCCTGGAAATCTGATAATAATTCATGTCAGTTAAGTATTTTCAGCCTCAAAATCCAGGTTCAGACTACTTGCACTTCAACGAAATACTTCTTATTTCTGTCACATGTAGATAACATCTGAAAAATGGTGGTCTTCTAGCAGAATTGAAAGTGGAACAAAATATCTGACCTTAGCTCGCTCATATCAAGCTTTGTTTGTTTCTTACGATTTAGCTATAAGTTTTAAAAAAGCCTCTTTGCTTCTCCCTCCCCAGTATAATCTTTCTGTAGCAGTCTGCTTCAGGAAGGGTCTTGCAGGAATCACACTGCCTGTTCAGGGACTAACATTGCCTTTTGTCCTGTAATTGAATTGAATCGGCTCTTCGACTCATTCTTCCCAGACGGCCCTATCATTTGAGAGCTCTGAAGATGTATTACATTAATATATCGTCAGAACGACATTGCTATGATGATACATTAATGCAATACATCTTCACAGCTTTAGGGCTGTCCAGAAACAATAGGATGGGCGTTAGATTCAGTTCAGTCATACACGCCCTGGAGGCAAATGAAATGTGTTAAGGGAAGAAGAGGACTCATCATGTGAATTTGTTCAAATCTAAATTCAGGCTAATTTCTGAATAAGTGTAGCTTTCCTCAGTGTTAGTGAAAAATCTGTTATTTTGCTTGTGCTAAACAGTTCTTACAGGGATTTTGGGGGGTTTGTTGGGTTATTTTGGAAATGCTTCAGTGTCACCATTCTCTGGAAACAGGACTGAATGAACAATGAGTGTCCTGGTGCTAGGCATCTGCCTCTCACTTGACATGGGAAAATCTGTTTTCATTCAGCTAAAGTAATAATTTTTGAAAATCTGCTCTCCCAACTGCATGCATATACATACATCTGTTTTATCCTCATGTTTTAGGAAAATAACTAGAAACTATACTGGAAGCAATGGGGTAAAACTGTGAGAAAAGGGCAAGAGAGCAGGGAAGAATAGGAAAATATGAAACGAGAAGTCACCAGGGATGATGCTGAGGATCCAGGCTGAGATGTTACAAAGGCAGAGGGGGACTGTTCAACATGAACAAGCAAGAGAAGCCAGGATGGTACGGTCAGGAAACCACACATTACACACAACTACAAATAGAACAGGAGATTCCTATGTCTCAATCTTTTATTCTTTCTTTGGCTGCAGCCAGTGGCTGTGAAACCTGCTAGCAAAATGTACATCAACACATCTGTCTCCTTGTTGAGCCAGTGATGCTCAGTCTCTACACTAGCAGGTAATGCAGGTAATAGGAATAGATGTGGAGATTAGCACAGTGGTGAGGACCTAATGTGAACCGTGTGTTGGGTCTGGGGTGGCTTTGCTTCGGAGCAGATCTGTCCTGGTTGTATGGGCTGAACCCCTGCTCATGGTAGACCACGCGAGGTTCACTTCAGGAGAACATCCACCAGGTTTCCTTCATTTGAGGGGATGGAGTTCATGCACTTTGGGTCCATCCGTATAAACATTTTAGTTTGGACCAGGAGTGCACTTTTGAGGTGGACCTCTTGGCTGCCCTCACCTGCATCATGCTTGGTGCTGCAGAGTGTATGTGCGGAGCCCAGCCTTGTGTGTGAGTCCTCTGGGCAACAACACAATGCCAACACAAACCAATGAGAGTGAAAGTATTTGTTTGAAACATATGAAACTTCATCTAACAACACTTGTGGTAAATATTACAATTGCGAAGTCAAGCCCTCTGAGCAAAACCAAGGGTGAGGATACTCTCGCAATCTTCTTATGCCCCTCTCTCTCTTTATACATTTGATATAGATCCATCCTGGTTACTGCTGTCTAAATGCAGCTGTGCTTCATTTGAAGCACCTTGTTCCCCCAGCATCCACCCAGATATATAGCTAGTTTGGCAAAACATAACCGCACATGTCTGACCAACCATCCCATCTGCTCTGCTAGCTCTGCTAGGTCTCACTGCCTTCTTCCCAAAAGAGAGAGCGGGCGCTCCGATACCACTGCGCGTGTGCTGCATCAGTGACTGCCAAAATAACCTGCTGGGATGTGGAAAGATACCCCACTTCTCTCCATTTGCTTAATTCAGATATAAAAAAATGAAAAACCTCTGTACCTTGAACATTAGACGAAGGTATGAATTTTCAAGAAGTGCCATTTTGTTTTAAGGGAATTAGGTAGAAAAAGTTTTGCTTTTTCCATAAGACTTTTTGAAACTATGGAGTTTAACCTATTTTGTATTTAGATAAACCCAGGAAATTCTAGGCTTTCCCAGCAAGCCTGTCCTAAGCAACAAAGTGTTCAGGTGGTGCGTGCTTCTGCTGCCGGCACCACCTCGGCTCAGCGGTCTGACCATGGCTGCTCTGCCGGACAGCACCTGAGCAGCCCGGGCCGTCGGTCCCTCTGTGGCTGGGAAAACTCTCCTTTGAAAAGTTTGTCAAAACCAAAATGGAAAAGAGTTTCAACGTACAGCACCCAAATTTTGCAAAGCAGTCACATTTTATCAAAAGATTTCTGAATGGCTTTTATTGTTACTTCTCATGGCAACACTGACAGAGCTTGCTTTTCAAAAACAGCAGTGTAACACACACACACATTGTGCATACAAGTGTTAAAAGCTGGAGTTACGTTTCAGGCAGACTTTAATTCTTTAAAATTCTGGTTTCATTCTTAAACTATTGATGCTGCACTTTGCTCTTAAATGTCAGAACAAAATAAGTAATACCTGCAATTTATTCAGATGACATTTCAACAATACGAGATTTTCAGATTACAAACTACAGCCCCATGTTCCTTATGGTGTTATGCTGAATGTGTAGATTTTGTGGATTTACATAATGGGTTTGTATAATGAATATTTATGTAATGAATGCATTTACATAATGACTGCAAGTTAAACATGCACAATAAAGATTTCAGGCCAATAATTTATGTACTAAGTTAAAAATCTCCTCTAAATACATTTTATGTTTATTCCTAAGAAAGGTTCACTTTATCTCTCGTTCAAAAAAATTGAATCTGACTTTATCCAAGTAAAGGCTGCATAGATGCAAATCATGATAATGTTTTGGAATCATTCTACATCACATTATTTGTATTCAGAGATTTCAATTTCTTATCTTTTAGTAGCAGCTTCAACAAACAATTTCAGAATATTCTAAATATGATTCATTAATATAATTTAGTGTTGTATTCTAGAAGTGATGCTTGCATGTCAGCCTCGTTAGTGCCAGTGGGAATTATAGGAGAAGACTGGTAGAAATTATAAAGTGTAGATGAAGCCTATGTTTAGATAAAGGTAATTTGCTGCAGACAGAACATAAACTGTTACAGAAATCTGGTGTTTTCAAATCTCCTGTATTTTGTTGTTTAATAAATCCAGGCCTCTTGTTTGCCAGACTGATATTTAATTAGATTTGACTGCCATTTATAACTGTCTGTACGCCAGAATGTACACCTGAGCACAAAAGTGGTACAGTGTTACTGAGATGGAAAAAGTCTTCTTTATTTGGTAGACTAGCAGACAGAACATTTTCTGTAAATTTTATCTTTGCTTCTATCACGTTTTACAAGATTTTTGAGCAAACAGTTATTTGGATCCGGTGTTCTCCCACTCCAGACAGAGTTTTGTCCATTAATCAACCATGATACACCAAGGCATGTCCTAGTGCAATGGCTGCATCGATGCTCGCCTCTTGGATGAAACAGGTTTTGTAATGATGTAGCCTTGTAATGTAGCATTTGTAATGAGTTTGCAAGGTGTCAACACTGAGGCTTGTCACAGCATCCCTGCCTGGACTTGTTCAGCCCTGCCTCCAGCTGTGGCATTCCTGGTTCATCTGGGGCAGCATTTTCTCCAACTGAGCAGGCGTCGCCGTCTAATCTGTTTTACTTTTGCATTTCCACAGTACGACCATAGTTTTATACAATCAGCAGTAGCGAGCACTTATTCTGTGTGTAATGAGGTTTTTATGACTGTGTCACAATGACGCAGAGAAGCACAGGCTGGTGTAGGAGCAGAGGCTTGAGAAACAGGACCATGGGACAGGGCACAGAGGAGGCCAAGGGTGGGGTGGGCAGGGACAGGCAGGGGCTGTCATAGGAGACCCCAAGGCTGTGAACAGCTCACCCGTGGTCAGGTAAAGAAATGTGGATTTGGAGCTGGACAAAGTAGGCCTTAGGGGTGTCAGAGAACAAAGGAATGATATCAAATGTGTAGAAGGAGCCACAAACAGTAAATTAGGATGTAATATGGGGCAGCAGAGCAATGAAGAAAGAGCAAATGTGTAAAAACATGATAGCAAACATTTAAAAAGGACCCAAAATGGAAGGAGGAAGAAGATATCACCAATATGATCAATGTATTCCTCCAGCCGAGGGATCCTGGATGCTGACAACTCACCATAACAACCCCCCACCAGAATGAAGCCACTGACGTTCAGCCCCCATGGGGCAGGGGGAGGTGTGGAAATCACCAAGAAAAGGGCTAGAAACTAAGTGTCTGTAACAACTTTAACTGCATCAGTATGCTTCCTTTTTTGGTAAGTCATAGAATCACAGAATTCTTTGGGTTGGAAGGGACCTTCAAAGATCATATAGTCCACTGCCCCTGCCATGGGCAGGGAATATTAGATCTAGGCTAATAATGATTCCTGAGGTAGGTGCATATCCCACTGTTTTTATAATGAATTATACATGCATGTCCTGAGGGCCCGCCCTGGGCAAGAGAGACATGGACATCCTAGAACGAATCCAGTGGAGGGCCATGAGGGTGACAAAGGGGCTGGAGCATCTGAACTGGGGTGCAGCTGAGGGAGTCTCAGCCAGGGGAGGAGGGGGCTCTGGCCATTTTATACCTGATGGGGGTGTAAAGAAGATGGATCCAGACTCTCCTCAGGGGTGCCTGTGACAGGATAAGAGGCAATGGGCTTGCATTGAAACAGAGAAAATTCAATTTAAATATATAAAAAAAAGCTTTTTATACTGTGAGAGTGACCAAACACTGACACAGGTTTCTCACAAAGGCTGTGGCATCTCCATTCTTGGAGATTTTCAAACCCAACAGGACATGTTCTGCGCAGCAGTTGGACCAGCTGATCTTCAGAGGTCCCTGCCTACCTCAGCCAGCCTGTGGTTCAGTTCTGTGATTTTCTTTTTTTTTTTTTTAGTATCAAATTTGTTAGGCCCATGTTTGTTTTTCATCTAACCTATTACTTCTTGGTGAGAGAGTAAGGGATGTGGCAAAACCAGTCCAACACATCATCCTTCCCCAAAGAAAATCCTAAAAGGAGAAGTTGTATAGGATTCGCAGGATTACCTGCCAACTACCTGGTCAAGATGCTTCAGCAGAAAGCATGAAACAGCAAGCATGTGGTAAATGCACATTGCTGTCTCCTATGGGTACTATTCATACAAGCTTCCAAGAAGGGCTGAGAAGTCAGAATGAAGTACGTATCAGGGAAGGGAAACAAAGCACAGGCTGTAACTGCTTGCCCTAAAGTCTTCAGCAGTGAGAAAAGTTACCTGTCTGCCCGCAGTTTGCAGGCAAGAGCATACCATCATTGCACTGTGAGAGCTTTGATTTACTCTCCCTATACTGCTGTATCTTTGATTAGTCTTCCTCAAATTTCATTTTCTGTTCTCATTGTGGTAAGTGTAATGGGTCTGTAGTTGAATGATCACATTTTTCCTGTCGATCCTCATTCTCAGTACTTTGGTCAAGATACAAAATCAGTAGGTTCACTGAAAGCCCTTGTGATTATGTGCACTACTTTTGTCTGAATTCAAGATCTAATTCCTCCTCAGACCCCTTCTCTAGATTGAGTGCACTAATTCTCCTTTTCTGCTTTTTTTTCCTCTCCAGGAAAATTGTAACAGCTCCTTTCTGTAGACAATCTAATGCTTTAAGCTATTAGTCTAAAGTATCACCATGGTTTCCAATAAAATTTTATCTGACATTTAGTTAAAATCCATTTTTTGCTGTAACTGAATTTTTTTCCCTAGTCCCTTGATGGACACTTCAAGCAGAATTCGTTGTCATTGTCTTAAAGGTCAAAAGTTACTTTTTTTCAGATCTTGCTTTGTAAAGCAAACTGTTAGTCAGGATTATGAGACACTGCGGGAAGCTGTGACAATCCATGAAACCATTCTTCCCTGCAATTACATGGATTTCGTAAAAGTTGTGTGAGAAAACAGAAAGACCTTCACCGCAAAATCAATTATCATTGTAGAGCCCCTATAAAAGAACCAATGTAGTACCAGCCTTGCATGCAACAGCCAGCTGGAAGCAGGGGGTATCTCCTTTCAGAAACACAAACCCCACCAGGATTTCCAGAGCCAATAGCTCTGAGATACGGAGCAGGGGTCTCCCCACCTTTGGGTGAGACAGATCCAGCTTTGCTGCAGGGAGCCAGCTTCAGTGGCTCTGCACCAAGTCAACCAGTATAGAGATGCCTGTAATGTTAGCTAAAAGTTTTCCTTTAAATGTGAGGAATTAAAAGTATAAATGGAAACATTAAATTAAATAGAAAATATGCTTTTAGATGCCATTTCTTTTGCAATTTTTCATACATATAATTTAGTTTGTTCAATAAAGCTATTCTAATAAACTATGCTGTATCATAAAATAATTGTATGGTTCAACGGTAGTTACATTAAATTAAATCTATTGCAGGATGTGTTAATGTTTTTAACTTTCACTCCTATTTCTAGACAGCCCTGTGTGTTCTTTATTATTTCCTTGTTTTGGTTTTAATTGGAATTGTTTGTTAAATGTCTGCAGCCTGTTAAAAAGAGTGTAAAAATATACTCATTTAAGCTGCCTTTATTTCTACATTCCTATGTTACAGTAGTATTAAAGTTTTCACTGATTTCAGCTTAAATCTGAAGAAACTTTTATTTTCTAAAAGTCTAGTTAGGCACACCATTTTTAAGGCATACAAAAGTGATGCTGTCACACTTCTGAAAATGCAAAACCTGTTACTGGTGAAACATTGCAGAAAGCTCCAGGTGACAGATATTTGTGCTTACCAGACGGAGAGATGTGTCTCCAAGAAATGGAGGGCTCTGGCTTCCCTGTGGCCAGGCACACCAGAGTAACATTGCTTCCTTCATTCACAACGATGTCACTTGAAATACGAAATATCTTCGGAGAAACTGGAATGAAACAAGGAGAAAGTTGTAATGAAGAGCTGCTGAATCAGTGTAACTCTGACAGAGCATGGATAGCTGAGGAGAGCTGGAATAGCCGTATTGCCATTATTGATGAAAGCACGTGCAATTGTTGAACAATAACTATGCAAAAACCCTGCTTAGGTGTGACCACAGCTGTTTCCATCACGTTTGCAGAAGCTTAGCGTTAGATTCAAAATGCCACAAATAAGAAAGCAGCAATTTCCTCTATTTTGTGCAAACAGGTATTGTTATCGAGTTCCCAGTAAACTGCTACTGATAGACGCTTATATTTAAGAGAAGGTTAAGATTGCTCACGACAGTTGGAGGAGAACATGAAACTAAATTTTTCCTGTATTTTTAAAAATAATGACACCTATTACATCTGCTCTGTGTGTACTTGGAGAGTCACATCTGTTCATGGAGAAGACTAAAATACTTTTATTTTGGTTGCTTTGTGTTGCTTTCAGGCTTGCAGCAGCAACATGGCTAAGAAAAAATAAGCTAGATTTTTTCTTTAATTTCATCAGCAGAATTCTTCACTAAACTCCATTTTCTGTACTGTTATACATCTGGGCACAAGAGAACAGTTCCACATGGATGGAAAATGATGGAAAGCATTAAATGACCTACCCTTAAGGGAATGCTTTACTCCTTGTGATGTTACACAAGGAGGAAAGGAACCCAAGGTCCCAGCAATGAAGGCGAGAATTTTGGATTTCAGAATAGATTTTCTTTCTAAATAAATATGTACTTTTTTTACATGTTTTAGAATTATGTTTGATATAGAAATAAAATCAATGTGGTAACAAGGCATACCCTATTAATGTTTCTGAAAAGCACTATTCTCTATATGATAAATAATGAATTTTGTACAAATACCTGTAAAAGATACAGATCTTACATGTGGGTGTTTCAGAGCCTTCTATAATAACTACTTTAAAATCAAAGTGCTCTGCAAGGTAAATGGGTACCAATAAAATGAAAAAAAAAGTTTATGATTTTCCATTTTCCTAACCAAGATCTCTGCCCAATTGGAGCTTTACGCTCCTGAATGCCACAGTCTTGTCTCACTGGTTTGCTCCAACTTGTCACAGCCAAAATCCCACCATCTGAACCCATACATACACCTTTGCAACCTGGAATACATTAACATCCCTTCAATCTACTTTAAAAGTACAGAGCTTTTTCATATGCACAGACCGGTTTTGTGTGCTTTGGGATCTCCACCTGCAGATGTTCTCCAGACCTTTCCCATGTCCAGTGACTGGAAGTATTATATTCACAGAGATGAGCTGGGGTCAGACAGATGTCAAAAACCTGGAAATTCTCAGTGCTTGCTTGTGGGTATGCATTTGTGAGCAAAGAAAATTAAAAGTCTATGTAGAGTATTTTTAATTAGCAGAGAAACACTGTCTTTAGGGAAAACAAAGGTCTGGGGAAGGCTAAACCTTCCCTAATTCCTAAAGCAGTGAAGTTCAGTACTACCCGCCTTTGAGGTTCAAACAGGTTTACACAATCGCTTGAACAGAGGTATACTTCTGAATTTGGCATAGTCTGACTCACACAGGTGATAACCAACTCTTCCCTACTGGATGACCTGAAAAAGCATGCAGTCATTATATTTTTAGGAGCTGAAACATACAGAAGAGTTATTTCCACATAAAGAGAAAGTTCATTAATCAGATTTATTTGTGTATCTCTGCAATGAACCTGTTACTCAACTTCCTTCTGCAGAAGTCTCTCCTGTGCTACAGGAGAACGTTACAACTGCCAGCTACGTGCCCGCTCCAGGTCAGCTATGTCATGACGTGACCCTTCCTCAGGGTCCCTCATGCCTTGAAGCAGGACGTTGTTAATACAGGTCTCCCCCTTTCCCCCGTTCCAGCCCAGGTTAAATATCATTAACATTTCAGCTTGGCAATAGAAAAAACATTGAAAGGAGTTCTTATTTCTGTGTACAGAGTATGAAAAATAAATCTACTTCTTAAAGACAGCTGGTGAGGAATCATTCTATCTGAATGTAGAAATCCATCTGAAAGCAGAATATCATGAGTAATGTGGCATACACAGTGGCTTTAGTCAGTACAATGTTTTAAAAAATATCTTCCTAAATCTGAGCTACTTATTTCTTGATCCTTCAAGAACGAATGTACTTCCAGAAAGTCATGTGAGGGAATCAAATAACTCAAAACAGTTCTTCTTGCAAGTAAATATATACAATTGACTGATGTACTATCCATTTTGGAACTGTGGAGGTATCTTCCAGATTAAGTAAGTATTACAGTGTAAGATTTCCAACAGCATTAAACTTCTTATTCAAGGTTTTGCACCTTTGAAGGCAGAAAAAGAGAGAGATTTGCTCCTGTTCTGGCATTATTGAAGCAGTAACATAGAGGGATTTTTCACACCTGCCACCTAATGTTATTTATCCAGGTGATTTTTATTTGCCTTAAACTTGTCACTAAACATAGAGGATGTGGCTGGAGCCTGCTGTGCGGCCATGATGGCACCTGGGTAGCCAGTACAAACTAAAGCAAATTAAAGGAGGTCTCCTGGTGCTCAGTCTGTGCCAGGGTCAGGATTACACTTAGTCCAGCCTCTTCCTTGCATCCATCACCGGAAAATGGGTAGGTGAAATATCCAATTGTTCAGTAGACTGATTTAATTAGTATGACTGATAAAAACAGATTAGAAATATTATAGCATTAATTTCAGTGGGAATAAGGAGCTCTTGGCGTGCTCTACTGCTGGTCCTTCAGCACAACTACTGTAGGTCCTGGGAGCAGAGTGGCATAAGGATCCAGCAGAAAAGCAGGATCATATAACCAATTGTAACCAAATTTCCAAAAATACAAATTTCCAAAGAAAATACACTGACAGTCTTGCCATAGGCAGGAATCTGGAATTGAAGTAATAGGATTTCAGATGAACAGAATTTGTTTTCCAAGGCAGAGATCAACATGGTCTCAGCTGCTTAATGGAAGTGCTGTCTTTGTCCTCCTCTGCCTTTCCTCATAAGGTTTTATTTGCTCTTTATCACTAATCTCCTTTTCAAGTGTCCTTTTCTCACAAAAAGCAGCATATTTTCCCTAAAGCTCAGGCTCCCTGCCCTGGATTTCTTCCTGCAGCTCCAGCTCTTTCCCTCTCCCTGTTTTAGGATAGCCATTAATTTCAGCTGTCATTGTCACCTTCTTTGTTGTAGGTTTTGCCCACTGTGTTCAAACTCCACATCTATAGTTCTGTCAAATATTTTAATTTTGATAAAACTGTGTGTTCTAATGGCAAAAAATTTGAAAATCTTTCCCTGGTGATTCTACATGTAAGCCATGGTTATGGAGCACAGAATCTGATACAAAAAAAATTCAACCATATTAACAGATTTGTGGAATATATGGCCAGAGGGGACATAGGATAATTTAGTCTGAGCTCAGATAGTCACAGGCTCTAGAAATTTTCCCAGAAGTATGACTGAAGTATATGTTTTAGAAAGCTGTCTAGTCTTATCCTGGCAATTCCAGGTGATGCTCACACTGCCACATCTGGTAAGCACTTTCAGCGATTAAATACCCCCTCGCTGCTGGGAAATAGCATCTTAGTTCAAAATTTCATTCCACTAAATTCAGCTTTCAGAGATCAGATCTTATTTTGGTTTTGTCTGCAAGACTGAATGTCCCCTTTACTATCAAGTATCTTTTCTATGACTAAGGACCTGTACAATGCGATAAATCACCTCTTCATCTTTCACTGCAGATGATTTGAGCACCACAAGCTTAATTTGTGTAAGGCTTCCTAGATAATATTTGTTTCTCTCTTTTGAGAAATACCTGAATCACCCTGAAATGTGAACAGTGGAACAGGCATAATAGCCTAGCAAGAGTCTCACCAGTGCCGTGTACACAGGTAAACCCGCTACTTTATCTCAGCTTTATTTCCTCTCTTCCTGTGCAGTTATCACCCAGACCATTATTCCTATTATCCCTTCAGCTCCTGCCATGGCCAGTCATGAAGGGAGAAAGGGGGAAGAAGGCACTGAAGGGATGAGGATGGCTTGCAGCACAGATCTCCTGAGTGGTTAAAAATACCAGTTACATATGCTATCAGAATAACATAAATACCTGGATGTTCCTGTTGGTCCCATTGCACATCCGACTGTGATTCCCTCAAGAGCAGTACTATGGGAACCTCCTCTAAATTTCCTTTTAAAATTGCATATCTTGTAGGTAAAAACTGGTGTCCCCAGCAGGGTGAAAGGGACCAGCATCACCTCCGGGACTCTGCTGCAGAAGGGACCTGCCTGCTCTGTCTAACAGCACCCTCTGTTATACATTATTGCAGCTCTGTTAAGACTTTCCCAAATCAACCTTCCCTACCAGTGGCTGACAAAGATCTGCTTTTTCACCTGGCTGTTTGGAGGAGCTGCTTTGTCTGTCCAGATCTGTTATCCCTGAAACCTGACTGATTGATGCTAATAAGAATTGAATCTCTGGATGACAACGTATTTTAGCTCCCTCTTCCTGGAGTCCAGAATTACATGTGCCATTATTTTGCAGGGGATTGATACTGAGTCTATAGTTCATTGCAGGGTTTAATTTCTTGCTTTCAAGGACTGGAATTATGTTCTCAGTTACATTAATCTGTACATAAACTATGCAGCATAATAAAGCTTAGTAGTGTAATGGGAATGACTGTAGGGTAGAGCTGCTTTTTTAGCTGCTTTTTAAACATGGGAAAGAATGTCTTATTTTCAGCAAAATTTAAACTTACCAAGTAAATAATCTGAGGCCTCATCATAAGTGCACCCACCTTGTTTCTTAAAATATATTGCTCCCATCAAAATGTCCAATCAAAATCTATGTAGTATCAAGATTACAACATATGTAGCTGGACATACGGCTCTGTTTCTTCAGCTTTCTGCAGATAAAGGTGTTGACAATTTAAGAACTACACTTTTTATAGTAACATTTATTAAATCATGTGGTAGCCAACTGTGTTTTCAGATTATAATGTAATCAGTCCCATCTTATTACAGAATATAGCCAATCCCAATATAACATATAAAAACTGTAAGAGGAATTGGGTTATAAGTACAGAAGTGTTACATCTGGGAGTTTGGCAAGAGAGATTTTACCACCAGAATCTAAGGAATCGCCTGCTCCATCCCTCCCAGGTGTTGCAAGTATAGCTTTTGTACTCATATTGCCTTAGCTGAATCTTTGTATGCTTGCTTTTCAATAAAGAGTGACTTTTTTGGTGAAAGAGAAGTATTATATGCCTCTTTTCCAGAATCCCCAATACCCTTAAGTTCTTCATCCAAATGCTGGGCTGCAGCCCTCACCTCTCTGTCTGCAATGACAATTTGATTTTTTCCCTAATTACATTTTCACAATTAAGCAATAAACACGGGGGGAAGGGGGAGGAGCAGAGAGAAGATGCTTTCAGCAGCCTAACTGACAATTTCTTTTGGACTGGAATGAATTCATTGGCCAGTTCATTTGTGCAAATGCTTACACATTTCTAACTGTGAATGGGCAACCAGTAACATGCACAGGAGTTTGCAAAACACCATTGACTGCATTTCAGAACCCTCCTGCAATTTGCACTGCAGCTCTACTTAACTGTGGTGGTTGAGCACAAAAGATGCTGTCTAGGGTCTAAGCTGCAGTGGAGGGCAGCAAGAGCACGTGGTGCAAGGGATGCTCATGGTGAAGCAGCGTGTCACAAAGTGCCTTGGTCTGTTGTGATTCAGCCTTTTCTTCCACAGAGACATTAACATTCAATCAAACACACATACTTCTAAAAGCCATACAAATCTCAGAAGGCAAAATCCTCCCCTCAACAGCACAGAAACAGAGAATCACAGAATCACAGAATGGTAGGGGTTGGAAGGGACCTCTGGAGATCATCTTGTCCAACCCACCTGCTTGAGCAGGCACACCTAGAGCAGGGGGCACAGGAACGTGTCCAGGCAGGTTTTCAATGTCTCCAGGGAAGGAGACTCCACCTCCCTGGGCAGCCTGTGCCACTGCTCTGTCACCCTCACAGGAAAGAAGTGTTTTCTCATATTCCGGTGGAACTTCCTGTGTTCCAACTTGCACCCATTGCCCCTTGTGCTGTCGTTGGGCACCACTGAAGAGAATCCAGTCCATCCTCTTGACACCCACCCTTTAGATATTTATAAGCATTGATGAGATCCCCCTCAGTCTTCTCTTGTCCAGGCTGAAAAAACCCAGGTCTCTCAGCCTTTCCTCTCAGCCCCCTGATCATCTTGGAATCTCTCTGCTGGACTTGCTCAAGCAGTTCCCTGTCCTTCTTAAACTGGGGAGCCCAGAACTGCACACAGTACTCCAAATGTGGTCTCACTAGAGCAGAATAGAGGGGAGGATAACCTCCCCCAACCTCGCCACACTCCTTTTCATGCACCCCAGGATACTGTTGGCCTTCTTGGTCACAAGGGCACGTTGCTGGCTCAGGGTCAGCCTGCTGTCCACCAGCACTCCCAGGTCCTTCTCAGAAGAGCTGCTTTCCAGCAGGTCAGCCCCCAGCCTGTACTGGTGCATGGGGTGTTTCCTCCCCAGGTGCAGGACCTTACTTTTGCTTTAGTTGAATTTTGTGAGGTTGCCCTCAGCCCAGCTCTCCAGCCTGTCCAGGTCTTGCTGGACGGCAGCACAGCCTTCTGGTGTACCAGCCACTCCTCCCAGCTTGATATCGTCAGCAAACTTGCTGAGGTTACACTCTATCCCATCATCCAGGTCATTGATGAATATATTGGACAGGACTGGACCCAGCACAGACCCCTGGAGAGCACCACTAGTGACAGGCCTCCAACCAGTCTCTGACCTGTTGATCATGACTCTGAGCTCTGTTGTTGAGCCAGTTCTCTGTCCACCTCACATGCCCCCCTCATCTAAGCCGCACTTCCTTAGCTTGCCTACGAGGATGTTATGGGAGACAGTGTCGAACACCTTACTGATGTCAAGATAGACAACATCCACTGCTCCCGTCCTCGACCCAGACAGTAACGCCATCATAGAAGGCTATCAGGTTGGTCAAGCGTAATGTCCACCTGGTGAATCCATGTTGACTACTTCTGATAACCTTCTTTTCCTCTACATGCCTGGAGATGACTTCCAGGATAAACTGCTCCATCACCTTTCCGGGGATGGAGGTGAGGCTGGCTGGCCTATAGTTTTCTAGGTCCTCCTTCTTGCCCTTTTTGAAGATTGGAGTGACATTTGCTTTCCTCCAGTCCTCGGGCACCTCTCCTGTCCTCCATGACCTTTCAAAGATAATGGAGAGTGGCTCAGCAAGAACATTCGCAGCTCCCTCAGCACTGGCGGGTGCATCCCATCACAGCCCTTTGACCATCATGGTTTCAGCAGACCATCAGCCTCCCTGGGAGCAGCTGCTGGCCCCAGGGGTACCTGCTCCCCTCCCTGCAGGCAGCAATGCCCCCATGGGGTCCGCAGGGGTAGGGGGCAATGCAGTGCCCTACAACACAGTCCTGGCAGGTTTCTTGTGTTTTACAGATTTTCTGATACTGCTGACTGCAGCAATTGGCACAGGCAGGAAACAACAGCTTTTGGCATTCCAATGCACACAGAAGGGATTTGCTCCCTTAAATAATATTTCCTACTCCTTCCCATAAATCCCAGAGTCAGACATTTTCAGTCAAAGACGAAACCAACACCATCAGTTATCTTCCTGCAGCTGTTTGGAGCCTACAGGACATGAGTGCACACAGTCCTTGCTGGTAGTACTTCATGCCCCCATCCATTATATCCAAAATAAGCAACAGCTCTATATAATTTTTAAATGTACAATATTTCATAATAAAGTTTATACTATATATGAGACTAGTGTTATAAACACATAAGGTCTATTGCATTTTAATTAGGGAGGCAGAAACTCTGGTGTAACGATTCCTCCCCAATGTCATGCTCCACGACCATTTTTCTGACAGCAGGCAGCACAATGCACCCACTGGAAGGCCACCACCTTTCCCTACAGCACCACAGAGACTCCTGATGTAATTGCCAACCACCTACTACAGCGCTTTCCTCTCTGACTTTATTATTTTGTCTGTATCTCAGTGAACTCTGTTTCCCCATATCCTGTTAGATGATCTATTACAGAACTACAGTTGAGCTTTAAATATGGAAAAAAGAAGAAATTGCAGGTGGGAAGCTCTGTGACTACAGCAAAGTGTTTGAGCCCTATTTTTATACCCTGTGATATTCTGTACACAGTGTTGTACATACCACAGACCCCATCATCCTTGCCTCGAGGGATACAAGAGCGCAGTGGACAAACTCTCTTCAGATTTTGCTAAAGACTGGAAATTCTGATCCAGAAGAAGTGTGTGTGCTTTTGCCTCTTTTTGAGGATTATCATCAGGAATTTTCCAGTCTTTCTAAGGGAAGATTTAAACTGTGATATGGTAGAAGATGGAGAATTTTCCAGACTTACACAGAGCAGATTAAGTAATTTTCTCTTAAGTACACCCTTTGTTCATTTACTAATTGGCTGGCCTCTTCTATAATCTAGGTTTTATAGTGGGGAAATTAAATAAAATCTAGTAGATGATGTATGTAAGTCTTATTACAATGACACAGAGCAGGTTGAATCATTTATGCATTTCCAAAATACAGTTAGAAAATAAATTTATACAAGCCGTACATTAACTAAGATAACACACAGGTAAGCAAAGAAGTACAGTCCTGCTGTATAATGTAATTCTGTAAAACTATAGAAATGATACAATATCATCTAGTACTCATGAAAAATTGTAGATTTGGTTTTTACCAATTATTTCCTGGGAAGATCTTCTTTCCCATGATAGAAATTGGCTTTTATAGTAAGTATTTCTGGAACCCCACGGTTTGAGAAAAATAATAATTTCTGGTTTTTTGGTGTGCTGTTTTTTTTTCTGTCGTTTACTGACTGTTAGGGATCATTACATTCAGATCACTAAAATCTGTGGAGTTTATTAATTATGACTGAATATATATGCATAATCTCAATGAAAAGCTAATATTTAATAGGAATTTAAAATGTTTATTTTGCATACATACTTCTTCTGATACCTCTAAAAACTCTGATCTATGAGCAGATTTAGCTTTTAAGATGTGCTGTGCTGAGCTTTGAGTGCAGATCAAATCCATTCCAGAGCTACTTTCCATCTCAGCAACTAGTCTTTCACCCATCCCACATGGCAACTGTGAAGGTCAGAAGAAAATTAAATATAGCAGTGAATAAACATTTTTGCAGTGTACGGATTAAAAGAATATATAAGAAACAAGATAACAAGCAAGGATGAAAGACAAGAGGAACTTCCAAGTAAATTTTGTACAAGGGTCTAAAATGAAAAGTGCTTTACAGTCACCTAATATTTTTTCTTAAAATGCTTTTAAATAAATACCTTTCTATTTAGGACAAGGTATATAGACTGCTTGTAGAAACTAGAGAAGGCAATCAAAACTAAACTTCTGCTTTCTATAGTTTTATCAAACTGCCCTACTGAGGGGACAGTGGGGCAAAGGGACTGAATGAAGAGTCCGGAGGAGATTGTCCCAAAGGTGGAATCTCCCGTTTGATAGGAGGCAGTACAAACAGGGCTATAAATGCAATTGTGCAATGCACAGAGGGTGTCAGGGTGTTCCTGTAAGACACAGCACAGTACAGGATCCCTGATGCTGCCAAACACTGGTGACAGGCACAGTGTAATACTGCAGTGGGAGAGCAATGGGAGGAAACCCCAGCAGGTACCTAAGGCATCATTGCTAAGTGATGGCCAAGCAACCGAGAGGTTGCAGAGCTGATTTGCTATAACCCACCTCATGGTCTGATTTTCAAATGAAATATTTTGAGTGATTTGGGATCAATTCCCCATTTGCAAATTTCAAATTAAAGAGTTGCCCATGTCACATTAAATTTTCTGGGAGTCAAAATAAATAAAAATCAAAAGCAAAGATTTTTGTTTTCTTAAACATATGAGAAAAAAAGAATTATTATTTTTTGTTTTGCTGATGAAATTTAAAGTGATGCTAAATGTTCTAGAGAAAGACTTACATTTAAGTTTTTAAAGCTTAATTTTCTGTCCAGAAAGCACTCTATTACATTGCTTACTTAAATTTTGATTAATTGAGATAAAATTATGAAGCAAAAGAGGAATGCAGAGGAGCAAATGATAATTCAACCTCACAGGTAGTCAGTCATTCAGGCAATGCGATATCCCCAGTGTTACAGTATAATCCCACCCTTATGCAGTTTTAAATCTCCACCATCCCCTTCCTTCGTGTGCCTGGATGAATGTGTTCTCTAACAGGTTTCTGTAAATGAACAATAATAGGACAATTTCAGCATTTTCCATTATTTCCTTTCTCCAATTTTTTATTGAGAACAGTTATCGTACTCTGCTTTAATAAGTAATTTGTCAACATTATAGAAGAGAAAAAAACTGAGGGAACATACTAAAGATGTTGTTTACCTAGCTGGTTTGCACAGTATTTTGTTTAAATATTTACCAAAGCTTATATCCGCTACAGCATTAAATAAATGAATCACCTTTATTAGAAGTGCATACCAATAGAGTGTGGCATGAGGGACACAGCGACATGTTTATTTTCCCTTGGGCTGTTTATAATAGAGAGAAATAAATCTGTTTCTGTTTCCAAAAGCAATTAAAACAAATGGCATGACAATGAAGTTCAGACAAGCCTTAATAGCGAACTACTATAAAAGCAAGTGTGCAATAATAACGATAACATTAATAATAACAATCATAATTTCATTCTGCCCTGATGCCACTAAAGTACAATTCATTGGAACTAGTCCATCTTGTTGAGAAGCAGCTCCAAAACAGCTCATAAGTGATAACAACCTGCAATCCGAATCTCAAGGCCTTGAAGACAAATAAAATGGAGGCACTCATCATTTGCCATCATGAAGAACCCCACAGCTATCTTTGCAAAAGCCGCTGTGAACTGCAGAACACTGCCCAAATGGGTTTTTGCACTCGAAGTGGTCTTTGTCCTTGTCCCGCTGCCCCGGTGCCACCCAGCAGTTCAGGCGCCCCCCTGCCCTGACAGAGTGCGAGCTGCTAAGACCTCACTGCGCATCACTGGTTGGGGAATGATCGCTTGCAATGTACAAACCAGCTTTTAAAGCACTGGGGATTCCTTGGTGATAATAAAAACTGCTATCTCAATGTAATTTGTTATCATTAGTAGTCAGGAAACACTAGCTGCGCTGCACTTACAGCTGAAATCTGAAACAAAAGCTCAGAAGAGAAGGGGATTATTATCTTCTTAGCTAAGGTTCTCTGCATTTTAACTTCCTGATTGGATGTTTCTATCTGGCATTTGGGAGCAGATGACCCTTTGAACCCCCCAACCTGAAGAATCCCACAAGGTTCCTGGACAGCCATGTTCCACTTCCCACTCCTCCCACAGCGCAGGGCATGGCAGGTGCTGGAATTACCGGCAGCGCAGGCAGCACATCCTCAGCAGAAGGTGGTGGAGACACCACTCTCCTCCTCTCACCAGCATACACGACCCCTTGGGGAAGGGCACTAAGGCAGTGTGACTATCTCCAGATCTTCCTAGAGCCTGTCTTTGAATATACAATTTATTTCCATGTATACACTGATTTAATAATATTTTCTCTATATCTGCCTTTACAAATTAAAATGGAATTTCTAAATTTAGCTGTGAAAATGCAAAATACATGTGTGGTTTTGGTTTTTTTCTGAGATGTTTCTCAGAGATGAAAACTCATCACTTTTTGACTTGGGCTAAAAATCTCTAGCGATGTGTTCCACAAACACACAGCATAGGGTCCCTGGCCCAGTTCCCCACTCGCTCCCCGGCGTGGCGTTGATGGGAGCACAGGACAGACCTGGCTGCAACAAGGCACGTTTCCCCTGAGGTGGCAGCCAGGGCCAGCGGTACATATACTGAAGGAGTCTCACGCCTTTGGCAATGGGACAGTTTGCCTGCGGCAGACAACGATGCTGCATTTTACCATGGGTTACCATGGGCTGCATCTCTGAATCCCGCGTTGCTGCAACGACAGGTTAGGGACGTTCGTGACCTGAGCTGTCTGCTGTAGATACTGAAAAAAATAAGGTAAAACATTGATTTCTCTCTGCAGATAGAATAATTTATTGGTTTTCTTTCCTAATATGCATATTGATTTCATTAACTTGTACAATATCTAGAAATCACTAACATGACACAAGAAATATATTATTGTTCTTTTTATGACTTGGACATAATAATTAGTTTTTATGACAAATACATAGAAAAATTAAAATGTGCTTATGAGGGTTATTAAAACCAGTGATGAACTCCATTTGCCGCTAATTGAGAATCCATACGGCTTTTCAGTTTGCAGTCATCAGATCCCCCAGCATCTGGAAACCCTTCCACGTTACAAATGATTGTTTTCCAGAAGTTTTCATAAATTTCAGCATATGCACTTGCATGAAGATTTCTTGTAAGAAAACGCTATTTTCCTATTCTTTTTTCTTTTATTCTTCCCATTTTAGTCAGAAGAATGAAGCAACTTCTAACTGAATAACAGGCAACCATAACACTCAAATGTGAAAGAAAAAAAAAAAGAAAAAGAAAGGGCAGTTAATCAAAGGTAAGTTTTAATGAAAAATAAAAAAAAATCCCAGGAGAAATGCAGTTATTAGGAATAAGTAATATATTTGAACCGTATGTGAATGAAAAGAGAGGGACTGCATTAACAGCTAGCAGGGTCTTCCTCAGGCCATTTGACCATCTGCAGAGCTCATCAATAACCATCATCAAGTGACAAAAAAGTAATAATATTGCCAAATGCAAACCACTGTGACTACTGTGAGGTATATTAATTAGCAGAAGCAGATGTAACTTACTTCCAAGAGATTACACTGGCCGATGTCCCACACAGCAGCTAATGCTGCTAATTCAGTGCAGTGGCTAATTAGCTACTGAGGTGTCTGTATGTGCTTGTGAAGCCTCCTCACTTGCTCTCGACCCCCAGCACAGCTATAAATCCAAGCCTGCTTCTGCGTGGTTTGGGAGAGGATACCCTGCAACCAGTGGTTTTATATAGAGAGTTGATGATGACAAATATTTGTGACCCCGAGCTAAATATGGCAGGATTGCAGAGAATCCCCTTAAAGGCTGGACTTTGCATAGATTACTATCAGTCAAGTGGTTAGTGAACAAAAGCACAGTATTACAATGCAAAATTCATAAGTTATCATAAATCAGCATGCTTCGAATGCTCCAAGAAGCAAGAAACTATTTCACTGTTTTAAAATGCCCTTAATTTTGTCAAGATCTTAAAGTTATTTATATCTATATAAATTCTCCACGTCTCTGGCAAATATGTACACCATTTTCATCCTCAGACCTGTAAACAATTTTGATCCCCATAACACCTCTAAATGCTGCATCTAAAATACCTTATTTTAAAATAAAAAACAACCATAAACATCACAAATTTTTTTTCTAAAAAAAATTGTTTTTATAGTTGAACATATTGCACCATAGTATCTATCATAAAAAAAGATAATTGTGCTTTTTAGAGTTGTAAAATCATTTCTCAACACTTAAAAAACCCCTTGCTCCACCTTTATATACTTTTTTTTTTTTCCAGAATGCATCAGAGTTGCCATGCAAGAAATACTATTATATACTCCTCTGCTCAGCCCTTGTGAGACACATCTGGAGTGCTGGGTCACCCTGGAAAAGTGAGGCATTGAAAGAGTGGAGCAAGTCCCGGCAAGGGCCACGAAGGCGATGAATGGCACGTCCCAGTAGCCACTAACATTAAGACTGTCAAACAGGAGTAGATGAGCAAGAGTAAATCAACAGCAGAGGTTTAAATTTGTATGTAATTTTTTTGAGTTTAAAACAGAATTGAAATTGCTGCATTTTAAAAGGTCCAGGTTTCAGAGAAGAAACCCTTCACAGATGAAATCCCATCCCAAATCCCCAGCTCGAGGCAAGGACAAATAAGGTTTTTTCTTTGGAATGGAAATTCCTTGAAAGCCAGGATAAGTGGAAACTGCAAGTTACAGAAAAATAAAATTTCAGAATTTTTCAAGCCATACTAATCTACAGAACCAGTTAATTGCCCACGTGCCAGCAACATTTTACCACTCCTAAATATTGATGTCTATGAATTCTATTATTGGGCCAGTCTTGACCCATTGGTATCTCTCTTCCTTATGGCTGCTGAAAAGAGTTAATGAAAGGAAGAGAAAGAGTTTCCATTTTTTGGAGCATTTCGGACATGCGCTGTAAGCGTAACTCCAAGGACATCTTGCAGATTATTAACCCTGGTGAAATGCATGACCTGAGATCATGGGACGGTCTCACAAGACAGCATAGGTGGCACTGCTGGCTCATGCCTTCAGCAGCTCAGAACAGCCTAGCAAAATTAAGTGAGAAGTCCAAGCACCTCCCTCTCTACCTGCACCCACCATGGTCAGTTTAACTGTTTATGAATGCACAAAAATGCAGGTAACAATCTAGATGACTCTCCACATAGCATCATTTTATGTCCAGCTGAAGCCCCCCAGTTGTAACCAAATATTACACAAATATAACACAGATTTTTCATGTTTGACAAAATAAAATACTAAGATGGGCTCAATATTTAGTGAGTTGTAAAATACCCCAAAACGTATATGATTTTGAGAGTGTAGTTAATGCAGTTTTAAAATCAGTAAAGTAAATAATATAAAGAAGCAGGCAACAGCCTGTGCTAGTGTGGCACAAATCTTCATTTACATGGCAATCAGTCACCAACTGGGAAAACGAAGAATTTTTTTTTTCTTTTTTGCATTTACATGATTAGTCCCCTAACAGCAGTTTGATTGAAGAGCATTGCCTAAAGGTCCTCACCTCTTGCTTATTAAACACACTTTGTCTTGTATGCAGAAGAAGCATCGGCACACTGGTTCTGATAAAATAAATTATGGGTGGGCTGTGAAGAAAAATGGCTATATCTTGATTCATGATTTATTTCCAATTCATGTCAAGGCTAAAGCATAGTACTTGTTAAAGTTTTTGATTAATCTTTTTTCCTTTAACCTATCATTAGCAGTATAACCATAATTTGTATAAACTAATGTAATATCCTTTATATTTTAACTAGAAATTTATTGTCACTTATTATCTGTTTTCAGCAATCAATTTATTCTAGACCAACTCGAATATCCATCTTAAATTATAGGAATAAGACCCACATTGCCACAGGAACATGCTAATGCAGAATTGCAAGGAAAATAAAATATGTGTAAGCAAATATTCTATCTGTTGTATCTATTGTATTTCTATCAACAGTATCCTGGAGTCACAGAAGCAGGAAGGTTTCCTGGAAGTGGACACTGGCTGGTTAAAGGCTGACACAGCTGCATCCACATCTCCAAGTTTTTTCCTGAATCATTCATTTCAGCACAGAAATATTGGCCTTTACCTGCTCTGCTTGGGGCAGTGTCACTTCTCAAAGGTAATGATCTATTTTAACCTCAGTAAGAGTTTATGAAGCCATGAGAGACTTGGGAAGATGTCAGCAGTGGCAGGTGCGTCACCTGCATGGGGCTGTCCCTCCTGCTCCCTGCCAAGCTGCTAACGATGGCGCTGTGCACCGACAGTCTGCGGACTCTGGGAGGGTCTCATTAAAATACTTTATTTATCTTCAGCAGCAATATCTCAAATAAGTAAATCTATTCAGATTTGTCAAAACCAACTTAAAATGAGCCATGCCTTGAATATGGGCATTGAACCAAAAGTGAACTTGTACTTAAGAGGTTTGCTGAAGTCAGTGAGAGTTTTGCTATTGATTCATTGAAGCAAGGAGTTTTCTCTGCATCACTAAACCAAAAATACATTGTGGCTTTTGCCTACGTGCTCACTATGTGCTGCTTCTTGAAGGTTCAGACTCTCACCCAGGTTTTGTGAGCAACGGTCCCAGCAAAGGTGGAGCCACATATGAGCAGAGGCAGGCAGTGGGGAGGGCTACTTCCATCATAGTTGGAAGACTGCTACCAAGCCAAGAAGCCATTCATAACATGCACATTGGAATAAATTTATAAATCCAGAGAGTACCACTGCATAAAACTTCAAGTAATGGAAGCCATTACAAAAGGGCTAAATTTATTAGTAAAATTAATAAGCATAAAAGATTAAGAAATTCTTAGCAACTCTGTATCAATCATATCACTGTGATTGAATTTCACTTAGAATATCCAAACATTTAACTAAGGACTACCTAAATTAATTTTTTTTTCCATAAATATTTTAGTAAGATTTAGAAAGTTTAACAAAGACAAAGCTAAAATATCAGGCAGATTTTTTCTGTTATAAATACTAACAGTGATTTTCAGGGACCATTATGCTAATACCTCTGATGCTCATGGTATGCCCATGTTTTTCAAAGACTGAAAGTAAAAGAGTTCAGCAAAATAAAGTAAATATCATATATGAGAGAGGTTGGCCCCAGACTGGAAACAAACCACCACTTCTCTGAGGAGGAATGGAGACGTGTCTCCAAGTGTGGTGCTTCTGGAACAAGCACATTGGCCTAAACTGCAAAGTTACCACAGGAGGGGAGGCAGATAGACGCCCCAAAGTTTCACCTTGCAACCAGAGTCTGCTCTGCGAAGTGGGAAATATGTGCTCTGAATGAAGGCTGATGGGCAAAATTTGTTATGATGTTGAAAATTCGTTGAAAGATGAACGTAACAGCTTTCTTTTTTCCCAAGCAAATCGAAGGATCTTCATCTCTTACCCACAGTTATTTTGTCATGCAACCATTTTTCCATCAATGAAGAAGCAGACTCTCTGCAGATAATCATTCTTCAATTTCTGATGCCATAGATTTTCCCTATTTTCTGTGACTCATATTGTTCACTTGGTAAATGCAGAGAGAAGGGAAAGGACAAGCACTTGTTCTGTCTGCAGACCTTTCATCACTCTCCTACATTTTTTTATTACTGTACTCAATTTATCACTGAGAAAATACAGAAATAGAAAAGCTATACTCTTTGCCTTGAGATGGATTTGTTATCAGCAGTTTGATGCTTTGTAAAGCAGAAGAAATGTAGAAAATACAATAGCCATTTCTGTTAATTGATTTGCAAAAATCTAGTTTTAAATCAGAAAAACCTGACCGAACCAAAAATCTAGCAATAATTTATTTTTCTTTCAAAGCTTTCCATCTTATTCCTTTAAGTGGAAAGCCATTCCCAGGCACAGTGGTATCGCCAAATTTCTTGGTCCCCAAGCAGCATATTCCCCCATTGATGGGTCTTCGGTTTCCAGCAAAGGGAACAAGGGCTAGGAGCAATCCTGTCCTAATCTTGCTGGCTAAATAAACACTGATGGTCGATCCTGAAGGATAAACCCCATTTAGGCTGTGGGAGATCAGCCCAGGTGCCAGGGTGCCGACTCCCAACCACCCAGCGCTACAGTGACTGCAGCCCTCTGCCTCGTTCAGCCTCTTGCAAAGACTGGTTAAATGTTCACTCAGTTGCACGAGTCTGTGTAAGGGATGTTGATCTGGGCTGAATACATTTTCCTGTAACTCTAGCACATTCAGGTTTTTTAACCACAGTTTCAGCTGTACTTAGCAAGCTAGGAGTAATTAGATGTTTTTTTCACTGATTATCTAAGTAGTATTCTTAACTTTTTGAAGCACAACTGAAATTGGTTAAAATGAAAAGCAAAGCACTTGATTTACAAAAAAAAAAGCTTACTGATTCCTGCTACTAATAGCACGGTAATGGGATGATGTGGTGTTATGTCTTTCTGGTATGAAAAACTGAAATAAAAGGAAATTAGGCAAACATGTTTCTGCAAGCCATAAAGTCCTTGAAGCAATCATATCCCATAAATCAGCATAACGTGTGCCTTGTGCAGGTGCGAGTGGGACGCGTTCTAGCTTCAGAGAGAATCCCTCATCCCAAATAAAGATTGTCAGAGTATGGATAGAAAAAGAATTATTTTATTTGCAAATTCTTTCAGCGCAAATGGGAATGAAATTTGTGTCTGTGGGATTAGGGCTTTATGGTCTCCTCTTCTTAAAGAGAAGGTGAACTGTCACAGTGAAATGTCCCTTGGGCATACAGAAGATGCAGAGCAGGATTCCCACCTTCTGTCTTTCACACACTGTTTTTCCCACTACCTGAAAAAGCATTCAGACATATCACAAACTCCTTTCAGTAGCAACGCTCTTCAATCAAACTGCTGCTAAGGATTTAATCATGTAAATGTAAAAAAAAGAAAAGAAAGAAAAAACCAAAAAGCAATAACCTCCTGCCTAAAACTAAAGTTCTCCCAGTTGGTGACTGATTGCTGTCTAAGTAAAAGGTCTGGGCCACAGACAATATTCTATTTTAGTTGCATTGTTTAAGCTAATTTAGCACACACTGATATGAAAGTACTCTGAAAAATCAGGGATTCTTTCTGTGTATCTTACAGACCACTAAATATGTGATTTATTTCATTATTTCCTAGGCAAATTATGTCAAATTTACTTTTCATTTTGATTCTAAGAGAGATTCTTCTCTGCTTCAGATCCTACCACACATCCCAACACCCCCAATCCTCTGTCCGGCACTGAAGACTCGTGTCATGCCTGTGCAACTGCTTCTGTGTAAGAGTGAAATATAATCTTGGGAGGCATTCTGAGAAGCATTGTCTCAGATAATCAATGCAAAAGTTTTAAGTGCAGTAGCAGTGATATTGTTTGATTAATGAAGTTAATGCAATTCGTCAAAAATGTAAATAAAGATTATACACAAAGGTTATTCTTGAAGATCCTTTCCAGTTTAGTGAATTCAAACATTTACTATCTCCACACCTGGAATATAATGTGATTTTAATGGTGTGTTGTTACAAAAAACAGGACCCTATGAAAATGGTCAAAGGTCAAAATAACACAACATTCAACCTACTTAAAAAAATTGCTCCCCCATATTAATTTTATAAGCCAGCATTTGAGGGGAATGATCCATAAGAAAAGACAAAAAGAAAATTTTTTACATAGGGAAAGAAGGAACAACTGGGTGGGACTGGAAGAACATTTGTCAGTTAAAATGCAATCTAAAAAATAAATTTGAATAAAACAGAACATTTCAAAAATCTCATGACCCATGGGAACTTTCTGAAGAACTCTCTCTGTGATTAAGCAGACTTAGACTGGAAGAGGACAATAATATACAAACAAGAATGTGTAAATAGATCTGCATACAGATCTTTTCCTTCTGTGAAGTACCATTGAACACCTACATCTTCCCAGGCTTTCTAAACAAGCGGTTTACTTCCCACTCCAAAGCCAGCTTAGTCACATCTCAGGTCTAACCTGTGACTACTTTACGTGAGCCAGCACGGTGCCAGCTGACTCAGGCTGCTGTCCTCTGGTTCCTTCCCTGTAATTAAAGTGCAAGGTATGACTGCTTAACATGTTAGCTATAAGCATCCTGTTTCATAGTCATTATAGTCTGCCAAAAATATTCTAAATCCTGTACCATTAGATATAAGCTACACTGTCTTCATTTCTCCAGAAGGTGTCAATAAGTTGCTAGTTATTATATGAGGGCATACAGATATTATTCCCCTAAAGCCCCACTATTCCTCTTTTATTTTCAGACAATAAGCTCAATACTACAAGGTTCAATTTAAAGCCAACAGAGAGAAAATCATAGTTTGGTCAAGCCAGGAAAGCAATGTAATGTAACAATTCAGAGTAAACTTATATTTCCCATTCCATATCATTATAGATAAAGCAACAACTGTGTTCTGTCTTAGTGAAATGGAGAGGCTGCTTATTGGGCTGTGCAGGCTGTAGACTGCTGGTGTTACTGTGCACATTTATATATGTATGTATAAATAGAAATAGAGGACATGAAGAAGTGAGAAACAGGTAAAATGCTGAAATTTGGTATGCACAGATTTTAAAGGTGAATTAAAACACAAGTGGGCATAGAGCTTTTCACTGAAATATTTTATGCAACATACTAAGTACCAAGAGAAAAAATTCTAGACTAGAAAATTAGAGGCAAATACCACTAGTAGTCTTTACAGGAAAAATGAGAATATTTGAAGTTTTTGGCAGATAAAAAATAATATACTTGTTGCCACTCTTGTTATCATGTAAACTATATAAAAGATCTGTAACGATTCAAGATGCTTTCTTGCGACTGTGCATTTTTTCTTTCAGAGGATTTTATGGGTTCGATTTTTCTCCAATAAAGCTGGATGACAGATATACATTGTATTCCCAATATAGTTATTAAAATAATTTCCCTTGACAGTTTTCTGATTGCATCACTCCCCCTTCTTTGAATCCCAACCATATGTCTCTGCTTACTTTGCATTTTAAGTATCTTGTTCTTATCCGAAAAGCAATTCCTTGTCCTTTACTCCCCAGTACGTGTCCACTCTAGCCTGTTATAATGAACAATATGCAGTTCGATTGCCCTGATGGGTGCCTGCTCGGATGGCATCATCTTCCTCTTCCCTTCATCCACAGCTCCCTCTGCACTGGAGAGCCATGAGGAAAGGACCACACAGTCCCCATGACCCCTAGGGATCCACTGATTATATGATTTCCACATCGAAGCAGCTGAATCCTACTGCCCACAGAGCTGATGTACTTTACGTGGTGATAACAAACTCTGGCATCCATAGTCATATCACTTCAAAGATGCTGTCAAGTGTTAATGCTTGGGAAGCTGAAAGTCAAATCTTTCAAAGGTCAGGGTGACTTGAAAAGTGGCGTGGGCCAGTGGTGCTTAGGAAAAACTTTTGTACTTTTTCAAATGAAATCTTGAAAATGGGGCTGAAAGGAATGGAATCAATCAATGACTTCAACCCTTAGCTCTGAGAGAAGATCAAGAGTATCAGAGACATCTCTGACGTGTCAGTCTCACCTTGGCTTGGTAGCTTATGGCAGAGATCTCCCCAGGTGACCTGTTCTGGCTCTTGCCTGCCCAGAGAATGGAAATTGCCTCCTACTCTGAATCTCCTTGTTGGGAGGTTTTCTTGAATGCTTGTCCTGCCCTTTGTGTCCTTTTTGTAACAACTGTGCAAGTATTGGAAAATTTGTTTTAACCTGCTAGAATTCTCTGTCTACAGGTATGAAAACTTTCACATTTTTTTGAGTGTTGTATTTCCTACTATTATCTGGTTTTATGCATTTAGTTTTTATTCTCCTTTGAAGTTCCTTTACCTTGTCTAAAACTGTTTAAAAATTATTCTTCCCCAAATGGAGCTTCCCATTCCAGCTAAGATTTCATCATGTACAGATAAAACAGAACAGGCACAAACCACTTCCAATTCAGGTACTTCCAACCACTGCATCTCCAGATGACATCTGCCCTTTTCCTGTAGTATTTATGTTGTTCTCTTGGATTTAATACATGGCCCACTATAACTCTTCTGAAGCACTGCTGCCTATGTAGTTTTCACTCATTTGTGTATTTGATTTCTCCCTAAGACTGCTGTCTTGCACTGTCCTCATCAAATTTCATCTTATTGATTCCAGACCATTTCCGAAATCTATCATTTTGAATTTGAAGCCTGTTGTCCCAAGCACTTGCACTTTGATGTCACCTGCAAATTATATAAATGCATTCTCTAGTATATCACCTAATTCATCTATTGAAATCCATATGAAATCCTTCTGGAATCATGACAGATCCATTTGATATGTCCTTCCCTCTAGACAGTGAATTACTGACAATCACTCCTTCAGTATTATTTTTAACAAGCTGTGTATCCACCTTGCAGCAGTTTGATTTGAGCTGTCTTTCTTTAATTTTTGGAACAGAAAGCCAAAACTGACTGCGTGAACATCACTCTAACGTCAAGATGTGATTCCCATCTGCTGCCTGACCTTTCCCAGGGAGGCAAGTTACCTTCTCAGAGAAGGAAATTAGACTGGTCTTTCATAGTGCCTGCTTTAAAAATCGATGTTGCTCATTTATCATCTATTACCATTTGATTGTTTACCAGATTCCCTTTTTTTAACATGTTAATTCCAGACCTTTTCAAGTCAAAAGTTAAGCTCACATTTTTATATTTTCTGGGGTCTTCTTGTTGATTGCTTTTTAAAAACTAAATACTGTGTTTCATCTTCCTCCAGATTTCCTGAACAGTTTTTTAGGATTCAGAGACTGCTTTCAGAAGTTCAAGGATGAATGCTACCAGTTTGTGATTATACCAGTGTATGTGATGCATCTCAGCATTTAATTTGATCTTTCCCTGTTTTGGGTCCCCCTCCTGAGGAGTAATGCTCTCCTGCTCCCTGATAGAAGTGGGTCAGACAGAGGGCTGGTCTCTGTACACGTGGTCCAGCAGGAGAAAGATCTGCTTTACTTGGGCTCCAGCCTCCATGGATGGAGGAGGATGAGCATGCAGCATGTAGGAGGGTCAGAGGAAGGATGGGGGCCCCACCAGGGAGGTAACACCCAGGTGCCCTAAGTGTCAGGCTCTACTCACACATTTCTTCCTACAGCTCTGGAACAGGTTAGATCTCAGGTACCATTGTGATGCATTTGCATGGTTCTGTACACTCGGGGATGCCTCTTGTTATCCGATCACATACAGTTTTTATTCCGAAAAATGGCTCTCTAGTTATATGGGATGCTAATATGTACTGAGCAAGTTTCAAATGAATTGACTCAATTCAAATGAATAAAGGCTTGTTCCCTGAACTAAGTCCATTGGTAGGTATTTATTCAGTATTTATTTTTGTTCTCACTACATAGCCTAGAAATTAGTAATGATTATCTAACATTTAAACTTGGAATTCCTTTCCACATTATTAACTTCTCTTGAGTTTCTGCAGAACTGCCCCCATTGCATGTAAATGTGTTGCAAGCTGTATGATTTATTCTTCATGATGTTCCAATGACATAGGAAACATTATTATTAATGGGGATTAATGGGTTTATTAATATTCACATTTTACAGACAGTTAACACCAAATTACAATCAAACAGTTACCTGCCTAACAGTTTTGGGTACCTAACCAGAGGCAGTGCAGGCAGCAGCTTCTAACAGGATTTCAGCGTCTAGCTGCTGCGGGAGAGGCCAGGGAGGACTGACAGACGTGTACTGTCTGCTGCCACTCTGCCCAGAGCAGGCTCCTGTTCACAGTGCCAGTGTTTCCGTAGGGTTCGAGATTATTTTGACATTTATGCCCAAAAAGGGAAAAACTAGTTTGCTCCAGGTACCTAACTTTGCAACTTTAATATTATTTTAATGCAGCTTTTGAAAACAGTATCAAAAATAAATAAATGTTTTGACCCTATAGCTAGAACTATTCCAACTCCAAATTATCTTAAAGGCTTCAGCCAACAAAAACAGTGTTTCTTCAACCTAAGCAGAGGTAGGCGAGGTTTTATTTCTGAAATGGTTACAGAACTGCTCTATACAACATTTGTGGTTCTCAAGTATTAATGTACTAAGCCTCTTACCCTTTGCTGTATTACCAAAAAGCTGGAAGATTTCTGAGAAAAATTCAGGGAGTTTTTCTGCTTTACCTACATGCTCAGCCCAGCATAACCTTGAGATGATGACAGGGTCACCCCATGACTTTTCTTTAAGAGAAGTAGCACTTTCAGCAGAGCATTGTCCTAATAATGGAATTTATAACATTTTAAAGTCCTACAGTATTGCCTCAAGTGTAATCTCTGGGCGAGCAAGTTATTTGAGTGCCAAATGAACACCACTTACCTATTAGGTTATTTAATTTGACTAAGAAAGGTCCAGGTGAAAAATTTGCTATAATTTCAGTTATGGAATCACAGCAATAGATTCAATTTCTGTTTCCACTGTTACGGTGACACATACACTATGTTACAATACATAATTACCACCCTGAACATCTGTCATTGCTTACAGAAATCAATGAAAGTAAAAAATGTAAGAGGATTCTATGCACTTGCCCCTATAAATTAAACTAATTATTAAAGACTCCAATAACAACAAATAAATAAAACCTGTCCTACTATGCAAAAGTATCACAACAGTCACAACCATTCAAAGTAGGCAGCTTACTCCATTTAATATGGACCTCCAGAGCTGAATACTTAAAATCCTGTTTAATTAGGATTTCAACATCCAGCTAATGACTTTGCTTTGATAATACAGAGCACCACTTTCCGTCCTAGGTTAAAATTACAGCAGTAGCTTGTCCCTGCTGGGTAACTATGCGACATACCAGATTCATAAATAAATAACCATTTCTCAGTGTGAACGAGCATCTAGATTAATTTATAGTACTTCAAAGTTAAAAAAACCCTAAGCCCGTTCCATTGGCATAGCCAGCTATGAAGGCAGCTCTGGTTTCCCTTTGGGAGAAGGCACAATGGCAGAATGGCAGAAGCATCAGTAGAAATGGCTAAACGTCATAGATGTCCTTTGCTAACCTGTCTGGCCAGTATTTCATCGGGAGTTCAATGTGCTTCTGTAAAGAGAGAGCCACAAGAAGAGCCCTGAGAGCTGTTTGGGGGTGCCTGGACAGACCCAGCTGGGCACACCGATCAGCTGCCTCACACACCTTCCTGGAAATAACCCCAAGCTAGCTTTTTGTCAAAAGCAGAAAGGAAGGCACATACAGTTTTGGGAGGCGTCCACACAGCTCTCCACTACCATGTAACTGATCCATCCTGGCTGAGAAATACATAAACTTGACTCTGAAGAGACGGGAATTGGAAAACAATCTTAAAATACCCTTGCCGTTACCAGTTTGACACTCATCTCCATCAGCGTCGTTGTGCTGCTCTGAATTTCACTGTGTGCCTGTCAGTGTGTCAAACGCCAGTTACAAGTTCACACTGCACACACAAGCAATGTCAGAGGCATGGAGCAGACCAGTGCTGGGGTAAGTCCTTGAAGTTCAAACAAGAACATACAGAGACCTCTTTTGCGAATTTCCTGAGATGACCAGCACGAACCTGGGTCACACACTCCATTCTCTGCTGCAAGATCAGCCTGCGTTTGCCCTGGGTGCTGCTCTGGGCACTGTAACAGAGCCTGTGGGTACCTAAAGAGAGAAAAGGGATGCTGGCAGGAGTCAGTGAAGTACCCGTAGGGGATGAGGAGGAAAGATTAAGAGCAGAGAAAGCACGTTACAGGACAGCAGGAGCTCAGAAGGGCTGGGCTGGCGGGGACCTCTGGAGATGGTCTGGTCTAACCTCTGCACACAGCAGGGTCACCCAGGGCAGCTGGCGAGTGGAAAGACCAGAAGAAAGCGATCACTGGGGGCAAGAAGAATACTGGAGCTAGAGGAATGGACATGGTAGCATGCAGTCAGAAAATATTTGCTGATGTTCTACTCCCTTGAAAGTACTGCCTGGAAAACCCCTCGCTCAATGGTGTTTTCAAGGGAAATTAGGGGCAGAATGAAATCCTTGTAGCCATTTGATATTCATTTTACCCATGTCTATGCCATTGAACTTTTTTCAAGAAAATTATAAACAACATGGAGTGGGCAAATATCTTGTTTCTCCTACCCATCAACATGCCTGTTTCTATGAAAATAAGAATTAGCAGTGGATATGCTAGTGCCTGAGGAAGCCTTGCACAGTTAGAACATTTCAGAGTTGGGAGGTTGCTATGATAATTTTAAATTTTAAACAGCTATGAGCCATAACAAGGCTTCCCCAGCTGTTAAAAGGTGCCTTTGTAATGTGAAAGCCTCATGATAAAACATTATCATCAATGGATATTTCTGTCAGGATGAAAAAAGTATTTCCAATGTGGGGTTTGAGGATTTACTCAACATTGGTTTTATTCTTTCCACTGCATAGCAACAGAGGTTATTAAGAGCATCCTGTGAAATATTAGTTTTGGGCCCCCATGTTAATGAATTTCTCCATGCTGGAAATATTAATGACTGACAGAGTTAAAAGCACTTCACCAGTTGAGATTTTTTATCCGTACAACTGCGGTTCAGGAACAGATACGATTATAATATACAATTGTGAATTAGTTAGAGAACTTTTTATTTGTGACCAAATCAATTTTTAAAACTCATTTAGGAAAGAGAATGGGACCACGGATAAAGCAAAAGATAATATGTTAACTACAGTTTTAAGCTCCTTTCCCTGCCACAAAGGGTCTATGTTAAATGAGACACATTAAGAAATCGGTTGACCACATTAGGACTCTGAAGATCTTCCTGTGAGGCCCCAGGAATAAATCAGTATTTCATTTTTGAGTGTATGCTGAGGTGGTCAAGTTCTGATACTGTTGGGTCTAGTGGCCAGTCATAAATGCAGTAAGATGGGCAGATAACTAGTGTTGTGTCACAGAAGATGCTGGGCTCACACCTAACACCAAAGGGGAGCCATGTTTGCAGGGGAAGGAGACTTAATGACCACTGGGTGACCAAATGGATCGCTCTTCTAGCCACAAAAGTAGAAGGGATTACGAGTGGTGTCTCCAAATTAGTACATGCCAAAATGACAAAAGTCTCTGGTTCTAGCCAGAGAAAACTTTGGATGAGTAAACATCACTATGCTACTGATGAGATCAGGGCTAAGAAATACAGGATCAGATACCAACATGTGCCAGCGAGCATGGCCCAGGGAAAGCTAAGGTCAGTCAAATAAAGGGTGAGATATAAAGTAATAATGAAGCAATTTGGTTTCTAACATCAGTGTTAAAAAGTGGAAAGACAGAGAAGGAGACTTTAAAGGGAGCACAACTGATTACTGTAGGAAAAAAATGTTGAGGAAGTACATGAACGTAGTTTTGCTATTAACTTTTTCTCATGTTACTATGCCATTGTAAAAAAAAAAATCCCCACAAATAATAAAGCCCATCAAAATGCCTTTATGAAGAATTTTAAAATACGCAGAACACAAATAATCATTTCCACAAGATCTCGTGGATGTCAAGAATGTGTAGTGGATATTGTTTCCCATCATATCAAACTGCAAAATAAGAGGGAAACACCTGATTTTCAAACCATACAGAACCTGGCCTGTCTTAGGGAAACTTCATCATTTTCCCTGTGGTTAAGTTGTTCCCCAAGTCAGTTCATATGGCTTTCCCATATATCACCATGGGGAGGGAGATAGCTCCCTCTCACATTATGCCTTTTTAATGTAAAATGCAAATTCTGCATGCTGAGCTGTCGCTGGGGTGTATAGAGCTCCTTCAGAGAGCCCCAGTGACTGGGAAACAAAACCTTGCCTTTTGAGGGAGGAATATCTCCATACAGAAAGTTAGCAGTTAACTGCTTGTTTACGTAAATTAATGGAAACTTTGAATAAGAAATTACTTCTTGTTCATAACAGACTCGGTGTATCTATTCTAAGTAGAGTTATAAAGGAAATAATTCACCATAGCTCATGCACTATGACTGGAATGGAATTTAAAGAAGTCTGGAAAATTAAGAAATAAAACATGACAGGCAGCATGTTTCTGGAGGTTGCTCCAAGAGCTTTCAAACACTGGTGAAGTGCAGCAATCTGCTGGGCACACACTTCCCAGAGCACCTCAGTCACTGTTAGAAATGGAAATTAAAAAGGAAGAGTCGGATGAGAGGAACTGAACAGATGCGTTTTAGAGAGATGATCACAAATGGGGCAACTCCTCTGACAAACAGGCCAAACCACAACTGCAAAGCATAAACCAGAGTCCTTTGAAATCTGCACACATGGCAACACCTTGGAAAAAAGATATCACAGAAATTCTATTATAAAATTAAAATTTTGTTACATCTGCTTGCTGGAATCAGACATATGTATAAACACCCCAGCTGTACGTAATTATACTCATAAAATGGGTGCGTGCATGGGTGAACGCAGAGATACAAAACCAGTGTTTACATGTGTGGTTATTAATTCTGGGCTTACAAACTCAGTATGGATTCAAATACTTCAGATATATTCAAGGAACCCTGCTGAAAATTTAACCGCAGTGTTATACTGGATGCATTTTACTGCTTTAATTTAAGTTTTCTGTAAATTTTTATTTAAAATATGCAATGTCACAACACAAAACAGGCTGAGAATTTACAGTGTGGTCATATTTTATCTCACTTGGAACCTACCTGAACATTGCATTATAGATCTGGAAACTCATGTGGTAAGCCTGGATGAATAAAGGATTTTTTTTATGAGTAGCTGAATTCCTAAGTTTGGAAAAAAAACCCCAAGAAATCAGTTCACATAGAACTGAGAAAGGAAAGTTTTGTTTTTGAAATGAAAACCAATAAAATTTCCTTGGGGAAATATGAATGTTTTGTTCAACCTAACCCAAAACCCTGTGTTTCTTTTCCAGGTTACAGAATCCTGTGTAGCTCAGAGAAAGGCTGTTTAGAAAAGGACATCTGAAAAGCTGAAGGCTCGAGACACAGATTTCTAGGGTTATTTTAATTATCTGCTCATGTGTATCATTTAGGGGACTGTTATCCCTGATACACTCATCGGGCTATATCGTGTGATAAGTAAATGGTGAGTAAGACCCAGTTCAGATGGTGAATTTTAAATCTTGACACTGAATTGAATGGGATCAGGATTTCAGAAACTGCTTTAAAACTGCATTACTTTTGACAAAAAGGCCCAAATATCTATGAGTGAAATCTTCCTGGCTTCATCACATGTGGGTGAACCACAAACTTAGTTCTTATCTTTCCATCTCTCTAATTTGGGCTAAAAGACACACCTGTATTTTTTCACCAACGTTATTAAAACATTCCCTGTACCAGAGGCAGATATTTAATCTTTAAAAATAATTAAATCTACAAAGCTGGTTTTGGTAGGAAAGCTTGTTAGATATAAGATATATAGCACATATATTAGTTTTTATTTTAAACCAAGATTCTGTAAGATGGGGAAGTCTGATATTAGTAATAACTGAAATCTGCATTCTCTAATATTCCTGGATTTTGAGTCTCAGTGAGGAAAGAGTATATTTGCCTAAGAAAACTGTACAGTCCACAGTGAATTAGAAGAAAATCAGCACCCTACAAAGCTTGAGTTAGATACAAAGTGAGGAAGTAAACTACAGTAACACTTAAAGATTCTATGTATGATAGGGAGCAATTATTATAAACCTAGAATTGTAGGCATTCTTCAACTGACTTGCATTGAATATCCATTTTAATTATAATGTAGTAGTATGGATATTGCTATATTAAATATTAATTATAGTATTTATGCTGCTGTAATATTTATCTTATTCCTCAATTCTATTCAACCTTTTCCACAAAAAAGAGAATAAGCTGTTTAGGACAATATTATAGTGGTCTTATGTTTAAAATATATCTTACTGGAATAGGCTGATTCAACTGGACACCTTTATATCAGCATTCTGAAAGTCAGCAGAGAAGTCCAAAAGGCAGAAGCAACTAGAGCCATATTATTTTATGCAGTGTTTACATTTTAGCGATTTAGAAGTGTCTCTGCAGAAAATGGTTTAACTTAAAGAGAGGTTATAATCTGAAAAGAGATACAGGAAGAGACTTACAGCAAATACTTGTAAACTGCAAAACCTGGGGCATTACCTGAAAACGAGCGGAGAGTTACCCTGCACCTAGCAATTGTTGTTATCACACAGAGAGATTTTGGAATATTTATGAGCAAAATATTTTAGTGTGCTAACTACATTCAATTCACTATCAAAACAAAACAATGTCTTTCCTTTGAAGTATTTCAGACAGGAAGATTTTTTTATAAAACAACCCTTTTATTGTATAATGGAAATGTTGTGTTAATTATAATTTTTTTTTTTGCCAAGGATCTATTTTACATAACAAAGAAAATCTGCCAACTATTAAGGAAATTTTCCAGCTTTCTCTTACAGATGATAGAGGGGAAAATAATATCATATTTTAAATGCAAAGTGGGGATGATTAAAATTTCCGTCTAAATAAAATAAGATTTCTGAATCCTAATGACAACAAAACAAGTAATCTGCTGCGGACAATATAATAACTTATCTTTCAATTCTATACTTTAGCCCTTAGTATTATAAAGCTTTACAAGTAAGCAAAAATTTAACTATTTATTTTGTCTCACTGTGATGTCTTCAGCACTGTTGGCCTTGAGGCAGGTTTGAAAATCACAGGCTTATAAACACACCTGTTTTATCCAACTCCTGAAGTGCCTTTTTATCCATTCAAATCTGGGCACTCAGGTTCAAGTTCACATCTCTCTTGTGAGATTTTTGTTGAAATTTTTCCTTTTAAATGAATGTATTAACCTGAAGGGATAAATGCTCAAAACATCACAAGGAAAAAAACAGAATGCCAAAAAAATGTAGTAAATGTGCAGATTTTGTATGTGCATCTCCTTGGTCATAGTTTTCAAAATTTACCCGTGAGGCTAGGCTATTCTGTTTCCTAAAATTCCTAAGCTTTTATCTGAATAGCTAGGATAAAAGGTCTGTGATAAGTAGGTGTAACAGAAGTTAGAGTCATATTATAGGATTGTATTAAGAATCAATGCTATATGGTTTTCATTTTGCTATAGAGTTTTCTTATATGGTGCTAAAGATCTTGTACCATTTATTATCCTTGTTACTGCTTCATAAATCATAATATGCAAGAAATACAGCCCCATTAATTTAAGTCATACAGTTTTCATTATATGGTTCCTTTAAGGAAACTCTTCAGAACACTTCTGTGAAAGATTTTTTCCGATAAATGAACAGTTAATGTTCTATGACTTGTTTTCTAAAGGAATCAACATATCTCTCAGTCACAAGGGATATAGGAAGATAAAATCCTTAGGTATATTCAAATCCTGAGCATTGTTTGTTCAATGTGAAGATAAACCCTGTAAAAATTAAAAGGTTCTGCTAAAGGGTTGAGGGGTGAACATGTTTTATCCTTCTGCCTTTCCCCACTTTATTCCCAGTTGGCAGTTCCTCCCCACTCCCCACGGTGACTTCCACTTGTCATTATCACTCCTCACTGGAGGTAAGGTGGAAATCCAAAAGGGTGCCTGGCTGCAGTTATAACTCACCCATAAATGGGGGCTATTTTAATAATTCTCATTCATCACTGCTGTTACTGAAAGTATGCTTGTACAGCTGGGTGAATAGTTCATAGAAAAACCCAAACCACCACCAACTCATGAAACTCGTTGTTGTGTTAGATATTCAGTTCTGCTGCCCTTTGAACATACTGTAAGACATTCCTGAAACTTGTAAAATTAAGCATTTAAAAAATCAGTGCAAGAACAGCATTTTGATGCCTGTCTGCTTCAAAGGATGCTCTGATTTCGCTAATTGCCTTCGATTTACTGTTTGCTGCAAACAGTATTCTAATTTAGTTTATCCTGTGAGTCTGCAGCTGTGTTTGAGTAGGGTGATGTTTGAGTCCTGTTGAACTATTCTTCTGAAATTCATTCACTCAGTTCCTTGTGTGAGATGGTTTATGTCTTTGAAGATTGGACTCAATACCTTGCACTAGATGAAGACTTAGACATACTGGCCTTTGACATAACTACATCTCCTGGCAGGAAACCCCAAAATATTTTCTTATACATATTCTTCTTTTCCTGTGTTCAAAAAACGTGTAGACATGTTACTTCAGGGCATGGTTTAAGAGGCATGGTGGTGTTGTGTTGACGATTTGACTTGATGGTCTTAGAGGTTTTTTCTGACCATAAAAATTCTATGATGCTATGATTTTATCATTAATGCATCCTAAAAATCTGAATAATTGCTGTAATTATCAAATAGAAAAGGAAAATAATTCAGATTATCCTCTGCCATAAAACATTGTGTTTTTCTAAAACTGAAGAAAGAAGCGTAATTCTAGTACAGATCCAAGAGTTGTTTAAGCCATACCATCAAAATGAAAAACACTTGGGTGATTTCTTTTTCAGTTTTACTTCAAAAACAAGGGCTAACTGAATCTAGTCTAGTAATATTAATAAACCACTGATTAATCTGCTTATTGAAGACCAGTGACTCCTGACCCATGAGACCCACTTTGTAAGTTCTGGGTGCTTGTGTGTACTGAATGGGATGTAATGAAATAAAAGTATTAATAACTATGTATTAAAACTTCTTTCCTTTGTTCTTTCTGTCAAGGGTTTTCAAATTATATCACACTTTCAGTCACCAGTGAAGTGATTTTTACAACTTGTTAACAATATTGTAATTATTACTTCCCATACCACATGCAGGCAATTTCCAGATCAAACTCACAGCTATTTGATTACACCAGGTCAGTCACCAGAAATAGGACATTCTAGCCACTATTCTACATCTAACAGCTCCTGTACTACCTAAACAGAGACACATGCCTAAACTATGAGACATTTCCCTGAAATAATTCAGTGTTCATACAACTGCTACTCAGATATATTCATATAAGCTGCTATAGAATAACCCATAGTCAGGGCCATGAAGATGATGAATAGATCTGAGCACCTGACACAGAGGGAGAGGCAGCGGAAGTGGGAGTGTGCAGCCTGGAGAGGAAGGGGATGCTCACGGCCATAGCCTGCCCAGACTGCAGCTTCCTCTTTTGGAGTCTAGAAAACTTTTGAAGGTTTAGAAAACTAAAGCCTCCTAAGTTAAATTTCAGTATGAAGGTATTTCAAATGTTAAAATGGGGAACAGCATCATCTTTACTTCCCCTACAGAGAATGCACCTCTGCATCCTTGCCAGATGTCTCAGGCTAGGTAACCTCTGCATTTGATGTCCTAAAATATTTTGATATATAACAACTGAAAAAGTTTTCTTTACATCTTTACGAAAGCTGCACAATCGAAGATGAACTTTTTCAAATGGAGATTTTCCGGGCAGGAAACATCTAATCCATATCCTTTAAAGCTTTCTTTCAATTTTCTTACAATTCAGTATTACAGTATGAATCTGCAACTCCACCTTTCAGTTTTCATCCCTTTCCAGATATTTTCCTAAATTAGCACTATGAGTTATTTTTAAAGTTATGAATTTGATTTTGCTCTTTCCAGCTGGTGGATTTTGCTGCTTGTGTATGTCAGATATTGTCATCATCCTCTCTTACACCATCTTAAGCTATAAAATCAAAATTAAGCTGTGGAGGATTCCAAAAAGAAGACAGTATATGGGAAGGAACTTCTTCAATATATCCATCCCCATGCTTGTTCATTCTTGGTGATTCTTCCATGACCATGAATCCAACACAACTCATAGTACAAAATATTTTTCTTCTGCAAGTTCCCAGCTCATAAAACCAAAACAAGATATACCATCTAATAAGTTCAAAGGGAAGAATTGTATCTTCAAACAGTGGAGGTAGGATTTAAAGAGCTAATACACAGTTCTTAATTTTCATTTAATTAAATCACCTGTGAAATGCAGATAAATTTTGTCATTGCTCAGTAGAAGACATACCAAAGTGAAACAGTATCCAGATCCAGGAAAATCCTTGGCAATGGACCGTCCTTTCTGTGAATTGTTCAGTTGCATGGACCATTCTTTTTTATCCTAATGAGCTTTACTATGAATGGGAATTACCCTTGTGCATCAGTGATAGAAGAGACAGGGTGAATATAAAAATCTGACAAAGACGAGTATAGTGAATACATGTAGTTATTTCCAGACTGATTCTCTTGCAAATAAATTCTTCCATAAACATCTAGAGATATTTATCGCTATGCCCCTGCTATGAGTGGAAAAAAGGTCCCATCTTCATTTAGTATGTTGTGTGTGTGTATATCCACTTAGTTGGTAAGCTATAAAAAAGACTGGATTGAGATGCATTTCCAGAAAACTGCTGCATGTTTTCCAGTAGAACCTATGGCTGTTTCTGAAGCAAAGGGAACTACTTTCCTTAGACTGAATATGCAGTTTCTCTGATGGAGTCTCCAGTTGTTAAAGAACTTCAAGTTCACGCATTTCACTCTTTCATCTGGGTTTCCTAATGAGATCTTTCTACCCCTTCCTGTTTATGGATTTTTATTAATGGACTGGTCACTGGAGGTAGACTATTTCTGTCTATGTATAATTTAGTCAACTTTATGAAGTAGACTAGCATGCTAAGAGGTCATGCAGCAGCTTTTGCTAAAGCAGAGCTAGCTACAAAGGATATAAATCATGGTCCTTTATACTGTTCTGAATAATAATGCTATCTTTCAAGGATGTAATTAATTTAAAAGCAGGTATACAAGCTTACTTCATGATTTCCTCAGAGCAGACCACGACTAGAAGCAGAGTAGCAGCATATAATGCAGGTTTAAGTATTATGCATCATATAAGGAAATAAAAGACAAAACAAATGCTGTCAGCTTCTCCAGCATTAAATATGGAAATGTAGCATGAAGCATACAGCTCGTTTTATTGCAAGTGTTCTATCAAAGTCCTACAAAGTTTACTACTCTTTCTGCTTATAACTCCAACTTCAATTCCACTTGTGCTTGGCCTAGTTTCACTCTTACAACTGATGCCTCTTCAAAGAAAAAAAAAGCATGGGAAGATACTGACACAGAAAAATGAAGAGCAAAACATTTACAACAAAACTAAAAAGAAGGACATGTTCTGCATTAATGCCATTTTATATTTCATTATTATACTTAGCCATTTCTTATTGGTAAAAAGATGTATTGGGAATGTTCCTTATATTTTCCTTCTGATTTAATTTTACTTCATTTGCGTTTGTGTTTAGGTTTTCGATCACCAGTTCTTTATGCTTCATCCTGGGGCATCTTCAGTGACAAAGGTCATATTGTAAATGAAAATCCACTCTTAGACAGTAAGCAGGAATATGTCAGCTCTTTCTTATGCACTTAAAATGCTTTTTATTTTATTAAAAAATGTCTGTTAAATGCCTGCTAAAAGTATAAAAAGTCTTCTGCATTAGTTGTCACCGAATATATATAATGAAATTTAACATGGAGCAGAACTGCTTTGTTTCTCTATTAAATCTCAACTCCTTTTTTGAAGACTGTGTTAACATGTCCCAGCTTGGCTTCCCCCAGGACTCTGCACCTCTTACTGACTACACCAGAGCTCAGGATTTCCGTCTTTTTAAACATGAGCAACAAAACAAAAACTCAAGACCAATAAAGTGGTGATTTCAGTCTAAAGTGGACTTTTTTCCCCTTCCTTCTATTCTGTGGGATAAAAAAAAAGCTGACAGAATAGGATGCTTGGGTGGGACATTCATTTTGGGGCATTCATGCTGAATGACTGTCCCAGAAATACAGAATCAGGGGACCAGCAATGCAGATCCATCATGCAGATACAAATCTTTCCCTTAGTGGTTAAAAAGCAACGTGAAACGTTGCCTAGTACTATTCCCCTTTATTGGACAGAGATTTTCCTTTTCTTTTTGATACTTTAAAATTACATTTAACCACCCTGTTTCACATAGTGACATTTGGTAAACTATCGACTTGATTTAGCCTCCACTGATGAGAACTGACATTTTCCCACTGACTTCTCCCATCACCTTCTCTTGTCTATGGAAATAAACATCTTTTCCCAGTGATGAACCATAAAGAAGTCAAATCATCTCACAGTTTCTGTCTTGCTGGTCTTGTTTTAATTTAATGGGCCAGTCAGTCCTTACCCCAGCCAGAAAACACTCTAAGTGACCTGAAAATGGGCTGATTTTTGTGTAACCAAAACTAATAACACAGGCTTAAAAAAATTCCAGTGGGAGCAGAAAGAGGTGGACAGCAAGGTGTGAGGCTTAGCTGGGTTTCTGCTTTCTTCTCACCCTTTTCTAGAGTGATACTATGTTAGAGCATAGGCATGAAAGCAAAATAAGACCTGAAGTTTGGGTTCACACTGTATGGAAAAGCAGCATCTTATACTTTACAAACAGCCTCTTAGAGGATTTACGCCCTCTGGCACGCAGGGTTGACACAACTTTCAGCCTTGGATATTCATCACCGTGACACCACAAACCCCTGCCCAGCAGCTTGGTCGGCTCTGCCACTGGTGGGCTTCTGCCACCACAAATGGTGGTGATGGGAAGGAAGGAAGGTAGCATCCGGCCTCCAAGGTCCCTGTCCTCCATGGCATTGCATGGGCCAGGAAAAGCTGGGCTGGGCTTTCTCACATGGAGAGCATCAAGCTCCCAACTCAACACTGGGATGGGAGGAGAGGTGGGAGGGGATAAATAAATATTTTTCAAACAGTAAAATCTGTCTTGGTGCTACTGAAAGAAAGCATGAATGAAAAGTCTGACAATCGTATTTTAAAATAGTAGTCTGCAGAACTAACTCATTAAAAGCAAGAGCTTTGCTAATACTTCGTGAAGGCACCCTGAAAAATCAGAAGTGGCTTAGGCCAGTATAGAAGTGATTGACACTGTTCCCTCAAAAGCAAGCAGATTGCCCAGTCCCATTTTGCTGTATATGTAGCCTTTGCTTTTCCTCACTTTAATACCATTTAAAATGTTAGCATACATAATGCTACCTCTCTAGGAGTGCACAGAAACAGAAGCAAAGTATATAGGCAAAGACTGTACATGGAAGAATAAAATATTAGATACTAATTATAGCACTGTTACTCAAAGAAGACAGCTCAGTTGTTTAAATTTCATAGGAATGAAAATCTACAACAGGTTTGTCAACAGGTTTCTGAAGACCCCAAATGCCATTTCACACTTTTACAGATGCTACTAATTATTCTAGTAAGACTAATGCTTAATGGGGTTTCAAAATTCTAGACACTAATTTCAATGTTTTTACATGTTTTAAGTACGTAATACTGACATTTACAACTGGTTGGGTACCATAAATTTATGGCACAGAGTTTTTACCTGTTAGATAAAGTGCAACATATGTGCAGAAATACCTTCAAAAAATGAAAGGACAGTGGTGAACGGATCCAAAGCTTTTTCTTATCAGTTATAAGTAGTTGTTCAGTTACAGTTGTTATGTTAGCAGATGTACTGCTAACATAGTGCTTCTTTGCAATTACAGAATGCTGTCATCTGCAAGAAAAGGCAAATCTAGAATCATAGAATGTCCTGAGTTGGGAGGGACCCTCAAGGATCATCAAGTCCAACTCCTGTCCCTGCACAGGACAATCCCAAAATTCAGACCACATGTCTGAGGGCGTTATCCAAATGCTTCTTGAATATCATCAGGCTTGATGCTGTGACTGCCTCCCTGGGGCGCCTGTTCCAGAGCTCCACCACTCTCTGGGTGAGGAACCTTATCCAAATATCCAACCTAAACCTCCCCTGCCACATCTTCCTGCCATTCCCTCGGGTCCTGTCATTGGTGACCAGAGAGAAGAGGTCAGCGCCTGCCCCTCCTCCTCCCCTTGTGAGGAAGCTGCAGGCCGTGATGAGGTCCGCCCTCAGCCTCCTCTTCTCCAGGCAGAACAAACCAAGTGACTTTAGCTGCTCCTTGTGCGGTTTCTCCTCTAAACCCTTCACTAACTTCATGTCCCTCCTCTGGACACTCTCTAGTAGCTTTATAACCTTAATGTGCTGTGATGCCCAAAACTGCACACAGCACTCAAGGTGAGGCTGCACCAGCGCAGAGCAGAGCGGGACAATCCCCTCCCTCGTCTGGCTGCAATGCAGGGCTTGATGAACTCCAGAACATGTTTGTCCCTCTTGGCTGCCAGAAAGATCTATGAATTATGTACAAAATATGTCTCCATATTCAGCCTCCACATTCACCATATTCAGACTAAGTTATGCTATGATTCAACTTGTGATATGAATCTATACAAAAAACATGCGTACGCACATCCACACGTGTGCTTAGGCACACAAGTATATACATTACTGATAGCCTGTACAAGCAGACAAGAACTCTAAAGTCTCTTCTATTCTTGCCAGTTATCTGCTATATGATTGTGGAGATTTCAATTAAAAATAAATGTGGGTGAAACCATCCAGCAGTTTTATTTCTCTCCGCTAATGCCTTACTGGCTGGATTTTCATACTGCTGAACATCAGAAGGACAATTTCAGACTGTGAAATAAGTCTGATTTTATCCTCTCAAGCCTCTCAGGGTCCTCACTAGTAAAACAGAAAGTAATACTTTTCTCTATTTAACATAGTTATGCAAACTTAAGTTTTAAAAAAATACAGTTATAAAAGGACAATCATTATTTACTTATTGTCAATGCATTTATTTTAGTCTACAAGTGATATAAATGAAGTACTTATATGAGTAAGTTTCCAATATTTCTATTCACTACAATGCAAACAAATTCAGAAAGGTCATAATGTCCAGTGAAGAGCACCATGAGCTGGGAGTACAGGAACCTACAGCTGCTAGCAAACCACCCTCTCTTTGATGATGAGGTAGCAAAAAATTTGGGTATCATGCTGTCACATTGCATTGTTCTAGCAGGGTTTCCATAGGAGAAACTACTGCCAGCTTGTTTATTTTTACTCCATTTCCAACCCACCTGTCCAGGTCTGCAGTAAAATTGGGAAGCAAAACTGGAGTTGAAGGCAAGAGGGGATGGGAGATGCAGGGGAGGAAGGCATTAGCACAGCTCCATTCTCCTGCCTCAGTGCCGCCATGCCTGCCATCACAGAGACGTCTGGTATGCATCAACAGTGATTTTCAATGTGCAGAAGCTATTTCCCAAGCTGTTAAAGTTTTGAGCAACAAAATCTCTAAGAATTGTGTGTTGGTTATTGCAGGTTCTCTTGGAAAGTATCATGTCCCTTTGATTTATAATTAACTCTACCTACTTTTTCTATTTGTTCTCAGAATGCGGCATGTCGTAATAATGTAAAACATTTCCATCCTGAGAATTTTTAAAACATTTTGCAGATATCAGTGAATTTAGGCTGGCATTACTGTTTACAGGCAGGTGAATCCAATCTCCACACCTCCAGGAAACCACATCACATGGGCTGGACAAAGATGCAGAAGCCAAAACAGAACAGAAGCTAGGCTAGTTCACTTCCAGTTTGCAGGACACCATTCTGATTCCACCTCCCATTTCAATAAAATAATATGTTTGTGAAAATATGCTCTTATTTTTTAATAATTTAAAAATGTGAAGTGTTATAAGTATATTTATTATTTTTATAGTTAGTTATTTTTATTATCTTCATATACTTAAAATTGTCTGTACTAATTCTTAGAACAATAGTTCTAGTGTTTGTAATTACAGGTACTTAACCTACAATATAGCCAGATAAGAAGTTTAAAAGTAATTTGGAATTTCATTATTGTGGCAAAGGAATGTGTATTTCTCAAAGTCTTTGCTGTTAACCAAGCAAGGTCATGTCACACAATGAAACACACAGAATTGGTTCTGTCCTCAAGTTTCTGCAATGCTCTTCTCTCTTGTTTTAAAAAGTTCATGGAAGTTATATCTCCCTTTTTTCCCTGAGAAATTATTCTAATGTCTGAAAAAGTTGCTCTAAAAATATTTTTTAGTTACTAGGTGTTCACGTTCAAAGCATTGCATCTTTTCCTCTGTAAATAACTACAAAAAACCAAATATTCACAGATGAGCAAGTGCCTGCAAGGACTCTGGCTTAGCCAAGACAAGTTTCATCTTCAGCCTTGTCACGGAGCTTGCATGGCACTTGCTGGTCTGATAGCTCAGATTCCCTACTAAACTCGTTGATCTGTGACCTCTTTAAAAAAGAAACTTAGAATCAATAAATATTTCTAATACTTTCCCAGCTCCTTAAATTCCTCTCTATAAAGTCACTTTTCTCATGCCAGAGTTGAGGAAACCAGCAATTCGTCAAATGCCCATGGCTCTCCACCATCCCTTGCAAGCAAGCAGTGAGTTACTTTTCCGTATTCAGTATCAGCATCCAACACCAAATCGAAGTGTGCACCGAGACAGTGAGCATGGGGCACACTGCACAGCTCCTGCGCCTGAGGGGGAACGGCTGCTTTTTGCTAAAAATGCAGAGGTGGAAGGACAGCTAGCTAGGCATTGAAATTCCCGCAGAACAAATTGTAATGTTATTGAGGTGCCATTTAATCATATATATGGTAAAATTAATTATGGCTGATACCCTGGAACCTTGAATAAGATATTGATTACTTCAAATAAGTGACTGAGTCTAAAAGTATATATGGACATAGTTATGATGCTGCGTCTTCAGTGGCATCAGCAGACAAGGGATGCTGCAGGTAAAGTTTTGCTCTTTGGGAAACCTGTAAATTCAGCACAGTTTCCATTTGTCTCACTTCTTAAATATTAACTGGACTTGACAAAAGGTATTTATCAGATTATAGCATTTCAGCCAGGATATTCTGTATGTCAGATGTTATTAGTTTTAATCAGGCTAAAAGCAAGATGTTGACCTCAGTCTTTCACGCAACCATACAGCAGACATGCTGCTTTTGGTCACATGATGAAGGGACACAGCCATGCTGCCACGCATTAACCACTGCTTAAGAAAGTTTGATGTGCCCTTTTGTTTTATTTTCCAGTTTCTTTCCATCCTGTTTTTATAGATATGGTTTTCATTTACAGATCTATGTTTTCATTGATTACAATGAACAGAATTACTGATATGGCACGTTTTGATTGAATTAATTAGAATATTGTGAGGAAGAATTAACCAAAATTTTGGCCCTAAAATACTTTTACAGTATTTTCTCCACAATCTTACAGAAACAGAAGATAGCATTTTCAAAAATGTTGAGAATTCATTTGAGGATAATCTGTGTTTTTGCACCTCCTTAGCAAGACTTCACTAAATATTTAGATTAAAACCTTTTTTGCAACATAAAACTAGCATATTCTAAATCTACCCTGCATCAGGTAGGACATTTTTACACCCTCTTTCTAGTCTAAAAAAATGACACTCTGAGTAAGAGTTGCAGAGATTGGTCTCCAACGTACTCCAGGGCTATCTAACTCTCTTTGTTGGCATCACTCCAAGCAAAAATTAAACTTTTAAACATGGGACACCATTTTTTCTCCTGACAACTGACAGTCAAAACTACTGAATTTGGAGTAACAGGAAATCCAATGAAAAAAAAAATCAGATAAATCACAGTAATCACAGTGTTCACCATAAGAGGCAGCAGAAATCTCAATAAAATATTATACTGCTTACTCAGAGTACAGAGTTCCAAAAACACTTGCAATGTGGAAATGATGGCAATGAATAGCAAAATAATTACTATCTCAGTTTTTCCAGGCCAGCCCAATCACCTTTAATTGAATCGACAGGATGGCGAAGAGGCTTTCAGAGACGGAATAATAGAGCCCACAGTAAGGACAGTCAGAAGAACATAGAATCGTAGCATCCTTTAGCTTGGAAAAGACCTTTAAAATCATCAAGTTGAACTGTTAACCTAGCACTGCAAAGTCTACCACTAAACCATGTATGTACTTACCATAACCCTCAAAAGTGTTATAAGCCAAATTTTATGTCTTTAAAATAATGCTTCTGCAGTTGGTTACAATTACAAAATAACATTTTAGAGGATTTGTTCAAATGAAATTACATTTGGATAAAGTAATTGTAATTAAAATCTCTGCATTGCCACACTATTTTCAGATGACAATTGTATTTCTGAGGTAGTAAAATGGAAGAAAGAGCTTTTCAATTTTAGTCTTCCAAGCAGGTCTTGTGATGAGTGTTGACTCTTTCTTGAGTCAAACTATCAAGATTTTTGCCATTAAGTTCAATCAACAGATATGAAATCTTTAAAAAGGTGTATTGAATAAATACAAAATCTTTACAAAGGAGTAGGTTTGGCAGCCTTGATAATTTCTTGCATTATAGGATGCAATCACACATCACGTTCTGCTATGAGTGAATTTTTCCTAATGGACTCCCATAGCTCCGAAAACATGCCCAGACACAAAACATCATGGATTCAGCATCTTCCCTCTGCTAGTGGCCAGCACAATGCTAAAGCTTTAGGCAGGGCAGAATGTTGTCAGAGCTCTAGAAACACTTGAAAAGGCTACCCACAATCCTGACTGAATGGTGCTAATGATGAAATGATTTTCACATTTTTCAAAGTCAAACACTTCTGATTGTAAATTCCATTTCACTGAGATGTGGAAGACTATGGAGGTTATCTGAACTTTAATTAAAAAGGAATAAAAATAAAAACTAAAAGCTGGCCCAAGATTTTTTGTTCACATCATCCACTTCAGATCATTCTGATGCAAAGTAATAGATTTGACCTGTATTTGCCTTAATGCCAGTAAGAGCCAGGAAAGACACACTACCCAGAGCAGACACAGCCATCAGCTCCCCCTTTGATAAATTCTCATTCTGAATTGGTTTTCTTTCCAAACTAATTCTTAAAATTTTTATTTCTAAAAGTTTCATAATCTTTTTTACAACTTGGGTTTAACACAACATTTCCAACTGGTTTTGTTTTATTTGAGGGAGGTCTCCTGTTTATAGGGCAGGAGCTTACCAGACCTGTGCTTTAAAAAGGACAAGAGATGCTGTAACAGCAGGAAGCATCAGTCTGCTCATGCACCCCTCTAGATTTGTAGAGGGGATGAAGAACCTAACTAACCTAAGGAATGCAAAACTCAGAATTTAATCATCTACATTGTTGCCCTTTGCATTACATTATTAAGGGTCTGCAGAGCTGGTCTTATGAGGGGTGTCTGGGGGAGCTGGGGTTGTTTAGTCTGAAGAGGCGGCTGAGGGGAGACCTTATCGCTCTCTACAACTACCTGAAAGGAGGTCGTAGCAAGGTGGGTGTTGATCTCTTCTCCCAGGTATCTAGCGATAGAACGAGAGGAAATGGCTTCAAGCTGTGTCAGTGGAAGATTGGATATTAGGAAAAATTTCTTCACTGAAGGAGTGGTCAGGCATTGGCACAGGCTGCCCAGAGAGGTGGTGGAGTCACCACCCCTGGAGGTGTTCAAAAAACGTGTAGACATGGCACTCCAGGGCATGGTTTAGGAGACACGGTAGTGTTGGGGTGATGGCTGGGCTTGATGATCCTAGAGGTCTTTTCCAACTGCAATGATTCTATGTTCTTTAACCTAAAGTGATGTGGGGTTTTTGTTGTTGTTGTTTGTGGTTTTTTTTCTGTACCCTATACTTTTTTCCACCTTACTTCTGCTTCTGGCGTTGCTGTATAATGCAAGAATTTGCTGAAAGACACTTAGGACTCTGCTGAACACACCGTTTGTAAAACTCTCACAGATGACTCATTCAACTTAATTTAAATGTAACAGAACTAATATACTTCAGACCAGAGAGCAAATGATTATTTTGTGTAGATTATCCTTTGCCTTCAGATTTAAGAAGATGTAACTTTTGGGCTTATAATGGAAATTCGGTTGCAGCCATGACTGTAAAGCACCTCCAACACTGCAGAATTACGAGTTTCAGACTAGTATAGCCCTGTTCTACTTTAGATAAAATATTTCTGATTTACATCCTTGTAAATGAGGTCACCTGCTAATGCAAACATTTTCCATGATTTAAATCTTTTAAAGAAGGGTAAAAGCCATTCACACATATTTTAGGGACAGAGACCCCCTGCAGCTCATCTGAATGCTGTGAGAGGTACAAATGTGGGAGGAATGTAGTGAATGGATAAAAAATTCAAATCCTGAATAAAACATTCTGATCAGTCATTAATGACGCATTAATGACTGTGGATGCAGCCCTTGGTTACGGCAAGTCCAAGTATGCTGTTTGCTGGAGCACGTGGTTCGTTTGACTGGGGGGGGGGCCTCTATCATTGAGCAAATCTTGCTCAGCCGCCCCCATCTCTGGAACAATTTTTCTAAGTCTTTTTTTTTCTTGTGCTGAGCAGGGACAAGATGATAACAGTGGCTGGCACTAGCAAGTTAATTTTATAACGAAAACTGACATCCTACTAGAATACTAGCAATTTAAGACAGTAATGGATTGTCAGTTTTAGCTGGAAAGTGGTTGTTATATGATTTTAGAAGTCTTTTGCATATTTATTTTGTCCCACTTTAAATAAATTTGGGTAAGATTTATCTCGTTAGCTCCAAATGCAAGTCCCTCCTGGCCTGATTGAGGAAACAAATTAGACTTTGCAAACATTGTAAAGACTAAATCAATACATTAATATTTAGGGGACATTAAGGAGGTTTATTAAACAGAAAAACGGCCTTGAGTATTACTTTGGAAATATCACACGTTTAAATAAAAAACATAAGTTGTGGTTTCTGACTGAATCTATAAATTGCATTTACATAGATAACTGAATTATTTACACGCACACCATGTCAAGTGCAGATTATGTGCAGAAATGAGATGATGCAGAGAGGGCAGAACAGGAGCAAGTGCTATGTCTCACACGCACAGGGTCTGTCCCAGGAGGAGCCCCATACGTGCCCGGCATGGGCTAGATTAAAATAAAAATTAAGATGCCAAGTAAGAAAATGTTTGTGTCACCAATTCCCTGGTATTGCCATTTTGGTACTGATGGAAGTCACTGATGTAACCAGGAACTGGGCTCCCGTGGGACTCAGAAGGCAGAGGGTGCAACAGAGGTAGGCAAGGGCAGCAGAGAGCATGGGTAGCTGGAGACAGGTGGTGGCAAAGGGAATGAGACCTGCTATCTACACCTCAAAGCCTAAACCACAGACCTATTTGAGCTGTGCATCCATGACAGACCACAATAAAGCCTTGAAAAACACTCCCCAGTCCAGACTGTGCCAGTGGATTCTGGTGCTGCTGTCCCCAGGAGCAATGCCAGGCTCCTTGTTCATGTTCAAGGAGACAGAGTTAGAGTTGTCAGATCCTTAATCCCATTGTTAGGAAGACCATGGATATAAACCTCACTCACCAACACTATGGCCACCCCAGCCCCACCAGCCCCTGCGGGAACCACTGTCCCGGACCCTGGCCACTCTCCCTGGACAGCCCATCCACAACGCAATATAGACCAGCACCTTAAAATTCACACATGGCTAAGTTATATTTGCCTAGTCTTGTAAAAGTGTTGTCCCTTAGCTGGTATGTGTGATCTCCATACCAACTGTATTAACAAAGCATAACAAAATTCTCCCTGAGCCCTCATTTCACTAGGTTAAAGAAAGCAATCTCTTTCATATGTGTTCCTTATTCTCCTAATCATCGTGGTAGCCTTCCCTTGGCAGCTGAGGCCCTTTAGAACACCCTATTCTGGCCTTTATCTCCCTGGAGTCACAAACAAGAAGCCTGACTTGTCCTTTCCTCACATGGCGCAATAGCATCATTACTGTGTCCTCACACACAGAGAGAACCGGAGACTTTGGGCTGTAACCTGTCACTCTGCCCTGGGGCAAAATTAATTCTCAAGGACATTGGTAAACACGTCTTAATATTTCTGCAAATTGAAAGGGAAACACAGCTTGGAAGATGCAATTTAAATTTCGGTAAAATAAATGCCAGATTAGAAATGGCAGAAATTGCAACCTTTAGCTAGAAAAATTATGAGCAATATAGTGTGATAAGAGGTATTTAATTTTTTTACTTTACTGTGGCAAACGTGATATATTAAATCAGCTGCAGTTCATGACTTTGAAGATCAAGCATCTGGCACTGAGGTAGACTGAGTTGATTACAAACTCCTACCTTCTAAACTTTTAATTAATTACTTCATAATTCTCACTTCTTTTTAATAAGGTCACTGAAATAAAGTTAAATGGATTATCTTCTTCTCTTTCATATGATTTCTCTTTCACTGATGTAAATGTGGGCTAAAGACGCGTTAGGCTTTTTTCTTTTTTATTAACTATCTTGATTAATCTTCTTGGCACAAAAAGATGTAAATATGTAATAAGTAACAGTCAACTAGACTTGACTTGGTGGTCTTCTTAAGGCATTAAGCAGGGATTTGGGAGGCTGAAACTCAGCTTCAAGCTCTGCCAGATTTCCTGATTGGCTGGGGCCAAACCCCACTAGGTCTCGCTGCTCCCTGTATCTGCATGGGACAGTGATGGAGAGGCTGTTGCTTCCCTTCAGCTGTAGTTATTTACTGATCATGTTACCTTTCTATGTTTTACTCATGGAAATTAAGGCAACTTTAACACATTAAAATGTATATATTTTCTGAAACACTTACATAAATATGTTCAGAAATTGTTAGCCCAAATAGCGGAGAAGAGGATATTAAAAATTACAGCTGCTGGATCTGTGTGTATAGAATGACTTCATACACACATACCAAAAGCAAAAGAAAAAAAGAAGGAGTTGGATTTGCAGGGCCTTTCAAGTGGAGTTTCATAGCAAATAATTTTGCAATCTGGAGTTTGAACCAATTTAGGAGCTTAAGATCAGACATAAATCTTCATTCATTTAATTTGTGACACAATGTACACACCCCTGGCTTTTCCAGCTCTACTGTTTTCTGCAGGAGAACACCTTCTTTCCATGATACTTGACAGAATATAGCCTGTAGGGCAGAGGAATTTTAAAGAGCTAAGAGTCTGCTTTTAAATTTTCTTTTTCTCCTGTTATTTCATGTGCTGCTCTAGGTCTGCTGCTGATCATTTGTTCACAATGTAAAAGGAAACCCAGCCCTGTGACTGAACGATTTTACTTTGGCAAAAGGCCTGCTTTTCCCTTCATTTATTTCCCCCCAAAAGCAGTTGTTGTTTCTAATCCTGAAATATAAAGCCATGAACAATATTAAAAGGAAACATAAAACTGCTTCCATAAAATGTTATTATGTCATGCCTACAAACCCTATTCAGCAGGAAAGAGTATATAAGTTTATAGCACCAATTAGCTGTTCGATGTTTCCTTTACAGTCTTGGTTACTTTCAGACAGGTCAATCTCCATCTCAAAGGATGCATGAATCTTGCATCCTTACCTCCTGAGTCTCAGCACACAGAAGGTGAAGTGATGGCTTTAGCAGCCGTGTGTGTGAAGAGACCTGATTAAAAGTGCTTACATGTACAAGTCCCATTTGAGTCTGCTGGATAGATAACAACAGTAGTAAGTGTGATGCAGGTCTCCAAATTACCATGCAAAACCCAATGCTGATTCAAGGTGGGATCCCACCTGTTTGGGACAAGCAGTTGGTGCGACTCACACCCAATCTGCTGAGCATCCATTGCATGGCTGATAACTATTAATATCAATAGTAATATGTACATAAAGACATGAACTGGAATGGAAAGAAATGGCCACAATCCTCACCGAGATGGGATAGGGCATCCTCCAGAGCTGCTGATCCGCCTCTGCCACTCAGCAGATGCAGGACCTCTCTCTACAAGCAGGGAGCTCAGCAGCTTTCTCTTCTCGCTAAGTGCTAAGAGAACTACACAGGGAAAAATGCAAAAATGCAAAAATTTTTTTAACTTTATCTTGAAAATGGCTCACTTGTTCTGACTATGCTTCATGGAGCTTGTCCCTACTTCCTACATAAATTATAACTGAAACAATATTGGAGTAACTGGATATACATATACAATTGAAATAATAATTGATACTGGCATAGCTTCTTCACTGCAGCTTCCCAATCCGGAGGCATACAAATACTTCTGTACTTCATGAACAACCCCTCCACATAAACAGTACGTTTATGGGTCTTCATGCAGCAACCACCTCTGAGGAAGGTTATAAAAATGACTAAGTGATGGCATTTTGGCTGTACTAATAAAATACTGTTCTTTATGCAACAAATACACTTAGCTCTCACAGAGCTACAGTCTAACATTCTTACAAACCATTGGGGTCTAAAGGTCCAGTGGTTAAGGATAATTAGTTGGAAAGCGTTTCATACACGTTATTTGTAAGAGATTTTGGTGTGCCATATGGATTTATAGGGATTGCCATTTAAATTCTTCTGTTTTATATTCATTGCTTTATTACTCATAAAAATGCAAAAGAAAATGTTAATGACGATTACACCAAAGACTAATAAGTTAAAGCCTTAGGTTATACTTTGCATTTCTGGAGATATAAATGCAATCGCTTAATAATTATGCATATTTTTAACTACTGAGTTATTATTTCTCTATATACTTGTAGTTACCCTAATTAATTTTAAGCTCCTGTTTATATGTTTTATACATGCAATTAATTTCCAATTTTTTTTTAGCCCCTTGCACAAGGGCATTAACTATTACAAAGAAAATCAAAACTAAGAATTGTTCACCCTGGAACAATACAATAATTACCTCCACGCGTGTAAAACTGACACTTTTTCTACAGCACTTATAACAGAAAACTGTCTCACAGAAATGAGTGGATGGTTCTTATTAACACTATTGGGATCTTAGCATTTCTGGGAGAAAGCTGGTCTGGAAGAAAGAAATTTTAATGCAAAATCAGCTTTTTTTTTTTGTTTTAATGAATTTCTATTAGGTTTCTAAATCTAATAGAATTTCTATTTTTGAAAAATTGCTTTATTAATTCTAATCTTACCTTTTTTAAGCTGATGAATTAGTTCTTGTTCTTATAACAGTGCTTGTGATGCCACACACCAGAGAAGACTCTTTAAGTGCTCCAATGAAATACTGCATATTTTAAATGCCAATAAAATTTACCAAAAATTTCATACCTAATGCTTCATGGGGGTAGGGCACATCCATACTGGCAGGTAAGCTGAGTTCTACAGTGAACAGAAAGAAGGCCTTCGGGGCTGTGGGGCTGCTGATGGGGTATAAAATGTTCTGGTGAACCCTTCCTTGCAGCTGAGCTGTGCTGGGAAGAGGACAAGCTTTCCAAGGAGTGACCTGCCACCCTGCCTGTTGATGCAGGAGCACCACGGGATGAAATATTTTTGTGCTTTCTCCCAGGATGCCCTCAAGGAACCACCTTTGAAGGAGCCCACAAACCAATTAATTTTCCTCCTTTAAAATTCTCTTCAAAATAGTCCTGTAGGAAATTTGGAGGCGGGCTGTTGGGGTGCCGGTGCAGCTGATGGCTGTGCCACCTGCAAACTCTGCATGACAGACTGTGCTCTGGTGTCTGTCCCACTGCATCCATCAGTTGTCTTTGATATTTTTATTACATGATCATCGAGGCATGTGTTGTGGCCTTGTTCCGTCCCCAAAGGACAGTCGGGTCCTGATCTGCAGTGACCCTTCCACGGCATGCTGTGGTAGCACCACTGGCTATTTCTGAACATGTTTTGACATCATAAAGGAAACCAGGATGTTTCTGGCAATATTTGTTAACAGTGTTAAAATGCAAAGGCTGTAAACCTGCTCTGAACTCAGCACCTGGTTATGCACCTTTACACAGCGACTAGGTTGAATACCATGTGAAACAACTAGGTTTTGAGCCATGCAGGTGACCAATATTAAAGTGACAGATATCTGCAGAGTACAGCTGCAGGGAACTTCAACTCCACTATTGTACTGGTATTTTCCTTTTATATTTTTACATCTTGTTCAATTGCAGGAGTGTGGATTTAAACCTGATTTTGGCAATTTGGAGACCCTTCTGGGCTCCAGAGCCCAGAATTATCTATTTTCAGGGGCCCAGAGCCAATGGCACATACATTCGATGGCTACATACATCAAAGCAAGAAAAGCAAGGAAAGCAAAGAAAGCAAAGAAAGAAAGCAAGCAAGAAAGCAAGCAAGCAAGCAAGCAAGCAAGAAAAGCTTTAAAGTGTGCTTAGCTGACGTTTCCCATCTATAAACCATTTTTTTCTAGTATATCTCAAAGATTTGCAATCAGTTTAAACACGTACCTTGTACAGTTAAGTGCACCTGCATCGTTCTAGGAGTGTGTTGAGTTTGCACAGAACAAGTGTATGGACCGTCATCTGTCACGTCTACGTCCTGTATCTGCAGGCTATATTCTCTTCTATTTGCTGTTGCGATTGAAACTCGAGGATCTACTGACCACTTATCACTTCCAGCAAAAATAATACTCGACCGATTCAGCCAGGCACCTTTTGAAGCTCCATCTTCCAAGTAACACCTGGAAGAAAAGGTGAAACTCTAAGTATGAAAACATAGATTTTAAATACCATTAACTTGTTATCGATTTTTAGACTGCATACAGCTGTAATGTATTAGAGTTGAACTTCAAAACATGAGTCATTTCTTAACTCACAAATCATCATAAAACCAAAAGCCTATCTTACAAACACACAATAAACACAAATATATTTTTCTGCTCTGTTCTTTCTTTCTGATTTTCCTGCTGTGAGTATTCAGTGGAGCAGTAGGTAGAAAGGCTCAGTTATTTCTGAACTGGACTCAATTACTTGATTGGAACAGCCCTTCCTGCTCCAGGTTCAGCCCATAGGGATCAAGAGTAGGCACATGCACCTCTGCAAAATTATTGCCCTTTTCCTAAGACACAATAAATTTCTGCTTGCTTAGTTAAGGAATCAAGAGACTTTTCCGACCAAAAACTACAATGACATCTTAGAATGCAAAACAATATTTCTTTCTTTTCAAAGGTTATTGGATTTGTCATTGCTAATCATATTCAAGACATCTTGTCTAAAGCAAACATACATTCAATTAGCACGGATTTCGCTGCTGACAACAACAGCGGAATATAAAGCATACTTCTACTAAATATTTTTTAAAATGTGTTTGGTATGGTAGTGACTCAAACAAATGTAATTTGTTTATTATGCCATACTTTATCTTTTTTCCAATTATTATTAAAGTAATAACTAAAAATATTGCTCTTTGGGGTATAAGAGTCAAGTTAGAGCTCAGTGAATAACACCACCCCTACAATCAGAAGCAGATGTACCCTATACAGATTCCTTTCTTTCTAAATTTTCTTTCAAAAGTATTCCTCCATAAAGTAAAGGCTTTGTTTTTTTAAAATGAGTAAAAAGTACAGTTGGAGAATGAAAACACATATATCTGAAGAGTTTGACAGCATTTCTACACAATATCTGGGGGGATTTGAACATGGCACCAGAGATTGCAAGGGAATTGCAAGCCGAACACACCAGTGTAGGTACTGCAAACTGTCTGAAACTAATCAGTTGAGAAATATAAAGAACAAGGTATATTGCAAAATCTAATTTGTAGTTGGTTTCACCATCCGTAGATTCAAAATCTAGTCAGAGTATTAAAGGTCAATGTTAATTGAAAATCTTTTCTGTAGATATGCAACCAAAAAAATAGCCACCCGGGCATAACAGAAGTATAACCTTCTACTAAGGTAATTAGGCACTGCAATATGCTGCTGTTGTCAATATTTTGTAATGCATATTAGGAAATATTTGTAATTTCTCTCTAAAATAGTTTTCCATCTTAAGCTGCTCACTTGCACACTGGGATGAAGAGACGTGCACTGTGAAGGATACTATTAAATGTCACTGACAAGTCCTAAGAATAGCATGGCATCAAGCACAATTACTGAAGTTTTGTGGAAAAAGCAGTAAGAAGCTGGTGAATAGCATTGACGGTACTTCTTAGCACAAGTGAGTAAATAAGAAGGAAAGCAGAGGTTTGTTGGGGCAGGATTCCTGCAGAGGCGCGCAGGCACTCGTGTGAGAGTGCAGTGCTCCTGAACCTTGGACAGGCAGAGCGGTGGCAGGGGAAATGAAGTGATGCTAGAGGATGCAAAGCTGAACTGGAGCTGAGGAACCCATGTCACTGGTAGAGCTAAAGGAGAGGCCACTCAGTGGCACACAGGGTGGTAGGTTAAATATGGTCCCATGCTGGTAGGATAAATGTGATCCCAGGAGATGCTCTATTTTTTAAGGCACCTGATGGCTTTGGAGTAGTCATCAAACTTCTGTCGTCTGGAAAGAGGGGAGTGACACTGGGGACAGCTGGCAGAGCAGGAGAGAGAGAGGACATGAAAGACCACTCCTCAATCCCACAGGCATTTTGACTGTATGGTCAACTGATGCTTGGTCTATATTCTACTTTGCAGTGTTTGACAGTGAAAGCAAACCGTAGGCAAGGCAGCCTAGGGATGCTCTCCTGAATTTCAGCCAGAACCATGATTTTTGTGAGCAGCCAGGAAAACACAGGAAAGAGCAGCAAGTGAGGAAAGAACACATAATGATGGGAAGAAACCCAGTAAACATCAGCAGAGCACAGGACTGTGTGAAGTATGAGAATACAAGGGAAATACAAACACTGGGGATACTTCAGGTACTGCCTGGCCATAGACAAGGAAATGTTTGCCATTAAAAGAGGAGGACTGGAGACAGGAGATGAGACCTGAGCAAAAGAAAAGGGTGATAGCTTGGGTAGAGAGCATGGGAAAATAGGGCTGGGAGAGGGTGTACAGGAGGAACAGCCAGCAAAGACAGCCCCTTTTTGTGGCTGAGAAGTGATGGGATAGAAGGACAGAGAGATCATGCAGAAGGAACTTTATGAGCTGATGAAAAAGATCGAGCCTCTGTGCAGTGAGGTTAAGGATATTTAACTATGGCTCAAAAACTAAATGAGCACTATACTCCAATTTTCTCTAAAGATGACATCCAGCATTCAAGGAAAAGGCAGAGCAGCTAATGGAGTCAAGGGTAGAGAAAAACCTTAATGGAGTCAGGTTTCAGAGCATAGAACTGCAAATCCAGGAGCATGTGGGTTTTCTTTAAACAATCTGAAAGTGGTGCTATGTCACTGGAAAATCATAAATGTATTATCTACATTTAAGGAAATGAGGAGAGCGAATCAGACAAATTTTAGGCTATCCACCATGCTGACAATAGAATTTAAGGCTTTAAAACAACTTTACAAGTTGAAAGGAGGTAATACAAAGTGCAACAGACTAATAGGACATTTTTATTTGATAAAGAGGTTTTTTACATGAAGGAAATCCAGCATAAGAAGAGAATGCAATAGATCTCATGTCTTTGATAAAACATTAAAATAGCACAACTATGGAAACTGTTAGGTGGCAGAAAATGGTGATTTCGTAGCTTAAACATATGGCGGTATTGTTTAAAGGGAAAAGTGACATTCTCTTTAGGAATAAGGATCTAAAAGCAACAGGCTGAAATTCTTCAGAAATGGATCATGAAAATAAGCATTCATTTAATTAATGATCTCAACATGAAATCTGAAAAGGTTCTGACAGAAGCTGCGTATGATACAGGATTAAAAAAAATCACAGTTTATATAGCAGAGAATTGGGGTGTCACAGGGAAGTATCGCTTTGAGGATGGAGAGCGCAGCAGAGTCTGTGAATCCCCGCAGGAGGAGTTTTGTAGGGTCTAGTACCATTTGGAGAAGGCAAGGAGCTGCTTTCAAAGCCTTATGAACATTTTCAAATTATTCTAATGAACAGAAGACTGGGGAGAAGCAGAGAAACCTCAGATTTACTGACATTTTTCTACAATGCGTTTCTTTTCTACTGGTATTTCTGCAGCAGCTGGATCCAGTCAGTTATAAATGAATATTTTTGAAGGTAGTCTGTAGTTTCAGTGACCATTTACCATTTTACTTAACTCCTTCTTGTTTATACATATGCACACATCCAAAAATATGCAAGAAAGTGTTAACACTATAGCTTTTTCCAACAAGAGAGAAAAACAGCCTTCTCCACTCCCCACAGACAAAACCAGCCTCACCTTACAGATTCCCTGCTCTCTGTGCAGCTTCTAAGAAAAAAAAAATAGCCAACAAAAAAGATAATAAAATGTGAAATTTTTTGTTATTAATTAAAGACAAAAGTGGAATTTTCATCAGATGCGAAGTGAACCACCTGAAAACCATGCTGAGAAGGGCAGTGCTCAGGGCTGCCTTTACAGTAGCTCCAAAGCATCCTCACAGCCTCTGCACGGCACCTGCTCCGAAAGCCCCAAAGGGTCCCAAAAACTTCACATATAAACACAGCCCTTTTGATATCAAGACTTTCCTGCTGAGGAAAGGCAAGATACAGCAGTGCATAAAGGAACATGAGATCTCTTGCTGCTTTACTTGATATACAAAGGTATTTTCTTTAAATAACTTTCTAAAACTAATAAGAAAATTTGCTTTATTAATTTCTAGGTGCATGGGTATCGTGGATAGAGAAGAAAACCTGCTAAAATCAAGTTTCTTTTATATCCCACTAATTAGCAAAAAGTATGCAGTATAAAACTGCCATATAAAACATGAAAACTAAGGACTAAAAATGGAACATATTTTTACTTGTTCAGGGAGATTTTCAAGTTTAATGAAAACAAAATCACAAAAGGTATTTCTAAAAATGTAACTAGGAGAGAAAACATTTCAGTTTTTTGTTCAGACCCCAACTAAGCATGTTGCATTGTGGAATAAGGTTGGCTCCAAACTAAAAATGATATTCCAAATAAGGTTCTTTGAAAACAAATATTTTACCTCAGACAAGCTCCTTTAATACCCCAAACCGTTCTTTTCTCTACATTTATTCAAAAGCCATGCAAGTTCCCTAACACTGTGGGAGTGAACTGATTTGAAAATGTTGCAGCATTTGACTGAAATATTTTGCACAGGGTAGCCTTCAAATTAAATAGCAGCCAACATGTTGCATTTTCCCTCTATGCACTTGAGATGCAATGGATAAAGGGCATATTTACTCCATGGAAGAAGTAATCAAATGATTCATCTCAGAAATGTTTTCTAATCTAACAAATTTAATCCCTTTCTGTTTGTAAATCAATCCTCATTTCTGAAAATGCAGTTATTGCTTAAAAGTATTCTGCAGGCAACTTGGACTACACAGTCACCCATGTATGTTCCTGGGCATTGGAGGCAATGGTTCTCCAGTGTGGTTATTGCAGAAGAACAGAAATAAAGACAAATAAGGATTTTTTTCTCCTTTAAATGAAAGCTTGGTCTTCCACACTCCCCTTTATAATTTATATGAAAGAGCAGTCTTTCAATATATGTTTTGCGTGAGGTAACCAACCAATTTTGCATGGATGAACATTTGCAAAGAATAAACAATGAGAACAACAAAAACACTGTCCTCAAGCAAGCCAAGGGACCCGACCAGTGTGCATGGACTCAGACTGCAATACCACAACCAACCTTGTACACAACCTCCGCATTTCTCCCTACAGTTGTATTTCTCACATACTTGATCTCTGGATGCACTTCCTCATTTTAACTAAGAACAGTATCTTAACATTATTTTTTAACCTGCAGATAGCAACTCTATTATTTTCATTGCACGAACATGAACATATCTGTCTTTTTTAACTGAAACCCTGTGATGGTTCAGCTCCAAAAGAAAGCGGGTTGCCTTGCTGCACATGCACGCTCTCCCCACCCAGACCCCTAGTCCGCCCCACTGCACTAGCAGTGATTGGGGTATTCTTGGCATCTTGTGACTGAGGACTGGGAAGGAAAGGCAGCTACAAAGAGACAAGGCCTGGCAAAGGAAACCAGTGAAAACACCAGGAACCCAGCTGAGCAGGTCCGTGTGCCCTGGCTGCACCTTGCCATGCACGTGCCAGGGAGCAGCAAAGCTGGGCCGTGCAATGCCCACACTGCACCTGGGGTGCGCATGCACAGGACAATGGTGAAAACCTCTATTTCCTCAAGACTGCAGCAGTCTAGCTGAGCAAATTTTATTACAAATCCTAAAACAGGAGTCACTAAGCTAAGTTTTACTAAAAACTTAAAATTTGGGTTTGCACTCTGTTACAATTTGCTCATTAAGTCTTCCAAACATTTTAGGGAACTTAAACACAAGCTTTCAGCAAATCTGAGAAGTGAGTTTGAGCAGAGTTTGGATTTTATGTGAACGTATGAAGAACTGGCAACCTTCCACTGCAGCTCCCTCAGGATGAGTCTGAGCCTCAAGCTAAGAGCCCAACTCTTCTTCAACTTCTCCTAGTTTTAAGTGCCATAAATACATGGAATAATAATGGCAGATCAATGCACACTTGTAGATCAGCACACACAAATCCCTGTGGGATCACATTACTGAAGGTGCACAGTTGCTCCTGGCAGAGGTCAGCACCAGGACTGCGGGAGCTGTGGTCGATCCGTGGTGGATAATTCAGGCCAAAACATGTTGATGCTTAACAAGGTCCAAAAATAAAACATTTGTTACAGTAATATATGGGAAATAATTTATTGGAAAGATGGCAACCAATAGAAACTGCAAATATTAGTGGCCTTTCTTCTCTTCCCTTAAATTTTATTTTTAAGCTTCCTCTGCATCAGGACAGCATTTTCTGCGATGTAATTTTTAAAATCTATGCATAGCACCAATTATTTTTAGAAGTTAATAATAACACTGTGGCACAATTAAAGAAAGCATAACAATCATTAAATAACAGTGACTTTTTCTCTTTTTACCTTTACATTTCTTGGAAAAGTATTGATTAAACTATAGCTGATGCCAGAAGAAAATTCTTCCACTTTTAAACTTGGAAGATTGGAAAGAGAACAATTTAATTTTTAACTGATGATTGTAATCAGAAATTCTCTACTCAACAAGCATAAAAAGTAGATTTTAATATTAACAGTCATATACGCTGAAGGTATTTTATTATTTTTCCGATCATTATTAATGGGGATGATCTTCTGTAATTTGTAAGTACAGAAAAATAGTCTCATAGAGCTTCCTTAAAGTTTTTAATCCTCTCTCTTTCATACCTCCCACTTTCCTAGCTCTCTAGTCTATTACTTCCCCATAATTAAAACATAGACCTATTAATCTTTGTAAAAAACAGTTCTTCACAGTTGCTTAATTAAAACTGCTCGTGGTTTCTTTTTACAAGAGCCTTCATAGCGCAGCCAGCATTGGAGCTCCCACCTTGCTGCCCTTGAAACAAACTGCACGGGATTGCACACAAAGCTTTCCCATGTTCCATATATCACATGCATATTTGACATATGCTTGTCTCCATACAGCCTTCAATACACTCTCTGGGGTTGCAGCTGGAGAGTACTTGGGCAGTACTTTAAAAAAAAAAAAATCTTAATTCAAGTAGGACCAAAAGCTACCATTATCCTCACTTCTGCTTCTACTTACTTGACCCGAATTGCAAAGCCAAAAGGATAAGTAAGTTAAAAACTGTCTTATAAATCTGTAGCTAAATTCAACCCATGCAACTCTTTAAATACACCCATTCAGCCCCATGGGTCTCCATTTAGTGCTCCCTCCTCATCCGTTTCTGCTCTGCTCCCTCCCCTGGTGGGACCGTGGGAGGTGAACATGAGCAGCCACGGGAAAGCTGGCTGGCTGGCTGGGAAATGCCACCCAGGGGCTATTGCACTGCTGAGCTGCAGAGTCCTTCAAAACACGTCTCTGGCTTAGAGGAGACACCAAGTGACATACTGTGAGATGCTTCCTCCATAAAACACAACCCCTAAATGGTAAGACACATATTCCAGGTCAGAACATGACTCATTTCTGTGTAGGCTGTGCCTCTAAAACCAGTAATCTTGTTGCAGTTCAGGTTAAAAGTTCCATCTGATTTACAGAAAGTCCTGGCATCCTTTCTTTTCCCTGAAAACCTAGAAGAATTTGACTTGAAAATTTTTACAGTTTTATATAACTGGTCCTTTGGGTGCTGGAGGAGCTGATTGTAATGGCCACAAAGGATGACAGAATCCCCTTTCCATCACCCTGCAGTGGATGAGTATTCACCAAAGCAGATGTGAAGCACTTAACAGAGTTGTTATTGCTTACTACAGCATCTTTTTTTTCCAGTGAAATTGGTTTTGGCATTGAGTTACAGCCACTTTTCTCAGAACATAGAAAACCTTTGCAAAAAGCAGTGTTGCTAGAATTTTTCTGCTTTAAAGGAGATTGGCTTTGAGCTAAGCAGCAAGGGGAGAGAGAAACATGAGGGTCAGGGTTCAGCCTAGGAAAACACCCAGAAGCTCAGAACATAAAATGATACATCCAAGCTCCAGAAACAGAAAAATCACACTAAGAACTTTTAATCACTACTAAGAACTTTTGCAAAGTCTTTTTACTGATGATCTGATAAATGTCTTCTCTGGGTTTTTCCATGGTTTCTTATGACTAACCTCTTAAAAGTTTTTTACACTAAGGAAACTTCTCTGAACAACAAAAATAACTCAGGTGCAATTATAGCCATCCTTTTACTCTTGTAATCAAAATCAGTTTTCTCATGTCTACTATAGGTCAAAGCCTGGAATTCTGCATGAAAAACTGCACAGCTGCTCATTAGCATCACAGCTTTTTAAAAATTTTATTCAAGAGCCTTAGACTGCCAGGGAGCTGGTGCATTGGGGTTGGTGACCAGGCTGGTGCATGTCAAGCCCTGGCTTCCTCCATGCCCAAAGCTCGAGATGCCCCCGCAGCTGCTCCCCCCAACAGTGCATGTGCTGGCACAAGCTGAGTGTAGTTGGAGTGTAAAGATGCAGCAATACAGGATATTAATAACAACAAAGACTTAATAGAATTTAAAAATCTTAATCTTAGGAAGATTCCCCCCCCTCCCCTAAGAAGCAACACTATTTATTTACAGAACGTGCAAATGTTAAATTATCCTGCAGAGGGAGACTGTTCTGTCATGAACGGGACAGAAATCTTCTCAGTCAGTTTCTCGGAAGTCTGATAAACAGGAGTTATGTAAAAGAGGGCAGAGAAGCAGTTGTTTTAAAACAGAGTTTAAAATCAGAACCCCAAAACTCTGTCTCATAGAAGCCAGAACAGCCCTAAAATAAATAATTGGCTTTGCTTTCCCTGGCATCTTCACTGTATGTCAAAGTCCTTAGATCTACCTTTAAAACTGTTTTCTGCTTAAAGAATGGCAGCAGCCCTCAGCTGAGATATGATGAGGTTTCTTTATATGGATGTGCACCTTTCCAGCACCAGCTCACCCCCAGGAGCTGAGCCACCTGCCCTCTCCTTCTCACAGCAAATACCATACCCACTGCAAATTCTTGTGTGCTGCATTTCTGAAACAGCACCAGATGAGCGGGAATTAAAGAAAAGGGGTGCTAATGGATCGAATATAGATTTCAGTTTCTTTCTCTCTGTGCAGCCACCTGTTGACAGCAAACATTCATGAACTTTGCAGCATTTAACGTAGGTCCTGCAAACACTGCAAACACTGCTTTGTTCCTCTATGAACCCCCCACAATGTACTGCCTCCTCTCTGCACACGTGTTGGCCCCACCACTCCACCATGTCCACCGCAGCTTCTGGTCCCCCCACCCCTTTCATCTGCCTGGCTGCCAAACACTTTCTTCTTCCTCTCACCCTGGTACCAGTTTTTCTTCCTTGTAACCAGCAAGTCCCAACATCTCTGTTTTTCTTTGTTTTTTTCTGTCAGTGGCAGAAGGAGCTCTGATTATACATTGAGGTGTCAATGTGCACAAATGAGCCTTTTTCCCTTGATCTTTGCTCTGCGTGCATTCTGCTTTTTAAGCACCTTAAACTGTAGTTTGCACCAAATCCCTTTTTAGAGCAAGTTTTCTCTTCAAGTTCAAAAGATGCAGTGTGTCTCCCCTGTAGAGGATGGACAGTCTCCAAAGCCAGTCTCCTGCCAAGCATCACGAAGGAGATGCCGCAGGAGACCAGTCTCTTCACAGCTGCTCCGGCAGGGGAAAGCCACCCAGGGGGGAGCCCTCCAGGAAAACCTTCCTTGCTTTTAGCAGCACAGTGAGGGGGGGATGCCTGAGTCTCCAGCCATGCCTCGTCTCTCCCACAGCCTCTGCTCCAAGGCAAATACCATATTAACCTGTTGCACTGACAGGCCCAGGAGCTAATGACATCATAGCATCTCCTCCCTTCCAAACTGAACCGGCTAGACGTGCCTGAGACAGTCTACCCAGTATTTGCAGTCAAGTAATTCATCCAACACCATATCAATACACTTATTCATAATTACCTCCTTTAAACAAACACATTCTTCCAAACCTACTAGCTTCCATTTTATGCGATTCTCAGCAGTCCATTACATTGCTTTTTAAAATAGCAACTCAGGACTGGAGATCTGCAAACTTAGGGAGGAACCAAGATAATTCTTTAAATATTTGCTGACCTGTGGACTTTTCCAAAAGAGGCAGATAACTGTATGAGCTTTTTATCTGGCAAACTGCCTGAAATAAATGGGGATACGTGCTACTTGAATTTTCAGGAGTAATTAGCATAATTAACCTCCCTGCTCTGCTCCTATGCCACTTCCACCACTCCAGAGAATCGATGTATAGTTTATTAACCATAAGAAGTCATCAGATTTTCTGCTCTGTGGCTGTCCATGACAAAGTTGCCAGGTACTTGGCAGCCTGTGGATGTAACAAAAGACAAGGCAGAGAGAGAAAGCAGGACAAAACGACTGGGAGAGAAAGCAGAATATATCTTCTTCTTTACACATCTCCAGCTTCTTGATTTTATACACTCATCTGCCTTGAGATGCTTTAAGATATTCTAGGAAATCTGTCTGCAGACAAAACATGGATTAATCCCTGAATCTGAAATATATAAAATGGAAAATCAGTAGAATATTAGTAATTAATAGCAAAAATGTTTACTCTTCTACTTCTACAAGATTTTAAAAGTGATTTGCTCTATAGCTGATGTTATTTGAATTTTAATCTGTATGAGTTTCAGCCTCAATACCTGCCAATCTATCCAAGCCAGGCAAAAGACCACTCTCATGGGGGTTTCCTGGCCTCTAATGTTCATTATAACGACCAGCCATGACCATAATGTGTATTTTCCACCCGCCACAAGGAAGAGGCTTTTTTCCATGGCAGGGACAAACAAACGTAGTATCACAACTGCAATAAATTAATTTGTTGTTTTTATTTATACAAAAATATTCCCATTCCTTTTCGCAGATATATTTTAAAATTAAAATGAACAAAGCAATATAGTGTAAAGCTAAGAATTATTTGTTATTGAAAATAATCAGTTATAGTTATTTCACGGAAGCACATAATATTTTCTCCTTGAAGGCTCAGAAACAATATCACACAATATTATTGGTACTGATAGTCTTGGTTTAATTTTCAGAAAGTAACTCCCAAATTAATCATTTTACTTGAAATATTAAAAAAGGGCTGGCTGCTACATTTGATGTTTATTCACTCCTAAAGGTTTATGATATAGAAAGACTGACTTCCAGAAATTATGAAGAAGAAATTGCCAATGCAGAAAAGTAAGGAAACATTTCACTGTATGGTTTTGTCTTTATTATTTTGCACTTTGCTTAAGGGAGAGGGGTCTTTGAAAATTTGAGAGCCAATCGCGTTTATTTTATAAGAATAGAGAAGTCAGCTGTTTCTTCTCATGGTGGAAGCCAATCCAGATGGCAATTTTTTTCCCCTGCTTTTTTTGCTACACAACACTGAAACACAAATTAAAGGAATAAAAAGCAACATAAGCTCTGAGACCATGGCAAGGCAAAGGATCATGCCTAGAGAATGAGAAAACATTGGGTCCGTGAACATACTGTGTTAGTTTCCAAATTTTCAATATCACAGCATGTTACTGGAGGATTCTAGCATCCAGAAACATATAACTGAATTAAACCAGCCATGATACTAATTAACTGCATTTATTTCAGTTTCAGAACAGTTACATTAGTCTTTATTTTTAATGCTAAAATGAAACAAAGGTTTTTTCACTGACACAATAAGCTCTGACAAAAAAATAAGGGCTTACAACAGGAGACTATTACAGTAACGCACACTCAGGATAAAAGAATGAGTGTTGGATGGCTGTTATACTCAACATCCACATAAATGCCATAATTTGATAATGAATACGGCATCATAGTGACATGGAGCTCACACCAGCTGAAGCACATTACAGGAAAGAGTGAGCCAGGCTTGTGAGCAGTGGACATTGCCTGTGCCTGGGCAGCAGAGAGCAGCCCCTACCAGCTTCATCTAGGAGAAAACTGGAGAATCATCACACCGAATGCAAATACCTGCCTGAGTTTTTGCTCCTAGCCTAGGGGAAGAACCTGGGGTTGCCAGGTGACCCCATAGGAGGTGCCCAGAAGATAGGTGTGCGGCTGGGCAAGGGAACGCAGGCTCCCACATGCATGGACATCTTTGATATAAACTTGCTCTGCTTGCATTTCTGCACTTGCATCCATAACATTTTAGAAGACTAAACCAAAAGACAGGTGTGGTAGGGATGAAGGGCAAACACTATTTAGCAGTAATTTAAAATGTGTGATAAAAGAAAAATGTAGGAAAACCCCTAGATCTGTGTTCTGTTGGGTGATTCTCCATGTTGTGCTGCCCAGAGACTCCATTATCAGCACCCTGATGAGGGGTGGAAGATCCCCTTCTGCTGGCGAGGAGTCTGTCCTGGCTTCCTTGGCTGTCCCAGCTGTTTCTCCTGGTACTGCAGTCTCCCTTCTGCTGCCAGGCTGGCCACTGGGACCATGCAGTACACCGAGCCTGCTAACTACTGCATTGCCTCTTAATGTTGGGGAATTTTATGATGTCTACTTGCAGAATCAATGCAATGGTGAAACTGTGCTACCTGCTCAGCTGTTAAGTGTAAAACGCATCAAACACACTGAGAAAAAAAAACGTCTACAAGCAAAAGAATGGGTGCTCCTGGTCCACAACAGGGCTGTGATAACTTCACCTCTCCCTTCTCCAAGCAGACCTGTGACACAGGCGGCAGCAGCCTGGGCTCCGGGGATTTCGTAATATTCGACTTTTATGTTTCACATGTTCTTCCTGGGTAGGCTTTTTTCACTAAGATTACAAAATGAAAAAAATGTTCTTTCCAAGTGAAAACAAGTTGGATTTTAGGATTTCCTTATAATAACGTCTACACTATGAGTATATAAGACACACAAAGGGGGGGATAATTGTGTGCTGTGTCATGTCCTTTATTGGATCAGTATTGAGCTAGGATTCTTCTCTGAGAAGGTAATACCAACGCTGCAACTCAATTCTCTCCAGGTTGGTTTAAGTAAAATAATAGAGTTAATGACAGAAGCAAAGCTACCTAGAGAGGTGTAATTCATCATGGAGTGTTTCATGCCATTATCTTAAAAACATACAGTGTAGTAATCACTTGAAGTAGTGATAACACATAATTGTATGCTTCTCATAAATTATAGGTGAATGGGAGTTTCAGCTAATGAGTGCCAAATAACAGCTCAGGAACTGTAGTGATTACAGAAGATGTGGTGATGAATGCATTTATTATTGGGGTATTACAAATCTTTTTATAGCAGAGAAGGCAAGCTTATAAATAAATAACCAGCCACCGAGGTACCTGCATATCTAACCAAGACAACTAAGTTATTAGCCTGCAGTTTAACCGGACTCTTATACAGAAACATTTTAAGTCTTGTTGAAAACAGAACAAAGCAAAACAAAGAAAACAAAAGTCCCACCCAAACATCTGTTTCGATGGGTATCCACACACTGTTTTGCCACCACTTGCAAAAGGTGCACTGTTGGGGTATTCTCAATGGAAAAAAAAAACTTGCATCATTTCTCATGGAAAAGCATCACACACACACAAAGCAATTAAAAGCAATAACGTGCCTTTATGATATAAATAAGGTGCTGTCCAAAATAAAGGGCTCTTTCTGTGTCACGGGTTAGGATTAGCCCTTGCAGCAGCGAGAGCTGGTGGCACAGCAGGGAGCAAATCTGGCAGAGATTGTACAGCCCTGCAGTGAACCTGCCCTTTGCAGCACTGGGGAAGAGTTATGCTGTATTCATTGCAAAACCCAGGAAACCTCTATTCAAAATGCAATTCTGAATCTCTTCTTCGTCTGCAGCGCTCACCGCAAGAAAGCAATACCCTTTAGGGCTTCTCCCTCCTCTCTGGGACAGAAGGACTGACGGCCGAGGAGCAAAGGTGGAACCCGCAACGCTGGGGGAAGCTCTGCGAGCTACATTTCTGGGGGCTCGCCTGCTCCCACAGACACCTAGCACAAACCAGTAAACACTGAGATTGAAGACACAGATGGAAAAAGATCAAACCTGCGCTTGTTGGTGTGAATGAGCTTTTTCACTGATTGCAGCAGGGGCCAACTGGGTCTAGCCTCCTGTTCCCTGTGAAAAAGTATTTCATGAGCACCACCTCAAATATTTCTGCCAGTGCGGCTACTGCTTAGAGCCCCATAGATATAATTTGGTTTTATGTTGATTTACGTTTCTTTGCACACTAAAGACAGGAGTAACTGTTAGCATTTCAGAGAAGGAAAATGCATATAAAAAACCAAGCAGAAACCAAGCAAAAATCAAACAAAAACATTTATGTGACTTGAGAGGACAAAGCAATTACTCATTGGCTGATCTGCAGCTGAGCAGGTCTCAGGGCTGAGCTGCAGCATGCTCTGTACCCCATGTACGCCCCGGCTGCCCCCTCTGCCCCTGGGACAGTTGTGTCCTGGGCGTCACTGAGCAGCTGCCTCTGAACCCCTGCCTCACCAAAGCCACTGAAGGTTTTGCACATTTTGATGTCAGTGTTATTCCCCTTTGGTCCTTGAGCTGCTAACTTGTACCCCGCCTAGGTCAGCAAATCAGTGCAATGTGTTAGTATTTCTGTGTTTGAAAAAATCTGAGTACTTTAAAATGAAGCAAATATGTTAAAACATATAAAAATATCTGAATGAAAATATTCTGGCATTCTGTCATATATTTTGGCATTTTTACAAATAACACACTTCCTCGCAGCAATATCTCTGCAGCCTGGCAGCGTGCTTTGTGTGCCCAGCCACTGTTGCTTTTTAAATCGTGATGAAAATAAGCCAAAAGGCAGAGCAAGAGAAGCCTCCTATTTCTCTGAAGTTTCTGACATCAGCTTAGGCCCTGGTTTAGTTCCTGCTTGAAACTCAGAATGATCTATGACTGAGATTTTTGCTTTTTGTCAGGCAGAAGAGAGATTACACGGAGGTGTACCGCGTTTCAGGTCAGTATATAATATATTTAGGAAAGTGCAGCTGGCAGACAAGGCCATTTCAACAATTCCATTTTTGTGAAAATATTTGAGAAATTATCTTCATCCCTCTGCAGAATTAAAATAAAATTTAAAAATCTCAAAGGCTTTCATGAAATAGAATTTTCCACCCAAACTAATAACTAAATAACTGAATTCATATGACTTCTACTAGGGCTGATACATTATTTCATCTGTTCTTATCTCCTAGAGCATTTAGTTTGCTGATATACTTCTATTTGGAACAGTAGTAATAAATTAAAAAAAAGAGACAAATTTAATTGTGATGCAGTCTGTCACTACCATCGCTATAATGAATCTTTCAGGAGAAATAAGAAAGACCTCTTTATTTAAAAGAGGAAGAAAAGTTATAGATAGAGCTGTGCTGGCTCATGTAAATACGCGGACCACGAACTTGGCACAGAGATGTCTCAGGTTGCATTTGCCAGCAATAGCCAGATTTTTGGATGAACCTCACAGCTGCTTGCTCCATAGTACCACTATTAATACATTATTAATTATATTACTAAACATCTCCCTGGGGGGAGATCTTGGCATGGTGCAGCCGCTCCAGGCCACCCCACCATCGCAGCGAGACCCCACCTAAGAGGTGTCACAGGAGGCTGACACCGTCCTTCCCATGTGATAAGTTTTCCTCACGCTGCTTATATGGTGCTGGTATAGCAAGAAAATGATCTATGCCTTGGGAAAAGAACTCACAGCTCAGGAAACACTTCTGCTGATGCTGGGCTGTGTTTATGATTTGAATGGACTGTAAAATCCACCTGGTCCCCACAGGAGCTTTCCAGGATCAAGAGCTGCACATCTCCAATGAAATGCAAAGGGGTTGCTCCACAGTGGCCCTCAGCTGTACTATACACTGCCATGTGGTGGAAACCTTTGCGTCTTATGCAATGCATTGATGTCTCAAGTATTTTGTAATGGCATTTAATTGAATAATTTTAGGTAGCTACTGCAAGGCATCCTGCATCCCTCTTGGTGGTCCTGGTCTCTCTGCTTATGCACTAGTACCAATGGTGAAGCGAGGAAAAGGCAGACAAAGGACATAATTCGCTACAGTGGCATTCAAAAGAATTTCATTAATTCATATCTCATTTTATATATTCTGAATTTCCATCATTTGAAGGATATGCCCTGGATCTAATCCCTTCCATATTACTCACAGTTAAGATTTAAATAAGTCTCACCATGCAAGATAATGGTAAAGATTCAGATAAATTGTTTTCTTTTAGAATGGTAAATGACAAGAAAAAGGCTTTGAAATCACTGGGAAATAATAAACCCGAGTGAGTTCTTAGTTCATGTGGTGCTTAGTTTTCTAGTTTTTATAGAAGAAAACCATGTATAATCTGAAATAGTGTCTTTCTATGTTTAACTTAGTGGTATAAAGTATAAAGACAATACTGTGTGCTTTAATTATCTCAGTAAAAGCAGCATGAGACTGAGATAGATATGTTGCCATATATACATGCAGGATGCCATACCTGACCAATGTAGACAGCAAAGCAAGACTAACAGCAATGTGAAGCTCTCCACTATCACAAATAAGGTAAGAGAATAAGAACTGGCCTATAGGTGTCTTTTAAACCAGATGGTGTTTAAGACATGAATGGGTTATTATAAATCCAGGAGGATGCCTTAAATATATTATACATCTTCAAATGTTGTGCTTAGCCTTGTTATTTTTTATTCCTGTACTGCTAATAGGATGAACATTTTTTTGAGTACCTTAGAAGCCTATTCTCATTTCTTATGCTATATTTCCACTTGACTCACTCATTGTGAAAAGATATTTTACCAGAGGAATTCAGCTTTTTACAGAAGGCAACCAAGGAAGTCGATTACTTAGCAAAATGCCATCTCCACTCAACTGGTGCTCTTTATCTTCTCACAGCAGACACTCACATGCTTGCTTCCACAATCCAGTCTGAAGAACATGGTCCACGACCATTAAGCATAGTTACTGCAGGATAATCACAGCTATTGATTCTGACATGCTGATTTTTCTGCGAAATCTCCTACTGCCTTCCACTATATTGCAGAGCTGGTCCTAGAGCACATCCACTGAATGAGCACATAGCCAAGTTTTTGTCCATTCCTAATTGTTTCTGTGGATTCTTACTTGTAACATAGACAGAATCAAGTGGAAACTACCCCACGTTTGAGTAGCTTTGTGGAAAGTAGCAAAAAATCTGACTTGTCTATGTCCACATACTCCACAGGACTGCTCTGTCAGATATGTGTAGCTGGTACACGCAGTAAATAATTACATCGCGCTGACTGTGTTCAAATCCTGTCTTTGAAATGGCAGTGCAATTTATAGCAAATTATTTTAGCAGATGTGAATGACAATTACTTTTAAATATGCACTAGACCAAAACCCCGACAAAGACTAGAGCGGGCAGGGTTGCGTCAGCACTCTCTGGAGTTCCTGCACGTGGGAAAACCAGACTTACATTACTTTTCTGCTGGAAGGGAAATAACAAAAGATGCAATCTTTCTTCCTGTCTTCCTAGGCTCCAGTTGACTTCAACAAAGACAGGATTTCACCCGAGATCTACAAAAACTTTGCCAACAGGGAGAGCCAAATGCATCATCTGAACACTACACTGCTTGACGCCTATGTGCAAAATCAGGTCCTTGGATTGATGCCTGACTTACAACATAGCCCTGAACCAGTTTAAATAGTGATGCTGTAAGTAATTTCACAGAACCATAGAACAGCCCGGGTTGGAAGGGGCCTTGAAAGATCAACTGGTCCAACATTTTGTGAGAAAGGGAGCCTAGGTGTGAAATTTCAGTTTTCATTTAATTTCAAATAAATTAAATTTACCCTTTACTGGATGCAGAAAATGGCATTTCTCAGCACAGGTCGTTTCTGAGGAAGGATGAACAGCCTATCCAAACAAACAGTCATTGAATACCTATATGCAACTATTTTTATAATTACAGGGAAATAATTTGTGCCATTTGAATCTCTTCAGAGATGCCTTTAGCTTGCATGACTGCTCTAAGGCAAAGTATGATATAGCCTGACAACATTTGCATACCTATGTGTAACAAGGAACTGTTCTTGAATAGTTTCCTTTAGAACATAACCTACAAATAAGCTTTTTAATAGTAACAACTAGTGGGAATTCCTTTATTTATATTCCCTTTATGTTTTCCTTCTGAAAAAAAATCCAGCCTTCTTATTCATGTTCAAAATATGTTGTCTGCTCATTTTACTTGTAAAAGAGGTGGAAAGACAGAATCACACCTTTTGAAAGTTAACAATTTCACATCAGAACAAACAGATTTTTATAAAATTAATCAATTATTGATATCCTCTGTATAAGATATATTAAGATGCTGAGTGTATTAACGGGTGAGGTAATCACAATGGAAAATATACACTGCACATTAAAATTCATATTTAGACAGAATAGCTGCAAACTTTTCTCTGTATGTTCTTAGATTAAATTATGTCTTATTATGCAATTTTGACAAGTAAAATAATTGTTGGCCAGAGAATGGATGAGTACATATTTGTTTTATAAACCATAGCCAAAGGAATAGTATTAAAAGTATTTACAGTCACATTGGGCATATATTCCACCCATGCAAGTGTAGCCTGTTTAACTGTGAAGGGCATTTGGGACCAAAGAAGATGATGTTGAATGTCCTGGAGAGATGGGGAGGGCTGACCCGTGGCAGTCAGCTGGTCCTGCAGGGGGGCAGCCCTCTGCACCCCCCCTTTCCCTTGCACAGAGGGAGGAATAGCTGGTTCCTCACAGGTGATGTGAACATTTGCACTCGTCAGTATTGGGAAGTGCTTGGATTGCACAGAAAAAAATCCACAATAAATAATTAGATTGGTTAGCTGAATAATTGCATGTCCCATTTCCTACCCTTCTCCATTCCGATGAATATGGTGTTATGCAAAACAAAATACAATGATCCGCTATACAATCACTGTATGGCCATCCAGTTTATACAACTATAACATTACATATATGTATGTATATATAAAATGATAACTGAATCAGGAACTATGCCACTATATGTTCTGTATATCCATCGCTATACAATCATTATATAGAAACATTTCTGATTCATGCGCCTTTTCAGAAAGGTACTTAAATTAAGGTTAGAATCAATTATGGCCAAAGCACAAACGTTAAAGGGTAATATATTGTGGGTGATGTAAAGGTAGTTACTGAACAGCAACACAAGAAGTAACTGAAGGGATAAATGAGCTGCCCCGCAGGCTATGCGGAGCAGCTGGCCCATCCCTCCCCAGCACCACCACGACGCATTGTTTTCCCCGCCCGCTCCAAGCTGAGATTAACGCCGTGCTTCATCTGAAATGCAGCCCTGGGTAGCTCAGCAGCATGCCGCATGGACTTGGGTTTTACAGTCTGCATGGGAGCAACCAGCAAAATCAGGTCAGGGTGGAAGGGAAGGCAAAGCAATTTGTGATCAGGATTTTGTGTCTGCAAAGCCTGCTATCCTCTAACCCCCCCCTAGCCTGGTCTGTTCTTGCTGGGTTCGAACATCTCGGATCAAAAAAGAGAGGGGGAATACTGTTCTGGAAAGAACTGTTCAGCCAGATTTTCTTGCTTAATAATTCATCCCCCACATGCAAACACACCTATTTATCAGATAGATAAATATGTCAAAAATATGTTTCCTTATCCAACTCCCTGAGCCAGGCAAGAGTTGGTCAGCAAGCACAGGTCTGCTACACCCAGAGCATGAACAGAAGTGTTTGCTGAATGCCAGTGGGTTAAAGCCCTGCAGACCATAAAAACCAGCTGCTGCTTCTTCTTCTTCTTATTATTATTATTAAATTTAACTGGAAAGAATTCAGTCTGACTCTCAGAGGTAATCTGAATTCAGAGTGCTGGGAAAGAGAAGAAATCAAGAAAAAAAAACCCCAAACCTACCCATGTTTTGGGCAGAAATAATTGAAACTACAGGTGGAACCTCACCATGACATTTGCAAAGAGTGACTCCATTAAAAACAACTACATTTCCTACGATTGCTAATCCACATTTCCTACTCCCTCCCAAATACTTTAAATGCTGCTTGCCAGAGAGCTTAGAGAGATTTCAGCTGCTCACCTACTTTGAGCTATTTTTAGATTTCTGGGTTTCCTTCTTTTTGTTGGTTTCAATAGCGCACCAGATAACACACAAATACTTGGACACAGAGCCATTGAGGAATGGTTGCCTTCAGGTACACACAGACGTGGGAGAAGCACCAACATTATTCCCACATCACAGCTCATCCTCCAGGAGACTCGCATCAGCTAACAGTTTTGCTTCAACAAGTACTGAATATGAACAAAGACTTTACCCTAATATAAGCAAAACATTGTAAGCAAACATATTTTTATATAAAAAATAAGGTCAAAGAACTTACTTACAAGGCAATGGCATAAAAAAGCAACAAAAAAAGACAGGCGCCCTCAGGCAATAACACATCTACCTATGCAATCTTAGTACTATTAGTGCTATCACTGAGTGCACTAGAAATCAATAAATGTTTTTAAGCTACTATTCCAAGAACAGGTGGAATATAGTCAACTAGGAGGTGAGTTGGGATAGCTGGAAGATATTTCAGTACATCTTTTCAGTATTTAGAAAAAACCCAAACATTTGAGCTGCACCATAAATAGCATGAATCAGAATGAGGCTATTAATCTTTGAGAGCCACACACAACTGAGATTAATCAGCTTGTCTCTCATAAACAGTAACCGCAACTCCAGAATAAAAAACATTTCCATAAGGCATGCACAGAGGCATTGACCTCTTTTCTGTATCTTAAAGTCACATCTTCATCACAAAACTTTAAAATACAGTTTCTTTTCTAAGACAACTAGGCAATTTAGTCTGATTTATAACATAGGAGAGATAATTAACTGAAATTTACTGGCTTATTGAAAAAGAGAGTATGAACAGAAAAGTGAGTGGGGAGAGGTCTATGTTACTCCCCCAGTGCCGCAGAGTATCAGGGCACCCAAGGGAGCTTTAAACTGGGAGGTGGCTGTGATGGGCATGGCACTACACAATCCCCCAGGAAAAATCATCTTTTTTCTGAAACAGGGTAAATTTGCCCATGCCAATCTCCAAGCTCCCACAACTAATGTGCCACCACAGTCTAAGATGGTGACTTAAAAGCTGCCATAGTTATCTTCAAATTCATGTGGGGCTGAAGCGATGGGTAGTCATATGCTGAATACGGTACATTTTTTTTTTGCCTAAAAGGATGAGAAAACAAGAAAATGGACCAAATCATATACACAATTTATTTTCATTTACCTATATATATTTTTAGAATGGCGCTCTGCTAGACAATTGGCATTTTTCAAAGATCAAGATCTTCATTAATTTCACTGTGATGATAGAGAGGTACCTGCAATAATGTTGTTTTTTTTTTTCTCTACATATAGTAATAATTGTTATATAAAATTTGATTAATCAAGAGAGACTGCTATCCTTCAAATTTCAGAGCTTGCTTGACTTCTCCAAGCAAAAACGTAAGTCAGTCCCATTTCCCCAAATACCCTGGTCCAGTTACAGGGAGGAACTTGTAAAAAAATTGTTGAATGAGAGGAAAAGGCCCAAAGCATGAAATACAGAGTGGCAGAACTGTGCTTCAGGGACACCATGCTCTTATTTTGACAGGATAATCAAACTTCAGGAGCGGCTGCATTCCAGTGCTTGAGCTGGACATGTAAGCAGAAGGAGGGAAGGCTGGCAGCGGTCCTGCCTAGCTGGCAGGAGGCTCAGAGAGGCTTTGTCCAGCCCAGGGACCATGCAGGAGAGGATTAAACATCCTCCTGCTCTAACTACCCAAGTGACAAGCACTCCAAATCACCGCACATGTTGGATGGGAGTGAAGTCTAAGAGTTGATGGGATGCTGACACACACTGACAATATTTTCACAAGTATTGTGGGAATAAAATTGATGGGCCTGATTACAAAGATTTACATTATCAATTTAAAGGGATGGCATCACTTACAAAAAGAGTGGAGAATTGGATCCTCACAGTTTTTAACAGTAAGCGTGTTTGGCTTTTGTTGGTTTTGTTGGAAGAAGGTAGAGAATTTACGTACATAATTGCACATAAATTACATATTTACAGACCATTTTAAAATATAATGACCTAGCTTTTAACTGTTACACATACTCAGCTCAAATTAACTCCAGAGCAAGCCCTGTGTTTATAAGCAGGGAAGAATGTGACTTAATTATTTCCAGTATTTTTAATACAAATTCTGTTTGTGTGTATAGAAGTGTGCTTATGGCTATCCATGTACTGGAGGATAATGGAGGGCTGACTTCGTGCACCGCCACAGACGCCTGATTGCATATTTATCTATAATGGACATTTCAGTGAAATGACCCAATAATTTTGCTGCCAACTTATTGCAACATTGCATGTTAATTGCTAGAGTGAGCTGAAAATAGATCTTAAAAGAGGACGTAGGTGGTCAGCCCCAGGGGAAAAGAGGAACTCAAGATTTAGTCTGTGATGTGGGCTATGTTCAAAAGAAAGAAGCAGCAGATCAGGTAGAGAGACGAATAGGAGCAGATGGAAAAAAGAAAAGCAGTGGTTATATGGGGAGCTACATTTCCCCACCCATCTGACCAGTGCCGGCCACTGTCTAAAAGGCTGAGCAGTATCAGCCCACGTGTGTGCATCTGGGAATACCTGCCACAGAAGTTTGGGGACTCCCTAGCATGTTTGCAGAGGTGGGTAATGGAAAAAGTAGTAGAAACATATTGGTCTGCTGAGAGAGTATCAGGAGCAGCAGAGATTGAAATCACTACAGCTGGAGAATACTTTAGCCCACAACTATCAGCCACTGCGCCTGCATGACTGTGGTGCCAGCAGGACTGGCTCTGGGACACGCTTTCACATACACCCTGCAGTGCACTGGCCAAACACCTCTCCAGCAAGGTGGGCAGGGAGGCAGCTGCAAACACCTAAAGTATTTATAATAGTAATAGGTATAATAGTAATATTTTTGACTGAAAAGTGTTCTTTCTTGTTGAAAGCAACAAATAAAAAAACCAAAAACCAGCCCTTCTACAATCTGTTCAAAGCACTTGTCTATCTGCTCTCCCATCCCAGTTGACACCAGTTCTGCTATTGCTGCTGCTGGTAGCTGCACTGGGGCCGCTCCTCAGGACCCTGCTCTGCTGCAGGAGCCACTGCACCAGTGTAGCAAAGACCCTGCCAAACTGGCACAAAAATCCACTGAAGAGCTTACAGCCCAAGTATTTCTTTACTAATATTCCTTACATTTTCTGAAGTAGCCTCGTCTTAATTGTGTTCATATTTGTTGTCCAGAAATTTAATTTCTTATAGTTCTTTAGTCATGTGTCAACATATCTAAAATTCCTGTAATATTTATTCCCCTTCTCTGGATAACCTTGTCAATCTTAATTATAGCTTAGGGTAGGCAAACAAAATTGAATGCGTCGCTCCAGATGAGATGTACCATTGTTCAATATGCTGCTGTAATATATTCCATACTTTTAATGCACCAAAGCATTTTAACTGCTGTTGCATACTGTGCAGATAGTCATTTGAGCTCTCAACCACATTTATTTATTTAGATTTCAACCTATAAAACATAAAATAATACATTTCCAAGACTCTAGGTGCCCTTGACAAATAATTAAAAATGCAACTCAACAAATTCTCAAATGGCATCAGCACATCAAAAACTTGTCTTTGCATAAAACCATACAAATGTCAAACTTCTTTACCTGAACTGTCAGAAAACTTTATTTCCTCCTGTCACCAATTTCCACTAAAATAGTATTATTTGCCTGCCTTTCTCACAAATTAAAAGCCCTTTCATGCCAAAGGTAGTAATGGCTTCTCCATTTCCAGGAGTTTCCTGCAGAGAGCTCTGCCAGTTCACAATTTAAACTGTGTTTGCAAGCAAGTCCCATTTAGCTCCCTTAGCCATGGCAGCCCATCAGACTTGGCAGCCTCTTGGCTGAGACCCACTCAACTTTGCACACCAACTATGTTAAATTGCACTAAAAAGGGAAGAGATGTTGCCTTTCCTGGCACTCAAAACTTATAGGATTGACCATGGGGCAAAGGATGGCTGCAGAGAGATCTAAGGGCACTTTTAAAGCTAAAAGGGAGGTGGTGAAAACTGGCAAGGAGCAAAGAGTATGCTTGTGGACCTGTCCAGTTCTCACTGGAGAGCCGGCTGAAGCAGAAGCAGTGTCGAGATACACAATGTAAGGTAAAAGTGGGCAACCTCAAGTGAGAGGGAGAAAACAGAATTTTGCCTATATGATCAATCTCCTTGTGTTGCAGGCATCTGCCTGAAGCAGCCCTACAGACAGTATGTATTAAATGGAGAGCTCCTATTTCACAGAATCAGAGAAGTCCCAGAGACAGAGGGTTGCTTGGGCTGGAGGGACTGGAGCTCCCCAGAGCACCCTCCTGCTTAGAGAAGGGGTGACTTCAACACCGGGCCAGCTTACTCTGGCATTTGTCCAGCTGGACCTTGCAAATCTTTTTATAGAGTATATTCAAAGTTGTATGCCCATCCAGCACCCAGCAAAGCTCTAGTGACATACGCCCACAGCCCACTTGAAAGCGTTGCTCCACATTCAACAGCCAGTGCTGGATCGCTGTATATTTACTACCGGATTTCTTCTTCAAAGCAGGTATTTTCTGAAACAGGGAGATGATAATTTAAATGTCCTTCCATTCTCATGTTGTGTTACTGGATTCCTATCTGATGTATAAGGAAGATATCAGAAGATGTCATGGCCAGTGGCGAAAGGATCATGTTAGTGAACTCAGAGATGACTCTTCCATCATCCCTCTTCTCTCTTGAGACTCAAAGGTCAACAGAGGAAAAGGGAAAACAAAGAAAACAAACCGAAACCTCCTAAATTCTTCTTGCTGTAGATGACCTCATTAAGACTCATACCTAACCTGTACTTCTTACTGAAACTTAACTATTATCTACATTTTAACTGTTCTTTCTTTAATTTAAGGACATTTAGAATTCATAATTGTTTTTCAAATTATGTGCTCCAGAAGTGCCATATGAGTCCACCAAGAGTCCTCATCTTAATCCTGACCTAGAAATGACAGGCTTGGAACTGGTCCTTCACAGATCCAATTAAACAAAAATATATGTACTATGTGGAGGCACATCTAATTAATTCTTGTACCAGCCTTGGATTTAGTGGTGGAGCTGGTAGTTCCTGCTGCACTTCTGAGCTAGCCAGGCTCTACCATCACCACTTAGTTTTGGAAGTGTAGCTAAGGACATAACAAGTCTTGTTTTTAAGTACCAAACACAGCGCTCCTTGACAGCAATATGCCAACTACCAAGTGTATCCCTTAGATAGAGAGGAATTAATCAGTCTTTAGACATTCAAGTTGCTTCAGGATTTAAAAATCCCAGCTGTGGAGGCTTCATAAAGAATGAGGTAGCACATACTGGTGAATATTTAAGATTTTTTGAAGTGCTCAGGATTTGCAGCAAATATTTTACAGTTGCAAGCAAATTTTATAGAGATTATTCAAGGGAATTAGTAAAATATCTCAGAAAGGCTCCTGCATTAACAAGATCCAACCACAAGGTGATGAAGCGTCTAGAGAAGTAAAATGTTAAAAAAGGTCCTATCACTTTAAAGACTTGATGCCTAAGGGAAAAGTTCTCTATAAATCATGTTTTCATAATGTAGACCAGAAAGTGTGGCTAGAGCACTTTACTCTAATTTTCATAAGGTGTCTTGAATGAGCAAGAAGTACCTATCCCTGAATACAGATATTTCAGAAAAATTAAGAAAAAAGTGATGTCTTAGTTCAAGCTTCCCGAAGGCAACTTCGAGCAGAGAAATACGGTCTTATTTAGCAAATTATGAAGGTTGAATTTCATATATGCTCTGTGATACTAGTAATTATTAAGGATTTGCTCCGAGGCCAGGCTCTCACTCCCCTTTTCAATTCTAGGATATGAAGGATGGGGGAAGCATGTTTCAACATCATCATCAACAATTAACTTTTTCCCATACAGATGGAAACCAAACGAATCATTGTCCATGTCATAAAGCGTTTTGTTAAAATGAATTGGAAATAATCAACACCACTTAAGTTAGTAATCAAGTTTCTACTAACTTCTACTAATGGGGCTCTGTTCTCATCCATTTCTGATATCCTCATGAGCTAAAAATCTTTTAAAGGGTTTTCACAGAATCACAGACTGGCTGAGGCTGGCAGGGACCTCTGGAGGTCATCTGATCCGGTCCCCTAGAGCAGGGGGCCCAGGACCATGTCCAGGTGAGTTCTGGATATCCCCAAGGATGGAGACTCCACCACCTCCCTGGGCAACCTGTATCAGTGCTCGGTCCCAGTAAAAAGTGTTTCTTGATGTTCAGAGGGACCCTCTTGTGTTTCATTAGAATTTATTTCCTAAGTTTTATTAAATGATATTTAGAAATAAAGCCTAAACTAAATTCCTCACTAAATAGCAAGAAAGCTACTAGAGAAAATAGAAAATTATATAATTATTAATAATATTGAAGGGGAAGAAATAATTTTTTTTAATTGTTTTGACCAAACTTAAGCTTAAAGACGAAAACATATATTCTATTGAAAACACCAAAACATTGTTCAAGGAAGAGAAATTATGGATAAAGTCTTCACATTCCAAAAGTAAGGAAGTTAGTATAGTTACATTCGTGGGCAGCAAGCTAGTGCTTAGGAAAACAGAAATTCATTAAATAAAATTGACTACAATTTGCCAGATAAAACCAGGATGAAGAAGTTTCCAAAGGCTTTTAAGAGCTAAGAGGTTCATGAGGCTGTGAAATTCATGAGGAATTTGCTTAGTATCAATTCATGGGTTTGTTTACTACTGGCTTTTTTCCTCTGGCATGTAAAAGGAACATTTTTGAAAGCAAAGTCCTGAGGTTGGAAAATTGCTTAAGAAATGCTGCCTAGAGGCAAAAAAGCTCCCTCCCCCCTCCCCCGATTAATTTTTAAGCTATTTAACATTTCAAAATTATGTCACATCATCTCAGTCTCAATATTACATTTCATTAAGGTACTTAATTACACATAGTTTGGTTTAGAGACTGTTCAGCTGCACATGGCCAAGCAAATGTTTAAACTCCTGTCTGAACTGGGTAACACTTGCAAAAAGGATTTCTCTCTCTCCTTCCACGTTGAAAAGGCAGTTTGTGTGCAACCAGAAGAATCTAGTTTATTTGTTGTGAATTGATTCAGTTTCTTCGTCATCCCCAGGGCACTCCAAAGTACAAAGGGTGAACTTCACGACTGTTGAAGGCAGCAGCCGGAGAAAGGGCTTGGCACTGCCCAAGGAACTGATCAGAAGCTCCCAGTTGTTGACTTGCTTGGTTTGGCAAACAATCGCTTTGAATTATTTTAGCCAGTGGTTTCCATGATGTTATTATTATCCTGTTGATATACTAATAATCCTTTGGACTACTGATAGTCCAGATGTGCTCTTCTAAGAGCCAATGCTCCTACTTTCAAAATAGTAAAAGCGAAAATCTTTATTCTCTGAAGCAAATCAGCAGCTACCACCAGCTTTACATATAAGCTAATTAATTTACTAATATTTATTTCTGTGTGAGCTACCAGGCAGTTAATATCCACAATTTCAAGAGAATATATACTGAGGAAGTTTGACCTGAAGGTGACGTATACCAGTGCTACTGCATTAGCCAAAATTTATGCTTGCAGAATGTTCTTTTTTCATAATAAACATGCCTTTTGCAAGCAAGACAAGAAATCTCATCATGCTACCACAGTGCTTTCAGACCAAACTCTCATAAACGTCGGTTTGCGCTCCCTTTTCCTGATTTCTTAAAACCCTATCGGTTTTTGAGACTGACAGGACTGGCTTTACAACACAGCAGCTGTTCTGCTCTGCCTAGTGCAATATTGATTCTTACAACAGGCTCTGTAAATATCAATATTTTTGTGCTTCAGGCAGACGAAAAGCAGCATAGTGAAATGTACCCTGCCAACCAAACATGCCGGGTCAGTCTGGAGAGAGCCAAGACAAGTTTAATGAGAAAGTAAAACAGAAAGGAAGAAAAAGATCTTGGAAATAGAAAATAAGCCATGGAGGAAGAGCTGGGAGCTCAAGTGAAATAGAGGAAAGGTAGGCAGAGAAACTGCAAACACTCTCTGGGGGCATGCCAAGCCTGAAAGAGAAGTAAGTAAGACAGGGCCAACAGAGAAGACAGCCGTAAGGACAGCAGGGAGAACCACCAGGACCAGAGAAGTAGGCTGTTAGGTTTTCTCATTTTCTGATTAATTTAACTAAATCCTACTTGCCTGTCTATGACAGAGTGCTTATATTGGTGTCATTAAATAGTGTTTCATAGGGTTGAAAAATCTTATAAAATTGAAGAAATTGAAGTTGTGTTTTATTTATTTCACGGTTGACCTTTATTCCAATGGACATGGAGTTGTCACCTTCCTAAACTTGGCTCAGATGTGGTCTTCAGTGGAATTCAACTGGCCAATATCTAATTGTAAAGAGGGAACATGAAACAGGACATTTTGGGACAGAAGCCAGAGCCCAGGATGGGATCCAGACCTTGTCCTGGTGTGGAGTGGGTTGGCCAAGGGCTTTGCAGAGGATTTTGAGGGATCCCAGAACCTCCTGAACCTTTCACAGCCAGGAAGGTGCTGCAGACCTGGAGCACCATGCCCCTGCCACACCAGCCTTGAATCATGTCCCTGCAGACGAGAGATTTGTCATACCCTGCATGGACAGTTTCTCCTTGCATTTAGAGATCATGAAAATAAAGAACGGGCAGAAATAGTCTTACTGGCACATTTGCTGAGGGGAAGCCAAGTGGAGGAGGCAAATTGCAAGACGTGTGAATATGTTTAGTGTTTTTTCTCATGTTACTACTTAGCTGTAGTTTCAATAATTGCTTTACATAGTGGATATAACAGAAAGCTATAGACAAAGCTACATTTTTTAATTATTTTCTGATGCCAAACATTATCAAAATTAGAAAATATTGTACAGCTAAATGGAGGGAGGTATGAAGCACAATATATTCCCTGCGTGCTTTTAATTTGGTTTATGTTTTTAGGTAGGTTGCTCACTAAAGTTTTAATGAACTAGTAATTCAGATGGAAAAAGGTTTGGAATGCCAAATTCTGAAAGTTTCCTGTAATTTTTTATTAAGCCACAGAATTAAATAGACTTTCTGTGAGGGACTACTCTTTCTATAGAAAAACAAAGTAAAATAACATAACAAAACCTACCTGTTGCCAATTCTACTTTTTCTGAGACTCAGATTTTACAGCTGCTAGGAAGAACACTGCCAGGAACAGGAATTCTCGTGTTTCCAAAGTCCCACATGTTGCCATCAAACTCCAACCCATGGAAAGAGAGAAGCTTTTGGTCCTTCTGAAGAGCAGTCCCTCTGCAAGGCTGAGCACCAGCCCAAGGACTCGTCTCCCCAGCCCAAACCAGCACACTGGGCATGACCCATTCAAGCAATAAAGTGCTAAAGAGGCAGCTTGGGCACGTCACTACTATCAATTTAATTGTCCACAGGAAGATTCTGGAAAGGAAAGCCTGAGAAACCCCACCAGCCTCTCCTGGTGCTGCTGGAGGAACGGTGGGTGTGTGGGCTCTCAGTGATGCTTTTTTCACCTGTCTCTAATGTTATTCCCTGAACTGTAGTGCAGGTGAGCCCCCTGTGAGAACATGAGCTCCCCAACTGTCTATTTGAGATATTCTGTCTAGATACTGAGTTCTCCCACAAAAATATTTTGGATGTATTATTAAGGTTCAAAGTCATGTTTCCAAAAGTGAGCAAAATGACAGAATTAAGGTTTGGGGTTGTTTTTTTTTCCCCCTCAGAGCCTTAAATTGGCCTCCTGTTACCTGGACTATGACACAGAGTTTATTTAAATGAAGAAATTATATTTTTCCAGTTAAGCATGAAACTATCTTGCATATATTCTTAGCACAATAGTCCATGTCAAACTCCTCCAGCATTCCCTCACCCAAATGCTGATCCTACGTATTTCATAATTTTTTTAAAGATATTTTTATGTGCTAAAAATCATGTGACTTATGAGCTCTTAAATAAGAATATAACAGTCTTCCAATGTGAACTGAGAAAAACTTTTTTTTTAGAAGAAAACATATTTCAACCAGGTGTGCCATTATTATATATGCCATTAATTAGGTACTTTATTAATTTAAACGTTTTTCCACGTACCTCACACAGATCTAAAACAAAATATTCAAACACATTTAGTGTCTATAAAAGGGTAACTTCAGCTGTGAAAGAGAACAGATTTCCATTCTCCTTTTTTTTTTTTTTTTGGCACTTGCTGATGTCCAGTTACATTAGTTTGTAAAAATGTTTCCAGCTTTATCAGCCCCTAAGTATGTGCCAAACTAAATGTGAATTTAAAATTCTGAGTAAATAAGTCCTACACATGAAGTCCCTCAAAAACTAAGAACATGTAATAGAAACAGTTTATACATCTTAAATGCCTATAATCATAACACTGTATTGAAAAGTGTGATATTTGTTCCATCAAGAAAAAATTAGCTTTTTAGGTAAATTCTTGACAAGACATAGCCTTAACAGCTCACATTTTTTCCTGTGCTACATATGATTTTGATGGAGAAAAACAGAGGACATTTCAGACACATTATGCATTTTCACATTAAGTAACAAGCAATTAACTAAAGTACATAATTGCATCTTAATGCAGCAAAGGAGAAAATAACAAAAAAGGTTTGATAAAACTGTTATAAAACTAGAGGTTTGATAATAGTTATAACAAAAACCAAAACAAAACAAAATTGGGGGGTGGGGGGAGCAAGAAAAAACCCCAGAGACACTGAAATCACTCATACCAGGCTAAAAATGAAGGTAGATAAGATTCTCAAAGCCTGCATCCCTTGTTCAGCAAAATGTCTGTGTCAGACTTGCAGATGGGGTCACTAAATACACGTACGCACAGCTCCAACACCATCAGCGCCGTACAGAAAATTACCAAGCTAAGAAAAATAACATTATCCAGCTACTCTTCTTTGTACTCAGCTTGCTCTGAGAATATTTCCTACATACTATGTTATCACAGGTTTCCACAGCAAGGGAAAAATAGATGTTCTGAAGAAAAAGAGAGCCACATAATACAAGGCAGTTTTGGAAAATGCAGTGCACTGAAAGCCCGGGGCCCAGAGCTAGGTTAGGTTCATGAAAACAAATTAGAGTAAATAGTACCAGTGCAGCTTGCACTGCTTCCAGTGAAGACTTTACAAACTCAGGTGAAATGTATCCAGCCAGTGCAGGGAGTAAAGTTCTGCATCTGGTGGCAAACAAGAAAAAAAATGCAAATTTGACCTGTTTTAGAAAAGGATTATCCAGTGTGGTTAGCTCTGGCAGCAAAGTGTCAGGTTCAGCTATAGAAAATGTTCTTGTACCCACACCTGGTCTTTTCAGCAATGGACAGACCACCCATCACTGACGAACAACAGGTAATACCTCAGTTGGCTGATACACTCCTCCCCAGGGGTGATGATAAGAATAAATATGGAAATATTTATTTAAGGTTAGTCTCTAATTATGGAATTGCATCTAGATGCAGTTGGCAGAAGTATGTTTTTCATGTTCAAGTAATCAAGAGACTGGATGCTTTTCTCTGACATCTGGACTTGCTCAAAGTCATCGATAACCTTGTCATTCTGAAAGACAGTCTTCTGCAATCTGCTCCTTCTCTCACAGACTGCTCGTACTTATCTTTTAGCATGTGCAGAGAGACGACATCATTATACCAACCCTTCAGCAATGAATGCCAATTCAATTCTGGTCAGAGAATCTTTATAAAATCAAAAGCTCTCTTGTAAGGGGTCTAGGATCTAAAAGAGCTCACGGACCAACTTTACAGCTTTCCAACAGAAGTGCATTTGTTAGGTGCACGTCCTTGGGACGGGCTTCCTGCAAGGTCCACTGGTGCTGACATTTGCCATGGCGTGACATCTGCACAGAAGAAACCTATTTAATAATTCTCTCTGACTCTTCTCCCTTGGATCCTTTGAGGAAGGGTTGTCTTTAACGAGGGTGAGGGGGATCTGGTAAAGATGGGTTTATTATAATTACCTCAACTCCACATTGGGGATAGCAATTATGATAAGTCTTTCCTAAGTACACCAAAAGCAGATAGATAAAACAATGGAAGATGTGTCACACATTGTGCAAAACAGTGGATTTTAAAAGGTAAACAAAAGGGGTAAAGAGATGCAATTTTCTACCAATAAGTTCTACTGCTATATCACAAATCCCCTTCAGGTGATCTGGATGAGCTCGGCAAACACCAACCTTGGCTCAGCAGGTGCTGATGAGAATTCAGACACCACAGAGAGGAACAGGACAAGAAATAACCTAAGAGCTGAAGGAAATATTGGTGTGTGCAGTATGTCTGTGAGAGTACACCAGTGGGAGTGATGATGTTCACAGGGAAGGGGAGGGAGGAAAAGCTCTGAGATTACAGAAAACACCCACGGCCATTTTCTGGTGTCTTCAAACAGAAACACCGCTGAGTAGGCGAACGAGCGGGTGACACTCCATGAGCAGCACTTCCTTAGAGCATGAAGAAAGATTAGCAGAGGGATAATGAAGATAAAACAGGGATGTGTCAGACAGGATTTCATGGAAGGCAGGAGTCCAGCGGGGCTGCATCTCATCTTCCAGATGTTAACTATTAAACAGTGATGTGGTACTCGAAAACGGACATTTTCAGGGATATTTCAGCTTCTTTCAAAATCAACTTCTGCACCACGGAATACCATATCTGATTCTGCTCACCAACTGACTGCAGGTATGCAAAGGGAATACAGAGTAAGGAAGCAGAAAATTCTAAAAAAACCCATGGAAACAAAAAGCTTAAAAACACCAGAATAGTTTCCATTAAGAAGGGCAGCAGAGGCAGCTCAAGGTCACATTTACAGCACAGGGAGAAGTAGGGGGATGCTGAATGTGCATGAGCACCTCTTGTCACCATGCTATTGTTATTGTTAACAATAACCTAAACCACAGCATTTTCCGTGTAGAGAGGTTGGCAGATTGCAAAGGACGTGAGTGTGACCGTGTCTGCTTTTTGGAGACAGAAGTTGACACTGTCTCTGAGTCGGGCAACAGCTAAGCTGAGGAGGTGTCTGTCTTGGCCAGGTCACTGCCATGGCCAACATCAGGAACTTCAGAACAGGCTTCACAGAGTCAGTCCTAAACTGTTTGCTTGAAAGTTTCAAACACCTAAGTATGCCCTGGGATAGTTCAGCCCATTATTTTCTTAAAATGCTTTATGTGAAAATAAAAATTATTATAAAATATTGCTTTGTACATGGCAGAATTTAATAAGGGCCATTGGGGTTTAGTGGGTGGTACAGATTTACTGAGAAACGTGACACATACTTCATGACATGGCAACTTCACTTTGTGGCTTCTCCTGTCCTCTCACCGCTAGCAGGACAGAGGCACAATGATTTGCCCATAGCTGAGGTTACACAAGAAATTGGTAGTTGTAGAGCCAACTCAGACTGGCCACTCCTTCCATATTGGTTCATTTGAATACACACATCTCAATTCTTACAGCCTGTCTTCAAATTTCAGTAGGCAAAAGCACTAATTTGGGACAGAGGGCTATGTGTGCACGTGTGTAAAAGGCAATGGGGTGATCCTGCTCAGGCACTTAAATTTAAAAAATAATAGCTAAGCAATTTTTCAATGAACACTCAAGACTCTTAAACACCTGTATACAATAATAAATTATAATGATCAATATTATTTTAAATAAAACTGTTAAACAATTGAAGTGATTTCTCATTACTAGTGCATTCATAGTTCTTTATTCAATCTTAGGAGCAAATCTTCCTTTTGACCAGAATATTGTTACATAAAATAACACCTCTCAGCAAGCTGTGCCACAAAACATACACCTCAGGAAAAAGTGGATATTCACAGGTATATTTTATTAGCGATGCAAGCAAGGTGGTTTTATGCTGAATTTCTAAAGAACAGTTTTTCAGATAATTTTCCTGAGGTTACTAGGAATTGCATATAATGATGCAAAACCAGATCTTCTGGAAAGTTTCCAGAGCAGTACTACACTCCAACATGGTGATCGCTATATTCAGCATGGTATTTATTGTCACATGAAATACTTCATTACTATTAGGAAACATCTGAATGTTGCTAACTTGCTAAATCTGACTATTACAGACCTGTCCCCCCTAATTTTTAACATAAAACCTGATCACATCAACCTCATTGCTTTAAAAGGACTATGCACTCTGACGTCTTGAAAGGTGAGTCCAGATTTCTGTGCATATTATCATACTAACATAATTAAATTGGTTCTGCCTTTAGGGTAGCCAATTGGGCTGTGCAAATGTGGTCGCTCATGGAGTTGTTGAAATAATTTGCCACTTGAGAGTTATAGTAAAACAATTCAATCCTGCTTTGCTACAAAAAGGAATTAACACAGAAACATGAAGTCTATCAATCTTCCAACAAAAACTATATAGTCTGAGAAGACAACCTCCTCCACGTTCTCCACTTACATGAGGAGCTGGAAGCCTATGCCACACAATCCTGTTTATGTGAGCTGCCTATTTTTATAAGTGTCATCGGATTTGTAGAAATAGTTCTGTGAATAGCAGTCATGCAAGTGAAGCTGAGCCCCACAGTGCAAGCAGTGGCCAGCACTCCTGACCGCACAGGACTCCCCCATTTAAACAAAAGTACAGACGTCACCAGTAAGGTGATATCACACATTAGTGGACATTTTCTCTAATTAGAGATATGTAGGAACAGCTGAATTGCAATCCCATTTTAAAGAAAGGGAGAGGTTTTCCTTAGCTGACCTAAACAATATAGACCTTTTTTCAAATTTTCCTTCTGAATGTTTGGCTTCAAAAGCAAGGTACTGGTGAGCCAGCTTGGACTCAAGTCATACAGCTTCGCTCTGCACTGTAAAATATAAAATATTTGCAATGATGCACAGAAATAACCAGCTAATCCACACGGTAAGGCACAGTGTTAAAGACGATGCACTCGATGGACCATGGTGGGGTAGAGGACAGGGTGTGCTGGGCGTGGCTGGTTGGCTTTCCCCATGCTCCAAGAGCTCCAGCCTCAGCCATGTGGGATCTCCTGGCTCATGGTGCCATGGGCACCTCCAGGGATGTACCCTTTGGTTCTCCTTCCACCCAAGAGGTTATTGTTGACAATAACAATGAATGAATTTGAGCAATAATAAAGTTTTTAAAAAGATGATGATTATTTTCGATAGTTTGAAGGTAGTGCAGCAACCCCCAAAAATGAAGGATTTAGACTGGGGTTTTACCAAGCAGAGGCTGAACAAAGGAGGAGTAGAGCACCAAGCTGGAGAAGCATTATTTCCTGAAGGGTTGTCTCGACAATGTCACTGATTTAGTTATTACTCTATTACAGAGTTAATCTGCAATAGCATAGGATACACTGCCTTTCTCCTGTAATCATATATTTTACTGAACATCCTTCAGCTTACTTTCATATTCAAACCAGATGAACATTAGGGACACTAATAAAATAATATTTGCAGAGCTTGAAACAGCCTTGGTTCTTTAACAAAAGAAAATTAGCAGGCTGTGAAAAGGTAAACAACATTTTAAAACATCAAGCATGACAGACAAACAACTGATTTGTTCAAAAAAGTAAGGATCATTATTTCTCAGAAGTGGCCATTATTTTTACACAAGCTGAAGGCAACCCCAGCACCACCCAAAACGAGCGCCAGCACCTCTGGCAACACCACACATTAATGAAATGTCCTCCGAGCTGCAGACACAGCCAGAGCTTTCTGTGATCTGTCACTGCTTTCATGATGGTATCTATGATGACAGAGACACATTATCCTGTATTTATTCCTACAGTTCACTACATAATTTTATTCATATATTCTATTACATAATACCAATAAGACATACCAGCCAATGAATTTTCATGGGATCATTACACTTCTCAGAAGCGGATGAAGTCAATCAGGCTTGTCCAACATCATCAAATCAAAACAAAGTAAAATAAAAGTTATTGCCATCATAATTGTAACTTTTTACTTTCATCAAGAACCACACAATGCTAGCCTTTTTATACCTCAGAATATACTTCCTTTCACAGCCACTATTACATGTTCACAGCTATAAATATAATAAGAAACAAAGACTAGGTATTTTGGGTATATGGAATTTTGACATTCAGAATTCTGATATTTTTTTATTTTTTAGTATTATTACTTTCTTTCTGTAAAAATAGATGCCTTAGCTCCAAGTATCTAACCACAAAGAAGAAGGAAGAGAGTTAGCTAACAAAATTAGCCTAACGTTTTACAGGCATAATAATGCTGAAAGGCCCCATAAGTAATAAATAGATGTTTATCAGTTTTGAGTAGAATACAGAACACTAAGAGGCACAAGGCAGTTGGAGATATACAACAAATAAATTTCCTTTGTTGCTACTGCAACCACTTATTTCGCTATTAAACATCTCATAACAGGACAAGCAAACATATTAACCCATTTAATAGCATTTTCACTACTGTGATGTTGAAGAATTTACCAACATTAACACTAATCAAAATTACTTGTTATTCAGTAGTGATTGACATTCCAGTGGGTGAATGAAATCCGTATTATTCTCTCTTGAAAGATTTTAGTACTGCCATCCCTAAATATCATAGACCCTACAAGCCCATGAAGAGGAATAGCAGACCATGCATGTTGTCTGACATAGCCACACTCTACTGCTGTTGAAAACAAAATCGCACATTTTACTCCACTCCCGTGGGGACAGGAATACAGAACAGGAATGCAGAAGCGTTGAAGACCAGCTCATCCATATCTGGGTGATGCTGACTGTGGTGGTCCTCAACATAAACGGGACCCACATCAGGGCAATTATGAGCATATGCTAGGAGTACCTACTCTATACTGGGGTATAGATCCTCTTCTGTGGTTATATGAATATAGAGGGAAACACAGAAATTATATTCTAAAGTGCAGTGATGAAAGCGTTACCCAAATAGATATGTGAAAGACAAATAGCTTATGAAGCTCTTGTGGTTTTCCAGAAATAAAAGATACAGTGGAAATGTAAGAAAACAGAAAACAGATTCTCCATGGTGTAAGTCAGAATAGTCTCCCACCACTGATGGAGTGGTGCTACTTGATACTCAGTTGAGACCTGCTAAGCATTCACAGCCAGGGTGTGTGTACAGTGATACCCAAAACTTGTAAGAAATAAAACCTTTACAAACTCAACAAGGTAGAATATTAGCATTAGAAGAGCTATGCCCTTTAGGCTGAAAGTATGATGCAAATAGTTGCCAGCATCTCATCTCTAATTTCTGGCATAATTATTCTATGTTAGGAAAGATGCTAATCTGAATGTCCATTTAGAGTACTGATCAAATTGATGTCACTGTTGGAATTCAATTATCTTCTTAGGCTTTCAGCACTGCAACCTAAGGCAATGTGTATGTCTAGCACGACATCAACATTTGCTTATGTGCCGAGATAATCAGAAGTGACAAGAAAGTGAATCTTTTTTAAAAAAGGACTACCTTTAAAATAGTACTGTTTGCTGAATAGATTTTCCCAGGGACGTTTGAGAATCGTGCACCCCTCTGCCCCAGTTTCCCATCACCAAGACCAGTGCCTGCCTCCTCCATCAGAATAGTGTCCGATGAGCCCATGCCCCTTGGCTCTGCAGCTGACCACAGTTTGGTGAGAGCTGCTGCAAGCCACAGAAATGCCCAGATTTGTACCTTCCCAGCAGTGAGATGTGGAGTAGGATCATGAGATTTTAAGCATCACGAGAGACATAAAGATTAATCAGGATTAATCCCCACCAGTCAATATAGAACCTCACCCTAGACCATGAGAAACAAACTAAGTGGTGGGAAAGTAAAGGCTAAGTGGAAACCCTGCAGTGGGGACAGAGACTGCTGGCTGTGGCAGAGCAGAAGGAGTTTACATCCCCAGGCAGTGAGTGGGGTCCCTGCTCCAAATGGGATCGTGGAGGGGATGAGGGACCCAGCGCTAGGAAAGGCTCCTGTGGAGCTGCTAACCCCAGCTATTGCCTGAGCCTTGGAGAGAGGAGCAGAGAGGGGGCTACCAGCCGAGGAGAACACAGCCCAGAACTGCTCCTCCACATGCTGTGGGAAATCCAGCTTGCCAAATTATCCCTCAGGTACAGGGATTCAAATGTACAAGTCTTGATTGTGCTTCTGATGGCAAATCTGAGTAGCGATGCCTTAAACCTTGTGCTTTGCATGCCAGTACTCCACTGCCAGTGAGAACCCTAACTGTAGCATTGCACCGTGACCTGGTCTGTAACTCGGGAGCTTATACTCCACACTCACTTAATAAAACTGATATATAGAAGCAGTCTTAAATGGGATTTGGAGGTATTAATTGTGTTCTGTAGTTCATACTTCCTTTATTTCCAAAGATGTCAATTGGCCTTTCCATCTTGGCATAACTAATCTACAGGGAACATGTGTACAGAGGTTTTATGCACCCCTTTGACAAACTAAAATAAGTGTGTTGGTTTCCTTTTTTCTTTGAATCTGAAATCCTGAATTAAAACCAAAATATTTTCATCTAGCCACAGGGCCTTCTGTATTTACATTTACCTATAAACTCTGGTATTTGTTTCTATACCCAACATGAGACTAGCACATCCTTTTTTTCTTTTCTACTTAATTTTCCACCTAAAAAATTCTAGTCATCTGCACAGATTTGCCTTAGTGGGAGGTCTTTTGCTGGCCACTGGCAATATTACCAGATGCTGAAATTTTGTAACTCTCATTTGAATGGTAATTGTGCTAAATATTCTCAGCTTGCTCTTTATACATCAGTTGTTAAAAACACATTAATAATGCAGATAGAGTCCTAGTAAGGACCTGATGAAATGTACAGCCATCCCAAACGTAGCGGAGCTTCCCATGAACTTACCTAGTTCAAAAATAGCCACTACTGTTTCAGAAAAAAAGCAGACTTTTGAAGTAATCCTCTAAATAAATTCTTTGCTTGGAAAAAACTTGAACATCCCATTGCTGCATGACTACTGACAGCTTTACTAAATGTGCTTCAGCTTATGGTAATGGGAAGAATTAGCAAGGTCAGGGATGCTGCCTGCCATGAAGAGGCTCTTTTGTTGAGTCACTGACAACTCTGGAAGCACGGATTAGGATACAAGGAGGAAAAAGAAATGCTGAGATAAGGCTGGAGGCTTTTCAGTGTGTTTTTAATGTTGCTTGGAGAGGCAGCTGCTGCCTGTTTTTGAGATACAAACAACGGTAACATATTTAATTGTAAAATGGATAAAGACAATGAATTGTAAATGTTTTTAAAGGAATATATTAATGAATGTAGTATATGAAATGAAATTTAATTAAAGGTGTAAAGTCATAAGCCTTTAAAGATAAAGTGAATTAACTAAAAGGCTTTATAATGAATTAATAAAATACATGAGCTGCAATTGAAATAGATTTTGAAGGTATTTTAGATAGTTCTTGTATGGAAAAACAGAAACACATGACTAACTGTTAATTGGTTTTGATTGGGAAAGAATAGTTGCTGGCTTCATTTTACTTGAACATACCTTTTTATTTATGCATATTTATTTGCTTATTTTAAATACTAATAGAATAATAGACATTAGGTAGCTATGCAAACAACTTAATTACCTTAGGTAATCAAATTAATCTCCAACAGTGTAAGTAAGGCCCCCATAGGATACGGCATGCTAGAGTTTCTGTCTCCAGCTCTGCTGAAAATTTCTCAGTAACTAGAAGTGACCACCTCATAACCAGTAATTCTTAATAGAGACCAACGCACATGATCTCACTGCCTGCTCTCTGCCTTTGTCTCATCTTCTACATTTTACAGTTCCTTGCATTAGAAACTGTTCTTTAGAGAGCTCAAAACAACTTTGGGAAGAGCTCACACAACACATCTACAAAATACCCACTTGTTTTTCCCACCTGTGCCTCACTGACACTGAGAACAGGAAGAATCTGTAGGAAACAGCCTGGATTTTCTCTCTCCTTCCAGAAACTCAAATACCCTACATTCTATCCCAATTTTTCAGTTCAGTTATCTCATAGTTATTTTTACAAGGATGTCATTTATCATTTCATATTTGCCATGTGAAAAGAAAAAAAAAGTCTGCAGCATCCCTTCCGGTATGAAGGGATGCTACATCTCAACTACTTCTCTTTCCTGGTGCCCATGCCATTTGAGCACTTAGAGGTCCAGGTCTCCCACTCAGGACTGTCAACACACCATGACAGATTTTTTTATTTTGTTTTGTTTAAGGCTAAAGACTAAGTTCAAGAGCTTCACATCTTCCAGTTCATTATTAATATTATTGTTCTATTTTTTTTAACTTTTCTTCAGTTAATCCATGTTTTTTCTTTCTTTTCAAGTATATAGATAAGAATATCATGGTAACACACAAAGTCGTTAGGTATATTTGGATGGACTACTAAGCTAAGGTGATATCACACTGGTAAAAGCACTCCTATCATCTCCTATGTAAAATGGATATGTCAGCTTTTACCCAATCTGTCATTAGGATGAGCTGATATAATCTGACCTAAAAAGTACTCACTTAAGGGAAAATAGTTTTGAAAGGAGATGACTCTTTAAACTACCAAAATATATAGAGATCTAGTGACTAAAATTTCAAGACAGATTCAGTTTAAATTAACACTGGACAAGTTCATCCTAGGTTTCCTGTGACACATGTGAGCCTTCAGGTAAAGACGGATTTCTTTTAGAAAAGGTGTGTTTTAGCTGAAAAAGAAGTTGTGGACTGGATAAAAAAATTACACAGTCAGATTTTGCAGCACATAAGATTAGATAATCATTAATGGTTTCTTCAAGGTGTAAAATCTATAAATCAATTCCATGACAATATTTCATGGTACATTTTACACGTGTCCACATTAGATGTCTAGTTTAGATCAGGTGTGAACTCCAGAGGATCTCCTGGAGACTGCCTCTTCATCATTGCTTGGTTCATACCAGAGAGATCATAGAGCACCACAGCTGCTTCGAGAAGAAACTAAGCTGGACAAGATGCTCAGGGATAGCATGCACAGCACCCCACCAGCTAATGGGCAAGACAACATGGGACTGCACCACAGGCACCCAAAATACAGCAGCTGAAAGAAGTGTACTGTGGATACTGGCTCCTTTGGGGAAGCTATTCTGCTCCCCAGCTCTTCTCCTACATGCCCCAGGGCTTGCTAAGGCAGCCATGGCCTTCAATAACTGTGGAGAGCCCTGAGAGGAGGACAGTGGTGGGATGGCACAAGTTCTGAGAAGCAGGCATGGGTAGGAGAGCAACACTGCCCCAGGAAGTAAAAGGAGAATGCAAGAGAGCATCCTTAAGTGCACCAGAGAGCTACTGCAACTAATTATTTCAGAAATACAGCCTTAATGTTTAGCTGACATGTCAGTGATGAAAAATTCATTAACAAAGGCTATAACATCTGACAGCTCTGGCCAGATCTACCATGTTCTCTGATTCTAATATATGCTTTAGTTGTCAGATACATGGATGATCAGTCTTTGTTATATATTTTCATCTTCAGAAAATGTCTACATGTAAATATTTCAGAATCTGTTGTTCTTCTTAAATTATGCTGCACTACAAAGAACTAAACACTTCATGTTGAGAACCACAAGCCAATAGGAGGTGGGAGCCCTGAAATCTTCAGGGACATTAGTCGTTAATAGTTTTTAAGCGTAATTGCTGGAGACTAAAAACAATCTTAAAAGCCTTCTAAAGAGAAGTAACAATCTAAATGAAGTGATATCCGGCCATAGTAGGACAACAACCTAGAAAATAAAGGGCATTTTAGCTTAGCCAAGTGAAATTCTGTTTTCTAGAGAGAAAATAAAATGAGAGAAGTAGAGAAAATGAGGGAATCGACACATAAAGTTTTTAAAACTTCCCAGAGTACCAACCATAACAATGTGAACTCTGTGGATAATAAAAATGATGCCTCCTGACACTTCATTTGAAAGACGAAGTTGTCCAAACAGAGTCCAAGAGCAGTAACTACAGAACCACGACCACAGATTTTAATCTACAGGTAATTTGAAATTTCCTTCAACAGAGGGAAAGAAAATTTACTGCATTGAGATGACTTATGGTCAGCCTGAGGAGGGTGGCAGTGGTGGTCCTCATGGGACATGAGGGAAGAGTGGCAGCTGGGTGTTTTTGTGATTATTGGAGAGGATGCCTTTGGATGCCTTTCTCACATCATCCTCCAAATCTGAGACCACTGAGCAGCCTCCAGGACTGCAACAGCCAGACACTGAAATACCCAGTGCTAGGAGGCAAAAACTTGATAGAGATCCTTCACAGGAAAAACATATTGGCTGTTTTCAGATTTATGTTCAAGTGTATGTATTTCTCATTTAAACATCCCTCAATAAATAAATAAATTGAAAAGAATCCAGAATGAGGCATCAGCTGCAGCCTAAAAATACTGTTAAATAAGTAAATACATCTAAGCCCCAGCAAAATGCCCAGGTTGATTTCTGTCAGGGCAATAGCCCAAACTCCTCCTTGATCTTAAGCACGTACTGGAAGTGGCTTAACAGTTACAGTGATCAGATAGACCATGAGTTCAGATTTTCATGTCCTGAGTCAACCAACAGCAGCAACAAGTCTGTGTAAACACTGGGTCAACGCCACACCACAGCTGTGTGATCACTAGCTCACTTATGCATTCCCTTTTCTTCCATTTTTGTTTCTCTTGGGCATTTCTCATTCTATTTCACTTAACTACATCTGTTGATTTTCCACCTAAAGTTTACATATATAATGTATTGACCTGAAGTTTACATATATAGTATATTGCTTTTTTTTCCCTTATTGTTCTGGTTGCATTGAGTTGCCATTTCAACCAGAATTTCTTTCACTGATTGAAAATGGATATACTACAAATGTCTCTGAAACCAGGCATATTTCTTATTATAAGAGCAGGCTCCAACTGCAGTTAGTTCACCTGAAAGCTCTGGAATATTAAGCCATGACCCAAGTTTGAGTTAATGATCTATTATCATCCATGGGTAGCCACTGTCGAAGAGTACTCCAACACAGAGAAAATATATTTTTCTCTTTCATTAAATTCACGTATTAAAACGTAGTTGTCAAAACAATACAAATCAAATGGGCACTTCACATATCAGACAGAATGGCCTTTTGGAGATGTGCATAGGCTTATGAGGTTCATTCCGTCAGGGAGCCTTTGTTTGCACAGGGGCTACAGAGCACAGCAGCCGGGGAGTTTTACTCGATGCTGTCTTCGCTGAGCTGTGCAGCTTCCAACCATATTTACTTAAGATTTTGGCAAAGGTGCTATCCTTGCCCTTAACAAGCTTAGCTAAGCTTTTACAAGCCCATGGCAGGTTCTGCTTGTCTCACATAATCTGATGGGATGAAGTACTTGTGCCTGTACTGGAAAATAATTGCTTGCCTATCTTCTACGGTGCTTTTAAACCTTCTCCTGTATGGCTGAAATAGCTTCTTCAGTTTGCTGGTATAAATTCTGCCAGATAAATGTGTTTTCTTTTCTCCCTTCTGCTTCCCAAGCTGATAAACAGGCTATTATGTTATGCTATATAGACTGTATGTAACCAGCTGAAAACAATATAAAAGGCAATTTCACTATGACTTGATCTTAAATTCAGAAGGGAAGAACTTTCAATATTTTTTCTTCTCTGCAATAGCAAAGAAAAATAAAGTTATTCTGAAATGACCAGAAATGTTATTTTTGGTTGTAAAAATATGCATTAAATATGAAAATGGCGGTTCTATTAACACAGAAGAACGAGAGAGGAAGAGCAAAATACCATCCCAACAAAAGGTACAATGACATTAATTTCCATGAGCATGTCGCTGCACAGGCAGCCTGGAGCAGTCAGGCACATGAAGAGAAGGCTCACTTCTCTTCATGGCATTGACAGAGAAAATTTTCATGCACTGATGCATTTACCTTTTAAGTCAATGGGACTTTTTGAAAATGGTATTCTTCACTTCTACTTGCCTTTCAGTCCTGGGTTATACCTACCTGCTTGGACTGTAAACCACTTTAAGCACTGAAGGGCAGACTATAATTCCTTTTTACTGGATGACATGTTCCTCATCTTCTGAGAGAGACACCAAAGCAGAAGATGCTGCATGCTCCCAGAAGCAGGGCCAGGGCACTCTCTGCTGAAGTCCAGCCCTCCAATCATCAGCCTGCCAAAGCCACACTCCTACCCTCATCTGCATTTGGTACTTGATGCTTGCATTTTGAGAAAATATTTCCAAAGTTCAGCACATCTCCACACACTGCTTAATTGTCTTGAGAAATGATACTAAACATCTAAGACCTTCAGTGACAATGGATATGCTATTTTTGTAATAACCCTCTGAATAACCCTCTGAATAACCTTCTCACCCTTCATTATGGACCGAACAGTGCTTCAGGATGACACTGGAATACAAAAAGTCTGATGGTTTTGTTAATAGATTTACCTTGGTTTTACACTAATATAAACAAGATGAGATTCAGGCTTTATCAGAATTTCCTGACAAATGTATTTATACCTATTGAAAAGAAAGCTCCTCTTCTTGTGAAAAAGGCACGCAAATGAAACCATGGTTACAGAAGTTGTCTTGTATGTTAAATAATGTAATATTGAATCATTTAAAGTCTCTAATCTCGTTAGGATCAAACTGTAGCAAAGGATTAAAATAGAGACTAGAAACAGTGCAGAAGCATACCCTGTCCTTCTGCAGCTATAAGGCAAAAGTTTTTACCCTATAAAGACTAAGTTATAGAATGGGTTTTATGTTACTAAATAATTTTTTTCTATATGAACCATAACAATTTCAACACCCTTTTGAATCTTCAGATTTCAAGGCAAAGAGTTAGAAATGACCTGTACATCTGCTGCCTTCTCTCTGTACCATCGTGAGAAGAAAGGATGGGAAGAAAACGCTAATTCTGAGTACTATCGCCTTGTCCTGCCTCCTTTTCTCTCTCAAAGTTTGCTATCTGAGGTTTAACTCAAATGAAAAGAACTACGAAACCCAGAAAATAAAAATAGGCGGGAAAGAATAAATAAAATAGGTTTGTTAGTGGTGCAGATGTCAGAAGTGTCTTGCAGGCTCCAGCCATCAGCACTCAGTGTAGTTGAGGCTGTCGCTTGCTGTATTTCATTATACTAGTTGGGTAAAAAGACAAAAAGTTCAGTCTTTGAACTAAGGTTAGCTGGTAGGATGTACAGCTAAATCCAAGCGCTTCTACTAAAAACAGTTGCCTTTTCCAAAGAGCTCTGCAGTCTGCACTCTCCTCAATGGTAGAAGCTTATTACGTTTGGATGCAAAACACAATTACCCTCTAACTTAGCCTCTAATCTTTATGAGGTAAGCCTACATATTGCTGCTTGCCTGGGAACATTTAATGAGAGATTTGCATCATTTACAGTCAGTTTTAATAACCTTTTTATTTACAGTTGTCTAGTTAGGGATAGGTGTTAATCTACTTAACTCTTTGCTTACAGCAGCCCTCCAGAACTGGAGACGCCTATGGTTGTACTGTGAAACTGAGATGTGTTCCAACTCATGAAAAAATTAAAAAATGGGATAAAGAGGGATGTGCACCCACTCTTCCAGGGCAATCCTCCTAGGAGCCCCCCTGCACCCATCAGCTGTGGCTGAGCTGCTGCTGCTGAAAGGACTGGGAGAAGGATGGCAGGTGGAACATTTGCACCCAGGGACAGACACAAGTCTGCCTTTACCCCACTTCCCTTTGTATTCAATGCACAAACAGGAACCTTAACAATCTTTATGGTTTGTTTTAGATTAGCTGGAACATATGAAAATGTAATAGATGAGTAAGGGAAAACTGGTATCGAAACAAATCAGCTAAAAGGCATCGTGGTGTGCTAAGATAATCATGTCCTTCTTGGTGAGTCATAAAACTGATGAGAATTTTCAACCAAATTCACAATTATCATTTGCAGGAAGTTGATCAAATTAAAGAAGTAACTTAGTTTCAGATTATATAGAAATGTTGACATTTCTTGAAAAAAGTGAAGACAGACCCTGAAGTTTATCATGCTGAAGTATTTTAAATGGAGAGAGTCTCAGAGCCCATGCTTTGAGACTTCTGGGTTTCCACTCAATCTGTTAACCTTAGAAAATGGACAGGAGACTCTCCAAAGTACTTTTCACCTAAGCAGTGATGGGAAAGAAGAAAACCACCAATTACTTAATTATGAATCTCATTACAATAATTTCAATATTTATCAGTTGTAAGAGGTTTCTCATACCTCTTAGCACTTACTGTCTAAGAGCCACATACTGACCTGCCTGTGCATTAGGCACAATACACAGCATTTAAAGGGCTTTGGCAGAAATCCCATGATTTTAGGTGACCTGATCTTAATTTCTTTGTCATCCAAAAGGATTAATTTCTGTTAAAGATTTTGCATTACTTGTATGTCTTACAATACATAGATATTATTTTATCTGTGTGGGTATATATATTAACATAGACAGAATTTATTCTGTTAGCAAATAATCATTCTCATGATCTGTTTTCCTGTGATACAAGGCAATATTTAAAAAAGAAAAAAGATAGTTTCACCTCCCTGCTGAAGAACTGCTTAACTGAAGAATTATGGTCTCATTCAGTTGAAGGGGATTTCAGTATGATCCTGTTCTCCTCTTTCCGAGGGACATAATCGGAGGGAGGCCATGGCTTTTGCAGCAGCAGGGCATGGACTGGCCGTGCTGACAGGCATGGGGCAGCTCTGCAAGGTCTGTTGCCCACCAGCAGTGACACCCCTGGGCACCCTGAATCCTGGCAACCCCAGTCCTGGCACCCCCTGGTATTCTCCAGCTGTTTTTCTCCCCCGGTCCTTCTCTTTGAGCCTTTTCCCCTAAACTGACCCTCGCAGTAGCTACCAGTTTCTTTTTTATTTCCCTTAGGTGCTGTTTCATCAATGATACCTGCAGGAAGTAAATCACCTGATAAACATCGGAAAAGGAGTGGATTTGTACTGATAAACATGCAGAATGATATTAATCTGGAAAAAACTATATTGTTACACTGCACACACTCTCACAGCTGAATCTGCTGCTTTTACTCAGCACTCAACACATATGATGAGGATTTGTTTAGCTTCAGCCATCAAACTGAGACCCACAACAATGCAGCTTGCTGTGAAGCTGAGACAGTCATGACCAACCATTACACTATTTATCAATAATCCTTCTTACAGAAGGAAGGAAACCCAAAGACATGCCGTCCCAAAAGAAGAGGAAAAGTGGTGCAGGGGAGCAGACCTGTGCAGGAGAGAGGGATGGGGCCTGCCCCCAATGGAGCACAGAACAGAACCCACCACTGCCTACCAGCGCAGGACTCCCCTTCCTGTTCTACTGCCTTGAGACATCACCTCTAGTATCACAGTCCCAATATTTTCTTTCCATACACGTACTGAAAATACATTCTTCCATTATTGATTTGAAAACCCACATAGTTTGAGGTATTACAAAGTATTCCTCATAACTGGGTGTGAAATGCTTAATCTTTTGCGAGCAGGTGGTGCAGCCTTCCACCTTGTGACCTATACTCACAGTGTACTTAACACTAAAGCATCTTCTCTAGGTCCTCAGGCCCGTGTCAGTTCCCTGTGTACATCATAGCAAAGCCATGTAACATTGTGGAAGGAAAGACTGCACACACTTTGACCGTACTTCTCTGTGCTTTGGATGTTGCTTATCTCCAGTTACAGGACCTTTTATTTATACACGTGTCTAATTTAGTTATACTCCTTAATTCAGAGAGCAAGAGTATTTCTACCACTTCTGTAGTTTAATGAAGAGGCCTGATCAGTTTATCTAGTAAGATACAGAGCATTGAAAGATGTAGTAGTATGGAGGTCAGGAGGCCCACCCATACCCTCTGGCTGCTGTGGGGACATCGCTGTGTGATGACCACTGAGCTCGGAGGGGAAGGACATCTCCCAGCAGCAGGGTAAGCGCAGTGCTGAAGGATGCCAGACCCAACAGTGATAGACATACATGCTCAACAGCAACCAATTAAACATTTTGAAACAATATAGATATTCCAGTAAGAGCCAGCAAACTTCATTGGATGTATTACAGAAATACTTAAACACCAGCTTCTGAAGGAAATAAAATATGAAATTGCTGATTTGTTACCTGCTGTTTAAGCTGGTCTCAGTATTAGGGGAATGGAAGGTAGAGAACATAATACAAATTTTTCAGAACAGCTCCAGCAACAATTGCACAGACCATTATGCATGAATTCCATACTGGGCAAACAGGTGGGCACTGGTGAAGTACCGAATGAGGGGACATACTGAAATCTGGGCTTTATGAGGAAGAGATGGCTTAGCTTTTCCTTAGGGAAGTGGCATCTCAGAAGGGCACCATCCACCTCGGTGGAGCTGACACCAGCACCCCCCCAAGAAGAGACAGGAGATGAGGGGTAGGAAAGTGGTCGTTTTTCAGCAGAAATGTTGTCAGTGCAGCCACAGTGAGACCTCTCCTGAGAAGGGCTCAACATTTTCCTAGACTTAAGAGTGGTACAGAAGGAGATAACAAAGTTCATCAGTGATGGACATCTATTTGGAGCAATGTAAAGGTGATTCAGCTGTGAGGAGCTCCAGCCCAGCCTCACAGGATGGAGCACTGCTGCAATGGCAGGAGGAAACTGCCTTTATGGATAAATGCAAGGTAATGCCAGGTTGAGCAAGCCAACCCTAACAACACACACAAAGCAAAAGGTCACTAAATTAGACAGTGGAGCTCAGAAAACTGCCCTGGACAATGGATTCTTTATGGGTACTTTTCAACATCAGCTTAGTGCTCAGTAGGGGTGAAGGAAAGGAAAGGCAGGAATTATTCAGAAAGGCGCTGATGACAAAGGAAAATGTCATTATGCCAATAAAAATCTACAGGGGAGCCACAGTTTGCATATGTGGCATTCTATATCAAAAAGGATTTAGAAGACCTAGAAAAGGTATGAAAATATGTCAAGAATGGTTAACTAATAGGAAGAGGTTCTATTCAAAGGAAGATAAACTAAAGCACTATTCAGTTTGGGAAGAGAGGACAGCATAGCAGATATATAGAAGATCATGTACGGCAAAATGACAAACAATCATTTGTTGTTTCTCAAAATGGAAGAACAAAGGGTTGTCAGAAAAGAATTAGGCAGTAGGTGCAAAACAAAGAAAAGAAAGTATTTTTTCACATAATGTATAATTAAACTGTGGAACTCATTACCACAGGATGCTGTGGGAGCCAACACATGGATTTGAAAAGCAATTACACAAATTAATGGAAGAAAAGTCCATCAAAGCCTATTAAACAAAAGAGGTGGATACAACTATTGACACAACATTCATCATCAGTTATGCAGCACTTCTACCCTACTACATTTATCTTGAAAATGTCATTTCCCAGCCCCAGCGACAAAAGCAGCACCTCCTCTGCAACTGCAGCGCTATACCAGCACAGCTGGCCACGGGGCTCTTCTCCCCTCTCTGAGTTACTGTAGGGAGGCCTTCCACTTCCTAACAGAGTAGAGTTTTACCACAAAAGGAAATAAAACCTTCACTGAAACACCAAAGTACTTATGAATTAATTACACACACTCATAAAAAAACCTGGAAATACTAGCAGTGCTAAGCTTGGAACACGCCAATACTTGGAAAAAAAATTAAAACCTTTGCTGACAGTTACCAGCCTCAGATGAACTTCCAATGGTTCAGGTTTGTCAGTTAGGAAAGTCTATACCGGTACCTGGTGGCTGGAAATAACACATATCTATCTTCGTTATGTTAGGAAATAACCCAAGGGTTACTTATTGATATTTTTAATGTGGTAACAGTAAATGCTGTTTGTATTTTCTTATTAAAGAAAGAATTTCTGTATGGTATCGCAATAGGAAGGTATCATTGAATTGGCACTTTCAATAGCTTCATTTGCTTTGATGGTGACAAACTGCAGACTGGTCCCTCACAACCAGCTATCGCAGTTTCTGCTCATACCAGCGCAAGGCTGGTTCTGCTCCCCATCTATCATACTGTTGGGAGGGAACGTGCCCACACATGCAGAGAGCTCAGGGAGAAAGTTAATGCTGTATGTCTGTTAGCTGAGGATAGACTATTACTTTGCAAAGTTTTAAATTTTTTCCTGATTACACTGGGATACACCAACCTATTTAGTACAGACTGAACATACTTCAAATTCTTATTATGCTGATATGTTTTCACTTAGGAAAAAAATTACAGCTAGGGTTATTTTGCCAGATTTAAAAAATCATGCTGAATTGAAAAGTGTTTTTCTTGTAATTTAGAATCTCGACAAGAATAGAATGACAGAAAGTATCAGCCCTGGATTACTGACGCTCTGTGTTATACCAAAGTGAGAAGAGCTGAATGCAAACTATTCTAAATGTACTCATTTTAAAACAAAATCTGCAGAGGAGTAGCATAGGGAAAAAACAGTCACAGTTCCAGGAAATTGTACCTGTGTAAGTGAATATTTTTCATTAAAATATATGGACTATTTGATACTTTTATCTTAATTTATAAATTCCAGCAGCAGGATAAGACCCTGAGACGTGTGCTAAGCTAAAAAATTAAGAAGTGAAAACCAAAATACATGCTACCTACATGCAAACCTACTGCTTGTGTAAACATATAGCAACAGATGATCTTTGCACCATTTATAAGTTACAATCGTATTTCCAGTTTTGTAACTTGGAAAGCTATTGGAGGATAGTGCTAAGTCTTCGAGGTTTCTAAAAAAATACAAATGCAAAAAGAAGCAAACCAGCTTTATTCTCTAAGATTTATTGACAGTTTCAACTAAACAGACATTTATATTACTGATTAGGATTTTTGTTCTCACAATATTATGTCTGATTTTCTAAACAGTTACACTGACTTTTTATATATATAAATTAATAGTGTAAAGCGAGAATTATTTTTTCATAGATCTGGCACATAAAAATTTTAGATAGTTTTTTGTAATGTTGATTAGAAAGAAATTAAATAATGCTTCCACTAAATTCAGTGTATATGGGATTACGCCATACTTCTCCAGTAAGCTAAAATACTTCCTAGGCTGAGTGTGAATCCATTTAATCAATTTGCTGGTTTTAAGTAATATCGATTCTACTAAAAAGGCACCTAATTATTGAGAATGTTGCCACCTTTGAATTGCAGATATTACTGATTTGAAAAATATACAAAATAAAGCCACAAACTGTGTAAGACCCAGATCTGAGTGACTTTCTCATGATCTAGATAAATTCATTTAAAAGCAACTGATTTGCAGAGAGATTGCTAGGACAACCACAACTGGTATTTTTGAAACATTTAATAAATAATATACCAGGAAAATTTTCCCATCGTCTGAACAAATGTCCTATCAAAGGATATTAATTGGATCTTCTGCATAGAAAAGATTAAAAAGCAAGTATTTTTAAATTTAAAAGAAAAATAAATTTAAAAGAAAAAATCATAAGGATTTTTTCATATCTCACAGTGACTGGAAAGGTGTTTTAGACAATACAAACCTAATCTTGGTACAAAAGTTTCTATATTGTTTTAATGTTATGCTGTTTAACCATAGTGAGATATTAGATTGATTGTGGAGTTGTTTTCCTTCAGCTTAATGCAAGAGTCCTGTGGTGTGGGCTCAGCAAGGAGGTCGTATTTACACCTTAATGCAAACACTGGAAAAGGAACATGAGCAGGCTGGCGCCGCAGGGCAGAAGATGCTTATCGTGGAAGTCTGCAAAGCACTCTGCATGACGATTCCAGCCACAACCTACCACATGCCCTGGAGAGGGAGGGATGTAAAGCACAGCTCTGCGCTTGTGGCCTTCATGGCATGAGCTGGCCATGCCTCAGGGCCAGGATTGCACAGGAGGAATCTGGGGCAGCCAGAGAGGTTCCTTATGTTTATATTGGGGAAAACTGGGAGCTAGTATCAAATAACCGGGGCCTGTAGCTGCAGACCGTAATGCAGTTATGCGTATAAAAGGCTCAAAATCAAAGTCTCTACCAAGGCTAGCCCTGCATGCTTTTTTTTTTAGAATGTTGTTCTCCATCTTCAGCCTGTGATGTGATAAGAATTCACCTTTGTGTCTTTACAAAAGAGATATAAAACCTTATTGTCCAAAAGGGGGAGCTCCCCAGCATTCTGGACTGACCACTGTGACCCTTCTGAATTTCATGCACTCCTCCAAAAAAACTACTTAAGCATAAAGAAGCTGCTAAGTTTGCTCAAGGACCACTTTGAGAATCACAGATGTGAATGTGAAAAGTACCTGCAACATGAAAACTACAGTGCTTCTATCCATAGACCTTCAAAACTCTTTCCATCTTTGCTCTTCTAATAATTAAACAGTCTCTGAAAATCTGTAGAAGAAAGAGGTCTGACAGAAAAGTAACACACACTGATTGCTAATGATGAAGCTAATCAACAGTGGTCTTTAATTCTTGGCTTCAATAGGCCACTTTCATTCTTTTATTAATATGCAGTCCAGCACAAGTTGTGTTGGCTCCTGTTTTTAAGCAGAACTTTTGTGTACAATGCTTTAAAATTTTCTTTCTTGACATCATTAGGCTAGTGCAGTAATGAGTAATGCTGAACCCACTATAAAGTCCAGTTTTGCAGAATTTTAAGTTCTGCTAAGAAAAGCTGGATAGATATGAGAAAATTATAATTACATCTAACATTCAAAATAAGTAAAAATCCAGACTTGTGCAACCTCTGCAATGCAACTGTAATGATTACTGCCTTTCTGATAGAGGAAGAGCCACATTAATTAAATTGAATTGGAGCCTTGTGGAGGTTTCCAATAACTTTTTAATTATAGCTTAATGCTGCTTTCTAGCCCTTGCAAAATTGAAATTTCTCTTGTAATGGCTGTATTTCATGTTCAGTCTTTCTTTTTTTCCCAAGACACTCACAGAAAGCTGTGAAGTTGTGACCCATCAGCCATGACTCTAACAGGAAGAGTTTTGTGCAATACAACACTTTCCTGATTCCTTTCCAAAGTGCAGACCTGCTAAGAAAATGTTCTTATAACTTATTATGGACATGTACATTTGTGTGCCCAAGCTGCGATTCCAGTCTCTGCTAGTTAACCAATGAAAAAGGACATTTTCTGGAGAGCCAAAACATTTTCAGAGACTCCTGCCCTGCCTCAGAAGGAGGCTGTACTCATTTCATTTTCTTTGCCTTCTTCGTTGGGGCCAGAAACATACAGTTTTGGAGCCAGGTCACAGGAGACTGGAGGGCTGGGAAGAGTTAGCAAGGTCCAAACTGCTCTAATAAGCAACAGAGGGCAGGAGCGCCCTATGCTGGGAGGTGGCGCTGGAAGTGCACGTGGTCCCAGTACTGGGACTGGAGATGTCTTTCCTCTCCTTCACCCCCTTTCTGGATTTTACTGAAGCAGTATGGCATGGCTACCTTCATTCTCACACTCAAAAATCAGTAATTTAGAATACTCATAGTGCATAGTATCTGCTCTCAGACTGAACAAATTAATCCCGATTATAATTACTATAAACATCAAATGAAATATTAATATGCAGGCATTTTCATGTGAGTTCATATTTCCACTTTTAGTCCAGCAGGAGCACACAAAGGCTGACATTTATGGAAGACAATATACAATGTTCCATGGTAAAATTCTTGACGTGCAGAAACTTTCTCGGTCTAAAGGGTTATATTGACTGTAGTACATCCTTACAATATAAGGCTTTAAGAGATATAAAAGATGACATTTCATTTTTGTTCACTGGAACATTTCTGTTTGAAAGGAATTCTTTCCTAAAGAAAATATCAAAAAAGAGAAGTTTAGAATGACATTTCTAGCACTGCAAAGCTTTGATTTAAAATGCACAAATTTCAGCATGTGAGGTTTACAGGCTGAGGACTGTATGTTGATGGCAGCTGACAATCTGACTTCCAGCTAGACCTGGAAGAGATGGGGTAAATTATCACCATCCTTTAAAATTATATTTGTACAATATAATATTTTTCTTTCAACAGGTCACACTGTTAGTGAGGAATTTGGCAGAGAGAAATTATCAAAAATTTTAAAAGACTGGCAAGTCTTTTCAGATTATTAGCACAAGTTTCAGTCAAGAAAAGCTGAAATATTCCTCAGTCACAGAAATTTAACACCTAAACCTGAACTCTCCATTCAAGAATGTCCATGACAGAAATCACTTGAATTCTGCTCTGAAGCCACCATGGCAGAATGGACAATGGCTTGGATATATTCTGTGCTTCAGATATGAATTAGTGTTTTGTACTTCCAATACTCCTGGCAGAATATTCAGCGTCATGGTGGGGTTACCTAGACTCATCAATGCTGATGTGATGTCCTGACTAATGTCAGCCAAGACGCTTCTTGATGCAGGGGACTGGGAGAAGCCTTGTAAATCCTGCAATGCTGACTTAGACAGCCATGATCTTTCATCCTCAAAAGACTTTGAAGTTAAGTGTCTAAACCAGGACTAGGTTAGAAGCACCACTTCAGCAGTGGACTCCGTAATGCGATTATACACCCTCATGTGGTATTTTATGAAAGTAAATTGAACTACACAGATTACTGGAAAGGGGAACCCAGCTGCCCTGAGCTCTTTCTCTTTCTCTCTGGCTGACGGTCTGAAGTAATTAGTTGATTGTATGTGCATTTCTACATAGCACAAGTAAATAGTTGTGATAAATAATTACAATTATTAGGAAAAAAACTTCTAATAAACAATACAGTGCAGCAGGGATGTACTTTCTGTGTTCATTAGCTTGGAACTAAGAAAACACCGGTTCTGGGAGGATTACGCTGACAGTCCTGTCCTTTAATTGGCTGTTCCTCAGTCCTAAGATCAAACATAAAGACTAATTTATTATTCTTTAACTAAAATATTATCCAAAACTACATACTATAAATTTGTTGACTGTAAGAGCTGCTGGCATGCAGACACTGCAATACAAGTGAGGAGTAAGCATTGCACACAGCCACACGCACATTTTAATTTCCTGTTTCCTGAAAATCAAGGAATGCACTCTCTTATTTTTAAACTTTTGACTCTGCACAATGGACACTTAACTATCTTATCACGGCAGAGTAAAACAGCTCATGTGCTCTTCTCACATTGTGCAGCGGGGCAAGAGCGCCAAATTAATCATCTCATTTACAGCAAGTAATCAATAGTAATGAATAAATGTCAAGTGAGGAAGGAACATCAATTTTATATCATGAGGCAACTCACCACAGGTGTGCTGCTCTTAGGACAGAAAACACTGAAATACAACCCAATAAACATTTTTATACAAAACAAAACAGTGGTGCCTGTGTGTGCACATAATACCTTTCCCCATCAGTTATTTAAAAAAATAAATCCTACACAGAAAACCAACATTTTATAAGGTCCAGAGAAAACCATTTCCAGTTGCCAGCTGCTAAGCACATGCCCCCTGTTAAATTTTAGGACTGTTTTAATACTCTTAAGCAAAGCAAAGGTAGGGAATCTGGCCTTGTCACAAAAGGAAAAGAAAGGAAAGCAGAAAAAAAGCCTTGCACTTTCCTCATCAGCCAAAAAAAAGGCTGTGCTGAGCAGCATGGGCTGGGGCTGGGTCCTGCCCCTGCTGCTGCTGTGGGCTCACTGCTGTGGCATTGGATGCTGTCTTGACTGCCTGCGAGGCAATGAGCACCAGCCGCTGCTGAGGGTCACCATCAGCCATTACCTTCTGTGGGTGATGCTGGCATGAGCAGGAGAGTGGTTTTGAGTTAGACTCTTGTTTGCAAGCAATGCCCAGGGCAAACAGAAGTCTGGAACCCAACTGGGGACTGTGAGTGTTGAAACATCACTTTTCCATCGAGAGCAATGTAAGTGACTGAGCTGAAAATAAAGATGGAATAACTTCTTACAGGGCTGTTAGGCAACTCAAATCTACAAACCCCTGGTATTTACCCCAAGACTTCCTATTATAAAAAGTCTGGGTATTAGGTCAGTTGTAAATTTGCAATTCCCACCTCCAGGTGCTGGGCCTGTCACCTGGCTGCACCCATGTCTTGATGTCCACTCACCAAGCGGACACATGGAGCTGATGCATTGACTGTGTTATTAGAAAATTTCAACCCCAATTTCAACCCTTATTTCACCAGTCACAGCCCTGGGGAGCACAGCCCCAGAGGACACGGGATTGAGGATGTTGTTCACTGAACGTGGCTCAGAAGCACCCACTTCACTGCAGAGGTGTGGGTATACCACGGCAGAGTTGGAGCTCAGCATCTCTTTGCAGTTACTTCACTGCTGAGACTGGCAAGCAGGGTAAAGCATTTGTCAAAAACTTTATGTCACTCAAAATATGCATGAAGTTGCATGGGTATGTGGCATTAAGGAGCCTGACTCATTTCTGCTACCAGAATCCAGGATCCCAAAGGGACCCAAATTAAACCTCCCATGAGGCTAATTTACCCCGGCAGCAAAATGATGAAGGAGGGAATAAAATCTAAGCTTCACTGTAATCTTATGGTCAATAATACATTATTTATGTTTTAAATTATTTTCTAATGTATGCCATTATCATAATTGCCCTGTGTTTGGGCCAGGTCTGAGCATGTTCTCTCACTGAAATTAAACAAAAGCAATCTCACCAAATTTACACAGCTGTTAATGAATTGAACACTGATGTTTCCAGGATTCAGGATTTTGCAATCGTATAGTGCAGTGCTGAGGGAAATAATTGTGTTGGCTTGTATAGCCCCCATATAAACAGGTGGAATTCTTACAAATCTGGTGAATCTGGTTTCTTATTGCACCCTTGCACTTACTAGTTTTGGGATTGTTTTTCTGTTCGTCTGTTTATTTTCCTGGAAAGAGCAGTCATCAAATAATATCTTAAGCAAATAACATCTAAACCTGTGTTTTCCAACTAGCTTTTCTCTAAGCTTACTTCCAGTGTCTCATACCCATACCTCTACCACGACCTGGGCTGTGATATTTTCATCACTTTTCTTTTAAAACCTGGACTGTCACCATCGCGTAGATTTCCGCCCATCCAGCAACAATCCCCTCCTGTTTCCAACTTTGAGACTGAAGGTATATTTAGTGTAAAATCAAAGCAGGCTTTTTTTTTTTTTTTTTGCAAAGACTTGTGCAAGTTCATTGTAAGCTTATTTCTTTCAGTCTGCCCTTCTCCTATTTTGAGGATTACCTAAATTGAGATATACATGCCATTTGTTATACCTCCTGAAAGTGAGAATGACATTTCTAAAGGAAGCATCTAAGAACATAAAAAATCTACAAGTCTTGTGCCTTTGTAATAGAGAAATTTCAGATATTTTTGAACTGTCAGATCTATCTAAATGAAGTACAAAGACAAAAGAAAAGGATTTCAACACACTTTAAGAATAAGGGTATAAAAGATTGACTTGTTAAGCTGTCATAAAGGGCTGACACAGGGTGATCTCCTCTCCAGAACGGAGTAACTCACATCAAAGGTCGTCACTGTTTCAGTTGCCAGGCTGTTTGGACTGGGCACTCTGGTCACAGGGACGCTTTTGTTCCCTGAGAAGATAACCATAATGCTATAATTATGAATCCCAGAAGGAACAGCTATGATGAATCCAAAGTCCATTAACTAGACTCATGCAGTTTTTTGTTGTTTTAGTGTAACACAAGAAAGACACATTTTTGGTCAAGAATAATTAATTCAAAAAGGAGCAGTTTGTAACAGTGCAGTATTTGACTGCATGTAACACTGCAGGAAAGCCATTTAGCTAACTAGATTAAAAAATAGTCTGGCAAAATAAATGTAATTTTTCATATTGCTTTGAATTAAATCTTTAATTCCTACTTGAGATTTAATCTGAAATACTAAACTTCAGCCACTACATGGCTACCTAGGCAAATACTTCAAACCAGAGAATGTATTCACAGAATCATAGAAAGGCTTGGGTTGAAAGGGACCTTAAAAATCATCTAGTTCCAACCCCCCTGCCATGGGCAAGGGACACCTTCCACTAGGCCAGGCTGCTCAAACCCCCATCCAAACTGGCCTTGAACACTTCCAGGGATGGGGCAGCCACAGCTTCTCTGGGCAACCTGTTCCAGTGCCTCACCACCCTCAGAGTGAAGAATTTCTTCCTTATATTTAATCTAAATCTACACTTTTTCAGTTTAAAGCCATCACCCCTTGTCCTATCACTACACTCCCTGATAAAGTGTCCCTCTCCAGCATTCCTGTAGGCCCCCTTCACGTACTGGAAGGCTGCTATAAGGCTTCCCTGGAGCCTTCTCTTCCCCAGGCTGAACAACCCAAGTCTTTCAGCCTGTCTTCATAGGAGAGGTTCTCCAGCCCTCTGGTCATCTTTGTGGCCCTCCTCTGGACTCTCTCCAACAGCTCCCGATAATTCCACGATTATTCTGTGGTAATGAACAATCCATAAGCAAGGTGTGATGTTTAAAAACTTGCAATCTATTCAGGTCTTTGACATGGTGATTTAAACCTGTGGATCATAGACGAACTTCTCCATATGAGCATTTAAAATGTTATTCACTAGTCATATAAATTTCACCAAAATCAGATTTTATTTGATCAGGATTGGATGGCCTAACCCAAACACACCTTGCAAAATATCTATGGAAATCATGTCATGACTTACGAAGTATATTTTTGCACTTATAAAATATTTTTCTTTCAGTATACAAACAACAACAAAAAATATTGACAGTGTTTTAGTCATGCTCCCAAACATTCACTTATCCAGAAAAGGAAAGCAAGTCCGAATCCACACCTGGTCTTCCCATGCCCTTGTTCCAGTCTCATTAATCACGCATGCCTTAACCAGTGCCTGAAATTCATGCTGCCACAAACCCCCTCCTGGCTCCGACCCCAGCAGCCCCGGCCATGTCCCCACTCCCAAGGGCTGAGGCTGGCGAGGCTGGTCCAGGTGCAGAGCATGGGAAGATGCTGCTCCAGGCTCTGCCAGACTAGGGCTGGCTGCCTCCAGCTTGCTGCCTCTGCAGTCCCACAATCACCAGCTTGTGGTGTCTTAGATGCCACTCACTCCACTTTTAATACATCCAATTATTTTCTCTAGCCCGTGACAGAGTTTTATGGCTGATGGCGGTATGCATCAGAGGGGAGTGATGTCAGTGAAAGATGGCCATCTCCTCTGAGTGCAGAGCTGGAGCAGCAGGGCTCCACTAAGGCTCACAAACAGCCGTGATGAGGCCCTGTACCTGTGCTGCAGCAAGACATAATGGATTGCATGGTCATGGTCTCCATGGCAGGGCATGGACTCAAACTGCCCAACATTAATTTCAGTGGAAATTAAAATATCCTTTACAGAAGCCTTTTGTCTGCATCTCCAAGTACTGCGCCCTTTCCCCATCAATCTAGATCTATCAAATCCAGTGCTCTCTGCTTGCACTACAAAAATGTCATCTGCAGCAGGTGGTGTTACAGACCTTTCAGCGTCCACCTTTTATTTCATGGCTGTCCTCATCCAAACGAATTGGATACTTCACTCCTTTTTAAGGAGGCAGCTTGGCTTGCTTCCAGAACCTTTAAAAATTTTACCAGAGACTTTCAATATAAGAAGGACTGCTTTTTTATCATAAAAACTGTCAAATGTTTGAATTGCTATTCTGCATCCTATCATTTATCATTTCCTCAAACCTATACCAATCACTAAGCTTGCAATACTGCTGTCATGTTCATTTTTTTCCTACATAACAACTTTATCCTACAACAACTTCTCTTTGCTATGGAATAATTTAAAACAAAAATTCCAGTAATACGCATTTCTCTTTACTTACAAATGAGCAACTTGCCAAAATGGTCCCAAAGAGACACTCCGGTAATTTCAATTCACTGGCTAAATATAATTAGTAACCTCACATCTTTTTCAGAAGACATTGGCATCACTTTACAATTCATTATGGGGACCAAAGACAATCTGTCTTATAAATCCAATATCAGTAAATGAATCAAAAGAACAGTAATTACCAGCAATTGGTACAGGTTAGCAGAGCATCTCAGACTGCTGAAGCACCATATTAATGGATTAGGGCTTGCCACACCTCTGTAGCAACGGAAACATTATTGCTCTAAGAAGCATCTTACTTCAGGTGCTTTGTGTTCACATGATAAACTAATTTTTTCTCTGTTTTAAGGAATGGAAATGGAGGACTGCATGGCTTGGCTTCAGATAAAAGCCAAATCTAGTGACTGTCAGACCTGTGTTTCTTCTTTCCATGAACTGGCACAAATCCTACTATGCACAGCTGTGGACCAAGGAAGAACATGATCCTGCAAGCAGAAGAGTTTGCACATAAATTCAGAGCTTTCTGAAACTCGAAGGAGAAATGCTGCAACTTTCTCAATTTCCATAGAAACTGATTTTTTTTTTCACATTGTTCACATAAACTGACTGTAGGAATCCTTTCCACCCCATTTCCTGACAAAATCAGGTGCAGGTAATTCTGTTATACCTGCCTGCCCATCCATCTCAGTTACTTTTGAATCCACTGGCCCATTTGCATCAAATCCAACTGAAGAATAGGAGGTTCAATGAAGAGAAGAACTCGATGGAAAGGAGAAGAGAATGTATCAATGCTTCCAAACTGTGAAAGGCAGGAGCAACTCGGCCTTTGCCATCTCCTCTGGATAGATGGCACCTACCTGCAAACATTGTCAGGCCTTCCGAAAACTCAGTGTAGGCGGGCAGCTCCAGGCTGTTCCCAACATCTCCTGATCTCAACATTTCCTCTCAAAGGGCAAATCTCATGGAAAGGGAGGTGAAGATGATCATAGGGAAGAAGCTAAGAATGTTTCAATGGGTGGGGAAAAAGTGGCAGAGGACACAGGACCCCATTTTGTAAGAAACCAGCCTTACTTGGCAAAGTGTATCCCTGAAATAGGCAAGAAGTGTGAAAGTATTCCATTTGCCATTCACTGCAATTACAATATCAGAAAATCAGCTTTCATACATTCACTATTAGCTCAAATCCAGCAATGCATGATCACAGTAGAAATATAATACTGCAATAAGAAAGGTTCCCCATATGCTGGAAGGATGACTCTCTAAGTTTCTAAGACTACTAGCAAAATTTCCAGAAATAAGTAGAGGCTGCATGTAGCTTATTTAAACCACTAGCCAACTATGATGGCTCCTGCAAGGTTTTGCACCTGTTTGCTTTTATTTAAATGCCATGAAAATTGGCAGCAACCAAAAGCAATAGTAGTTAGATTGTTCCTTAATAGAAGTGAAATGAAAATTAGAACAAAAATAACACACATATTGTGTTTGCAGATGAGAGAACAAAGCGTACACATTTTTAAGTTGATGTTTGAACGTTCTTATTTTTCCAGCGGTGATTTAATACCTATACCAAAAAAAAAACCCTCAACAATAGACGAAGCATGCTTTGGTTTAATAGAAAATAGATTAAGAAGACCAATGGTAAAACAGAAAAAGAAAATACCCTCAGAATGAAGTCTTCAGTGTTGGGTGACCTTGGATGTAATCCACCTCCAAGATATAAAACCCAAAACCAATGCACAAAGGTAGTGTATCAATCATTTTTTTTATTACAAAACAAACTATGAAAAGCTATGGGAGGTGGATCAAAAACGGCTGAAGAATCTGCACGACGCTGATATGCATAGAGTACTGTGACACTGGCCAACAGGATGGGATGTAATTATTGTTTACAATCCCAGGTTCAAGTAATATTGCAGTGGAAGATAAATCAAAGCCTGACATTCAGAGCAAAATATCAGTGACCTTGACAGGGACAGTCTCTTTACCAGCCTGAGTTACAGCCACAGCAATTAGACTCCGCACTTTCTTGAAAAGACACCTGCCTTTTTTACCTGTGAATGAATGTCCTTCTGTATTTTATGGTGATCCCTTATTTCTATCCTGTGTTTTTTTGAAACTTATTATACTACTCTTACCACTATTAGTCATAACACTTACACTATTTTTACTGTTTTCTTTCTTTGAAAAGCCTATACTTGCTAATAAAAAGCTTAGACATTAATTGAAAATGTCAAAGAAAAAATTAAAATTGCTGAGGTTGATGGAGTCCATCCAAAGGCAATCATGGGACAATCTATTTTTAGATATGCCTGTGACCCCTTCTTAACTTTTCTATCAGATTTCACATCAGCTTCTAGCATTTTGGATAATATTTGCCTTTGTCCATAACCTGTTACCACACAAAAATGTATTACAAGAAGTAGTAAAATTAGAAGTAATTTTTATATCATTAATTGTGGTGGTTTTGGCTAAGGTAGAGTTAATTTTCTTCACAGAAGCTAGTATGGGGCTATGTTTTGGATTTGTGCTGAAAACAGCACAATGCAGAGATGGTTTTGTTACTGCTGAGCCGTGCTTACACAGAGTCAAGGCCTTTTCTGCCTCTCGCCCCACCCCACCAGCGAGCAGGTTGGGGGTGCACAAGGAGCTGGGAGGGGGCACAGCCAGGACAGCTGACCCCAACTGACCAAAGGGATATTCCATACCATGGGACGTCATGCTCAGCATATACAGCTGAGGGAAGAAAAAGGAAGGGGGGAATGTTTGGAGTGGTGGTGTTTGTCTTCCCAAGTAACTGTTAAATGTGATGGAGCCCTGCTTTCCTGGAGATGGCTAAACACCTGCCTGCCCATGGGCAGTAGTGATGAATTCCTTGCTTTGCTTTGCTTGCATGCCCAGCTTTTGCTTTACCTATTGAACTGTCTTTATCTCAACCTATGAGTTTTCTCACTTTTACTCTTCTAATTCTCTCCTCTGTCCCAATGGGAGTGAGTGAGTGAACAGCTGTGTGGGCCTTAGTTCCTGGCTGGGATTAAACTGCAACGCTAATACATTGACCCTCCTCTAATATCACAGTTTTTAGTAACATTTGATCATCATCTCATGTTTCTTTCTTCCAGCATGTAGTCTATATTAAAAGACAAAGAGAGGCCCAGTAGAAGAGAAAACCCCACGGACTGCCCTTGCTGCAGCTCACCATCTTTGTTATGAGCAGCTTCCTTGGCTTGAAGAGAAAGGGAAGGTACACAGATAAAAGGAGAGGATTTTTACATACATTAAGAATAAGGCTATAAAATAACAACTTTACACAACTACATTAGCTTCCATGAAGGTATGACTTACAGTGATTCCTCCTCCAAAAAATTCTTGTCTCATGACAACTCGTGTTACCCCTCCTTTTGTCAGTGCACAGAGCAGGAGATCCTGGTGATAAGTGCTGCAAGGTACTGGCTTGTTCCTTCTCTTGTAGCACCACTACAGGTTGCCGTTCTCTAGCAGTCTTTACAAAACACAATGCTCTTAAGCAGGGTTACCTAAGGTTAAGCTTATTTCAAACACTTCTCTCACCACCACAGACTACTTTTAATATGAATTTTCTTGTTTTTCTGTCATAAATATTTATGAACTAATACTTATTCTTGGGATAATATCTTCAGCACCAGACCAGCATTTCTTTCCTGATTGCTACCATTACCTGTTATAAACAAAGTCAAGTCCATTCATCAGTAAATATCCAAAACAAGGTAGTTCAGCTCAAATAAATTTTGATGAAATCTGGAGAGGATTACAAGGAATAGCAGACTAGGTATATGGCATTTTAGCAAAACTGACACTCTTTCACACTGTTACTCATATGTGTCTTTATTGGTAACTGTTTGTTGTGGTTCAGTCGCAGCTGGCCAACTAAACACCACGCAGCTGCTCACTTACTCCCCGCACCCCTGTGGGATGGGGGAAGGAATCAGAAGAGCAAAAGCAAAAAAAAAACCAACTTGTGGGTTGAGCTAAGCACAGTTTAATAATTAAAATAAAATAAGAATTATAATAATAATGATTATGATAACCATAACAATGTTAATATAATAAAAAGGAAAAGGGAAAAAGGGGAAAAACCAGAAACACAAAGGATACAACCGCTCACAACCCACCAACTGACGCTGCCGGTCCCCGAGCCGCGATTGCTGCTTCCCTCGCCCGGCCAGCTCCTCCCAGGTAACATACTGGGCATGATGTTACATGATATGGAATATCCCTTGGCCAGTTTGAATCTGCTCTCTTAGCTGTGCCCCCCTCCCCTCCCGGCTTCTTGTGCACCCGGCAGAGCATGGGAAGCTGGAAAAGTCCTTGACTAGTACAAGCGCTACCCAGCAACAGCCAAAACACTGGTGTGTTCTCAACATTGTTTTCATACTAAGTCCAAAGCAGAGCACTATGCCAGCAGCAGTGAAGAAAATTAAATCTATCCCAGATAAAACCATAACAGTATCCACCCCTTATTCCATACCATTTATGTCATGCTGAGGTCCCATACTATCCAATACAACTTCAATAACCCCTACCTGCCTTCTTATCCTTTAATAGAATATACAGATTTCATTTATCATTCCCCTAGTCTATGGACCACCCCTGTAAAATGTCTGTGAAATGTCCATTTAGTTAATTTATTCCATGACTTTGGGCTCCATCTATTGTATGAGTCTTTCAGGGCAGGAGAGATGGTGTGTGTGGTGTTGGATTGTTGCATGCTGACGTCAGTCCTTGTTCCAATACTGCTGCACTTGTTTGATTCAATGAAAAGTTCATTTTTCATTAATTTGGGAGATTCCCACTGTGATACCATTGATATGGCATATAGCAGCCATAGTAGTGATGACATACAACATTATATAGCAATTAACGGCATGCCATTCAGTTCATTGGCTGTTTTCACCCCAAATCAGATCCCCTTGAGGCACATATTGGACTCCTCCATCCTCCCACATCACCCACCAAGTGCACCCAGGTCCCTGAGCAAAAGCAATCCCATGAATGGGTTTGCCTTTGCCTGAGGCAGGAAGAACCCAGACTGTCTTCCCCAGCATATTTTTCACGTGTACTACAGGGACTCTGTCCCCTTCCACAGTACATAAGGGTTCTGACTGGGCAGGGCCAGCTCGATTGACAGATCCCCTAGTGTTGACTAACCAGGTGCCTTTTGCTAAATATGTATCGCAGTGTTTAAATGTTCCGCCACACCATTGCTTTCAGTGTACTTTTTAACAGTCCATTGTACCTTTTGATTTTTCCAGAGGCTGGTGCGTGATAGGGGATGTGATACACCCACTCAATACTGTGCTCTTTGGCCCAGGTGTCTATGAGGTTATTTCGGAAATCAGTCCTGTGTCTGACTCAGTTCTCTCTGGGATGCCATGTCGCCACAGGACTTGTTTCTCAAGACCCAGGATAGTGTTCCGGGCATTGGTGTGGGGGACAGGATATGTTTCCAGCCAGCCAGTCGTTGTTTCTACCATTGTAAGCACATGGCGCTTGCCTTGGCGGGTTTGTGGGAGTGCGATATAGTCAATTTGCCAGGCCTCCCCATATTTATATTTCAGCCGTCGTCCCTCATACCACAGAGGCTTTACCTGCTTTGCTTGCTTGATTGCAGCGCGCATTTCACATTCGTGGATATCCTGCATAATAGTGTCCGTGGTCAAGTCCACCCCTTGATCACGAGCCCACCTGTATGTTGCATCTCTCCCTTGATGGCCTGAGGTGTCATGGGCCCACCAAGCTAGAAGTAATTCACCCTTATGTTGCCAGTCCAGATCCACCTCAGCCACTTCAGTTTTAGCAGCCTGATCCACCTGCTGGTTGTTCTGATGTTCTTCAGTCGCCTGACTCTTGGGGATGTGAGCATCCACATGCCGTACCTTTACAACCAGGTTCTCTACCCAGGCAGCAATATCTTACCACAATGTGGCAGCCCAGATGGGTTTGCCTCTACGCTGCCAGTTGCTTTGCTTCCACTGCTGTAACTACCCCCACAGGGCATTTGCCACCATCCAGGAGTCAGTATAGAGACAGAGCACTGGCCACTTTTCCCGTTCAGCGATGTCTAAGACCAGCTGCATGGCCTTTACCTCTGCAAACCGGCTCGATTCACCTTCTCCTTCAGCAGTTTCTGCTACTTGTCGTGTAGGACTCCATACAGCAGCCTTCCATCTCCAGTGCTTTCCCACAAGGCGACGGGACCCATCAGTGAACAGGGCGTATTGCTTCTCAGTTTCTGGCAGTTTGGCATACAGTGGGGCTTCTTCAGCACGTGTCACCTTCTCCTCTGGTGATATTCCAAAGTCTTTGCCTTCTGGCCAGACCATGATCACTTCCAAGATTCCTGGGCTACTGGGGTTTCCTACTCGAGCCCGCTGGGTGATCAGTGCAACCCATTTACTCCACGTAGCATCAGTTGCATGGTGTGTAGAGGGGACATTTCCTTTAAACATCCAGCCCAGCACTGGCAGTCGGGGTGACAGGAGCAGCTGTGCTTCAGTACCAACCACTTCTGAAGCAGCTCGAACTCCTTCCTATGCTGCCAATATCTCCTTTTCAGTTGGAGTAAAGCGGGCTTTGGACCCTCTGTATCCCCAACTCCAAAACCCTAGGGGTTGACCTCGAGTCTCCCCGGCGCTTTCTGCCAGAGGCTCCAGGTAGGGCCGTTCTCCCCGGCTGTGGTGTAGAGCACATTCTTTACATCTTGTCCTGCCCGGACTGGCCCAAGGGCTGTTCAAGGGCCTGTTGTTGCTCAGGGCCCCATTTGAAATCATTCTTCTTCCAGGTGACTTGATAGAGAGTGCTTACAGTCAGACTGTAATTTGGAATATGCATTCTCCAAAAACCCACAACGCCCAAGAAAGCTTGTGTTTCCTTTTTGCTAGTTGGTGGAGACGTGGCTGCTATTTTGTTGATCACATCCATTGGGATCTGACGACATCCGTCTTGCCATTTTATTTGTAAGGACTGGATCTCTTCTGCCAGTCCCTTATCTTTATTTTGTTTTATGGCAAAACTGGCTTTCAGAAGGATTTGGACTATTTTCTTCCCTTTCTTAAAAACTTCTTCTGCTGTAATGCCCCACACAATGATGTCGTGATTGTATTGTAGGTGTTCTGGAGCTTCTCCCTGTTCCAGTGAAGTCTGAATCAGTCCATGGCAAATGGTAGGGCTGTGTTTCCATCCCTGAGGCAGTAGATTCCAGGTGTACTGGACACCCATCCAAGTGAAAGCAAACTGTGGCCTGCACTCTGCTGCCAGAAGGATGGAGAAAAATGCATTAGCGATATCAGTTGTGGCATACCACTTGGCTGCCTTTGACTCCAGTTCGTATTGAAGTTCTAGCATGTCTGGCACAGCAGCCCTCAACGGTGGAGTGACTTCATTCAGGCCACGATAGTCTATTGTTAGCCTCCACTTTCTGTTAGACTTCTGCACTGGCCATATGGGACTGTTAAAGGGTGAGTGGGTCTTACTGATGACTCCTTGGCTCCTCACTTGGTGAATGAGCTCATGGATGGGGATCAGAGAGTCTCGGTTGGTGTGATATTGCCACCAGTGCACTGTTGTGGTGGCGATCGGCACCTCTTGTTCTTTGACCTTCAGCAGCCCTGCAACAGAAGGGTCCTTCGAGAGGCCAGGCAAGGTAGACAGCTGTTCAGTTTCCTCTGTCTCCAAGGCAGCTACACCAAAAGCCCACCTGTACCCTTTTGGGTCCTTGAAATACCCTCTCCTGAGACAGTCTAGGCCAAGGATGCACGGAGCCTCTGGGCCAGTCACAATGGGGTGCTTTTGCCACTCATTCCTGGTTAGGCTCACTTTGGCCTCCAATACAGTTAGCTCTTGGGATCCCCCTGTCACCCCAGCAACACTGACGGGCTCTGCCCCTGTATAGTTTGATGGCATTAGGGTGCAGTGTGCACCGGTGTCCACTAAAGCTTTATACTCCTGTGGGTTGGATGTGCCAGGCCATTGGATCCACATGGTCCAGTAAGCCTGGTTGTCCCTTTCCTCCACCTGGCTGGAGGCAGGGGTCCTCTATTCCTGATCATAGTATTCATCACTCACTTCTTGTAAATACAAATCACAAGTGTCTCTGTTAAGATCAGAAATAAAAGCAGCGCTTCTGCTCCTCTGTCTGGGGAATTGCTTACTGGAAACTGGAGCAGCAGGTTTCCTGGAATAACCCCCTGAGTGATTGTTTTTTCTTTGCAGCTCACGTACCCGTGCCTCTAGGGTCGAGGTAGGTTTTCCACCCTCCTTCTTCATGTCCTTTCCGTGGTCATGCAGGTAAAACCATAGGATGCTTCATGGTGTGTGTTGTCTCTCTTGAGCAAAGGGATGCTTACTCCTAATGGCTGAGATACTGGTCTGTACAGGATGGGAGTAGGACATATCTTCTTTGAATTGCTGGAACTCCAGGGACAGTTTCTCCACAGCCGAGATGAGGGAGGAAGAGAGATTTGGTTCGTAATCCTGGAGTCTATCAATCACCTCTGCCACTGTTGGTGCCTCGTCATCTTTCTAGGACATTACTGCCAATGAGTTCCCATGCGTCAATGGTATGCTCCATACAAACTTCCGCCACATGGGTTGTGTGCACTAGGCTTCTTCTGGATCTTTGGATGACAGTTGATCGTCCAGGTCACTATAAATCACCTCAAGCACGGCTAGTTCCCTCAGGGACTGGATACCTTTCTCCATAGTCATCCATTTCCTAGATATAGAATATCTTCCTTGAAGGGATACCTTTCCTTCACTCCAACGGGAGTCGCCTCCAAAGGCTGAGGGCTTGTGTCCCTTATCTAATTGCTTTGTAAATGCCCCCTTCCCTAGAAAGAGATCCCAGTTGTTTGGCTTTCTTCCCCTCTAATTCCAGATGGCTGGCCCCTTTATCCCAGCATCGGAGCAGCCAGGTGACAATGTGCTCACCTGAATGACGGCTGAAATCTTTTCGCATATCCTGCAACTCACTCAAGGATAGGGATTGGTAGTTTCCGTTTCTTGTATGAGTTCTTCCTCTTCCTCCTCCTCTCCTAGTGATGGCCCTGTGTTTTCATCATCTCTTTCTAAATGAGTTGACTTTGTCTTCCAAGATTTCTTCTTGTGTATAGGGGCGACTGATACTGGCATGGGTTGGTTCTCTGATTCAGCTGCAACCCTTGTCACCACGATTGGAGTAGCTGCAGTGTCTGTCATGGGGTTTTGAGCAGCCGCAGTGCTTGTCGCTTTCCTTGTCTTTGTCTTTTTACATCCAGAGGCCTTCTTTTCCATTTGGGGTACTGATTAGTGTTAAACAGGGCTCAATAGGCATGGGCCAGGCCCCAGCATATTGCAGTAATTTGTATCTCTCTGGAATTGCCAGGGTGACAACATACTTCCTCCAAATACTGTACTAACTTTTCAGGATTCTGCATTTGTTCAGGGCTGAAGTCCCACAACACTGGGGGTGCCCACTGTCTTAGGCATCTACCCATACTATCCCACATACCCTGCCATGCATAGCTATTCAGCCTTGGGGCAGATGCCTGGATGATATTACTAAATTGCTTATTAACTTTAGACTGAACTGAAATCATCTGCAAAAGCAATACCAACAGATGTATCTTAACTACCCAAGGATGCTCAAGATACTGAAAAGTTGTAATGAAGGAGGAGGCATTATATAAGATGGTAGCTAAGGTGCCATTCTGTATTTCCTCCATAAAAAAACTCTCAGAGGAGGAGACATAATTTCTAATTGTCTCCATGAGGCGGTACCTGAAGTACAGTAATGGCTTCCATGCAAGACCCAAATAACCAATAACGCTTAAGGCCAGCGTTTTAATAACAAATCTCCCAGGCAAAACATCTCTGATCACTGCAGAGTACAGCAAACTACAAAAACCAACAGCAATTTTTAACGTGTACTTTACAATCAGCATGGTGTAGATTGGACAAACTAATATTGAGAACAGATGAATCAATGCCGTGACCAGCAGCTGTTATTATCTCAAACCCTTCATGACCCACGTTGGGCACCAAAAAGTACTGTCATGGTTCAGCCCCAGTCAGCCAACTAAACACCACGCAGCCGCTCGCTCAATCCCCCCACCCCTGTGGGACGGGGGGGGGGAAGAATCTGAAGAGCATTACATGATATGGAATATCTCTTTGGCCAGTTTGAATCTGCACTCTCAGCTGTGCCCCCTCCCCTCCCAGCTTCTTGGGCACTTGGCAGAGCATGGGAAGCTGGAAAAGTCCTTGACTAGTACAAGCGCTACCCAGCAACAGCCAAAACACTGGTGTGTTCTCAACATTGTTTTCATACTAAGTCCAAAGCAGAGCACTATGCCAGCTGCAGTGAAGAAAATTAACTCTGCCCCAGCTAAAACCATAACACTGTTTTATCGAGACTTGTTTGGTACTTTGAAAAAAAAAATTTTAAGAAATAGAGAATTAGTAAACCACCAACATTCACTATTCAAAATCCCTTGTTCAAATGTTAATTAGTTCCAAATATTAAAATATTTATCCACACCTAATGACTGAATATCAGGTATTTTGAAGGTTGGTTCACAGCTTCATACAGCTATACAAAAACTTCAGGCAGGAAAGTTTATAGGCTAAAATCTAAATAATGTAAATCTATAGATATAGACTATATAAATTACAGAAGAAAAAATAGATTAATAGAACTGAAGATGAGAAACAAGTATCTTCCATTTGACTGTCGTTTAACTCAGTTTATGTTTATCCCTCCTTTTTATTTGTCTTCTAATTCACTGACCTTCACTTACTCTAGCTTTCTGAATTACGTCCACCAAACTAACTGCTCTTTACCGATTCCACACTTGCCAGGCTGTACAGGAAAGGAAGTGGTACATGTTCACACAAACCCCAAAATTATGTTAAGCAAGTATGGGAGCACCAATAAGACAAGTTTGGAAATATTCCTGGTTTCCCCTTGTACACCAGAGTGCAGTTTGGTTTGAGTGTCATTTCTACTGCTTATGAACAAAGGTCCAGTCTAGTTTTGCCATCATTTTGTCATGTATGAGAGGGAAGGCTCCTACTGATTTGTTGTTATACATGTATTACATGTGCACATACCATAAGGGAAGTCAAAGACTATTAGGCAGTCTGAGTCCTCGTTGTAAAAAAGGCCAGTATGTTTAAATAATTTCGTTATTCTGGAATCAAGCCTTTAATTTCTGACCAAGCAGACTATGAGCAGATATGTGTCTCTTCAGCTGCTGGAAACAACCTGCCAACTGCAGTGGGCAGATGATGAACCAGCACATGCCCGCACTGCTTGAGCTTCACCATGCTTTCAGGAAAATGAACTAAAAAGAACCTGGACGAAAGCAAAAATTGTTAGAAACCTGGCTGGTGAGAAGCAATGGAAAGGATTGGTTGTTCTGTCAAAGGGAATGCAATTTAGGCACTTGTCTTTTGACCTTAATTAACGACCTGGAGAAAGGAGGCTAAGAAAATAAGGAATACTCACAGAATGGAAAGTGTCTGAAGCTGCCCCACGCACAGAATAGTGATTAAATTATCTGTATATTCTCCAACTCAGTGCATTGACATTTATAGCAAAACCTTCTGTGTACAGACCTCCAAGTATCCTGGATCCACTTAAAGAAAGAAGTGGGCTAGAAATATAATTTCTGTATATATTTACATATATATATATAAACACATGTATGTATACACACAGACAATTTCAGTTACCTATTGCTGGAAGTTTATAAACAAATCCTTTCATGAAAACTTTATGAGAAAATTTGTAATTTACATTGACTCTAGTTATAAAACTGCTTTCCAAGTCTCCTCATCGCTGGCTCCTAACATTGAACTCACTGGTCTCCAACAATCAATTTATCCAAAGACCTTTGAGAAATTGACATTTTATCAAATATTTAATTATTTTTCTGTCTCCTGAAATAATAATTTTTTTAACATTTTATGTAAAGTCTTTTGTGGTAGACTAGGCTTCTGCTAGATATTTTCTGAAGATGGGATAAGATTTGGCATTTGAGTTAATTCTTTGTTCAGTAGCCGACATTATTCTTCCAGCACTAGGTAGACCTTTCCCTCATTTATATATTTAATTAAAGCTTTTCAAATCATTGTTATTCAACAGTTGCCAATGCAATTCTGTTTGCTTTCAGGTTTCATGAGGGTTCAAATAATTCATGAAACTTCCTTTAGTCTCTCCTATGTCCAAATGTATATAGGCCTTTATTAGCTTCTTTGGATGCAGTAGAATCTACTGAAGACTACTGGGTTACTCTGCAGTATGGTGATTCATGTCCCTTTGCACACAAATAATGAGCAAAAGAACAAATGACTTGATATGACATGCCAGGAGAAGTTATCTCAAGGACTTTAACAACTTGACCTCATATTATAAAGGCTGTGACTATCTTCAACAATGCTTTGAAAAGTGAAGGAGCTGAGAGAGGAAGAGTCCCCATGACATTGCAATTATGCAAAGGTGACATATAAATAAAACCCCTAGGCAAAAAGAGCTGTCTTTTCATATTAAGATTGAAATAATTCGCAGATCAGGACTAAATTTTTGTGAGAACTGTCATATAAATTAGAGATTTTAAGGAAACTGAAGTCATAGATAATGTATTGAGCATAATAAACTGACATTTTGATATACAACCGGCAGACATTAAAAAAATGACAACTGATTCCAAAAAGTCCAGAAAGATATTTAAATCAGTAAAGCTGAAATGAATAAATTAAATGAGCAATTACTAGTATGTTTGACAAAGCGTAATATAACAATGCATTAAGCATATATTAGCTCAGCCTTTACTCATTGATCTTTATCTTCTTTTAATTAATGAATTTAATTGACTGGAAGGGAGATTTAAGAATGACTTTTTACAAGTCAAGTAGGAAAACCGTTTGGGAAAGGAGAAGCAAAGAGACTATGCAATGGAAAACAACAGGGTGGAGACCCTATCAGTCTATATCCAGTGCCAAAACCTGAGAAGATACAAGAATCATTAACAGTTGTAACCTTCACAGATAAAGATTTATCAAAATGAAAACCAATGAGACATGCAAAGTAAAGGGGATTTCTAGCAAAATTAGATGGATTCATAAAGAATTTTTCAAATCTTGGAAACAGTTCTTCAGATAAAAGGAGCACCTTTATATATCTGCCAGGGTCCCGAGCATCCCTGAAGCTGGCATGCTTAACCACTGGAAACTTGTGGTGAGGTGGTGATGTCCAGTGACACAGAGCTCTGAAAGGACCTTCTTGGTCTTTAGGCTGTTGTTCCAGAATCACTGCGAATTGATGCCGTTACTCTTTTCTGAGTCCACATGCAGTCACCTACCTTAATATTATCATTAGGCATCAGCCTTCTTACAACCTGCCTCGATATACGTATGCTCATCTAATATTGTGAGTTAGTCTGTCTGCCATACGGGATACAACACGCTGTAGAATATGTGTCCTGTTCGGAGAGCATGCTAGCTTTGGGATTAGAAGCAACCTAGTTACTGCTGCATGGAAAATAAAATCAGCCCATGGTGAGCTCTGCTTCCAGTATCTGGGCGAGATCAGCTTCAGCTAAGAGTAATATATATACTGTACTCTTCCCTAAAGACAACCTGCACACAGGTATGTTGGAAAGTGTTCCTTTTTAATTAAACAAACTCAATTATTTCTTTTTAAAAAATGTATCTTACATATATTCATATGTGTGTGTTTATATATGCTCTCCTATATATATATCTATATAGGTACATAGATATACATATATACATATGTATATGCATGTGAATGTATAAATTATTCGAAGAAAGTATCAATCAAGACTTATTATTAAGTCAGAAAAAAGAGCAAACTAAGAAGGAAGCTTTATTCTGTTACTATGCACATAATCCTTACAAAGTGTGAACAGTAACTATTATTGCCCTTTTTTTTAGCTTTGTTTTCAATTTCATTTTAAATAACAACTGTTTGTAGTTTTCTCTACATTTTCCATACCTACAGAATAAAATATATGCTTGAACTATCTGAAATTAGTTAAGCTTGAAAATGTCAGATGGAGATTGGTCCTGGAGTTTCTCCTAGTAGATTATATCTAAATGGCTCATGACTCTGCTAATACTAGACTGGAAGCAACGTAAAGACCAACAGTACTTGAAAGAATGAATTCCACTAGATATAAATAGAAAGAAGAAAAAGGTAATACTTATTAGAAATGCTATGAAAAATCAAAGATGATCTGGCATAGGAGAAAAAAAGCATCTTTTATATACTATAACAGGTCTGAAGACTTTTCTATCACATTTTTTCAAATGTTGTCCTCTATCACAGTAAAAAGCAGAAATGTGCTCAGCCACTCAAATTCAATTTCAGCAAGCAGTGATGCAAATAGATCCAATGTGAAAATTTCACTATGCTATTCTTTAGAAGGCTCTACTGATGGGACTTGTTATGATGGGTACTCGGGAAGCGTCCCCATACATACTGATTTAATATATACTCACATTGGCTCTTTTTTATCTTTTGTTTCCACCAAACATGAAATAATAGGACCAAAAAAATGTACTCTAAGCCCTGAAGGTGAAATTTTTAGAAAGTCCATCTCAGAAGCAATGATCACTCAATCCTCCCTGCAGCTTCTGAAAACAAAACAGGAAAAAGGGAATGGGGGAGTCGATAGAGCAACCAGGACAGAAACTCATGAAGATCCTCTGGGGAGGGAGGACAGAAATAGCCTGGAGTGTGTGGGGGTAGAAAAAACAAGTTCCCTCTGTGTCCTGCACTTCGCTGTGTCTGTGCCTGCCCATGCATGCGAGGGATATCTGCAGTTTTGCTTGGCTCATAGTATGGGTGGCAGAAGAGCAGAGAATATGGATGCTAAAATCTACTTCCTGCCAATATGCATTGTCCTTCAAATGTGTAGCTGAAGAAATATTCAATACCTCAGTGACTTAAATACATCAATGAAATGAAAACGTGATAATATATGTGAAATGCAAAGATCCTTCTCAAAATCTGGGTTGAGTTTCGTTATTCATTTTTATTTCAGATTTTTTTTCTCTCACTGTGTCTGCACAGACTTACAAAACAATATGGCACTAGGATGGAGAAAAGCAGTTGGTAAGAGTGTGAAATCCCATCTTGTAGAGCCCCACAGAATCCACAGCCTGTTAGTGTGAACACAACCTGATAGAAGACGTTGCACCAACAAAGCCAAGAAGATTTTCATTGAACTCCATTTCTCAGATGCATAGTTACTTTCATCCATAAATTTACCACCACAAAAAGCCAGCAGCTGGCGATTAGCTGCTTCTAAGCTGAGCGTAGTTTGACACCACAGAACTGTATCTCATGACTCCAGGAAATACCCAGAGTAACATGGCTATAAAAATTACTAATAATTCCTTTATTCTTGTCACATAAATTTGGTTATTTGCGGGGTCGGCTTGGGTTTTTTCCAAAGGAGGAAAAGATGGTAGAACTCCATATGCAGGTCCAAGTTTTGCACTGGAAGAAATATTGCTCAGAGAATATTTGGAAGAACAAATCCTTATCATTTTACAGGCAGCAAATATCCACACATAGCTACAGTATCTACAGGGCAACTGGAAGCATATTTCATCATTGGCCTTTGATAAGCAAGAAAATAATATCCCCTATCTTTATTTCCAATAACTAGCTGAATGACTCTGTCAAAACCCCAAACTTTTTAAAAAGTGGCTGTCAAAGGAACTTTGTGAAGCGAAAGCAGACACTTGGTTGTTTCTGACTTGTTTTGTTCACAGACAGGTATATTACTAAATAGCCAAATAACAGCATATCAAACATTTTAATAATCCCATTAGCTGGGCAGCTTCTTAGCGTCACACCAGAGGGTCTAGAATAACAAGCTTATATAAAAGCTCCAGTTACATTAAATATTAAAATATTGTTAAATATTAAAACCAAACTTCTAAAAGATAAAAATGAAGCAAAAGCCACAACGCATTCTATTATTTTACTTAATTCTGTCTCAAAATATTTTGTAACAGAAATGGCCTAGGCACTTACAAAAAACCAAAGGATAATAACTGGCACTTAATTACAGCATTAACCATTAACTTTCTGTTGAGTGAAGAGAACACAGGACCCAACAATTTTTATTTGCTTGACAAACTCATCTTCCTTTTATCTGTTCTGCTGACTATAACACACTCAGGACAAATGAGAAGGGGCACCAAAGAGAGCAAATCCTTTGAAATTCTGCCATTAACCTGCTCCTATGTAGTGACACTTTTTTTCTCTTTCAGGGAAAAAAGCATCCTTTTATTTATGTGTGTTTAGCGAGACTGATCAAACCCATGTCTACTAAATGAGGGTGCAAAACAATGAAGGCAAAAGTCTATGAAGCCTTCATCCAAAATGAAGGATCTACATTCAACAGCAAGAAGTACATTGGTCACATAGGAGAGCTTTTATGCGTTCATTGCATTCCTATGTGCTTCTCTCATGGTGGCTGTGAGCACCCAGGAGGTGACAGACTGCTCTTCACGAGAAGCACCAGGCAGGTGTCTGCAGACTTTAATGGCACAGGGCACAGAAAAGGGAAGAGAGAGAGAAAGCAGAGGGAGAGGCAGACAAAGGACAGGAGCAAGCTGAAGCTATGAGGAACAGAAATGCCGCTCTTTCCAGCAGAAGACAGTAAGACTCCATTTGGAAGAGATGGACACAAAAAGGGAGACCTGAAAATAGACAAGAACCAGTTCTGGGGGTCTCTGAACCTCAGAATAATTTGATAAAGTATCCAGAAAAATACATTTTATCATCATTTACAACAGCAGTTCAGAACTGATTCATTATACCTTGGGGTTTTGTGGTTTGGTTTTGTTTTTAATTAATGTGTTAAGATGTGTTTCTTTGCAAATAGCTGTTATTTCATTCTTTTGCAAATAGCTGTTATTGGGGTGTATGCTTTCAGCCATACACCCAAAAGGTTCCCCTGCCACTGAAATACACTGCATTTCCAGGGAACCAATGTATGCAAACCAGTAAGAAAATGAAGACTCTTGATACCAGATCAGAACCTGTGTCCTCCTCAGTTTAGTAGGACATGCAGGATCAATCCTAAAGAGCTTTCATACAGACCTCAAGCCGGGGAGGAGGCATTCCCATGTGACACCACGCCAGCCCCAGATATCACCTTCTACCCCTCCCTGGCTGAGCCCCGGACCAGCTGTAAGCTTTTTAATTAAAAACACTATGCTCCAAATTGGATAAATACACTTAACTGGGTTTTTTTTGTTTGTTTGTACAAAGATAGGGAAAAAGCACATTTGAAAGACGGTAAGGACAAAAAGTAAACAGGATCTACAGTACCTCTCTGAATAATTGTACCTTTCTTCATCTCACGGGGTAACCATGGTAAATAACTGCTCTGTGCTCGGCACAGCAATTCGCTCGCATTAGTCATTCCTGATGCTGAATTACCTTTTCACAAACAACCAGTTTGCGAACAATTAAACTATCATAAAAATGGGATTTTTCTCCTCAGAAAGCTTTGGGATATGGCATTTTTCAACTTTCCACAGGAAACCTTTTTTGCTTATGCAGCAAATACCAGTGGTCACCACTACTTACACGAAATCGTATTTTATTAAAATTAGATCCAATAACAGAAGAAAAAACCATGCCAGATACAAGGTGGTCTGACCTCTTCAGTAAGGTGGGGTGAAGTGGGGAGAGCACGTCAGGTCTGTAGACGCTAGAAGATGCCATCCACCCAAACAGTCCTCCCCAAAACTGCTCCTCTGTGTTTAAAAATGAACTCTCCTAGACACAGGACTTTCCTCCTTTATTGAAAGAAAAGAAAGGAATCTGGTGAAATCAGATCCTCAGAAATTTACTTAACACACAGGTGCAGGAGCCTGCTCCTAACGGTGTTTTTTGTTATTAAATAAAAAAATAGAAAATCCTCATCCCCTGGTATTCTTATTAAATTGCTTGCAACAAATCAGAGAGAAATCAGACCGTTTTTGGCAAGTCAGGTAAAGTCCTCCTGCCCCCAGTGCTCTGACAGGTGCTTGGTGCTCCCCTGCGGCAGCGGTGCACAAGCATGTGAGAGCCTCAGGCTCTCGGGAACACAGGCATCGCACCATCACCAAATGTATCAGGCAAGAGGCCTTCCTTTTACTTCCTTACAGTAGATTTACCTTCCAGCAGGATTTTAAATATATATATGTATAAAAAACAGATTTTTTTTATCACCACTGTATGCATGCAGGGAGACTCTTTATAGATCCAGAGCGACAAACTGCACCATAATGAGACTCTGTATTCATGCAGGCACCATATCACTGTCAGGACATACTATTTGTGTCCAGAATATACTGCTTTTATGCAAGGAAAGCTTTGACTTCTGTGGAAGCCACAGATATAATAAACTTTTCTGACTTTGCTCTTGCTGGGTTTCATTGTTAAATCTCATTTCCTTCATAATTTTGTACAATATGGGAGAAAACTGTATCTCAAGTCTCCCAAAGCAAGTTACTTCCCAGGAGCTCCTGAAGTTTTGGTTACAGAGCAATTTCATTTTTTCCACTTCACAAATGATTCTCATAAACATATCTAAGCTTGGAAATCAGAAATTATATCCTCATGGTTTAGGAGACATGGTAGTGTTGGGCTGACAGTTGGACTTGATATTCCTAGAGGTCTTTTCCAACCTAAATGATTCTATGATCCTTCAGCACCATATATCTAAATTTGTGCAGTGTGATGTGGAAACCAAAATCCTAGTAGCAATCAGGATCGATTTACCAGGCTGAAGTTACAGGGGACAAAAACCGCCTGTAAATTAGATGCATACTATGGTTGCTATTTTTACCTTTGAAAAATGAAGCTGAACAACAAAAGGGACAAAACCACAAAGGTTATGTCTTTTAATAAATACAGTTGAATCCTATATAATGTATGCAGAGATATTTGAGAATTGAAAGTAGATAAAAATTATTTAGGTAATTTACTGAAAAATAATTGTAAAATAGGAAAGCTTGTAAGATACTTTGCCTTCCAAACTCTTTTTTTACTAAAAAATATCGAGCAATTAATATTTCTCCTTGCAACAGTCCTCTACTCTTGGAAAACCATGTTTAATGGATAAGGAATATTAAGAGAAGAAGGGATAACATATTGAGAAGATTCGCTGAGGGTGGATCAGTAACCCATCCACCAGAGCTGGGCTGGCTTCTTGGAAGTTCCTTTCATGGTTGTCTTATTCTCTGTTTCGAATTTTTACTGCAATTTCAACAGTAAAAACCTAGGGTGGCACTGCCTTAGGTTATATATTCCTTACTTCACAACAGGAAACAATTTCTCTAAGTTCTTCTACAAATACTGAAAATGTGAATGCTGTAGCGTGGCACTATATTGCTTCCTGAATCATATGTTTTCTGAGCTCAGCAAAGGCGGTATAGATTACATTCTCACATTCTTTCCTAAACAGAGGCATATCAGTTGCTTTTAAATGGATGAGCAGTACCACAGCTTCCTGCACCCTGGCAGGAGGCAAGCAGGGGAGTAGCCCTATGAATGAATTGAGCAAACCAACAAATGTGGAGCTGATCAGAAATGTCTGCAAAGCCAGTGGCAGAAACACTTTGAAAGTGCAGGCAATAGGCAATATATTTCCTTTAACTCCCACTCTTCTATGTACTGTCAATCAACAATTTTGACTTTGTATCCTAAAAACAGCTGTACCTCGTTAGGTTATTGTACCTTCTTCCTCACCAGACCACTGAACATATTTGCCTGGAAGCCCCTGCTCTGCCCACACCTGCCGCGTGATCCATCAGCAGCTACAGCCAACTCTGAAACCTACTGACAGCTTGCCTGGAGCGCAGGAACACACATGCTCAGGAGAAGTGCAAGGAAACAGCAGCAGAACGATCCAGATCAGATATTCTTCATGATTATTCGTCAGACCTCTATTACTCTGTTGAGGAAATACAGATGGTACGTGGTGCCCTCAAGGTCATTCATTGGGAGGGTAATACCATGCATAATACACTTACAGTCCTCCTGCAGACCTGCCATATGCAAGTCTTGGACCCCTCCTTAAAATACAGCAACCTTATATGACAAGCAGAAAGGCCACTGGAAGTCAAAAGCCACTTTATCTACAAAAAAGGCTATGGGGCCTCATATTTTATTACATGATTTTCTTACTTAAGGTCTCAATGGTTAAATATGATGAAGTTCTCCAAGGAGCTGTGCTTTGCCCTGAAGGGCTGCCCGGGGTATTCTGGGTGAGCAAACCTTTGTAAAGCCCTCTTGTAATCCACCATAACAAAGGATAATCATCTATGCAATACACAGAAGTCAGAATAGAGTGGTTGGAAATTAAACAGCATTTCCAAGAGACTTATATTTTCTACTATTATGTATGTCACTTCTAGCAGGATGGCAAAAAGCCAATGATAAACCTAATAGCTTGTTTCTACCAGCATGCAAAAGTATTTTAGACTGAAGGAACCAACAATTGGATGTAGAAAGACAGTGCAGCTCACAGGTATGCAGACTTCAGGATTTAGAGAGAGAAATTTCAGGCAGTTTTTACTGCCTGAAAATAATTCAATAATAACAGGCATAACAACAATACAGGCATAACAAAATATATAGGTGTATAAAAGTAATATAGGCATAACAACAGTAACAGGCCTTCACCCAACAAAGCAGTAATGGACATGTGGAGCTCATGTCCTGTCAGCCTTTACATCTGAAGCTGCCCTCCAGCAGGTAGGCTTTTTCAGCGAACAGCAGTGTTTGATGAATGAGAAATGGAAAATGTATCAAAGATTCATTAGCTGATAGCCTGTGATTGGCCTAGCGGTGGAACCGCATGCAATTAAATCCTGCCAAGATCAGGTTGTTTCAGCATCCTGGAATGAAGGTTGCTCTGGGCCCTGCACTGAAAACTTCCCAGATGTGCTTCAGAGGGATGTAGGTACGCACACAGCGCTGGCAGCATCTCGGTCTGGGCAGCCACGCATCAGCCATGAATTGTGAAGAGCAAAGACCAGACAAATTACCCAAAATTTCAGTTTATTGAAACTTAATCATATGTACTGGTAAAGCCCTTTAGTTAGAGCACACTACACAGAGATAAAAGGGAAGATAATAATTTACCCTAAATATTTATTATACAGATATGACTGCCTCTTTCTAAGTGGAATGGATGAAGATTCAGAAAGCTCGTCCTTGTTTGCAGGTTTACTGGCAGGTCTCATTAAGATACTGCCACTCCTGTGAGCAGCCTCTCACAGTCCTCACTCGCCATGGCTGCACAACGCTATTAACATGAATATTCAAATACTTAGAGGCAACAGCATTTTGAAGATATATCTTTCTGTTCATTCTTTTTTCTTCTATGTCTTTTGCTTTTTAATCTCTCTCAATGCAGAGCAGTTATAACCTGATTAATTAAGCTGACCACTCCACTGAGATTTTGTAAATTGGGTTATAAACTGAGCAATTAATAACCACTATAAATAGGAACATAAATTGGCACTCCACATTTTGGTATGAGTTGCAGGCAGTCCCTCTTCTTCTTTGCTGGCCGGGGAGTAGCTCTCCTACCCCACAGTGTGCGGCAGCGCTGGACCGTGCCCCATTCCTGTTATTTTGTCAAGTCCTGACCTGAATTCCAATGGGAAAATAAAGCACTGCCTACCGACACTTCACAACATTTCCCTTCATTTCACTACCAGTATGTTGGCTTCTGGTTTCAGCTGTTATGGAAAATACCTATTTAGATCACACAAATCTTTTACATAACTATACATCAGTATTTTACACTCTTACTGTGCATTTTGAAAAATAAGGATACATTTAACTCAACAGTATTTATTACCTAAGTGTGAAAATATGAATTTACTTTTAAATTCCTTGTGCATGTAGTGTTTCCTTCATTTACTGCATTTTCTTTCCTTACTCACTGAACATAAAGTCCTTAGCCTAGCAAACTGAGGCAAGCCCAGCAGATTTACCCCAGAGACAACAGTTTACCTACATTTAGATGCAATTTTACTTCCAAATTCCCTGAGGTATCCTTTAAATGATGTGCCACGTGCTGTTTGAAAGACTTTTCAAAGCACTCTGTTGCTGTGAAATAGGGATTCAGATGATTCTAATTTAACACAGCCCATCCCATTCCAGCTCCACAGTACCCTCTTGGAGGGAACACAACATCCATGGCAGAGAGCAGAAGTGGGCTGCATCCCCCTCCAGGCCTGAAAACATGCCTGGAATACTTTCTCTCTCTCTCTCCTTTTTCTTTTTTTTTTTTTTTTCAGGGGGTGTGGGTGGGTGTGTGAGTGCTGTTTGGTTGGGCTAAGTTGGTTTAGGGTTTTGGTTTCTTTTTAATTTTGTTTTGGGGTTTTTTGGTTTTGAATATAATAACAAGGGACATGTTTTTTCTCACAGTGAATGACTGGAGTTCTACAGACCTATATCTTTCAAGATGCAGCCACCCCCAAACAGTCCTAGTGTGGGAAAAGACAGAATGATATAATTATAGGGTTTTTATCTAATCTTTCTTAAAATAGAGAAATTGGCTTCTTATTGTGAACACAGGTGCATTTTTTTAGTTACTTGAGGTAGCTGCCACACACACCCAGAAAAGCATTTCAAAACTCAAATGTCAACAAGTTGCTTTGAAGGCTCTCACATGAACACATTTACAAATCTCTCTACCACAGTAAGAAAGTAAAGAAGGATTCCTCTCTGCACAGAAGCAGCATTGCGTTTGAAATAAACCTGCTCTTAGATATCATTGCAAATTTATCAGAACATGTTGACTTCATCTGTTTCCAGACAAGAAGAACCCACAGCTCTCAGCAAGCTGTTCTCATTTATAATACAATGCTCGCGTAGCGTTGGCAAATGGGAAATCCCAGAGCTGGTGAATATAGAGAAACCTTCATCTCCAGCTAACAATCCCTTAGGACCCTATTTGTAACAAAAGGGCCTTTGCATGCACATGCAAAACTATGCAGTTTGAGCACTTGGCAGAGAGGCTGCAGATTTTAGTCCCAGTCCTTTTAAAAAACTTTATGGTTATTCACAAAAAAAGGCTTTGTAAGAGCTGGTTTAACAAAGGAAATGGCTGTGTTTCCACTGCCATGGATAATCCCTGCTCAATTACTTCCAATTTACTGGAATAGCAATCCAGACAAGTCACTTCACTGAACACAATGTGACAGTACTGCAGACATACTGTCTTTGTATAATTAAAGCACAAGAAAGACTCCGCTTATAAGTTTAATACACGAGTCAGTTCCAATCTGGTACAACAAGATTGTTTCCACATGATATTTTTCTCTTATACTCTGAGATAAAGAAAAAAATCTTAAGTTAGGAAATTTTGGACAGTATCATGAGCTGATATTAAGCATTTTGTCACCAAAGTCATTAACATTAGACTAGAATTAGGCCCTCCTACTAATTTAAATTGATCAAAGTAACACATTACCTTTTTACAAACTAGAAATTAATCTTAATTCACAATGCAGATATGTACCTTTCTCTGTTTTTTCAAATTTACTGGAAACTTAGTGTATATATTGGAAACCTTCATACTTACATACAGTTCCAAAGACCACATGCATCTTGGATTCTCACTGCTTTTATTCTTATTCAGAGTTACCACCTTTAAAATAGGTACAGATATAAACATTATAGGGAATGCCTTTACATACTAACATAAATGTAATTAATGCGATACATAAATTGCCTGCAAGCAGAGGGAGCTCTGGCTCTTCTGAGAACAGCCTCTGTGGATCAGATCTTCAGGACAGCGCCAACAGATGCAACTCATCAAACCCACGTTTCTCCCCAAAAATCCACCCCGGTAGTGCCCAGCTTTGTGGGCTGGCCCAGCAGTAGATACTGGTCCTGGCCATGGCTGGTGAACCAGCCCATTCCAGGCACTGGCAGAGCTCACCCTGCTTGGCCTTCATGCCAGCCCCACTGTCATACATGGGGGAATTTTTTTTTCCACACTGAAGAGATTCCTAAGTACTTGACTGGGTGCTAGCTGTAGAGATAAAACCTTTCAGCAGTAACTATTCTAAAGAAATTTTTTTAAAAGAATGGTGGGAACATTACATGGCAGTCTGTAGAAAACACCTTTATTAAATACAAACGATTCTGCATGACATGCAAAAAGGGACACGATCACCATTTAATGGTTAATAGAAAATGTAATAAATTTGCATTTGATCCCATTTCCTAAAATGTAAGTGAAGCAATTATACCCACTTCAAGGACAAATGTCACTAAGAAGGGCTGAGCTGTCCAGCTGCAGGCTGAGGCTCAGCTCACATTGCTCCCCACCAACTCAGTGACCAGGATGGGACTACACAAAAGTGAAAAACTACAGCTAGACCAGCACCTGCCCTGCTGGACACACCATTGCAGAAGTACTGATCATGACAAGACCTGAAACTATCTGAAAAACTTCACTGTAGGGGAATAGACAGGGATCGGCGACCGGAAGATCACGGGCTGTGACGGAAAGATAGACTCCTCCCCATAGGAGTGGCAGGAACAGGAACCGCAAGAGCTATATAAGCGTGTGACGCAGCCAAATAAACGGACATTTTGTATCCATCATATTGGTGTCTGTGCATCACTGTCCCCAGGGTGGGTAGAGCCCTGTGTCCCGGAGGTGTGCGGCCCAAGATAAGGTCTCCCGTAGAAGCGTACAGCTACAATTCACTTTGTTTTTTTAAAGACTGCACTGTTGAAAATAATTAGCATTACTGTTATGAGCAGAAAAAATTTTGAAAATTAATACACAACTTTACACAAATCTTTTCCTTCTATATGCAGTCATGTAACCCAAATACCAAAATCATTAAACACTTCTGTCCCCAGAGGAAAAAGGAAGATTTCACAGAATCACAGAATGGTAGGGGTTGGAAGGGACCTCTGGAGATCATCTTGTCCAACCCTCTGCTTGAGCAGGCACACCTACAACAGAGGGCACAGGAACGTGTCCAGGTGGGTTTTCAATGTCTCCAGGGAAGGAGACTCCACCACCTCCCTGGGCAGCCTGTGCCACTGCTCTGCCACCCTCACAGGAAAGAAGTGTTTGCTCATATTCCGGTGGAACTTCCTGTGTTCCAACTTGTGCCCATTGCTCCTTGTGCTGTCGTTGGGCACCACTGAAGAGAGTCCAGTCCATCCTCTTGACACCCACCCTTTAGATATTTATAAGCATTGATGAGATCCCCCTCAGTCTTCTCTTGTCCAGGCTGAAAAAACCCAGGTCTCTCAGCCTTTCCTCTCAACCCCCTGATCATCTTGGTAGCTCTCTGCTGGACTTGCTCAAGCAGTTCCGTATCCTTCTTAAACTGGTGGGCCCAAAACTGGACACAGTACTCCAAATGTGGTCTCACTAGGGCAGAGTAGAGGGGGAGGATAACCTCCCTCGACCTGCTGGCCACACTCCTTTTAATGCACCCCAGGATACTGTTGGCCTTCTTGGCCACAAGGGCACATGGCTGGCTCAGGGTCAGCCTGCTGTCCACCAGCACTCCCAGGTCCTTCTCAGAAGAGCTGCTTTCCAGCAGGTCAGCCCCCAGCCTGTACTGGTGCATGGGGTTGTTCCTCCCCAGGTGCAGGACCTTGCACTTGCATTCATTCTGTTTGTGTTTATTCTGTAAATAGTGCAAGGTTAACTTACCAAGAATTAACACAACAAAACATGCTTAACCTAACACTAAGTTTTTGTAGTGGTATCAAACCCCTTTAAGGTATTAGTAACTAGTTCCAGTGCTCTCAGCTCACCCTTCTGGAGTATTTGAGCCATGCTGATCTGAGGGTCAGCAAATTCAGCTGTGTCATATTGCTGAAAAAGTAAATTTTCAGTAAAAAAGTTGTTGGTAGGCAAGTGCTCCACCACCCAGAGCCTGGATAGCATTATGACTCCAATACAGTCATGACAAAAACCAAAGCTGATATATGACTGAGCTGGAATTACCTCTAGGGAGAGAGAAAGAAGAAAACTGTGGTCCTGTAAGTAGCATCCAATGCATCTACCAAAACTACAGAAAGCTGCAAAGAGTGTCAGGGATTGAAATGTAGGTGACATCATTGGCAGAGCAATGGAATGTTAAATCTGACAAATAGAAAAAATGACTTACAAATTTTTGAAATTATATTTTTTTTCAATTGTTAATGCTTTACAATGCGAATTAACAACATTTCTGTTGTTTGCAAAAGTTTAAATGTGGTTTTATGCCTATTATTGAAAAATTTACTCCTTATAGGAAAAGAATTCCTATAAAACTGTTTAGTAAGAAACCTTTATCACAGAACAGCTGAGTTTGGAAAAGACTTCTGGAGACCTGCTAGTCCAAACACTGCTTGAAGCATGGTCAGCGGGAACAAGTTGCTCAGGACCATTTCCAGTTGGGTTTGAATATCTCCAAAGATGGAGTTACTGCAAAGTGTGCAACTTGTTCCAGTACTCAAGCATTCTCATTGTAAAATAGTTTTTTTTCCTTTTATTGCATAAAGTAAACGGACTGTCCTGAAAAAACCCACACTACCAAGCAGTATCATGGGGACAAACTAACAGAAAGCCCCTGGATAAAACTAAATTAGATCAAATATGGCAGAAAACCTGACATCTGCAATTAGTTTGATGCAATGTTTTTACAGAAGGCACAAGTTAAGCAGCATTTGTCTGTATATAAAATAATGTAATCAGAATCATTAAACACTTTGAGAGGGGAAAATTACCCTTCCTCTTATGGAAGAATTTCCTTGAATGTATCACAAGTTGAATTAGGGTGACCAACTAAAGATACAGTCAAATTTTAAAATTATACTCCAAACTAAGTACGTGCACTTAAATAAACATATCTGGTAAAGCTTGTAACAATTAACTTGTCTTTAAACAACTGCTACTAAACCTCTACAGGCACTAGTGCTATGTATGAACATAATTTCCCCTATGACAGACATAATGCTATTGCTCACTGTTTTCTATATATTTAAGTACTGTTTGTTTTGATCTCCGAACTACCTGAACTAAAATTAGAGTTTTCTTTGATGCTTCAACTAAGTAGAACAAGAAACATTTATCGTTTGCTATAGGTTATATACACATACAAAGCAAAAAAAGAAGAGCAAAAAGGCTACCAGTAATGATTACAGTACATAACATAATAGCATTGGATTATGGAGATTAATTGCATTAGAGCTTTTACTGTACAGTTAAAACCTTCTAAAAGTAAGACACATACTAAAATAACAGCTGGAGAACAGCTGGATACTCAAAACAAAAAGTACTGAAGTATAGTAATAAATCATGAAACCTGCATGTCTGACACACTGACTTGATCAGGAAAAATGAATTGCCGAGTACAAAGTGTAATAAAGAGAGGTGCCAAGAAATAGTCATATCTGCCAGTAATAATTTGAAGTTGAAATATAATCATACACAATATATATGATAAATAACATGACGCATGGTCTGCAGTGACAAAGGTAAATAATAAATTTATGTGGAAGTAAGGATTTACACTGAAGCTGTGGAATAAAACTAGAGAGATACTGTAAATATTGTCCATTCCAGATGATGACTTTAATTTCTCAGACAAATAACTTCTAAGGTTTCCCATGTATTTTCTGGACCTGGAATCAATACGTTTTCTATCTTTAAGATTTCAGAATACACACGCTTCCAGCCAGTGGCCACCACTAAGTTTTGAAGGGAACAATGTATTTGACAATGAAATACGAAGTAAAAAATGAATTATGAAAACTCATCACATAAACACCCACCCCAAAATCACTTAAAAAGGACAGCTTATTCCCGTGATAAACCTTAAAGAAGAAAGCCATGGACAGGTCACTCTGAAGACACTGCTGGTGGAAAACTCTGCAGTCTGCACCATCCCAACCATGTTCCTCCTGCTGAAGAGACTGAACATCCACACCACACCCCCTGCATCTGTTCAGAGGGAGAAAGGGTTGCCAGTGCAGTGGCTGCGCCCCTCCGTCCCCTGGACCACAGTGGACCTGTGTGCAGACAACACATCTCTGGTTTGAGGGAAGAAGAGGGAATATGTATCATCTTCGAACGTTGATGGATCCTTGTAAGAGGCCTGTGCTGTCTGAAATATTGCAGTGGTGTCATAATGACATACAATAAAGGAAGCTTGAACGCAACATCTTCAGAAAACAGAAAGTTTGTTACTGTTCCTACTGAAAGTGATATTTATCTTAAATTCAGTTTATACAGTTTATACAGTTTATACAATAAGCTTCAGGGAGGAACCCAGATTGCTGTATGTGAAACTGAACTGCAACATGCAAAATTTTGTCCAGTATTTCAACAATTGTCAATATGTAACTGCAAAGAAATAAAATATCACTTTGATATACCTTGTTTTTCAAGTTTAGCTCAATACAGGTAAGTTTACCTATGCTACAAGGCTATGATTTTTCCTGTCTAATTATTGTTACTCATACTTGAATTTCATTGTTAACTTTAAAAATATTTCAAGAAAGTTTTATGTTAAATGTACAAAATTGTCTCTGTATAGAGCAGGAAAGTATCTGCACTGAAACTGCTGCACATCTCAAATGTTCAGTTCTAGTAGTCAGTCTGCCACCACAAATAATCAAATTGTATGGTCCTTAAAAGTCAAGACAAAATTAAATACAATATGAAAAAATAGATTGAGCCATGAGACGAAACACCGCAAATGACATGCAGGGAGGGGCAAGGCGTGAATTTTGGACAGATGGTGATGGGCATCTCTCTCGGGGAGGCAGACGGCGCTCACCAGTGGCACTGTGGCGGTGCCGCATGCACCCTTGGCGCTGGAAAGCATCACCAGCCAAGGTATGCGTAATTTACAGCTCAGAAGGCGTCAGGATGGCAAAATAAACTCACAAGTCAATGAGAAACAAGCCAAGCAATACAGCCCTTTTCATGCTGTTAGAGGGATCCACAGTGAAAGCAGAGGTTTTTAAGAGAGTCCCCTGTTTGATGCAAGGGAAGAAGCGGTTAATGGAATGTTAATGCCTCACAGTGTCCAGATTATGTGTCTAAATATTACATTAAGGATTTTACACTGTGCCTAAAATGAATGACCTTACCTAAGAGCCCAAGACAAGTTGTGCATGGCTGGTCCCAGTGGCTGCAGCTCTGCTCCAGCCTTCAGCAAGAGGTGTCAAGACACAGATGGGGACCACCACATCCCCAGAAATGTCCCTGCCAGCTTGGTCAGCCAGTGACGCCCACCTCCTGCAGAGCCAGGCCTATCACACAGACCCCTTGGCTTGCCCACCCTGATTTGCAATGTTTACACAATACGGAACTAGTGGAGGGTATTTTTTTACCTTTTTTGTTTCATTCCTTAGCCTGAATATTTCAAATTATAGTGCCTTCTAAGAATAACTGAGGTACATTACACTGAGGGAGTGGCTTGCAGGCCTGCTGCTCTGGGCAGATGTCTCCCTTGAGCCTGCCCTCAGCTGCCAAGTATGCCAAAGTTGTGTTCCTGCAAGAGACTTCAGTTTGTGATCAGTCCAGCTACCAAACAAGAGATAATCCAGCACTGGGAAGAGATAGCCAGCCAGCACTGTCCCCACCAAGTAGTGGCAGCCAAGTCTCCCTGGCTGTCATGCTCCCCTGGCATTGTCGACCACTGCAAGCAATTAGCAGTTAAGTTTGGGACTGGATTTATGTAAAAAGGATCCTTGCATCTTCTTTCTTGTCACTTTTGGGGTTTTCTTTTTAACTTTCATTCTCAGGGGTGAGTGGTAAAGTACAGAGAGTGGAGAGCACACCAGTCCTCCTGCAGGCTCCAGGGATTTTATGGGAGCAGCAATTCCCCTAATCAGAAAAAGGAAACGTGCACTTCTGTAATAACATGAATGGCAAGGTTCTTTGTCCTGAGAGATCTCCTGTGCCCTTACATAGAAGGATGCTTTGGAAGCGGGCAAAATTTTGTACTTTTAGGCTTTATTTGAGTACAATGAAAAACATACTTACCAATAGACATACATATCAAGATAAGCAGACCAAAAATAGTAAAAAATCAGCAGAACTCCACAAATGAAGTTTTAAGAACAGTATATGTAAAGGAACAAGAGGTACTTCTGGAGAATTTGTGGACATCACTGGGGCTTCCAAACCGGACTTCTATGAGCACACATCAAAACTAGGAAAGTCTTCTACTCAAAACCTGAGTCCTGGCCACTACTGAAGCCCACATGGCCTGAGGTGCCACGTGGGGACTGGGATTTCGGTCACTGTCCGTGCCTGCCTTGCTCTGACCTTGCCACTGAGCTCTCATAAACCAGGGGATCACCCTGGGAAGTGCAGTGTGTTTTGGGCATTCAGAAGCAGATTAAAATGCTGTCATGGATGACCTCTATTATCTCTGATAACAACATGAACTACCCCTTGCTCTGAACTCCATCAGAGGGTCTGATTTCCAACGCCAAGACTCAAGCCCCTGTACCAATGCCTTGGACAAGAAGCAGGACCCTTCAGATGTCAAATAAAGCACAACAGAGAACAAAGACTTGTATAAAGTAATTTGTATAGTCCTCACAAGCAGGCAACACAGAGGGGTTGCCTGAGTCCCACACATAACAACGCAGTTTCAAAGAAAGCCCCCATTACACCTGGAGGGGGACCTCAGCACTGATTGAAATCTGACTAATTGGGTCTATCAGTACACAGACAGAAACTAGAAAGGAAAAATACTTATGGTAAGCAAGTATCCCAGGAAAAGCCAAAGCTTTAGTAAAAACTAAATTCTGGTACATGTTCCAGAAAGGTCTTTTTTTGTCTACAGCTAAACAGAATCTGGACAGTCTGAGGCAGTTTGCAACAGGAAGGTAAGATGCTGCACAGGTGTCTGCAAAGCCCAGAAAGTGACCCACTGTCATATTGCAATGGGAACCGCTTCTGGGAATATTTGCATTCAAATTTGTTTGTTATGCAGCCTCACACACACTTCAACGCATTTTGTGGCATTTTGCTGCAGTGCAATACAATGCGACACAAAATACCACTCATCCACATGAATCGCAGTGCTCTGTTCATTACTCCATGTGCACTGAATGGTGTTTCTTGGCAACTTTTTATTGTGGAGCTATAGGTCCTGGCCGTTACCAAGGGGCCAGAATTGAGTCAGGTGCTGAGCTGCAACTCTGCACTCAGAAAGGAAATTATGACTAATCCCAAAAAGTCTGCAGTATTTAAAATAAAGGGCCGTTGTCTGAAATTGGTGAGGGAAACAATGTTGTAAGAAGATTTGCAGTAATCTGAATAAATGTGCTGTCCTGGGGGTGTGGGGAAGGAGGACCATACTAGTAGATTTTTCTTTCCTCTTTCCTTTTATCCAATAATTTTCTTTCTTTCTTTCTTTTTTTTGTTTTAACTAACTAAAAGTAAAATGATAGATCTTTTCTGAGTAAATGGTAAACGATTTATGCTTGTCAGAAATTCAAAAACTAGGAACATCAGTTACTAGTAGTATATTATTACTATGTCATTACTAAAAGACATAACTTTTACATCATCACACTAGTATTTATACTTCATTATATTGAAGGGACTTATAATATTTAAAGAATTATCTCTACTGCCTTGCACTGTTCAAAGCAATAAATGGCTGCCAAGTTTGATTAATGGCCAAAAGGAACCTAAGGCATTTAATCAATCTCAAAGCTTTTTTTATTGAAAATATTCTACAAAGAACTTACTCCTATTATAAAACAAACTATGTAACAAAAATAAAAATAACTGTTCTTCCCTCCCATGGGAAATTGCAATTATCTTCTAATACAGTGTTAAACTTTCAAGGGATGTAATTTTTGCTCGTGTCAAGGCATGCAGAGATTTGTATGTGAAAAAAAAATGCATTAAAATAAATAATTGAGTGGCATGTGTGGAAAAAGATTAACATTTAACACCTGAGGCACAATTTTCAGAATTACCCATGCAAAAATGTGCATGCGATTGCATACCACCAACTAATTACCTGATTTGCATATGTAATGAAATATAAGGCCATCACTTCAGGAAGAATTTCAGTGTCATTTTGAAGGGTCTGTCCAGTGAAGAAAGGGAATGAACATTAGGTTCTCATCTTCTCAAAGTTTAACATAAATGCAGTGCTCAGAAAAGCACCGGCAAAGGAAGCTGTGGAGGCCAAACATCTGCTTTTGTCTGGAGCCTGTGTTTGTCTGCGCAGTGATATCATATTAGCTTTTACTTTGTTTTATTTTGTCTCACTAAATAGATATGTTTGAGAAGCACATACGGATACTGTATTTCAAAAGTTTTTCCCGATTATAATTAATTCATTGTATTACATATAAAAGATAACCAACAAAGAAAAAGGGTATTGACCAGAAGCAATTCAAGAGTTATGCCATTAAAAATATATAAGGGAAAACTAAACCCAACACTCACAAGTAATACTGTGTAAAAACTGACTTCTTGAAAATTGATTACTTTTGGAGAACAGAAACAGAAATTTATGCACCAATCTAATATTCTGTTTCACAGTGCCCACAGGGCTGCACTGTAACAGGGAGCTGTTGTATGGGAAGAGTATGGGAATAGCCCTGGACAAGTTACACGGCCTGTCAGCAGACAGGGGCCTTTCCCATTATTTATTGATCTCACCCATATAGTGTGAGTTAAATGAAAACCTGCAAGTGTGCTAACTATGGACCTATGAATTTGTAAGACTCCCAGGGCTGTCACTTAAATAAATCTCTCCACTGTTTCAGGTTACTATCCATAGTATTTTCTTGTTAAAATACAGGAAAATTCATGGCCAAAGAAGGGCTGTGCTTTAATCAATACAGACTAAGATGTCAATAAATTTATTTTCGGTAAGCAAGAGCAGTTCTGTCCCCACAATGAGAGCTGAGATAACAATGCTCTCTCTATCTGACTGAGTTTCAGTATAAATGATGGATGTGCTACATAAGCCTTCAAACATATCTGCAGTCGCAGTCATGTTTGCATTTATTGATTCTTAAAAATTACCCAACCTAAATTTTCCTGTGCTATTCTTTAATACTGCATTTTATAGCAGTAAAGTACCACAGGACTCCAACAAAAGTAAATCTTTATAACCAATACTCAGACAATTACAGCTTTTCCCAGTTACACTGAGGTAATAATTAAAAATTCACAGGAAAAAAAAAAGCGAATGGGACCATAAAAAAGCCAGTGCCTCATAAAAAAGGGATGAATCAACATAAAGACTCTGTAACAACAACTTCTATGAATGGGGTTTGGACAGCCATCTTTGTAACCAATATAAAGCCATCTTTGTAAAGCACCTCTGCATTAAATAGTCAAAGAACTATAGCAAATTATGAAATACAAGTCTTTACTTTTGCTCCCCCCACACTGTTTCCATGCTTTGTTGCAGCACACAGACCCTTAACTAATGACTTTATTGGCATAACGTAAATAATCAGTGTGGTGAACTGCAGGCAAGTGACGGGAAATATTTGGATTTGTTTACATGAAAGAAGGGCTGTGAACCTATGGAGGTGTAAACACACCAAAAGAGCTCACAAAAGAGCTGAGATACCTTGCAGGGGATGGTGAAAGAGTTTGTGTCAAAATGGACTAGAGTGTCCTTCCAGTGGTGTCAGGGAGGGAGATCCCAAACCTGCAGCCACACCTGGGCTCAGCATCAAGCAAAATTACCGGTGAGAATATGGGGACCACTGTAACCCTGCTACGAACACATGTATGCTACCAGCACTGGAGAAGTCTGTGAATTAAACTACTACCTTTAAAGCAATTCCAATCAATATCCCATAACCTACAAACAAGGACGCAGACTTTATTCCAGTCCTCTCTGCACTAATTCTGGCAACTTGTGCCATACTGCTCAGAAGAGCACCTACGCTTGGATTGCAGGCAATCAGAAATGGAGAATGTACTTCTCCGGAGCTTCATTTCCATGGATAATTACTTTTGCCATTTCAAAAGTCTGTTCAATTCCAATTTGGAAATGTTTGTTTTAAACACCTTAGTCAGTAATTCCTGCGATCCCCTCCTCAGCAAAACAAGGAGCTCTTTTGCACCTCCCTACAAAGGAGGATTTCACGTAGGCATTATAAACACACCAGTTCTCAGACTTATTTCTGGAAGGTGGACCAGGGCTTCTCCAGCTGGTGTCCTGAGGCTGTGCACTGTTCAGAGGCAGGGCTGGGTTTGGTCCTTGCTCTTTGGCAGACAGAGGACGGAAGAAACTCATAGCAGAGAAGCTCCCTTTCATTGCAGGACTAGAGAAAAGCTGTTCCATTGGCCATCAGCACTCCCTGAATCGACCTTCACTTCCCTGTGCTGGACATTGAGGATTGTAACCCCAAAAAAGGCAGTTCCACAAAAACCCTGGGGAAACTGCACAGAGTGATATGAACAGACACAAGTGACACAGCATGGAGGTAGTGCAAGCAAACACTATTTGTGAGATTTTATGGTCGCACAGGAAATATTTTCTGAGTTTAAGAGGATCTTAAGTTATTTGTCAACAAGGTCTGATGAGACTAGATGATGAACACTTCCCTTCTCAAGAAAAATGACACAGTCTGTTGACCATGTCACTCTTGTGACTTGCGCTTGTTTTTTTTCTGAGATGACGCAGAAGGAAATATATTAAGATACATGTGTTTTAGTTGTTAGCATTTAGATAACAGTTAAACATCTAACATCTTTTACCATTGTTACTAAACTGAACCAAAAGCCCAGCAGTTATGGACTTTACACAAATAACACCATCAATACTCCTGGCTGATAATCTTCTAAAAACACCCTGTGGCCAGGAACAAGATCTGTCTGTACAACAGCAGTCCTTGTTACAAACATATAAAACAAGAAATTGTCAAAGATGGGATACCTCAGCATGTCTTAAAACCGTCATGAATATGGATTTCCATGGACAAATTTCCCTTCAGGCTTGGAAAAGTCTGCCTTGGAAAAACAAAGACAAACCCACAATTTGACTATGTAGATGTCTGAAAGTTTCTGACAGGCAGATGACCAGATTCCTGGAAGTCCTGAAGAAACATGTGCTTTGATAGAGTGAGCTGTGCACACCCGATGATCCCAGCACCTCTGGGCTGCAACCTCCATCCCAACAGCATCAGACATTGTGCGTCACCCCTCAGAATCCCTTTCTACATTTCTCTGCGTGTTTTTCCATGCAGAAACCTCGGAGCCCTACAAATCTGCTTTCACCTTTCAGGTACACACGTATATAGGCACGCACATAAGGAATGCCTCCTGCCTTCAGCATGCCTAGGAAAAACATTTCAGAAAATATAAATAAGAGCTCAGCAATTCAGCACGGACAATAACTGCCAGTAATGAGTACTTTCTTCTGTCTTGTCTTACAGTTATCATGAGGAGTCACTTACTGTCACATTTATAACCTGCATGGATATGCAGCCTGATTCAACCTTTATATTTATTACACTCTTGAAGCAATAATGCGTAAGACATCTTACATGAGGGAACCATTTCACATGAAGGAAACATTGCCTTCCCAGAGAAAGACTGCTCCTGCGGGAGCACTCTCCTCTGAGACTATCTAGCAGACAACTCTCGCGCAGGTCAAGGGGGAATCTGAAGCCTGTGGCACTATCTCATCTCAGCACAGTAAAGGACTATTCAGCTAAAGAAGTGAAAATGTAATATAAATATAAAGAATAATGCTAAAAATTATTTGGGCAACAGAAACATTCTCAAAATGCTAGATTGTCCTGGGTAATTAGCACAGTTACCTCTGTTTAATTTCAGTCCTAAATACACACCCATGTTTTTTATGATAAAAGCTGTATTTTCAAACAGTAGCATTTAGAGGTACATACTTGTATGTATAGCTGTGAATTGTAATAAGTAATAACTGAGTAGTAACAACTGAAATTTTATTTCTTACACTAAACTACCCAAGTATCACAAGTACCACTCTTGTACGGAAGCTATTTATGTGTCCAGGTGGCATCTACAATGCCTTGGTCTGTCTTCTATGAGCCTGTTGGCTGAATCTTCTTGTTCTCTTCACATATCAATGCTCTAAATCCTTCAATAATTTGTCTAGTTGCAATTCATGTTTTGTAGGCATTAAAAGTCCACAGTTGAGTGTCTTAGGCTGAGATTTTCAAGATTTCCTCTATCATTCATTTATTGTCCTTTAATATTAATTTGCATCACCAGTGAACCTGACACCTGTCAGGAAGAAGCCTTTCAACCTGAAAACGTACCATGAATTTGTAACTGACACATTTTGACTTGGGAAGAAAAAGCTATTTATTATATTTTTAAAGGAATGCCTAATGAAATCCTGCCTGAGCTTTCTCTATTAATGATGGTGGTTTAAATGATTGGAATAGAAAATCTTTGCACTAACCATGTTTAAAAGTAATTGCAGAGAAAGGGAACTGGATTAAAAGGACAGAATTTTCTGAGACTCTATAAGGCAAATTTTAGCTCACATTTGAGTGAGCTGCTTGATTATTGCAAAGTTCCCAGTCCAGAATTTCTTTTTCTGCAGTTAAATATAATACTTCAAAGCACATACATTGCATTTTAGTCTTACACAGAAATTCAGTGGACCTTTGGAAAGTATGTAAGTATTGAGTAGTTCTAAATTTGTTTTTATCAGAGGATGTGCAAATGAGAACATAAAACTGTGGTCAAGACGTAGAGTAAAAACTGGCCCTGAGACAAAGTGGTTCCATTGAACCCATGTCTTGCAATATGTCTGAAAGGTAAGAGGTATCATTAAGCACATTGGCATAAGATCAGCTTTGGGATTTAACTTCTTCAGGAATCTGAGATTTTAAAATATATAGCATGAAAATGTATTAAAAAGTTGCTTTGTGTGAAACAATATGGACTATCAAGAAAGTTATTGTTTTAAATTTTTTTTTATTTTCTAGATTAAAAGAATAAGCCATTGCATTTTAATTATTATAGTCTTAGTGCCATAGTCGAAATTATATAGGTCCAAATCCTCAAATGCAGCACATCAGTAACTTCACTAAAAATAGTAAAAAGCTATGCAGAAATGATAACGCAATTCCCCTAGATACAGCGCAATATTTTAACTATCACCTTGTTGGATCCTTTCACATTTTTGGCAATATAATACAATTTCTAAATTGAATACTAGTCTATGTCTATATTAGCAGTATGTCTTTCACATAGATAAAATACAGATAGACAGAGTAGGTTATCCATATTTTGCATAGTCAAGGATCATATAACAGTATAGCAAGAGCAGAAAAGGCCCATATTCCTCAGACAAGCAGAAGTTAAAAATTAAAAGGGCAAAATACTCTATGTTAAGACAAGTCTAAACATTGAATACAATTTAAAGAGGATTCAGTGCAATCCTGGATTGGAAATTTAAGCTTGTAGCTATCCAGGTTTACCACCACCTTGCATTTTCACTTCCAGACAGGCATTATCTTAATGACATCATCAGTGCTTGGCAAATTTAGTCCTTGCGTCTGATAATCTGTTTCACACTTCAGACACCTTTCTGTGTCAGAAAGGATGTCTTAATTTCTTTTAGTGTCCGCCTAATAAATTTTACTCCTCACTGTCAAAATTCCCCTTTTCCTTTCACATATTCTCAAAGTATGATGCTTTCAAAAGAGCTGATTTTCTGTCTATAATCTCTATTTCTCTCAGATTTCTCTCAAATAACTTAATTCCAAAAATATACCAGTCATGGATTTGTGGAGGGTACGTGGAGGATCTGCAGCAATAAGCCTTTGTTCTTCAATGCCAAGTACTACAGAAATATCAATAAATATATATATTAGGTATTCACAGCAGAAAATCCTGCTTTAAGATTCAACTAAGGAAACAATATCTTGAACACCAAGAATGGCTCACTGCAGATTCTAATACTTAAATGGTGATGGGAGATTAATAATACTGTTCAGTAAAGAACAATAATTTATTGAATATGTCTAAACCACCATTTATTTAAAGGACATTATTACTAGAGCAAGTAAATCAGTAATTAGTGGATTAGTCAATAATCCAAAGACAGATTTTATTTTTAATAATTAACACTTGGCAAATATGCTAGCTTTTAAAACTTGTATTTTATACTGAAGGAGTTAGGCAAACTGCCAGAACTGTATATCTCATTCATAAATATATCTTTATTGTAACTGCTAGCAAGGTGTGTAAAGAGTGATGTGCACAGTCATGGCCAGCCATGTGTGCAGGTGACAAAACTCCATCTAAGCTGCTGCTCCATGCTGCTGGGTCTGAGCACGAACGTGGCTGAACCCCCCTGCACTTCAGTAGGACACTGCTGAAACCTGCTGTGGAGAAATGAAGCTCTGAAGCTTAACACATGTTAACTGGCATTTATTGTTCTTAATGACTGCTCTTCTATAATTTAAAAACAGGGCACAGGGAGCACGGGCTGCTGCCCAACACTGACAACAAATGGGTGAAATCTTTGTCCCCCCCCCAAAAAAAAAAACCAAACAGAAATCAAAATCTTTGTCAGGAAATCAGATTTAATTCTTTGCTATACATAGCAAAATTTGTTCTATAGTGATTACTACCATTTATTTTGTTCATTCCCCACCCTGGCACAAGGTGACTAAGAGAACAAATGCAGAAGTGAAGGAAAATCTGTAACGGTGTGGTTGGACTGACACGGTGGCTCTGGCAGGAGCCAACGTCCCAATTTCAGCTGCCATTTACAAAATCTGTTTGTAAAAACAGCTCAGATGGTTTTCAACTCTAAGTAGAGTTCCTTGGTCAATAGAGCTTCCAAGGAATACTAAACACTTTTTAGAAAGAGAAAGAGAATTTAGATTAACCACAAAAATTACACTTGCCAGTGATAGGCATTGTAAGCCCAGTTCCTCTTTGCAGCACTTCAACAAATATTTACCTTTTTTATATATAGCTAGACTGCTTTAATAAGACTGGCTTGCTCCTTACAGCAGAACCGATCCATACTTATTATTTTTCCAATAAAACACAAAATCTTTTTCACCACTGTGCAATCAGCCAATTCCTCACACCTTATTTTTCAAAATAATATTTAGCTTGCACAAGTGTTTTATTTTTAATGCAGTAGGAATAAAATAACTGAATCTTCTCAAAGCAAGCTATAAAAACTAGCATGAAAAAAGCAATAGAAAAGGGATGAGGTTTCACCCTAATGAAGAAAAATAGCTTTGGCTACATCTGCATGTATCAGAGTTCTTTCAGAATAAAACTACGGGTTTTTAGGAGAGATAACAGAGTTGCAAGGCCATGCAGGAGAGTGTTTAACTGTATTTCAATAACACTAACTGCAACCTGTTAAGCACAGGGATGACGTGATTTTTTGAACTGCGCTGCAGCTAAGGAATTTGTACATGTAACTCAACTCATGTGGAGCTGGAAGACAAAACCCCGCAGCGCCTGTACAGCATCCCGCATGAGAGGGACAGCTTGGAGTTAAACCCTCTGTGATATTATCTCATTGCAGCTTGGCGGTTCATTCATTTTAGAGAAATTTTACATTGAAATTTTACATAAAAATCAGCCTTCTTTGATTTTCCTAAGCAAAAGCTGCTCAAAGTCTTCACAAACACAGGCTATCCCATCGCTGGAAAGTAACCCAGTGCATGGAGCTGCCCCGAGAGCCAAGTCAGACGGCAGTGGCTGTGCTAGTGTAATGCGCAATAGTATGGGGTATGAAACCATCAAGGTTTCATTCCTGTTTTCAACTCAAACAGCTGCTACCACGGATGGAGAGGCAGGTGCTGATGCGTGAATGATATTACTGCTAAAAGAACAGGCCATTTGGTGATAACTTTTCTCACTAGAATACCATATAGAAAATACTTTTAAATTTCCTAAAGTGTTCAGCTGGGAAAGGAAGTTAAAAAAAAAAATACATTGTGAGACAGAAGAGGAGAGAAAGAAACGTTTTTCATGTTCACCTTCATTCCACTATGGTTTTTCCACAGCTGTAATTAATTTGGGGTGCACGTGGAAACAAGGGAACTGTTTTACTTGATGCCAGGCTGGATGGCAATGGCATGGCAGTTCTCCTGGGCGGTATGGGAGCCAGAAACCTGTCTTCTGATGGCATGAAACAGGAGTGAGAGAAGCTGCAGCGTTCCCATGGGCTTCAGCCCCCCAAGGGTGCGACAGCCATTCCCCAGGGCTCGGCTCCGGCCTGCAGCACCGTGGCGGCGCCCTTGGGGAGAGTGGCGCAGCTGCCGGCAGCGAGGCGGTCTCCCTGCCGCTGTGGCTTCCCCTGTGCTGCGCTGCCTGATGCCACGCCAGCATCCAGCCGCCCTAACCAATGTGCTGGGGGCCAGCTCCCAGAAAGGTACTCATACCGTCCGCACATCCAAGAGAAAATCGGGCTCGGGTGATTCTTTGCTTTGTTTCGGCAACAGATTTGGAAATACTTTTGGAAATGATAAGGCACATTAAAAAGATTAAAAACTGAGGACAGGACAGCAGCACTGCAGCATTGCTGTCTCGGTGAAGCACTGTGACAACCACAGGTCAAACACGAGATTGTAGGAGAAAATAAACATATGGAAAAGCTCAGTGACACATTTAGCTTTTAGACATTTGGGTTTTTATTTATTAAATAACTCTGATCTTGCTTGTACAGACTTCATCTGATAAAGGCCTCCCTGCTGTGTACATCTAAGGGCAAACACATGAACCAAATGTCTCCCTGTGCATCACCAAAGCAGCACCGGGTGCATCGCTGGCTGCAGTCATGCTCAGCAGACGTGCTCGTATCTCCGCTGCGGTGTCAGAGGGGTTTGTGTAAATACTTCTCATTTGTGATTTTAATGCAGTATTCAGATTCCATCAAATTATGGCTCACAAAGCGCAACTCAGTCCCAACCACAAAAATACACCTGACCTTATGCCGCGTTTCATGTAAAACCACCAGCTGCCCTAATTAATTGCTAGCTGTCTCCAGGCTTGCTTGGGAAGCTCAAACTTTTCTGAAGATTTTCACTGGGACAAGTTTGTAACTAGAGGAAACCCAGCAGCACTAGGAATGGTAGGAGCAGTTTTGGCCTAGAAATTATAACTCTTAAAGATGAAAAAGCAGATGGGATGATGAAGGCCATGAACATCCACTTGGCTTGGGCTTCCCTTTGCTGGCACCAAAAAGGAGGGAGGGAAGGCTCCAGAAAGCCTTCAAGAGATGCATCATCAAAGAATTCCCTTGTATTCCCTCAGCTGAGTGTGTTTGCCAAGAATAAGTAAAATCAGCAGAAATCTGTCTGGTTTGCCTTCACGTGGCACCTGCCCAGCAGGTGCGATCCCCAAGCACTGCTTGCCGTTTCTGCACACAGAGCCACGTGCCCAGGAAAGAGAGCCTGCAGGCCGGGGAGATGGGCAGCGATTTTGAACCATCCCATGGCTGTTCACACATCATTTCTCAGCGACACTGGAATCTCGCAAAGTCAGAACAAAAACGTAATGCCTGCTATTACAAACCAGAAAAGGTAATTTTATCTGCAACATTTTCACTGGATATGGGGATAAGTTAATTTTCATCATAAGCAATATAAGCTTCAAGAAGTGTCGTTTGACACAGAAAATCTCTTTCTCTTGTCCATTTCTGAAGCCTGATATCCTACCCAGGTATAAAACAGCTGCTGACTGAGAGCCCCACGGAGACCAAGGGTTTGTGTACCACTGGGAAGGTCATACAATTTGTGCTCCTACAGCTTCTGCATACAACACTACATATGATTTGTTTGGTTTCTTCTTTGATTTCTTTCTTTTATTTACAGTGAAGCAATTATAGATAAGGTGTTCATATATCTTATGATGGAGAACATTGATTAAACATGCACATGAATCAGGAGCTTTGCTTTCCCAAATAATGAAAACTCAAATACATCTCTTCCATATGCCTTTACTAAAACAACAACAAAAAAGTAAATGTTTCATTTTTGAAAAATGGACAAAAATATTTGTTAGTTGAGAAAAAATCCTTTACAGAAAGCTGGTCTATAAGTGCTTTTTAATCCTGAGTTTCAGTACATTAAAACTCAACAAATCCAACACGCTATTACAGGTAGCTGCAGACCTCCTTTGCTGGGCCATTAATTTTGAAGAAAAAGGTTACTTAACAGTGTGCTGGAAACAAAATACAGCTAACTAGTGCAGGAAAGCCTGTGATATTTGGGACCCGCTACCAAGAAAACACATTATCCAAATGTAACTATGGAAAGAGTCATGGAAAGTGTTGACAGTTTAAAACTCTTTGTGTTTCTTTGTTGTGGAAATTAAATACAAACACATTTTTTATACCAAAAAAATGCTGCAAACTAGCTCTTGCAGGGCATATATTCCCTTTTCCATTGCTGGTCTCCTTGTGCAGCGCGATCCCAGGGCAGTGTGGGTCCTGCACGACCCCAGGCCTCCCACAACCAGCTGGTGCATGCACCTGCTCTGTGCCTGGGCAGCACTGACGTGAGTCAATGGAGTTGTTACCGCATGATAACCAAACACCATTAATATGTCTAAGCTCAAGTTCTCGGGATCAGAAGTCACCGTCTCCCATGGAAACAGGAGCTGGCAGTAATGAGACGAGTCACAGCATCTCCGAGGCAATTAGAAGCAATCTAACAGCATTCATGATTTAAGCACTCGCTGGTAAGTGCAATGCACACACAAACTTTCCACCACTGCCTTCAACACAAAAGGTATTTACCCTGTGGAGAGCAAATAATGTTTGCACTCCTGCCTTCCTCATGGATCCCACACTGAAAACAGCTAGAAATTGCAGCTAAATACACATATTTGTATATAATCAATGTCCTTGTGACATGCCTTTCAGGTGGTGGGAAGGGAGGGTCTAGCACAGAGCCTTGCTGTGGTCCGACCCCCTCTCCTTCCAGAAATTTGCCCACTGTACTCTTATTACATGAGCAACTCGGGAGCACTGCTGCATCCTGCTGAACTGAAGAGCATGACAACAAAGAAGGGAAGTCTAAGCCCTGTGGCCACCTTCCACGGCCACCCAGAGGGAGCTGCTCAGCTGAGCCCCTTGCAGCTGTCCTCTCCGCATATCCCACCAGGGTCAGGACACAGCCCACCCATCCACCCACCCACAGCATCCCCTGCTCTGCTGTCCTCCGCTTACCACATCCACTGCATGGACTCTGCAGTTAGCTCAGAGCTTCTCCCTCCCATCTTCTGATCACCACGAGCAATCAATTCACCCCTGGTGCTCCTCCTTTCCCCTCTCATCTCTGATGTAGCCCTTTCTTTCTCTTTGCACTGCAACCCTCTGGGAACAAGGATTCGATTGTAGCATTCATTTAGATTTTCTCCAGGACAAGGAGCCCTAATCTCATAGGCTTATTCTGCATGTTTTTAGGTGACCTCCACCTGCACCCCACCAAACCCTGACCGTAAACATTTTGAGCGGCCTTGGTTTCACTGTTGGTCATGGAATTTCACAGTCCCAGAGCAATAAGGTAATGTTGATATAAGATGACTCAACTTCAGAGAGTTTTAAAACACCTAGTAATACTAACATGTTATAAGATTCTGATTTTCTTCCCTTCACCTTGGTTATATAAGTGACATCATAAGAAGCAAACGGCTTTGGTATGCAGAGCTTACTATTAGAGAACATCAACAGTTTAACTAGCAAGGCTCCGAAACGCCTAACAATGCAGAGCAAACCTTGTTAAGAGAAAAACACATCTTGCATAAAGATGCCCAATTACAGGTTTATTTTATTTTTTATATAATACTTCAAACCTTGAGAGGAGGAAGATAACACAAGACATTTTTGTTGTCATTCTTAATAATCCTTAGGCAATAAATGAAAACCTGGATCAAAGTAGGAGGTATGAAAAATAAGACTGACAATCAGAGGAGGAAAACTGATCCAAACGACGTTAATAACCTGAAAGGCTCTGGGAAATCTACTAATTGTACTTGTGAAGAAAAGGAAAAAGATGCAATGATACAGTGAAAAAAGCATTGTGCCAGCCAAAAACCTTATCTCAGGGTCCACATCATGCTTGCCCACACACAACGCTTCCACCGGCACCCTGCTGCAGCCCTACTAATAGGCACGTGAAACAGGCAACACCTCAAATCCAAAAGGATAAGATGGATGAAGGTCTAAAAATACAAAAACTATTTTAAAAACTCGCTCTTAAAATATTGTTCTCTGAGCATGCTCTTATTCCAGCCAGCTGAAAAAGACAAAGACTGCGGCTGTCTCACAGCATGTTTTACCATCTGAATTCACACTCTCTGAGAACACCATGTGACAGGAAAAGACAAAAGTCACAAGAGGCAGAGAGTTAAGATGAAGAGAGGAAAAACAGTATTTCCTAGAACTAGAAAAAACATTTGTTCATGCTCCAAGCTTCACAGTGCATGCCTTTCACAAGTATGTATATCTTACTGCATTTTTTTTTTTTTTTTTTGAGTTCTGATACAGATGGACTTCATGAAAGCTATCCAGATTTCTGCCCAGGAAAGGGATGGTCTGCTCTGGTGTAATATATAATGCATGTCTTTGTGCTTTGTGTAAATAAAATCCAGCTATAAAAGCAAAAGGCTGTCTTTTAAACTCCTGCCGTTTCACTGACTGCAATGAAAGTGAAGATAGACAGTCTTGAATATTTTATTTTTGCAGCTTTGTGACTTGCAAACATCAAATGGAAAAAGAGAAAAATACCTGGATTTAAATTCATTACAGGCTTGGTTTCATAGAATCACTGCATCACAGACTGGTTGATGTTGGTAAAGACCTCTGGAGGTCATCTGGTCCGATGCCCTGCTCAGAGCCACCCACAGCCAGTGGCCCAGGACCACATCCAGACAGCTTGTTAATATCTCCAAGGATGGAGACTCCACCACCTCCCTGGGCAACCTGTTCCAGTGCTTGGTCACCCTCACACTGAAAATACATTTCTTGATGTCCAGAGGGACCCTCCGGTGTGTCAGTTTGTGCCTATGGGCTCTGATCCTGGCACTGGACACCACTGAGAAGAGCCTGGTTCTGTCTTCTTTTGCTGAGATCCCCCCTGAGGCTGCTCTGTTCTAGGCTGAGCAGTCCCAGCTCTCCTAGCCTTTCCCCACAGGAATGATGCTCCAGTCCCTTCAGCATCTTGGTGGCCCTTTGCTGGGCTTTCTCCAGTATGTCCACACCTCCCATACTGGGGAGACCAGCACCGGACCCAGCACTCTGGGTAGAAAGGGAGGATCCCCATGGTGGCACCCCAGTTGTGAGAGCTGTTCCTCCACATCTGCAATCCCAGTGAAGTCATAACCCTGCACCTGCAGAGACTTCCAGCCCCTCCTGTCCGATCCCTATGAGGTGTTGGTTAGTGTCAAGGCATTTTGGGGAGGCACCCAGCATGCTGACTCCCCAGAAAGGCCAAGAGACCTTTTCTCAGGGCTGTCCCACCTGCACTTCTTCGTGCACTTGCCTAGGTGTGAGGTGGTTCCACTTCAGCTGTGCCTTGTTGATTGCCGTGGCCCCTCTGCTGTATTTCTATTGTAATTTCTGTGAGAGTTACAGAAGTCAATCTGTTTTCTCATCAATAGTCTTGCTAACACTTCCTCTCCTCCATTTACTCATCATAAGTATTTGTATCTAAGTGGGGAATAATAAAGAAGAAAACAAATGCAAGGTCTCACAAAATACAGGAATCCTTCACTGTAGAAAATCCAGTGTTCAATCATTTATTGAGAGATTTGTTTCCCTAGTGTGTTCACGAGGTTATCCAAGTACAGCTAGTCACCCAAAATTAACAGTTACTAGTCACTTCTGAACTGTTTTGCAAATGACAGTCAATGCAGCCTTTGTGCTACAGTGAAACATGACATTTTCTTTTCCTGATGAAATTCTATTCAGGAAGGAGTTGAATTTGCACGGCAGGAATGCTCAGTGTTCCCATCCAATGAGTCATTGATGGAGAGTCCTTACAACAGCCCCATCCACCACAGGCATCCACACCCAAGGGAGATTCTGCACAAAGAGAGAAGGTGAGCAGCAGCTGAACAGAACTGCAGCATTTTAGAGTGGAGATCAGGTTACAAGAAAACACCCAAAGTCAATAAACTTAGCAGAAACTTAATGAAAAACCTAAATTATTTTTTAAAAAATTCTCTCTGGATTCAGTTCAGAAACTTATAAAAGATTATAAAAATGTCTGATCGTACTCGATCAATAAATTTCACAAGTCCCAGTTCAGGACTGAAATGCCTAAAAATTCAGCACTTAAACAAGCAGTTTTGAGAAACCTAGTCTACAGGACAGAGTTGTGTTAGACAGCTGGGCACTTCTGCATTAGACACACCACAAAAGACCTAACTGTATCTTTACACAAAACGCATTGCCCTAATATCACTCTATCTTCCTTTCTTGTTCATGACAAAAAGCTCATCCTCCTTTAGGACTATCAAGGTATGCTCTGTTATAGCTCATCGTAGCTTTTCTCATTAAGAGAATAACGGTAAGCTTGGTGCTAACTGTAATACGTAATATTAAGTGTGAAAATTTTAACTCCATTACACTTTTTCCATATCACATATGTCTTTTGAATAAGAGAAGCAAGAGTACAATTTTGTTCATATGATGAGAGAAGTAATTTGATTTCAAAAACATTGCAAACCAAGCCAGTTTTAGATTCTCTCAAAACAATATGGTAATATCTCCAGATGAAACTTTGCCCCGGTGTTGTAATCAAAGCTAAGCAAGCGCACAAATATCTTGGGTTTACATATACATAGAACATATTAACATATTAACAGAGAATAATAAAACGGTGTCTTTTTTCAGACTTGTGAAAGTGTCTGAGGACCCCTTCATATTAGCCACAACCCATGTATTTATATGCAGATAGCATGGTTTAAAAATGCTAGCAAATTCAAATGGCAGTATTTGAAAACGTGTTATAGAAAAATAAATGAGTGTGTAGGTGGTGAATTTGGGATGCCAAACGCCCAAACTGCAATGGAACATCTATCTCTTCCTCCATCTTGTGCCAAGCTGTCAGCAGATGCTTTAGTGATGAGCAACTCTCTGCCCTGCACACCAAATTCCCACAGTGCACCTGGGCACCTTCTCCTCCCATCCACTCACAGAAAGGCCAAGGACCTGAATATATGTTTCTGGGTCTGCTTAGGAATTGGCATACACAAGTTTCACCTTACAGTGCTTAACGTTTGGGCAACTGACTTAGCTGTAGTTATACAGTGAGGCAGGACTTTCCTGAACAGAAATTATATTTACTCATATTTGTGGGTGCATCCAAATCAATATTTTGTTTTAGACTTACTGTCCCTCTAAATCACCTAAATTGCCATAGTTTCATTGACGTCAGTGAAGCTATATCCATTTGCCTTAGAGTCTGCTCTTAATATTTATTCAGCCAATGTTCCTCATTCAATGCAGTCAACTTACACTGAGCAAGGTCTTTGTTGAATGTTTATGTGCATGTCAAAAGCTACTAAGTTAAATAAAAATGTACTAAGCTTCAGACTTTAAAGTATTGCTTGAGAAATTAATCCAAGAGAACATAAAGTCAGATGTACTGGTTCACTAATGCTACACAATACAAAAAGAGTCTGCTTTTGACTTCAGATGATCAGGATTGGTTAAATCTACTGTCTTTAATTCTGATACAAGCCAAAACTTTCACTTACTTATATTACCAACATTTACTATCGTAATTTCTATGAAGGAAATGGAAAATTCAGGTGGCAAGGAAAACAGGAACAAATTTCAGTAAGTTTTATGTAAGAGAAGACCTAGTCTCACTGCTGAAAATTTTTTGTTGCCTAGAGTATGTTAGTAGCAAGATTAAAAATGACACCTAGAGTGCCTAAAGACAAACATGGAATTTAAGAACTGGCTACTCAGCTGTGTTAACTTATTTCTCATTGAAATAAGGCATACAAGCTGCTCAGACATCTGTCTTCACCTTTAGGCTCTCTGAAATAACTTAAACTCTGGCCACTAGTACTTTATGCAGGACCACGGAAATGAAAGTGAGTGAAAACTAGGGCTTTAACAGCTATAGGTCAAAGGCTATGAAAATTAATCTTATTTTATAGAAAGCCACTCATAACACAGGGCACTCACCATACGTTGTTTTCATATTAATGCATAGAAGGAGTGAAAACTCATAAGAAATAGTGCAAGAGGTAACTCAGCTGTTTTCCTGTGCAAAAAGAAACCTAAGTGTAATGCATCATTGAAAGATGTACCAACTCTCTGAAAGCCTTTCATGACTGAACTTCTACAGTATCCTCAATAATTAATTGTACTGTTTTGAATGTGGTTACAAAAAAAAGTAGTTTTTCTTCCTGTCCTTGACTTGCTTCATATTTCCACTGACAGTAACTCTGAGAAGCATATCCCAGCTCTGCTGACACCAACTGGAACTCTCCTGTTGCCCATGGTGAGGTAGGGCCTTTTCCAGCAAGGCAGAGCCCTGAATGTCTTCTGGACATTTCTTGGAAGAAAGCACTGTGAATTTTAACACTTACCCGAGGGTAGCAACAACATTCAATCTCTGTTGCTAAAACATGATACAGATGTTGTTACTGACCCTAAGCAGGCTTGGACATCAGCATGAAAGCAGAATAAGAATTCATACCTCTAACACTTTGATAAGAATCTACTGCATGAAAATGAAATTAAATAATTTTCTGGAGTTTGCTGGCATAGAAAGCTATATGGACTAGGTCCTAATTTAGGTTGCAAGGGAGCTCTGAACGTCATCTAGTCCAACTTTCCCTTCATATTGACTAAATCAATGCCCATAACAATTAGATTTATTTCTATATGAAAGTGAAGGCAGAAAGGAGAGAATGGAGGCCATCGCTGAAGATCAGCCTTCATCTATGAAGGGCAGAGTAGCTGAAGAGCCCTAAAAACCTAGAGCCATGGCTGGTGCTCTGACCCTGGTTACTGAATAAGTCCAGAGCTGATTGGACATGCCAGCAGACGCATGGTCATCTCCTGCCCATTGTGGAGGCAAGAGGGGTGTTATGAAACTCCTGGGAAAACCACACCAGAACTACAGCAACTACCTGCACTTGCAGCCCAGAAAGCCAACCGTCTCCTGAGCTACATCAAAAGAAGCATGACCAGCAGGCTGAGGTAGGTGATACTCCCCCTCTACTCCACTGTCCTGAGACCCACCCTACTACTGCATCCAGCTCTGGGATCCTCCGCACAGGAAAGACATGGACTTGTTTAAGAGAGCCCAGAGAAGGGCCACAAAGATGACCAGAGGACTGAAGCACCTCTCCTATGAAGACAGGCTGAAAGAGTTGGGTTGTTCAGCCTGGGGAAGAGAAGGCTCCAGGGGGACCTTATAGCAGCCTTCCAGTACCTGAAGGGAGCCTACAGGAAAGCTGGAGAGGGACACTTTATCAGGGAGTGTAGTGATAGGACAAGGGGTGATGGCTTTAAACTGAAAGAGGGTAGATTTAGATTAGATACAATAAAAAATTCTTCACTCTGAGGGTGGTGAGGCACTGGAACAGGTTGCCCAGAGAAGCTGTGGCTGCCCCATCCCTGGAAGTGTTCAAGGCCAGTTTGGATGGGGGTTTGAGCAGCCTGGCCTAGTGGAAGGTGTCCCTTGCCCATGGCAGGGGGGTTGGAACTGGATGGGTTTTAAGGTCCCTTTCAACCCAAGCCTTTCCATGATTCTATGAAACATTCAGTTCTTTCATATGTGAAGAAAATTACTGGTCTGCATTAATGTTGTATCTTTTTTTTTTTTTTCTTGAAGAAGGTAAGAACAAGTTTGGCATTTTTTGTTTTGCATTGTACATATACTGTTCTTGTGTATTCACAGTAAGGATGACAAGGAGGAGGAAAAAACCTTTTATTTTCCTTTTTTCTTTAAAGACTGAAAGACCACAGCTTTCTAATCAAAGTAATAAGGACATCCACTATTTATAAAATCAGATGTCAGAATCCTGTCCCCCCTGATTTCTATGGCATCAAGATTTCACCTTCTTAAACTTCAGAAAGGGATGAGACTTTGATTATGGAATACTGAATTTATAACACTGTTACAAGTGTATGATAGAAACAAATTAATTCATTAGCACAAACACATTTAGGTGTATTTGGTTTACATGAGAACCATTTGAGAATCAGTAAAGTGTGTATCAGTGATACTTTCTTTTACCTATGACAGTCTAAATTACTAAATGGGAAAAATAAGTTTACATACAGTTACTGTAAAAACAAAATCTTCATAGCAACTTTCCATCTTTTGGAAGTAGAAGCCAAAACACGCCAGATTTTCAAACTGCCAATTTGATTAAAAATACATTACAGCTTTTTAACTATAATGGGCAAACATCCTTGAAGTTATAGTATCAGCTCTACAGCTCCTTGTCCTAGACTACACACAGCTTATTCAGCCATATTTTTTTATTCTTTGATTGAAAATAGGGATTTCTGAGGCATCACCTTCACGTTGCTCACTTGCCCACGTACATGACACAGCTGCTGTGTCCTGGGGAGAAGGGACAGCTCAAGAGAGCTGAAAATACACTTTTTTGCGGTGTCAGAAATCTAGTGTGTCAGCTCTTGGACTTCTAGAATACCATCTATGATCACTTTTCCTTCCAACTACATCAAGGGAAGAATTTTTTTTAAATTACAGAAGTGCTGCAACAAAGTGCATTTCTCATGTTGTAAAGAAGTCCACGTGTTTCCAAGAACTTTTATGATTAAGGTTAGGAAATTGTTTTTGCAATTCACTAAATATTTCAGTTGCTCAGAATCCTTAGAAGAGCAACCTCAAAAAAGCAAGAAAGGTTTTCAAATGAAGCAAGAAAAGACAAATTATTCAGGGATACTTTGAAGATGTATTATGTTTAGTGTGTCTTATTTTAATTACTAACACCAATCATTCCTTTTAATAAAAGGTCAGCTGCTTTATTTGTCAAGAATACTGACTTAAATAATTTTGAATTTAAGACGCAATAATCGCATTTTCTGCTAATGATTCCTTGTGCATATTACTTGTCATTAGTTCTAATGAGAAAGCTTTAAATACAAACATTTGTAATGATGTTGCAAAAAATAAACAAGATGCTGTAGCAAGATGATATTTTCATCAGTCAGTAGCTCTCCTGGCACAATAATACATGCATGTAGCATGTCTTGGGAAATTAAGGCCACATTTTTGCCCAGGCAGGTGGGGCCAACCTGCACCACAGCAGTACCCCAGGCATGCGTGTGACCCCCAAAACCACAGCCGGGTTGGTTCCTGCTGGCAGATGACAAAGCGTGGGATAGTGCCACAGCCGGTCCCTGAGGCAGATCTCCCACTGACACGCAGCAGGTGTCTGAGCAGCAGCAGGTAAATCTGGGACTACTCTGGGCCAAACTGGAATTAGAAGTTGGGTTTTCTTCTTTTGAATTAGCACTTAGGGGCCTGTTTTTGCAGGGGAAGGATTTTAGGTTCTGTTTTTGCAACTGGGAATTGTAGGAAACTTTAAATTTCACCTTTGATATCTTAATGGCAACCATAGCTGCTACAAATCAGCATGCATTTTTTTTGTATGTGCCCCAGCAGGCAGGCTCTTTTTCTCCCTGGAGCCTCTGCATGGTACAAAATGCTACTGGATCTCACTTCCGTTCATTTTCTACAACTATCAAGAGTGCACCATAATTTTCCCTCAGTGCTCCAGAATATGTTAGTATGAAGAACACTGAGTAATTGCCATGTGCAGTTTAAAGCTTGGTCACTGAATAAATAGAAAATCTTAACAGACTGTATACATTTCCAACATTCTTCTGGAGGAACAAACAAAGATTTCTCATTTCTAACTTTTATGCTTTGTATAATACTCGATTGTTACCATCCACTGGAAATTAACATAATGCCACAGATGATAACATAAATTCTTGCAAACCGATTTAGAAGTCTAGAGCAAAATAACTGATTAATGTTTAAAAAAAAATCCATAAAGAGTTAGGCTTCAAGGTTTCAAGAGAAAAGACTGCAGAATGCAGATTTACATTTCAGACACACATTAATTCTTTTAGGGAAGTACTGAACACAACATTTATATTCATTTTGTGGTACTAGCAGTGCTGATTGATGTGAACCTATTCATATTTGGATAACCTATGAATCAACAAAATAAAAATGCTCATATTAAGAAGAATAGAAAAAAGAGAAGGAGACAAAACCAACTTTTTCTTTTTAAAACCATTAGCAGCACTTACATATGGGAAGCTGTTCCCTGGCTTTCCTTTTGCATGGATGCTGAACCTCACCGTGCTCCAGCCCTTATAACAGCCACCTGTGGCCGAGGCATCGGGGCCAACCAAGATCTACTGCATCCACATACTGACCTTGAGAAGAAAGCAAAATACTCCCCCAGAAACACATGGACATGAAAGCATGTTAGCACAGGTCTAGATGTAGATTGTAGTAGGATGTAAGCTGAAGCACTTTAGAAGGACGTGATAGAAAAAGAATGTGATATAAAATCTTCACTAGAGGTTAAATTTTGTAGAGGTTTTGGAGTAGGCACATGTTTTGCAGTGAAACCTGGATTTTGAAATCACTTAAGATTGTTGTGTAAATTTAGTAACATGCTACATATCAAAACATACATCAAAAAAGCTCTTATGTGGAAACATTTGCAGATTTTCATACATTTTTCTAAGGTTTCTGCAAGCATTTAATTCATGGTCCAAACATCATTTGTTTGTTTTAAAGAAACAAAAAGAAAGAGAAGGAATTTTGTTGTTTAAAATTTATCCTGTGATTTAAAGGTAATTTAGAAATCATAAACACTAAGTCAGCCTATTCATGTGTAGATGGGCAGCTGACACGAGTGGACTTTCAGGGCGAGAGTAGCTTCCACACGGAAGAGTTCAGATTTCTAAAACCAACATGGAACTAATATGGTGAGAAAAGAACAAACTGCATAATAATGAGCTGTCAGAAAAACACCTCCTCCCGGGCACCGCCCTGCAGGCTGCAGCTGGCAGAAAGGCTCCAGCAGCTCCCACGGGCTGGGCTTTGCCTTTACTCTCACAGGGATCCTGGTGTGGAGCAGGGAAGTTAGAAGTTGATGCTTCTACCGTAAATAATGCTGGTTTGGTGAAAACTGAGAACCTGCACCTGATGAAAGCACTACCTCTCCTCAGTGTGTGGGCAGGGAAGCCGTCCATCCTGAGGAATGTGCAGGAACTATGGGCCATTGTTGCATAAGTATCAACAGAAAACCTCCTTTTCTAAGCAATAGGAGAAAAATGGGAGAGCTGTGGCTCATGGCAAGTGAAAGGCTTACTCTGAAAGATCATAATTTTGGATTAAGGCAAACTGTTTCTTCTTGGAATATCTGGGGGCAGATACCTATTCCTTTTCACAAGTGAGAGCAGCAGATCATGAACCAAAGCAGTCCATGCCAAGGAGAAATAAGAATGATTGCCCAGTCCTTAAAAGGCTCTTATGGGTGACAATTTAATGCAACCAGCTAACTAAAATAAGCAGCTCTGCTTCTTTCAGACTGCAAGAAAACCTCATAAGTTGCCTATACATCAGAATGCTTCCTTACTATATTTTGGCATGGTAAAGGAACATATATGCTGTCCCTCTTTCCTGTGCAATAGATTTAGGAGCCCTACGGAGACAATCCATGTTCTGATGAAGTTTCAGTTTAGGTCAGCCCCAGGTAAACAAATAACTGTCAAAGGACATTGGTGAAAAATGCCTTGTGTACCTCTGGAGATGGAAACACAAAGCACTCCCGCAGATGCTCTCCTAACCTTTTGCTACCCCCTGCAGAGCGCGGGCTGCTGCTGCCTGGACCCCCAGCTCCCTGGGATGCCACCTCCTCCCTCCACCCCAGCCCTGCTTCTTCTCGCAGCTGAGGATGCTGGCCAGAGGAGCCTGCTCTGCTCCAGGCACCAGAGTGCCTTCCCATCGACAGCTCCAACTATTGACTTTATTATTTTTTAATATACTGCTGGGAAACTGAAGCAGAAGCTTATGGATTGCTGAGGTCAAAGGAGGCTAAAAGCCACGAGGGAGATGAAGCTGGAGGTCCAGCCCTCATCCCGGACAGGAATTGATTTGCTGAAGTGTGCTGCTCAAGTGCAAAGTCACTGCTCGGCCAAGTCCGGAAAAACCCTCATCCCTAAGACTGGAATTGAGCAAAGAGGGAAGTCATGGGGTTTACTTTGTATTTCATTGTCTTAAGGCTTTTTCAAAGATGTACTTGCTTCAAATGTGAGCATTATCTTCCAATCATGGATTTATCAAGAGTACCACAAATGTAACAAATTTACAAATGCAATCAAGCTGTGACTGGCAGAAATCAGTGTATCATGACTACTATGAATATTTCTTTCTAGAATTAATTTGTATTATCATTTTGAACTCTTTTTGTATAGCTAGTATTGATTTGCAGGAGCTGCTTGCATTTTAAATCACAACTACGTGCTTTTCATTTACAATTCAATGTACATTTTTACAAAGGTGCAATGTTAATGTTTTCGCATTTTCACAGGAAATAAGCTATTGCACAAGATCTTTCCCAAGCTCGCAACCCCGAGGCTTGTCTGCCAGGGGACAGCACAGTTTAAACTGGTAAGTTACGAGCTGACTTTTAAAAGTGATGGGCAGACTTAAAGACAGTCTGTACCATCAGGATGTACCATAAAGAACCACTGCATTGTGCATTTGTTTGAATTACTTCCCTGTTTCACAACAGAATTTGTGCAACTTAAGTGGAACAAGACATTAATACTTGGGTTCAGCAGAGGAGACTTTTAAATGGGAAGAAGGGCTGTAGGGTGAAAACGCAATGAGCTTATACATCTAATTATTACTTTTGGAAGATAGCTGTTCTCGAGGAATTAAAACAAGGTTTGAAATAGAGTAACATCCCTCATTCACTGGAACTTTGTCAACCTCTTCATTAACAAGAGAAAACTAATTCCATCAACATCAAGGGGATGCTATAAGAAAAAATTTCCCACTGTACTTAACTTCCATGTGTTTTGAGCTCATAAAGTAAGACATGCTAAATATATCATATGGGTTTGAACTCAAAGCCTTTATCTCCCAAGACTGAGAACTGGGCATTTTGCTACCCACAGCTAAGAAGGCAATCATGGCCAGGACGCAGGCTGGCTCTGCTCCTGGCTCGTACCCTCTGGGGTGAGGGGGCCGTGGGAAGGGGATGACAAGTGGCTCTGCTGAGAGCGGTGGCTAGAGGAGAAATTCTCCTGAAGGCTGCTTCCTAACAGCTCTGATCCCGACTTAGGAGAGCATGCAGCATCAAACCATCAAATGCTTATAAACCTTTTACTATTCCTCCCTTCCCTGTATATTATGTACTTTACACACAAAGATTCTTTTTAAACAGTGTCGCCACTGAAGCATACAGCCACATTTCATCCTCTTCAAAGTCAAAGTAAGATTGAAGTGAAAGAAAACATTTCAGCACCTTTTAGGTGATCCAAGAAAGTTATAAAACCCAAACAAATTGCTATCAATTCTATGATTTAAATGTTTCCACAACATGTCTTTCTGTTGAAAGGGAATCTAGTCATCAAGCCAAAGGGGATCTGCAGGGAAGTTTGCTTCTTTACCGCTTCAGGCCTTAGACATGGAAACTGGTGCAAAGTAAATGGGTTTGATTTCATAGTTCTGCACTCAGACCAATGACAGGGTGTTGTACAGGTAAGCATTTACACAGACCATGAGGTACGCAGCTCGCTTTGCTTTTGAGACCGTTTCATAATTACAACTACACTTTGTAACTTTATAAGTTTCTTTATAGGCATAAAAATATACCATAGAACTTTCTTTGCTTTTTCTATTAGAATACTCTGTGTGACAATGATTTGAATTTGGAAAACATGAAATGTCTTAAAATTGGTATTTTCTTTAGAGGAAGTGGGAGAACAGTAGAGAACTCTGAGATCACTGAACTCTGAGATCTCTTTATACATAAGTAGTGGGGCATGTCCCTGCTGTTGATCAACAGTCTGGCACATCTGCAGGTACACTAAACAAACAAGCCCCAAAGTAATAAATTAAACTCATTGTTTTTAACTCTTTAATCTTTATCAGAATTAAATCCATCATTTGGTGCACCATCTTTATGACTAGGAGAAGCTCTTTTTTTTTTTTTTAAGTTTTCTAGGTCAAACATAAGAGCTGAGTGGATCCTCAGCACTCACAGACAGCAGAGATCCAGATCACAAATGTATCATGCATTGCTGACACTGTTCAGGAAATCGCTGTTACCGATCTCTTTAATTCACTGGATTTCTCTCTTAACTCTCTGCACAGCAAAAACTGCATCAGAAAATAAAGTAATTTTTAACTCCTTCATGCACAAGCACTCTGAAATACTGAGTAATATTCTGCATAAATCAGACCCTTGATTCATTTTTGTCTTATTTTTCACAGACGCTATTGTTTGTTCACCTTTTTAGATGTGTTGTTGATTCTTCTGATATAGAGAAATGGATACTGTCTTATTATTGGATAGACATGGCGTTGTTTCATCTCCATCACCTGCAGTTGGAAGCACTTTCAGGAGAGTATGCAAATTCTCTTTAGTCACCTCATTCTTTATGTAAGCATAAAAATAGAGCCTGCCTGAATACAGATGGGAAATGAATCATAACTTGGTTTTCGTCGAAAGCACTTTCAGTCAGTGCAAAATCACCTGCTACATGAAAGAAAACAGAAATTCATGTTCAGCTGGAAAGAATACTGCTCCCTTACACCTTCAGCAAACACCTGCATGCAGAGCACTGGGGCACTGCTGAGGACCGGGAAGCCTTCCTGGACCACCTTGAAAACTTACCAGAACAGTAACTAGGAGAGAGCCCCAAACTGAAATCTCATTTAGCATCAGTGTTCTGGTTTTAAAATCATACTTGCTATATTTTCTGGTATCACACAGAAAAATGACGAAAATATATTATGTATTCAACTTCTCCAAATCCAAGTTTCATTAGCAACTGGAGGACCCTGGCAGTTGGCCATCTATTTTAGATGATGACAGAACACATCAGGAAGGTATTTGTTCCTCGGCTGTAATAGTTTGGGACAGTGCATGACATAGGCATGCTCAGTGAGTAGCTGCCAACAGAACCAGCCATAATCCCTCCAGCGAACGAGGAATGCACTAAATCACAGAGAACTCATGGAGAAGTTTACTTTTTAATGCATATGATCTGAGAAAAGTTATATGGCGGTTTATGTTTCTTTCCCTCCCTGCCCCCAAACATGGGGTTTGCTGTGGCTAGTAAACTGAGGCGTTTTAAAACTGTTTTCTTTACCAAATATTTCTCCAAGACAAGATGCATTTTTTGGTAATCTTAACATCCTTACCAGTCCCCTGCACTTTTCCTATGCCAAACACCTCAAGTTCTGCCCTTCTAGCATGTTACCTTTTCATCCTACCCTTATAAAACACATGGTGTTTTGAAATGCAGTCCTTCAGTCACAGCAACATCTGAATGTGGTCCTCCCCTTGCACAATTTCCAAAGCTTTGTTTCTGCTCTCACTTTATCGCAAGCCAGCCATCATATCTTGGGCGGCTGAACAGTGAATTAGAGAAAAAAACAGCTTAGGAAGAACTTAGACAGGCTCCCACCACAACGTGGCTGCACAAGCTGTGTAGGGCCAGAAGGAACAGGGGATACTGGGATCACCTTTAGTGGGTTTCGCTGTCAGAGACAGAGCCTTATGACGTTACAACCCAAGCGCCACCCAGTACCTGATTCTGCAATGACTGAAACCAGCTTGGCTGCAGAGGATCCCTGCAGACTCCTGCCCCGCCGCTTGCAGTGCCAGAGCTGCTGCTGTGGCCATGCAGTAAGCAGGATTAGCAAACACATCTAACTGACTACATTTGTTTTTCCTTTAGAAAAAGCACTCCACACACACACTTTAGACATGTTCAGTGAAGCTCTGATATACAGATTTTCCTATTAGACATTTTCTTTAATAAGATAAACTGCTTTAACACATTTGATTCTGTCTCAATAGTGCACTGTATTTTGTATATTGAAAATAAAAATAGAAAGTGTGTTTATCCTCCTCCGTATCCCCATACGGATTTCTAGATACCTCATTCCTAACATAAAACATATTTAAATGCATTGCAACATCAGATATTTCTGTGTACTGAATCAGCCAGACAACAGGAGCAACACAGGTGCAATCTTCTGTACTCTTCAACAAAACATTAATTTGGAAATTTCTAAACTTCACGCTGTAGAAGAAACAACAAGAAAAATTAATTTCTACTACCCAAACTCCCAAACTGTATCCATACGTTTTTATTCCATAAGCTCACTATTTATTTCCACTTGACAACAACGCACATACAGATCATCACATGGGTAACAAGTTTTTGTTGAGTGGACATAGGTCATATTTTAGCAATATATTTATCCATAAACGTGTCTGATAAAATCCACATAGATTCATTTATTTATACTTTTTAAAAAGCTAAATGTGAAATATTAAACAATTTTTCATATCAATATGTTGAATGAGCCCTAAGGACCTATCTACGTGCCGCAGGTACCTGCTGGTCCTGGGGAAACATGCTCCCCTCGTCCAGCCTTACATCTACATTCACACATGTTTCTAATTATTTGTTGTAATAAGTGGAAATTCTCCATCATTTCCTTACCCTCATGTGAAAACCAACAATAAAACTTTATGTTCTTAAAATTACCCTGTACTGTTTGAAGACTTGTCTAGCATCTTGTTAGTAGCTTCCCTTCATCTTGCAACTTTAATTAGCAGCTCCAGTCTGGGATTTACCTATGACTGTCATGGGTGAAGAGTGCTAGCTAATGAATTATTTAAAGTAAATTAAGAGACTAAGCAAGTTCTCTACCTGTCTAAGACTAATACACACTTCATTAGCAAATATTTTCACCTGTGACAGTCACAGGTACCTCACAGACCGAGTTTTTACTTTCACCTGAAATAGATTCTGTCTATGTCCATGTTAGTGTCAAACCCAGAGTTTTACTTCTATAGAGATTACATTAACAGTGACAGTTAGTAAATTGGATCCTCAAGATTATAGGATATCTTCATTAAACCTTGGTAATGCTAGGAACAGTTAAGCAGGCAGATTTGTATCACCCTCGCAATACCCCAATGTTGCTTGTCAGGATCCCACAATGTGATTTATCACTACCACTACAGACTTTTTGGTATATTATCTGACACTTTGTGAAAACTTATAGCAATATTTTTAACTCTGAAAATATGCAGAAAGCTTCAAGCCTGTTTTACTTGACTCACCCTGTGCCAGACTCTCTAAGGATCTGCCCTCCACCAGCCCAGCCAGTTCATCCTCACAGCAGCTATTTGCTAGCCATGAAAACCAGTTCTCAACCAGCATTTTAACAAGACCAGATCAGTAAAAACAGAACTTCATATACATCTCTGACATACTCAAAGACAGTGAATCCATCACAGTGCAGTTAGCAGAGAGATGCATATTCCTACAGTCTCTGCCTGAACAGACTAACACAGAAAGTGCCACCTGAATATGAGAAAACACTTATTTCCTGTGAGGGTGGCAGAGCAGTGGCACAGGCTGCCCAGGGAGGTTGTGGGGTCTCCTTCCCTGGAGACATTCAAAACCCGCCTGGATGCGTTCCTGTGCTCCCTGCTCTCAGTGTTCCTGCTCAAGCAGGGGGGTTGGACAAGATGATCTCCAGAGGTCCCTTCCCACCCCCACCATTCTGTGATTCTGATTCTGTGAGTACGTGAGTACTTCTATACAAACAAATTAATTTTACATTTTGGATACCATAACAAAGGACTGCAGTTCACTAGTGTGAGATGATACCACAGGGAAAAAGGGATACCAAGTGAGCTAGCTTCACATAACGGGGGGAAAAGACATAGGTACATCTCATGCAGAAGCCAAAATGCTCCCTCTCTATAAAATAAAAGAGATGGAGAGGAGCACAGCATGGAACAGCTGCATGTAAGCAAGTGCAAGACTTCTCTGGGGTCCAGAGCTAAGGACAGGGACCTGCACGCTTCATCTGCAGTGGGGCTGTCAGCTGTCTCTTCCCAGGACCAGGGCTAGCAGGCTGCACCCTGCTCTGAGCACACCACCACATTGCACCTCACCCCACCGCACTACACCAGCACCCCTCCTGCCTAGGCTGCACAGGAGCTGCACTGACTGTGCTGCCAGTTGGGACAACTCCTCCTGCTCTGGATCTGTCCCCAGGTGTCCCTGTGCCCGGGGGCTCCTCTCAGCCCCCTTGGGAAACAGGAAGATGCTGTCTCACATCAGCATGCTGCTTATCCTCAAAGCTCACAAAGCAAATGTACAATCACCTTCACAATAATTATAATACTCAGCAGCACATCCAGCATATAAATGTTAGACTCTTACAGAGGAAAATAATATAAATGCATAATCACTGTAGCATCTTGAAAAAGCTGGCAGACTTTCAGTCTAAATTTGGTACTTGAACCTTTAATGCAGTTTATTGTATGAAATATATATCTGATACTTCACGGTTATCTAAGTTAAAGCAAATAAATTACCGACAGCAATCAGCTGTATCCTAATCTCTCTGTAAGATGGCAGCCCTGTTATGGCACAGATTTCCAAAGGACAGCAAGTCTGCTCTCAAGGATATTGATCAGCTCCGCTGTTCTTCCTTCTAATTGTCACCAATGCAGTCCCCTCCAATTAGCCCACTCAGCTAACCGGCAGCTGCAGTCTGCTCTCCCAGTGTTCATTATCCAGGTAGGTGACAAAGTCAAAGCCTAGCTAAAAAAGAGCCCAAAAAGAATATAAAAACAGAGCAGTTGTTGCTGCTCCAGGCTTATTTTTTTCTTACTTGCACTATTTTAATATACTTACAGGACTGAAAGCTGTCAGTGAAATAATTTATACAAACTCTCTTCAGGAACGTTGTATCAGTGGAGCAGGGAAATGTCCACGCTGCCAGATTTTCCGGAATGAAACAGGAACCCATCACACGGGAATATAAAGGCATCATTTTTTTCTGCTGACAGAAATCACTGGTTCTAAAAAGTACTGCCTTCCACAATCTAAAGATAAAATTGACTATTAAAGATAAATTGAACTGTTGACTTATAGAAAAGATTTATGGGTTTATGAATAGGGGACGCATGAATAAATTGTTTCCTAAATAACTGTGGGGGGAAAAGGCACAGAAGTGCGTTTGGTTTACTAGGTTGACTCCACAGGTAGCTCGAATCAGTAGTTGAATTTTGCAATCCTCTGCCACAGGGGTGACAAAGACAAAGGAAAGGTCAAGTATCCCTTGAACATGTTTTGTTGGTTTTTTTTCCATGCTTACAGCCTACATTAAAATATTCTCAGTCACGCTCCTGCACACAACAGATTTCATGTAAGTTATTAAAAACACTAGATTTTTAACATTAAATTTAATTTAATATATCTTAAAGAACTGAATTAATTTCACAGAGCCACCCAGTAACACTCTGAAAAAAGGTCTAGATAAAGGAAATTTTCAAATGAGCAGTAGTTCTCTGCCCTGACTGATAGGCAATGGCGCTAGTGAGGGTAGCTGAGGTTCAACAGAACACTTCACCGCCTTTTTCCTGGGTAAAAGAGAATATCTCCCATAGCTATGTGTCATGGTTTTAGCTGGGGTAGAGTTAATTTTCTTCACTGTAGCTGGTGTAGTGCTCTGCTTTGGACTTAGTATGACAATAATGTTGATAACACACCAGTGTTTTAGTTGTTGCTGGGTAGTGCTTGTACTAGTCAAGGACTTTTCCAGCTTCCCATGCTCTGCCGGGTGCCCAAAAAGCCGGGAAGGGAGGGGGCACAGCCAAGACAGCTCCCTCCCCTGTCCCACTGGGGTGGGGGGAGTGAGCGAGCGGCTGGGTGGGGTTTAGTTGCTGACTGGGTCTAAACCATGACACTACATCAAAGGAAAGAACCACGTTTCTGACATTATTCAGCTCAACAAAGGGCCTAAATGTATCTTTTGGAAGGGAAACCAGCCATAACAGGTAAGAAGTCCTGTCTTTCTTGGGTAGCTGATTCCAGCAGTTAACTGCCTATAAAACATTTGCTTTGCATATATGTTGAAATTGTTCAGTTTCAGTATTAGCCGTTAGTTTTCATTATGGGTTTTTTGGTTTTTTTTTTTGCCAAGATTGAATTTTCTGCGTTTTTTTGACAAAAAAAACCTTCTTCAACACAATGAGGTTGCCTATTTCTGTTCTGCTAAACTAAGTAGACTGAGTTCTTTAAGCTTCTCCCTGTAATTTTTTTTATTTCCTCTATAATATTTTTCTTTCTCTTCTTCCATCTTTCTGTTATTTCAGCATCTTTGAGAAAACATGCACCAGATCTATACATCATATTTCACTACCTGCCTCAGCAAGGCATTTGTATTCTTATTCATTACTCCAAATGTGCATTCTTCTGGATCCTGTTAGCGTGGCATTTGCCATAGTGTTGTATTAGGACCTGGCATAAACTCTATTTTTAGAATAGACCCAGCTTACCGAGATCTTCCCTTTGAGCAGCTTTCCTCTTCATTTTATCCTATTCCACTCATCAGTCCATCATTTTCAAATTTTATCGTTGATAATTTTACGTCAAATTTCAAAATATTCATGAAAATGCCAAGCAGAACTGCTCCCATTGCTCACTACTGAAGAACCCCACCAGAAACACCCTTTCCACCCACACTCAGTGTTGATTCCACATTGATGATTTTTCTCAGGTCTGTCAGCTATCCAGATCTTAACCCACTTAACTTAGCCTTACTGAACTCGCAGCTTGCCTTTTGTTTGTTTTTTTTTTTTTAAGAAACAAGAGTTTTTATAGTACTATATCAAACAACAGTGATAGGCAGTGCTTATTACATGTAGCCTTTCAGACAAATCTCTAAAGATTGTGATAGATTTGAAATAGTTCCTTCCTCATGAAAAAATGCAAAAAAAAAAAATATGTAATGGGTTTTGTTAACTACTTGAATCTGTTGGATTTTTCACTGAAGTATTTTAGATTGTATATTACTATGAAATAACTTCTACAGTCAGGTGATCTTTTCAACCAAGTCTTGTGAAACTCCAAGGTTCAGAGCATCCAGATCTGCTGGCTCACAGATGGTCACCTTTCATAGATAAGTGTATTACACCTGCCTCAGAAAACATTTCATGATTCCCAAGTGACATCAGTCCACTCTTTTCCAAATGCAGAGAAGTTATTGAAAAATGTTAACAATGATGCAAAGACAGGCAACTTAATGTTTCTTTCCTACATGAGCCTGTCCCATTGTTCTGGTTTCATAGACAAGAGCATCAGCGGGATCAGCTACATCTTCTGCTTTCAGATACATAACAGAAACAGTACTTGCTTCATCAAGTGTAAGAAAAATATTTACACTTACATTTATTTACACAGTAATAGAATGTTAAAATGCTCCAGTAATCATTACATAAAGATCAAATGTGGAACACTATTATATACATCAGGAAAATTAGCTTTCCAATAAAATACGGCATGACCTTCAACTACTAGTATTCACAGCAGAGTCTGTATTCAGCCATTCACAAATATATTCATAAATTTGGAAATTGTAAATTACATCACAAGATGGATTCTCCCTAGTGAATGCTGAATCCTATCTTTCACTTACGCACATCTATCACAAATAAATATTTGCTAGGACGCCGATAGTATTTTCTTCAACCCTCACTCACTTCATGATTAAAAGCAGGTGGTTTTCACCCAGAACTACTATTCAAATTCAAAAGTGAAAGCAATTTAGGAAATAAATTATCTTTTAGAAGTATATTTAGTGTCACATGTCTTGGTCTTCTCATTCAAATGTAAAATGTTCTCCCCCCTGTCTTCATTGTTTTCCATTCTGTAATCGTAAACTTCACAGTCAGAGCTGCAAATGAAGACCTATGGAGTGCTCTACTCCCCAGCACAGGCAATGAGCTGTCTTTGTCACTGTCACATCCAGGGCAGTGGCCAAATTAAAGACATTCATTTTCATGGCTGGTTATTACTACCTGATAACCTGAATGTTAAGACAAATACATTATCCCTGATGAGATGGAGAAGCTGGAACCAGAGGAAATGGAAGCAGGATACCAAGAGAACAGTCTGAAAAAATATTTTTCACAGAGTTCTGAAGAAATGTCACAATACAAGATGGTGTTTCTTAAAATCAGATGGAAAAATAATTCATTAATCAAGATTAAAAAGCCCAAATAGGAGTTTTCACAGGGATTTTATGCAGAAAGAATCAGCAAGGTTTAGAGCGAGTGTGGGCAGGAGAACCAAGAAAGGGGTACCATACAACCAGGCTGCCGGTTTACAAGCAGGAATGTTAGTTGAAAAGGCATTTATTGGAGACAGGCAGAAGTGAAGGATATGTGATCTTTTTTTAAAAAATGTAATGCTTGAGATCTGTGGTAAGTATCTGCAAGGGGATTTCAGAAGATAAAATGGAGATTTTAATTTGCAAATCTACAATGCAAACCTGAACTGAAAATGTATCTCTGTGTTGTATTCATGAAGACAGCAAGTTAAATTTTCAAGAGCAGAGAGGCAGGAAATGAGGGAGTAACTGAGGGGATCCAAAGCCTGCCCACATAGCAAAAGTGTGGAATAGGACTATTCAAAAGGAAAAAATAATAATAATTTTTAAAATAATCAAAAGAGGACAGAGATTCACGAGTGAAGACGATTTCAAGACAAGCGCAGCTAGTTATATTAAAGCTGGATGACAGATCATAAAAAATGAAAACTGACTATGTTTTGGCAAAAATCCTGTCTCTCTTCTACATATTCAGGTTTAATGTTACCATGAAATATACTGAGCTACTTGCCCAGATAATATTCAGTGGATCTGAGATTTTCATGTCTTCCATACATCACTCCAGGAGGATATGATTGACTCTGAAGTGGTTTTATGGGTTTAGGACTGGTTCATCCTGTTTAGACCACCAGCCTCAGAGGCTGTAAATTAACAAAGGCTTTCTTGTCTTACAAATTATTTTAGTTTAATGATACAGACCATCCCAGCTTTTGCAAGACATTCATAGTCAGATTTCACATAGTCGGATCACACTCAGAAAACATTTCTTACTCTTTTTTTTCTTTTTTAGAGTAGCAAAAAGAGTAGAGTAGGGTCCTAATCTAGGAAATGTGATTAATCTCCAGCAGTGAAGCAAGGTGAGCCCATCCTAATCAAATATTTCATATAACATTAAAACGAATATCAATCACATTTCACAGAATATCTGGTCTTTATATTTTGTTGTTACTTTTACTGTTTCGGACAGAAAATTACTATGCACAGAAAAAAAAACCCAAAGCCAACAACCAGCACTTGACATATCAAATTTACTTTAACCAATCTAAAAATTGTTGCTGCCTTGAAGAACTGCAAAAATCTTTTAGATGTTTTGTGTAACTAAAAATCCCAAGGACCAGGTTGCAAAGTAAAAAAAAAACATGTATGTTCACAAATACTTTTAGGAAAAATGTCCTGTATGTTGGAAGTTGAACTTGCTACAGTTACAGGTATGAACTGGATGAAGACAGAAACCGGAGTGCCGTCACTGGCTTTGGGAGTGATGTTCTTCCTTCCTGCTCAATCTACAGCTCCACGGCAATGCCAGAGTCTCAGCACGTTTGACCGCGCAGCAAGTTACAAGTTTCAAAAGCCTCTGTCCCTGTTTTCAGAAATTACTCAGACACAGGAAAATAAAAAATATTTAGCCTCCTAATTGATAAAATTATGTTCAAAAAAACCCTGTAGGCTCCCATGGCATTTAGATTATTTTCAAGATATTACTGTAAGACAGTTTTAGAACACCTTTAAAATTAATTAATATAGTCAATGAATAATCAAAACAATTTTAGTATGGATCTAAGGAAAGAAATAAAAAAGAAGCACTGTCCATGAACCCTTAGCCATACTGCAAACTGAAACTTCTCTATTGTTTCCAATACTCTGAAAGCATAATTTATAAAAAATACTTATTTGTTCTTGTGCTGAGACACTAGTAATGACAACAGTGCTCTAACCAGTGATCAGAATATATTTTATGATGTCTCATGTAATCTTTACCTAGGAAAAATTTTCACATACGTACTCATGAAAACATCCTTTTGGAACAGATGGTAGATAACCTAAACCCTTCGGTGCATTTTTGTAAAAAATCTGAAATTTTCTGTTAACTGCTGTACAACTGTTGCCCTGGAAAGAGCAGCTAATTAAAAGAATATAGAAATAGATTTTTAAAAATCTTGCCTGGACCCTTTTCTGCAGGACTTGGTACAAACCTGATGCATCCCACCTCCAGCATAATGGAAAGCAAAAGATAAGTACTACACCTCTGGAAGAGTTTCTGAGACTCTCTATTTTGCACCTGCATATTCTTCATCCACAAAACCCCCACATGGCATATAACAGGTCATATTTGAAATCCCTAAGTCGGAAACAGTAGGATGGAGGGCAGTGTTTTTGCTAGTCTTCAGGCAGAACTGACAGAGACAAATTCATTTGCCATCGTAAAACTTGGTATTAAGAAGACAGCAGAGTAACAAATACTAATGCTAGCCTTTGTTTCTTAGGGTAAATGTTTCATTTTTGCTTTTCATATAGTGTCATAAAAACGCTAACTTGTATCAGTATCATGAATTGTTCAAAACAATTCTTGCTTGCAATCTCATGTGTGATTAAAAACCAGTTTGAAAAGTACTTCCCATAGCTGAAAAATCACTTTCTACTGAAAACGGAGTCCTCTTAAAGTTCTGTGTAAAATGCACCCTTAAATATCATCTTTTCAGGTTCATATCTCCCAAAACCCAGGTACTTAGGAGTATATATTGCAATAAGAAACCATATTTGAAGCCCAACTTCTGCTGAAGTTAAAGATGATCGTTAGAAGACCTAATTCTTTATTTCATTATGCATCACACTAACAGGTTCAATAGATCTTTATGCTGGTGGAAACAGTTTTGGTTTTTATAACCATTTTCAGATGAATTTACAGTATGGATTTGAACATACACAAGTGAAGATAATAAAATTACCTTTTTTTCTTAAATAATCTAATCAAGCTAGTCTACTAATTTTCAGTTAATGGGATGGAATTAAAATGTTGGACAGTTTCAAAATAAATTAAGTGTGAAACCAGGTTACGTTTAATCAAGCTGTCATGCAAATTAGCGGCTTCATGCAGTGAGTACTATTTAAAGAACTTCTTTCCTAGTGAAAATGTTTCTGGAACCATTACAGGAACTATGTACTTTTTGTTAAAGGCAGATGAATGCTAAAAAGTACAGCTCCCCCAGTACCAGCTTCATAATTACAATATCATAAAGCTTTGCTAGACAGGGAAATTCCACATCAGTCTGCTGGGGGTGGAGGGTCAGCTATAGTAAATATTTTCAGAAGATAACTCTTAATCTTCAATATTATACACTGCTGCCAGAACAAACAAACAAACAAATCCAAAGAAAAAGCAAACAGCCCCCCCCCCCCCCAACCTAAACCAACTAACAAAAAAAATTAGATAACCACGATTCTTACAGGAAGAGAATGTAGGAAATGTCCCTTTCTGCAGCAGATGAAGTGGTAAGAAGGAATAGTTCCCCCGCAAATGTCACACCTTCACCCAGCAACATCAGCCTGGGCTCCTGGGCTCCCGGGCTCCCGGGCTTGGCTCACAGCCACCCCAGGGCACTCGCTGCCACTCCGGTCGGGTGCTCACCAAGTGCCAGCAATGAATAATCAGCAGCAGGCACTCAAGCTGCACATTCCTGATACCGTTCCTTCCCAAGACTTATTATTTTCTAATAACTACAGCCAGCCCTATGAAGGCATCACCTACTAAAAATGGCCAAAATTATACTTCAGTACTGCCAACGGCACTTGTTTGTTAATTGAGTGGTGCTCTTTATTATCAACTGATTACTCTAACCGATGTACAAGATGCTGTAACTTTATAAAAGGGTTGACAACTTCTATAATCAGTGTGCTGAATTCCGGCTGTTATTTTAGATGAAGATTACTGGTTCTCATACAGATGAAGCAAAAGAAAGAACATTCTTGATTCTGCCATCACACAGGTACAGAAGTATATTATTAAACAGCATACATATGTAGTCAAATTAATATTCTTAAATAGAAAAAGGAATCCTTTATTCTGCTATGAATATATTTGTATTGCTCTTTTGCACCCAGTCAAACTTTTTGCTAGCAGATGTGCTTTGGATATTGTAATTTATCTGCTTCGAACTTATGAATAATGCGTCAAGTCCTCTCCAGAGACAGCAAACATTTGCACAGAAACTGTATGCTAGGTAACATAAACTTTGATCAACAGTAAAGCATATTATTTGTTACTATAAAAATAATATTACTTTGTACTATTACAATGTATTATCTTCCATCTAAGAATTCAAAAGGTTTGCAAAAAATGTTAAGAATCTAAGCTTATTCCACTTCCCCCTGCCTCCCTGAAAAGAATCACAGGAATTTCAAACATACATATATTTAGTGAACATCTGAATCTTTATGCCTATGTTTTGTTTGGTGGTTGGTTTTGGTTTATGCACTTGCAATTCTAAGAATTGCATCCCAAAAATATTTTATCATGAGCTGTAATCTTAGTAAGGTAGTGGATTCTCATCATGATTTATTGTAGCGATAATAAACAGGTCAACTATCCATACATTTGACATCAAAACACCATTTAGACTCCATGGATGACTATCTGAGTGTCTCCTCCCACCTAGTCAGCGCTTGAGTCATGGATCCTGGACTGACTTGGCTCTTCTGTGAGTTACAGCTTCCTCAGGTCACAGAAATAAAGGCACTGAACTATCCTTAATGTTATATTCCACTTTTCTACACAAGCATTATTTTCATGAACACTTCAAAACAATATTCCCTCTGATCCTTCACCGCTTGGTTAATCTTGTAAAAAGAAAATGTATTTGGATGTGTCTAAGGTATTAAAAAGTATGATTTTCAAGACAGTCATTCCAGAAGTATCATATTTGAATTAAAAATAAATTTTGTTATATAAAATCTTCTCTTTCACTGTTCACTGTACCTAGCTAATATATTAAAAAAAGCAGGAATCAGCATAGTCCATTGGAAATATGATATTTCAGGAGTTATTTGAATTAAGTTCCTAATGCATATGCAGTGTTCAGGGTTATTACTATTTTTATAAGCAGAAGAATGTGCTTCCTGGACATGAATAACTTCATTGCAGTAAATGTTAATGGTAAAATAGATGGTAGGGAGGGAAAGGTGAACTACTTCTGGGGAGAGAAGGCATATGTACAGGAAAAATAACATGCAGCTAGTAAAACTGCTCTGGTATGCCAGTTATCTATATTTAGAAAGGCCAGGCATCCTGAGATATTAATTATTTATATTATCACTTAAGCCTTATTGGTATTTATCAAAGAATGCATGTTAACTTGAAATATTTACACAAAACTACTGTGCTCTGTGAGATGAATATCACAGAAAGTGCCCTTTACACCTCCAAAACCAAGATGCATTTAAAATGCATTACCCATTGATAAAATCAGTATGAATGAATCACAAATGTGTTACAGAGACAAAAAAAAATAAATCTTGATCAGATATTTGGATATAATGCATGAAAGAGGAAGAGAGAGAAAAAAAAAACACCAGAAAAAAATTCTGCAATTTGTAAGAAATGATCCCAGCACCCTGAACATACCCCAGGTCACCAGACCGTCACTTGCATGTGGGGGATGGACCACATCAGGCTGCCTAACTCAGCTGCACCCAGCATGGCCAGTGCTGCAGCTTTGACCATGCTCCCTCTGGCTATTGCAGCCTGGGTAAAAGCTACACGTTTTATAATCTCCTGACAAGAGCATGCAGCTCTCCATTAAAAAAAAAAAATCAGAAAATTTAACTACCATATCTATGTTAAAGACTCTCAGATCTTCTCCATTCCACACCTGTGCCACAAGTTTCATATTAAATTTTGAACAGTTTTTGGCTTTTACTAGATACTCATGTACAGGCTCGGGGTACTCACAATGCCTCACCTCCTCTTCCTCCACCCTCACCCCTTCATGCCTCCGCACTCACTACAGACAGCACCAACCACCCCACCTCTTATGGAGGACTATAAGAAAAATTTCTAGCCTGTTGCAATCCCCCCATCTTATGTTATAGATGGACTGTAAGATGCAGAACCAGGCAGTTCCGCTAGAAGGTCCCGTGGGAGGCTGAGCCCAATGCATCCCCCCTCAGCCCGGGGCAGCCCTGAGCTGCAGCCCACCCCAAATGATCCAGTTATACAAATTTAATTTGCAGGCTGTGTTTTATCTTTAGCACATACACATTCATACTACCAGAAATGTAACACAAAAAAGGTTTATACAAGTAAAAAAAAAAGTTACAAATTAAATACAATTAATTAAATTAATTTTAAACTGATTTCTAGCCATGTGCAAGACTCTATACTAAAAAAAACCAAAAACCAGCTGTGACAAAAAATATATTTCGTTTTCTCTTCCTCTGCTAATTAATAGTCTTAAAATGAAAAGTCTAGCACAATTTTCTAGTCCAATTGTTCCAGCCGGGGGGAAAATTGTTCATCGTAATTAGGCCACTTTTGTAACATATTTACTCATCAACCGGTCTCCTGTGAATGTGACCAAAGGTCCACACCTGTGAATTGGTGACCTATTCCTTTACCACTGGTCATTTTCCCATCATCTTCTCTTCTCTCACCTGATTTTGATCCTGCTATGCACTTGTTCACAGGTCACAGAGAGAAAAGGAAAGTTCACCAACGACAGAGAAAAATATATAAAAGATTGTTTGCTTCTCATGACCATGGAACCAGTACGTGCGGCTTTCCTGACGGGGCTTTGCTGGTGTCCCCTGAGTGACATGCCCTGGGCCTGGTTGGGGAGCCCGGGGACCTGCTCTTCCATCAGAACCACAGGGCTGGAGTGGTGCAAGCCTTGGTGATGGACCTGCAGTGGAGCAGGGAAGGACTAACCCAGCACCCTGCCACAGCAGGTGTGGGTTACTCGGTCATCATAAACCTGTTATCTTCCATAGCACTGGGGACTTGCTCTTTCCAGAGTACTTGATATGTCTAGTGTATTGATTATTTATTGATAAATATACGTGCCCTTCTTGTTATCTGCCAGGCAGAGAATCTAAGTTCTGTCAAAAGCAGAAGTTGCAATCCCATCTTGGTTGTGGGGCGAGGAGCAGGTGGACCACTGCTGCAGGTTGGCAGATGTTGTTTTGATCCCTTCCCTGAAGTAACACAAATTTCGTATCTTTCTAAAAAAGATAAATATATACACAGAATTGCCTCATACATGAATACTGCAGAAAGTAAATGGAGCTCTCCAATAACAGAAAGTCTTTCAGATGATCTTTCTATGATTCTATATTCTTTACTGTAAGAGTGGTGAGACACTGGAACAGGTTGCCCAGAGAAGCTGTGGAGGCCCCCACCTGGAAGTGTTCAAGGCCAGGTTGGATGGGTATTTCAGCAACCTGGTGTAATGGAAGATGTCCCTGCCCATGGCAGGGGGGTTGGAACTAGATGATTTTAAGGTCCCTTTCAACCCAAACCATTCTATGATTCTATAAGAATTGGAGACATTGCTTTATAGAGAGGAGATGAAATATTTAATTGAATATGTTTGAGTAATTATCCAGAAACAGCAACAACGTTTGGCCTGGCCCCAACTCACGTGCCCGCCCACAAGAAGTGCTGCTGGTGCGGAGCCAGCAGCGGGCACCTGTGGCAGCTGGACCTGGTGCTGCCGGGTGGCTCCCTCCCAGAGCCGCTCCAGCCCCTCGCTCTGTGTCCCCAGCCCAGCAGTCCCTTAACCATGAGGTTAACGAATGAAAAAGAACAAACAGCCACTCTCTACAAAATGCTGGGTGAGTGCTAGGTAAATAACTTATCTACTAGTAAGTTTTCAGCTTTTCTAATAGGCAGCATGTGTTTCTAAAACCCTGGAGGGTCATAGTCTCATATAGGTTGGGACAGGATGCAAATCTTCCGATTTCTAGTTGAATTGTCAACTCAACTGTTTACTTCATGGCCCCTCTTTCTCCAGAAACAGCCCTAAAGGACTTCCAGAGTTAATGGGGCATGGTGTAATTCAGCCCACTAACATCTTCTGAAGAATTTTTCAGGATTGTTTGGATAGTGTACACTATGTTTCTCAAGCCATTATGTAAATTTACACCCAAAAATACCTTACAAAAATCAAAAATCCTGAAGAATTAAAGCAACTTGAATGGTAAAGGTTGGGATCTTCTTCGTAGAGAGGAATATAATGATAAATTCTATAGCAGAGGTATGCAAGTTAGCTCTCACACATTGTTATTGCACACTTAGATCTTGAAGGTCACAGTGGCTTCCTACAATCACTGCCCGCAGCACATAAAAATCTATTTACACATCATAAAACAAGAACTGCAATACAAGAGACCCTTAATACCTGAAAGGAAACTTTAGGTTAATCAGTCTTATATTTTCACTGTTTACATTAGCATTTCAATGACATTTTAAATATTTAATTTCAGATTTACTTAATAACTGTCTTGAAGAAGAATTATAAGAGAATTACACCGCTGAAGTGGGAGTATGATTAGAAGTTAGAAGTGGCCTGGTGAGCCCAATCATAAAAGGTGTGCCTTCAGTGCTGCAATACAATTTAACTTTTCTTGAGACGACCTAGAGTAGTAGATAGACAGTGAAACACTTCTCTCTCTATAACACATTTAAAAGTACATGATTTTGCCAGTTTACTCATTTAATTCCTATGACAAATTCAAGATAATTATGGTACAACACATCAAGATAAATGTATACATATTTTTAATGAATTAACCTATAAATTTGTAAATATTATATTATACCACCATATTAAATTTATAAACAGAAATAATCAGCATGATTATTACACAAAGAAATGTTTTAATTATTGCATTATTATGTATTATTTCATTCTGTACGCAACACAATACCTGCAAAACCACCGCATTTTTAACTCCCACTAGTATGAGACCTTTCATCACATCTGTTAAAGTACATAACTAAACTAACTCAATACTTCATAAGCACAGATCCTAAAATAAGACAATTTAATAATGTAAGTCCTTTCTGAGACCTACATATACAGATGTGCTCATTTTTTAACTAATTTAGTTCATCTGATCAAATCCTTCATTAAAAAACTGCTATATTATGATGGTTAGGAATGGAATAACTGAAATAATTGCTTTTAGACCTGATAGAGTTACCTACTTGAAATCATGGTTTCAATAAAGCTGGGTTCATTTATCTTGCAGAAAAGACCTCACCCTTTCAGATTTTGTGACACAGTAGACAAACGTAGAAGACATTTTTATTTATCTGTTTATTTTTGCCAAGACATCCATTCTTCTCGCCACTTTCAGAAACTTATTATTGCCTCAGCTCAGGATATCAAATTATTCTGGAATTTCACTGAGACTTGCATCCAAACTCCTAAAGACTTTAAGCATTCAAAGACTAGGATAACCTCACCTGTAATTTACTTCAAAGTGTGTGACACTGTTCAACCTCTTTTAAGACTGTTTCCCAATTTCTGTTATAACTAAGTTAAAAGCATCTTATCAATCTAAATAGAGCAATCAATCTGGTAGAGCAAGTCTTCTACTCCTTAAGTTTACCTTCATTAATATGTAAGAAACAAAAAAAACCACACATTAGGAAATGCTTACACAAACATGATTTGAGGAACTGACACAAAGATGAGTCAACACAACTTCTAGAATTAAAATAGCCAACAAACTATTTCAAAGCTGAGTTACTTAAATGTTTATCTTCAGTTAAACTCCATATTTTCCTCTCAGCATCAAAGCACCAGTCCCTCCACCAAACATGGGGTACCAAAAGGCTGCTCCAACCCTTGCAGTGGTCATTGGGTGAACATGACGTTGTGAGAAGCCAATGCTTCCATGGGCACTCTGTAGTCCAAATTGATCAAAGCCCTGCAGGCTGCTGTCCCCTCATGGTGGATAGCCCAACAGCTCGTTGCAGTCATTGACTTCTGCTGTCTTCACTTCAGTTCTGGTTTCCTGGAACTGGCAGAAAGGCTATACAGAAAATTATCCATCCTTGCACCCTTCCTCCAAGGCACCTGAACCTCTGCTGTTTCCCTTCATGCTCCCATCAGTCATGGTATGGGAGTTATTCTCTTCTCCCCTGCGACAGAAAGTAGTTCTTGACCTTTATTCAGCCAATTTGAAGAAAATTAGCAGTTCCACATCTTGCTGAGTCTTCCGTGTAGTACGGCCCATTAATTTGGACTTCACAGTCTGATTCACCTATATCTTTCTGAAGTGTCCTCAGAGAACCTGTGAGCCCACTTCATGAGCCAGGTACCCCTGATGTAAAGGACACTGAGCCAGGACACCAGCTGGGCAATGCATTGTGGACCCAGGAGATGCATCACAGACACAAGGTCTCTCAGACCAGTCTCAGTGTTGGCAGGTCCAGGGCTAGAAAAGCAGAAGCAGCAACTGCAGAGGCATTAACCGTCCCTGTCCTCTGCTGGGAAGGGGATGAGGTAAATACCATGGTTCCAAAATGCAGTACACAGCCGTGATGACAATTTTGATTTGTTATCGAGCACAGTACTGTTCTTAGCACAGACCTCAGTCTCTGCACATGCACAGGCACCCTCCCCAGCTCGCACACCCACTGCCGATCATGGGAGCTTCTGACCATCATGCTGTTCTATAACACATGATACAGAGAATTGGATCTGATATTAAATTACATCAGTAATAATATACACTTTATTTTGAACTGTGTCACAAACATCAAATGTGTTCATTCCAAGACTGCAATGTACCACTTATCAAAAGTATTGGCTTCAATATTTAACGTTTTCATTTTTCCATCATGCATTTAGAGCTCTATTTTAAAATTAAGTGACACCACAATTTACTGAAAGCTAAGGTGTCATAGTTTAACCTGGCAGGCAGCTAAACACCACACAGCTGTTCGCTTGCTCCCCCGCAGTGGGATGGGGGACAGAATTGGAGAAAAGGTAAATCTTGTGGGTTGACAGAAAGATGATTTAATAAGACAGAAAAGGAAGGGAAAATAATAATAATGATAAAAGACTATACAAGTGATGCACAATCTAATTGCTCACCACCCACTGACCAATGCCCAGCCAGTTCCTGAGCAGCAGCCCCCGTCCCCCCAGCCAACCTCCCCAGTTTGTTTGTTCAGCATGACATCATATGGTATGGAATATCCCTTTGGCCAGTTTGGGCCAGCTGTCCCAGCTGTGTCCCCTCCCAGCTTCTTGTGCACCCCCAGCCTCCTTGTTGGCAGGGCAGTATGACAAGCTGAAAAGTCCTTGACTTAGTGTTAGTGCTGCTCAGCAACAACTAAAACATCAGTGTGTTATCAACATTATTCTCATCCTAAATCTAAAACACAGCACTATATCAGCTACTAGGAAGAAAATTACCTCAGCTGAAATGAGGACGCAAGGCTATGTCTGGAGCTCCTGTGTCAAGCTGAACATCTCTAGTGGGTAGCATCACAATCAGAAAGAATGGGCAAACATAATGCGTTCAGTTACACCCTCCCCCATTAAGCTTCTTCCAGATAATTATAAACTTGTAAATTGGTATCTTGGTATCAGGAAGGCAGCCCACGGAAGCGCTGTTTCCCCTGAAGGCTGCGTCCCAGCCAGCTCTTCACACCCTGCTCCCAGCAGCACTGCCTGCTGCCTGCCGCCGCATCTCATTATCACACGCTACACATTTTACGCAGGGTTTCACCTTCCAGCAACGGAGTGCCCACAAGCTGATAATTCATAGCTATGAAGAGCTTTCCAGACTGGCAAGGGACCCTAAAGAAATGTCAGAAGATGCAGAGACCAGAGCCACTCAGTTGAACACCCCAGACCAGACCCCTTCACAACTTCATGCAATGTGACTACGTCTCTGATGAACATTTAAAGTACAGGCTAAAATTTTGGGCACACGTGACCAGAGGAGGCAAGTGCCTAGGGTAGCATTTTGGTGCCTGGGCACCACCCTACGGCAATGCCAGCCTTTGCTCTGCAAACACCCGCACTGGGCAGCCCCCCAGGGCGCTGCGCCCTGCGCCTGCCCAGCCACCCATGCTCCTGCCACGTGACCAGGCCTGCCCTGGTCAGAGCCCGCCTGAGAGTTAAAAAGCTCTGCACTGTTTTTGAAGGTGGTTGCTCTCCTTCTGTCTCCGTGAAGGATCTGCACCGAGTTCAGACCAGCACGTGTTCTGGGGACGATGAAGCAGCGGCGCTGGCTGCTTTGGAGCAATTACCCTTTGGGCTGGCTTACTCTTTCTGAGAATGCTTCTGCTGCCACCAGGTCTCTGAAAGAAGAAAGTAAACTTTCCTGAATTTTTTCTGCAAACCAAAAATTGCAGAGCACAAGCATGTGCTTCTTGCTCCTGTGCTTCTGATCCTGAGTTATTGAAGTGCTCTAACATGTTGTCTCTGCAAACTTCCACTGGTGTTATTAAAACCCAGAGCTAGTAAAATGGGAGCAAAATCTCTTCATAGACATTTCAGTACTTAAGCTGGTAGCTTATTAAAACGTGATAAAAAAATTACTGGAGTTCTCACACAAGGGTTGTACTGGACTACCTACTCAGATTTTAAACACTTAGCAGTCCCAATGAAGTTTATTCTTCCACATACACAGTCTACTGGCACATGGACCATGTTTTTTATAACAGGGTAGAAAAAAAAGTGGAATAGAAAGCTCTAGGCAACAAGCATAGCCAAACAGAAAGAGAGGGTGAAAAATAATTTTGAAAAATACTGCTTCATTTACTCCAGGAAATTTTTTGTTCTACAGAAGCACAAAACAATTTCTTCTGCAACACTTTCCTGTTTTCACATGGCATCTATCCTCACCATAACCCAGAGGCTGCTGGAGCTATTCATAGCTGCTAGGAGCATCACTTTCCCACATGCTGTGTGCAGCCACAACCAAACATAAAGGAAGCACCTTACCAGGGCAGGCACGAAAGACACTGCTGAGGAGGCATGCCAGTGCACTGGAGTAAGGAGTCTGCTCTATTTTAAATGCTATTCTACAACTCCTACATAAAATGAACAGCTTTAATATAAAAAAAAAAAAACCTCCAGCAGTAAGTCTATAAAAAAATACATATGTGTGCCTATATATATTTTTAGTCAGAAATTCAACTACTGTGCTGAAGAAAAAGTAACGGTTTTCCTGTAAGTCAATAGCTACTGGATGGATGGATGGATGGATGGATGGATGGATGGATGGATGGATGGATGGATGGATGGGTGGGTGGGTGGGTGGGTGGATGAATGGGTGGAGTACCCTTTTTCACCACATGTCAGAAATGTAATAATATAAATACACTGAATCACCAGCTTCCTACTGCCCTGTGCATGCTCCTGGACACACAGCAAGGGCCTGTCTGCACAGCGGGTTAGGGCAGGTCCTTCTGCAGGCACCCAGTCCAGCCTCCCAGAGATGCTGGGAGCTGTTTATTTCTGGGGCTAGGTGGGATGTAACTGCTATGTAATTTTGCATAATCACATACACCTTAACCACACTAAATCAGCCAGAACTTCATTCGAAACTTCCCTTTCCCTTCTTCAGTCATGTTTCCTTGGAGAGAACTGTCCTCCGTGTCACTCTTGCTTAATTAAGTACACTAAAGCTGTAGCCAGTAACAAAGCTATAGTGCGCCTCCAGACCTGTGGTTTACAGATTCTCCGAAGAGTAAGAAATAGGAGTGCGGTTGCAAAGCCTTGTTTTCTTCTTTAACTGGTTATTTATAACTCTTACCTGGTCCTGCTTCCCACTGGTTCCTATTGCTAACCTGCCTGCAAGTATGCCAGCACCTCTCAGCTCTCTGCTGACAGCAGCATCATGCCACTGACATCGGTAGCTCTGGAGCTTTTTACAGGGACTGTGATCTAAAGAAACGTATCTCCTCCTTACCTAACAGCATCTAAATCAAGCCTGAGCAGTTGTGCAGTGCAACACAACAAACCTGTCAGTCAGTCCTTTCCAAGGAAAAAAAGGGCAAAGGTCTGCATCATCTTCTTCATACCTGGAATAAATTTAACAGGAGCATTTGCATCAAGTGAAAATCAGGTGGTCAGAAAGGGAGGACTTCAGTCTCAAGTGCTGTTTTATGATAGTGAATTATATCTAGTTTTAAACGTTTTTAACATTAATCCAGTGAAATATCAAAGGCATACAACTGTACAGTAAATTATGTATGCCTATGTTTTGTAGAGGGAATAAGGTTCCTGCCTGCTTATGACAGAATTGCATTAGCAGGCGTATCACAGACACTATACTACACTGGACAGTTATCATATTCCAATATATTTACATAAGTATAGTAAAAATATAGCATATGTACATAAATATATAGAATTTCCTTTATTTACATTGACATTTGCATGAGAAAAATTACTGGAGATTTTTGCAAGAATTATTGTATGCTAATGAGATTTTTTCCAAGACAAAACTGTTACTGCTAACAGTTGGAGTCTCTCTTTGTTTTAATTATGCATGACTAATGATAGCTGTTTGGCTGTCTGACCACCAGATTGTCTGCCGTTGCCAAGGGAAAATCTTTTAAAATAGATTGACTGTTTTTCTGTTAAAAGCCAGAGCATGGTCCACTTCATCTTATATTTTTTAACAGTTTTGCAGGTATAAAAATCAAAACTTCAGTTGAACTCACTGATGGGCCATTCTTGTGTGTAAGACACCACCAAAACTCTGCTGGCATTGTAAGTGATACAATACAAAACCAGAGTTATAGCTAGAGCTACTGCAGACATGTACTGGCTCTATGTGTTGTTAAGTATACAGAAAGTTCCAAGAACCACTACTGCGATGGCCGGACATTTTACTGGGCCCATTTTACATATCCACCTACATGCAAATGCAGGTGCACTAATGAATCCAGCCTGCTCCGGGGTCTCCAACAGCTTTAATGCTGGGAAAAAAACCCCTGCATCCAGTCAGAGGAAGAAAATTTTTTTCTGCTGAGTTTAAAAAATATTTGAAAAAAGTGAAAATAACATAGCCTGATGATTTCTGGTACAGTAGAATAAAGATGAGTGGGATTTGATATGCCTGTGCAGAACACCAGGGCACTGCAACCTCAGACAGCGCCAAGAGCAAGGGTCTTGAGCCTTAGTCAAGCAGTCAAGAGCCATGCTGCATACAGGGGTGAATGCCTAGTCACCCAGCAATGCACTCTATGCGATGGCACGCCTGTACCGAGCAGCCCAGCCCCAGAGAAGGGTCACCCTGGCCCCACTACACATCTCTGCTCCAAAGCTGGCTCAGCGCTGAGGGCTTGGGACAGCTGCTGCACACTAACAGCATAGTGGAGGCACAACTACTGACAAGACGCAGAGGAGGCGCTGCCCCAGTGATTACAAACTTCAGTAAGCACGCCACCGAGTTAGCATCAACCCTGAACTGGTGTCTGGGTTGAGTTGGGGGAAACAGAAATCTTGCAAATTTGAGGAGTCCCTTCCTCTGTTTCCAAGTGGGACACTTCTCTTCTGGCAGGTACATGCATTTTGTACTCATTGTCTCTGTTTAAAGGCTGAAAGAGAGACAGAGCTGAAGAGGGCTCTGAACCCCCTACCTCTGCCAACAGGCAGTGCCTTAACAGATGGATATTTAACAAACATTTCTGCCCCTATTGCTTGTGAGGAGCAGCATTCTCATAGGGAGACAAAGGTTTGTCTTTCAACTCTATCTTTGTGGAGCATTTTGACTTGCAAGATGGGGCAAGGTAAAGGAGCCTGCAGCTCTGGTACCAGAGGACTGTGGATGGATGCAATTAATTAACCTGATTGATTAGTGCAGTGTTACCTCATTGCAGGTGTGCCCACTGCCATGACTGTCACCTGCAAAACCTCACTCAATTTATCTAGAGCTGTGGCCAGCCAGATTAACATGCCCTTGCCTTCACTCAGCTGCTGGCTTGAACCCCTCTTGTTCTGAAAGGAATGTTGTTTATTCTCAGACCATGCTGCTCCTTGCCCTGCACTGGGGATATCTGAAGGCAGCGGCTGCCAGCAGCGGGGTGTGGCTTGCTCAAGTGGCTAGAGCAGCAGGGAGGATGTCGTGCAACATCTATTCCTTCTCACTCCCTTGCCACAAAGAGTGACAGCCCCATTATGGAGGGGTGTGAGAGAGTATTATTTAAAAGGAAGGCCCGTGATATTAAAATGCTATAGTACATGTGCAGGACTGGCAGTAGGCATGGGCCAAAGCCATGCCAGGGAGGAGGAACAACACAGGCAATAGCCGGCTAGTGCATGAGTGCTCCCCAATGCTGCCTGGCCAAGCCAGGACATGCCAGTCTATGCCAGGGACCTGCCTGCCTTCATCAGAGGAGTGCAAGCCTCACTGGACCCATCCATCTCCACAAGTCTCAAAAAGAGCTGAAATGTTTCCAGATTGATTCCTTGAGCCTGCTGCAGCACAGATTTTCGTTTCCAAGCACAGTGTTGGGTCAAATTTCTGCCAAGAGAGACAGTGGTAAGCCAGTACTGCATGTCACTGATCGGTCTGTGAAACGAGTCGGCCTGAACCCCTGAGACTTGTTTCCCTGGGGTCCCGGCTACAGTCAACTCTTATGCAAGATGACAAGAAGAAAGTAATTTAAGTCTCTGTTTTTTCCTCAACAGAACAGCCCTTTGGAATAAATTATTTTTTCATTCCTTACTGATTCCTTGTTTTGTTAGTTCCTCTGCATAACATCTGAAACATTCACGCTCGTTTAAAATGATGAATTATTTTAATTTACTCTGAATTTATTTATTATTATTGCACAGACAAGAGGCAGGCACCATAATGTGCTTGTTTAATAATTGGCAGGGATTTGGAACGTGAAAGTCTTACCCAAACAACAACTTAATTTTATGGAGAGGTATGCACGTGTGTCTACACATACCACAGTCACATTTCAGAAAGATAGGAACAAAGCTTCACATAGCCAAATAATTTATGATCCTGAACTACACAAGAATACCAAAAGAGTATGGAAGTCAAGAAACATACCTTTTAAAATCATAAAGAAGAAAAATTTTATATTTATTACAACACCCAACCCTCCATAGACATATCTGCTTTTATACATGGGTGCACACAAGTCTATCCAACACTGGCGTGTGGACATGCATCAGAGGGACTGCAATGCTAGAATATATATAATATCTTAAAATTTAAATATGCTCTATACACTTGCTATGCACCTGCTACTCATAATGTAAAACTTTTGTTCCAAATGCCCAAACTCAGTAATATGAATGACAACAGATGGAGAACATTAGGCAGATGTGTCACCAGCTTTCCATGACTACTGTTGCTCCTTTGATGAAGGCTGTTGCCTATAAAGTGCAGCTCTTCTTGGAAAAGAAGGCAAAACTGGCTCGTAAGTTGAAACCCCAAAAGTCACTAGCTCCCCTCAGCAATGTAAATATGAATTAGGCATCTAGATGTCCCTGTGGACCTGAACAGCTTCAAAGCTGAAGACTGCTTGACCTGGTTGACACAGGTGCTCAAGCTACACAGGCACCTTCAGTGATTTCGACCAGAGCATCTGGATGTGCCTCAGGACTGCTGATCTAAGAATCCATACGATTTCATGGCATGAGAAGTGTTGGCAAGGACCCCCCCCCAATAAATTCCATCATGATGACCATAACGCCGTAGATTCATTCTTGAGCGCCTAGAGTCAGGGGAAGCAGATGCAGGACCTGGAAACAGTCCCACCAAGGTGTACAGAATCACAGAATCATTAAGGTTGGAAAAGATCTCTCTAACATCATCAAATCCAGTCATCAACCCAATACCACAATGTCTCGTAAACCATGCCCTGAAGTGCCACGTCTACATATTTTTTGAACACCTCCAGGGATGGTGACTCCACCACCTCTCTGGGCAGCCTGTGCCAATGCCTGACCACTCTTCCAATGAAGAAACTTTTTCTAATATCCAAACTAACCCTCCCCTGAAGCAACTGGAGGCCATTTCCTCTCATTCTATTGCTAGTAACTTGGGAGACGAGACCAACACCCACCTCACAACAACCTCCTTTCAGGTAGTTGTAGAGAGTGATAACGTCTCCCCTCAGACTCCCCTTCTCCAGAATAAACAACCCCAGTTCCCTCAGTCTCACCTCATAAGGCTTGTTTTCCATACCCTTCACCAGCTTCGTTGCCCTTCTCTGGACACGCTCCAGCAACTCAATGCCCCTCTTGTACTAAAGGGCCCAAAACTTAATACAGTATTCAAGGTGTGGCCTCACAAGTGCCAGGGACAATCACTTCCCTGCTCCTGCTGGCCACACTATTCCTGATACAAACCAGGATGCCATTGGCCTTCTTGGCCACCTGGGCACACTGCTGGCTCATGTTCAGCCGGCTGTCAGCCAACACCACCAGGTCCTTTTCAGCTGGGCACCTTTCCAGCCACTCCTCCCCAAGTCTGTAGCATTGCACGGGGTTGTTGTGATCCAAGTGCAGGACCCGGCACTGAGCATTCTTGAACCACATACAGCTGGCCTCAGCCTATTGATCCAGCCTGTCCAGGTCCCTCTGCAGAGCCTTCCTATCCTCGAGGAGATGAACACTTCCACCCAATTTGGTGTCATCTGCAAACTTACTGAGGGTGCACTGGAACCTCTCATCCAGATCACTGATAAAGTTGTTAAACAAGACTGGCCTTAATACTGAGCCCTGGGGAACACACCGCTTGTGACCAGCTGCCAGCTGGATGTAACTGTTCACTGGTCTTTGGGCTTGTCCATCCAGCCAGGTTTTTACCCATCGAAGTGTACACCTGTCTAAGCCATGAGACACCAGCTCCTCTAGGAGAATGCTGTGGGAGACAGTGCCAAAGCGTTTACTAAAGTCCAGGTCAATAACATCCACAGCCTTTCCTTCATCCACTAGGCAGGTCACACAGTCGTAGAAGGAGATCAGGGTGGTCAGGCAGGACCTGTTTTTCATGAAGCCATGCTGGCTGGGCCTGATCCCCTGGTTGTCCTGCACTTGCCTTGTGAGCTTGCTCAAATTGAACCGCTCCATAATATTCCCCAGTACCGAGGTCAGGCTGACAGGCCTGTAGTTCCCTGGATCCTCGTTTCAGCCCTTCTTGTAGATGGGCATCACATTGGCGTTTCATTTGGCTAGGCCCATGGTAAGGCACTCACTCACATGCTTTACTGGGAAAGCGGCAGTCCGATCTGAAAATCAGAAAGTTCTGAAATCAGCAGGAGCAGGAGACATGGGGTTGGCTGCTGCTGCCAAACTTTTCCTGCCAAAACAGAGTTCATCTCCATACCAGACTCTGATTTCAGAGACTCTGCATTTGGTACCCCTAAAGGGACCTAGTTTAGAAAAATAATGTTAGATGGACATTTCTCACCTGAAACGTCAATGTTCATCAGAGGAGTGCTGTGGTGGAGAACAAGGAATGTCCCATTTTCCAATATGAGCGAAGATGACGACATACAGCTAGGAAAGTAATTTTCAATAGATGGTGAGAACTCTCTGCAAAGCTCAGGGGAGCCACAGTGAAGCACTGAGACATCAGTGCTGCACAAGGAACCACATTTCTCTGACACACTGCCTTGAGTGCCTCCTGTGCCACCCCAGGGGTGTCATGGTCAAAAAGCTTGGTACTGGTCAGGGGAGGCAGAAGTCATGCTTGCTGTGTTTGGGGCAGCAGCTCTCCCAGGCAAAGACACCGAGAGACACAGAGAATGCCAGGAGCTGCTCTTCCCATTCCCCCAGTGGCAACTTTTTCCAACAGTGGAAAAACTTATGGAAAAGACAAAATTGAGTAATTCTAAAAGCAGCCACCAAAAGAGATGGATAGTTTCAGGTTAGCTGTCTACCATGTGCCCAAACCTTTTAATACCAGTAAAAACATACCAGTAAAACATACTCCTACACAGTGTTCATCTGCAGCTGCTTAGCACATCCCGTCCTGTGTTACCTGTTCGTTCATACAAAGCATTTGATGACTACTTCAAGTCTCTGAGGCAGGGGAGAGTGTGACTGCACACAACATAGACCTGAAACTCTCCAAAGTGGAAAGAGAAGCGGTCAGGCTACATGCTAAGAATCCCAAATTTAGAAAGCAAACCAGAAAAACCCAAACCTCCTGACCCATGATGAAAAAAAGATACCTTCTCCTATAATCACCCTTCTCAGATAACTGTTGGATGCCCTGAATCTCAGATAAAATTGACACAGGACAGCCAAAAGAGACTGCTGTGGTCAAAAACATGGGGATGAAGTTCAATCTACTTGTTAACAAAGCTGGCCTAGAACTGATCCATGGTTTTCCCAGCCAGGTTTGACAAGAACCAATATCTGCTCCGTAATGACAACCTGACCCAGTTATCTGCTTTACAGCTTCCACCGCTCCTACTCTTCACTGGCAGCCTTTGGGAACCTTGATCCAATGGATCCCAGCTTGAGGATTAACTCTTTGTAGTGAAGAATTCACATTATTTATATCTTGCAGAGCACATATTTAATAAATTACTCTATAATCACATAGTGGCAAAAAGTATTTTGCTGTTTGTTTTCTTTTTTTTAATGTTTCAACTTCTAAAACTTAATTTACTGTGATTAGCACAATGTACTATCAGGTAAACTAGCTTTTATTGTCCATAAGCTTTAAGAAAAATAAAATACAGGATAAAAACTTTGCTTGCTAGAAAAAGCTATTTCTATCACCTTCAGATTTGTACATTTAGATATCTAAAGGGATTTTGTTTACAAATTACAGATGAGGTATGTAGTAACTGTTAAGAAACATATACCAGTTTTCTTCAATATATAAAGCCAAGAGGGCCACGCACACAAATCTGCTGTAACCTAGATAAGCATCGGCACAGAAAGTCAGAGAGAAATTCTCTGTATTTCTCCCGGAAGCAGTAACGCCCCTTGCTGCAATCCCGGCAGCAAGCTCTCCAGCTGCCCTCCTTGCATCACCCCGCACGCGGACAGCGGGAAGGGGATGGAGCAGCCCCCACCCATGTGAAGGTGGCCTTCGTACTCCCTGAGCATCTACCCCTCGAGCACAAGCACTGCTCATGGGCAGTGAGGGAGAAGAAACAGATTACCTATGCCTGCTCCAAGCAAATTGCCCTGCATTTGTCTCTTAAAACGCTCCTGTTCCAAGATTGCCACTTCTGCTGTCAGTATTACAGATATGCTGCAAACATATGGTGATCCCTCCCCTTATAGGAGGTCTTGAAAAGGGTCACTAGAGAAATCTAGTTCGGAAAATACAGACTCTAGCATTTCTAGCAGCTTACAATGTAGCAATTTATTCTTTTAATAAAACAATGTTTTTATAACTTGCTCTCTCCTTCCTCATGTGTTCTCGTCAAATCTTAATTTGCTGCCTGGGAAGAATATAGAAAAGATGTGGAACAGAATTAGACTTCTGAAAATAAGTGGCTTCACAAAATTATTTTGCCATACAAAGCAACACCATTACTGATATAATTTCTTATAACGTCAATAAACGGTGACACAAATATTGTCAGAACTGCATGGAACAATCACTGATTGAAAACAAATAAAAGGTACCAGGTTTTAGTTTTTGAGACTACAGAAATAACTCATCATTAGGAAGAACACCTTGGCTAATGAGAGATTTTCTTTAAAAAATAATTGCTAAGATGTTTTCTGTACCAAAACAGGTGCTAAGTGACGTTCTTGGCAAACTGTCTATTTGGCCAGTCCATCTGGAGGGGAAAAGCACAGGTGCCATGCCTTTTGCCAGCGTTGGGGAACGCTGGCCAGTGAGGCCGTGGGAGAACCACAAGCATCCCAGCGCTGCCCAGGGAACTGGTGAAGCATGGCCCAGTCCCGCGGTGGTCTGAGCGGTGAGGACAGGGAGTGCAACCGCCCCACGGTGTGCAGTGAGGGCGAGGGGTGACAGGGGGGCCTGGCCGAGCAAGAGCACCAGGCAGGGACTCATACTCACAGCTTTGCTTCTACAGTACTGGAAAACCGTTGCATGCGTTTGATGCTAAATTGATTAATTACACTTTCATATGAATTAATTATTCTAAAATGAGGGAGCTGTACTACTTATTTTACTTTGTGTTAACACTTAGAGGCTTTTACTGGAAAACCTCAGCAGTTAAAGGAGGCTTTATTCCTCATCTTTAGTAAAGACAATGAAAACTGGAACTTGGCTTAGTCTGCCACCTTATTCATTGAAGTAGGCTACACGCTTTCTTCCCTAGTATTTTAGCTCAAAACGAGACTGGCAAGTAAAAGTTTATCCTCAGTTCAACACAGGTACCCTTTTTATTCACACTCCTTGCAGACCTCAAAACATGGGTCGATGCATAATTAAGCTGCACAGCTGAGTAAAAGCCCTGAGGACAGCACCACAGCCCTGGGACCCAGAGCCGGGTGCGTACCGAGTGAGTGCACCTGCCGCGCCCGTAACGCCCTCTCATTAGGGGATGCCTCCACCTAAACACGCATCACATAAATCACCCTAATCTTCTTGCAGCCAAGAAAATGCTGACTCAAAGCCATGGGAATTACTCCCATATTCTAGCATTAATTATTTAAAAAAAAGGAATGCTAGATGCTTTAGGCACGGTGCTATCTCTGTAAAAAAGTAAGGAGGTAACTTTTGAAGCCCTCCAGATAAACCTGGAGAAGCCTGGTGATGAGAGGTGAATCAACACGTGCCAGCAGAAGGGAACTGATGGCCATCTTGCCATAAGAGGCTGGGAGCTACAGCACACAGCCAACTTTGGATGCTGCAATGTACAGTAACTGAGAACAGCTAAATTCAAACAGCTATGGAGCCGGAAGGAAAAACTCTTTCTTCTAATGCCCAAATTGCTTTATCCAGCTTACTGGAATTTGTATTTAAATAAATAATCAGCTTCCAATACTTAGGATACTAATAGCAATTGGTTTAATGTATACTGAAATACATTTATGTTACAAATATCCAGTGAGGAAAAATTCAGGAGGAGCAGTGACACTATGCAGTAAGAGACTCAAGATAAACAGCTCTACCTGCCTTCTGCATGCTCTTGAAAGTGTTTTCTCTTACAGTGATCCTACTTTTTGCCTTCTGAGTTGCAATACCAACTGAAAACAAAAAAAAACTTTTGAAAGAAAGCCTACAAAAGGCGTATAAAATGAAAGTTAATCAGAAGAATGAAAACACAGATGTAACGCACAGTATTTCACCATCTGATTGCTTTGTTCTAGAGTTCAGTAGTGATGTTTGTTTCCTCTAGTAACGTCTCTTTACAAAACAGATACCCTCCCTCCCTTGTGAGACAAAAGTAATGTTTTTCCCTTAAAGCTCCTATTTCATTTATGTAACCTATCCAGCTGCACAGACACTGAGTTTCAAACACAATCTTAGGCCTAGAAAACTGAACGTATTCCAGCTGAAACCCACCAGGAGGTAACCTTCAGAGTAATTCCACAATTTTTTATTAAGGTAGTTCTAAATATATATTTGTTTATATCCTAATAACATTTAGTACTGGCTGAGTATCTGTCTCAGCTGCCACCAACTCACCAAGTTACCTTCCCTGCAACCTTTAAATCTGAAACATTACAAATAAAATAGACTTTTTCTAGTTTACTTTGATTCTCCAATTCTGCAGACAGAAAGCATAAGGACTTTAGGACATCTCAAAATACAGAGTATAATTGAGGTATACATAAAAAATACTTGTCAGCTGCCCTACATAGACATCTACTGTATTTTCAGTAGCTACTACACCAGAAGCAGGCTGACTTGCCATAAAATGATTCCAAATTCCTACTGAAAATACCTCATGCAGTATTTTACAGCAGATTATAGGATCATTAAAAATGCATATGGCTAAAATACTTTGTAATCTGGAGACCTAAGTGAGTGATACCCCGGCAAAAAAATAATACAGCCAGATACTTCATAGCTTAAAACTACTGCCAATTAAATCAGAGATTCATCACAAGCAAAGAGGTTCAACCCACTGCAATCATATTCCAGACAACAAGAAAACGTATTTTTCTTAAACTAGAGCAATAGCACGACAAAAGTGCAATGCACGAATAAAAAGTTAGAATCAGGGGGGGGAAAAAAATCAAATCAAGCCAGAGGATTAATGAACTCAAATCAGAAAGGATTCAAATAGATTAAGTATGGTGTAGACTACTGGTAAACAAATTTTGCTCCAGTCAACTGGACTGAAGAGAGGATACGGTAAGCACAGGGAGGGCAAGGTTCATTAGGAGAAGCGGTAACAGAGCTACGGTAAGCATGTAATCTCCTAATGGCGTAAAGCTAGCCTTCCGCGTTAACTGTTGAGAAATAACGAAATCGTAAAAACAAAACAACAACGCAAATACTTCTGACAGGGCGTAATCCTCCGCACCGTCTTACAGCCCAGCGAAACCCTGCCAGCGATGCTCGGACCGCAGAGCCCGAAACTGATGCCAGAAGCCAAAACTGCATCATTTCACCCAGCAGGCGATTTCCAAACTTCTACCAACGGACCGCGCTTTACTAAACACATCGAGTTAAAACCGGGAAAGGACTTCCAGCACGCCGCGGGACCCGCGCACCGCTGCCCCGGGGACCGGCCGAGCGGCCCGGCGGCCGCCCCAGCTCCGAGGATGCGGGCACCGGGCGCCGCCGGTGACAACTTCGCCGACCCTCCCCGGGGGGAGCCGCGCCGCCGCAGCGTCCCGGTGAGCGGTCGGGGCGGTCGGAGCCCCGACCGCTCTCCGGGACGCTGCGGCGGCGGGGCCGGTCGGGCGGCTCCGCTCCGTGCGCCCCTAAGCCCCCCCTCACCCGCCGCCCCATCGCGGCCGCGATCGCCTCCTACCTAAGCACCGCCGTGTCCCCCTTCCTGACCACCAGGTTGTCCACGGCCGCCCCGGGGAAGTCTCCACCCGGAGCGGCGAGTCGCCCGGGGGGCAGGAGACAGCAGAGGCCGAGGAACACGATCGCCGGCCACTGGTGGGAGCCCCCGGCGCTCCGCACCAGCGGCACCATCTCCGCGCCGCTCCGCGCTGCGCCTGGGCCCGGCGGCGGCCGAGCGCGGCCCCCGGTAGCGGCGGCCCCTGCCTGGTGCCCGCGGTCGGTGGCCGAAAACGGAGCGTGGCTGCTCCCGGGCGGCCGCCGCAGCATCTAGCGAGGAGGGCAGCGCGCCCGCTCTGCGCGCCGCGGCGGCGGCTCGGCGGCGGCGGGCGGCCCCCGCTGCCAGCCCGTTGCCACGCAGCCGTCGCCCTGGCAACCGTCCCGGCGGCGGAGGGATGCGCGCCGCCCTCCCCGCCGCTCCGCGGGGCCGGTCCCCCCCTTCGCAGGCTTTTCGCTCCGCCGTCCCGCCCCTCGGCATCCCGGCTTGCAGACATCCCACCCCCCCCCGCCCCCGCCCGGGATGCGCAGGGCCATCCGCCACCGTGCCCCGGGCCGTGCAGGCCCAGCGTCGCCTGCTTTCGCAGCATACTCGTGTGCCACGTCTCATCAGAAATTGCTCCTTGGTACCACTCTCGCCCCTTAAGATTTAATACAATTTACCACTTTGCCAAAAGCCAGCGAGTCAAACATTGCTTTAAGGCAGTAGTGCTGGAAATCGCACCAACAGCTCCACGGTGAGGCTTCTTCCTCCTCCCTCAGGAGATGCTAAAATTTTCAAAGAAACACTCCAATCCTTTCTGGAATACAGGGTCAGACTCTCTGATATCTGAGGGGTTCTGTTCCCTAAAATTCTACCAGGGTAGCTAGAGATGTTCACCAGCAGCAGGAAAAAAAGGAGCAAAAAACCATTGACAGATTATTTCCCTATAGACACACAAAAATGAGCAGCCCTTTTTCCCCCTGTGGCCTTCTGCAGTGTATGAAATGCACACTCACAACATTGTCAGCCTCCGACAAACACCAATAAGTGAGGAATTCTGTTTTCTTGGTTTGTTTTCCCAATCACCCACTTTCCAGTCTAACCGTTGATCACAGGACATGAGGTTGCACCTCTCCAGGAGCAGGCTGAATCTCCTGCAGGAATTACTCTCCTCCTGTCGGTTCAGTTCAGGAGAAGTTGCATAAGCAAGACACCGTTATGTAACAGGAATTGCATGACTGCTATGACATTAAGGACAGTTTTGAAATGTTCTCACACTAATTCACGCACATCTGGCCAATACAATGTCATAATTGTTCCTTCACAGCAGCTCTGCCACCCCACGCTGCCAGCCCATGGTACAACAAGCACTAATTTTCCTGCGGTACTTTCCCTTTCATGAACTGCCACAGAGTACGTATTTTTCTGGTGCACCATTTCTTCTTACTTGCAATTTGCATCAGAGGATTTTAGGGTAGAACGTTCCAAGAAAAAGTCTTTAATAATCATGGTACTTCCAACGTTCACTCTCCTGTAAGCTTTACCCTTCTTTACTGCATCCCATTCCATTAGATCTTTCCAGCTGCCAAAAGAAATTCTGGTGTATACAAAAGGGACTTTTTCCTCTGCTCCTGTGGCACATGATACTACAGAGTTTCCTTGATAAAGAAAGAGGGTGGGGAAGAGAGAGATTGGCTCACAGATCTTGGATGTGGAAGACTCGCCTTCAGTATTATTGCTAAAATACAGTAATGCCTTTTTAATCTTAAATACAACTCTGCAGTGAGACAATTCTCTCTGCTAGCATATATGCAACTACCATAGTATGCAATACCCATCCATTGGGACCACGACAGTAGGAACTTCCTGCAAGCAGAAATTAATTATCTAGTATTGAAAATAGCGTTATGATTTCCAATGCAACACCATGCATTTTGAAATGGGCTTGCCAAGAGGACAGACTCCAACTGTAAGCCTCAGTTGCTTTCACTAGCAGGGAGTTGTTAATAACAGGTGGAGTCGTCCCACATCTCACACCGTTACCATCCCACATTCAAAGATATTAAATAATATCTCCTGTAGGACCTTTCCAGACAGGTATGCTTCTTGCAGTTAGCAGCCACAAAACATCACATGCCCAACAGTTGTAAATATCCTTTCTGCGTAGCTCTCGGATACCATTTTTACCATCAAGTTGTGCTGTCAGCAGTGTCAAAGTGGTTCTCCAAACACTGCATGTTCAGAATGTTTGTTTCCAGAGGAACCTCAGTAACCCAGTGGTTTTCATCTTAATTTCTTCTCCAGTATTTCACCTGTGGCAATACAAGAGCCATTTTCTGTCTTCTGCATAACTATCCAGAATCACGGTGCAGCTGGGGCTGGCAGGGACCTCCAGAGGTCATCTTGTCTAAACTCCTTGCTCAAACAGGGCCACTTAGAGCTGGTTGCCCAGGATCATGTCTCGTCAGCTTTTGTATGTATACAGAGATGGAGACTCCATAACCTCTTTGATGCATTCCCTGCCAGTTGGGTTACTGGAATGTAGGTGGTTTATCTTACAACCAAACATACAACATGGCTCTGCTTTGGATCCTAGGATGGTATCTTCCCCATTTGTACCCTCAGGTATATTGGACTTCTGTCACTCTTAATGTATCAAACTGCTCTTCTGCCTACTGTTGTAGTATGCTGCTGTATAGACTGATGCTGTCTATAAAGCCGGAAACGAAGTGAGCAGTACTGAAGTAAACCTTTAACCACAGCCCAGTAGAAAATGCCTCCTGTCACCCAGCCTCAGGACTCCAGGCCAGCCAGCCATTTGCCATCATCATTGTTATTCAGGAATGGATGCCCTACTTCTTAGATACTGTCATCAAAACCTTTTCCTCCTTTCCAAGTCCTTGGCCTTCGAAGCTGAGATCCTGCATTTAGGTCTCTGAATGCTCTCCCAAATCATGTGTGTAAGGGAAGCTTGGTCTGAAAAACCGACCAGCTCAACCTGACATCAAATGCTTACCTAGCTGCATCAACATACCCTTGTCACAACAGCAGCAAGACAAAAGAGTAAAGTACAAAGAAATTTTCATTCAGAAGGTTTTGTATACAAGAGACAGATGACAAACGCACCAGCATCTGTCCTACTTCAACGGGTCCTGAAGACCTCTCCTTCACTTTTACCCACGCTTCTTCCTTCCAAGTTTGCATTCAATTGAATAGCCATCTCCTTTGCATGGCTTCCATTCCATTGCTCTGAGAAGAGCATCTCAAAGGCTTCATCTTCCTTCTTTTTCTCCAGGATGTTTTTTCATTTGCCGAAACAGCAGACGATTGCCTTACCTTCTTTCTCGTAGGTGCAGACTGGCTTAGCCAAACTAAAAAGCACTGTAATCCTTCCTCTCTGCTGCAAAAATAGACCCTTCCACTATTTCCCTAATCAGTCCACACTTCACTATTTTTCACATTAAACATTTTGGGTAAGAAAAGTTTAAAAAAAAAACACAACCAAACAAAAAACACCACAGCTGTTTCTCAAGGCTTTCTGCTCTTCCTTTTACCTCAACCATGCTATGTACTCAAAGTAGATAATGCCATTCTTTTTAAAACAAACAAACAAAAAAAAAGGACAGTTCAGATCCATCAAATAAGTCTCTCATCTTGCAGACCTGCAGTCGAGAGTGAAATGTGGTTCCTACTGTAACGGACATGCAAAATATTTCTATCACTGCTGGTCAGACAACATTTGCTAAATCAATTAATTTTTGAGGCAGAAAATTTATTAATGTGTCTGTGATCTTCAGTGCTATTTCTTAGACTTTGGGGGAGATACCTTTCCAAGGCATGATGCAACTTTTGCAAATGTGTTGGCATCACGAGGAGGAAGATACATAACTACAAGGGAATCTGTTTTATCATGTGAAAAACTTCACACAGCTGTCTCATGTAGGAAGCCATTTGCATGTTCTGGTATGTTAAGTACTCAGATCATCCAGAAAGGTGTGTGATATAATAGTTGAGATATAATTTTAGGGAGAGCTCTGTAATCTTTGAAGAGTCAGATGGCGATGTTTTTATTTGACCTTAACAAACAATCAAATAATTTGCTCTTCTTTGAATAAGAAGGACAAAAGACATTTCCTCAACAACATTCTATTAATTTTGCACCAGATCGTATAAACCTCAACCAACAATAGCCAAGATGAAGCTCTTTATTTTGTTTTCTTCATTTCTGGATTTGTATTCCTGGCTTTCATGCTATTTGGAGATCAATGGAAAAATAGCGGGTCAGGAGTCAATAGCAGTTATGCCAATCAGTGTTGCTCTAGAGACTGAATTCTTTCATCTGAATCTTCCCCACCTCCTTCCTATCCTGGGAAGCTTGCAGGAGAAAAAGAAAGAAAAGAAAAAAAGTCTCACACCATATGTGTAGACACATAGAAAAATTATTTCCACGGAGGGAAGACAGAAATCTTTCACATTAGCTAGTTTACCATGAATTGCACTTGGTTATTTTAGCATATTGGTTTTACCTGAAAGAGCTAGGTACTTCAAACATATTAACAGTAAGGCCATATAATATTTATTGAGGTTCAACTGCATGTTTTTGTTTAGAGCCATTTAGAAAAGCTAAATTAATTTCTTGCTTGCAAGTATTCTTTTAACAGTTTGCATAAACATTCTAGACTGATTCACAGACTCCACACTTGGCTCTTTGCTTTGTTTCCTCTGGGTGTTTAACTCTCCTGTAATTGTTCCTTCGTGCTAGTGATGAAATATGGAAGTTGAATGACTAGAGTAAACTCCAAGACAATTGGTACTTTTGATCTGCATCACATACCTAACATTCAACATGGGAAGAGATAACAGGCAATGCACACAGCACAGCCATGGGTCATTGACAGCCTGTGGGCAGAGCCCCGTGGCATGTTGCCTGTCCTGCCTGGATCTGGGAGCAGGACTTTAGTGGAATAATCTGCTCAGGGAAACTCTTCTCACAGACACAACAATTGGTGGTTGGATTGCTATTTTTTAATAAACTCTTCAGTTTTTATAATGTTCTGTTTATTTCCTGGTCATGTCAAGTTCCAGTTACTTTCAATTTTTTTTGTGTGCTTTGGACAGTGCTTACCAACTGCTAATTACCCGTACATTAGAATTGGTCATGGAACTGGCTCTATTTCTAGATGTTTTAACACTGGCTGGAAATATGCATGTCATATTTTGATTTCCCACCAACATCCACAGCAGCAGCATTTTCAAGGTATGCCTCGTCTTTTAAACAATCATGCTGCGGTGATGGAAGGCATTCTGTCCTGTGATTTTGTTAATGGCTCTAATCAAAATCTTTGTACAGAGCTCTGTGAGAATCAAATAGGTAATTTCCATATATATATTTGTTTGCTTTTGAGATACATATTTCTGAAAATGTTCAAGTATTTCCACCTAGTTGCCAAATGACTTTGGTTAGTATCATCCATAGCATCTGAATTGCAACCTGAGGTTTGTCTTGATACTGTCCCTGTTAGTGAAAACTCGTTTCTGCTTCCTAAACAGACGATAGGCATTTTAAACTGAGGTGGGGGAGGACAGGACATGTGGAATGGCAGGACATGGATGGGGCACAAAAAAAAAAAAAAAAAAGAACAAAAAGCCCCCCAAACCCCTACACTGAATTTTCAGAATAACGTTTTGTGTCCAAATTAACAAAAACTTTGGAATTTTGAAACAATTTTACCATGGCCAAAGATCAGTAGGATCTTAGAGGTAATGAATAAAGCATTCCCAGAGGTAAAACTAGTTTTTTAATTTTAATTGAAAATCTTTAAGAAGAAAAAAAAAAGCTAAAAATTTCTATTAGCTTAGGAATCCTCAGGTAATATTCTTTAGTAGATCTGCTTTCTGCCTTTCTCTCCTGTAGCAAAAACATCACATAAATAAGGACAATGCCTTATTGCTTAGCTGTAGTGCAAACTCTTCCAAGAAACATCCAGCCATTGCTCAATGTTCTTAAAATACATCTCAAGTTGCCCGAAATGTGAACAAACAACCCAAGGCACCCAAAGAATTTGCCAACTTTGGTTCTCAAAGAGCAGTTTCTGATGTTTCTGCAGAATTGCTATGCAAAAGTGCTCATCTAGATCAATCCTGTTGGATCATCAGTTACAGTGCAAAAAAGCGTCACAAAATGCATTCCTTGAAAATTTATTTTGAAAAGGGGGGGGCGGGGGGGGCAGAGAAAGGCAAGGAAAGGACAAATCTCAGAAAAGACAGATGCAGTGCTCTTGCATTTTTAAATAAAAATTTTTGTATGTCTCCTTTCAAATACCTATTTCTTATTTTTTAAATCTCTTATACCTGAAGAATGGAAACAGATTTTGTCAAGTATTAAAATCAAAAGAAATTTCTTTTTAAATAAGTACCTCTTTCACAGGTAACTTCAGAATTCATGGCACTATGGTGGTTTGTTTGGTTTAGGTTTTTTTTTTGCTAATAGGATTGAAAGAGAATGCTGAAATCTCCACAAAATGCATTTTCCATTTTCTGCATAGTGTATTACCTATGTACAGAAGTGCTCAGTAAAATACTGTACAAAATTATTTCCCATACCTCAAAAATTGGAAGGATCCTAGTGTCCTGTCATCTAAGCTAGCACCTACGAGCTGTAAGCCAGTAGTTCTATTAGCACCAGAACGAATGGAATCCATAAATTTGAGTCGTCATCTTATTTGAGTTTTTAAATTGACAGAACCAGGCTGCAGAACAAGCTTAGCCCATATTAGACATCAGAAAATACATATAATAAAGAATTCTCAAAGGATGAGTGAATCCATGGGTGCCTATTTATAAAACACAAGCTCTAATTATACCTTTCTCAGACATAAGGCATTCATAATGTCACTTCTCTGGATTTTCTCATGTCTGAGAAGACTTGACTTGTGCTGCATCTCTCCACCGCAGTGGAAAGACAGACATGCTACATGTGCAGTGATACACACTGAAAGCCATGAGACAGGAGTAATTTCCATCTTATGTCCATCATTTGAGCAGGAAGACTCAACACTGTAGGGGAAAAAAAGGTGGAACAATTTCTTCTTTATCTACAAAGGCAACAGGAAGAGCAGTACTGACCCAGCACCTTGTAAATCAGCTTTCTTCATCCAAGAAAAACATGGAAATGGTATATTTATGCAAGATATTCCTTCTGAAATCTAGACCCTTCTGCTTGACAGAAGCGCACGTGTGTCTTTAGGCTCAAGGCTGGCTCTACCAATCCTCTGTGGGATAAGATTGCACACAGTACAAGGCTATCAATAAAACTTTAGTCATGTGTGGGTGAATGAAAACATTTTCTTCACCATATGGTATACTATGGAAATAATTGCCAAATGACAGAAGCTCACTAATATTGATGCCAATACATAGATAATACTGTCAACTTGTGATCAGCCTACATTTTCCTATTTTAAGACATACAAGTGAGTGGAGTTTGAAAACATCCACAAGAAGCTTCAGACTGAAGAACTCAGCAAAGACACAGATTCCCAACATGCATGGAAACTGTTGGGGTTTTTTTGATGTTCAGATCTATTTGATTCACAAAGGTAAAGAGCAGAGCTTGCTATGCAAAGAGGTAGCTATAAATAAATTTCAGAAAAAAAGGTAAGTGACAAGATGCAAGCATCCTGCCTTACTAGAAGTAACATCTTGCGGCTACTGTTCTATAGTGAAGATATATCCTCCTTGTTGTGTCTGGAAGAGGAGCAGAGGAAGGAAATCTGGGGTTTGTGGTGCAACAATTTGCAACTTTCCATGCCTGAGACAAGTCAAGGCACTTACTTTGATAGTGTGGTGTAGTGCTTATAAACAAAATGCTTTTTAGTGTTAAGGAAATGCACAATCATTTCTTTAAGTATCCTTGCTGCAAATATAAGACCATTTTATGAGCCTAAGGATTATATATGCAAACTTATATTCCAAACTTATAAAACAAACCATAGTTGTTCCTTTGGTATTTTTCAGACTGGAGATGTGCAGAGTAGTCATTACTGAAACTATCAGATTTAAAATCTCATTTCCTAACCAAGACATTTGTATTTTACCATGACTTGCATGGCAATCTCTCACTATTACAGTCAGAGTTTGTAACTTGGACAAGACAGGATGTGCTATATGTCAAAACTTAACAAGTGTGGACAATCTGTGAATCTGTGCTCAGCAGCCCAGATCATTCTTTCATGTTAGGATTTCATTTATTCATCAGGGACCATTTTGTCTAAATAACCTCTGACATCTCACACAAATGTTTCGACCTTGGGAGAAAAGCATCGCATGTTCATGTGCCTCGCAGGATGGAAGGACAGGATTGCATATGCAAAGAAGGAGGGATAGGAAAAGTCAGGACTCTCTCCTTTTCTTGCCTGATGATCAACACCCCTGTTGTGGACCTGATGGCAGGGCAAAAAACCTCCATCAGTATTACAATAATCCACCCTACCCTTATACAATAAGGGGACACCAACCCCTACTTTATGACCAAGAAAACAAAAGAAAGAAAAAAAAAAAAAGATGGAATTTTTTTCTGTCCCAGACTGTTACTCACACTTTCCTTTTGGACACAGTCATCTCCAGTATAATATTATGGAATCTCTTGTTTGTTTTTTGTTGGTTTTTTTTTTTTGAGGCACACTAAAGAGTACACACTAGTTGTCTGGAAATATGAGACCTTGTCACATTCAAATTACTCATCTAAAAAGCCTTATTCTTTAATTCCTTAGGCTAATCAGACCACATTCTTCCAATCTTTACTCATACCCCACTAACTGTTCTTGTTGGTGTCTTCTGGAATATCCCTAGCTGCTTGGCAGTGCTTATTGCCCCTGCTAGCTTGGGATCACTTGGGTACATCTTGCTCTACCACTGAAACCTCTGCAAGCCCATAACCCTAAGCAACTTGATACAACTTCAGATCTGGCCCTGCTCTGAGCAGCAGGTTGTACTAGATGACCCAGAAAGGCACCTCTGAGCCATAATTGTTCTGCGTTTCCAAAATTCAGACCAGTATCAATGCAAGCTAGACCCTGAAGGCATGGAATGTAGTCAGTGCATCATGCCATTTTGACAGTGACCACCTGTAACTGGACTGAATAGGATTTTCTAAACCATCATGCATCCATTGCAGAGCAGCTTTATCTCCCTAGCTTTTGTAATAACCTTCTTTAGAAAAATATCAAGCTCCCTAAAATCAAGTAGGTTTCCATAATACTCTTTCCTTATTCACAAGGTCTGTTATCCTCTAGCAAAAGGAGAAGTGATATGATATTAAATGAGTTTTTAAAGGGGGTGGATCTGGGGGATTTTGATTATTTTTTTGTATGCAGAACACTGAATGGAGGATATGAAGACCACTGATCACAGCATATCAAATAAACAAATCTGATAAATTGATTACTGTGCTGACTTCATATTATCCTGCTCTGTTCTCTATTTGATTTACATGTATAATTTAGCTTATTCATTTAATCTCATTAATAAAATATCAGATTGAAAATTTGTGTGGATTGCATGTTGCCTCCCCAGGTATTAAGATTAAAAACACAAGGAATCTCCAGATAGTGACTTTGTAAATCTCTCAGCGATACTACAAAGAAATGCCTTATAGCACTTCCATAACTGATGCTTGAATCACAGCACTGCTGGAGTCTATAGGAAACAATATTTGCATATCAGTCATTTCGTTTGACTAACAACAGGGGTTTCAGAGTCTGTGAGCAGTGGCTGTGGTGGATGTAAACGAGCCATCAGAAAGGTTGATCACTTTCCTGAAAAATCAGTCTCCACTTCTCACAGTGTTGTTAAGTCAAAATGCACCTGCGTCATTTGGATTCAATAATAACAATAGAGTTATGACATTATTAGGAAAAATGCATGAATAAAACAATAAAAATATAGTCAACTTTGGTCAGACTTATGGTCAAGAATGGAAATGGAATTTCATGGTCTCATTATCAGAGGCCAATTAAAAAATTTGTATGAGAGGAGATGTAACAGTAGAACAAACAGAGCCATGAACTAACCACTATGAAACATGATTTATCTCACCAATCTCAAGCAAGCAGTATGGCTCATATTTTGAATATTCACACTCCATTCTCAGTGTGGCACTTTAAAAAGATACTGTATCTGTCAAATAAATTGAAATAACAGCAAGAAATAAACTACAACCTGCTAGGGTATGGTAGACTTACAAAATAAGCTTAATTCATCAAAAAAGTATACCTTGCCAGTGCACATGCTTCTTATTTCTCATACATAACTTATCTGTATATGCATGCTTGCACACATAAATATATACTTCATGCGGAGAGATTCAAAAGACATAATCTTAACAAATTTTGTTCCAATGGGGACTACTATTGATTGTGATATAGATCAATAAATTTGTTTGAAAGGCTAGATTTTGAAAAGAAGATCTTCAACATCAATTAAAGATAATTTTATTTATTTCAGAAAACTTCGATGATCACCTCTATGCCACCTGCCAGTGAACCAGACTCATTTACACATTTTTAAATAATAAATTTAAATTCAAAATCAGAGAAACTTTAAAAGACCAAGTTAGATATTAGTCCTAAACATGAGCACCTCTGTTAGCTTACCCAGAATTTTTTTAATTACTATTTTAAAAACTGAAATATCAGTAAAATGCCTGACTATGTCACTATGAAACATTTTACGTCAAGCATAAACCTGTTTAAGCTTTAATGTATTTTTTTATCCTGTTTTGGGTTTGGTTTTTTTTTTTTAATGGGGCTTATTTCACCAGATATGTTTGTATTTGCGTGCCTTTCTACTGTGAACAGCTTTAAAACTGGTTGACTGATTTCAATCACATTTGACATAAAGACAAAGGTCTAAATGATAATATGTTCCTACCAACATTATGAAATCAAGTAACCAGAGACACTCTATTAGTGTTCCACTTGAGAGAAATACTGCAACATGAGCTTATCCTTTATTAGACACTAAGAATTCAATCTTGAAATGCAAAGTAACGGCAAACTGTGCTTGCCTAAAAAGAAATTAAATCTTGATTTAAAACAAATAAACAAAACTTGTATGTCTGGGAATCTAAGATGCCCCTAGGTAGGTCACTCCTATAGGAAATGTCAAACATCTTCAAGATCTTTCTGGGGCAGCAGCAAAGCTGCCATTACTCCTGGTATACCTTTCAAAGAATTTTGATGCCATCAGAAATCTTTCCCATGTAGCTGCTGGTAGGCAATGATCAACTCCTCACCTTTACCTTTAAGCTTGTAATTGTACAGGTGTGCTTTTCAGACCTTGAGTCACTATTTGTCATAATTTTTCTTAAATCTTTCCAATTTTTTGGTATCTATTTTAAAGTATAAACCCCACAACATGGCACAGCAATCGATACTACAACAGTCTCAATACTGCTGCATCACCTCTTGGTGCTCCCTATTTCCCACCCATACATTCAAGGAATGAATGTCTTCAGGTACAAACACAACAAAATTTTTTTTTTCATAGATTTATGAACTTGAATTAGAAGGGGCATTCAAATTCAACATTCACTTAACCTGTTTGACTCTAAGAAAGAATTACTTGCTTTCATGACTAGTGTTTTTAGAAAGCATCACGATAAGAGGATGAACTTCCAGCATAAACAGTAAACTCTAATTTAGAGATGAACTAAGTCTTGTCAAGAAGAAATAATGGACAATGATGACAATGGTAAACTTTAAGCAGTAATATAATTTTTTGGTATATAGGCAGAGACATTCTACTTGTGTACGTGCACAAGGTTGAAATGTTTGAACCTGACAGGTCAACCAGAAAAGAACTATTTTAAACAATATAAAAATTATTATTGCAAATAACCTGGGACATAATTTCAATGCTTAGTTGAAATCCTAAGACCAACTGTGGCTCATCTGTGTACATGGAAAGGCAGAAGAATGAGCAACTACGAGTGCCAGTAGCATTTGACCCCTTTCAGGAAACAAACCATAGAAGATTTATGAAAAACGGGCTTGCCCAGAGCAAAAACTGTGAACTGATGTTCAAATTCTTATCATTTGTTAGGAATTAGTCATAGCAGTTTGAAATAACACCTCTAGTGCAAAAGTAATGATGTGTCATTCACACACAATTCCCAGAGTTTATGATGTACCAGAAGTACAGGAATTGTAATGTATTGGTGTGGAAGTCTGAAGATGTTTACTAGTGAAATTCAAATAGAAGTACCATATCACTGAGAAACCCACAGACTATTGTGCTGGTGGAGAAGAGAAATTAATACACATGGCAAGGAGAACACGAAAATAAGAGGAGATGATGTTCCCAGACCTGGCTCCTGACAGTGCAGAAGGCTTACCCATAGCTGTCTGCAGCCCACCACATCAGGTACAGTCAAATAAGAAATATTAAACAAGATTTCTCTATGCTGGCATCAGAGTACTCATTTCCTCTTAAAATGGTAGATGAAATGAAGTCAATACAACAAAACCAAAACCAGGATCACAGCAAATTTACAGATTTTAGGAGGGTGACCTTATTAATTAAATACCTGAACCAGCTGGTACACAAAACTACTGCTCTTATGTAGATGACACATTCTGTATTAATGTACAATCAAAACACCTGCCGATAAATACTGAGGCACACTAGCTGGTGGACAAAGAAAGAATAGTAATGAAATGGGGTACAAAACCTTGGGGGATTGTGAAAAACATCTAAATAGGAATGTTAGACACTAGAATAAATATATCATGCTACAAAATAATGCTACCAAAATTATTTAGGTCACAAAACAAGGAAATAACAAGTTTCAACAATGGAAACACATAAAGAGGTTTAACTGTATATATCGATAAAACACAGAGGTTGCAAAAACCCCACCTCAACACACAACACTCTAAAATATGTGGCATAAAATGCTACAAAATATTTCCCTTCCTCAAAGGAAAAAAAAAATGCACAAATTGTTTTTTATAAGGTCTCATAAGTCTCTTGGATAAGCTTATAGCCAAAGAACCTGTGGCTGGGATTTTCTGCCACGTCTATATTTTAATTAAAGTACAGAACAATTAAAAAAAATTCATAAAAACCCCTCATGCATTCATGCTGTGAAAGTATACAAGTTGTCCGCATATTTGTTCCTTTTTACAGTTTTGTTATGGGATGAGTTGTTGTCTCTCCTTTTTCTTAAAAGGAAAAAAAAAGATGGTTGTCTTAAAGGATAAATTTCATTTTTCTACAGGAAAAGCCTACCACATAACCACATTATCACATTTGTACTCATGTGAAGGGAGTTGTTTCTTTTGAGAGACACGTTATTCAGTGCAACTCATTCTGTGCAACTATCAAGGAGCAACACGACCTTTCCTCAGGGTATATTTTCAATAGGCTAGGAAATGGTGGAGCAAATCCTTAACAAGGCCAGGAGGCACTGTATGGAAGACAACGCTGTTCACAGCGTAATACTCATCTACAGCAGGAGTCATTGTGCAACTCCTGCGTCAAAGCCTGGGCTGGGCTGGAGCTTCCAGAGGGCGTCCGGCTTCAGCAGAGTCCAGAGAGGTTCAATAATGTAATGATGGTCTACACCAGCTGCACAACCCTGAAGGTTTTCCTGTGAGTAGCACACAGATAGAAGAGTGTTCCCTGAAAGTACTGCTAGTGCTCTTCTCCTGCTCTGCACTGATTATACATTACTGAAATACTTCATTTATAAGAAAGTAAAATAAGCCTTCTTACCACCCCACCTCCTTTCAGATGGTGCAAGAAGTGAAGCAGAGGACAGAAGCTTCTCTGGAGCCAGGAACTGAGCTTTCCAGCGTTGCCATGGGGTTGAACACTTTTTGACATTATGCATCCCGTTTGGTAGCTTTCTCAGTATAACTTTGGCCAGCCCATTAGGCAGCGGTCCTCTGACAGCAGATTTGGTATTCTTGTGTAATCTGCAGAGAGCAACACCATCCCACACCGCACAGGCTGAGAAGGACCAACTTTTTCCTTCTTTTCCTCTTCAGTATCTGTGCAAGCAATATCCATGAAACAAGGGCCCATGCACGGTCGTTTTCCGTTCGTTAACAGACCATGTATGTTCCCTTTCCCAGTCTGTTCCTCTGAGAAGTGTTCGCTTTCTGAGCATCACAGAGTAACAAAATGTCCTTTCCAGACTAAGCCTGGAGGATGCTGGTGTACACCATTGTGCTATCCAGCTGGGTGCCACAGCACACCTTGGGCTGTTGACAAGCCGGGATGGAATGTCTCAGCCCTTCATGCTGCAGACACATACAGAGTGCCAGATCTTGCCAGGAACATGACCTTGGAGGTGCACGAGCTTGTGTGTGCCCAGAGCTGTCGGCCATCGATAGTCTCTCTAACAAAGGGTCACAAGGAGCACGCCATGACCCCCGAGAAGAGGAGTCTCTCCTTGGAGCCAGCTATTGAAAGACATTCAATAAACATCTCTTCCTTTGCTCAGTAGTAGAGTCATTTCTTACACCCCCACTACATATTATCTTTCAGGTTAAGCAGATGATTATATCAGGAAAGGAATGTTGAAGCACTTCTGAATTTAAAATATGCTGGGACACCTAGGAAAGAAAATAAATCCTATTAGGTTATATATGATACATGTATTCCTGTAACGACTGTACACAGACTAAATCTTTACTGTTTATTGAAATCAAATGCAGAAAAAAGCGCTGCATTTTAATAAACTCCCTTGAGACAGTAATTTCAACAGACATATTATTTCACTAATAAATTTTCAGAAGTTTTCTTAAACACCTGTCATGGCTAAGCCCCACCCAGCCGCTCGCTCACTCCCTCCACCCCAGTGGGATGGGGGGAGAGAATTGGAAGGGCCAAAGACGGTAAACTTGAGGGTTGAGATAAGAACAGTTTAATAATTGAAATAAAACAATAATAGTAATAACAAAAATAATGATATAATGAAAAGGAAAATATGAGAGAGAGAGAGGGGAAACCTGGGGGTAGGGGAATAAAAACGAAAGAAACACCAAGTGATGCAACCGCTCACCACCTGCTGACCGACACTGCCTGTCCCCAAGCCGCAATCACTGCTTCCCCCAGCCAACTCGCCCCGGTTCATATACCAGGCATGATGTCATATGATATGGAATATCCCTTTGGCCAGTTGGGGTCAGCTGTCCTGGCTGTGCCCCCTCCCCTCTTGGGTTCTTGTGCCCCTGGAAGAGCATGGGAAGCTGGAAAAGTCCTTGACTAGTGTAAGTGCTACTTAGCGACACTTAGCAGCTACTTAACAACAGCTAAAACATCAATGTGCCATCAACAGTATTCTCATACCAAATCCAAAACACATTATACCAGCTACAGTGAAGAAAATTAATTCTATCCCAGCTAAAACCAGGACAACACCGCAGTTTCCAATATATAGGTTTACTTCAGTTTTTAGAGAAACCTTTTGTTATCTGATTATGTTCTCCTCCACTCCTCCCTGGTATATAGTTACCTTCGCTTATGTTTCAACATGTACTTGAAGACGACTGCAATTCTTAATTTTCTATTGTCTTAGTCATATAAGTAATATTGAGCAGGAAATATTTTCAAAGTTTATTTTCAGTGTGTGTGTGGAAATCAAGAAGTGATAGAGTAAGCTATTATCCAGACCTCTTTAAGAAGCTTTTGTTAACACAGCTGTATTTATAGAGGCAGGTATCATGAGAAGAGTACTGACCTAGACCAACCAGAAATCTAAAATATGAATTTTCATTAATTTAGTTGTATGTTGCTTCAAGAAAACATTTTCTTTTATGCCTCAAATTCAGTTCCAATTACTTCCAAAACTTAAAATTAAATAAATTTTTGGGGAAAATATCACAGAGAGGAATGTACTTGTAGCTGTACAGTCATTGTATTTTCTTATATTGAACTGAAGAATCTTTACCCATAATCTGAGCTTTAAGCCTCCTAGCGAGTAACCACATGGAAGGAGTGTTTCATCTTCACAGAGTTTGAGAGGCATATGTAAAAATAACTCTGGTTTTGTCATACAACTGAGAGCTAAGCAAGAAGAGGAATTTAGGTTAATATTCTAGCATCCTCCCAAGAGTCAGCTGCTATCCAGTCACATGATGAATGAGACTTGATCTAACAGAAAATTCTGTTCATTTAATCCTAGAACAAATTAACCTTCAGGGCATTATAATACAAAGGAGTCTCACTTCTACTTCCTGAGAGACAGAAAATGCCAAAGGGAAAGCTCCTCCCTTGCTGGCATAAGACCCACTGAAAGTATGAATATATGGCAGCCTTGCTGTGTAAGGAGGGTGGAGGAACTGGATGCCCTTTATCGTGTTTTCATCAGATAAGTGAAGCACATACCCCAGATGAAGCTTGAAGAAATCATTATAAAGAACACAGAAACTGTAAACTCTAGAAGTACCATGCCTGTCTGCACATGGTTCTTGAGGTCTGGAAGTCAGAATATTGTTACTAATTTTAGTCAAATAGGCTGAAGCAGAGAAGTCTTAACTTCATACATGCAGTGGTTTATTTAGTAGGTGAGCGGTGGTGCAGGTATTTATGAAAGAAAAAGTTCTTGTAAAAAGAAATCCAAGACACCACTTGACAAATGAACATTTTTGGTCAAAAGAGTATTTTTCTTAAGAAGTGCTTGAGGTGTTTCTGTTGGAAGAACCATATTATACAAAAAACTCTGTAGTGCAAAAACTGTTTAATATGAAATTTTAAACCAGATTTAAGCTATGCCACCTACAGTGACAGTCTGCTTAGCACGGCCTTTTTCTGGAATTGCATGCTTTGGTTGGTCTCAGAGGTTGTGTGACCCTTTGCGTGGCAGTGGCTCTGCACAGTCATGTACATCTCTAGTAAGAAACAATAATTCTGCCTTGAATTTCTGAGAAAAGCACGTTTTTCTTTCTTGTGTTTCTGATGGCTAGAAGGAAGGTCAAATGGGGTAACAAAATTTGTTCTAGGCCTTTTGAAAGACTTTGAAAGCACAAAAGTCTTGACAATTTATCAGGAGTTACTAAATTTTTTACTTCATTTATCAGAAGGAACAATGCCTAAAATTTCAGTGTTAGCTGCTCTACTTCCAGGAGAAGATAAAGCCTGTGTCACGAACACTATCCCACATGTGACATCAGATGGATAAGGAGTGACATGCCTTCAGAGTGGACTGAGAATTCAAATCAACTTTAGAACTCAAATTCATCCCTGTAACTCTGCCACAGAAACCATTACATACATTTCATCCATTAATTTTAAAGTAGACATGAGTGAAGTTTAAAGCAACCAGGTAGTTTGATCCCCTTCCAAACTGTTAAACATTTAAAGCAATAAGCTTTAAATTAAGAAAAGCTCTGTAGACTTTTTACAGCTTGTTACAGAATTATGTTACAGCCCTTCTTTGTAGTGGCATTTCTCCTTCAGCAAAAGTGTTGTCTTTACTGTTATTGCTTACTGACAACCTTCTAGATATCTGAGAAAAATCTTCATGGAGAGCCCTCCTGCTGACAAACACCGTCTAACAAAAGTTATGACCTTCTGAACAAATCTGGGTAGAAAGCATGAATTTACAGACAGGCAGGAGCTAAATATGTTCGAGTGAAGCTCAGTCAATTAAAGTCGGAATAAGTTTGCTGATACCCTTTGGGGTTTTTATCTGTTTGGGTCTGTTGGCATTCACTGTGCACAGTTTCTCTGAAATGGTGCAGTTTTGTGGCTGGGTTGGGTTTGTTTCAGAAAGGAGCAAGCTGCTTCCAGATCCTGCCAGGGTACCAATGCTTCCGTTGTGCCTTCTGCTCCGGTTTGTGCCTGCTAACATCTCTAGTGAAAGCAGCAATTTCCTTGTGCCCAATTTCCATAACCATGTCTACGACACCAATTTACTTTCGTTCATATGAAGCATAATGCTCAGAGTAACTAAAGTCCAGAGACTGCTGGGTGAAGAGGTCTACAGATATGCCACCTGGCCAGTGACATTTTTGGTTTTGCTGCAGGAAGACTCCATCTCATGTTTTTTCACTGCAGGAGCCTGTCAGTTGCTCTGGAACCAGAGCGCATTCCTTCCCTGCCCCTACTTGCAATCTACAAATGCAAAAAAGAATAGCATTTGCAGTTTACATTCTGGAAATAACTCACTCAAAATAAGCATATCAATCACATATAATTAAGTTGTCAACCCTTAATTTAGGGTGTTCTGCTACTTAAAAAAAAGCAAATATAAATACCAAAGCAAAGTGACAGGAAAAATAGAAGAGTTCTAACTATGATTTTTATGGCCAGAGAAAACCTAGACCTCTTTTCTCATCATACCAGTTAAAAACTGAAATTTAGTTGTTTAATATTTCAGCTGAATAAATCTCAAGCAAATTTGATGAGACATTTAAATATACCATTTGTGAATATGTAGCCAACCCTTAGCACAACATAATCACTGCAATATATTCCTGAAGTACTAAACCCAACTATGACTACCAGCAGCCAGTGTTACAGTTATACAAAAAATAAAATCTCTTTTTCAACGAGCACAGAGTGTAAATCAATGGGAATGATTTACAGAAATGAAAGGCAGGTCCAACACAGAGTAGAGGTGGCTTGCACTTTTATGGAAAATGATTTTTAACAAAAAATGACATTTTGATGAAGATTGTTCAAAATTTTAGTGGCACTTACGGGAAAAATGTAATAATTCTAAGTTAAAAAAGTGTTTTGGACAGTTGTTATAAATGCTGATCGTGCACTGCATTGGTTAGACCATACAGTTTGTATGCATCGCACCGTATATCACCAGTGGATTACAAACACCAAGGGACTCACTATTGGCTACAGACAGAATTTCAACATCTTCGATGCATTATGATTTGCGTTGGCAAATTTAATTTGCTGTAGGTTATCAGCTTCCAACATACATAGTGTTTTATTTATTTACTTTTATTCAGATCCTGAGTGATATGTTGTGGCTGTAATCTTATAAAGTAAGCTGTATTATGGACCTGTGAATAAGGTTTTCTTCCATACAGTCAACATTATCTTTTGCTGGCTTTATTCTCCATCAGTCTTATTTGTCTTCTTGGAAGACATCCTTGCCGGATGTTTCTAAACAGAAAAAACATGCTTTTTTTAAAAAAAAAAAATCTTGCTCTAAGTGTCTTCTCACTTTCATTAATTTGGGATTGGTGTGAAGAAAATGTTCTACTGTTCCAGAATAGGTCGTACATGTTTCCTGTCTGAAATGTAATGAGTGTATGATCATCCTTTTGAATATTCCTTTGGATGTCAAGATCATGATACAGGATACCTGGATAAACCCCACAGCTCTCAAAATCAAAGAAAGATGCCCAAATGCCTCCAGGAGTCAGTGGGGGTTGCTCCTGTCTCTCCCAGGTGACATTTAGGTTAATATCAAATGAAAATTTCCTAAGTCCACAAGGTATGAAAGTTTAACAGATGAATTTCAAAATTAATTCCCCCCCCTCAAATTCCAGAAAGGTTTTGATCTTTGGCTTCAATATATATTTCAAACATGAATAAGTGGCAAAACCCATTTCAAAAATCCATCATTTAATATGCTAAGTGACAACGTATTTAATTTTTTTGATGGAGAACTTATACAGGAAAAGTGTTAAAAAAAAAAACATAATAAAGAGGCCAATCCAGTAATTTTGATTATTTCTATAAAACCTAGGAAAGAATCAGAGTGACTTTTCTGTAATGCTAAGTACCACCTTACTCAGGAAGTATTCCAATGAGGCAAAACTAAAACTAGTGGAATTAAGCCCAATACTATATTCAGTTCAGCACTTTGATTGATGATATTTTCATTGCAGGGACATCCAATAAATAAAGTGAAAGCAATCAATATGGAATTGTAATTTTTTTAAAATTTATTTTTTATTTTGAAATAATCACTTCCGAGAAGATGAGCAAACCTTTGCACACGGCCATGTCCTCTGCCCAGCACCAGGTACGCAGCACAGTACTCTGAGACACGTGCTAGCTAGATCAAAATTCCTGAAGTCTTCTTTAGGAGGCTATGCACAATGGTGGGAAGTAAACATGGATAGCAGCCTCTAATTAGAATGGATTAGGTACTGCGTGCTCCTAATTGCTATGCCTTTCTTTTCCAGGCCGGCCTGCCAGAAAAGCAGGAGCAGCAATCCTAGACCAGAGCACAGGAAGGGACAGAAGGCGCTTGAGCATCATTTCCTACCATGGCAGCAGGACAAGGGAAACATGGGATGTCCAGAGACACCTCCGCAGCTCACAAACAGTCCCAGCAAAAAAAGAGGCAAACCAACAGTTTTCTAGTACTAGCTACTACATTTCTAACACCAGAAATTTATCACATTGATCAGGGATCTCTCACTGGCTACACTCTAAAGCTAATCTTATCTTTGAGCAAACCACTTTGTTGTATTTTGAGTATTATTTCCAACAGTAACAGAACAGCCCTTCTGTGGAACACTGCAGTAATCACATTTCTTTGTGGAGTATGAAGACAATCTTTGCAGAAACCGTACAAAGAGATCAGGATAAGTCCTGCAGCTGCACAGGGGAAAACAATGTAGAAAATAACACAGAAAACTTCTTTCACCATTAAAAACAGATAGATAAATAAAATAAGGTCACTTCACAATACTGTCGCAGATTGTTTTCTGTAGAAACAGCTTGGATGCAGTCAAAACAATCAAGCTGGGACCTGATCTGGTAGCACAGTTAATATTAGATGTTAGAAATTAAATCCATATAATTAAAATCTGGTTTGTTGGCTTTTATTGATCAAAAATGCAGTGTTAGGTGGAGCATTGCACAACTGACTTCTTGTCAGCAATACTACCTTTCAGAAGGCAACGAGACAACAAACATCACCTTATCTGTACTAGAGGCACTGGGGGAAAAAGATAATCCTCTCTTGGCAAGGTACTGCCTACATAATAGCCAGATTTATGTTGGTAATAATACCTTTAAATTGTAATTAACAATTATTTAACAGTTTAGTTTACTCTGAAATGAAAGGTTATGATTAAAGGATTATAGAAACATAGTTGTTGACACTACATTGCAGTGATATTTAGACATCTAGATACCCTTGTGCATTGCACTGACGGTTCAGAAAAAATGCTGTGGTGTATATTGCTATTCAATGGATGTTGCATGGTAAAAAGCATGTAGTTTGTGCACAGCCATCTACAAGGTACTGGACGTAAAATAATACTTTAATAGGTTTCAGGTGACCTCCTGACGCTGTTGGGGCGTATCGTGGTGCTGAACACCTCTGATGGTGCAGAGCAGCAGGAGTGGGGCAGCGAGGGACCCCTGAGCATTCTTTGGGCTCAGGCTGCTGCTCAGGAGGAACAGACAGACCTTCACTGCACTAAGCAAGTGACCTTCTCCTAGGACGAGAGCTTGTAAAGGTAACGCAGATCCTCCACCAGCCGTAACTCAGCTAGACTTTGAGGATCTGGACGTGAGGGGAAGTGCAGTTCTGTCCCCTAACCAATTGAAAACATGCCTCAGCCTAAGTACCCTTGCTCTCTGCTACTCTTTGAGTATGCTGTCATTTGAAACATGTTAACTGTGTCTCCATGTTACTGCTTTTCTCCATTTCTAATTCTCTCAAAACACTAATCAACCTGTCACCCCAAGTGCCCCAATGCCCATCTGTTTGGGGTGTCAGGCATAAAATTCAGATGATCTTCCACAAGGTGCTTTCGCTGTTGTGCAGTAATACAAAAACCTATTCATAAGGTCTATGCATTTGTCAATACAATAAATAGTATTATCTCTCAGAAGCTGAGTTCATTACCTGCTCTGATGCTATCAGTACTTAGCAGAGTACTAACAGATCAGGTGAAGAGAGCATTAGAAAACAGATTGCCTTCATATTAGGCATCTGTGTGGATAAAAATATAAAAGCTTATATATTTACCAGAAATATTAATAACTCTAGATGCCTTTAATGTTGACCCATTTTAATACTGAAGCCACATCAATTAAATTTAAAAACAAACTATCTGCATAGCTTATTGCATTGCTTCAAGTTAAAGGCATGACTCCTCTGAGTATTTTAATATATCTTTATTAAAATGAACATAAATGTATGCATTTTTCAACTGCCTTCATGCAATTGGATTACAGATGGTAACAATAATGGCTTTTTTTCAAGCCTACTTTGAGTATTTTGAAGTGTCCATGGCTATGGCTACCATGATGATCCCTATGTTGCTAAGTTATGCTCTTACTATTTCAGTGCCTTAGCACCTCCAGCAAGTGCTCACAGGAGACAGGGCTCCCCTCAGTGCAGCTGGGAGGGGACCGTCAGGGTGTGTGTACAGAGTGAGCTGGAGGGAGGCATCAGCTTCTCTTTAAGGAGAAAGCAAATCATGGAAGTGCACCTGCCACTCGATTCTTCAATGATCTCCGCTTTTGATTTGGAACAAAGGAGAAGTCATGAGAAACATATCAGGATATCAAAAGTTGAAGGGGAGGAATAGAAGAGTTGTTTTTCAGCATTAGTGGTTCTAGACTTTTTAATTCATTCTGTATTTTAGACCCCTGTTGAATCTAAGAAGAGATTAGATCTCCTCTTAGGAGATATTAGAGATTAATAGTCTCCATTTTGGAATTAACATAATTAATATAGAATTCTAATATTCTCATTAGGAGAACAGATCCAAGAAATTTGCTAGAGGACAAAATTGTCACTCATCTGCCGCTCAGGAGCTCTGTCTGGACATTTGAATGAACCCATATTCAGACAGGAGTCATCAATGGCTTCCTTTAGGTTATGCCAAATAACCACTAAAACACATGAATTATAGCAATGAACCTGATCACTAGCAGTTTGAAAACAAGTTAAATGAGGCTGTGCTTGATATATCCAAACTTGCAGAGAGAGTTTGTGAAAGAAAGTTATTTCAACACCAAGTTACTGCCATATACAGCAAACCCTGAAGAAGACTAAACGCACAGTCCTCTGCATCAGGTCAGCGCCTGGAATACATTACACAGTTAAGAGCAGAAGACACTCCAACATCATCTCCTTTCCTCCTGTAACCCCCAGTCCAAAAGCAGCAGATGCTGTATTCAAACAGTCTTAAAAATACAAGTCTGTAGAAGTTGTATAATTAAGTTTGCAAATAACAACCATTCATGAAGATCTGACCTTTCTAGTATGTTAAATATTTAAGAAAATCTTTTGAGACACTCTACATAATTACTAAAGAAAAGGAACCACGAGCTGAGCTTAAAAATCTGAACATCAGGGAATGAAAAGATCACCTCTCAGGTGAGGGATCACCTCTGTAGGTGATAGCAGATACTATATACTCACTCCCTTTTCTCCCACCTAATCTTCTACTCTCTGTGAATTTAGAAATACCCCCCCATATTTATTTGGGTTGCTCTTCAACCTCACAAATTATATTCAGACATGACATGTCAGGTCCACATCCCAAGCAGGGGAAACAGGAGCTTTTCTGAAGTTACCAGGACACACAACCGTATTTCTGACACAGAGTCCTGCTGACTAACACATTGTAAAAAAATAGATTTGTAACAATGGATGAAGATTTGCACTTTTAAAAGAACTGCACACTACAGCAAGACTAGTCTGTATTATTCTGTGTGGTGCAATAGATTTCAAAGACAGCCCTTGTGAAGCATGAAAGAAACCATTATTTAAGGCTTGGCCCTCATAAACACAGGTGTATTTGTTAACACTTTTCCTGTGAAAATTTTAAACCATTTGACAGAAGAGAAGCATTTTTCACCAAGCCCACTCTGCAGATGGTGAAATGAGACAAAATGCTTACCTTGACCAAATTCAGATGCAGAGTCTGGGTCAGCTGAAACTAAAACTGTTGTTCTCAGTCATCAAATCCATAGCCTTATTAAAAATACACTCAATTGATGGATTTTGTTTTAGCAAGCAGGTGCATGGACTAGAGATCTCTTTAACAAGGTAGATTTGATTTTTTTTTATTAGAAATCACACTGTAAACTTCTTAGTTTTGCTGTAGACATCACTTCTTTAATTTATCTCTGTGCTTGTTAGGGAGTGCCAAGTGACTTTTCCTTTAAAATTATTTTGCTAGAAGTATGCTGTGAATACTTGATTAGTTGTAGACAGATTGACTTGCAGACTTGTTCTGTGCTACCTGCTTAAAATATTATGTACCCCAGAAATACATTTGCTAGCCACAGGCAATTCAATATGTGCAGATTTCATTTTGCCTGCAGTAATGAACACTATATCTAGACAGTTAAAATACATATTTTAAGGGAAAAAGCTCCTAATAAAGCAGCTGTGTTTCTACCTTCTAGATATGGCTGATTTTGTTCATATCTCCAAAAATCATCAATATATTGTTCTCAGGACTGACACACAGAGTTGTGACATAGTGTCAAAATTTGACAACAGACTTTTCAGGAGAGTGCTTAGATTAGCATGTTTACACTTTTTCTATGATATGTATCTTTTAACTCCTTCCCACTTTATGAACTCTAACCAGAACTAGACTTAAAGGATCAGAACATATCATTTTTCTAGCAGTCTTTATTCGTTATCCATTTGCAATAATTTTTTAAACTTTGATATATATAATTTTCATGGCTATATATACGCATATGTGTATATATATGCATATACACTTGTATTTAGATTTTATCTTAATTATTTAATTATATCTGGGATGGTACATGGTTTTACCCAGAAACACTGGCTTCAGCGCAGGTGGGGGCTGAGGCTCTTATAGACTCTCTTTTTAGGTTTAATAGTGGAAGGTGTAGGGGGAAAACCAAATACTGACTCCATTTCTCAACCAAGCATACACACAGGCAAACCACAGAGAAGGCCATGTGAGCACAACCACTAATACTTTAAATTTGTCTTGGATAAGAGGTGCTCCAAGAGCAACAGCAAAGCAATAGCAGAGGTACAGGAGATATAAGGTAACAATCCAAAAACTTCAACCTGTGGGTCCTGGGTAGCAAACTAAGCCACAGTAACTCAGTGCCAGAATTTTTTTCGGGAGGACCAACCAATCAACCAGTGAGATGAAAACCTAAGATTTTCCATTTTCAGGCTTCCTGCAAAGAACTTGGACAGACTACGTGGAAAATTGTCTCCATCTCTGACCCTGACTCCATCATTCAAGCTATTCGTAATCCTAGAATGCTTGCTGTGAGTCCTCAGTTCCTTCTGAGCTTTCACCAGGCACTTCAGTCTTATCTTCTCAAAACACTATGTGAGTCCTGAAAAAAAATCCTATCCTTTAATACAGAAAACAAAAAATGTACCTGCATTTACACGTATAGTTCTTTCCTCTATCCATAATTTCCACCCTGAAAAGAAGCAATACATATGAGGGACATGGTAACACATCTCTCAGAGGATGACTTGATTCTCAGTGATGTCTATAGCACAAAAGAAAACAGAAGAGTATTTGCGATGGAAAACATAGTAATGAAGGTCAGAGGAGAGATACAGATATCAAACAGTGATGGGGGCAAGGAAGCTTCTAAAAAGAATTCAGCCTTAAAAAAGAAGAGTGCTCAGAGTCCTCTAGGATGACCTCCCTCATACATTTACCGACGAATCTCTCAGATTCAGATAGTGGCGAGGTCTTGATCCCCTTGCACCAACATGCACACGGTTGGTAGAGCGTTACCAGTGAATGTGAATCTCTGTCAGGCTTTGTTCAGTCACACCTCTATTTTATCATCTCAGGAGGAGGAGGAATCATGGGAGGAAGAGACGACCCTTACAGTCACAGTGCTTATCCTTAACTCAAGGGGGTGGCCAGGGACTGCTCATCAACATCTAAACTAGATTCTATTGGACCTGATTAATAAAACAAGGGTTGGTTTTGCTCTCTCTTTCCAGCAAGAGACAGGCTCTGGATCTTCCTCCTCACACATTTGCAGGATGCTACAGGCAGAGAGGCATTTCCAAAACGTCTGAGGCCCATTTCTACAAAAGGAGCATTTCTGTGTTGTGAAAACTTGTGAGCACATTGACACCAAGACTCTAAGGAGAGAAAATGGATACTATTTCTTAGCGCACAGCTGAAGGTGAGGACATCTATATGATTAAATATGTATATTTGAATGTAAAACTCAAAATAACGTTTATAACTACAGAAACTTGTAAAATTATTGAATTTTATGAATTTACAGGCAGAAGTGGAAAGGGTAAAAAGCATAAGGATGCCACACACGTGGCAGGTTATATAATGAACACTGAAAATCACCACCTATGCTTTCATTTACTATCAAGCTACTGGTTTTGCTCAGAAGCTTCTTGGTGGCATATACTGCACACTGAAATTCAGGAACCAGGTCTACTTCAGCTATGCATGGCATCATAAGCGGAAACAATATGTGATAATCCAAACAAATTGGTTAATGAGATGTAACAAAGACTCAGTTGAAATCTTGTAATTAAATACCATTTAATTATTTTAATTAGGGAAAAAGAACCCAAATCTCTTCGGAAAGAAATTGCTGTCCCCCTTACTTGTGGTCAATGTCTGAAACGGATGCAATAAGCCCTCTGCTGAGTTCAGCAAGCTTATTCACACTGCTTCTATTGTCACAGCTCTGTCTTGCTATTAGCCTTCAGACTTTGGAGACAGCTTTACATAAATTTTATCTTAATGTTTAGTACTTCATAGCAAATAACCACAAAGGATACCTGTGAACCCTGGCACAGACATGAAAATGCACATTTATAATATATATATTTCTTTAAAGAGCCAAGTAACTACTGATAGATTCTGATAATAGTTACAGACCTAAAATGGCCAAACAATAGACCAAGCAAAGATTCGCACTAAAAGAAGTTGTGTCCTTGGCCACAAAAATTTAGCATCTTAGATAGGAAAAATAAAAGCATTTAAATATATGAAAGTTTTGAACCGTATTTTCAGCAGAAGACAGTCTGCTTTTCTATAACACGTGAGTAGAAGAGCTAGAGTACAACTGTGCTATCTAATTTACATAATTCAGCTATTCATGTTCAAGGTTTAAATGCTGCCCTATGAAGCAATCATAGGGATAGGAGAGGTAAAAATAAATAAATAAATATTATTTTATACAAAATGTTCAGGAGGAGAAGAAAACCAAGAATAACTCATATAAGGATTTGCAGGAGAAAACAGGGTTAACTTGTTACTGGTTTGCTCTCAGTGTTTCAAATAAAGCCCGAGGAACTCATATGGAGCAGAGAAACTCATATTCCTCAGAATATTCCTGCAGCTAGTTGAGGCTATAATTTGGCTTGATTGTTAACAGCAGCAAGGGATTTCTTAAACATAAAATATAAGCCTGTGAATGGCTTTCTCTTCTCCTGTGTCCCCCAAGTCTGGATTTTGAGCAGCAGACATCATATACTGCTGGCATTTTTTTTTTAATTGAAAGCAAGATTAAAAGCCTTTTTAAAAGAACAGATCTATTTCTAGGAGGATTAAATAAATTATTTACTTCCTGATTTATTGCTATGCCTTCCTGGTTGTTTTGTTTTGTCTTGCTTTGTCTTTCATGGTCCCTCCCACGTGGATTAAGAATAACATATTCGTAAATGATCTATATTTATATAGGCAAGTACAAACCTGCTTTTGTTTTCTACTGATCTGTATGTGGCTTTGCTCAATGACTAATATATATCTTTAAAAGGAATCACACACTCCTTACGTGTTTCCCTATGCCAGGGATTCCTCCACGGCTGAGCTGTTGGAAACACCCCTCTGTCATTTTAAGACAGGACTTGCAGAAATGAATACCCAGAGCATGGGAGCTGGGTGCTGCCCCGATTTCATACAGTGCAAAACTTGTAGGTACACCTCCCTGTGCCAGAGCCTGGCCCTGTTTGCAGGGATAGGGTGACTGGGATGACTGGGATGAAAGGAAGAAAACCATATCTCCCCTTAGACAACAAAACAAATAGGTGAGCGATGGAAGAGAGGAGGTATTTGCTCTCTCGAGATGCAGCAGAGGTAACCCCATGGAAAAGGAGAAGTAAGGAGATATCACTGGCACAAGCATGGTGCCAAGAACTTGTTCGGGGTGAAAGTTAGGAGATTTTTTTAAATGACAAGAAAAGCAAGATTTTGGAACAGGAGAGTGGAAGAGAAAACTGATGCAGGGAGGAGCCCAGCAGTTTGGAGATCAGGGCTGGGGGCAATAATGCTCCCTGGCAAGGAGTGCAGGCAGGTTTGACCTGCACAACCCTGGCACTGAGAAAGCCTGTCTGAGCTGTGGCCTTCAGCTGGGCTGGGGAGTCTTCCTTGTTGTCCAAATCCCCCTTCAAGAAGTGCTGTTTACAGAAGTCCTCACTTAGTAATAAGATTATTCCCATTCGCATCAGTGGTGGGTCTACTGTTAAAGACATCAGAGACTGGGTGGGCCGGCTGCTGAGAGGCCTTGAAAACCATCCGCCAGAAGATCCTTTATTTTGTAACTGCATCTGTCTTAGAAATGCAATTTTCTTCTTCCTGCCCTCATCTTCATTTATTGCACCATTTCATTCTGACCTTCCCCACATGTCCTCGATGCTTGTGCTGGCCAGCTCTACTGCAGCACATCACCACCGATGATCTTCCCACACCTTTCCCTGTGCCCAAGTGTCACTCTGTTACCCGTGCCTGGTTCTGCACCTGTGTGCACTCATGCAATGCTGCTGTTACACCAGAGAGGAGTAGCAGCCCACTCACACCTCCTGTTTTCCTCCCCATCCTCTTGCTGACAGTGTAGCAGCCAGTGTACTCTGACCACCGATGCTGCCACAGGGGAGGGTGTGGGAAGGAAAGAGGACACAGGAAGGAAAGGGATGTGGGAAGGAAGAGGATGCAGGAAGGAAGAGGCAGACAGTTCCCTGCCTGCCTGATGCAACGTCAGCAGGTCCTGTAGAAGGCTCGAGCCCAACAGAAACATTACACTGTTAACTCTACTTAAGCAATAGGGAGGGTTACATGGAGCATAGCAAAATGGAGTGACAATGAGCTGGGCATCTGCTCTCAGATGAAAGAATTTGCAGTTAAATGCACTGGTTTGAGCTGTGGTTAAAAGAAAAAAAAAAAAAAAAGACCCCAAAAGAGCCCACCTTAAACCTAATGTGTCATTTACATTACATATACATTACATAGCATTACATATGCTTCTTTGTTGAACACAAAAAACCATTGGCAATACCTGCTTAGAAAACACAGCACTGGATGCAGGACCACAGAGCATCCTCAAAGAATACAGTTTAAGGCAAAGCAGAGCTGTGAGAGAGGAGGTGCCTTTGAAACATGTAAAGCCAGTGATGGATCCAGCACAGCAAACACCGGTGGAGAGAGGGACTGACAGGAACAGAGTACAGGTACCAAAATGCAGTCCAGAGTAGCATTGCACAGAGTTTTGAAAAGGCGTATGGAGAGTTTGATCTATTTTACCAAATGGAGAATTGATTTAATGTTGTGACAGCCCTGCTAGATTTACTGCCGCCTTCTCCTCCAAAAAACCAGGCTGCTAGCTGTATCTACGGAAATAAGTGTAGAACCTGTGGTACAATCAGACCACGAATGCAAGATGGATAGGGTCTGGATTGTGCTTCATTAATCTGCAATCTCCCTACCGCAAATGAAGAGAAAGAAAAGGCACTTCGGTGCAAAATGTGGTTTTGTTTTTCTGAGAACCTGAGAACAGTTTTTACACACTAAAGTTAGCCTCACAGCACTTCAGGGAAAAAAATATGTTGTTTTCAGTTTGCACAGAAGTTAAGCAGGGCTTCTCAAGGTCACAGAGCCCAGGACGCCTGCATCCCAATCTTGCAGGAACCTGCTAGTGGCTTTTTAGCAGGGCGGGGCAAAGGGGAAGCGCTCAGGGTGAGGGAGAGGAGGACAGCTGGCAAACTGCTGTGCCTCTTGCCGAAAAGATGACCAGTTCCACCATAAGTTTAGACTCCTGGCTTCGAACCAAAGTAGCTGAAGAGAACCAATTCTTCAAATGTGAGCAGTTGTTTTCATATACTCTTTTAGGGAGTTGCATATAATTCCAGTAAAATGCAAAATACTTCCATTTCAAGTTACCCTGTTAGCAAGATAACTTTCATTTTCACTTTTGTAATATGAAGTGAGCTTTTAACAAGAATGTTTAAGTCAACATCAGCAGAATCATCTGGGCATCCTCCGGAATTTTCAGCCAAGGAAAACACATCTAAAAGCAGCAAGCTGGCAAGTTTGCTTAAAAAAAAATTATCTAGCAACATATAAGTATTATTTATTTCTCAAAATTGGTTTAAAGATAAAAAAATATTTTAACTGGTTCACAGAACATGGTTTAGCTTTAGACAGCTAAATAAGTCTTTTAGTTAATATCAGCTTTAGAGGGAAAAGACTCTTTCATTCTGCAGCCTGAAATAGATTTGAAAAGGAAACACGTATGAATGATGAACAACATATGAAGAAGTGATAATAATTATCATTCCAGTGATCAAACAAAAATACTCCAAGAGTATTACGTGCAATCAGGGAAATACAGTAAAATTGTACTGGCACTGTAACGCAATAATTTGAATCTTGTCACATTTACGTAAACTGTTAGAAAAAAGATGATACAAGACGACCATCAGTACAGGTGAGCAACTACAGGCTAAACTCAATGACTTTTGGAAAAGTTTTAATGCTCTCCACTCCTTTTTTTTCCTTCCTTAAAGTGAAACATGCGATTTTATTTTTTTTAACCTATGAAGACCACCTTAAATGGTCAAAACGAGCTTTTTAGTAAGCTGCGTCATTAAAAAAAGAAAAATAAATAGGGATCTACATGTGAGACCCTGTCTTCTCCTGGCAGGCAGCTCTTACCTTCTAGCTGGACTGTCATGTGATTAAATGCGTCTTTATTGTCCACATGCAGAACATGGCTCAAAGCATCAAAAACTGCTGAAATCTGAAGGATCATGTTCTGGCTTTACAAGTGCTTAGGCAGGACGGCAAAGAGTAAGGGAGCTAGGTTTATTCCTATATGAAATGTGCCATGACAGAGGACATGGGAGCTGTTGGGAGGCTGATGCTGCCACCCATAAAGTATTACGTATGGTGCTGCTCCTTTTGATGTGGACCTCCAACCCACCTACATGTGTTGCTGTGACTGAGCAGGGATGGTATGCGCAGAGCTGAGCCTCAAGGATCAGCTCTCCAGCAGCGGAAATACTCCTGTCCAAGCCAGGCACAGCACAGGTATGGTTTGTTCCACCTCAACACAGGGGTTGTCCCTGTGGAGGGGCACAGTGGAGCATCTCTTGCCCTAGAGATATCAGTTCATGGTGGTGGGTACATCAGTACCTGGTCCCCATGATACAACTCTGCCCTGGGCAGAGAGTTGTTGCCCTGTCATGTTGCTCGGCACAGCTTTTATCTAACCAAATGATGAAAGTTTTCTACAAAAACTAAGCATGTTGATGCACCACATGAGAAGCCACATATGAAACCACTTCATGACATCCTTGTCAGCTAGAGGAATCCAGGCAACTACCGTACAGCCTTGGCATATTCACAACAGAAGTGGCAACCCGAAGGACTTTTCTGTCTTCTGGTTCTGTGTTTTTAAAGCATATATGAACATGATATTCGTGGATTCCTCACCTGCTACTAAAAGCCTACTTATTGTCTAGAACAGAAGTGCAGACATATAAGCAGCTTTTTAAATCCATTGATTATTCTATCAGTTCCTATTTCAGACTTGAAGGATTTTTGCTGTATATTGGGAGTGCAAAAAGGCTCAGCTGCCTTGAGTGCACAACTGCATGCGATAATGCAAAGCAGAAGTCCCCCAACAGTTTGAACTGCAAAGAAACCAACCCTTTCTGAGTTTTTTGCTGAATTCTTGATCTAAATTCCATAAACCATATGTTAAAAACCGTTCCCAAATAACTTACGGTCTTGTCACACCTTCATGCAAATTAGACATGGAAAAATTGCATAGGACATTCTTATTGCTAAAACACAATCCTCTTTCTCCAACATTACTCCTAAAGCTGTAAGTCATAACATCTTATTGTCATGGAGTAAATTCACCCACTTTTAGACTTAAGCTTTTGGTTGGGTCTAGCTTGTTAACCCCATTTCCAATAAGCTTAGGAATTTGCAGCCCACTCTGGCAGGATTTAAAGGCTAGATGTACAAAATTATCACACAATTTCCTAAAAACAAAGAATTATTTATCAAAGCAACATGGAAGAGATATTTCAAAGCATTCTGTGTACAGCATTGTCTCTCACATAGGGACCTTTCATCAGAGTAGGGTAACCTGGGCAAGCTTACTGTGTGTCATCAGCTGCAGTAAAGCTTGGACAGTTAGTTCTGCAGCAGCTTCCTAGATATTTCATCCTGATTTCCCTAACTGGCTTCTTCCTATCATATGAAGGTCCTCTCCCAAGGAGGGAGGAAGTCTGCATTTTATTCCTGCTAATGTGATTTTTCTCCCTCTTTGTTTATGAACTTCCGCCCCTCCAGTCATGCAAACTTGGGCAAAGGCGAGTTAAGGTCCTCAGGACTATGCAGCCAAAATTGTCCCTTACCACTGAGACCATGCTAGCTACAGCCATTCTGTTCTCTCTCAGCTTCCCCCCCCTCCCCCAGATGGTTCTCTTTGAATTAAAAGAAAAAAAAAAAAGCACCCAGTACATTCCAGTAACCAGGCCAATCCTTGTCTGGCAGACATGCTGATGTCCCTTGTGGGAAGGGTTTGAGCCACTTTTAGCAGTGGCTGCATTCAAAGCAGCGTTTAAGTTCCACTGGTACCATTTGTTCAGGTTAAATTGAGTAAATTACTAACCACAAATTATTTGCTCATTAATTACTTAATAAGAAGGCCACTTGGACCTTCTGGCTGAGCCGGATTAAAGTTCTTTACTTTCTCGTGGAAACACAAAGTGTTTTTTCTAGCAAAGAAATTAAGAATTTGATAAGTCAGCCTACACAAATTTTAGAGGTTTTTATATAATTCATTGACTAAGCTTCCTACATGCTTTCGTTGGGAGAATAACATCAGGAAAGATCTGAAAGTGATAACTTTAATCATATAACATTTGAAGTTATTAGCTTTAACTATATATAAAAATCTGTATACCAATTTCTAAACAGCAGCCTCTGCTCTGGAGCCCAGCAGAAGCTCCAACCTCCTGCCTCAAAGCACTCACTGGGATCAGGCGGGCAGGAAGACATGAATGAATCTGAATTTGAAAGCCATATATAAAATAAACCCATCAGTTTTCTCCTCAAAGCCTTTATTTGTGTCTCATCTTCATAAAATCTTTAATGCTTCAATTCGTAGGTGTCACATGAAGTAGTCAATCATTGCTAAGACCCAGGTAGTGCTATGTATTTTCTGTCTAAGAACTTTTTATTCCTAAAATAAGCATGATATTAGATAGTAATATTTGTTACCTCTTAACAATGGGGGGTGTGTATAAGCAAGCATCATGTCTGAGCAGCGTGCCTGCAAAGGGAAGCAAGGTAGCTCATACAAAGCTCCATGCTGCTGTGGCTGTTCTACTTCTTGTGTCTAAACTCACTTACCTGGGAACTATGAACACATGAGAAGAGAAAGATGAGTCAAAATGTAGGTCCATTGTTTCCTGGATGATGGCCTAGAGAGGGTCAAAATAATCAAAGTAATCTGTAATTTATTTTTTTAAGGTAACTCTTCTTAGAAGAATTGTGGATCATGAGCAGATGCATAATGCAATTAATTGTAACTGCAGCGGTTCAGCCCCCAGATCCAATGTGGGAAATAAAGAGTTTTGAAACACACTAAACACCTTTTGGGGTCTCATGAAATTCATCCTAAGAGAGTCAGGAAGTAAAGAAGCAATTGCAGAGGACAGGGAAGGTCGTAAAGGACTGAAAGATGAAAATATCTGTGATTAAGGGGTGGAGAGAGGGGACTCTGGAAAGCTAAAGACCGGTCAGACCAACACACAACACTGGAAGGAGGCCAGGAGTTAATCAATTGGTTTGGAAACACCTGCTGGTTCTCAATGAACAACAGCAGGGAGTCATCAGCAAAATTTGGCAAATGGATTAATACTGTTGTGTTTGTTTCTGAAACTCCAGCCCTGTCTCCAAAGAAAGAGAGATGGAAAGTAAAGGAGGACTTGTTACTTCTTGTGTTGATTTTCCCAAGATTTGTCATATTGGTTCACAGAATAAACTCTCGTTTAAATGTAACTTTTACTTTGCATTAAAATACTGTTCAGAAGAAAAAAGAGGAAACCCATATCCACTACATACAAGTTATTTAAGAAGCTGGCACCAAAGCAGAGCACTAGCTCCCCCCACCCTGGGGCAGTACCAGGGAGTGGTAGTGGCAGAGTTTGAAACCCCATCTGAGCAAAGCAGCAGCTGGCACAGCCGACGATGGCACGGCTGGCCACAGCCAGCGGTGGTACCACCATGGGTGCAATCCTGCTGCAGATCTGCAAGCTGCCACCAAGAACCCCACCTCCTGCACTGCATTCTCCAGCCATGGATGAGGTGGATAGATGTTTAATTACACAAAGTGCAAATAAATAGATCTGTGAAGCAACAGTTCTGCCTAAGATTTCAACCTTTTAACAGCTGACTGTATAAATCCCTCCAGCTACGTGAAATCTCTTGCATTTCTGTCTTGAGGGCAATACCGTCTTCACCAACATTCATGCTTTCACATTACAGAGACAGCTGATATTGCTGTGTGTCGTCCTTTACATCCTAAAGGCTACCAACTTCAAGGGATTACAAAAAAAATCCCTGCTGGCTGCGCTTCCAGGGAGCCTCAGCTACACCTCGATTTTGCACACCTGCCTGGCCCCAGCAGATGTGCTCAGAGGGAAGGAGCAGCCTGTCCCACCAGGCTGTCCTGCAGTCTCACCACTCACTGGAGCAACAGGAGGATGCTGCTCAAACAGCCACGCTCATAAAATAATTTAATTATTATGTGGCACCTTTCACCTACTGTTCTTAATATTCCTCCCCAGGTTTAGAGCTGGTTCACCCTCCTGTGAAGTACCTGCATATTAGTGTATTCTGGGAAAAAATCCCAGAGTCGAGAAGACTATGTCATTTTCATTTTTCACAGGATCAAGTACACCAGTTCTTTGTTCTTCTCATCTCCTCCCCCCATCAGAGCAGTTTTCAGCTCTCCTTCTCTTTCTGCACAGCTTTCCATGTGTCCTGTGCGCCAAGCTGGCTGTAATGGAGGTGTTAACTGTAATTACTCAAAGAGTTTATTTTTTTCTTCCAGTAGTGATTAACACTGTCAAAGCCTATGCATACTCTCTCTTTTGCAAAACATTTGAAAGTATTCTAAAAAACGATCATATAAGCTGGGGCTTTTCAGTAGATGCTTCTTCAGGGAAAGAAACAGGTCTGTATACTTTTAATGCAGCTGCTTCATTGCAAGAGGTGAAGAGCTCACAGACTTGGACATTTCACCCTCTTCAGCATCTCTGGCAGTTGTTGTGCACTGTTAAACAGGTCTAATAGGAGATGAACACACCCTCCTGCTCTAAGGCCATGAGAATTAGTTTTTTGGGGGTTTTTTTGGCCTCACCATCTTCATGGGTTCTGAAGTAAAAGACACAGGTGTTTCAGAGAAGCCTCTGGGCCCCAGGAGCACCTTCCAGTTCAATGAAAGCTGTCAGTCCTCCTCATAGTCTGGGCAGGTGGGTAATAAAAAAGGAAGATCCTGGAAACAAGACACTCAAAACTTAGATCAAACAAAGAAGTTGAATTTCATGAGGTCTTAAAAATACAATGAGGAAAACATATTTTCCTCTCTCCTATTCGCTAGTTTCTTGGCTAATGGTTATGAGCAATGCTATTATAACTATACATCCATAAAGTTCCTGAAAATTAGAACTACACCTGAATGAGAGCCTTGCACCCTAACAGTGACTGAAAAGAATAAAACAGGCAACAACGTTTGGATCAAAGGTGCCGTGGAATGGTTTTACACTTAACAGTTGATTTAATGCAGGGTAAATAAGGCTTTAGAGACACTTTAACATCTATTGATTCATATGATAAGGAGTGTACATAAAAAGATTTATTTAATTGCCTTTGCATTTTAAAAGTGTAGGTTACAGCAATTAATCACTCTGAGTATAGACATGAAAGTGTCCCAGTGATGCAGAGTGTGTCAGCATGCTCTTCAGCGTGCTGCGGGAAGACACAAAGAGACTTTAGAGGAAGGTAATGTGGAACCTCACATTTAGATTTAAAAGTTTGAAATGAGGTATGATGACATTTGTCATGAAAGTGTTGAGTGGTGTCCTTCAGGAATGTAAGATATGTACAGGCACATGCACCTCTTGGGAAAACCATCATCACTGGAGGTCAAGCTCAGGTGTCTGCTGAGCAGCTATGAGTGCCATAGCATCCTCCTGCAGATCCCCATCCAGACCTCAAAGCCTAAGAGCCTTCCAGCAAGTTCAATAAGTGTTTGAAAGAAGCAAATTATGTGAGTAGCTTCTCCTCAGGAGCTTCCCCAACATGGTAGAATACCTACCTGGGCTTCTCTGTTCCCCTCCATTTTTTCATGCAAACCGTGCTGAAGCCCCATCCCTACTCTGCGTGGAGCTGAGGGTCACTCACCACGTCCAGGTGCGTAGTCTGGGTTGCAGCCCTTTGCCAGCCCTGCACACCCATCAAAAACTCAGCAATGTGCTTCTGGAGTTGGAAGCATGGTTACATGAGGAAATGAATCCTACAACATTTTCTTCTCTAATGTACAATATTTTCCCTATTTTTTCCTTATGATTTGCAACAAACGGTACACTTTGTGACCTATAAAAAAAGGCTTACTTTTACAAAGCAGTTGACAGTTCCCTACTCCTCACATGGCCACAGCTCATCTAACCAGCGAGTGAGGCAAACCTGTGGTCAGGACTGCCCTTCTCAATGTTACCATGCACCTCTGCTGTGTCACCTCCCCCACTACTTCTTTTAATCATTTGTTGTTAAATTTTATAGCAGAGGATTCCCCCACTGATATTCTGAAGAGAATGGAATTTTTTTAATTTTCTCTAATCCATAACAATGAACTATGTGAGCTTGGCAAAACAGAATTTAACAGCCAGAGACAGGAACTGAGAGACAGGGAAGCACTTGTTTCACCACTATATCCTTGAGGAGAGCTGAGAGACTGATCAAAGCAAACATCCTGCCTCAGAAGACACTGAGAACAGGTGTGATAAAGTGTATAGTCAAGGAGAACAACCAATTGGGATGTTGATAAGAACTAAAAAAAGTGCCCATTAGATGAACTATCATCATTGTAATACTAAAAATCAGGCCCTTAGGCCAGGAAACCCCCACTCTAAGAAGTCCATTACTCTCTGAGTATGCATGGTAAATTAAAAGTTAGCTGTACCTTTACATCAAAGCAAGAAAGAAATTAACCAAGTATTAGCTGAGGCTGGTGAATATTAGCTGTGACTGAAACATGAAACTGTATAAATGCCTTATAGTTTCTCACTGCAGTGTGCTAGCTTTGTGGGTTACCACCTTGCACCAATCTTTGAGCAAAAATTAATTAAATAAAACACTTCCACTCTGTGTGTAGTTTGGCATTTTGCGTACTGGGCAAAGAAACCCGCTTTTCAGGATAACACCACCCCCTCTAAATATCACTGCAGGGAAAGGAATAAAGCCAACATCTGGACACCTTTGTAATGATGTCAAACCCTACCTAAAATAACATACACATCTTACTCCAATGAAAACAATTCCCTAGTTACTGTTATTTAAAATAGTTGGCAAGTACTGATAAGTAACTTAAAAAGCACAATTCTTGCAATTATTTAATAAGCATGAAAAATTGCAGAGCATTTTTAGATGTCATAATAGCCTCACATTACTGTAATTGATTATTTCATGGCTCCATTTTAAGATATGGTGTTGGTTATAATAAACAGTCTATCTGGCCAGAGGATAAATGTCTCATTACTGAACCCAGCCCAAATTACAGGTCTGCTCTGGCATGGAAAGTTAAGTTTCAAGAAGCCACAGCAAACACGATAGCGGTAGGCATGTCCTCCCTCAGCGCGCTCTCGGCAAGAGGAATACTGTATTGCAAGAGTTAAAAACAGATGAAGCCCTGCCCTAATGCATGGGCTTTAGATGATGCTCTGAGCATCCCACAGAAAATGGGTCATGTAACAAGTATGATCTCTGCTAAATGTAAATAACATCTGGCTCATTTTAATCACAACCCAAACAGAAACCGGGAGACAAGGAGTCAGCCTCCACTTGCTGTAGAAGGTAGGCCCAGAAACACTTGAAATATACAATTCTTTTAAACCCAGGGTATCTTGAAAGTTCCCCAGCTTAGTTTGTGTATGCCACGTACATAAATTATCCTGATTACCACTAAGTCATGAAATCTAAGATATGTAAAATATTGCTATATCAATTAAATTCTAATAAGGAGATGGACAAATAAGATAATACCCTCCAAGCTACACTTATTTAATTTATGGAGCAATGGCTGTTTCAGCAAATGAGAAGGGCAAGTTTTGATATGCATTCAGCAGCAATTTTTGAGTTTTCATCAGTATGCAAAGTCATACTTATTATTTTGTCTCATTTTGTCACACTGTTGTTATGCTTGACTTTCGGTAGCAAGTATATCCTCATAATTTAACTCAAACAGGATTTAAAATAAATGTACGGGAAAAAAAATACTTAGGACTCTAGGTATTTCACACCGCTTCTAACTGTAAATTGAATATTAATCTGAATACAGATTTCAGTGCTGCTTGCTTAACTCCTCTGTATTTGTAATAGACTTCACACCATTCTCATAACAACTGGAAGATATTTATGTTTAAGTCAAAGCCAGTGGATGAGTATAGGAGAGAAGATGTAACAAGGAAAGAAAAATGAGATGTTTTTGTCTACAGAATACATGATTTTGTGGTGACTTATTATCATACTTGAATTTCAGAGAAAGTGGCTTCACCATTTAAAAACATAAGTAAAACTAAAAAAACCCCAAAGATGGTAATTTTTCCTACCCCTGATATCACAGAATCATCAAAACTTTTAGGTTGGAAAAAAACTTTAAGATCGTCAAGCCCAACCCTTAACCAAGCACTGTCAAGTCCACCATTAAACTCCATCCTTAGGCATCACATCTACATATATTTGACTTTTAAATACCTCCAGGGATGGTGACACAACCACTTCCCTGGACAGACAGTTCCAATGCTTGACAACCCTTTTGGTAAAGACGTTTTTCCTAATCATGGAGTCAGGAATATTGGAAAAGTTCTCTAAGATCATCAAGTCCAACTGTCAACCCAACAACACCATGTCTCCTAAACCATGCCCTGAAGTGCCACATCTACACGGTTTTTTAACACCTCCAGGGATGGTGACTCCACCACCTCTCTAGGCAGCCTGTGCCAATGCCTGACCACTCTTCCAATGAAGAAACTTTTCCTGATATCCAAACTAACCCTCCCCTGAAGCAACTTGAGGCCATTTCCTCTCATTCTATCGCTAGTAACTTGGGAGAAGAGACCAACACCCACCTCACTACAGCCTCCTTTCAGGTAGTTGTAGAGAGTGATAACGTCTCCCCTCAGACTTCTCTTCTCCAGAATAAACAACCCCAGTTACCTCAACCTCTCCTTATAAGGCTTGTTCTCCAGACCCTTCACCAGCTTCGTTGCCCTTCTCTGGACACGCTCCAGCAACTCGATGCCCCTCTTGTACTGAGGGGCACAAAACTTAATATAGTGAGGTGTAGCCTCACAGTGCCAGGGACAATCACTTCCCTACTCCTGCTGGCCACACTATTCCTGATACAAGACAGGATGCCGTTGGCCTTCTTGGCCGCCTGGGCACACTGCTGCCGCATGTCCAGCCAGCTGTCAACCAAACACCCAGGTCCTTTTCAGCTGGGAACCTTTCCAGCCACTCTTCTCCAAGTCTGTAGCATTGCATGGGGTTGTTGTGACCAAAGCGCAGGAGCCGGCACTTGGCCTTGCTAAACCTCATACAGCTGGCCTTGGCCCATTGATCCAGCCTGTTCAGGTCCCTCTTCAGAGCCTTCCTACCCTCAAGCAGATCAACACTCCTGCCCAGCCTACTGTCATTTGCAAACTCTAGTGAGGCCACGCTTGATCCCCTCATCCAGATCACTGATAAAGTTGTTAAACAAGACTGGACCTAATACTGAGCCCTGGAGAACATCACTTGTGATCAGCTACCAACTGGATTTAGCTGCATCCACCACCACTCTTTCGGCCTGGCCATCCAGCCAGTTTTTAACCAAGCACAGAAGTATGTTAACTCTACCACAACATGGTCTCTTTCAGATATCTGGAACAGCTCTCTAGTGAAAGAGTAAAATTCCTTCCCTTCATAATGCTTAAATAACAGGCAACTATTCCCCCTGCCCCCGCCCCCCCCCCCCTTTTTTAACACAATTTTTTTTTCATCTCCCCTGCAATTTTTCCCATTGAGCAAAACCTTCAGACATTGGATGGAGGAGGAGGGAACACTAGTTAAGATATTTTTACATATATTTACATAGACAACATATATTTACATATATTATGCAGAATAAAAAAAGTTTTCCCATAATAATTGTAGTAAAATACTCTGACAAGCACAGCAGAAGTGATCTTATTACACAAATGTTGTAATGGTATAGGCGTTTTGTACCTTTTCCCATTTTTTTTCTGTCTATGTAGAAGTGAACTAAAATTACTGCTGCTAACACCCATGTTAGCAAAAGAACAATGCTGGGAGCCTCCACCTGCTTTTCTGCCTGCGGAGCAAGTCCCACTCATCAAGACAAGCACCAGCAGGCACAAGAGATGCTGCTGCTGGGTGAGGTGAGAGTTTAACAGGGCTCAGGGCTGCTTCCACATTTCCCTGTTGGAAACGCTCCTTTCCCTCATCCTGTGCCTCGACATAGGTGAGTATTGGGATGCAGCTGCAGGACAGAAGAGCTGGCACCACAGGCAGCTGCACCAGCTGGCTCAGATATGACCTGCACAGAGAGATGCTCCGTAAGATACCCAGCTGCTGAGGTCCCACCAGTGTGTGGGCTGTGCACCCACCCTCCCTGCAGTGCTCCTGCTGCCGAGAGCCGCCGTCGGGACACCACACTTCAGGGGTTCAAGTTCAATAGTCACAACTGCAGTTGAACAAGAGATGAGATTGACTCTTAGAAGATTGTTTTCATGATCCATCTAATCTGTTCTATTAATAAAAATAGACCAAACCCTTCTGGCGCAATTCATTTCTCACTTCCACTTTCAAGTGGTCTCTAAATACAAGAAATCATGCCTGCCCAATTAATCACAGTGCTGAACATCTCGAATACCTGGGGAGAATGCAAAACCACAGCTACTGGAAAGTTTAAATTAAACACTTCAGACAAATTAAGGAGTACTTTAAAAAACAGTAGCAGTCGTCTGGTAGCAGGTAAGAACTAATCTCCTGGTTTTGTTTTTTTTTTTCCTTGAAATTTTCTGATAAGAGAAGTTGTTTATCAGTTGCTGTAAGGCTTTTTGAGTCTTGCTGATGCTGCCCTTATAGAGTACGAAAATGAAAGGAGAATAAAGCCCACTGGTAAACATTTGAGTTCCAAATTATTTTAATTTACACCCTAGTGACACAAAAAGGCTTTCACATATGGTGTCAATGTGTTAACTGAATTTTCTCCACCTTTTACTATTTAAGCACAATGCAGACTCGGCAGTCCTACGAAGAAACAGCTGAATATAACATACCATATTCATTCTACACTTTGGGAATTGTCATATTGCATCTGTGGGATTAAATTTTTTAAGTAGTTGTCAAGTTTAATTGGAGAGTTCACACAGTCCCAGCTCTGGTGCTGCGATTTATCCAGCAAGTGTTTCTCTTTTATCACTTTACACTAACTCATAGATCTAAATAAAACCATCTGTGAACGGAACCTGTGGAATTAGGGAAACAGTTTTAAGTTCATTGGTTTTCCTAAGGTTTCATTTGTACATTTTGCCATTTGCTGGATGTTTGACTGTGTTTTAAAGTTTTCTGCAGGTTTGGTGTTTGGTGATGCAGATGGAGATCTCTTCGGCCAGGGATAACTGACCAATGACGCCTGGCATGCATCAGCCCTGCCCCGCCCCAGCACCCTCCAGGGCACTGCCGTGACATGATGTGACTCTGAGCCATGATCCCCAATTTTCTGCAGCCCTAGGCATCGGAATCATCAGGAGCGGTGCATCAGAAGGAAGAGCAGCGCTGTCCACCCATGTTATGCTGCTCAGAACTCCCTCCTAGAGCTCCTCTCTTCCCAGGCTGCACCAGCTTTCTGGGAAATGGGCAGTGCTGTTCCTCCTCTCTCCTAGCATCACCTTTCTTCTCCCCAGCTGCTACAGTGACAGCCCTTGGCTGCCTCTGGAAAACCATCACAGCTTGAAGAGACACCTCCTTTTGTGTGTGTATAAGTATATGCACACACAAATTTGTATATAAATAAAATTTTTGTTTGGAATAATATTTTATAAACTTCAAGCTTGGGAACCCAGTGACACAAGTGCAAGCTGGGATCAGTATGATGTGTAAGTCGGAACAGAAAGAATACATTTAGTATCTAAAAAGCACTTTAACACCTCTCTGGAAAACGAGCTAATACCATGTTAGTTTTCTCTGCCCAGTGGTTGAGATTACTGCGGCCTTAAACAAACTAATGAAAAGGAATGAGCTTTTAATAAGCTAAACAGACCATGGCAAAACCCACAGGGCATATCAGGTCTGAAAAGGCAGATGCTCAGGTGCTCACCTTACATAAAACAACCTCTACTTCTTGTTTTTGGAGCATGATACGGGGTATCGACAAGCTTGACAGACCCTGCATCCCTCAGGCTGAGCATCCCACTCCTCACGTTGTGGTGTGGGAGGGGAAGGGTGGGCACTATGGAGCACCCCCACTGCCGGCTACAGCATCTCGGGGCCAACAGTGCAGCCACAGCTAACCAGTCCCACTTTGGATGATTGGTTTTCTGGAGGTTTTTCCTAAAATCCTTTTGACTGGCAGTTGCAAGGTATTTGTATGACAGAAAGTGTTATCTATCTCCCTAAATACTAGAGGACTAAACCTAGTTTTCTATGTGCCAAAGCCCTGCCTTACAAAATAAGTAATGATTGCTGCAATTATTCCTTGGAATTTATTTGAATAAATGTCTTTATTATCATCAGATGCAATGAAACTGATAGAAATCTTCTGTTAAATTCATATAGAGAAGAGGAGATGCAATTTTGCTCAGAAATATCATTCGTTTTATCACTCACCAGCAGATGAGCTTCCAAAGACCCAGGGTGTGGGGCTGTGCCCAGTTAATGCTGGTTTTAGGGCAGCGCTCTGTGGTTGTCAGAAGATATCTCAGCTCCTGCTCCCTCCCACATGCTCTAATGCAGTGCCTGTTTGTTTTGCCTCTGGCACTTACTTACTACCTGCAGCTTCTAAACTAATATTAAGTGTGCAGTGAGATTGCTGAGCTAGGGATTGAGTCATAAAAGCCTTTTGCAGCACTTACTTTACCTTGGGGGGAAAAAAAAACCTGAACAAACATATCTCCTACGGGAGCTCCCAGTTGCATTTTGCAAACAGTTTTCTGGGGTATTAACCCTTCTCTTCCTCTGCACAAATAGAGACCTCTTCCACGCGACAAGAGACAACAAGGAGGATGCATACACGCTAAAGATGCATTTACAGAGAGAGAAACTACTCTTAGAAATGAAAAGTAAGATATTTTAGTCTTTCAAGTATTTAGACCTCTCATTTGTACATATTTATTCTACTTACATAAAAACAGTCCCCTGGAAAGCCATATACTAATCCATAAACAGAATAGAAATTGAAATCCTCTGCTTCCTGCAACAGTGGTGGGAATTACCCCCAGCGTAGAAATGAATAGCGTATGTATGTATTCATAGCAAATACTGATAATGTCTGCAAATTATTTCTTTGGTATAAAAATATGTTTATATTTGCAAAAAACAGCCCTGAAAGTACATGAAAATGTCCAATCATATACATGCCTTTCCAAAGTCTTCTAAAAAAAAAGTAGCTAGCATAAATTTCAAGGATGTGGAGAACTGAAGGATTTTGTATAACAGCTGGAGATTTTTAGAGACATCACTCAGCAATAGCTTTGTTATACCTGATTGTGCCTTAGGGCTAGACTAGATTACTTCAGGCTTATTTTCTATGTTTATTGTGTAAAGCTTATGCAGTCTAATAGTATTCTTGCTCATTAATATGAACAGAAATCTGGAAGGCCTGACCCATTCTTGACCAAATGCTCAGTTTGCAAAAGAAGGAATTATATAGAACCTCATTTTTAAAAATGATAAAAATAAACTTCATTAAAACTTTTGACAGCTGGCAAACTTCCATTTTCATATTAATTCATAATTTTAAGCCTATGGAAGTTGAGACATTCAGCCCAGCTTCACCATTGAAGAGCCGATTAAAAATAAATTCTTTATTCTAAAAAGTCCATGATGCAGCTAAGGATGTGCTTTACAAATAAGTTTAGTCAGGCTGGCCTACAACATCTACATTTTCACATTTGTCTTTGTGACTACTGGCAAACAACTTTCCCATTACAGCGTTTAATAGGTACAAAGCTCCATCTTGCCATGTTCTCATGGGGGGAAATGCCTGTATCTGAACTGATAGCAAGTCTTAACTGATAATTATGAGTTGTTGTGCAACACTGCTCCTTTTCCCCTGGATGCTATCATTCAGTGATGAAGATACTTGAAAAGGCATAACTGGTTCACATGGCATTTTTTGTGTGTAAAACGGCGATGCAAGTGAAGGAATTGCATTTTAGTGTGTTCTGCATGAGAAGGCAAATCAAGTTTCCTTGTGTCAAATGTATGGGCGCCCACACAAAGGTTGCACCTCCTTGTTCTCCAGATCACAGACAGGGGCTTAGCCATTGCTATGGGATCAATAAACAGGTGAGCTGCTGCAGCTTCTGCTTTCCCGGACCTCCCTCTTGCCTCTCACCTTCCAGCTTTGCTCTGAAGGGGGAACCCAGAGGTCCCACCTGTGTCTCTGTGGTATGGGCTGGGGAAAAGCAGCTGAAAGAATCATAGAATCATAGAACACTTCAAGTTGGAAGGGACCTTTAGAGGTCATCTAGTCCAACTCCCCTGCAGTGAGCAGGGACATCTTTAACTAGATCAGGTTATTCAGAGCTCCGTCCAGCTGGACCTTGAATGTTTCTAGGGATGGGGACTCCACTATCTGTCTAGGCAACCTCTTCCAGTGCTTCATCACCCTCATTATAAAAAATTTCTTCCTTATATCCAGTCTAAATTTACCCTCCTTTAGTTCAAAACCATTATTACTTGTCCTGTCACAATAGGCCTTGCTAAAAAGATTGTCCCATCTTTCCTATAGTCCCACTTTAAGTACTGGAAGACAGAAATAAGGTCTCCCCGCAGCCTTCTCTTCTCCAGGCTGAACAACCCCAACTCTCTCAGCCAGTCCTTGTAGGAGAGGTGCTCCAGCCCTTGGATCACTTTCGTGGCCTACTCTGGACCCGCTCCAACAGTTCCATGTCCTTCCTGTGCTGAGGGCTCCAGAGTTGGATGCAGCACTCCAGGTAGGGTCTCACCAGAGCGGAGTAGGGGACAGAGAATCACCTCCCTCAACCTGTTGGCCACAATTCTTTTGATGCAGCCCAGGATATGGTTGGCCTTCTGGGCTGCAAGTGCACATTGTTGGCTCATGTCCAGCTTTTCATCCACCAGTATCCCCAAGTCCTTTGCCACAGGGCTGCTCTCAGTCCCTTCATCACCCAGCCTGTATTGATACCAGGGGTTGACCTGACCCAGGTGCAGGACTTTGCACTTGGCCTTGTTGAACCTCACGAGGTTCACACAGGCCCACCTCTCCAGCTTGTCTAGGTCTCTTTGGATGACATCCTGCCTTTCTGGCGTGTCAACTGCACGACTCAGGTTGGTGTCATCTGCAACCTTGCTGAGGGTGCACATGATCTTGCTGTCTATGTCATTGATGAAAATAATAAACAACACTTGTCCCAGTACAGACTCCTGAGGGACACCACTTGTCATCAGTCTCCATTTGGACATTGAGCCATTGACTACTACCCTCTGGATGACACCATCCAATCAATTCCTCATCCACCAACAGTCTACCCATCAAATCCATATCTCTCCAGTTTTGAGAAAAGGATGCTGTGGGGAACCCTGTCAAAGGCTTTACAAAAGTCCAGATAGATCACAGCTGTTGATTTTCACTTGTCCACTGATGCAGTTGCTCCCACTAGGGTGGTCAGACAGGACTTGCCCTTGGTAAAGCCATTCTGGCTGTCTCAAATCACCTCCCTGTCCTCCATGTGCCTTAGCATAGCTTGTAGGAGGATTCATTCCATGATCTTCCCAGGCACAGAGGTGAGGCTGACAGGAGGGTAGTTCCCTGGGTCCTCCTTTATACCCTTTTTAAAGATGGGCACGACGTTTTCCTTCTTCCAGTTCCCAGGGACTTCACCTGACTGCTATGACTTTTCAAATATTATGGAGAGAGAAAACAGTAAAGGGGATCTGCTGAGCTTCCACCTAATCAGCATGTCGGTAATTCAAAAGCAACTTTTAATGACCCCCAAGCAGACTCTTACCCATGAAACAGACTGTAGCACAAGAAGCAGAGGTGGTCTTCATCCGTCCACAAACACAGCTTTCCCAGGCTGGATATCTGCCCTGAGGCCTATGTGTTCTCTCTGGCAGGACAGTCACCATCCATAATCAGAAATGGTTATAAACACCACAAAGCATGAGCAAAATTAAGCATCTCTGATTTAATTCTGTGCTTCATGGCAGTGTCTAAATACTTCAACAAAAGAAGTTTAAATTGTTCTGAAGATATCTCAATATTTTCATGCAGACCTATTTCTCTTTGCTAGACTCCCTTATAATTTAAAACCAATTGACTAGACAGGATGAAAACAATCTTTATACCAAAAGAAAAAAAAAATCTAATCATCCCAAGACCTAGTCTCCCTTGACCTTGTAATTATGACCATATGCAACCAGGAAAATAATACATGGTTGACCATGAGCTCAGCTTGACCCATTTAACTATTAACACAATGTTTTCATACCTTGCTTCCTGAAGCCATTCTTTGAAGAGGCTTTATAATGACTATTCATGCAGCAGTGAATTGCACTTAATGAAATCATGCATCTCGCCCTGGCATCCAGATTTTAGTTATTGACTTCAACCATGAATCTTTACATATTTTTCCTTAGGGTGAAGTATTAAAGAATCATTTTCTTAGCCAAAATAAATTACTTAGAAGATATACTTTTTATATAAAACATGTACAAGGAAGAGCTCTTTTCCTGTGACTTGCTCTCATTTGTTAACATAATTTTGACAGTCATTCCTGAGTGCAACAGTCTGAAGACATAGATGCTAAGCAGTACTATAATTATCACATAATTTGCTCTAAACTTCCCATTCCAAAATAATGAGATACACAGATGGAAATACTGCTGGACTGACAGAAGGGATAGCAAAGAGCTTCTGAATAACCTTGGTCAGGTTGCTGGCTGTAGAGCAGCTTTCCTCCTGCATTTGTGAACTGAAAATTTAAGAAGTCAGTGTGAAATAGTAGCCTCACAGTAGTGTTTTCCACCATGCTCTGGTTAAGCCTGTCATGCTCACATAAGACCAGCATCCCAGCACAGACTCTAATGCTGTTGCAAAGCAGAGGACCTGAAAGCTGTAAGCAACCAAGCAGTGTTGCTGATTGTGCGGTACCTTCAGGATGCAACAGCACCAAGAGACACAGGAGCTTGGGAGCAGTAACCTCAAACTAGCTCTGAACAAGCCCCATGCCAGCCCAAAAGTAATTAAGCACAGAACATTGACCTTTTCACCTAGCTATTGTTTTAATTATTTTGTAGAAAAAGCAGGCTTTCCTCCATATCCCTCTTCAATCAGCTCTGCTATACAAGAGGCCTCGCTGGAAGGAAAGTAGAGCTGCTCATGCATTAATAGCTAATACAATCTCTTGATGGGCCATTTAAGCATAAAAGGGATCCACAAATACAGAAGCACATTTTATTTGTTTTGTCATGAATATTTATACATCTATATATTTCATGTTAATTATGTTAATTAAATAAAGTAGCTTCTGAAGTTTTGCAGGTGAGACCCCAAAGATCAGAAGGTATGGTGTCTTTTGGGAAGGCTGCACTCTACTCTGCTTTCCCATGTTGAAGTCATTTTGGGAACTGCTGTAAAGCTCGTAGACGAGTCAGTTTTAAAAACATTCACTGTGATGTATGATGGTCTGTTGAAATCCCCAGACCAGTTGTTTACATCTAAATTATTTTTCTTCATTAAGCTCAAACTTTAATTTCAAATATATTAAATTTTACTTGTTCAAAACAATAGGTTGCTCTTTTTTATTGGCATTGTTGCTACAATTATTTGATTAAGGATGTCATTAAAAAGTTGTCAAAACTTTTTGTAGATATAGTTTGGTAGTTATAAACAGACAAGATTTTCACAACAATTTAGAGAGGAAAAAGATTTACACTCAATTTGATAGTCCCATATCAGTCCATTGTGTCTTATTAAAAGTGCTACTTTCATAATGGATGTAGCAAACCTGTGGGAAGAGCACTGCTGAGATTTACAACACACTTGCTGTACTCAAATGCTTCAGAGACGAGACTAGATAGGGATTTTGGTTTCTGTTCTCCCTCCCCCATTTACTAGAATGTGCTGTACCAAAGTAAACGTAATGGTAAAAACCTCAATATTTTCCTCTGTTAGAAGCTAGCTTGCGTTTGTTTCTGGTGAGTATCAAGGTGAACACAGGAGCTATTTCCCATAAGATAAGAAAACACACTTTTTTCAAGTTTTCCTTATATTCAAAATGATGCTCAACAGCCCATATAAAATAAAATCACAGCACACTCAAGGGTGTGATCTGGTAGGAATATGAGTGGAGAAATAGTTGCTAAATATTTATATTGAAATTCCCAAGAGCCTGAAAAGCTTTGGGGCCATAATTTTAATGCGCACAAACGCACAATATGTATATTATGTATACAAAGGTTCAGAGTTTTTTTAAGCCAAGTGCCTGCACTTGATAGCTTGCTGCAGAGATAGGCAGAGATAACATTTATAAGGCTTTAAAGAGAAATCTTTTAGGTGATATGTTAGACCCACTCACAACCTTTTACTGGCATGGCAGGTGCCAGAAACCAAAGGGATGAACATGAACAAGAGGTGGACAATACACTCTCTAAATCCAGGAGCAAAGAAATTTCCTTTCCCTCAAGGCACACTTTATGGTCTTCTAACATCCCCCAGGCATTGTAACAAACAACATGCCATGTAGGTCTTGCAGAGGGAAAATTAGGCAAGCAAAAGCCCAGCTAGAACTCAGCCTGGCCACTGCTGTAAGGGATAACAAAAAATGTTTTTACAAATACAGTAACAACAAAAAGAGAACCAAAGAGAATCTCCATCCTTTATTGGACACAAAGAGGAACTTTGCCGTAGAGTATGAGGAAAAGGCTGAGGTACTAAATGCCTTCCTTGCCCCAGTTTTAACCATCAGACAGGTTATCCCCAAGGGTATTCAGCTCCCTCAGCTGGAAGGCAGGGACGGGCAGTGGGATAAACCCCCCATAATCCAGAAGGAAGCAGTTTATGACCTACTGAGCCACCTGGACACTCACAAGTCTATGGGGCTGGATGGGATCCACCCGAGAATACAGAGGGAGCAGGTGGAGGAACTCGACAAGCCACTCTCAATTATTTATCAGCAGTCCTGGTAAACAGGGGAGGTCCCAGACAACAGGAGGCTTGCCGATGTGACGCCCATCTACAAGAAGGGCCAGAAGGAGGATCAGGGGAAATACAGGCCTGTCAGCCTGACCTTGGTACTGGGGAAGGTTATGGAGTGATACAACTTGAGTGAGCTCACCAGGCAAGTGCAGGACAACCAGCCAGCATGAAAGGCAGGTCCTGCCTGACCAATGTGATCTCCTTCTGCCACAGGGTGACCTGCCTAGTGGATGAGGGAAAGGCTGTGGCTGTTGTCTGCCTGGACTTTAGTAAAGCCTTTTCACTGTCTCCCACAGCATCCTCTAGAGAAGCTGGTGGCTCATGGCTTGCACGTGTGTAACTTTTGCTTGGTAAAAAACTGGCTGGATAGCCGAGCCCAGAGAGTTGTGGTGAACAGAGATAAATCCAGTTGGTAGCTGATCACAAGTGATGTTCTCCAGGGCTCAGTATTAGGTCCAGTCTTGTTTAACAACTTTATCAGTGATCTGGATGAGGGGATCAAGCGTAGCCTCACTAGAGTTTGCAAATGACAGTAGGCTGGGCAGGAGTGTTGATCCGCTTGAGGGTAGGAAGGCTCTGAAGAGGGACCTGAACAGGCTGGATCAATGGGCCAAGGCCAGTTGTATGAGGTTTAGCAAGGCCAAGTGCCGGCTCCTGCGCTTTGGTCACAACAACCCCATGCAATGCTACAGACTTGGAGAAGAGTGGCTGGAAAGGTTCCCAGCTGAAAAGGACCTGGGTGTTTGGTTGACAGCTGTCTGAACATGCGGCAGCAGTGTGCCCAGGCGGCCAAGAAGGCCAACGGCATCCTGTCTTGTATCAGGAATAGTGTGGCCAGCAGGAGTAGGGAAGTGATTGTCCCCGGCACTTGTGAGGCTACACCTCACTATATTAAGTTTTGTGCCCCTCAGTACAAGAGGGGCATCGAGTTGCTGGAGCGTGTCCAGAGAAGGGCAACGAAGCTGGTGAAGGGTCTGGAGAACAAGCCTTATAAGGAGAGGTTGAGGTAACTGGGGTTGTTTATTCTGGAGAAGAGAAGTCTGAGGGGAGACGTTATCACTCTCTACAACTACCTGAAAGGAGGCTGTAGTGAGGTGGGTGTTGGTCTCTTCTCCCAAGTTACTAGCGATAGAATGAGAGGAAATGGCCTCAAGTTGCTTCAGGGGAGGGTTAGTTTGGATATCAGGAAAAGTTTCTTCATTGGAAGAGTGGTCAGGCATTGGCACAGGCTGCCTAGAGAGGTGGTAGAGTCACCATCCCTGGAGGTGTTAAAAAACCATGTAGATGTGGCACTTCAGGGCATGGTTTAGGAGACATGGTGGTGTTGGGTTGACAGTTGGACTTGATGACCCTAGAGGTCTTTTTCAGCCTTCCTGAAAGTGAACTCAGCCAGCCTGTGATTCTATTCTATGTATTTGCCAATAAATGAAAGTTTCTGTAGAAACTCACCCCCTTCTTGTATCGATCCAGTGACTCATGACAGAGCATTGGCAGGAACATGGGGACAGTTGGCTGCCAGCCTCACAGGGCTTCAGCCCTGTTCTTATATATCAGGCAAAACAGACCATGCTTGACCTTCCCAACCCATGGACTTTTATCCAGTGATTCCCACATCAAACAAAATAAGGACTCTTTTCCCCTAAGCACTCTTTCACTGTCTGTGAAAGGTAGATAACACACAGAATTAACTAATAGCAAATGAATTGTCAAAGTGTATCTCTCCCATCCCAAATGAGAGCATTTTAGGGAAAAGAATAAGCTAATTAGATATATGTTCAAAATGTTATTGTGAGTTCTCTTTAGATGTAGATCGTATCTCCCAGGTGGAAAACAGATTGCTCATTTGTTGAGCCAGCTTGCTGAAGAACAAGTTCCTGACATTTTTTTGTTATTATTTTTATAGCTATATTCATGAAGCCTGTGGTTGATAAGTAGGGCAATTTGCATAGCTAGTTTGGATGGGGTTTGCTGTATCCCTCTGCAACACAGTTTCAAGCATTTAGAAAAGCAGGACACAAGTGCAGCTAAGTAGTCCTGCCCTACCCCATGCATTTTTAAACATATATTGTGCAACAATCTCTCATTAGCTGGTAAAGCACAGCCCTTAGAAGCACTTCCTGCACCTTTAGCTTCTTTGTCTTCAATCACTGAGATGCATGGCATTTCAAAAAGTCAAGTGGGGAGGATTAGACTCAGCTGAGAAAAATATCTTTGCAGCAGAGAGATTGCAAATATCAGTTTGAATGGGAAGCACATTCACAAAGAGGGGCAGAGAAGAAATCATTCTCTATTTGTTTCTATTATAAAAGGGAAGAGGACCATAAGCACTACATATCTGAACACAAAGATTTATCTCATAGCAATCAGAGATTACAAATGCTTTCGCTACAAACAAGCATATTGCCTCAGAAGCAACATGCTGTCAGTAAATAATTTATTAATGGCCATTATACATTTTCCTTGCTTTTTGACAGTAGGAGGATTGTTCTCTGTATCTGGTGGTGGGTTACAAATGGCTCTGGGGCAGTGGGTAATCCAAGCCCTGTCCCCCTGTGCTGGTCAGGACAGCCAGAGACAGCCCATGTAGCTGCGCTGCCCAGGGAAAGCGAGAACACCCCCACAGGTCTTAGCTTCATTCTCACATGGAAATACTTCAGAAGAGTTGCCTGAATTTTACTTGTATCAATGAAAAGAAAAAAAAATATAATTCAAGGCAATAAAAGTATAAGTAGAAAATCAGTTGATGTCCAATGTTTTAATTTCAACACACTAGAACTGTCCTGTTCTGCACTGCAATTCATCAGTAATTGGAATAAAAAATGAGGATCACTTGTTGCACCTAATTCCAAATCAATTTTGAATACATCTGCTTGATGTTAGTTATTTATCCTTTATGACATGTTCACAGTAATGACTAAATTGAGATTATAGCACATGCACATGTGACTCTTGAACTATATATCACCTAAAATCAAATCAATATATCTCTCTGAATGCCATCAGGTTAAACAAGGAGGAAGCAGACCAGCATTTTATTATCTTTGCAGCAAAATGAACAAGGTTTCAGCCAGCATGAACATCTCTCAGATGCTTATATAAGACAACTATATTCTAAAACACAGCCTCAGTCCTACCTTTTTGTTTTAAATAAGAGGTGATAGTTTTCATTTGGCTTACAGCTCTTATTCATGTATATTGGCAAAGGATTCCTTTAAGCAAGGAAAAGGCAGTCTGAACATTATTCATTATTTAGAATCCTACTGAGCCCCCGGACCAGATCAGCCAGCATAAAAGAAAAAAAGTGTATACAGCACTCACCGTCCTGAAGTTTTGAGCAAATTTCATTACTTTACATCCTTCATTTCCACAGTTGCATTTTGCTTCAGCACAAAACCCCCAATTTATTACACTTTCTACAAGCATTAATATCCTACAGCAATTCCCCATTTTGAGCTAAAATATTAAAAGAACATAACAAAGTTCCAAGCGCCTCTCTCCACCTCTTTGCTCCAGGAGAGGGGCAGCCCCCCTGCCTTCCTGCAGGCTGATGCACAACATCTGGAGCTGGCTGAGGCTTTACCTGGCACAGGGTGGGGATTGGTCCTGATGTAGCAACCACCTTGCTGAGCCAGGACTGAAAAGCAGAGGCAAAAGTAGAGTGTGGGGTATGTCACATTGTTTTAGGGGCTGTTGTGGTTTGTTGCTCTTCTCCACTGTTTCTCTTATAACACCATGTGCACAGGGCTGCAGGGAGCAGGCGGGCAGAAGGCAAGAGTAATGGCAAGGACCACTACCTCGCATAGGAGCAAGCGTGTGGTGTGATGCCTCTGGGTCAGTGGCTTTGCTGTCAGGAGGAGGCAGGGGTAAAGGCCCACCCAGGCAGTGGCAGGGCACGTCTTTGGAGAGGAGGGCAGGAGCAAACTGAGTGTATAGGCATGTGAAAGGGTTAATTAGCATCTGGCAGTAGTTACCCTCCAATATGTATCCTGAGAAAATAACTATTATTTTGGCACTGAATGCACAGGGTGGTGGCGTAATGCTTATATCATCTTCTTTATTAGGTGATGGAAATGTTGCACAAATGTATTTCTGAAACTAATTGGACTGATGCTATTCTCTCACCTTGCCTATGCAGTTTAAATAAGCCTCCCGTTAACTTAGTTGTTTTCTTAATCCAGCACTAGACTTTTAAATACTGTTACTCCTAACACAGCACTGACTCCACTGTGAATGGCTCTGCTCCCCAGGAACATTACTATATCGATAATGCGATTTAAGCTCTGATGCATACACCTCTGATACCCTCATAGGCAATTTGAAAGGCTGTTTCTTAAAAGTCTCAGGTTGCTGGAAAAATAATTCAGTCAACAGATGAAGAGTAATCTTTTCCAACAGCAAAGTGCTGCTGCAGAGCAGCTTGAGTCACCTCAGCAGTTTCTGGTCCCAATTCCCTCTGTGGGATGTTGGTGCCATCCCTGCTGAGGCACCCTGGCTCTGCTACTGAGTGTCACCTGCAGGAGGGGCCCATCAAAGGCTGTGAGTATCCTGTCAAGATAATGATGGCACATAAATAAAACTCTTAATCTGCTGTAAACCCACCCGTTATCACAGGAAGCTATAATTTAAACTTGACCCTAAAAGCTGGATAACAAAAGTAGCAAATAGTAGGTCTCAAACATTGATAACTTGTACAGGACTGAACTCCACCTGGTAAAAGATGTAAAACACAGTGTATTATGTGTCTGCAATGAAAAGAAAATATTATTTTAACCCCCACCCCTCCCCAGGCCATGGCTTCCCAGGCAGCAGGAGGCAGTGGTGGCTGGTGACCCTCTGGCACTGGGGGATGAATAGAAAATGCTGTTCCCTGGATGAAAGATAACATAAGGTCTTCCAGGCTTTTCACCCACTTACACACCCTTTTCTCCCTTCCTTATACACTGAATAAGATGACTATCCAAAGTAGCAGGTTGTCCCATTCAGCTCTCTGAGTAACATTTAATTAAGAGGAAGGCAGTGCCCATGAGGAGGACCCAGTGTTTGCCCAGTGCAGATGTTGTCATTACAGGGAGCAGCCACAGCTTTGGGCACACAGGACAGGCCGACCACTTCCCCAGGTTGCTGCATGCCAGGGAGGATCCGGGCACTTTGCACAGCATCACACTCTAATTTGTAATTGACAGTTTTCTCATGAGCGCTTCCCAGCCAAATCAAGAGATTGCTCTCCAAAGACAGGCAGCTGGGTAAATGTCAAGAGCTCAAAAAGTAAATTATAGTGCAAACAGGTTTGATATTTCTATGAAATGAAATTTAAGCATATTTCTTTTTAAAATACAGAATTTTATTTAAAGCAAGTGAAAACCTTCTATTGTGACCTTTATGAGATTCCAAACAGTGACGAATTTGGTCATTACAAATAACCTTTTCCTACCAAAAGCTTTACCGGTAGGGACTTTCTTGCAGTAATATATGTAAATTAATTTCCATCCTAGAAAACAATAAAAAATATAACAATCTTTTAAGATACCTAGAACAGTAAAACATGACAAATGAAAAACCAGTGGAAAAGGCAGTTCCACTTTAAAGTGCCACAATGCAAGATTTTATTTTGTACTGCAGCTTTCTGGAAAGCCAACTCTGTTACTCCTCTTCTATTTCAGCAGTGAATAAGTATTCCAGGATTTACCTTGCTATTTGTCTATATGATTAACCTGATGGTGAGAATGAGATCATTAGCCTGGGATTACTTGCATGTTTAGGCCTCCCATTATGCCTGTAGTGCCTTGTTAACCAAACTAAAAATATCTCAAATTTTTCATTTTTCTTTCAACTTTACACTGACAAAAATTATTCTATATATGTAAATTGGAATGAAAAATCAATGGTCACTAAAAGAAACCTGAAACTCTGAGTAATTAACCCATGGAGCTTGGAATAAGCAGTGTGGGGAGGAGAACCGAGCCGAGGCTGAGCACCAGTAACCCGCTGCCTTGCACTGCCCCCATCGAGCTGCCCTCCTCTGAGCAGCATCCCCTGGGTGCCACTGCCCAGCCCAGGGGCTCCCCTGCAGGAGGGGTGCAGAGAAGGGAGGGGGAAGGAAGATGTCCTGTGCCCTGGGGACACTGCATGAAGATGCAACTGAAGATGAACTGCCCAGGGATGCAGATCCTGGTTGTTACTGAGCCTCAGGGAGTTCAGGATCCCACCTCCCACAGGTTTTGCAGAAAACAGGCATTGCAGTGTGTGGAAGGAGCTGGGTCTCTGCCATAGTGGGACCCAAGCCTCTCTAGCATCCTTCTGGCTAAATGGCACTTGGGGCTGCTTCGGTCAGAAGAACAGTTTTCCCCAAGTACATCAATCTGACTCTGGTGTTCCCCTGCTTGTGAGTTATGGGGAACACAGATCCTACCAGACAGTAAAGTCATAAAAGGGGTGGACAAATAAAGGTGTTTTTTTTTCTTCCCAGTTCACTTCAGAGCCAAGCTGGTCCAACTCCCTCTCATCCCTGAGACCTCATTGCCAACACCATTCAGCCTGAGTAGAGAGGGTCGTTTCATCTGCCAAAATGCAGCATTTATGGCTCAAATGCAGTCAACCATGAGATAGAGAGTCAGCGCTAGTAACCAACTGCAGAAAACCAAGCAGACGCTGTTTTCAGTTAGACCAAATTAGGAAGGACAAGCGCCGATGGTGGGTCAGCGGTGCCATCTCATCCCCGCGCAGATTGTCCCACCCTGGCACAGCGCCGTCTGGATCCCCAGAGCATTCAGCCGCGAGGCTGCATCCCAGAGTGCTGTTTTATTTCACGTGCGTTGCAGCTGGAAGTTGAAGACCTACTTTGGAAGGTGTGACCGCCCACAAACCCATCATACATAGTGTCCTAGCAGACTGCCATGTCAGGTATTGCTTTTAAAGGTTCTGATTCATTCTTCACACACAATTTTGATGGCGGCTTTGTGGTCCATATCCTTGCCCCATATATCGTATCTGTCCATTTAAAAGGTAGGGTCAGCAACTGTTGCAGGAGGCAACAAAGACCATGAAGGCATGTGCAGATGACAGAAGAGGGAAGACAAACTTCTTTTCCTTCATTCTGGTCCCTATAGTTTGAGTATCACATTGTCTTTTTGCTGTAATTTGAAACAATTTTCATTAGTTAGGATTAAAAAATTGTTTAAATGTGACAGTACATTAAAAAATATTGATAACAAATCCATTCATCTTTCATACTCTAAGTATAGCCTCTTCTTTATATTGCCTAACAAGTTGTAGCATTTGCTATTTAATTACATCTAAATTAGGAAATACAATATCTGCTCCATTATTGAAAAACAGGATATAATGAAGGCTAACATGTTAGAAAGTTTCTGTAATAATTAAACATTTCATCTTACTTGATTTACTTAAGAAATATAGACTGCTGTTTTAGAAGCAGCTCTCATGTACTTCTATGAAATTAACAGGTCGAATGTTCAAGGAAATCATACAGATGATCTGACTGCATTTTTGGAGTCACTCTCCAAATCAAGCTTCCCACCTCTTATTTAGGCTAAACACCATAGTGAAGTCTGGAGAGTTTCATCATTAAAGAATAAACAGGTTTCTGAATCTGAAGTAAAATCAACAAATAAAAAGTGCTGAAATAATGGCATTAGCATGCAGGAGACAGACATCACCACGAGAACAGCACCTGGGGATGGGAAGGTATTTTTCAGACTAGGGCAGCTGTTAAAAGCAATTTCTGTCTGCAGAGCAATACAGCGGTTAATTCCCATATTTAGAGGAACTGTCTTATGTCAGGCAGGGTGAGAAGCTGCCTGTTGACTAATGTGCGTTCCCTATTGCTGACAATTGTGTAAATCACAAAATGACCCTATGGAAGGGAAGGGAGGATCTCAAGTACCACTGCAGTCCCTGGAGGAGTTTTCGCAGCGCAGCCATTGGAACAGGAGCCCCTTGGCCCTCAGACAATGACTGCAGAATGGAGGGAGTCGGTGCAGGTGATGTCTGCTGGAGATAAAAGACCCTTGAGCGTTTGGCACAGTTTGCCATCCATGCAGCTCTGTCAGAGGCTCTGTAAACAAGAGCTTCTTAAACAAATAAGATGAAAGAAGTAATCAGTGCATAAATCTCCTCACACTAAGACATTAGAGGCAAAATATTTATTAAAGAGTAATATAGTTTTCTAGCTAGAGATGATGCATGGTGCATGGAAGATATCACTTGAATAAACATTGCAGCAGCATCTGCAAAAGCAACGCGATCATCATCAATCTGTATTTCAGAAGAATGAGCAATGCCTCTATGGCCAGGTGCTCCCGTTAATAAGAAATCCTGTGGAGCATTAGGTTTAAAAATAAATATTGGGGCATTTACATCTGTGTGTTTCAGTCAGATAGGCTAACCAGATTAAAATAAATAAATAAAGGTGGGCAGAGAGGATCAGTATCAGCAAGCGGTGAAAACTAAGCCCTCGTTGCTGGAAAAACTGACGTTATTAGGGTTGTAGGGATGCTAAAGAGCCCTGAAAAAAGAGCCCTTGGAGAGCTACATTAACTGATCAGAATACTTCAATGCATAAAATACAAATTAAGACCAGTTAGGTAAGTAAAAAAGCTGTGTAAACACGGAGCCAGGCAACTTGATCGAGTTGAAGATTTCTTTGCTCATTGCAGAGGGGTTGGATGTCCCTTCCAACCCAAAGTATTCTATGATCCTATGAGTCTATGTTCCCATTGATCAGGAAAGGCCTCCCTATCCAATGCATGACACCCAGCCCAGCAGCATGGGAGCACACAGCCGGAGCCTGCTGCTGTAGAGTTTTTACAGAAAGCAGAGGTAGTGTTTCATGGGGAAATAAAAAGAGAGTAGCCAAGCAAGCCACCCATCTCTGAGCAGCTGCAATGCGAGCTGAACGCATACGGAAAATGGGGGTGTTACAAATACTACAGCCTGAAGAGGCTGAAATCAAAAGAAAACCAAAGGAATTGGTGTATGTTAGCCAAACCCCACTGCTGAGGAGTTCACAAGCAGCTGTGCATGGGGTTCTGCAGAAGTGCGCAGCGGGAGCTCGCCAGGCACCAAGGCAGATGCAGCAGCTGCGGCCCTTTGAGTGCAAGTACAGCCTTTCTCCTTTCCTGCAGAACTTCAGGAACCGAAAAACTCTCAAATTCAATAACAACTTCATACACTGACAGTAACAGTGCAATAGAAATTGAAACTTTTTGACATTGGTGTCCAGTTTATGGACCCATAAAATCAGCAAACTGTAAGACAATCCACCCTAGTTTCATGTACTACCTGCCATCTACACCTTATTAACTTCATTTTGAACTCAAACTAAAAGAAAGCTCTGCAATAGCGGCTTGTCTTCCTACATCTGCTGTTGCAAGTCTGCCAAAGCTGTAGCTTATTTCAGTATATTTTTACAACTGGAATTAAGAGAAATGTTCCAAAATCTATGTAAGAGTGCCCATTTTTCTTTTCTAACCATCTAACCGTCTAACCATCAGGTAAGAAAAAGTTCAGGAGAGAGTAGCCTGAGAGCAAAAAGTAATTGAAGTCATGTTCAGGGGGAAAAAAAAAAGGAAAAAAAAAAAAAGAAACTCTCTTTAAATAGCATAATTCCTTGAAAAATTGATCTCCAATTGCCTGTGCCTCCCTCAGATTGCTGCTTTGATCATTGCAGCCCGCTGCTCAGCATCTTCCACCTCCAGGGCTTTCTGACTGGAGCCAAGCTTGATAGAAGTTGGAAGAAATGATCACTATTTAGATACAGTTCCCTATTTTTTGAGTGCCATCAGTGTCCTTGAAGCTGTTCAAAACCAATAAAGGAAATCTTTGCCATGAACTCTGCCACTTCATAAACAGACACACAAAGATGTTCATTAATTTAGGTGAGCCAGAGGTCTAAAGAATTGTTTTAGTTTGCTTACATCACAACACTATTTTTCTCTTATCTATTTCAGTTTGTGTGAAGATTAAGGGAAAGCAGGCCTAAATTGAAACATTTTACAGAAGAAAAGACCTGGAGAAGGAGGAATTCCCCAGTTGTCTAGCTTAGTTCGATGGTCAGTTGGTTTTGCTTTCTCTTCATCATTCTCCAGAAATACTTTTTATCACCCACTTAATAACTGCTGGAGATGCATCTCCTCTACCCTTCCTTTTTTTCTTTATTCCTTCTTCTATTTTCCCCTTAACATTTTCTTCCTCTGTTAATCATTGTCATTGTGACAAATAGTTTTACAGATTAAATTGCTTTTCTTGTTATAATTCCAGTGCCATAAGAATGTTAATTAGGGTTGCTTATGTTTCAGAAGCTATTTAAAATGTACTGTAAGATCATACACTATTCTTCACCTCAGTATGCAACTCCCACCACTGCTGGTAAAAAAATAGTTCCTAAGATTTGAAGACTGTTGGGTTTTTTTAAATTTTTTTTCTTTTTTTTAAAACTGTGGGTAGCATAAAAAGAAAACAAAGTTTAGCTTTCCAACTTAGGGTCTGTCAAAGTGTCTCTGAAAGTCACAAGCACAAAAAATCAGCTCTTCCTACAGCTCTGCTGAAAATTTTCATCCCTGTCTTCCCTACAGGGGCTCATCATCACCAAATGTTTTGTGGAATAAAAGCAGTAGATGCTTGGCAAATACAGCTTGCCAAAACCTGGATTATTTTCTCTGAAGGGAGGGCTAGCTTTTGGAAATATTTTCACTCCATGGAAATGTCCTATGCCAAAACAAAACCTGTGATTGCATTTGAGGGAATGGGAATGTCTTGTGGGGTTTTTTTGGAGGGGAATGGGGGGATAAAATTGCCTTTTTTTGAGAATAGGGACTGTCTCTTTCTGGGTGCTGGCAGCAGCAGGGCTCCTCAGCTCGGCTGTCCTGGGAGCTCAGGAGCTCTGCCTTTGCAGACCTGGCCAGTCCTGCACCTGCTACCCCTCGGTCTTAGCATCTCTTCACTGCTTGTACAGATTGATGTCTCTGCCTCACAGTGATAGAAGATAAAACACTATCACTAACCTTGCTGTAAGTGGTTTAACGTGGCATGACGAGAAAACAGGTGTTTATATAGCAGGAAAATCGTAATTAAAGTTGATAGCGTTCTTCCATTGCTTGACCAAACGGGTTCCTGAGGGCTGGTGTGTCAGTGGCAAAGCCTTGCTCAGTATGCACAGCTAGATAAGGGGTAGAGAAATAGTGAATTATAAACAATCCAGCAAAAAAGCTATAATGGCAGAAAATGAATTAAAATTACACCCGGCCGTTTCCATTAAATGGAGTAGAATGCAATGTATGATACAACTCTGCGCTTGAAAGCAGGAGTGCATTTGCTGTCATTATTCTTGTAAGTTGAACAGCATAAAACAAGATATACTAATGGCAATGCTTCTGACAGTAGCTGAAATTGCCCACAGCAGCTCTCCCTACTTCACCTGGTAGTGTTACGTAAAATTAAAAGACTGGCTTGAGGAAATCTACTGGGGATTGTTCCTATTGAGTAGGAGAGAGAAAAGAAATATTCACCTAGTTTTCTTTTTCTTTTTTTTTTTTTTTTAATTCCTTTTCCTTTCATAAGAGAATACAAAGTAATGTTGTATGGAAAGGATGTTACTATGACACTGCTGAGATGTGCTGAAAAAAAGGACAGATTCATATAAATTATTTATGATTAATGTATTACGCTTTACCAGAGCAATTTAAATATAGAGATTTCAGTATTTCTTAACATTATTATGGAGATGTAAAAAAAGCATTAGCTGCAAATACTTGCTGCTAATAATCAGGTGGAACATGTAGGAGACTCTATTTGGGTGGGAAAAGGAAGAGACTAGAAAACCCCAGGGATGTGTTTGTAGTGTCCCACTTGTGGCATAGAAAGGGTTTTGGGCTCTGCCACCCAGTGTTTCTGTCAGCTGCCCAAATCCCCTCTGCACTCCTGGTTGAATCTGGTTTTGTGTGAATACATGTATTTCTTGGCAACTGAAAAGGTTAATAAAGTTAACCATGAGGTTGACCGATTTTTTTGGAGAAGCATAATTAACTCCATATATTTGTGTGTATATATGTGTATATATATGTTATACACTTACCTACTTACATATACATATTATATTTATGTATCAGGAAAGCAGCCGGTAGCTGATCCCCCTCACAGCCAGGCTGCAGGATGCAGGGCTCCCACCCTTTGGTCCCATGCACGCCACCCTCTGCACCCTGTTCCCACCCCTGCCAGACAGTGGGGACAATGTCAGTGGGGTTGTTCACATCTAAACTTCCAGAAAAAAGGAAAAAAGAAGGAAAAAACCCCAGCCTTCACTTCATATTAAAGCCAGCCTGGCAGGTGAAGTGAGATAATGAAGTGAAAGCAGCCACATGCATCAGCAATGACGTCTTGGCTAACTTGGGTACCACAGGTCACAACACATGTGGCAGATGATGGCCCTGTGCAGGTGAAGTAAACCCACATTTACTCCTTTCACTCAAATGTTTTTGGGTGCAGGGCCTGGGAAATCCTCATTTGGGTTTTCCTGGCCAGGACACAGGAGAAAAACAGGAGATGGGCAGAGCTGCCTGCGAGAGCTTGGCCCTGCCCCACCAGTGCTGGCATCCAGTGAGGACCCCTGCAACACAGAAACTTCTGTGGGGATGGGTAGGAAGAGCACCCGGCCTATGCTGACAAGTGTTGGTTCACAAACACTTACTGTTTGGTGAAAATTGGCAGTTAATTTATGCAGAGAGGAGCCGACTGTGCCGTATGGGAAGAGCTGGTGAGGGAGGCTGCGGTGTGGTTCTGGCTGTCCAGGTTTGGTACTAAATCTGCTCATAACTGGTGTCTGCAAAAAAAACAGCACTGAAAGAGGCTCAGCCTGGTGGAAAATTCTGCATCAACCCTTGACAAGCTATTGTCAGTCAAGGAAAATTACCCAGTTACAGCCAAAACTGACAAAATGGGCAGTTTAGATTTTATGAACATAGAAGAGCGTCCAAAGTACTAGTGTCAGCATTGAAAGAAAAGATAGGGTCACAGAGATTGCAAATGAATAATACCCAGGATACAACGATGGTCATAGGGAAGCTGGGGGTGTATGTAAAATAAAAGCATGCATAAAACATGGGAAAACCCCACTCCGTAAGTGTAATAAGTAAAAGTGTACCTGGTGTTGAGAAAAAATGTCTGTCAAGCTTCAGTTTGCTCTGTTATGAGCAGAGGGTCTGGAGAGGTGTACTTGGCCTTCTTGAGAAGCATCATCTGAGACCTCTGTGTTCAGCTTGCAGAAAGCTTAGTTTCTTCCCTGGGATAACCTTAGTTATAAGATTCTGCATCTCCACATATGAGTAAATGCACAAAATCAAAAGTCCATCTGTTTTCAGACTCCCTGGCTCCAAGTGATTTCTGCTACAGTAGGGCCCACCTTCAGTAAAGAGGTAGACTCATGCACTGTACCATCTGTACTCCTGGGAAGCACCAGTTACTTTCAAAACCAGAGAGGCTGAAGGTGTCCACAAAGCAACAATCTACTGCACAGACTATGAACAGGAAGCCTGCTACAGGAGCTACAGCTTTGGGTTAAAAGCTGCAACACAGCATTGCCTAAGTTGGTCACCTGCGTGGTAGCGCATAAGCAAGGAGCCAAGCAAATGTAAGGCTCACCTTGAAGGGGATTAATTACATAGCCCCTTTCTTGGCACTGCTTCACATGAGGAAAGAGAAGGCATTTTGGCATGTTAGTGGGCAGTGTGCCATCCTGCATGGGCCCCCAGCACAGCTGCACCACACGCACACCAGACGCTTGCGCCCAGAGAGGAATGGGCAGAAAGTTTCCAGGGTTATTATGCTCCATCAAATTTCCCATTCACTTCAGCCAATTACTTCCAAGGAGTTTTTGATTAAATTTACATAAAATGTACCCTCCTTCCCTCTATGACTTGTTATAACTGTTGTATTATTACTATTTCTTGCACAACCCTTTTTGGGAGCAGGGATGGTCTCCATCTGTGGAGGAACTTGCTTTGTACCCAGCAAGCCTACAGAAAGCCCATGAGAAAGCACCTGAGGATGACAAGGTGCCAGGTTTCACCCTCATCCAAGTGGATTTAGAGGTAACAGCCTTTGCAGTGAACCACTGTTATTGTTATTGTAGAGGCATGTAACTGCTGAATGGTTTTATTGTTCTCTGAGAGAAGAGATTAAAGCTAGAGCAAGGCACAATGGCAGGATTTGGTGATCTGTGTAAGATTTTACCAGGTTCATGTATGCCTGCTCATCACACAAATGTTGCCAGATATGCTGCTGCTCAGTGTCTGAGTCCCGATTTCCTTTCAAGGCTGATGGTATGGCACACCAGGCTCTAGGCTGGTGGGCCTGGGCAGGGTCCTGAGACAGGTCAAGCCCTGGTGCTCAAAGTGAGACAGAGAGGTCTGCGTGAGCCTACAAGATTGCGTGGAGGCACTGAGGGTTAAGAGCTGGTTAAATCACCTCTACATCATCAGGGCAGAAATACAAACCTAAAGGAGCAACCTACAGCACTGTTTTTCCCCATGGCAGTAGGAAAGTTCATCCAGAGAAGATTTTCAGTGCTGTGAAAGAAGGGAAGTATATTAGAAACTGAAACAGCAGAGCTCTGACCCCAACACTGTAAGCAGAGCTCTGCAGGTGTGGAGGAGACCAGCAAGTCCTGCTTCAGCAGCACCCATTCCCATTCATAGCACTTGGTCATAAGAGGAGTGATTAAACCAAAGCATGCACAATTCTGTAGCTGATGAACAAAATATAACCTGTTTGTCACAGGCTCTGCTTTACCTTTTTCCACTTTTTTTTTAAAACTGTGCATTCACAATTTAAATATGGATTGAATTTACATAATATAATCATTTCCCATCATTTTTAATCCCACTATTCTATTATGCCCATGTTAATCAGGCTGTCTGAATACATGAACATAATGATCCCTTCTAGCTTTAAAATCCATCAGACCAGAGCCCAGCTCCTCAGCAGGGCTGCCCCAGCTGGTTCAATCACTGTTGAACATGCATACGCTGATTTTCACAGCTCTGTGTCAGCCCCATGTAAGCATGCTTTCCAGGCAAAACATGAATTTTGGAATCTGGGTGTCAACCTGCCTTTTTTGTGAAAATAAAACCCCACCATCTTTAGACCTTCAACTTCATAAATGAAGCTATGGCTGCAGTTAGCATAGACTTGGTAAGGGCAGAAGAGACTCGGTGGGGAAATGTGTATGGTACCAGCAACGTCAGGGACTTTGAGTTACTGAAAACAGTTACAAGAGTGGCCAAACTGCTGTGCTCACTCACCACCCTGCCTTACTCTGCTCTGAATCAGAGCTATAGCGTAACACTGACACTTCCTCAAGTTCTTGACCTTAAAGACAGTTTTTGACTTTAGAATTTTACATATTCCAGGATGCCTTTAAAATAATTTATGCATACATTACAATGCACAATCAAACAGGAATGCCTTCATTATTTCAGATATTTTCTCTTTGTTTACAAATATAGGGTGATGCAGCAGATAGCAATCACATTCTGCTTGCTAACATAATTTCATTCTTTCCCCTGGATTTATTGTGTGGATACATATCTGAATGGACAGGAAAAACAAGGGGCAAATGAGTATGTAAGAAGAGCACCAGGTAGGGAGCACACACGGTGCTCGCAGCAGCTCTGGAGACTGCCTCCAAGGGCAGGGTGGGTGCAAGCAGCGCAGAGCAGGTGTCGGGAAGTGGCCCAGAGCAAGCAGCAGTGAATGCATGGCCTTAAGAACCCTAATAGACACTAAAAAAAAAAAAAAAAAGGAAAAAAAACCCTGCCAAACTGTATTAAATCTTCTTTGGAAAACTGTGACCCACTTCAAAACAACTCACAGAATCACTGCCAGCTGACACCAATCACATTTTTAATTTTTACTGGCCCGGTTTGTGATGATTTAATAATGTGCATTGTCAAATTCTGTCTTTAAATTTTAATTGCTAAAATTCATCTTTGAAGAATATTTTCCAGTATCAAGAATGTAAATAGAAATAGGACCCAACCAGAATAAAATGAATAATTCAGCCTTACAATATGCAAGTTTTATACTTGGAAATGAGTGATTCACTCCTACTGTATATTCAGTCATCACAAAGTGCAGACATTAAAATATGGAAAAAAATGTGAATAAGCCATAAGTATTTAATGATGCCATAAGATTAGAATTTTTTAGATTGTATTTTAATTATAACGTACCTTACAGTGCGAGTTTTATGTCCTGAGTTTATAAAAGAGCCAGCTTACTTCAAAACAAGAGAGTGCCTGGTGCCAGCTTACCGTGAGTGATGTGTTTGCCAGTCTGCCTTAAGTGGGTCATGGCTGTCTCGAAGGACTGCGTATGGATTCCCTGCTGCCAGGCAGGAGATTTGACATTGCATGCAGTGCAGGTGTTTCCTAGCGGGAGTTGCAGGACGGTGATCTGCTGGTTCCGGTGTAAGGAATGTGAGCAGGCTGTCTGTGTCTGCTCAGTGGGTGAAGCAGACTCGCTGCCAGCAGCTCTTGTGGTGTTCGTCTCTGCCGGAGGTCGGGTGCCCGACTCCACTGCCACTAAGGGGGGGACAGGACGTGATGGAAGCACCGCTGCTCTGCCCTCCATCACCTGCACGTGTCCATGCTCTCTGAAATCTCTGGGGAAAGAACAAAGTATGAAAACTTCCTCTCTTGCTTTATTGACCTGGAGGTGTAAATCTGCTCCTGCAATAAAAAATTCTAGATTTGGTAAAATTCCTTTTACTTCTGTAGCTTCTGAATTTTTGCCTTTGTCCAGTAATGAAAATACCTGTGTGCCATCTGGGGCTGAGGTGCATTCAAAGGCAGGGCAACTGAGGTTTGTCCTGAACGATGTACCTGCACCCTGAGGGAGATTGTCCTTCCTGCCCCCCCACTGCTGCAGGGTGGTTGAGATAGCTGCTGGCACAGCACCTGCTCCAGCAAAAAAGAAAAGCACATCAACACCTTGGTACGCCCAGCAGATTTTGTCTTTTCTGAACAGAGAAATAATGCATTGTGCTTGACACTACACCTATAATTTTACACCTCAGTGATTTTAATATTATGAATTACAGATACCTAATACCAGCACCCAGTGCTCTCCGAAGGAGGCTGCAGTGCTGTGGGGTTACCTGGGGCTCCGGCTTCTCCACTGCGATTCATCCTGTGCTTTTTGGATGGCAAACCTCCTGTCTGAATCCCTGATTTTCTTTACTTACAAAATTCTCTCTCTAATCACACAAAAATATGGATATAGGTGAGCTACACTGATGCATTTATGATGAGTTAATTTTCAGCTGATAGGCTGCAGATGGAAGTTCACAGATCCAGTGGTGCTCTGCAGACCCCTGCTCCTGTGTAGCACCCTCCCTGGTGCTGCAAAAGTGTCTGAGCCCACGGCCCGTGCATCGGGCACCAGTGGCTGTCAGCATTTCCACCATCTGCTAAAGACTCTTCCCATACCATTATTGCCTTCCAAAAAGTGCAGAGAGGGATCTGAAAGCATGTCAGTGCGTGGCAGCGGGTGCTCCACCACCCAGCAGAAAATGCTGGTTCTGGCAGCTGCTGGAGCCCAGTCTGACCGCCGCCACCACAGACACTTTACAAACTGTAGTGAATATTTCTTCCACTTTTCCCTTTCTTTCCTCTCTTACAACACAACAGACTGCAAAATTATGTGGGCAGGCTCCCCGTGGAGGAGCAGTGCATTTCAGTGCCCCCAGGTAAGAGCTGGCCCTGATCCCTGGCCTCTCCAGGAAACACCCCCAGCACCACCCCAGTGGAGAGGGGGCTGTGTGAAACCGCAGCCAACTAGACCAGTGTGGAAACACATCTGCAGTCTTACCTGGACTCCAGGTAGGCAGAATCAATACTCTGTAAAGAAAATGAGCAAGGAAGCTTTTATACCCAGGGCTTGTTCACTGTAAATCATTAAATTAACACTAAACTTCATTTTACAGACACAAACCGGCACTATAAACATTCAGGCTTTCAGGTTTACTGAATGAGTAGTAAGCAAAATTACAGAAAAGGGTCTGCTCTAAACAAACATAAGTATTTATAAATATAAGTGAAAATCCAAACTTATGTATTCTTATTAATTTATAAACATCTGGTTTTCCTACAGAAAAGTAAGACTTCATGCATTTTCCAAGTAACTGTAAGTTTCCAAGTAACAAACTACAGCTTGAAGACCTCTGCCAGGGTTTCCTGTTTGAGCACAGACGTGGTGTGGGTGGGTCTTGCCACTCCACTCATGTCTCTGCCACTGGCACTTGGAGACATTTATATCTACAAATAGAAGAAGTTCAAGTTAAGTGCAGCCTAAGGAAACACGGTGACGTAGGATGTTGGGGTGGTTGGCAGCTGGGAGTCAGGTCATGATGCCTGTGGCATCCTTGTTGCCATCCTCATGGCTGTCCCTGTTCGTGTGGTCATCTCTGTGGCCATCCCCATTCCTGTCCTCATCTCCTTTCCCATCTCTGTGGCTTTCCCCATGACCATCCCTGTGGTCATCCCCGTGGATGTCCCCATCCGTGTGGCCATCCTTGTGGCAATGCCTGTGGCTGTGGCTGTCCTCATGGCTGTCTCCATCTCCATGGCCACTGCCATAAATGTCCCCATGGCTGTCCCCATTCTCCTCACCATGGCTGTCCCTGTGGCTGCCCACATCTGCATGGCTGTCCCTATCCCAGTGTCTGTCCCCATGGCCATTGTTGTCCCTGTGGCTGTCCCTGACTCCACAGCCATCCCTGTGGGCCGTGCCTTGTCTGGGAGCATGTGAGTCTGGTCCCATGGGGGCCGGGCTCTGGGCACACATAGTCTGCAAAACCCCCTGCTTTGCCTGGGCTGTGGCTCCAGGGGGTCCCACCCCAGCCCCAGGCCCTGGTGTCCTGCCCGCCCGTGCCCACAGGTACACACATTCTTCAAGGAAGCAAAGGTGTCTGGCAGGACTCCCTCCCGCAGTACACTTTGCAAGGTATGCTGGATATCCAAGCAAAAAATGATGATAAAAGCTAATCAAAAGACTATCAGAAATTAATTGTTCACCTCTTTTCTATACAATATGAAAATAATTGCTGCTGTGGATCCCACAGTGTTTCATAGTACATATGAGTGAACAGGCACCCTGATAGGCAGATGTCTGATGGCAAGTTACAATAAATATTCATATACATAGTTAATAATAAAACATTTTCTTCTCTACTACTTCCGCTTTACTTATTTCTAGTTGCTGGAGAAGTAGACGTATTAGAATATTAATTTTCCGCTTTACTGGAATGATTTCAGAATCAAGTTCTGTTAGAACACCGAATGCAAATGCAAGCAGAAGGGGTGTGACTCGCACTAACCCTCTTCACTGCCCTTAAAAAAAAAAGAAAAGGTTTATTTATTTGCATTTTCTTTTTTAGAGACTTCTTCAGATTTTTCAAAAAATGTTTTAGAGAAGGTTGAAGCCAGATACGTATCGAGAGTGCAGCCTCACAGATCTGAGCATGTTATTTTCTGTCTCAGAGGCAGTGCTAGGAGGCTTTGCATTCAGGGATCTAAGGGAGACCCATCCGGATCAAAGCCTCCCCGCCTGGCCGCCCAGGCTGTGCAGGCTGGCGCTGCTCGGCGTGCACGGCAGAGCCACTCACCTTGCAGCGCAGATAACGCTGCCCCAGCACATTGTCAATTGCACTTTTGTAGCAGTCTCTGATACAGGAGCAGTAATCTGCTGATGAAAGGGGTAATCTGCTCAAAGCGAAAAGCAGGCTGAAGGTTAAATTTTGCATTTTCCACTGCATTTGCACATAGCTCATTGCAAATGGCCAGCTTTGTGCTTTCATTGAAATATGCACATTCTGCTTATTCATTTATTTATATTCATCTCCGTGGGATGAGGTATCAGAGGAAATAGCTGTTTGTTGCTTCTCAAGAAATTTCAGCTAAGCTTGTACCACAGCAAGAAAGCAGATCGCATCCCTGCTGTGGTCAAGATGCAAAGGTAGAAACAGCAACGTCCAGTGCCCTGATCGGGCTCTGCTGTCATGCAGTGACCTGATATCAAATAGAAAACTTGGGTATTTTCTTCCTCTAGAAAAAAATTGAGCAATCCTCCAAGCAGGCAGGAGAAGAACGTATCGGAAAGACTCTGATTATGAAAGCAGAAGACTTGTGTGGGTAGGACTAATGTTTAATTTTAATTAGAATATAATATTTCAGGAGGGCATTTGGTTTGTTTTTTTTTTTTTTTACATAGTTGATATTGGCTGTTTGCTCATTTTGTGGAATTTATTATCAGATCAATTGGTTTAGGCAGCTGGGGAGAAGGGTCTCCGGTACTGTTTAAGATAAAAAATGCTGGCTCTCTTCAATAAACCAAATCCAATCATTATTAAATCTTTTGGTAAATATCTTGAAGAAATTAGGTCTCCTAGTGTTTGTGCTTGTGGATGAAGGAAAGAAAGATGGAGTCAGATAGTTTTCAGGTAAGCAAACAGGGTGAGTTTGTTATTTCAAGTAATGGATAGAGTGCTACCTAAAGTCAAATAAAACAATATAAACAAAAGTTACGTACACATATATTTTTCCCGGGTACCACACTAAGTGAGAAATGCTACAGGCACTCCTGGAGCTGTGCAGAAACCATCAGAAACACTTCAAGTACAGTGTGAAAACACAGACCTGGTGATTTATCATCACCCTGCTCAAGGGTGCTGGATCAGAACCAAGCCGGGGCGGGAAAGGAGCAGTCGCCCAAAAGAGCTGCCCTCCTCACTGGGACGTGGCAGGATAACACCGTCACCCTCCTCTCTGGGGCATGGGGGGACAGGACCACCACACTGGTCCTCACATGGGATGGGGGCTGCATGCTGTGCCTGTGGTGTCCAGCCCTTCGGGACAACTTTCTGCTGCCACTGAGAAATTCAACTTTATGGGGAAAGCATGCCCAGCCCTGGCACAAGGGGCTGTACGGGATAAATACAGGGAGCTGTTTCCCTTCCAGACTTGACCAGGACACCTCTTGGGAGCCATGTTTATATCCTGGATGCTTTGCTCTGCAATTAAGCTTCAAGACTGAAGGTTGAAGCAGATACTGAAGATTGTATAGCAAACACTGCAATCCTACAAGAATTTCTGCTGGATATGGACATGTCTATCTCAGCTTGACTGCACAGCACCTGAAACGTGGTGAGGTGTTCAGGAATCCTAAATATGTGTCAGGAGAGGTGCCAGGAGGGGAGGTCCCCTGGGCACACCAAACTTGGTGAAACACATTAGGGCACAGCTAGGGTGGTGACTCCGTGCAGCCTTCTGACTTCGTGAGTGCTCCAGCATGCCCACACGTTCCCAATCCAACAGGCAGTGCAAGGATGGGTTTGCACGCCATGATGCGCAGGTGCAATGGCAGCGGGCACAGCGCCTAGGCCTGGGGCACTGGGAGCTGAGGTATGTGGACAGAATCTGGCCACGAGGCAGTAAGTCCTGTGAGCTCTTCCCTTAAGTTAACAGGATCCCCAAGGATCAGATTTAATGAGATCCCTGTGGGTGGAGGTCCTCATGATCCCCCAACAACAGCCGTGGCACTTCCAGCCCACCTCTCAAATTACAGTTGCTTTGTTGCTGTTGTTTTCTCCAAGGGTAGAAACATATGTGTATAATTTGTAATTTCAAATTATTTGTTGCCTGCACCTTTAAAGGTCTGGAGAAAGGCATTAATTACCCCCTCTTGGCTTTAGTTCCTGCAAATGTGTTCCTCATTGTCTTCCTTGAGCCAGCAGTGCAGTTGCTTCTCAGCCCAAATAGACAGACGCAATATTTCTAATATTAATACAATAGTGCCCAAATATTCTGCAGTTCCCAAGCATCTGTCACAGATGGCTCTAGAAGAAATCTGCTGCTATTATAAGATCACATTTAAAATTTTGATATCTGCTTTAAAAGGGCAAACCCTGCCAGCTGACAAATAATAAGTGGCCCTTTTGTATTCCATTCCATTCTTATCCATTTTTCATGCTTTAGCAAGGTGAAGCTTTCTAATCAAGGAAAAGTAACATGGGCAAGTGTAGACAATATATTTTGATGGAGGTTTGTAATGAATATGGTATTTATTAAGACACAAGTCATTAAAAGAAGCCTTGCATGTTTGTTGCACATTATTTTATTGATTTTTTTTAAAAAAGCATGGATCAAGGAAAGGATTATACTTTACAAGCAACATTTCTATTTCTAAACTTTAATTTGATAATGCATTACCATATTTGTTTATTTGTGTCATTTAAGGTGTTGTGGGGTTTTTCTGTACACATACTGTGAATTTTAAACTCTGGGCAAGCTTTGAAAGATCAGGACTCAAGCTGTAGAGAGTAATGATGAAAGTTTGGAGAATAGATTGAGGTCATTTCTCTCTTTTCGATCTTTTATTCGTATATGCACGTATAGGGTGATCTGACTTCTACTGAAGTCAATTATAAAGCTGCTCTTTATTGCAGCAGTGAAGGAAGAAGTTCCTTGTAGATGTAACAGATGTCAAATGGATAGTCTTGAGGGATGAAGAATCTTCTTTATCAACAGAATAAATACAGCCTGGGCATCAGCAATGAGAATTCACTCAAACCTCTTGCCAATATGTATTAATCATCGCTGGAGTTAATACACTGTGCTGAAGGCTTGGGTGAGGATGGCACCCTCCCTTCCACGTTGGTGCAGCCCTTGGATGCTCTGCTGCGGCTGTCTCCAGCTGGCCGCACAGCTGGGCAAACCTGCTGCTTTTGGAAACTTCACCACTTTCAGATTGGCCTCATTTATCAAGAAATCAGACGATGCTGGTACTTATCATTATCAATCACTGCGCATTTGGATGGCATTTAACTTAGTGATTGTTTTTACTTGACATCTGCAGTACAGCCCCTCAATTTTTTGTCTTCCTTTATATAAAAAATATATGTACTGATTTAGATAAAGTATGCATGCTCATATAGTAAAGTATTATTTTTTCTATTTAAAAAGATAGGAAAAATAAATTATTATTACACCTTCAAAGAACTACCTCAGTTGTCTGAGGTCCCGTGGCCAGGTGAAGAGCCTGCCTGCAGGGTGTCACACCAAGCCAGCAGCCTCTGAGACACAGGACAGGGTGTGTGGTGCTGGGGGCACGTGGCACCTGGTCAGCAGATACCAAAGTGCCAGCGCTACCATAAACCTACCTCAGGGAAGTGTGAGGTAGGGAGATGCATACACAGCTTTGGCAAAAGTCCTTGATTCTTACACTTGTTCATACTCTTGAGAGGAAATGATAATTACTTTTTAAAAAGTAATGGCAAGTGACCCTTCACTGGGTGATGCAGCAGCAGGAACACATGGCTGGAGAAAGGGGGGACACCAGCAGTGACACTAACCTGGGGTCCAAACCCACACCAGCCAGTTCTGCTGCTTTCCCAGCCGTGGGGTTGGGAAAGGAGCTGCTGCTGGTGACCAGTGGTCACCAGTAGTGTTGTGTGATGGGAATGCTGCCTGGCTTGTGCTTTAGATATGCAGATAGTGTTTGGATTTCTTTTTAAGGTAGGCACAAAGCTAGGGATTAAGCAGAATGTTGCAAATACAGTTTTAAATTAATTGGTTAAAAATAGATTATTGTTTTCTATATCTGATCAGAAAAGTCTGGTATAACCAAGTCTTTTGTGAAGAAATGCAGAAAAAAAAGTGTGTTACTTTAATTCTTTATCTCAGTTCAGAATAAACTCTATCATGATAGGGATGAATTGCAGTTTAATGCATGTCTGCAGGTTTTGTCTGCGGCTCCTTGGAAAGAAAAGGAAGCTTTTCACTTCTGCTAGACTAGCAGGGCTTAGAAAGGGCTGGGATAAAGGCAGATGGTGAGCGATTTGAAAGGATGTTGACCCCTACTATACTTTCACCAAGACCTGTACACTGGCAAGATTTTTCTTTTCTCTCCTGCAAGAGCTCTGTAGGTACCGAGTGATGGATCATAGCCTCTGTGTCACTGGGCACAGAAGTGCCTGGAGCATGTGTGGCTGAGAACTGGCTGGAAGCACGTGACTCAAAGTAAGCATGAAGGGAAGGCAGAGCACAGCAAACACACCACCATGAACCACAACAGAGGAGATGAGGAAAGGTTGCATTCTCTAGACTCCAGAGCTCCTGAAAAGACTCCCACCTTCCCTTCTGTTCTCCTGAAAATATAGCAAATCAAACACTATGGTCATTTTTAAAACTAATACCATTGGTAAATTAAATGAGTTGAGAATGTACAAGCTATTTTTCAAATACTAATTTATTGATATTGATTATCTGCTTTCCAAGGCTTTCTACTGCCACCCCATGCTAATAATTGCAAGTCCCTGTAATGCACTGGTGCAGGTGTTTGTTATGATGGTGTTATTAAAGGCACCCAGAGTCCATCTTGTATGGATTAAGATACTGATTGTTGGAGCTAACAATAGCAGGGAAGAGCAGAGAGTATGGTAATCAGACATCCCTTCAGATGCTGGGACTCCAAGTGCACAGCACTGGACCAACATCCTACGGGAGCGTGGCAGGCTGTGAGATCCCACCCGTGGAGAAGTGCCTTGGCTTTTTAGTCTGTTGAGCTCTTATAGCATTTTCCTAGGAGAAAATAACCCTATTCATCATCTCTACTGTCAAACAAAAGGATGCTCACATGAGAACATGCTGCTTCACTGTAAGATAAAGCCATGGCCAGGCAGGCGGTGTAAGTGCTGGTGCCAACAGGAGCTGCTGTAGGCTCTTCTGTTGGGACTAGCTGGGGGATTGCATCCCACAGCCATGGGGTTTTCTCAGTACCCCTCTGGCACATGTGTAACTGCTGTGTGAGTCATTAGCTCCTTGATGTACCGTGGACTTTTGGTTAGGACCATTAGTACAGTATAGACTGAGACTTTAGTAAATGGGATATATATGGATGAGGCAATGCATCCGCTCTTGCTAGATGCCATTGCCTTCACAGAAGTACTAATGTAATTTCCAATGAATTTTGATGAGACAGAAACATTTCCCACTCTCTGTCACATTCAAACAAAATTCCTTTGGGTCTGCAGTGTCTGGATTAAAAACCAGGTGACTGTCTAACTCTCAAAAGTATTTCATGATGAAAAATAACCTGCCTCATTTTGTCTTGGAAGCCATTATCCTCATGATGCCTATGAAGTGTCTGTTACCTGTTTGGTTTATGCTACTGACATCTTGCTTTCTGAGAACAATGTAGATTATTATCCCTAAGTGGAAGAATCATAGTGCTTTATGGAAACCCAGATCTCTTAGTGAATTTGAGATGTGTTTCTGCAAATCTGTAGCTTCCAGATTTTCATTCCAGTCCTTTGATATCCGACACTGGTTTTCTGAAGCAGCTCCCACTTCCAAGCCGTGCTTTTTAACTTGAACACCTTCATTCAGTAGCTCTTATTTTATTGCTTCCAAATAAAGATTAACATTTTTGGTTTTACCATTTTTCTAATTCTTGTTCTTTTGTTGTGTTCACTTCATTGTTCATGGCACACTCCATTTTACACTCCTAGCTAGCAAGCAGCCTTGCTATTTCACATCTTCAGGACAACAGGGCATTGATTTGTGTTAGACACTAGTTGTAAAGGAAAACACCAAAGCAGGTATGCACAACTGTGCAAAATGACAGAGATAAATAAGAACAAAGGTTAGAGAGGTCCTACGTTCTTGCTCTCATTCGGATGCCTCTGTTATTGGGATGAAACTTGCTCTTCTCCCAGAAAGTTTTTGCCATGGGAATTTGTCCCTTCCCAGTCCCAGGTGCCACCCGGGACCTGTCCGGAGGCAGTTCAGCCTAGGGACTTTAGCTGAGAGGGGGCAGCTGGGATGAGGAAAGGCATGCCGGGCTGGGGAGGGATGCCCAGGGAAGAGTGCCTGTGGCAGAGGTGAGATGCTGTGCTGGGGAACAGGTGCCAGCAGTTGGATGGGGGAGCGAGAGGGATCATGTGGGGAAGAGCAAGAGCACCATGGGGCTGTTGGGAAGATGCCCAAGAGGTGCAGAGCCATGCTGCCGAGGGGCAACTGCATGTGGTGGAGGTGGAACCAAAGCAAAAACTAAGGCCATGATAGCAATCTTTGTAGCATGGCATACAGCATCCAACTAAGTAAATTATGCATTATTTAAGAGTGGATAACATATTTCAAATAATGTATTTAACTTCTACTCTGAGCCTCCATTATTTCTGATAGGACCTCCCCAATATTTATACCCATTTATCTCCACCAGTTCCCAATACTTCTTAAACTTTGAAGTATTCATCACTTGAATTTTTAATATTTAAGACACTTTGGTGCATTCATTGTGTTGTATGTGAAAATCACTGTCCTTAGGCAGCTTTACACTCTCTAGGAGTCGGACATCCCTTGTGGAAACTTCCACCTGCTGAATAAAACTGGGCAGGCAAAAGGGTGAGGACCCAGAACAGTGTCCTGGTTACACCTGGAGGACCAGGGCAGACTCACATTAGATAGGGACAGATCCCCCCGTTTTAATGGTTCCACTATGCAAGAAAGCAGGAAAGGGAATACGTAAAAACTGTCTGAGTTCTTCAGCAGGACAAGGGAAAAAAGTATTAAAGGCACACTTGGAAACAGCCCCTGTTATGGTGTGCTACATGCCATCCTGAGCCCAGAATGACTTAAATGGAATTTGCGGTCAAACAGTGAGAAATTATATTGTCAAGGTAGCAAATGCATCAGTGGGATTTTCAATTTTACCTGATGAAATTGCATACATTGCTGAGAGAGAACAAATGCCTCTAGGAGAGAGGCTGGTTGAACTGAAGCATGCAAGTGCCCACATTCAAGAGAAATTCTTTGGCTTTGTCCTGGTCTTTGCTCTGAGTATATAGCCAATAAAACCTTAATGAGTGTTTCTGAGTTTGGGCTTGACCTTTCCAAATTAGTTGGTCAAGGATATGACTATTACTGAAGTCTCAATGACAGCAAAAGGAGTAAGCATTAATAACAGAAATACCCCAAAGCGATGACTGAGTGCTGCTCCCTGCATAGGTTAAACCAGGCTGTTAATGGTGTGAGTGGTGAGTGAAGTCTGCAATACAGCAAAAACCATCAAGGAAACTGTTAAGGGGATTGGGGACTTTCTTTTTCTTTCTTTTTTTTTTTTTTCAAGTGCGGTGGAAAGATGCCTCAGCCCAGCCATACCAACACTGCATCCCTTTCATTGAAACCTCAGGATCCATTTGGCACAACCGTGGCCTCTACTTGACAGTGGTGACAGGAGGAAAAGGACATTTATATTTGCTCTTTCATGTTGCAGATGCCTTGACCTTTATAATTAGCTTGATCACGTGATGAAGTTCTGCTGAAAGTTTGAACACTGAATCAAAAAGTCACATAAATACCTGCTAAAAAAGCAGGTATCAGAAGGCAAATAAGACTAGCTTAACAACAGCACCACATTGCTGCTATCTGCCTCATTAAAATCATGGCAGATATTGTGTCCCCAGTGGCTCTGGGAAAGAGGTTGGAGTTTCCCACAAAGTATCACTAAATAAATAAGTCAATCACACTGCAAAAATTTTGTTGCTTATATGGCTGTTTCTGATTTCAACTCAGTTTATCCATTACACCCACATTTTCCCTAGTCTTTAATGTGTCATTGTTACCTAAAATGCTTAGAGTCAATTCCTAGGCCTAAAATCTCAGAGTGTTTGGACTTGATCATTTTGGAATGTTTTATATTGAAGTTATTGTGCCAGACAGGGGGCAAGCAAGCAGCGGGCAGGAAGCAATGAAGAACAAGGGCTGGCCAGTGTTTTAGGCCAGAGCTGGAAACAGCTAAAGCCTTAGTATCAGCTGTTGAGTCAGGAAAGTAGGTCTTTCTGCTCCCCGAATGCAGCAAATAGACATCAATCACTTTCAGGCTTGACAGTGCCCTCTAGGAACTTGTAAATAACCAAAATGAAAACAAAGCAATCCAGTTCAGATTTTTTAAAAAAATCAAACTAATTTGATTAGTTTGGCTAATCAAGGGAGCTGCCTGACTGCTCTGTGCTCCTTATTTCTCTTCTTTTCTCTCTTTGTGTCATGACATTGAGCTTCACCCATTAACTTGGAGATACTTCTTCCTCAAGTCCTTTGGAGTGGGTCACTCAGCCAGGAACTGGGCACATTGGCTGGAACAGGGAGCAAGAGCCTTCCTGCCCCTTCTCCTCCTTTTCCTCCTCTCCTCCAGAACAAACAGTTGTTAAGAATAGGCTTTTTTTTGCACAAAACCTGTAGCAACAGGAACATTTTTTACTGGCTTGAGAAATCTTAGCAACAGCTCTGGAAGAAAGAGTAGGAAGGGATTATTTGGCTTTGGGACAAGGAGACCTCCATCCTCCCTTTGAGGAATCAGTTGTACGCAAGCTGATGGCTGTGGTACAGCTCCATAAGTCACGAGGCTGATGCTCTGTTTAACTGCAGCTATCAATCATTTCCTTGTTATAACCTTTTCTGGATACCAACACATAAAGGTACCTGAAGTAGCAGGCCTGCTGTGGGTAAAAACAAAGGCTATGGCATTCAGAGGAAGGGGGACAGTGAGGTGGGATTGATCCTATCACTGATCGCATCCTGGCTTCTGTGAAGGGGGCTGCTGAGCCCGTGTTTTGGGGAGTGCACGTTCCCATCCATGCAAGGATGAGAAAGGGCATCTGGTTGCAGGAAGAACTGACCGCAAATTAGTCTTGTTTTTCCTCTGCTTATGTCGTGTAGAGCAAGATAGGTGTTATAAATCTTGAAAGAAACTGTTAAAACTAATTTTTATTATGCTATATGACTTAGAAAGATATGCAAACACATTTTAAGGAGGTTATAAAGTGGGAGAAGTAGCCTAGAGGCAGAAAAGTAATCTAATCAAGGTACACAATAGAAAAGTTAATTAAGGAGCCTTGGAGAGGAAGATAAAGGAAATGGCTTAATCTGCAGCATCGCCACATACTCCCCGCAGCCCCCGTCTGCCCACCCCAGCCTTGCTGGGCAGGATGCAGTGCTGGGTGGCTGCTGGCAGCAGCTCCAGGGTGACAGGAGGTACCTCAGAAATGCCAAGGTAATGAGGGAGGGTCCTTATGGCTTAATACTTCCTAATAGCACATTCCGTCACTGTTTAACGTTGCTCTGTTGCTGACCCCCCCAGTGCATGAACACTGTGTTTTCTCTGCTGTAATCCATGAAGGACTTCCTCTCTGTTCTCCCAGCTTGGGCTGCTCTTAATTCAGCTAAGGCAAAACTGGCAAAAAAATGGCGCAACACTAGAAATTGATTTCTCATCAATGTGATTTGGATAATGTAGTCTTCTGCTGCTTTTTTTTTTTTTTTTTTTTTTTTTACCAGACCCCCTTGAAACTAGCCCCATAGCAATGCACCTCATTAAAGTACAATGTAAATCAACCTAATCTGGTAAAAATGAACACATAGTGCTGGTCCTTAAACTTGCAACAGGGATTGACTCAGGTTCATCTCCCAAAGCCACAGTGAAATCATCAGGATTTTAGAGACGCTTATCAAGTGAATATGGCAAGGGAGGAATGCAGGTGCTGCTGCTGTCTGGATGCTTGTTCAGGCTGTGCAGCATATGGAGAGGAGGTGTGGGGTCAGGGAGCTGGTGTGGGGTTGGGGAGCTGGTGTGGCTGTCCCCTGTCCCCTGTCTGCCTGTCCTTTCCTCCCTCATCCCCCAGAGGCAGCTGCCTCTTGCCTCACAGGTGAAGTTTTGGTGTTCCCATCGGACCTGGTGTATGCAACACCCACTAAACTCCTGCTCCAGTCCCATGGCCAGAACAGGTCATACCAGAAGGCACTCCCTTCTCCCTTTGGGTTTTCACCCAGGACTAAAGCTCGCAACTGTGTGCTTGGAGGATGTGAGCTTCCATAAGAACCTGAGAAACTAAGTTTTCTGCATTATTTCAGACTCATCCTGAGTAATTAGATGTTTGCCTACAAGAGCCTCTTCTAAGTAACAATATCCTTTCCTGCATTCAAGTTTGACATTTCCAGGCATTCCTTGTGAATTATTCAGAAAACACAAGCGGTCAGATGCCATCAAAGTCATAGGCCCATGCATGAGGAGGAAAAGACCCATCTCTTTCTAAGTCAAACAGTTCAGAATACAGGAGATGCAAGACAGGAGTCAAATGGCAGTTGCGTTCAGTATATAGTCATCTGGTCAAACAGCAGTTAAAGCTGTAAAACGTTTCAGCAAAACAGAGTGCTTTTACCTCCAGAGCTGCAGAGCCTTTTCCTGCAGATGGTCCCGGCTGACCTGGCAGCAGGCCTTGCCACTGCCACTTTGGGTTTGTACCCTCAGAGTCACTCTCTGATGGTTTTTAAATGTCTATTTCCAAACACAGCTCCAAAATCACTCCTAAGCCCACGTAATGAAAGCAGCGCATATTAACATGAACATAAAGATTATTTTATTTTCTTGGTGAATTTCCTCTAGTATGTTCTGACATTTCCCTGGTCATTATACAGGCACTTCCATAATTAATTTTATGTTTTTTCTTCACAAGCCTTTCTCTACTTTGAAGAACCAATAAAACATTTTTTTTGTGATTCATATGGATCCAACCTTCCAACCTGAATGCAAAACCAAGAATCACATAACACTTGGCATCTCTCTGTCCATTTCCTCCCATATCCTCTTTCGTGCACGTGACAACGCCACACAATACTCAGCTGCAAACAGTTGAACTATCCTCTGCTATTAGGTGGTAAAACAGACAGGACAATAAATATGCTGTACGAACCTAAGCACAGCAAATAATGATTGTATCACATCAGAACTCAGGGTCACTAATGAGAGTTGATTTGTGGAAAAGGTCATGAGGAGAAGGAAGATGTTTCACATGGCGAATATACATGATCATCTTCAGTATTGTGAAAGTGACTGCTTCAGGAATAAAATTAAGATGTTAGCATTTGCTGCTCTCACCTGTAAACGTGAGAGCTAAGGGAAGGTTAGCCACAGCAGCACGAGAGGCACCAGCCGCTTCTCAGCCGGAATTAGGCCATGAATAGCCAAGCTCAATCCTTCCCGTCCTTGCTGCCAGAGCTGTTATTGGCAAACCCTGCCATTGCACAGCTGCTGGCTGACACAGCCTTCGTTCAGCTGGTGCTCTGCCGTGTGGCCTCTGTCTCAGGGGAGGGTGTTCTTAAAGTTTGGTCCATGCAGAAATGCATAGAAAAATCAGTTTAAATTATCTCAGAACCCAAACTAGCTGTCATTTAAATTCTGCATTGAGTCTTGTTCAACATGCAAGTGGTCTTTGCCTATTTCAGCTTAATTTTATTCCACAGTAAGTTATATTTTTTTGTACCACTTTAAGAAGCTGATGAGCTTTAAGATTTGTACTTGAAGGGCTGGAAATTACATTTTGTTGCCTTGGCCTTTTCTTCTGTATTTCTGGAAAAAAGAGTTGACATGATTAATCTTTACCTGAAAATTGAACTTTTACTTCAGAAACCCTTAAAATAAAGTGTTAAATCAACATATTTTAGATTTCCAATGGAATATCTAGTCATGGAAGTGTTCAGTGAAAAAATGATAAGAATAGAAAATCTTAGGATTCTTTAATTTACATGTACTTGAGAAATACGGAAGTCACATTACTTACTGTCAGGAAGTAACCAAAGCTGTATTTCTACCTGATGTTTTGCTATAACTAGATTTTTTGGAACCTCATGTTATCCTATTTCGTAACTGAAACATGAAGGAATTTTTCTTATTTGTGTTCCAAGCGCAGAGGTATTTTTAGATGATTTTCTGAACTTTATTTTTCCTCTAAATTATTCTCGAAATTTTTGCATATCATACCAGGACATCTCCTTCAAAAGATATTCTGCCCCAAAATAATCGAAGTATTCAAAAAAAGTTCTGTTGTCATAGAGATGAATGTTTTAAACAGGGACACCTCAAAAACAGTTGGATCAAATTGTTATGTTAATAGGATTTTTTAAAGTAATTAGATCACAAAGATACTTTTGTCTTTTCTCATTCAGAGCATAGTGTGACACCACTAAACAAATTATTGTGAAAATAATAACTTGTTTATTTTAATCAGATATTGTCACTGGAATACTTTATCAGTTATCTTACAATTTTCAGCCATGTTCACACTGCAGAATTGTCTCACTTGATTCTTATCAACTCTGATTAATCTAATTTTCTGGGCATCTCACTTGAAGCTTCTTGCTTGCTTTCTGATCAGCTGAAATTGTGAGTTTGCTTTGATAAGGTAGCTCAAGAGAAAGCCAAGCTTTGAAGGGGATCCTCTGTTGGATTAAAATGCAGATTTCTGAGAAAGTGCCATTTGAACTTGCTAAAAAGAAACCCAACTTCTTTTTGACAGTTGCCTTTTCGTCTTGTGTCTTTTTTATGTAGCCAGAAGACTCTCTGTTGCTGTGAAGATTTCTGATGCTTCTGTTGGTAAAGCGCTCATGCATCTTCCAACTCTCCTGTCTGAGCTGTGGGTCTGTTTGCACGGTCAGGAGGTCATCCACAGATTCTCCATGCCTGGGTTGCCTGGGGAGGCTCTGGCTGAGAAAACATGCCAAATGCTGAGTGTGAGATTTCTACCTGAAAGAAGAAAAGAAGTCGCTTATTTGTGAACTAGTGTAAACGTGTCTTGGAGAAGTAAGCTCTGTCTCCATATTTCCTTTAGGATGGTTGGGTTGCCTGGGAGATACATAGGGTGCTACGGAGGCAGTCTTCAACCAAGCTGAAAAACAGAAATAGATTTAAAATAATTTTGAGTAAACAGTAGTTTCTTTCAGCTCTGTAGCCAAACAAGAAAACCTGGTTTAGATTGAAGTTAAATAGATCTGGTTCACTTTGGATTCAGATTTCATACCATTTACTGTTTGATTAAATCATTATGCCTTGCTTTAATTTACAGCAAAAGGCCAGCAAAAACATTCTGAGATAAAAAAGAAAGATTGAACTGTAACAGACAGATGGCTCTTTTTCAGGAAGAAAAATGGACCTGCTACCACCCTGTCAGCTTTGAACAAGGAACTTGGCCAATGAGCCACCCCCTTCGCAAGCAGGACCAAGTGCTCCAGGAGCTGCAAAACAAGGCACTCCCCACTGAGGACACAAACTCTCCTTTAAGACATTGTGTGTGGTATGGATATACTTTTTAAGGTTTCAAACTTTTTCCATCCTCCCTTTACTCTCCCAGCTCACAATGTACTCTATGAAAAGTTTTTGTAAACCCTTAATTTTGAAAAAAATCAGACCTAGTTCAGGTAACAGGACCTGGCTGTTAGACAACCGGCTAGAATGCAGACTGTGCTTATCTCACCTTTGCTGTGCCATACAGCTTTTTATTAATATAGTTTACCATTTACTTTTTCAAAAGGGAAAAGAACAGGTTAAAAATGGAAGGTTAAAAAAAAGGTTGAAGTAAACTAAATTATTCCATCTGATTGCATTCACAATTGCCTTTAGTCTTATGCCATTTGGAATGAGTTAGGCAAAGTCATATATTACTTTAAAAAATCAGTTAAGGGAAACACATCGTAGCACACAGCCCCTTCTAAAACATCACTGAAACCAGTGGGGGAGAAACACAAAGTGGGAAGCCATAAAGACTCATATTTCAGAGTGAAAAAGTAAACACAAAGACATGTAAGACAGCAGGTGCCTTTGAACACTGAAATCTTCATACACCCTTGGTTAGGAGAAGTAGGTATCAGGGTATGATTGGATGTCTTCCAAATCCTCTGCATTATTCCTCTGTGTACAACTCATGCTAGCAGAGCGCGAGGCTTTGTAGATGGGGAAAGTCACTGCTTCCTGGGGCCCAGAGGCACCTGCATCCCTTCTCTCCTTCCCCAGCGGATGACATAACCACTAGCTGACAGCTGCTCTCCCTTTTGCTTCTTCTCTTCCTGGCCCCACCAATTTTGTTTCCAGGCCTCAGCGAGAAGAGAAAAGTTTGTGATGTCCTCCATTCCCCCCTAGTCCTTAGCATGGCAGGTGGCCTTGGGCACTGTGCACAGAAATGGAAAATGTGAGTCAAGCTTCAGACTGATGAAGATGTTAAACTAAGAGATCTCTTTTCTAGGCTGCATCTTCTACTTGCTGTGCTGAAACCTGAAGGAAGATGCATAGTTCTAGGACCATGGCAAAGGTCTGAAGCCTAAAATGGTCTTTTGAAGGGCTGTCAGCCACACTGTGCTTGGTGAGCATCCCAAAGAGCAAGGGACACCCGGAGACCACAGTGCTAGCCTCACTGTCCTGGGGCTTGTCTGTCAAAACCCAGACACTCGCTGGCCTGGGTGAAGGTGTTGTAGAAACCCTCTGTTCCATCACAGGGCCAGTGAGACTCACCACAGCAGGAGGCAGAGGGCAGTGCCCAGTGCCTGCAGGGCACAGTGCCAGGGATAAGCGCCTTTTCTTCGTGTGCAACGCAACCGAAGGAGCTGGCACATGAATAGTTCACTAAGTGGCCATCCGTGGGCTACAGCAAGTAAAACAGTGTGCTATGTTTTCTTTGTGAGATAAAAGACAAGTTAGCTGTTTGAGGCTGTTTCTGAAGATATAAATCAGGTGTCTGGAAGGGAGTGACCAGTGCCACGTAGCGTTAAAGCAAGCTGCAGCCTTGTGCCATGCTGTCATGAGAGACCACTTTTCCGTTGCTTTATGGAGACTTCTGCTGCTCACGCCCATGAACGGCATGGGAGCTACGAGCAAAGCTGTGATGCACTGCCAGGCATACAGGAAGGAGTTTCTCTCAGCATTTGGAGCTGGAGATAACAATTTTGTGGAGTTTTGCCTCCAAGACTCTCCCTTAAATGCACAGGGGCTGCAAATGCTCAGTGTGTGTAGAGGTTGGACTCAGATGGGACTTGCACATCCTTGGTCAGCCCCAGCACTGATAACATGAGTCTGGAAGAGAGGGGACCTGTAGCAAGCTCTATTATTATTGCTACAGTCTGAAGATTCCTGATACATGCAATAGTGCAGTTGGCATTTGGGTAACTTGTCAGCACAATGCACCTACTGCAATTACACATCAAAACATGTAAAGCAGCTAATAACAAGGAAGAGGAGGAGGAGGAAGAGAAGGAAGGTCTTTCCATGACCCTTGTCTGATGACAGGTAGTCTGAACACAGGGTCTTGGTATTTCATGTCCACAGCAATAGGTGGATAATAAAAAAGCTCTCACCAATTCGAAGGCAAGCTTGGAATTGCTGTGTATGTGGAAAATTTTCAGTTACACTTTACTAGCCATGCAAGATACATGGAAAGCCTGAAAACACCATTATTGTCTGCGATGTTCTGGTGGTAGCATTAGGACAATGTAAAAACTGGTATACAGTATAAACTGTAGATCGTTATCACACCATTACCATAAATCCACTCATTTTGCAAACTGGTTTAAAGAGCTCGTGATTTCCTGTTCCAGTGGAGAAAACCTGTTTTCTGTCAGAGTATCTCCATGGCAAATCTGACTTGCTGCTGCCTGTTCAGCATCTCTTAAGTACAAACAGCTCTATAAATCTGCTCGGTGGGGGTATTTTTTGTTTGCTTTTATTTGTCTTTTGAACATAAAGGTTTCTGGGGTGAAACGGACTGGCTGCTGGCTTAGCGAGCAGAACGCCAGGCTGGGGCTTGTGCCTCCCAGGGACCAGCGTTTTCCTCCTGGAACACTGATCTGCTCTTGAATGGCAGCCAGTGCAATTAGCACCGTGTTGTTAAAAATGAGCGCACAGAGCAAGATGGCTAATGTGCAGAGAAGTTACCTTTGGAGCAGGAGGAAAATGGACAGGGACAGATGTAGCCTGACCTTCAGCCTTTAGTCAAAAAACACACTCCAGCCAATTGCCATCACACACTGTGCTCTGGTTTGCTCTGAGCAATCACTTTTCTGGAGCATTTTTGAGATGCTGCTAGCACTGCTGGGGAGAAAGCTGCTGGGCAATGGGTATCTCAGGGAGGCTGAGGAGGAGAGGCGAGGGTGCCATGGCCTGCGCTGCCTGGGGCAACAGTCGAGGGATGGAGCCCCTGCGCGGGTGCCCTTCTCCCGGGCCAGTCAGGACAGGGCCATGCCAGGGCTTGGTGTGCCTGCGCTGGGAGAGCACCCGCCTGCCAAGCAGCCTGCTGCAGCATGAGAGCTTAAATTGATGCTAACAAGAGCTGGGAAATTACTAGTTTTTAAATGACAAGACCCATACTTTGTGTCATTTTCATTTGGCTTCAGAAGAAAGACAGATGGTCACATTGTCTGTCTTATCAATAGCAAGACGCCTGTTTATGCAAACCTTTTAAGATTTAGCAATCTGTAAATCCCATGGCTGGGGTGGCATGAATCCGCATTTGTGCAAAAGGCTCTGTGAAATGAAACAAAATAGTACAAGCTGTGTGCATTAACTGTCAACATTTAAACAAACCCCCAACCCTTGGCACATATGTTGTGTATTTGCGAGGACAGGGTGAGTGAGATTCTAAGGAAAAAAACCGCAGCCACCCAAAGATCCCCCAGCCTGTCCAATTAATATTCTTTCTCATTAAAACTGCCATTAACCTGGTTGTTAAATTACCATGTTTATTAATAAAAATACTAAAACACACACATACCCTGTAATGACAGTGCATCAAATGAGAAAAAAAATAAATGCTAATTTCAAGTGAAAGTGATAAGAGGTCAACAGTATTTTATCCTGTTATTACTGCCTCCTCCATATGGTTATATTTTCCATTTTGTTTTTTCTGTGACAAGAGGTGAAGACCCAGGAATGCATGAACACGCTTAATTATTTGCAGAAAAAAACTTCTCAAACTCTTAAATTCTAAATGGAAAGGGGAAAAAACCACCCTGTTTCAGAAGCCATGGAGAGTGGGTAGGGAAACAAAAGGGGTAAAAATGCACTTTGTAAGAATGGTGTGTTTTATTCTTACCTATATTCCAGTCTTTTTCCTTAGCGACAACACAGTGAAAAAGCTGAGAAAAAAGTTACACCCAGATACAAAGCTTAACAGGTTTGGTCTCCAAAAAAGAAAACATTCAGATTGCCCAATCTCCAAGTGCAGAAGATGCTCATTGAATTACATCCTCCTGTTGCATGGGTATGTACCTGCTCTGAGTATTTGCATTTATGTTACTTCAGCTGCATTTAAGTGTTTAGAGGTGTTATTTCGGGTACAACTAGAATGTACTTTTATTTGCTAAGAACTTTTCCCATTCTACGGCCCAAATCACAGAGATGCATTTTTCATTTCACCACCCAAGCTGTAAATACTAACTCTGTGGGGAAAATGTTCTTTCCCAAAAGCTATAAAGCATATCCTATTTATGGTGTGTCCTTGTGTTGTGGTTTAACCCCAGCTGGCAACTAAGCACCACACAGCTGCTCGCTCACTCCCCCCATCCCACCCTGCAGTGGGATGAGGGAGAGAATCAGAAGAGCAAAAGTAAGAAAACCCATGGGCTGAAATAAAGTGAGTTTCATAGGTAAAGCAAAAGCCGTACACACAGGCAAAGCAAAACAAGGAATTCATTCTCTCCTTCCCATGGGCAGGCAGGTGTGCGGCTGTCTCCAGGAAAGCAGGGCTCCATCGCACGTAACAGTTTCTTGGGAACACAAACGCCATTTCTCCAAATGTCCCTCCCCTCCTTCTTGTCCCAGCTGTATATGCTGAGCATGACACCGTACGGTATGGCATATCCCTCTGGTCAGTTGGGGTCAGCTGTCCTGGCTGTGCCCCCTCCCAGCTTCTTGTGCACCTGGCAGAGCATGGGGAGCTGAAAAAGTCCTTGACTAGTGTAAGCACTGCTTAGCAACAACTAAAACACCAGTGTGTTATCAACATACTTAATCCAAAGCACAGTACTATACCAGCTACGAGGAAGAAAATTAACTCTATTCCAGCCAAAACCAGGACATCCTGTCTGATACCTTCAGCAGCAGACCTCAGAGGTAGTGTTTGTGGCAGCTGGATCACATGTGGGTCTGCACATGGCTCAGGGGCAATAACGGTGAAGACAGAACACAAGTGCATCTACTACCGACAAGGAAGATATTAATATTTTAATTAGATCTATAATTAACTAATTTGCTGTCATCAGCTCCTTTGGCAGCTAGGAAAGGCTAGTGCTGTGATTGCAAGATACTAATCACGAAGATCAGTGACAATCTCTATGAATATGGACACAAACTTTGCTGAATGTGAGCGGAATACATTAGTAAATGAAAACAACAGTTTTTTCTGAAGGGTCGCTCCTCCGTTAACATGGCACAGCACAGCACAGGGCAGTATCATCCTCCCTGGCTGCAAGAAATGGGCTGGGACTTTCAAGATGGGAGCAACATCACCTGAAAAGCGACCGAGGGGAATGACTGTTGCAAGACAGACAAAGGAGCATCCCATCAGTTTTAACCTGATTAGACAGACTCAGAAGGATTTTCCTTCCCTGCCCAGGCTCACACCTTCCCAGCTGTGCTGGATGATGCTTGTCCCTATAGGGGACATGCAGGTGGCTGGCCATCTTCTGATGCTCCACTGCTGCTAAGACACCTGATTATCTCCAGTCTTAGCTGGACATGGAAGCATCTTGAGGGGATGTCTGTGATGAGCTCCATCAGCAACAATGGATGGTCCGTGCCAGGACCCCCACCAGGACCCCATCGACTGAGCTCAGGACCATTTGTTTACCTTTAGACATGAGTAATGGTGTAAATCCCACTTATCACACCTTTGGTTGCTGTTCTCCTAAAGCCTGATGAACTCCAAGTGCATGTCCCAGTAAGAATGTCCTCTACCCTGAGAAATTTGGTCTTGTTTTTATCATTAGTCTATAATTACTATCAACTGCAGTAGATTTATTTCCATAGTGAAAAATAACCACTCACGCTGGAGGATTCTTTAGTGTATTTTGGTTTAGCCTGCATAATTTTTCACCCAGACACCTAAAAAGGTTGCCACAAGGAGTTGGAAATAACAACAAAAAGTTTTTTATTCTTTTTAGCATTATATAGCATATATAAAGCAGCACCCATGTTTAGATCAGGCAACTTAGCATTTCTTTTCTAAAAGATAGAATTTCCATCCACATCCTATTTAAATATGCTGCATTTCCTGTAAGAATCCAATTCCATTCACCTCAATAAAACTTTCTGTCACATTTTAATGTTATTTAATAATAATACTGAGACTAAAAATCTGGTTAGATGTGCTGAGTGGTATGCTAACAAAGATGTAGAAAAGCTTTAGGGAATGCAACCTAGCAAGTGGAGCCTCGCTGGGAAGACTGTCAATGGGAAAAGAAGTACCAGTGTGTTTGTGTGAAAAAGTTAATTTACTCTATAAATGAGGCAAAATAAACACATACAGTTTATGCTATTATTTCCATCAACAATGAGGTTAAATAAGTACTTGATGGGTAGTTCTCAAAGGCATTTGTGTACAGGAGAGATACTTATCATAGTGCATGATGGTTATGTATGGTAATAGAATTAAAATGAATTAAAACTCAGCTGTTATCTGTATGCTGGGGAAAGAAGCCCAAGATATGAAAGCAAAGAGGATCAATTTATGCCTTGCTAATTGGAAATTCTTAATATGAGTGAAATTATGCGAAATTCACTATCCTTTAATTTTCTTTGGTTTTCAGTACTGTGGAGATCCAAGAAGTTCAAGTCAAATGTAATTTCAACTGCCAGAGTTAGCCAGGAAAATTGCTACTGAGTAAGAAAAGAAGGGAAAAAAAACCCAAACTATCTGTAGGTGATCATTTGCAATCACTGTTCAAGGTTGCAGGCAAACAAATTCTCATGCTTCATGATTAATTACCAGCAAAGGTCAGAAGGGAGCTCTTTCCCCTCCCTTCCTCTAGGTCCTTGTTTCTACAGCTGACAAGGAAGGGAAGGCACTGTGATTAATCCCCAAATCCTTCCCTCGTTAGAGAGAATAAGAGATGACCCAAAAACTCCTTGCAGTCAACACGAACACTTCTGTCCGCCCTGAGGAACTCAAGGTCCAGATTTCAGCCATTGACTTGAGGTGAAAGGAAAAGCACTAGCTATCCTCTCAACCTAGAGAAAATCCAGTCACCTCATGGAGGCAGATGATGTGTGAATCAGACCTGTTTTTGCTTTGGAGAAAGATCTTCTTAGGTTCTTTGACAAAGATTTCTCTGTTGTGTAATATATATGCATAATGCTGAAAACTCACGAGGTTATTATATTCCTGTCCCCCTACATGTGCAGAACTCCACTTCATGTTGGCAGGAGCAAAGGACGGAGGAACGGTCCGTAGGCAAGGTAAGTTTGATTTCAAAGTGCTATACTCTGAGTTACGACTGAGAAGATATATGCGCCATTAAGTTGGGTCATGTCAAAGCAACCCAGGAATAATGCATTTTTAAAAGGTTCTTTTTATACCCTGCTATATATGTCACTGATTAAAAACCACACTTACCTTCCCAGTTTTTCTTCCCTGAAGTAGGGATAATAATCTACCTATCGAACAAAATATTGACACACTTACTTGTAAGAAGTTGTTCCTTATTCCACCCCAAGTCTAATTGTAGGGTTGATTCCTTTTGCAGGCAGTGAGTACTATTAGGCTGTGAGGTTACTATAGTAATTATTCTTGTTCTTAAATACTAGCATAAAAGCTAGAGCCAGAGTCTATTTAAAGTGAAAATTAGATCCACCCCCTGCCTGGCAGAGTTGAATTAAGAACTTTTTGTCCTGATTTTATCATACTTTCCTCCTTTTTGTCATACCTTTTCTTTCTCCCAGAGTTTTAATTTTCCAACAAACATGTAGTTTATTTGTTCTAAAGGGTGCTGGACACAACATTTTGAGCTGGGCAGAGGATCACCAGCCAGTCAGGACCATTGTGGGTAGACAAGGGGTCTGGTACTGTTGGGGAAGTCCATCAGGGCTTTCTCAAAACACTGAAAATAAAGTAGAAATATATCAAGAAACATACACTGTTATGAGTTAGTTTCTCATTCAATTATGTGCAGCAGTTGATTTTTCAAAAATGAGCTGACAGACATGTCATGCAGCTGGACAGCAGTTAACAGCTTATATTAATACTTCTGAATATTTGAGTTAGCACTGAAACCACCCCCTGCCACATTCCTGCACATGCACTGTAGCAAGTGCCAGCTGCGGGGACGTAGTGGGTGCACTGCTCAGTCAACACCTTGTGCGACGGGGTGCCTTGCACCCTCTTGGCATCTTGGGCTTGGGACACATTTTGCTTTTGCAGGAAAGCAATCAGAGAACATAATACTGTGAGTGGATTTGTTCCCCAGTAAAAAGTATGATTTACTGTTCTGTTAGATTTTTCCACTAGAGATAAACATATACCTGAGCACATATGCGTGTAGGGAGATATAAAGATAGTCTGCACCAGAACAAGTACAGTGCTCTCAACCTCATGAGAAAAACACAGAACGAATACATCAATTATGAGCATATTAATGTCATGGGAAGACACTCTGGGTTGTTTGTGGTCATCTTAATCCAATAAAATTGTCTGGGGTTTTATCTATGAATTTAGAATATGATAAAAAAATGAGTTCAGGAAACGAAGATGAAAGGATTCTTTTTTTAGACTCTCTCAGAGCTGCATATCAAATTGTTCAGAGTGGAAATCACAAGATGATGACTTCTGCCAGTCTTGCAGATTCAGGTCAAGCTGTGAAAGACCAAGTTATCTTTTTACTGGCTCTATGATGAAAGGTAAGATAAAAGTACAGCGGGGACAGAGCTGAAAGATGCCCTCTGTGTTCATCAGGACATTGCTCTGCCACATCCTCATCTGAGTGCTGGGCTGCTGCAGGGAGGGGTGACAGCTGGACCTGTGTGCTGGCCCAAACCCCTCACTCCTCGGAGGGGTGGGCTGCTGCTGGCTTTCACCTGCTTTGGCCCTGAATCATGTCTTAGGTGTGAAAAGCTTTTCTATTTTCCAAATAACCCTAGCTCTCAAACCGGTCCCATATATGTCTGGATCAGTATCCTGCCTTTGGTATTGGATGCTCCCAATGTTTTCGCATTGAAATGAACAGCACAACTTGCAAAGAAGCATTTTCTTTTAGAATTTTAATTTACTGTCTCTCACCCTCACTGAATCTATATTTATCACTGTATGTGAGAAAAAGGAAATAGCAAGATTTCTTATGATGGTGTTTATGTCCTTCCAGTTACTTAAGAGGAAGTTTCTGATTGTGATATATGCCATACCAAAGGACTTGTTCCTAAGGCTGATGGAGCCTCTTCAGTGACCCTCACTGAAAATAACTGGAAACGTAAGGTTAACAGGTCTGGCTTCTTCAGCCTCTCTCCTTGGCTGTTGGTTCAAAATTCAGACCAGCCTCACAGACCTAATTGCAGCTCCTCCTCTGCAGGCTCTTCCAGTTCAGACACATCATCCATCCAAAAACCTCTGTTCCACGTGTACCTCCTAGCACAAACAGAGAGCATGTTGTGTTCTCTATCTTCCATGACATACAAATACTTGATTTTTTAATTTACATTTGTTCTTTACAGAAAGGTAAAACCAAGAGCATTTCTCTTTACCTTCTATTTCTCTTTTTGACATTTTATCAGAAGAAAAGCAATGAGAAATGGGCATTCTCTAAAGGGACTAGGAAGTGGGATTCAGTCTCCAGCAGCAACATGAATTCAGACTGATGGAAACAGGATGTGAAATGGTACCATATTCTCAACTGCTTCAGAAAGTTGAAACTCAATGAAACTTCACGCCTTTTAAATTTTTTTAAATTAAAATAAAATAGCAAAAGAAACAATGTCATTTATCTTTCCTTTCTGTCTATAGGATATACTGTGCAAAACTAAGAAACACAATACAATACAGTTATGGATTTGCAGTTGGCCACTAGTGCTTTACCCTATACTGCTAGTCAAGCCAATCATCACTAATGAAGCTGTATGTTGCAAACCATGTGCCTGCAGCCCGTCCTCTTGAAACTACAGAAATTTATTCCCAGGAAAGCACTGTGTCCCTTATCGTCCAGAAACAGCAAGCTCCTGCAGCCTGGGACCAAGGTGTGGGCAATGCTGGTCTTCGAGGGCGATGAGAGCGTTGCGCGGGGCTGGTGTGCTCCCTCCCTTCTCCTCCTGCTTCTTGCAGCTCTGGTGCCTGCGGTCAGACCCCAGGTGTATGTTCCTGCATTTTGTACTGCTAAGCTTCATCCCAATTACGTTACTCCAATTCTTGAGGTCATCTTGTTAATTCTGTGCAATAGTCCAGCCCCCTCCTGTATTTACAATATCTCTCAACTTTGCATTGTCAGCAAATTTCCTCAGTGTAGTCCCTCTTTCTATGCCAAAGTCATTAATCAAAATTTTAAAGAAATCTAATTAGGAGCCCTGAGGAAGGTCCCTGGTAGCTTTCCATAGCCTGGCACATGTCCTCCCAAAACTGCTGATGCCCCTCATTAAAACAAATGCTTCACCCAGCTCCAGAAACACAGATGATGTAAATCAGAATCAATTTTCTGCCTGGTGTGAGGTGAACCATGGGGAAAATGAGTAAGGGCAATGCTACACCTGTGTGGCTAGGGCACAGGTGAGGTTCCAGCCCCACCTGGCTGGACTTCTCCCGGCAGGGCTGGCAGCATAGCGAAGGCGCAGAGCCCCGATCTCCATCCCTTCTGTATCCCGGTGACCCTGACCTGGCTGGGCCTGCGACGCCACAGCCGCTCGTTCGGGCGCAGGCATACATTGCCTTCCTCTGGCCTGGGAGCGGAGAGGCCTGACGCGCCGCCGGGGACGGGCGGCTGGCCTGCGCGGGCAGGGGAGGCCACCCAGCCGCCCCGGGCACGCACCAGGGAAATGGAGGTGCCCCCCCGCACCGGCTGCCCCTCCCATTGCAGGCCGGGTCCCCCGGCCCACCTCACCCTATCTGAACTGAGGCAAATGCTCATTTATTAAACCCAGAAAGTACAAAATTTAAATAAAATAACCTCCAGAGGTAGGACCTAATGATATTTAAACTAAGTAATGCCATCTCTAAATAATTTATTAAACTTCCTGCGTTAAACCTGGTTTATTACTGTAAAAGCTCTCAAGTATTTTTAATTTTTAGAAACTCACGTATCCTACTATTTGGTTTTTATGATTAAAAAAGGCAGAAACTTGTGTCAGTCACCTACTTTGCATGAGTGAAAGCAGCATGATTGTGCACATTATACCAATGAAATAAAACCATACTCTCCCATGATTTGCTGTATTATTAATAGTGCTGCCAAGCTCATTATAATCTAATTTAAAGACAGATCTAGCACAGAGATGTATGAAGGATGATCTGAGTTCAGACCCTACAGCAAATTGCTTGAATCTTGACCTAATTACCCCAGAACAGCCAGTGTTACCAGCAGTTCATATTTGGCAGGGAACTTTTGAAAATTAGCATGATCAGTGTCAGAAAATTGGCGGGGACGGGGACGACATTTTAAGTATTTGCACTTAAATGTGAAGATATAACTGTCTGTGAAAGGTGGATGCATGAATGGCAAGTGGTCCTGAACCCCCCGAAATGCCTAAGTTCTTCATCCCTGGCCCAGCTTTTTGGCAACTGGGTGCCAGGATGCAGCCACGGGGCAAGAAGGTTTCCCTTCACTGGCTGGCAGCAATTAGAGGCACTGTGACGACTCCTCCGTGCCACAGCGGCATCCGAGGGCTGGCGAGCCAAGCAGCAGATCAATGATTATTCATGCCTAAAGTTCAACTACATTTTAAAGCAGCAATTGAACTGTTTGACCTCCACCAAATGCTTTGCCTGGCTGAAAACTGCAAGCCAGAAGATAAATCCACACGTTTTAGTAAGCATTTGAGTCATAATCACTCTAGGACCCAATACATAACCGAATATTGCTCTTAATTAATGAGACAATTACACTTTGATTATGGCATTACAGTACCCATTACCATTTTTATCTATCATGACCCTCTCATACAAAGCATCCACGTTTCCTTATACGCCGCTGTATTTCTGTCTGGGATAATATTGGAAAATAATTTATATAATGGCATGGACTGGACAAGCATTCAAATCGACTGTGTTACGATCTGATCAGCTGGGATAATGAGCAGCTGAAACAGTGCAGAACTGAGTTACAAGCTTACTGATCACAAGGGAGCTATGCCCAGCTGGGGCATTAAGGTCTGTTTAGCATTTCCAGTGCCTTACATTGTGCTGAGAAGGTCACTGTGCCCTGCACCGTGACTCTCCACTGCTCCAGGACCCTGGAGTTCTTCGGATGTCCACGCCCTAATGCACACTGTGCTCACACCTTTTCATCTTCCTTGTTGGTGTACATTTTCTGTAAAACCATCTCGAATCCATTTCATCTCGACCTTGGCTATCCCCTCTGCTGCCACCGCACAGTTCCATGATTGATCTCTCAGCTGCCCAGGTGAGCAGTGGTTGCACTGGGGAGTCCCCTCCCTGCTCTGGGGGGCCAGCAATGTCCTCCAAAGCCATCCCTTTGCTTTTTTACCTAAGTTACGATCAAGCCTTTATGTAAAGGCTCTTATGAAGCTTAGCACCAAGGGAAATATGTATAAATAAATTACAATGTATATTGCCTAACGCCACATCCTTCTAAACGACTTCAACAGGTGTCATCTAGTGATGTGTAAAACATGAAATTCTCTACATACAGCTTTTGTGAAGAAAGGGAAGTTTCGTCTAGCATGTAGATTTACTATTCCTCAGTGAACTCAAATATTTTATATTTAAATTTTTTGCTTCTGCATCCAGAGAAAACAAACCAGACAATTCAAAGTGCTTCTATATTAATATTTCTTGGGTTTCCAAATGCTTATATGAGATCAAATCCACTAATATTGTACCAGCTTTCCTTTCATATGAGGTTTTTCGTCAAGGCAGATTTTTGTTCAACGAGTCAAGGAAAGTGCCCTCAATGCCATGCCGAGAGACACTGGAATAAATCAGTGAGAATGAGAAGGTAAAGCCCCAGCTGTTTGGAGCATCCATCCTCCAGCTGTCACTCCAGACATGCAGATACTATCTATAAAAGTATCTCTGATGGTTCATAATATCTGAAATATTACACACCCTGCCAAAAATACTCATTGTGTTTTACATACTGCTGTGCTATTTTACAACTCTGGAAACAGCTACCTGATCCTGTTGAACAGGAAAGCCCATCAGATGACCAATCAGCTCAAGAAAAAACTCTCTGATTGTCAGAAAGGCACTGCTTTTCAGTTGCTGTTTAACAAAAAAACAGAATCGTAGACCATTGTATTTCAACCAGCAGCTAGTGTTGCACAGAAAAGCCACCCCCACGCCCCCCTCAACTGACAACTGTATTTGATAACCATATTATGAGTACTGACGTTTTCAACAGTGGCATGCCAACATTTCAGAGAGGAATGATCAAATTTTGCACAAAGTTTATTTAAGGCGGGGAATTATTTCGGTTCTGACTTTTCATGACTTTAGAGAGCTATTCCCATAGACGCATAAACATAACCTAGTAAGAACAAAATCCTTTCATCTGTAATGAAGACCTCTAGAGAAGAACTCCAGGATGAGCTATTTGCTACAACAGACAAGTTATGGGCAATGTCTTTGATGGGCAGCTATCAATCAGTCCTTTCTGCCAGTTCTGTGAGAATTTATGTTGATGGGTATAAGTATGGAAAACTGCACAGTAGCAGGCCACTACATTTGGATTGCAGATACGGAATGTAAATAATCTACATCAATTTAGCAACAAGTAATTGGTGGACTGTTGAACAACACCAAATACCAAGCAATAGAGGCTGGATACCACACTGATTGTGGACAGTTGCCCCTTGTCTCTGAAGAGGTGGGTTCAGGTCTTGATCTTGATTGCAGATGAAAATTCATTTGGTGGCTTCATCTTCCCCAGCTTTGCCCAGATTAAACACACCTCCCCCACAGCGTTTGGCATTACCAGCCCAATTGCCAGCCCCTGTACCAGAGAGCCGTGGAAGATGAATCGCAGGCATGCGGCAGCTCCGTCATGCAGAGGTGTGTGGGAAGCCTTCCTAGCCCCTGCCCATTGGGTCTCAGGCACAAGCAGAGTTCGGGGGGTCTCTACTGCTAGCACTAAACTCACCAACAGCACAAATCTGCAGAAGCTGAAAGAGTTGCCAGGAATATGAACTTTTAAAGCGAATAAATTCAAGGGAAAGAAAATAAGATGTACAATGCATCACGGCATGTGTCAAAGGTCCCACATGGAGCCTTATGGACAGGCACAGTGCATGGGCTGGTGGTGGGTGTATGAAAACTGTGAGGACACCAATCTGTGGTGTTGAGAAAGGTGTGACAGCTCGAGGACATCTCGTGGCACTGTGTGGGCCTTGTTAGCTGGAAAGGAAATATGCATCCACAGAAAACCCTGCCCGGAGAAAAATTTTGAAATGAGAGAGCAGCTGGCAGCCACGGAGGGGTGGAAGGAGGATCCCTTTCCTGCCTGTACCACTGCCACCAGGATGTTGCCACAGAGCGCGGACAGGGATGGGACAGGGAGGTAGCACCCGCTGCTCCCGGCAGGGACAGCAGGAATGGGCAAGCACCTTGGGCTAAGCCTCACCTGTGAAAGTTGACATCAGCTGGGTGAGCGTGGCAGGGCATGGTGCAGGTGAGGCAGCCAAGGGGCTGCACAGCTGAAGGGCAGGTCTGTTAGGGGGAAGGAAAGAGGAAGGAGCCTCTCCCTTTCTCTAGAGGGGGAACACGGGGAGAAATCCAACTTTAGCAGCTTCCCGCTACAGCATCTAATACAACCTGTTTTACCACCTCTGCTCCACTTCTTTCTTTTACTTTATTTTTGGTGTGCCATCTGTACACTTGTCTGTGCAGCTCTGTCCAAATATCTAATGGTGCCATTTAACTGTTGTTCTTTGATTAGGCTGCAGGCATTAAAACTCAGGTGCACTATATCCTGGAGACACTCTGTTGCAGAAACTGGTCAGCTGGTCTATGGTCAATAGGGGTGCCTTGAGATCTAGACACTGCGGTGTAAACAAACCACCCTGCCTGGAGAAGGTCAAAAATAAAAGGTGGATGATAATATTCTGAAAGCTGCACTATTTCCACAGAGTGATGAATATTCCATAAAACAATTTGGGAAGCAGTTTATCAGGGCATTAGTAGCAGCACTTTATAGTCCTGTGCACTTCACTGTCTTTCGGTGTTATTAGAGCTGTACCTGAAAATTGTGGTGTTAATATGCTCCTCATAGTGCTGGGGTTTGATCTACTAACAAAGATCATTTGGGACTTGCAGGTTCTGCATGTGGCAGGGCTGTCTTCTGCTAGAAATAATAATAACCAACAAAAATACATGCACACTCACATTCCCAGTGTAACTAACAAAATTTTGCTAAGCAATTTGTAGATATGAGCTACAAAGCAACAGGCAAATTGCACTCCTCAGATTTTCTCATTTCCTTTCTTTTACATTTCATTATGATTTGGGCTAAAAAGTGTTTGGACAGAGGCCATAGCAGCAGTTTCCCATGGTACTTTGTGAGTTTAGGCATACTAATACTTTCAAAATTCTTATTCAAGCCACCTTTCAAAATGCTATATCATTCATGATACATGATTCTAAAATCCTGTATCTTTTTACACCCTAGGGAGGTATCACATCTGTGATCCCATGCAAACAAGAAGAATCTCATATCTGGGCCTGCAGATTTGAGAGTTTTTTTATGGAATAGCTGTCTGCGGGGGAAGGTGCTGGGAGGGTGCACTTCAGGAGATAGCTCCACGACAGTGTATACCCGAGACCACATTTCACAAGAGCCCTGCCTACAAGACTCACACAAACTGCAGATAGACCATTCCCCTGTGTATGTGTTCAGAGCCAGATTTTAGGACATTTGCCAAGATCTGACAAGCTTGCTTTGTTTCTGACATGGACCCGTCTCATATTTATGTTAGTTAAGTTAAAATACGCAGATGTCAACAACGAGATACTGCCTATATGGTGGGCTACATACCTGTCAGCAAAAGCGCATCCCCCCTGGACACCCATGGAGCTATTGCTGCATGAACAAGCATGCACATACTCTTTACGATTTCATAGTCTGAATACATGCACACATTTTAAGCCTGTGAAATAATGTCCTACCTAGGGCCAGATGTCACATTTTCTCTTTATTTCCTCATAAGGTCTAGAAGGGATAGCAGGAGCATCACACCTCTTCTCCTGTTCAGCAGCTGTTGGAGTTACAGGAGACTGAGCTATGGGTTCTCAACTCCTACCTCAAGTCCTTAGATAATAAGGGCATAATCCACCTTTTTTTCTGCCCTTTTCCCCACCCAGACTGTATGTGGGGCAGGGCCCAACAGCAGTAAGATAAACAGAGATGTACAGAGCCCAGGGATGGGGAGCGTTTGGTACTATTCAAATTAAGCTGCAAGGAGAGTCCCAGCTCAGCTGCTGTCCAGGCCCCCACAACTCAGCCTCGGGCAGCCTCGCAGCCTGTCTTCCCTGGTGGTGGCCCTGCCAGGGTTGTAGTGATGGGCCTTTTACTTCTGCCTTTGGATTTTTGGCTTTGCCCAGGTTTTTGTGGCCAGGGTTTGCTCTGCCGTTGTCTGTGACAAAAACATCAGAATTCCTCCCCGTTGCCTTGCCCTGCTGCTGAAGACATCTCTGCCTGTGGCTCATCCTTCTCCAGGAGCAGCACATGTCAAGTCTTTGCAAAAATCACCTCTGTATTGACACGTTTTCTTCACTGAGAAGGAGAAAAGTATATGTAAATATATTCAAACTATCAATTGCTGGTGACCTTGCAGTTGTGAGAAGCAATGCTATTTTTCATTTGTCAGGCATTTCAGCTATACTAACTGCTGTGGTGAGATATAGCTGAAATCTCTGCTTAAAAGTTCCCCAATTATAGTCCATATGTCCAACCATTTGCAATGAAAATGGGAGCTTCATTTCATCCATCATAGCATAAATATCATCTTTCCTGTGCTCTGCTTTTGTATCTGTTTCCTTCTCACTCTTTTTTTTTTTTAATATCAAATTTGCTTTGAAATTTGCAAGCTTTTGCAGTATCATGGAAGATTAGTGATCAGTGAGTGAAGTAATGTCAGCAGAGGAGTGGCAAGAAGTGATTTTGGATCATTAATCATCAGAGCATGCCCCACTGCTGTGCCAGTACTGTCGGCAGCATAGCCCAGAGTGACAGGGGAGCAGCAGCCAGCCGGATTTCCCCCAGGGAAGAGATGCTCACTCCTGACATCTATCCCCATTCCTCATTGCCAAGGTGGGCATGTCTTCTGACTCAAGGGGTAGCCTGAGCTTTGCTATTCCTACTGTCACCCAAACCTGACCTATGAAGTTCTTGTGCCTTTTGGATAACACAGGTACACAAAATCTGACTTATCCTTCCAGCACTTAAATTTCGCTATAAAAAATCCCACTGGTATTCCATCTAGATTTAAAGTCACTGCAGGATTTTGTCATTGTTACAAGTTTTGTCCAGAAAGTGAGTGAGCAAATTCAAAGAAGAAAATTAGATCAGGAAGTATAGAAATACTGGGAAGGACAGACCTTTCTCCTGAGTTGCAGCTGCAGGCTGAGCAGAGCTCCGGTCCTGAGCAGCAGCCACAGACCCGCTCTATGCTGACCTTGCACTCCTTTGCTGGGACAAAACCCCACCAGCACCAGGAGAAGGATGGATGCTTCTTGCATGGAAATGCCATATAACATTCTCAAGTGTTCAGGTTTTCACAAGTCTTCATTGTTATCCTACCTCTGCCCCCATAGTCAATGTGAATGTTTTTCCCCAGTGAGAGCAGAGATGGGCTAATTCTTAATCATGTTGAAGGTCCCAACTTTTCACGGTGATCGCTGATTGATTTCAAGAGAGAGACAAGTGTTAGAACATCTCAAAGCCTGCCAACAGTTCTTCTAAAGAAAACATAAATTTAAAAATGTATCAGCGACAATTTATTTCTATGACATTTTTAACACTTCTGTCAAGCACGCATTTAAATTAAAAATGAACAAGAAACTGAAATAAGAGATGGGGGTGAATTGGAACAGATCAAAGAAAAATGCTCAGTCCTTAAGCCACTGCTCCATCTCTAATTCCCTGTCCTGTGACAAACACTCTAGTGGTGAGTAACAGCCTTTGATATCTCTTGATATTTCCAAGAAGAACAAGTTACTAGTCTTGGATGTAGAATTTCTTTGCTATCTGTGGTTTGGTCAAAACTTTTAATAGCTTTTTAGGGTATTTTTGTGACAGTCATGAAAGAAAAATCGCAATCATTATACCATGGGATTCTGGGATTTATTTGCCAGTGGTGGAGTAACTTTGCTGTAAGAAGAAATAACACAGTGTGCTGGTTTTGGCTGAGTAGTCAGGGACCTTTCCAGCTTCCCATGCTCTGCCATGTGGGCAAGAGGCCAGGAAGGGCCCTCTGGAGGCAACTCCTGTCCGGAGTGAAGGAAAGGTATCCCTTCAAAGAAGATGTTACATATCGCCCAGGAAAATGGACAACTATGGAGAAAGGCATCCAGTATCTAAGGGAATTAGCTGTGCTTGAGGCAATTTATGGTGACCTGGACAATCAACGGTCATCCAAAGATCCAGAAGAAGCCCAGTACACATGGCCCATGTGGTGGAAATTTGTACGGAGTACACCATCCTCATATGCAAACTCATTGGCAGTAATGTCCTGGAGAGAGGATGAGGCACCAACAGTGGTAGAGGTGATTGATAGACTCTGGGATTACAAAGCAAATATCTCTTCCTCCCTTGCTTTTGCTGTGGAGAAACTATCCCGAGGGGTCCCGCAACTCAAGGAAGATATGTCCTACTCCCCACCTGTATGGAGTAGTGTCTCAGCTGTGAGGAATAAGTGTCCTTTTGCTCAAAGGTGAGGATACACACCATGGCCACCCTATGGTTCTACCTGCATGACCATGGAGAGGACATGAGGAAGTGGGATGGCAAGCCTACCTCGACCCTAGAGGCACGGGTGTGTGAGCTGCAAGGAAGAACAATCATTCAGGGAGGTTATTCCAGGAAAGCTGCTGCTCCAGTTTCCAGTAAGCAGGTCCCCAAACAGAGGAGTAGAAGTGCTGATTTTATTTCTGAGCTTAATAGAGAGACTCTTGATTCACATTTACAGGAAGTAAGTTGTGACTGCCATGATCAGGACTAGAGGGGTCCTGCCTCCAGCCAGGTGGAGGAAAGGGACAACCGGGTTTACTGGACTGTGTGGATCCAATGGCCTGGCACATCCAACCCACAGGAGTATAAAGCTTTAGTGGACACCGGTGCACAGTGCACCCTAATGCCATCAAACTATGCAGGGGCAGAGCCCATCAGTGTTGCTGGAGTGACAGGGGGATCCCAGGAGCTAACTGTATTGGAGGCTGAAGTGAACCACACTGGGAATGAGTGGCAAAAGCACCCCATTGTGACTGGCCCAGAGGCTCCGTGCATCCTTGGCATAGACTGTCTTAGGAGAGGGTATTTCAAGGACCCAAAAGGGTACAGGTGGGCTTTTGGTGTAGCTGCCTTGGAGGCAGAGGATATTAAACAGCTGTCTACCTTGCCTGGCCTCTCGAAGGACCCTTCTGTTGCAGGGCTGCTGAAGGTCAAAGAACAACAGGTGCCGATCGCCACCACAACAGTGCACTGGTGGCAATATCACACCAACCGAGACTCTCTGATCCCCATCCATGAGCTCATTCACCAAGTGAGGAGCCAAGGAGTCATCAGTAAGACCCACTCACCCTTTAACAGTCCCATATGGCCAGTGCAGAAGTCTAACAGAAAGTGGAGGCTAACAATAGACTATCGTGGCCTGAATGAAGTCACTCCACCGTTGAGGGCTGCTGTGCCAGACATGCTAGAACTTCAATATGAACTGGAGTCAAAGGCAGCCAAGTGGTATGCCACAACTGATATCGCTAATGCATTTTTCTCTATCCCTCTGGCAGCAGAGTGCAGGCCATAGTTTGCTTTCACATGGAGGGGCGTCCAGTACACCTGGAATCGACTGCCTCAGGGATGGAAACACAGCCCTACCATTTGCCATGGACTGATTCAGACTTCACTGGAACAGGGAGAAGCTCCAGAACACCTACAATACAATCACGACATCATTGTGTGGGGCATTACAGCAGAAGAAGTTTTTAAGAAAGGGAAGAAAATAGTCCAAATCCTTCTGAAAGCCAGTTTTGCCATAAAACAAAATAAAGATAAGGGACTGGCAGAAGAGATCCAGTTCTTACGAATAAAATGGCAAGATGGACGTCGTCAGATCCCAATGGATGTGATCAACAAAATAGCAGCCACGTCTCCACCAACTAGCAAAAAGGAAACACAAGCTTTCTTGGGCGTTGTGGGTTTTTGGAGAATGCATATTCCAAATTACAGTCTGACTGTAAGCACTCTCTATCAAGTCACCCAGAAGAAGAATGATTTCAAATGGGGCCCTGAACAACAACAGGCCCTTGAACAGCCCTTGGGCCAGTCTGGGCAGGACAAGATGTAAAGAATGTGCTCTACACCACAGCCGGGGAGAACGGCCCTACCTGGAGCCTCTGGCAGAAAGCGCCAGGGAGACTCGAGGTTGACCCCTAGGGTTTTGGAGTTGGGGATACAGAGGGTCCAAAGCCCGCTTTACTCCAACTGAAAAGGAGATATTGGCAGCATAGGAAGGGGTTCGAGCTGCTTCAGAAGTGGTTGGTACTGAGGCACAGCTGCTCCTGTCACCCCGACATCCAGTGCTGGGCTGGATGTTCAAAGGAAACGTCCCCTCTACACACCATGCAACTGATGCTACGTGGAGTAAATGGGTTGCACTGATCACCCAGCGGGCTCGAGTAGGAAACCCCAGTAGCCCAGGAATCTTGGAAGTGATCATGGTCTGGCCAGAAGGCAAAGACTTTGGAATATCACCAGAGGAGAAGGTGACACATGCTGAAGAAGCCCCACTGTATGCCAAACTGCCAGAAACTGAGAAGCAATACGCCCTGTTCACTGATGGGTCCCGTTGCCTTGTGGGAAAGCACCGGAGACGGAAGGCTGCTGTATGGAGTCCTACACGACAAGTAGCAGAAACTGCTGAAGGAGAAGGTGAATCGAGCCGGTTTGCAGAGGTAAAGGCCATGCAGCTGGTCTTAGACATCGCTGAACGGGAAAAGTGGCCAGTGCTCTGTCTCTATACTGACTCCTGGATGGTGGCAAATGCCCTGTGGGGGTAGTTACAGCAGTGGAAGCAAAGCAACTGGCAGCGTAGAGGCAAACCCTCTGGGCTGCCACATTGTGGTAAGATATTGCTGCCTGGGTAGAGAACCTGGTTGTAAAGGTACGGCATGTGGATGCTCACATCCCCAAGAGTCAGGCGACTAAAGAACATCAGAACAACCAGCAGGTGGATCAGGCTGCTAAGACTGAAGTGGCTGAGGTGGATCTGGACTGGCAACATAAGGGTGAATTACTTCTAGCTTGGTGGGCCCATGACACCTCAGGCCATCAAGGGAGAGATGCAACATACAGGTGGGCTTGTGATCAAGGGGTGGACTTGACCATGGACGCTATTATGCAGGATATCCATGAATGTGAAATGCGCGCTGCAATCAAGCAAGCAAAGCAGGTAAAGCCTCTGTGGTATGAGGGACGACGGCTGAAATATAAATATGGGGAGGCCTGGCAAATTGACTATATGGCACTCCCACAAACCCGCCAAGGCAAGCACCATGTGCTTACAATGGTAGAAACAACGACTGGCTGGCTGGAAACATATCCTGTCCCCCACGCCAATGCCCGGAACACTATCCTGGGTCTTGAGAAACAAGTCCTGTGGTGACATGGCACCCCAGAGAGAGCTGAGTCAGACAACGGGACTCATTTCCGAAGTAGCCTCATAGACACCTGGGCCAAAGAGCACAGTATTGAGTGGGTGTATCACATCCCCTATCACGCACCAGCCTCTGGAAAAATCAAAAGGTACAATGGACTGTTAAAAAGTACACTGAAAGCAATGGTGTGGCGGAACATTTAAACACTGCGATACATATTTAGCAAAAGGCACCTGGTTAGTCAACACTAGGGGATCTGTCAATCGAGCTGGCCCTGCCCAGTCAGAACCCTTATGTACTTTGGAAGGGGACAGAGTCCCTGTAGTACATGTAAAAAATATGCTGGGGAAGACAGTCTGGGTTCTTCCTGCCTCAGGCAAAGGCAAACCCATTCATGGGATTGCTTTTGCTCAGGGACCTGGGTGCACTTGGTGGGTGATGTGGGAGGATGGAGGAGTCCAATATGTGCCTCAAGGGGATTTGATTTGGGGTGAAAACAGCCAATGAACTGAATGGCATGCTGTTAATTGCTATATAATACTGTATGTCATTTCTTCTGTGATTGCTATATGCCATATCAATGATATCACAGTACAAACTTCCCAATCCATGGAAGATGAACTTTGATGAAACAAGCAAAGTGCAGCAGTGATAGAACAAAGACTGGCTTGGTATGCAGCAACCCAACACCACACACTCCATCTCTCCTGCCCTGAAAGACTGATACGACAGAGCCTGGAGTCATGGACTGGGTGAACTCAATGGACATTTTATGGACATTTTACAGGGAAGGTCCATAAACTAAGGGAATGATGTCTGTGTATTATGTCAAAGGATGGGAAGGGGAGGGGTGGTGGTCGGAAAGGTTGTATTGGATGGTGTGGGACCTGGGCATGGCGTAAATGGTGTGGAATAAGGGGTGGAGAATGTGCTGATTTTGGCTGAGAAATAGTTAATTCTCTTCACAGTAGCACCTGTAGTAGTCAGGGACCTTTCCAGCTTCCCATGCTCTGCCATGTGGGCAAGAGGCCAGGAGTGGCAGGGCCACACAGCTGACCCTGACTGTCCAATGGGAAGTTTATTCCATACCATGTGTCACCATGGCCAGTGCATTAACGGGGGCAGTTGGCACACCGAGGTTGTTGCGGCTTGGTGACTGGTGGCGTCGGGTCAGCAGGTGGTGAGCGGCTGCATCACGTGTAGTTTGTTTTGGGGTTCGTTCCCCCTTCCCGCCTGCCCCGGGTTTTGTGCCCCTCTCATTGTTTTCCTTTCCATTGCATTTTTGTTGTTGTTATTGTTTTATTTTATTTATTAAACTGTTCTTATCTCAACCCATGAACTTTACCCTTCTGATCCTCTCCCCTATCCCACTGGTGGGGAGGGAGCGAGTGGCTGTGTGGGGCTGAGTTGCCGGCTAAACCACAACACACATCAATGAAGGTGCTGCCCATTGTCTTTAAGTACATCTTAAGTATAGTAATTACATATTGATTGTATATAACTCCATCTTTATAACTGGCTTTTTAATTCTTCCTCTCCCTTACTGTACAAGAGTGTTACTGAGCTAAATTAGCCCTTCCTGAAAGTGAAAGGCCTAAGAGTAGGAAAAAGATTAGAGAGAACATGAGAAGAGGATGGGAATTAGGAAAAAGAGAGATGTTAAAACACAAGAACATGTCCTTGACTGAACTACATTTTCCCTGCCTGATTTACTCGAAGAACTGCATAACATGTCTATGCACAGGATGGAGCAGAGAGTCTAAATTTTAAAAATACTATAGTGACTTTTTTTTAGAACAGTATGGCGTTGTATGGGTTATTCATTGGTATAAACCTGGCAAAGACAACTCATGAAACAGCATTATAATGCCTGCAAAGTCTTTTTAAACTCAGAAGTTTTGCCTCACTTTTATAAACCTGGGCTGCAACACTGCTGAATTGGATTATCACAGCTTTCTGGAGCCCCATCTGGGGTACCTTCTGAGGGGTTCAGGGTATGCAGATCTCCCCAGCCACTCTGGAAGCCTCACCCAAAAATTATGCTCAAAAGTAGAAATACCCACCCATTTTTAGGCCAGCTGGGTGCTCTGGGGCTCTGGTCCATGTGTGCAGAGTCTAGACGTATAAGGCAATCCCGAGGCATGGGCAGTCAGGCACTGTGCCAGGTGTGAACCATGGTTCTCTGGAAGTCAAGTTAGGGGCTTACCAAAAATAATCCCACCGCTACCAATGATAGGAAAATTGAAGCTGATTTCCTCTCTAAGTTCTAATAAATTTAACTGAGGGGGAAGACAGACCCTTGGTTCATCAGTGTGCTTGCTGTGGTTAAGTAATTAAAGGCACATCTGCCTCTTTCAGTGAAGTTGAAATGAAGTTTAAAATACATTCTTCAGTCCAATACTGGAGATGCACTGTCATCCATATAGAAATCTTTTATTCTGATCCCTAAATATTGATGTGTTATGTATTGTTACATCAGACAAGTACAGAATAGCACATTCTACCCATTCTGTAAACATTAGCCAGTGCCATTTAATAACTTGCCCATCATTTCATATCTAATAGTGTCTTGCAGTTAAAGAATAATTCATGAGTTTATTCAGTGTAGTAAACATGTGCTTATGTATGTACACGGAGTCAAAACTCACAGTTGCATGGAAGAAAATAAGTATATTTCAATTGATCTTTACTGCGCAACTCTGATTCTTATTCTTGCAGTATTTTCTATCTGGAGGTAAAACACATTGGCTCTGTTCAACATCAGTTTGCTTCTGAGCAGGAAGCGATGGATGGTTGGATTCCTCCTGGTCAGTCTCTGTGGCTGATGCCACATGTTGTCTCCCCACATCTTTAATGTTAAACTGCTATAGGTTTAGGAAAGCAAGCCATTTGTCAAAATTGATTTCTGTGTTGTCAATGTGTAATGCCATGGTAACCTGATGGTAGACGTGTTGTTAGACTCCAGCTCAGCTGGGATTTTACCTTTCTGCTTCAAATTACATATATTAATTAAAATAACAGCACTTTCAAAATAAAAACCTGTGATATTTTGTGGTGGCATGTTCTAGAGGTCTCAAAGGACAAGGACAAGTGCTTGTGGTGATTTCTGTCTTGTGAGCATGCCCATGTGAGGGGCTGACCATGATAACTCTGGTGAACTGGAAAAGGCACTAATGATTGTTCCTACCTGATAGTTGTGGAAGGGTTTTGTGCTCATTCCAAAGGTCACACATAAACACAAGCGCATAAACACCCTACCCATAAATCTCCCTGCTGAAAAACAGAAAGAAGTTTCTTCTCAGTATTCTGGCATATCAATATGTATTGCACATATCAAAAATTAAGCTGCATTTTGGTTGTTTAAATAAAACATGAGGACATTCCAGGTGCCAGATTACATTTCAGTTCCTTGGGATGCTGGAACACTCTATGGAAAACTGAGGCTATCTAAAACAAGCCAAGAATAAATTACAACTTTAACATGAGATCCCTCAATTCACATATATTGAAAGAACAACACATGCCAAACTCCCTCCTTGACTCACGGCTTTAGAACCAGGTCATTATTGGAAACACATTTGGTTGTTTCCCTTAGGTGATTAGGCTGTTTCCTCTCAACAGCCAGGAAGACCATTGGTAAGAGGAGTCTATTACAGTCTTTAAAATCTCCAGCACCATTTGTACTTGCATACACGTGCTGCAGTGCCGAAAAATATTTCTTCTTTTAATTGGGTGCTATTCTAAGATGTTGTTTTATATTGTAAGAAAAAATAAAGTTTCTCACTTAGTTAAACTCAAAGTAGCAAATTACAGCTGAAAAAGGAGGAGGATAAGCACACATTTAGTACCTTGTGTCCTTTAGTCTCAGACAGAGTCCAACCCATAATGGTGTAAATGACCCTCTATAGACAAGATGTAAAACAGGAGCTCGGAGTAGTTGCAGTACTTAATGTTCGCTCTGTACCTTCCCTGAAGTAACAACAGAGGTTAATCTTGCTGTCCTGGCCAGATTCACGTTTGAATAATTAACCTCTGTCTCTGTCTACATTGCCTCTGTATTCTTAGTTCTCTTCTGAAAATCTTGCAGTAAATAATGTTTTCACAGCAGAGTGGAGGACATATTCTATTTCAAAGGCGAGGTGACTAATCCTTTCCACTGTGTTAAGCAGTTTGAGATCATCTGATATAAAAATCACTATAAGCATTTAATATTCTTATAGCTGTAGTGTCAGTGCTGGCTGCCTGGGAACCCGTCCCAGGAGAAAAGGGCAGAGATCAAGGAAAGTATTCAAAAGGATAATTAAATATTTAATAAAAGCCATTAAATATTGTGGGCAAGAATTACAGCCAGCATAAATCAAGATGACTCTATTGGTTGATCTATGCTGCTTTATATCACACAAAAGAAGCTGCTTTGGGGTGATCTTCTAAAAGCCATTTACATTTGTTTCTGTTATTAAGATGTCTTCTATAGCTAGGACAATGTCAGAGTTACTGTATTTCAGAATACCTAATAAGGAAATCAGTGTAAAATTATATTATTAAAAGTAGAATATTTTTACGAAGAAAATCAGTTTTAAAATTAAGTTTCATGGACTGTATGCTATGTATCTTGTGCTGCTAACAAATACTGCGTTTAATCACCATTTTTTGGTAAGGGAAGAGATTGAAACTCTTCAGCTGCCACATAATGTGAAATAGGTTAAAGCAACACAGCCCCGGAGACCTCATGAAAGCGTGCTGCTGGATTTCGGTACCAGTTTGAAAAAGAACATTGGGTATATGCCTGCCCAGTGCAGATCTGGTCCTGCAACCTACTGAAGGCTTGAGGCTTGGCAGATGTTTACTACCGTGATGAATGTTCCAACTTTGTCTCTAAGACTACATTTGAGTTTGTGGCAGTCGCTTCCCTAATTTAAAGTCAGAGCAGCATGCCTGGGCTCTGTAACTTGGCAGAGATAATGGTGCTTAACTATAGAGAGAGTTTTTCCAGATTCCCCATATCTGGCCTTTTTCCTCCAAACACCCTCCACCAGGCCACGTCATCTGTAATCCATCAGCACACAGAGAGAATAATTGGAAGTATTCTTTACAATGTATTAGCTTGCATTGTAAAAGAACGCGCCAAATTCAAAGGTGACGTGTAATAGGAATAAGTGGGATTTATTGAGGTCAAATTGATGTTACATGTCTAGGAGCCAAATGACGTTGTAAGTTAAAGTAGGAGATGGCTTTGGTTAACTCACACACCTGTTAAAGTTGTTTTTCATACTACTTTTTTTTTCAGCCCCTTGATTTTATCACATTAGTCTGTTTTAGATTCAGCAGGTGAAATTTAAGACTAATATATAGGGAGTGAATATACACTTTGGAAAATGAGCTTTTGATAAAATGCTGCTTCTTGCAATGTGAACATATGACCAGAACATGTACCACACAAAAACTAAGACTCCTCTCTTCCTATTGCTGAGCAGTCCATTTTTTCTCCCTATGCTAAGCAGCTCATGTTTTTTAATGTAAAAGGTAAAACTTGTGAAAATTTTGGTTTCTAGGCTGTTGTATTTTGACACTGAAATAGCAAATGAAAGTGATGCCTTTTTTTAAATATCCTCCTGCATTAGCCTGTGCCAGTGGGGAAGAGGAAAGAACTAAAGATGGCATGAAAAAATAAGAGTCTGTGCATATGACACAGCTCGGTGGGTGGATATTCGTCCCACAGAAGCAGGGTCACTGCTCTGTACATCCATGGCATAGTTGCACCCCAAGAAGGCAATCACCTCCCTGTCCAAGTCAGCAATTGACCCCGTTGTATTTCCCATACATCAGCTGCCAGGTGTCTTTGAAGACTGTGATTTAATGCAAGCCCTGGGCAAAGCAGGAGCATTATCCTATTTGTGTAATGTCTTTGAGCATGAAATATTAGAGACCAAAAGCAAAAGCTGAGATGATGCACTAGCAGCAGGATCTGAAGAGGCCACTACAAGCAGCTATTTAGCACCGAGTGTGCTGTAAGGTGCTCAGTTTGATGACAAATCTGTCGGTCACCTGGAGTTTATGTCAGGCAGAAGATTCTGTTGCGCTGGTAATTCTTGAAGTAGCCCACCCTGGCTAGAGTCATGGTTTCTAACTAATGTTAGGTCTCACTGTGTAGAACTGAAAGCAGACAGCAGTCCCAAGGCTGCTCTGCTGGCTGTGCAGTCCTCGGGCAGCACAGGGTGCAGGTGCCAGCAATGCGCCGAGACCTCCAGGAGTGGGACATGGGCAGGGGCCTGCTGAGCAAACTGCAAATGTGTGGTCAGGAAGAGAATGCTTATGCTTATGGGAATATGGAAACTTGAGGCATCTTGAGGACAAAAGTGCTATGAATGAGATGTTCCTTTCTTGAAAGGATCTGAAGAGGTTTAGAGTAAAACGGCTTATAGTGATTGAAAATTACTTGACTGCAATGAGCAGTATTCCTTGCAGTCATCTTCTGAGGAGCCTGGTAACACTCCTGTCAGTGATGATTCCTATGAACACTGGTAAGACAGGACAGGGACAATGTCTGGCCTTGAGGCTTCAGCCAGGGCAGCAGAACACAATCCAGTACCCAAACAGCAGGCAGCCACTGTCAGCATTGGTGTCCATTTTCCTGGCACATAGATATAATTCTACATGCTATAACTACGCCTTTGTTAGCTTGCTGATTTCTTTTGCTCCAGTGAAATATTGGATAATGACAAACAGCATACACCATCAGTGTACCTGCAGGAAAACTGAGGTCTTCATCAGAGGCCAAAGCCAAGAGAAGTACCCTGAGTGCCATACTATGACTGTGTTATAAAGAAGTCCTGACACTGCAGGCTAACCAAGATTGTATGTCTTCCTCTTCATGATCATATGTAACTTCATCTCAGGAAAAACCTCATGTGGGATAACTTCTGCCCAATTCCTGTGGTGTTTCACCATTGCTGTCTCAAGGTCACGAAGAGCACAAGAGCTGTGTTCTCCAGCTGTGGTCATTTATCCTGAATAACCATGGGTTGTTCACAAGACCTCAATCGCAATCACTAATCCAGGGAGCAACAGTAATTTCTGGGAACAGGGGGCAGCCACACAGACTCCTGGTCTCATCAGCTTTTGTTACACAGGCTGGGGGGAGAGGGAGCAAATGCGATGTAAGGTAAATCCATTTTGTGTGGCTTGGGAACCGCCGCCTGTGCAGACGAGCCAGCATCTCCAAAGGATATTTATGGCATCCTCCATATAAATATGCACATGGGATAGAGGCAAGAATATCACTTTTCATATTCTTCACACAAGTGCTTGTGCCATTAATCTTTCACAGTCATTCCTTTAGGTGCAATTTCAAGTTAGATGTAGTAAAGATATATGAATTTGCATATATGTCAATGCTATCATGTGAATATATAAAAAGTGAAAATAATATTTTTTGTGTGTTAGCTGTTGAAGCGTATACATTCAACATATGTGATTTCAGAAAACATGAAATGTATGTAGTTGATAACGGTACATTTCAGAAATACTGAAATTTTCTAAAATTTTATTTATCCTTATATTGAGAAATCACATTTCTGTCACATACCACAAATTCAGCTTTCAGCTTTTTGGCTGCTTCCTGGCAGTACATTTCATTTTTGTTGAAAGTTCGTTCTGCAAAACTGGTTGACTATCTCACAAAATTAGACTCATGACCTGATCTCTCAGATCCCTCTTTATTTTCCTCTGTACTTCTTTTTCCAAATGGAACAAAAAACCCCACCCCCATAAAATAATCTGGGAAAAAAAATAGTTTCCATGACATCCACAGATTTGCACTGGTTCTTCCATGACTGAGGGGTCTCTCATTAGTCCTCCTTCAACTGACTAGGGTTTCACTTCAGTCTATGACTTAAATGCATTAATAATTTAAGATAATGCTTAGTGCCTACCGAAATCAATGAGATTTAAGCATACGAAAAATAAGTTTGCTGAATTAAGGTGGAAATAGAATTATGTTGGTCAGTCCTGAAGCCACAAGTGAACTAGCTGGTAGGGAATGAGTTCATTTAATGTGTACAGGGAATAAAATTTGACCTTGAAATCACTGATTTTTGGAGGGGAAAAAAAGTGTAAAGCTCTTAAAAATTGAGCCTTTGAATGTCAGAAGGGTATAACATCTATTTATAGCAATGCATAAAATTTTTGAAAAATGTTCAGTTATTTAAAAGTCAATGAAAGCATGTCTGCTTTTCTGATGGAGCATGGTTTCTTGGCGGTGAGGTCAATCATATAACATCACTGATCGGAAAAATATTAAGTAATCCCCTGTAGTTAGCAGAAACTCAGGGCGTAATTGCTAATTCTCCACAAGCAGAGCACTTCTTGTTTTCTAATTCTGGTTTTCTTCTTCTCTTTCCTCTTTTCAATTTAGCAGCAGTTATATGTCAAGAAGCCTGGCTATTAGCCCCTCACTTTTAACACATCCAGTGGAGGTATAAAACCCAGATAAGCCAACATCAGCAGGAGTAGCAGGCTCCGTGCTGTTGTTACAGTGTAAAACGATACCACATTTTGGTAACTCTGATTCTGAAACTGTTTAAAATGAAAACCCTTTTCTCCAAATCATACTGTGCTTTCATGTGTGAAGATGGTGCTGGGCTCTAAATATAGCACTGCAGCTTCTTTTAAGCCTTTTTACGAGAAGCAGAGGACAGAGGTCCACTCTAAACAACAGTAAGGGGAAGCCTGCCTGGGTAGAATATAATAATGCTCTCTAATAGGAGATTGATAGATCACTAAACATCGCGCTGTGATGTCAAGAAGAAATGAATAGCATGTTATTTGGGAATTCCGCCTGCCTCCTCCAGCACGTCGGGAAGCTCAGAAGCACTAAAATGTTTGACTGAGCCTGGAAATCTGACCGCTGTAAACCAACAGTTTCATTACAGGATGTTTACTGGAGTCACATGTGAGTCTTGCCCACTCTGGCCTTTCTTTGGAGGCATTATTGCCCTCTCTGGGATGTGTAGGATTTGCCATTTATCCAAAAATCTGATTTTATCTGGTGTAGGTCATTGACTTTAGCTGGCCTCTGTATTTTCCCAGGAATAACAATCACTGCTAAGCCAGACACCACAAAAATCTCTCCTTTCACATGCAAGCACCTCCTTCCCTACCCTTTTTGTTTGTTTTCTAAATATAGGTCCCCCATCTGTTCATTTTTTATATGACAATCTGCCTTATTTCCACTTTATTCTTTACAGCATAGTCATAGTTGACACCAACAGAAATGCACTTGCATGAGAAGAAGAGGTCTGAAAAGCAAGTCTAGACCCTGCACGATGGGGTGCACCAGGAGGGTCTCAGCACAGGCCTGTGTGTCCTAGTCCCATTTGCTAGGCCTTCAGCAAGGAGTGCTGGGGACCTCACTCCCTCTTCCAGTACTCTGCATCAGGTGCAACGAGGTTGCCAATCAGTTTCAAATTCACAGAACATGTTTTATCTCAACTTGTTTTCATGATAAAGCCATTAGTGAGTGGGTTGAACACCATTTTTTGTTGCAGCCATTTTCTGTCCCACTGCCAGTGATGGAGGAAGGCGGGGTGGTGGGTGGACATGCGCTAGAGCCAACCACATCACTGACACTTTAAGGGATTAAAACATTTGTTGTCATTTCTTTCTTTAATTACTTTCAATATTTCACATAGAAGCCCTTACACATTTTTCTTCCTAAAAAGTCACTTGTTCAACTTATTTCTCATTATCTCTTTGCCCACTAAGAATCTCCATGACTTCCCCTTCTGCAAGTGCATGGAGGAAGCCATGGTTCATCCTGGCATTAGTTTAGCCTCACTCACCATCCTGCCCCACTTACTCATAGCTGGACATGGGTAAATTTGTGGTTTTGACAGAGGAAGAAGTATTGGTGACAATGAAATGGTCATAAACTTGCTCCAGCTATTCTGAATTTTTACATTGAGATAATATGAAGTTAGGCCAAAACTTCAAAACTTAATTTTCAGAGTCACCAATGAAATGTGTGGTTTCTAATTTTAAGTAATTTCAGCTTATATTTTCATTATTTTGATTAAGAAATGTCTTTCAATATGTCTTTTAGTTTCAGAGGCAAATGCTTAAGGACTGCTTAAAAAGGCAACAAAATACATAAGACAGTGTCAAAGGGTTAAATGAACCATTTTGTTTGACCTGAAATGACTTCTGGATTTCTTGGAACTGCCAGAACATTGAAAAGTCATTTATTTGCACAGCTTTAATTAAGTAACTGCCTCCAGTTATGATTTATGCTGTCATTCAGAAAATTAGACCTTCACACTGTGCTTAATTTTTGCCACAGTCCTTAAGGACAACATTTATGAAGCTAAGCTGTGGTTTGGGGTATTTCAGCTTTTAGATGCCTAGCTGGAAATGGCTTCAGATTTCCAGAAATGCCTCTGCAAATCAGCTGCCATAAAGGAGATTTGAGTTGGACACTGAAACGCTGAGGCAGAATTACTACTCATCTTTTAGAAATCCTGGACTGATGATTTTTACTGGAGCAAAATGCTGTAAATTTTATTTTGGTGAAAGTGACAGGTATTTAATGCTTTCTTCAGCAATGTAGATTCCAGTTTCATAACCACCTTTCATAGCACCACATTAAGTGACAGCACTTTTATTTTACTGCAGAATCTCATGTGCTGCAGCTGTAATGAATACTTCCTACATATTCAGAAGACTTCCCATATATCCTTTTCTATTTGCTATATTGCATTAGCTGGAGACAAAAGTGTTAGTTCTGCTGTGAACTTTGCTATTTGCGTATTTCTCCTGAAGTCTGTAGGGCTGTTCAGGTACTGAGCATTGACATCAGGATTTGTGTGTAAGACTATATGTGTATTTATATATATGTGTGTGTCTGTGTATATGTATAAAAGCCTTCAGAAATGGAGAAACAGAAGGCTGGGGTATGTCTAATGGATTGCCATAATAACAGATTCAGATTCGTACTCATCAGCTGAAAACATCCAGCCAGAAGATGAAATGAGTTTACATCAATCAAATTCTAAATTAATATGCTATTAAGGATATTGTACAATATCAAAATAACTGTGTAAGAGCTGTCAGCATTCAATACCTTTCATGGTTAGTGTAACATAATGTAATGTAGCGCAATGATAAGGTTCACTGCCTAAAACAGGACAAAACAAAACAAATAGAGAAAAAATAGCCACACCATCATTTCTCACACATTCCTCTCTGTTGTATTCTTTTTATATTCTATGCTAGTTTTTTGTACCAAGGAAAAGCATACAAGTCCCCCTTTTACCTGCATTTCTCAGTAGCCAGCAGAGCCTGTGCTCTGTTCAGCACTAATTTCTATCTCGCACTTCTAAAGAAAGTTGAAGGCTATAATCATTGCAGCAACCAGTCTAGCATTTGTGGTTTTTTCAAGCATGTGTTCTGGTGGCCAGCAACGATCCCATCGTTATGATGGGGGAAGGTACCTAATGCCAAACCTATAGCACTGGTAACTAAACCCACACTCACACTCCCACCCTAACTACCCTCCTCTTACGGATGTCCCAATGAAGAGTGCTGCAGGCTGGCAAGAGGAGAAAGGATTTCTTGGTTCCTGACCAAGGGAGCAAATCAGAAATGTCTGTGAGAGGACTGAGAGGCTGAAGACTGACAGGCTGAAGACTCCAGACTGGCAGGAGTTCAGAGAAAAATGGTGAGTACAGGTGACAAGATAGGTGGTAAACCATCAAGATCAAAAAGAACATGGAGAAATCGTGCTGGAGGCAGATGAGAAATATAGTCCTAGAGTGCAGTGCTCACATCCTCTGTCCTAGTCTACTTGCTTCCTTCAGGATCTCTTTTCTTCTTCCACAACACCATCTGATGGTCCAGTTTACATGACTGTGACATAAAACAATCTACAGAGCAAAGGCTGGAATAATGAAAAACTGTATCCTCTGCTGATAAAATCAACAGGTAATATACATCACAAATCCCACTGGACTCAGGATAATGCGGTTTAAACAACAGGAAGCAGAGAATACACACTCCTTTGGGAAAAAAAAAACCACAAAAAACAAAAAACCAAAAAGAAAGTAAAAGCTCTGTACAGTAATGACATCTGAGATAGAAAGAGCACAGTCCTCTGTAAATAATTTCTCTGACTATGTGAAGTCTAAAACCATTTTCCATATACTGTGATACAGAGATCAGAAGGCCAGGAAGGACCATATATAGCAGTTAATGTGACCTGTTGTACTAACCAAGCCATAGATTCTGGAATTAAAGCACCTCATTTGGAAAGCACACAATTACATGTCAAGAACTGCCAGTTAGCTAGCTGTTAATGCGCTGCATATTTATTATGTGTGCTTTATATTATTCTGGTTTCTTAATTAAAGTGTTATGTGGTACCAATTCAAATGCTGAACAGGTGTCCATTACAACAACGCTATTACCTTTATCCACCAAGCTCATGATCTCATTAAAAGAAGTTGTCGATTTGGTTTGACAGGATCTATTACCAGTACACCCTACTTGATTGGCATTATTTATATTACCCTTCCTCAATTTATTAATTGTGTCCCTTATCAGCTGTCCCATTATTTTTCCTGGCACCACTGGCAGTCTGTCAGCCCTGTGCTGCCTGTGCCGTGCTGCGTGCCCCATGCACGTCAGCATAGGGCATAGATCCGTTAAAATTATTTTGATTTATTTGGAGGTTTTGGCTTTTAAAGGTCAGGCTTAGTAGCATCTTTCTAATGTATGTCCTGAGTTAATACTGGGATGAGAAGTGCTTTGTCTACCTCTGGTATGACCATGTCATCCGGCTTTCTTCCAGGTGTAGACCTGCCACAGTTATTGGATTCTCCTAACTTTTCTACTTGGAAAGGTTTCAATTTCCATCTCAGAATAGACTAATCCCATAACTGAAATTGTTTTCATTCATAATATTCATTAGAAAAGCCATTTTTATTGTTCTGACTCCTGTTAGATACTGATTTTTCTGTCCTTCGCTTCCCTTAGTATTATTCTCAATTTCTACCCCCCATGCATATTCATTACTATTCACTTTCCCTTTACTCCATTTGCTTTTCATATAAATGTTTTCAGTTTTTCTGTAGATCAGTTGAAATGTCTTTGGCTCAGATTTTTTTTTTTCAGGGAGTATAGCCTTCTTTCTTCATCATACCACATAGTGACCTTTTGAAGGACTTCAGGATGTTTTTATTAAATGGATCATAACTGTTTTCAGAATTTTAATGATTTGTTTACATTATGAAGTCTGCACTTCATTTTAATAACATTTATTATTGCAGGCAGGCTGTGATTACTTGAATCCAAGCTGGCACACTTTTCTGGTGTTCTAAATTTCTCCTTAACTGTTAAATGAGGCCTGATAAAAAGTTTTCCTGTATTACTCCCTCTTCTGCTCAGGGGTGTTAGACTTGCCCAGAGTTGCACCAGTACCAGGAGATTTCCAGACTATGTTCCTTAGACCGAAGTTCCTCATGCTAATGCAGTGTCCTCGGCAGAAGACACTTGTGGTTTGGTATCTGTGGTCTCTCAGACCATAATTTTTTTCAGAGCCATTAGTGACTTCAGAAAATAAGAATTCCAGAGTCTTCTGCTTTCTGTCCTCTGCTTCCATTGAGACTTCTCAGAGACTCCCACCACCACCTTCTTTATTTCCACTGTCTTTGAATCACCCCTTACCAGCAAACAGACCAATTGCACCCATAGGTCGTGGAGTATTCGTCTTTTAAAACTGACCTCATTTTAGGGGGACATTGTCTTGATGAAGTCTGCACACCTTTGAAACCATTCTTCTCCTTCTCAGTTATTGTAAAATCCCTATCAGGAACTCTGTGAACCCTGATGGGTTTTCTGTTCTTCCCCCTGCATCTCCACAGCTGTCTGGCTTTGAACGCATGTCTATGCCAAGGTGAGAGCAGTTTGCATCCTCTTGCACAGATGAACTTGAAATAGCAGAAAAGTAGGAATTGGAAGTAAAATAAAAGCTATAGTTTTATTAGAAAAAAATACAGTTGTATGTTAATTTCTAAGATTTTGTACTGGATCACATTTTATTGCGTTTTTGGTTTCCTGTTAATGTAGGGTTTAACATGCCAAATTCTAAGCAGTAATAACTGTATGTTAACTAGGAAATAAATACAATAAATAAAACGTTGCCACTCTGATTATCTTCTATGTACTATCAGAAGTAAAAAAAGCACTTGACAGAAAACTTTGAAGGTTCCTTTTCTCCTCCCCTTCAAAGGATCTGGACAGTTTCACCTTGGATGTATGACCTTGTTTCTTGGTTTTAAAGACTGGCATTTCATTAAAGCTGCCCTTGCTTGAGTAATTGTTGTTGGGGATAAAGACAACTGCAAATTCTGAGGCAGTGAATTGGTAAAAGCAATACAAATTCTTTAGTGTCAGTATATATCATGCTTAAAATGGGATTTGTGATCTGATTTTGTATCGTTTGGAAGCATGTAAGGGGGTTTTACTGGTTGAATTAACACACAAGATAGTATAAGAAGCATTTTGATTAAACTCGTAGTCAAATAATATAAAGAAAATTCTACCTTTATATGAAATGCTGTACATAAAATTATTCAGGTATCACATTGACGAAGGAGAATTCAGTGAGTATGGAATCGGCCCAAAGTTTCCTCCATGAATTGGTATATTTTCATAGTATGCAGTTTTTTAAGAGTGACATTTAATAATGTACATGAATAATTGCTTGAGTTTACTGCTCTTTACTTCTTTAAAATCCAGGAATCCAGGACAGTAAGAGCTCTGATATTTTGTTTAATAAGAAAATAATTATTTTCACTATAAAGGTTGAAACAAAATAAGTGATCCTTACTTATAATTTGATAATGTCTTTGCTGCATCTCTGCTGTATTTAAATTCTTAACATTATCATTTCAATTACATTTGTGCAGACTCTAAAAAGAGGACTTAAAAGGGGAGTTATTAATTTTGCTAAGCAACGTGTTTTAAAACAAGTCCTCACAGTCTATACTGCAGTAGCTGAAGATCTACTAAGACAAACAGTGTCTACACTGCACTTCAGACGCATCAGGTGGGAAGAGTTTTTAAGGGTCCCCCACAGGAATCAAGACCCAGTTGGGTGTTTGCTGAGAGCACAGTGCTGGGATCTGGCTATGCCATAGGCCACAACATCAGCTTAAATTTAACAGGGCAGCGTGCTCTTCAGGAGCTGCCAACAGTGCGGGGAAATGCCTTTCTGTCTGCAGTGGTTTTGCAAAGAGCATGCAGCAGGAATAGGAAGAGTCAAGGCTCGCGCATCCTCAAACATCCAGAGAGGACCAGGGGGAGCATCACTGTAGCAGATACACATCTTCTAAAGGCAAGCCCGGAGAAGGATGCGTTAGCTCAGTCCCGCTGGGCGTCTGCTGTGTTAGTGCTTGCTCATCTCTGCAGAGCCAAAAAAAATTGATCTTGTTTGACATTAGACTGTGACAAAATAGTCTGCATAGTATTCTGCTGTGTATGACTTCACATCAGAGCAGACATTTTGCAGACTCTAGTATCCATGGTAAAGCGACCTACACAAATTTCTGAACTCTTAATACCTTGCAGACAGCCATGTGCTTAGAGCAAAACTAACCAACTTGAGTTCAGCTGAGAGCTATGAGCATCACGGCAGTCCCAGGCACAATGCAAGCCAGCCGCGAGTGTGTTTATCCTCATCCATGCCTTGGTTTTGCAGCTTGCAGTGAGTCCCACACTGCCACAATTTCCCACTGCTTCCCGTGTCTTGCTGGAGTGCTCAGAAATAACTAAGTAAATTTATATGAGCAGCAATCTCCCCTTTCACTACCATGTGGGCATCTCCAGGCTCTGGAGACAAATAGACTTCCAGAGGAAAATGCCAAATGTAGGCATTAATAATAATGCCGTGTCTGACGGGTTTTCCTCAATTTGCAATACAGCAAAACACGGTAGAGAAACAATTCATTTTGTATTTATGTTTCAGCATTCCAGAGAAAACTAGAAAGTCGATTTTGGGTCAATGCTAAGATTTTATGTCAAAATATATTTTAATTGGAATTATCCAAATAATTGGTTATTATTTGATTTTTAATGACATTATTTATTACCTTATTCTATAAGTGGATTTGAATGAAAGGGGTTTGTTGTTGTATTACTATTTTTTTTATTGTTTGAAAATGTATTTGTTAATTTTTCTGTATGTTACCCCGGACAGGGATTACCTACTAATCTGACTGGGAAACTGTGTTCTAGCTCTTGGCACACTTATCCTTTTTGTCTGAGCCAAGGTTTGGGGACCACCCAGTCACAGCTGCCAGGCTCCTGGGGCTGGACAAGAGAATTGAGTGGGGAAGTGGACACTCCAGAAGGGAGAGCTTCTGCAGGAAGATCTGGATAGGCTAGACGAGTGGGCCAACAAGAACCTTATGAAGTTCAACAAGGAGGAGTGTAAGGTCATGCACCTGGAAAAACATAATCCGGGAGTGCAGCACAGCCTGGGATCCACCTGGCTGGAGAGCAGCTCTGTGGAAAGGGACCTGGGGGTCGTGGTGGACAGGAAGCTCCACATGAGCACACAGTGCGCTGCTGCGGCCAAAATGCTGGGTTGCATCAAAATTGGCATCCCCAGCAGAGACAAAGTCATCATTATCCCGCTCTACTCAGCGCTTGTCAGGCCACACCTGGAGTGCTGTGTACTGTTCTGGTCCCCGCTATACTAAAAAGGATGTGGACAGGCTGGAAGGGGTCCAGAGAAGGGTCACCAAGATGATCAAAGGACTGGGAAGCCTGCCATACGAGGATGGGCTGGGAGAGCTGGGTTTGTTCAGCCTTGAGAAAAGGAGGCTCACAGGGGATCTCATCACCACGTACCAGTACTTAAGGGGCAGCTACAAAGAAGATGGAGACTCCCTTTTTACAAAGAGTCACATGGAGAGGACAAGGGGGAATGGACACAAGTTGCTCTTGGGGAGATTCCAGTTGTACATGGGAGGAAAACTTTTCACAGTGAGGACAGTCACCCATTGAAATAATCTCCCCGGGGAAGTGGCTGACTCGGCCACATTGGACACATTTAAGAGTTGTCTGGACAGGGTGCTGGACCATCTTGTCTAGACTGTGCTCTTCCTAGAAAGGTTGGACTAGATGATCCCCGAGGTCCCTTCCAACCTGTGATTCTGTGATTTCAGGATGCTGATTCCACACTACTGGAGGTGGATATATGTGTTGTTTGTTCATATGGTGCATCTACTTTGCTGTCTGTGGTGGGCAGCAGAGGGTCTACTCTTTCTTTTTTGGAAAGAGCATTCAAGCACAGATCCATGATCTATTTTTGAATCAGCCTCTTGCAAATCCTACCTTGAGTAAAGAGACACTATGAATGGCTGTGTAGACTCCTTTTCCAGAAGGTTCCCTAAGAAGTTAGACAAAAATGTTGACAGGTCTCATGAGGACTCTCACTCTTATCATTGCAAATAATAATTTTTAATTATTTCTATTTTGAGAGGTTCTTACGCTAAAAAGCAACAAGCAGTAGAATTGCATTGGCTTTGGACATACAGACTATACAAACTTCTACCCTACCTTCTTTGAAATGTATAGCCATACAGCAGCTAAGTTCAAAGTCCTGAATTATAAACTCCATAAGATTACAAAGATTTTTACTAAATTAAGGACAAAGCACAAATACATATTTTATTAAAACCAGTCTCTTGTCTACATCACGCACTGGAAACCAAGGCAATAATGCAGCTCTTCTCTAGAGGAAAGTCCTCCCCTGAAAGCCTGTCCTTTACTGACACTGTCATCACTAATAAAAAAACCAAAATTTAAATATATCAGATTCATATACATGAAATATACTGCCTTGTCATCTGATGTAAATTGGCGTCGTGCTCTGTAGTAAAATACAGCTTTGCTGACTTTTAACCCTCTGGAGAGTAGGTTATTTTGTTATTTAACATTAATTACTTTTAAAATAACAAGTAGCTCTCTCTACAACATGGAGAGGTGGATCCTCATCTTTTCAAAGAGGCTTGTGATAATTTAACTTTCATATTATCTGGAGAAATGGGAAAGACTACAGGATGTTGTTCCAAAATCGCCATTTTAAAAAAATACATACTTTAAAAGAGAGATCACCACACAGGCAATATATAGGTTGCACATGTACTATTTGTTTACACATGAGAAAGAAAACATAGGCTAGATCTACAGGATTGTCATATGGTGTCAAAAAATAAGCCTCCAGTGGATCTCTTGTACTCCCTATAACATACAACAAAACACAGAATCTGCACTAATTAAAATATGGTAAGAGTGCCTCACCCCAGGAACACCTTTCCACACTAGCCAGCTGGAGATGTTTGGTCACCCTTTCAGCACTGACTGGACTGAAAATATGATGAACACAAAGAGAAGCAAATAACACAGTTATGAAAGAAAATTATTGAACACACAGTTCTCACACTGATTTTTCTTAGTCATTGTTTGATTCTGACTTCTTGCATGAGGAGGACCCCCAGAAAGCCATTGCCTGCTTGGGGTGAGCACCCCTCCAGAAGGTGAGAAAGCCATAGCAGCATAAAGCCTGTCTTAAACCTCATAGCAGTGCTTTAGTAAGAAATTAAATAGGCTCCTATATAAAGTACAAGGGTTAAGATACTGATGAGAAGTAAAACCAACACATTTCCACAGTTGTTTCTTGATAGATGGTATTTTTTAGTAGGAAATTTACTTTGCACTGGAGGTGAACCCTTCTCCCTGGGTGCCCAGTAGAAACTCAGAGCCAGTGCTCTTCTCTGGCAAGGGAAACATCCACCCTCTGCCCCCAGGTCACAGCACTCAGCTCCACCTTTCTCCTCAGGGATGGCACCTCCACAGGGACTTTCTCCTCCATAGCTTTTTTTTAACTTTTTTTAAAAAACCTGCTTAGTTAAGTATTTTAAGTTAAGTAATTTCAAACAGGAAGAAGTTGTATGGTGGGTCTGCAAACAGAAGAGTCCTAATGGGCAGATTGATGGAAAACACTGTGCTTAGCCCTTGAGAGCAGATCCTTACTTTTACTTCTTGAAAAGCAATCACAGAGGAGACAGTACTCTGGCTCTGCATAAGAGAACGTTTGTCTTTCATATATCTATTCACTTGTGTGCAGGAAGGAGTCTCTCAACACAAATATCATTCACTTCTAACTTCTTTTAAAGCTTAAAGTTGTTCAGTAATGAAAGGAGAGAGCAATCTAATCAAAGCGATACTTGCTATGTTTTTAAGTGAGAACAGTCTCACAATTCGCAGGCTCAATCATTTTCCAATTACAATTAACATCATGTTAGCTAAAGAATCACAAATGAAAAATAAAGGGATGGGCACTCTAAGCAACAGAAATATGGCGAAGGCTCAAATACTGCTCATTTCCAAAGCCTCCTGAGCTCAGATAAAGTATAATGAAAACCCTTCTCTTGGAAAATTGAGGAAACCATGTAGATACCCTTATAATCTGCAGGCTTCTCCTAATTAGAAATAGGGAACAGAAGGTTGCTGTAACAGAGCAGAAATAAGCAATACTTAAATCTAGGGAAATTTTTTTGGTAGCTGTACCAAACTTTCAGTGACTGCAGGAAGGAAGAGGAGAGGAAGGACCATTGGAAAACGGAAGCCGGGTTGCATGCCATGCTGGTGAGACCATCCTGCTGTCCTCCACTGATGCAGCCTCTCCGTTACTTTCAGCCCCACTGGGGACAGAGGTGCTTTGCTAGGACTAGAGCTGACTCCTGAAGCAGTGCTTGCTGATTTCCAGCAGCAACCCTGGACATCCAAATGAGACATTGTAAGAGACTACTTTATTAAACTTTGAAAAATACAGTACTTATGGTGAGGCTGACTAGCCTGGTGCACTTGTATCCTTTTGATAATTCAAACTGCACCATATTCTGGATGTATTTGACAACAGAGGGAATCCGGATGTCATGTGCAATCATGCTTACCCATTTCTCAGAGATTAAATCAAGCCAGTGAATTATAGTTTGCAGATAGCAGTGTCAGCTGGTGACCCTCTGTATTTGTTGCTCTGCAAAAAAAAACACTGGGAGCACCTCTTCCCCAGGAAGTTTAAAGATCTAAACTGAAACATGACTCCAAAAGTATATGTGACATTAAAAGGAAGAAAGGCAAAGAGTTAGTTAATGGAAAACAAACGTGAAGTGATGTGGTCGTATTTGTCAGCTGCTGTTATAACCTTATCACTCATGTTTTTCCCATATAAAATCATTTCAAATTGAAATTAAACCTTCCAAGCCCTCCAGTTATCCCAACTGACAGCCCGCAGCGATCGCTGGTTGGCTCATAGTGTCATTTCATCAGCAGCTGTCACTTTTTGTAGGTAGAAGGATTTAAGGGATAAGGGAAGAATTATCTCTTGACATAAGTCTCAGGTGTTTGAAGGAAACAAGCAGTTTATAGACCCGTCAGGGCATGTAGGACCAGTCGTACCCTAACCTGAGCCTTTGAGATGGTGAACCCTGCACACCTGCCTTGTGCTCTGTCCCAGCAGTAAGGGACCACCTGCAATGTCTAGAAAGGATCTCCTGAATTACACAAAAAGACAGAATATTATTAGAAAAATAAAGCCAAGCCTAACAATGGGTGGAAATATACATCAGATATCTGCTGATATAAGAAATGCAGAGTTTGACCAAAATATTTTATCTACTAGTTATATTGAAAACAAAATCATTGCTTGACAGTCTCATTATTTATCAAGAAAAAGCATATAAAGATCCAACAGTGAGAGAGTCATGTTTATGTCTCAAATAAGCCTTGGATATGTCTATTGCTAAAGATGAGTGTCAGCCCACTTGGGGCTCACCCACTCAGGGAATGATCGCACTGATCCTCTCACCACCAGGACCCCACAATCTGCTTTTGGGGTCCTCGTCCCACCAGGAGGGAGCAGAGGCTGTGGGAGACAGACATGCTGATCTGCATCACCATGGGTAGGGAGCTGCAGACAAGCCCTGTCTGTACAAGCGGCCTGATGAAGTCGTACAAGAAGAAAATAAAAGCCAGGAATTCAACCAACCAACTTACAGTTTTAAAGCATCAGAAGAAGGAAGGAGGTCTTGACTCAATAGTCAAGACTCAAAGACTTTTCTCTTTGGAAGAAAAGTCTTAGGAAGAAAACAAGCCACAGGCAAAAGGTTCTGATGGTTCTGTGAGCCATAAATATCTTCTGCCAGACTGTCAAAGGCAGATGAAGCGAGATGTGTCAGCCATGGATGTTGAACTGACAGGCATCCCCCCCAGGCAGGAGGGTACCTTCGGACAAGCCCTCCAGCAGCATATGGAGACAGGGAGGGGAAAGTCTGTGTTGGGGACACTGTCTGGAGCATGGTCAAACACCTCAGATCCCAACGTGCTTCAGACACCTGGAGAAGGCTTGGGAAGAGCAAGAAACCTGCACCTTTCATTTCAGAAGCATTTTTCCTTTGGCTATTCAAAACACCCAAATGAAAGTTGCTTGGGGCAGCTGCCTTCTTTCTGACAAGATGTAATTAGTGCTCTGGATTTGCACTAATTGCAACACTTCTTTAACATCCACCCAGGTTCAAATCCAGAACTTGACTGTCATAAGAGAAAGTAAATTTATACCATTATTTTCACTTTTTTAGCAAATGGAAAACAAAAGAGAAATTGTATTCCCAAGAATATACTAAGAGAAATAACTTGTTACTCTTTGCTCACTTACTGGAAGGATGATAATTTTACTCTAGGCATTTAAAAAAAGCGGTAAGTCCTTATAAATTAATGCAATGTGGACTTTTGGAGAAAACAACCAACCAAAACCCCAAACAAAAATAATGCACCCCTGTGTTATCACTTCCCCTGAGTATTTTAGGACATTTGCTTACAGACCTGCAGTGCTGGGCTCACCACTACAAGGGAGACATGGAGATACTGCAGAGAGTCCAGTGAAGGGTCACCAAGGTGAGGAAGGGACTGGAGCATCTCTCCTATGAGGAGAGGCTGGGAGAGCTGGGACTGCTCAGCCTGGAGCAGAGCAGGCTCGGGGGGGATCTCACCCATGTGTATAAACACCTGCAGGGAGGGTGCAGAGAGGACAGAGCCAGGCTTTTCCTGGCTTTTCCAGGACCAGAGGCCATGGGCACACACTGACACACAGGAGGATCCCTCTGGACATCAGGAAACACTCTTTCACTGTGAGGGTGACTGAGTACCACCAAGGAGGTGGTGGGGTCTCCATCCTTGTTGATACTCAGAATCCATCTGGACATGGTCTTGGGCAACTGGCTCTGGGTGGCCCTTCTTTAGCAGGGGGTTGGACCATTTGACTTCCAGAGGTCCTTTCCAACCTCAACCACTCTGTGATTCAGTGCTTGTGTGATTTTTGGATATAGACCTTGCCTACATTAAAAATGAAATTTATCTTTAGTCAATAGACTGTTAACTAAAGGGCTTTTTGTTCTTGATTAATTAGTAATACCGGTGATTGCTTAAGAAAACCAGCTCAAGGAACAGAAATCAAAAGTGAGCAAAAGTTGATCTGGAAATATAATGCTGAAATGGTCACCACAACATGTTATAAATTAGGGACCACAGAAATCTCATAAGGTCAGTGCTCTTTCCTGCTTATGCAAGGCAGCAGTGTCCAGGACAGTGATCTCCTGGAGGGAAAATGCAAACAGAGCACTGAAAGCCAGTAAATAGTAATGTTAATAATAAAGCCAAGAAGTGCTATACAAAGCTTTTAAGATACTATTTTTCTTGGCAGCTTCCCAGTAAAAACAATTTACAAGGTAAGGATTGGCAGCAGCAAGCTGGCAGAGCTGCTGGCTGAGGAGCAGAAGCTGTGGTTCTGGCTTCGGCTGAAGTCAGAACATCCCACCTGAAGTCAGAGCATTCCCCCAGCATGACAGCTCCTGCCTGGGAACAGTCGCCACATACTGCTGCGCTCGAGAGAGAGAGATGGAAGGGATTGTGCAACAGGCAGGGTGAAGTACCGCAAGGCTGAGACAGGCTGTGACATGAGGCTACAGACATGGCACAACCAGCCTTTGAAGCACCGTGCTCTGCCAGGGCTGCCGGGAGGCTCAGCTGTCCCCATGGTGCTGGTGGAGTGTGCACGGAGCCTGCCTTCGCCCTGCCTGTCAGCATGGTGGCATCTCCAGTCGTTTCACAGCTAGCTGCCAGTTCATACGCAAAAGTCACACTGGGGTCTCTGGGTGTTTTTCCCCCAAATGCTCGCCTTCCAATCACTTACAGCATCCATCACCTCCTTCTCCCCAGCTGAAGCCCATGTTGGTGGGGAGTTGTGGGACAAGACCTGGTTCTGCTCTGTGGCCGGAGCTGGGAGATCCAGACATGACTGGTGTGGTAGTGCAGTGGTCTTCACAAACCTGCCCTCAGGCATAGCATGCCTTGTTTGGTACTGCAGTTGCACAAAAAAACAGGAAATCAAACAGGATCCTCAGACCCTTCCCAGACATGGGATTTCATTTTATCAGCAATGGAGACAGCCTTTCTTCTATGGCTCTTGATACTCACCTCTCTTTCCTCTGCCAGTATTCTTTTTACTTGAAACATTAATAATTTGGTAAGCTGCCACCACTCATTAAAAATGTAACTTAGTTGTTATGTAGCATGCATTCAGTGTTTCATGTTACCCAGTAATTTTGCCATTTGCTTTAAAAGAGCGGATTATTTTCTCAATTTTAATTTTGAAGCTCTACTTCTTTCCTCCTTTCTGACTGTACATCAGGTGAACACAGGCTTGTTCATGTGCAAGTGCAAAGAAATCTGAGCCCTGGTACATGGCCACATCTATGCCCTCTGTGTTTGCTCTCTGCAGCTCTCAGAGTTGCCCTGGTGCTACTGCTTGTCTGTGCCTCCTTCATCTTCTGCCTCCTCAGTGGATGTACATAGCCTGAGGAGGTGTATGAGAGCTCTTCTCTCAAGTCTGAGTCAATATTTGACAAACAGGAGAAAATGCCTGCCGATGCTGGGCCCAGGCATACTGTGGGCTGGGGCCACCCTTTGCTGTCACTGCAGGCAGGGGAGGGGAGAGGGATGAGGTAGGTCTGGGGATGCAGGTGGTGGTGGGAGCTGGGGGCTGCCTCCTCCAGCCCCCCATGCAGTGCCTGCTGCTCTGCTCACTGGCTGCCGGTCTGCATCTACATCAGCAGCGACTGATCCCACCTGCATTATCATATGCACAAGTATAAATAGAGTAAGAAAGTTTCTTTATATTGGAACAGAAACCAGAGCTCTTTTTCTTTTTGCAGGTACTACTCTCTGGGGTGAGGGACTGGCAGGTCAGAGTCCCTGTCTTTAAGGGAAGATGTGATAGGCTAAAACCCCACCTGCGGATAGAGCAGACGCTGGAGAGATCAACAGCCTTAGCCACGAAAACACTTGTTAGAGGAGGAGAAAATTTATTTCTCAGGGTGCTCTACTGGGGAAACAGTAATATATTTTCTCATAGCAATGCCATTTTACAAAAAGACAGTTGTGTTGTTTTTTTTTCTCACTGTCCTGGCCATACCACATTTCTAATGCACCTCTTACTGCCTGTCATTTATACTTCATCACCTCCTTTAAAGCATACTGGTCTGAGTGATCATGCTCTGTGCAGGAGACACCAGGACATTTGCCCCATCCCTCTTCCCTCGCCAGGCATGTGAGGCTGCAGCAGACCATGTCTGTGTCACTTAAACTCCCCTCTTCTATCATGATGCCTGTGTGCAGTAATTAGCACACGCTTCAGCTTACTTCATAATGGGAGGCTTTGTTCTCACTCATCATTCATTTCTTACTTAACCGTGAAAACCTGGAAGTTGCATCAACTTGAAAAATATGTGTAAGGGGCATAACAGCATATAAATATATTGGAAGGGCATAAACACGAAGGACATGAGGGATTTGTTTACATTGGTAGAAGAGAGAAATTACTAGGAGTAACAGGGTGAAATTAATAGACGATATATTTTCAGGCCAATTGTCAGCCTAGAGTGCATGTAGCAAAGGGAAGGAGGGAAAACCCTGGCATTAGAAACCTCTAAAACAGACTGAGATAACTGTGTCAAGGACAGCTAGACTTTAGACATTATCACCTCCAGTGAGATCTCATCTTCCATTGCAGGATCCACGGGGGTTCCTTGGTCACACCACTTGGCTTATACATATGGCATATCTGATAGGCACCCACACCAAATAAGGAAAGGTCTGGACCCGGGAGAGGAAGATGCAGGACTGCTGGTGACAGAGGACAGGAGAAGGGATCTATTATGAGAGGGACTGGGGACTGGAGGTCAGCAGCAGGGAGTGACGGAGACGTGGTCCAGGGACACTGGCAGCATGCTGCAAGAAAGGGCTGAAAGTTTGGATCACTCAAAAAACTCCCCTGGCCTATTAGGCTCCAGCCAAACATAACAAATGGAGTTTATGAGATTATACTAAAAACATGGGACATTAAATGCAGCAGCAAATTCCATTATTTCCCCCCATGCTCATGTAGAAAAAATAATCAGTCGATAGGAAACACTACACAGTGAAATCTCCATGCCACTCAGGTACTAAAGCAAGCACATCAGACCACATCCCCTCCTGAACACCAAATCAAACTGAATTACCTGGGAGCAGGAAAACATGTGGGCACTGAAGTCATGGTGACGAATGCACAACTGTTGGGGAAAGCCTCTGTGCCTGCAGCATTGCCTTGTGCTGCCGGCTGCCCTGATGTGGCCGCACACGTCTTGTGCCCCGTTGCAGAGAATGCCGCTCTGGTCGAGCCTGGTCACTCAGGTCTCACGAGGACCAGAGTATTCCTCCTTGCACCTGCTGCTCTCCCCAGGAGATGGGTGTGTGGCTTTCTCTTGGTCAGCCTGATGTTCATGGTGATATAATTAACATGTCCTTCTCTAACTGATCATTCCAGTTGATGGCATTAATATACATGAATTTCCTCATAATACTACTGTCAAAGATTTTTAAAGTGGTGCAATCATTAGATATTTTTTCCAGAATAGCTGTAATTAAGTGACAAAATATGATTACTTGAAGACTCTGTTGGATAATTTACTTTTCCTTTATACCTTTGAAGTCCCACTGATTTTTCTAGATGTGATGACACTTTGTACATGGTAGGTCTGGATCGTGGGTCGGTTAATTCCAGGGCAGGGCAGAGCCTGCTTTCCTCAGCCTGATGCTGGGGAGCAGCATCCACCAGAATGCCTGCTGGCTTTCATGCCTTTGCGCCAGGAGCAGGAGGATGCTGGGGGATGCGGGGACAGACAGTGGTCCTTTCCCACCCTCAGTTTTCAGCCAGTTGGACACAGTCAGCTGCATCTTGGCAAAAAATGCACACCAAATGGTGATGTCTCCCACAGCTGTTTGCACAGGTCTCTGTCTCCTTTCTCATAAATTTGACTTGTTCCACAGCCTTTACTGGCATTTATGGGACTAGCATAATCTCAAGGCCTCAGAGGTGCCTTATATACCAGGATGAGTAGGAACAGACCATACATCTTTATTTAAGGCTTTCTGAAAACCCAGACAAACATCATTTTCTGAAGTATTTTCAGGACACTTTTGTCCTTTGTGTGTTTTAGATAACTATTATTATTCTCAGAACAGCTGGGCCTGAAAAAAAAAACCAGCAAGCTGCTGTTGGCAAGGAGGTCTGGTCCTCCGACATCTCTCAAGCCCTGCTCACTACAGGAGACACAGACCTGTCCAAACACAGCAGGTGTGTGAGAAAGGTCAGATCCGCTGCTAGCCAGATCTCTGCTTTTGTCCCCCTCCTTAGCCCAGAAGTTCCAACCCCTGACCCCCATTTTGTGCATGTGCTTGCCTTCCTTCTGTAGACGTAACAACCAGTTATACAGGTCTGTTACCATTTGTACTGGGCACACAAGGATGCGCATTAAAATACGGAAATATTGGGTTTGAAGATACAAGTTCTAGTACTTTGGAGACTATTGCCTTTCCTTGATTATAATAAAGTGACATATATCAATGCAGAGGAGTGTTTTCATGTGCACACAGTGTTCCTAAAATGTATTTAACAGGAACACTGCATACATTTTAAAAGACTACATTCCCCTTGCGGGGAAAGTGTGACTCTGAAAAAGAAAAAAAACCATTATCAATGTTTCTACTAGAAAAAAGAACAGGAAAAAAAGGACTCCTGGAGAAACTCTTTACTTTCTTTTCAAACAAAAAAATATTTTAAAAGCATTTCAGATTAATAAACACTGTCTACTATTTCATTTAGAAGAGTCAGTCCCTTAGTAAACTAACTCTTGATACAAATTTTACAACCCATCTTTATCAATAAACCTTGTATACCACCTGAACAGCAAAAAAACCCAGGCCAAACCCTGAAAAAAGCTTGCTTATACTTGTAACCTCTATTTAAAATATCAGATGTAATATTTTAATATAATTCTTTATTATTTAAGCAGCTGCAAGATTTTGAAGATCAAATTAAGACAATATTGTCTTTACTGGACTGCTGGAATTAATTAACTTCCTGTGAATATCTTACCATTCCAGACAACTTGTGCACTGTGCTGGCATTATTCTGCTGACACATGTGCTCTCCTGAGGTGTACACAAGACTTCTCTTAAAATATCGGGCTTGGTGAGAGACCCCTTATTTGAGCAGACCCGGCAACAGCTGTTGGGCAGGCTGAGCATCCCCGCCTCCAGCTCTGCCCAGCATCTGCCTGCAAAACAGGGCAGGTTTATGGCAGATTGGTTCAGTAAAAAATCAAAGCAACACTTAATTGATTTCAGACAGTGCCAACATAATCACTTTAGTCAGGTCAAGGTCCCTTCCTGCTATGAAATTTCTTGGAAACACTTGTTTAGATGAAGTTCATGGACTTCAGTGCACTGGGAGCTGGTTGCTGAATTCCCTTTCCACGGCACACCAGGGAGTCGGGAGGCCACGGCACAGGTGGAGTGCGAGCAACAGAGAGGAGGGTTTGGCTTTTGGATCAATGCATACAGATTGAAAAAAGGATTTAATTAATCCTGGACTGGTTCACTATCCTTTTTAATTCCAGTACCAAGTAGATATGAGTGTCTGTTATTCCAGCTCCCTAACATTATACATGTATAGATTACACCGTCCTTGTGGTATGGTGTCCTTGCCCATGCATCCCTCAAGGGAGCACAGCATCTCTACCCCTCCGATGCAAAGTTTGACCTTCTGCAGGTTTCTCTTTGGTGAACAGTAAGCAGTTCAAAACCGAAAACAGGTGAGGCCGTAAGAGGAATGGCGTCTCCTATAGGCATTTATTCAAAGTAAAAAGAACACAGTTTCCCTGTTCCCACGTGCATGCCTGCTGGATTCCCATTTATCATCAGCGTAATGATTTCAGTAACATTGTAGCTTAAAGTAAATTATTTGAGCATAGGCTTTTTTTAATCACCCATGTTTTACTCTAATTAAGGTTAGTGTTTTGAATCATCACACTGACTTTAAAGCACGATTTGGTATGGACTTAGCAAATGATAATTCACATAATATCTGTGCAGAATCTATGCTTTCTGTTTCAGTGAATTAATTTTCCATTTTCAAATTTGAATTAAAAGAAATTTAAATTTCTAAAGCATTTTAAAGTAATTTTGAATTAATAAAAATATTTTGCTTTAATGAAATTGAAATGTTGTCATAATGTTAATCTTCAAAAGTCTTCATTTTTTTAAGTGTAAGCACTAATGACTTCACTTGGGCAAGCTCTTTGGAAATTGAAGATCAAAAACGTTCCATTAATACTGTTGAAATGAAATATGTCAACTCTGCTGAAATACTTGATTTCAGTGTTTTAAAAACAAAATTTTATTGAACTTTATTTGATGTTTTAAAATGAACCCGGTTTAAATGACAATAGAATTTTTCACTGAAAAATCATTTTACTTTGAAATGTAACTAGCATACAGAAAATAATCAACTGAAAGCTTTGAAGTATCCGAATCCTCTGAATTAGCTATAGCTGAGGCATAAACAGAGCCTTGCATCTGTCAGCACTTCAGAGGACTTATAGGCTGCATAGAGAAGAATAAGTGACATCTATCTAAGGAACTGGGCTTTTCCTAACAGTCAAAAGGAATAAGAGAATTACTGTGCTAATTAAACTCCCAACCTTGCCATTAGTGTAGAAACTTAAGCAATCGTCTTTGGAAGGGCTACATCCCCACCACATCGGGATTTTCCTACTTCCCAGCTCTGGTGGAAGGGAGTCCTGGAGAAGAGTTTCCCTTGAGTAATATGGCTATCTGCAAAAAATAAAATTCTCCATAATATCGTGTGCATACTTAAAGTTGGTCTTGTAAAGTATTTGAACACTTTATATCCAAAAATATCTTAATTAGTCCCATTATATAGTGGCAGCATTCTCTGGAAAGAATTCAGTCAGCCCTAAAATTATTTGCTAAAATAAATGAGAGTGAGAAATTACGTTATTTGTTAGAATTCTATCTCAAATTGTGCCTTGACATAAGGAGAACCAAGATACTGGTTTTCTATCAACAGCTCCTGGCACATAAATTGCAGCTGTGTGTGTGAACAACAAAACCTTCCAGACAACATATGTGTGTATGTGTATTAAACATTTGTACTTCTGTCTCTTTTTTAAAAAAAATACAAGGTTATTTGTTGAAGACATTCCATATACTATCTTTTCCACGTGGGATGCCTCAGTTTCATTCAGTTTTGCACTCCCAAATGTTCTCTAACAGGTGGCATGTGTAAAAATAATCTCTGTGTTTTTCAAACGCAATCTTACTGCATTGCCAAGTGTTTAAAGTTCATATGACAGGTATAATGAAAGGGTTTGTAAGAAAGCCATCACACGCTACTGAAGAGTTCAACATAATTATTGGATGCAGTACTTAAAGCACACTACATATTTGCTTAACAAAAAGTAATTGAGAAATAACATTAGTGCAGTGCCAGGGACGGGGAGGCTTTGTTCAGCATTCCTGTGTGGGCATAATGGGAGTATTAACTAAAGTACCCCATTTATCTCACCACAAAACCCACAAGTTATAATGGCAGTTCACTTGATGAGAGGCAGAGTGAGGAAAAAAGACGTTATCTAAGTGCCTGTATGGCCATTGTCTGTGGGTGAGCTCAAACCGGTGTGTGCACCTGGGGCGCAGGGTTCACACTCTGCCGGTGCCACCGGCCCTGTGGCACACCGCTGGCACAGCCTGGCATCCACGAAAGCTCCACAAAGACAATACTGCAGATATTTCAATCCACCTGCACACGTGGTGGGCCTGATTTTGCCTATGGACCTTCAGGACAGGTGCTCCTCAGCTGGAGAAGAGGGCTCCCTGTGATGGCTCACTGCCACTCGGCCGGGGAGAAGGGTGTCCCCCGTGTCTGGGATGGGGCTTGGTGGGAAGTCCATCCCCCAAGCCAAAACTCCAGCATGTCTGGGAGGAGGTGCACACTGCAGGAATATCACCCTGGGGAGCAACCCCCTTCCCTGCAAGGGAGCACCCTCTCTATCTGATCCTTGCATCATGTTAATCCACGCAACAGTTGTTTCAGTGCCATACCCTTCTCGCTGGCAGTGGTATATTTCCTGCAGCCGCATTGTCTGTTTGCAAAGTCACATAACCTTGACAAAAAATAAAGAAGAAATTTATTTTTTATATTTTGCTTTTAGACAGCCCTGTCCAGGCACAGTGGCACCCATTTTAGTTGATTATACTGCAATTTTCCTTAACTTCTTCAGCAAATATGATGCAGTGTCGCACCTCAATCACCCTAGGAGGAACCCGCTCCAAAGACCTTATCATTCCAATTTTTCACACATTCTGTGTTTGTGTGTGCGCGTTTGGTATTTCACTCTTATCTCATCTCCCAGCCCACTGCAATAAACCAGTATTTCTTAGCAAGAGTCATTCTCAGTCTCAGACCTAATAAAAAAGAAAAGTCCGTATCACAAAAGCAGGCTGCTGGCCCTTCCTTTTTTACGATTAAAGTTTTTTATTGTTTTACACATAAAGTAGACAGAAAGAAAGTATCGTTGCCCATACGTTAGTCACAGACAGTCTGTCACTAATGAGAGGCTTATGCCAGCACACACAAGCAGCCCATCAAAACATAAACAAGGAAAACAATTATTTTCCTCTCATTCAAAAGTCTACCTACCCAAACACAGGATCCCACAGATGCACATCATTATCTCAGCTACCAGCATAAAAACCAGCCTCAAAGCCTTGTTTGACCACTCCTGTGGCTGGAAAGGAGCATCTGGCTCCACTTCTCTAAAGCATGACATTATTTTATAAGAAATCAGGAGAAGTATGCATTCTCTGTTGCAATGTGCCGTCTCCACTGTTACTCACAGGCATGCCACAGAAATCAATACCATGCTCGGCGTTGATAACTAGCTAACAATTGCTGTGACTTTGGCATTATTCCTTTCTTCTTTCCTTCTGATCTTAAGTAAAGTATTACCAACGACCCTACCTTGTTCTGATCCCAATAGCAGCATTTCCACTTGCCTCAAAGCAAGCCCCATGTTGCATTCCTGGGGAGACTGAAGACCCTCTGCCACATAGCAGACGAACGTCCCAGCACTCAGCCCAGAGGCTATAGGGCCGTGTCAGCACTCCAGCCAGCCCACCATTGCACGCCTCACAGTGCAGTCCCTCTTCAGAGATCACTGCTGTCTAAAAATTACAGTTTAAAACACCACAGTGTGCAAGCCTCAGCAATTTATCATCAACTAGATCCTCGCTGGTTGAGCAGTGCTCCCCACACAACATTCGGGTGATATATTGGTTTCCAAGCAGACATTTCCAGTTTTTGGATGTCTTCTTGGAGCTACTGACCCTTGAACCAGGAAAAGCTGCCTATACTTCAGTTTTGCTATCTTTATGGTATCAAACATTTTCAGGTGAACTCCCAGCAGCAACCAGCATGCATTTGCTCCTTCATTGACAATTCATCCAGATATACTGGTGGAAAGTTGATTATAAAAAAAGAAAAACTGTGGGAGACATAAATACTTACAGGTTCTTTAATCAAACAGGTAGAGAGAAAAAAGATTTTAAAAGGCAACAATATTAATAGTGTTCATATACGGACTATTCAGTGCTGCTATTATAAAACACTGTTGACATTTATTTTTGTTATGATGGTCAGGATTGAAGTTCAAAAGCAAGAGAAACGGCTGCAGAGTTAGATTCCCTCTTGATGCATTTATTGGCCTATTTTATCTGAAGTTCTCCAGTTTCCATCTTATTCTTTATCTTGTCTTGGCAATAGCACTGAATATTGATAAGTAACTAAATGCAGACAGTTTCCCAGGTAACTTCTCCTATACTGAAAATCAAAATTTGCACTTTTTGGGTGCCATATGGGTCCAATTACCCATTAACTTACAAGGAAGCCGGTTGGATCCAATATTGCATTAAGGTGTACAATATGTGAGCTAAGATTTTTTTCCTACTGGCATTTGCTTGCTGGCATTTAAATTTCCTGTCAATCACAAGACAGGCAAGTTATTTTCACTGTGCCATTGAGACCAAACTGTCATGAAGAAAACATCACAAAAGGCACAAAAACTGTACCTTTTTGATGGTACAACATGATTATCCTGATCTTATATTTTGTTGTGGTTTCTATTGATTATTTTTCTGCCTTTTTTTTTTTCAGAACAAAGTTCTTGCTTTGATGCTTTTCTTTGATAAAGTTATGAAGCTGTGCCAAAGATTTGAAATCTGTCATGGGACTTCTCTCTTCACAAGAACAAGTTGCAAATGATGTCCCCCATATTTTTTAAAAAAAGCTGCATACCTCTCAATCAGCAAATATTATTCCGTGATACTGTGAATCTGTCATTTTTTCATCTCTGCTTTTGTCTGAATCTTACTGAAATATTAACTGGGTTCCTTACAGATGACACAAGATCCAGCATCTACTTGGCACATAGCTATCAATATTTATTCCAAGGGGACTTCAGGAGAACAGCCACTGCCCACCCCAGGCTCCCGCACTCACCCTGGGAGGACACCCGCTCGTGCCCGCCTGCATGAAGCTTTCCCAAGCCCTGGAAGGTTTTTTGAAACAGCTGTTGCCAGCCTCACCCAGCTGTAATTACCATTGCACTGGGAGGAAATATCACAGAGGTTTCACTGTCATCAATCAAGAGATTCATGCAGTTCTACTACATATATAAAAATTACTCAAATAGGGAACAGCACCACGACCATCCCTGAGCCTTTGCTTTCAGGCTATTTCCTACTGATCCTCTTTTCATCAGTTTTTGTCCATAGTTCTTGTCACCTACTTTACTTCTGTCCAAAGGGAGAGGCCTGACAGTGTGCATGGTGAAGCAAATAAAACTGTGTCTTCCTAGATCAGAGGTCTATCTCTTTTCAGTACCACAGCTATCCAGCTTTACATAATGATGATCTGCAAAGGTTTTGTTCAAAAGTTCTTGTCTGAAACATTCTCAAAGAGGCAAATGCCTACAACCACCTCTTCTGAAACACATCTGCCTGCTCTTGTGTTGTAACAAAGATAAAGATGGAGGCTAAGTCTTAAATGTAGTTGAAAAAAAAAAAAAGTGAATTAATAAGAACAGATATAAAAGTATATTTCTGTTTCATCTGAATATCAATAGGAGGGAGGGCAAGGTGATCAAAGGCAAAGAGTAGGACTCAAAACCACAGAGCATGGAAGATGCCAAAAGGCTGTGGGCTCTCCAAACACAATTAAACTGTCTAGAGAAAAGAAATCAGGTGCATTTGACAAGAAAACACAACACCTAGGTTTAGACAACCTCTAAAGTACAGGTTCCTGATGTGTGGCGGGTTTATGCCGAGCTCCTCTGCAGGTCCCAAGACAGAGGGGCTTGGTGGGAACCAGTATGGATATTCCCTTGCTTATGGCTTGCACCTCCTTTGCATCTGCTTTTGTCTTCATAACATCACTAAGGATTACACTCTTCCTCACTTGAAAAAAAATATTTGGAAAACAGGAAGGATCTCATGAAAAGCTATGAAAATCTGAGTCTTCCTTTTTTCACCTGGTATCCAACATCTGAGTGATGAGGTTAATGAGTCAACAGACTGTGAAAAGTTTCACAAACCACAAAATAGCAATCCTTTTCAGGCCAAAGCTGAAAGCCCTGCCTGTGGTTCTGTTGGGAGTAAAAATTGATAGTGAAGTTGGGTATTTTTAAATGCAATTTTGTTTCCATGAATACAGGAGAAACCAAATAATAGGAGAACATTTATCTGCTTGCAGCTCCAGCCCTCTCTCAGCCAGCACTCAACTAGGAAAGCACAGAGACCTCTCAGTCTTTTATAAAGGCCACATTTCCAAGGTTTGATCATTTTGTATGTTTTGCCATTTTTCCGTCTTATGCTCAGCATGTCTTGTCTTTTCCCAGTTTCCTTCCAATACACAGAATTTATTTCACTGACTCAGTAATGACTTGGCTTCCATTTAAGCTTGCCTTGGGTGCTGCTCTGTTTTTCCAGCTCTATACTGACAATTTCTGTAACCCTACTGAAGAAATTGGGAGATAAAAAGTCTCGTGAGTACTAAAGGTCAAATATCTTGTTCAGAGGAGAAAATTCCCCCAGCAGTGAGAGACATGCTTCTCTGTGCTGGGACTGTTAGTACAGGCTTCCCTGTGTGCTTCTTCCACCCAGGGGGGAGATCAGGGTGGGATGGTGCAGGACACCATGGCACTGGGGCTGGAGGTTTCTTTTCCTACATCTCTTCTCACTGCCCATGTTCGAGGCTCAGCATCAAAGCTGAATAGCCATCAGGTTGTATTAATGCATCACACAGTATGACCCAGCGGCAAAAGCAAGTAAAAGAAGTGCTAGCTTCCCCTGCTAATCAGGAACTGTGTGCTGGGGTCAGCAGCCTCATTAAACACTAAATGACTTCCTCACAAATACAAGGAAGAAAGTTTTTGTTGTTGGTGTAAAATAAAGTACCTACAATGTAAGTCCTGCAAAACTCACTCCTCTTCTGCACTCCACTGAACCACGCTGCTCACGCGCAGAGGGCACTTGCAGGTGGGACTGTTGCTGATGAGAACTCAGCCCCTCTGAATTTCTCATTGTCTCAAGTGCTGCAAAGAGCAGCTTATGTCATGACTTTATCCCTGCAGTGCCTAAAACAGACACAATTCTCATGGCCTGGCCTTCTCCTGAAACAGGACTATGTGGTGTGTGTGCAGTCATCAGCAAGGCACAAGTGAAATAACAGCTTTGGAGCACAATCCTCTGAAAAGAAAAAGGCAAAAAACCCTCGCCTGGACTTCAATCTTCCGCCCAAATGTTGAAGGCAAAAGCAATACTGCTTGTCTACCAGAAGCTATGTGTGCTGCATGAGTATTTATGCTGTGTATATCAATCTTTCTTACAGGGAAGTGTTATTAATGTTGCAAGTGTTTTTAACCATATGCATGTCCCTCTTTTAAAAAAAGTGAACCTTGAAGTTGCTGGATGAAGACTGCATTTATCATCTTCAGCACAAGTGCCATTAAAATACACAAATTCTTAAGCTCTCTCATCTGTCATACGTGGGATTCAGAGAGAGCAGCCAGCTCGATGTTACATGATTTGCATAAAACCCATCACCCATCCAGCTTAACTTTCACATTTTAATGTAAGACTGTAAAAACCCTTACTGTACTGACCATGCATATTTCTCAAAGCATTAAATCCACTGGGAACACCCTTTTGGTGGGCGCTGGATCACAAATGCCTAACCCCGGACACTATCACAGTGCTGCTCTGCCAGTGCAGGAGGGGGTCCCGCAGACAGGACCCCCTAGTTTTTTGGCAGCAGGCTGGCAAACTTGGTGAGGAGGGCTTTAAACTGAGGAATTTTGAGGGGAGGGGGACAAACTGGCAAGGCTAATGCCATCACACACAATGGGGGAATAAGACAGGACAACCTGATCAGTGGTAAAGGTGCTGTAGTGGCCTTATGCGACAGCAACCAAGCGACCAACCACCTCAGGGATTTGCATAGCTGTAGTGGGTCCTCATCCACCCCTCTGGGGAAACCTGTGTGCTCAAGCACCTCTCTGAAATGCCTGTACACCAACGCACACAGTGTGGGGAATAAACAGGAGGAACTAGAGGTCTGTGTGTGGTCGCAGGGCCTTGATCTCATTGCAATCCAGAGACATGGTGGGATAGCTCACATGACTGGAATGTGGTCGTGGATGGCTACAGGCTTTTCAGGAATGACAGACCAGCAAGGCGAGGTGGGGGAGTTGCTCTTTATGTGAGGGAGCAACTGGAACGCATCGAGCTCTGCCTTGGAGTGGAAGGAGAACAAGTTGAGAGCTTGCGGGTAAAAATTAAGGGACAGCCAAATATGTGTGACACTGTTGTAGGTGTTTGCTACAGGCGACCTGATCAAGAAGAGGAAGTTGATGAAGCCTTCTACAGAGAGCTGGAAGTAGCCTTGCAATCGCAGGCCCTGGTCCTCATGGGGGACTTCAACCACCCTGATATTTGCTGGAAAAGCAACACGGTGAGCCATGCATGAGCCAGAAGGTTCCTGCAGAGCATTGAGGATAACTTTTTGATGCAGGTGGTGGAGGAGACAACGAGGTGATGTGTTGCTTGACCTTATCCTAACAAACAAGGAAGGGCTGGTTGAGGATGTGAGAGTTGGGGGTAGCCTTGGCTGCAGTGACCATGAGATGGTTGAGTTTAGGATACTGCAAGGTAGAAGCAGGGCTATGAGTCAGGTTACAACCTTGGACTTCAAGAGTGCCACATTTGGTCTCTTCAAAGACCTGCTAGGAAGAATCCCATGGGCTAGGGCTCCAGAAGGCAGGGGGGTCCAAGAGAGCTGAACAGTATTCAAGAATCACTTCCTCCAAGCTCAAGATCAGTGCATCCCTAGGAGAAAGAAGTCAGGCAGAGGAGCCAGGAGACCCACATGGATTAGCAAAGAGCTTCTAGAGAAACTCAAATGGAAAAGGGAGATTCACAGTATGTGGAAAAAGCGACTGGCCACTTGGCAGGAATATAAGAATGTTGTCAAGGTGTGCAGAGATGCAACAAGGAAGGCCAAGGCCTACTTGGAATTAAATCTGGAAATGCATGTCAAAGATAACAAGAAGGGCTTCTTCAAATACATGAAGAGTACAAGGAAGGCTGGAGATACAGTGGACCCACTGATGAACAGGGAAGGGGCCCTGGTGACACAGGATGCATAGAAGGTGAAGTTACTGAATACCTTCTTTGCTTCGGTCTTTACTGCTAAGGCTGGCCCTCAGGCAGCTTCCAGAAAAGAGAAAAAAATATCTGGAGAAAGGAAGGCTTACCATCGGTTGAGAAGGATTAGGTCAGAGATCACCTATGCAAACTGGATCCTTGCAAATCCATGGGCCCCAATGGGATGCACCCGCCAGTGCTGAGGGAGCTGGTGGATGTTCTTGCTGAGCTACTCTCCATTATCTTTGAAAGGTCGTGGAGGATAGGAGAGGTGCCCGAGGACTGGAGGAAAGCAAATGTCACTCCAATCTTCAAAAAGGGCAAGAAGGAGGACCTAGAAAACTATAGGCCAGCCAGCCTCACCTCCATCCCCGGAAAGGCGATGGAGCAGTTCATCCTCGACGTCATCTCCAGGCATGTAGAGGACGAGAAGGTTATCAGAAATAGTCAACATGAATTCACCAAGAGAAGATCACGCTTGACCAACCTGATAGCCTTCTATGATGGCGTGACTGTCTGGGTCGAGGACAGGAGAGGAGTGTATGTTGTCTATCTTGACTTCAGTAAGGCATTCGCACTGTCTCCCATAGCGTCCTCACAGGCAAGCTAAGGAAGTGTGGGCTGGGTGAGTGGACAGTGAGATGCACAGAGAACTGGCTCAACAGCAAAACTCAGATGGTCGTGACCAATGGGCCAGAGCCTGGATGGAGGCTGTAACTAGAGGTGCTCCCCAGTGGTCTGTACTGGGTCCAGTCCTGTTTAATCATCAACAACCTGGATGATGGTATAGAGTGTATCCTCAGCAAGTTCGCCAATGATACCAAGCTGGGAGGAGCGGCTGATACGCCGGAAGGCTGTGCTGCCATCCAGCGAGACCTGGACAGGCTGGAGAGCTGGGCTGAGGGAAACCTCATGGAATTCAACAAGAGCAAGGGCAAGGTCCTGCCCCTGGGGAGGAACAACCCCATGCACCAGTACAGGCTGGGGGCTGAATTACTGGAAAGCGGCTCTGTTGAGAAGGACCTGGGAGTGCTGGTGGACAGCAGGCTGACCCTGAGCCAGCAACATGCCCTTGTGGCCCAGAAGGCCAAGGGTATCCTGGGGTGCATTAAAAGGAGTGTGGCCAGCAGGTCGAGAGAGGTTATCCTCCCCCTCTGCTCTGCCCTAGTGAGACCACATCTGGAGTACTGTGTCCAGTTCTGGGCCCACCAGTTTAGGAAGGATGCAGAACTGCTTGAGCAAGTCCAGCAGAGAGCTACAAAGATGATCAGGGGACTGGAACATCTCTCTTATGAGGAAAGGCTGAGACACCTGGGTTTGTTCAGCCTGGAGAAGACTGAGGGGGGATTACATCAATACCTATAAATATCTAAAGGGTGGGTGTCAGGATGATGGGACTAGGCTCTTTTCAATAGTGCCCAATGACAGGACAAGGGACAGTGGGCACAAGTTGGAACACAAGAAGTTCCACCTAAACTTGAGAAAACACTTCTTTCCTGTGAGGGTGGCAGAGCAGTGGCACAGGCTGCCCAGGGAGGTTGTGGAGTTTCTTTCCTTGGAGACATTCAAAACCCACCTGGACACATTCCTGTCCCCCCTGCTGTAGGTGTGCCTGCTCAAGCAGGGGGGTTGGACAAGATGACCTCCAGAGGTCCCTTCCAACCCCTACCATTCTGTGATTCTGTGATTCTGTGTTTTGCTCCCTAAGTCTGTCCCAGAGGTCCGTGCACCACCTGCCCCTGCTCACCCTGGCAGAGTGTCTTGGTGGAGATTTCCCAGGCAGGGTCTGCACAAATTGCTGAGGACACTTTATTCTAATGAGTCTGACAGTTTTTTCTTCATGTCTTAGAGTGTTCTTTCTGACTTTTAGCTAAAGTCAGAAATTTAAAGTCAGCTTAAAATTCAACACGTTTTTACAGACACATGACCTCTTCTGAGGGCTTTCTGCCCTTTGCAGTTGCTTATACCCCCAGGGCGGTAAGCTCCTGCTGTCTCTGAGGAGCACCCTACTCCCCTGCCGCAGCAACCCCTTAGCTTTTCCCACTACTCTGGCTCACCCCAGCTCACCCCGGCTCCTGGGGCCAGCTCTGCCAGAGGCTGCCCTAGGCATCAATATTAATGGGGAAGCATGCTCTGGAGTACTTTGCCTTCTTCAGAGAAGGCAGATGTTTCAGTGATGAAACCAAAGAAATTAGACAGTTTATCAAGCCTGTTCTCACTGCTGGTTTCATCCAAGCAGGTTTCATAAAATACAGCTCTCAGCTGATGTGTCAGAGCAGCACAGGCAGAAGCAGAGTGTCTCTGCTAAGATTCAGTAAAGCAGCTGTCCTGCCTGTCCCAGTGAATGCTGTATTGCCTCTGCTCCGGCATGGGACCAACAGACAGAAGAGGTGGTGCAGACTGGCTGTAAGAAGTCCCCTAATCCTGTGTGGGGCCAATGCAACATGGGGGATTACAGCTCCTTCCCCACTGAGGTTTCTTTAGTGTGGAAAGCATCGTATTTGCTGAGGGATCTTGGGGTTTGGTAAATTCAGTTGCTCCCCCTTGGTTTCTGTTGGGTTTGTGGTGCATTTCTCGGCTGCTTCCTTGGATGGAGGAGCAAGGGTGCGCTCTGCGCAGGGCAGAGCTGGGTCCCCACGGGCATGGATGCTCTTTGCCCCAGGCAGGTGAAGAAGGAGCTCCCAATCAGGCACAGTGCCCCTGCTCCTGTGCTGGGCCAACTGGGGGCAGTGGGGCCAGCTGGACCTCAGTATGGTGCCCCCCCAAATACACATTTTATTTTCTCTTCTGGCTCCATGTTTCCACTGTAATCATACCACTATTTACCTCTACAAGTGATGCACACAAATTAACAATGCTCAACATTTTAAACTCAATTTCGCACATCTTTGTGAATTCTGTGAAATTTCTGTGCTTCCTCACTGACAGGTACTTGCAATGAGCATGTGTGAAATAGCTGCGGAGGCACAGGAGAAGCAAAACATGGACTTGTAATAATTCAGTTGATAATGTCTATACTGTGCATGAGGGCACTACACCCCTTCCTAAAAATAATTCAGATACACCACTGTAGTTCTGCAAATCCAGCATCTGCCTAGGAAACGGGGAAATGAATACCTTAGTGCTGGCGAAGCCAGGTGATTAATAATTAGCCTTTTAAACTTTCTCATAATTTTTCCATCTACTGACAATGGCTTATGCATATTATAATCGTGTCTCACTCAAATGCATTATAGCTTTTTATTAAGGCTTTAAAAATAGGCTTTTGTTAAGCTTCAGCTCAAAAATAATTTTAAAAATCTTGTAACTTAATCAATTTTCCAAATCTGCACAATCAAATCTACTGACAAAAAAATGGCACAAAGCAATCATCACTCCTGTTTTCAAGAGTAAAAATTGGTACAGCTATTTACAGGGCTTCAGAGAGGTACACAATATATGTCCTACTTAACTGAGCAAACAATAAAATAGCAATAATTGCGCCATCCCATATGTTTCCATTCAGATATTGATAAGAATGTTATCACACTTTGGAGACACTGATTCATTGTGTTGTGGAGTAGATATGAGAAAAAAAGTATTCTTGATGGAAGCTCTTAATATTAATTCCCTCCATGTTACGCGTATTAAAGGAATTTCAACCCATCAGGAACTAATCACATTTCATTTTCTTTTATTTTTTTTCTCATGGTCAACACATAGCAGCACAGCTGAGGTGTATGATAATCAAAGCTTTCTTCATGGTTGAATAAATTTAATACTCTTGCTTCATCAGTGCAGCGTATTAAAAAGTCCCTTGACATATTTAGCTTGATTGTTTAAGGCATTACTGTAGAGCCATGGTATTACAGATTTCACATACAATACGGGGGTCCTCTGCTTTCATTTATCTGTAACATGACATAAAAAATTGGATTGAAATAAGTTTCTTAGAAAAAAAAACCAATTGATAAAGTCATAATACAGTCTCCACAATTGTAACCTAAGTGGAGAAATAAATGAACATTAATTCAGTATTTATAATAGCAGCTAGCACAAATAGCACAGGTATTTCGAGCCGTAAATAAATAATTCAACAATGTAGTGTAATATGAAATTGATATTTGTTTTCTAAACAAACAAGTTAAAAACAGTTCCACTATGTTTAAAATGTTAACTTACTTTTCTACGGAGTAGTTTAATACGTGTATTAAAAATGCACGGTCAGCTCCTATAATTCCACGTGTGATTTCAGTTTAAATTATGCCTTTCTCCTCCCTTAATTTGTTAGGACACTGAACATTTCTATTGACTTGCCGTAGAGGAGCCCAGGACTCGGGCTGAGTGGAAGCTGATGCCGATGCGTGGTGAGGATTCATCCCGGCTCCAGGAGCCAGGTACTGCTGGCCAGAGGGAGGGATGCTCCTGCTCTAGCTTTTGGCACATTTAATAAACAGGTATGTGGAAGCATTTTCAGATGCTGACCTGGACAGAGTTGTACAGAGGCGTTAATGTGCATTTACTATTTTTTCTCTGATATGCTTGTCCCAAATAAAATGGTCTGAGAGCTCACTGTGAGACCACAGGTGAGAGAGATGGATTTCCTCCGAGCTTGACCTGTGTCTTCTCAGACCCACCTGAATCCCTCTCCTGCAAAGTGAGAAATGTAGAAGTGAGAAATGTGCTCAGCATCCAGGAGTTGCTCAGGATGAGGGTTCAGCATGCTGGAGACTTGCTGTGTAAATCACTCAAAATTCACATCAGTGCTTGGGCACAGGAAACATGCCATGGAAACAGACAGGACTCATGCATTCTCTGCCATCAATTCAATCCTCCCAAGCAAGAGCCCTGCAGGACACCTCCCCAAGGGAAGGATCTTGGGCCATTGCAGGAAGGTCTGGCTGTCAGTCCCCAAGACAGCATGTCCCGTGGACAGGCACCAGCACATCACTTCTGCTTAGTGTTGAACAGCCAAATTAACCATTTTAGCTGCTAGACAATTTAAACAACTTCAGGCAAAAAATGAAGTTTTGGTCCCTGCTGGGCATGGTTACATCTAAATTAGAAAACACCAAAGCAAAAACATGCTGATTTTCTAGTTAAGGTTTCTGCATTTGATACCAGAATGCAATTGGGGTAAAATATCTTCAACAGCATTGCAGAATAAATCAGTGAGCCTAAAGCAAATGCCTGGGTGTGTGATAAATTAAAATGAAGCCTCTCTGTTAAAGGCCAGGTTGCAACTTATAGGAAATTCAATTAAAGTTAAAATTTTCCAGGTCTTGTTAATAGAGCGAATGGTAATGACCCTGCCTCAATAACTTCAAACTTGCTTTGGGATATATTCAAGGGCGCAGATTTTCCTGTCATTAATAAATCATTTTGTATTCTACTGCATCACCAGAATTGTGTCGGTACACCTGTGACTGGAAATAAAAGGATATAGTGCTGAAATGCCTCTTAATGTTATTTTCCCAAGAGTAGATTCCCTCTGAGATTGGGTTTTGAATCCACTGGTCACCAGTGCTCTCAGCAGGGGGACAGTGCCCCACTCCCTTGGACATGGGTTGGGAGCCCTGGTGATAGACCAGCAGCAGAGGTTTTTACCACATTAAAAACTTCTAAATGTAGGAAGGAAGAGAAATTAATTTCTTGCCAAGGGGAATAAAATAGCCCTAACTCTATTGCCCCAACTTCAGTAATATTTCTGTTCTTCCCCCTCTCCTTTTAAATGCAGGAGTACAAAGCCATGGGTGAGTTTTGGGGCTCCATCAGAATCTGGTGTCTAGATCCCCTGAAAACAGCATCAACTGGAAAGAAGTGCAAGTCTCCATCGCAGTCCACCCTGTGCTTCAAGGGTTTTGCTGGGGAGATGAGAAGTGTATGTCCTGGCCTTGAATGACTCACAATCTAACCAAAATCATCCATCAATATCCACTATATAAAGTCTGTATTTTTAGCTTCCCTGTTGGGGACAAAGCCCCCCTCTTTGCTTTGTGAGGTTGCCTGGAGCAGGAGGCAGCTAGCACCCTGCCATGGGAAAACCAAGCCCAGTGCAAAGAGCCCTGAAAAAAGTCTGCTTCGTGCTCTGTCAATGTCAGGGAACTCAGGCAGTGATGAGGTTCAATGTCATTATAGAAGAGCTTTTTCATAGACAGGCTTGAAAGTTTGGGCTCTGCCAACCAGCTCCCTAGCTGTGTGGTGCCCGAAGCTGGCACAGTGTATGGATTTTAGCTCATCCTTTGATTTCATTGTGTAGGCTGTGTCTGAGGCAGCACCTTTTCTAAGAAGATTTTTCTGAAAGGCTCCTGCCATCCCTATATATAAATGCAATTGTGCTAAGAGCAAGAAGTTAGTAATTTAAAAAATAAAAACACAAACAAAATCCTCTTTTTGGGAGCTTGTTCACATAAGCCTCAGACAGCCTGTCAGGGGGCTGGGGGGGGAGCGGTGGAGGGAAAGATGCTGTGCCTCCCTCTAGAAGTGGCTCTTGATTTATGAACTGTTTTGAGGAGTCACTTGCACTCACAACACGAGTACTGCAGCCTCCAGATCTTGATATACATCTGTTGAACTAGGAAAAAACTTTCAGGGTAGGTGAGGAGAAGCACCAAAGCAATGAACTGCACCGTCTTCTCTGCAGGAGTCATGACTAATCTGTTTCAACCCCTTCGGCTGAAGAAGAGTCTTCCCACTGCAGTGAAATTTCACAGCACTGCTCTGGCCAGCGGTGACCAACAGTTTCAGTACAGATAGCTGCAAAAGCCACTGCCAAGGAATGATTAATCAGCAATGCTCTGGGTGTTCAAGGGAGATCTAATATCTACATTTATGAAGAGATATATCCGCTAGGTCTTGTTCCTGGAGATATTGAAACAAAGGCTGGAAAGGGTTTCTCCCTACCAGTACATGCATGTCTGAGCAGGTCCTCACTCCCCAGGCTGACAGCAGGACCCAGGACGGGACACTGGGAAGGCAGCCCCCCCCTCAGCCTATGCTCAGGCTGCTTTACCTCCCTGTTCTTCCAGGGCTTGAGCAGACACCACCAGCCAAAATGCTTGCAACACAGAAACAGCCAAAAGTCACACTGTGTGACCTGACCCCAATGCACAACACAGAGTGCTGTGCTTGCCAAATAAAGGATTTGGTCCTGAGATGGTGCACTAGGCAGCTCCATGTGAGAGGCAGTGCAAGTGTGCTTCAGCTGAGGAGGACACAAACCTTTGCCTTCAAGATAAAAGGGCTATTAAGTAAAACACTGAGCTTATAAAAACATATTTATTGTTAGTATGGAGTCTATTACCATGTCATTAGTAATAATAACACACAGATAATGAATTGCACTGTTCTCCTAATGACTTAGGGTGTGGAATCATTCTTTCTAACTTCTGTTCTTCAGAAGACCACACGCCAGGCAATTAATATTGTCACTTGCATACCAAAGATCCTAACCCCACTGTGATTAGAGCAAATGAATAATTTGCCATTCAGCTATACCGAGAATAAAACTAGGATATGACTGAGAACAAAATTCTTGAGTTGCAAGCTGTAATTATTAACATCCAGCAGAGAAACGGGAATGGTTTAGAAAGGCCTGATATAAAATCTTCTCAAGGGGCTTAGGAAGCCTCTCCTCTCCTTTTTTACTTTTTTTTTTGAGGGGAGAGGCATTGGATCAGATCAATCCTGTAAAAAAATAATGATCATTCCCTGCATTTTGAAAAGTAGAACAATAAACTCTCTGCATATTATTGTCACCTTCACTATCAGCAGCAATTCTCAGGGAATCACCCAAAACTCAAGGAGGGTGCATCTACTCAGCAGAAGTTGCATGTAAAGCAAGTCAAGGAAGAGGACAGAGAAGGGGAACCATCCAGCACCACCCGTGCTGGGGTACACCACGGCGCTGCCAGCTCATGCTTCCCGTGCTCCCTAGTGTCACTGTTAACAACAATCCTTGTCTTCCTGAGACAGCTCTAGACCATAATAGGTAAAGGAGATTTTGTTGATGATTAAAGATAAGCGTTAACACTACAACCCAGATGACCTTTTCCAAACTGTATTCCTAAACCTAAACACCTGCCTCCTTCAGAGGTGAGAAGTACCTCCCGCTACCATAACACTTACTTGGAATTTTACTTCAAAATGAAGTGAGTTGTGAAGATCTTGGACCAATCTCCCTTAATTAGCTAGCAGAAGGTCAGGGAGATGGTCCCCGCCCCAGGACAGCCAGTCCCTCTTGTGCCAAGGGGCCATGTGGGACCACAAGCCCCAGCCTGCAGCCCCACCTCAGCAGAGCCCCCAGTTCCATGGACTGCCTGGCTCTCTCCTCCCAGATATCATCCCTCCTTGTGGGTACATGTGGCTTTTCTTATTCTCCTCCAGTTGCTTAAAGCTACTTGAACTGATAGCATGTTTCCAAGGGAGCTGAATGGTGGCTGATGACTTGGGAGTTTTAAAGTTAAAAATATAAAAAAGCAATGAGAAATACATTATCTTAAAAGGGAGAGAAACCCCCCCCCCCAATGTTTTTCATGGAGAAAAAAACTGTTAAAAATTATTATGACAGGAAATGAAGGATGAGTCATTTAGTGCAATGATGTTTTTAAAATAACAGTACTTGTTTAACGTTAGCCCCAAGTCTGTAAAATGGGATTGAAAATGGATCAAGGAGTGCCTGGCACAGCAGAGGATCTATAAGAAATAAATGAATGAAATGCCCTCATAGCACAACAAAGTATAATATGTCCTGCCATTACAGAGAGTGAAGTAGCAGGTTGTGTGACACATGACAGGGAGAGGGATAGTGAGCTCCTATATTTTATTTAACCTTTTTTCCTTTCTGTACCTGCACCTGCGTGTGTGCAGGAAGAGAGAGCAGCTCCCTTAGGGAGAGGTAGCAAAGGCGACACAGCGGGGCTGTCTGGTGCCCCAGTGCCATTAGCTGGATGTTTCTGTCTTGCCCAGCCAGCAAGGAGGGAGCAGAGCAGTGGGCACCAGCCGGGGTGTCAGCCAAGGCTGAGGGATGGGCACATCAGCACTCTGCTCTGCTGGTCCACACCTGCGCCTTGGCTTGGGATTTCCCCAGCGCTGTAATGATGATGCAGCAACGTTTATTAACGCAAAACATTTGCTTTTTTGTGTCTGGATCTAATTAGAGATTTAGGTAGCTTCATGTTTGGGTGTAAGCCACTCTGTTTTGTATTCTTAAGACTGCATTTCAGAAACACCCATTCCCTTAGCCCCACAGTCTGGGTCTGACTCGCCTGGAGGGCTCCTCGCTGCAGCCTGGGAGAGATCAGGGGCTTACCTTTCCTGAACATTAGTTTGCAAATGGACCCTGAAGTGTTGGTTATGTCCCATAAAACCCTAAATAGACCAAAGAGATTTAGGTGAGGAGCATGTCTCTGTTCAGCCCAGCAGGGAGGGCACGAAGGGTACCTCCTGCATGGCTTTGGGGAGAGGGGCGTCAGTAGGCAATGAGCCAAGTTCCTCTTTCAGCCATTATTTTAATGCTTTGGGGATTTTACAGTACTTATCAATACTGTGTTGGAGAACCTATAGTCACTGGTAAGAGTATTTCATATAAAAGCACCTAGACAGCTCTAATGCAGGCTTGAATAGCAAGGATTAGCATTACAGCACTTACCAGTATCGCCGGAAATATTATTCCTAAAACATCTCTCACCATTTACCCCAAGGCACTGCTCGCACCAGCCTCTCTCCCTCAGTGCTGCATTGTTTTCCATCCGGAGCAGGTTGGATGTGTTTGTCCCACCTGGAATAATATTCACACTAGTGAAGGCAGGTACAGGCTGTTTCAGATCTGATTCTCTAATCACCTCATTGAAGCTTTACTTGTTTAAAGCCATCACCAAGAGTACTTCAGATCCAATTTTCATGACATCCAAACTGGCAAGGGGATTAGAGGCTTGAATACAATTTTCGCCTATTGCTAATGACGATGCAGGACACCGTTTAGCCGTACTCTGAAGTATAATTGCTGCTCTTTATTTCCACAGGTGCGCTGACCCAGAATTACCCCTTGTTACCCACTCCCACTTAAGGAGAGTGGGAGCCACCTCTTCCCCACAGCTCCAGGTCTCTGGTGATGTGGCAGCGGACCAGAGATGCTTCCAACCCCTCAGTTTGGCAATGAGTTTAACTCTCCAGAGGTTGCGCATGCAAATACCTTATCTTTGTTGCACCTTTTCTGAATAATTTTAAATTCCAAATCTCTATAAAACTACTTTATTCCCACTTACCAACAAATTTCCCCTTGCTTTTGCTTCAGGAAATCCCTTTCTGGCTCAAACTTCCCAGGTTTTGCACCGCCATCACTGCAAATGGCCCGCTGGGCTCCTTGTCACAGCATCAGATAAGTGTGGCTTTGGAAAGCTGAGATGTTTTGAGGAGCTTTTCTGGTGATTCTGATCTTACTATTTGCAAAAACATTCTGTAAGCACAAAAAGCAGATTAGCCAAATGATCTTACTGTCACTCCACTCTGTCTGCACTTAGCTCCTGCTCTGGGCATGCACAGGCAGGTTTGCTTCCAGAGGTGGGAGCAGAGAGGCATCTTGTGTTGCTGGGCTTTGTTATTGTTGGGGTTTTTTAATTATTTTTTTCTGGTTTTCTTTTTGGTGTTTTTTTTTTTTTTTTTTTTGTTAAGAGGCTGCTGCATACGGCACTTGATCAGAAGCATGAACTGAGCTATGCTTATGCCAATTTGCAGGGTAGTCAGGCCAAATTTGGGGCTTTTTGTTCCATCCATTTTACTCAGACCTCACCAATGACGGTAGGAGCTGTGCATGCAAATGGTGACAAGATATGACCTCCATCAAGAATGATTGCTAGCTATAATTGCCGAAGCAAAAATATAAGCAGCCAAGCTTGAAGTGCTCTGAAAGAAGTGCTGGGTCTGTCACAGCCCAGCAGTGCAATCCCATTACGTCGTAATAAAACCACATGGCTAGTACATCTTCTTTTAACTTCTCTGTAATGCTGTTCCTTTCTCTGAGGATGCAAAAGAAAAGCATTTTTATTGCCAGATAGGATTCCTGCAAGTTAATTCTTCTTGCCTCAGGTGGGAAGAAATCCCATTTTCAATTGAAGGTTATTTATGTTAACTCTGGTGCTTGGAATTTTTAAAATAGCAATTTCTTGTAGCCATTGGCTAGCGTTTGCAAACTAGAGTGCCTTAAGTCAGGTACCTCAGATCTATGTTTATCATATACTGACTTATCTTCTCAAGGCAAAATAAACAGTTACTAGAGTACTTCTTTATGACACTAGAAATGCGTGAAATGGTGTTTCTGCAGTTACAATCAGTCCAAGAAATTTTACAAGTGAATTTTTCTAAATACCATTTGGTTTCTCAAATGTTTTAAATGGAAAATGAAGAACTGCTGAATATTGATAAAGAAAAAATGAAAGAAAATCAAGAAAGGTGTTAAACTGAAGAGTCCTGCACACAGGAGGCTTGGCCGCCTCCTCCAATGAAGGAGACACCTTCAGCTCTGCCGTACTCAGACCAAGCACTGTGCTGTACAATGTGGGGAAAGTGGGCTCTAGCACTTGTGCCAGTTATGCTCTGAGGAGGAATGGATCAGAAAGCAAAAGCTCATAATTTATTTGCAGTAAAAATTTTACATTTTACAACTATTCAGGTTTGTTCTTTCCCCCCCTAAAACTAGATATTTTAAAAAATTATTTTCTGGGTTTTTATTACCTTTTTAATTTTCACCCCATGGCTGAAAACAATGCAAGGACAAGCTGTTAAGCTCACTGGCCTCTGTTCTTTAGGAAAAAGCGGTTCCAAAGATGGCACAACACATGGAGAAAAGGAAATACAGAACAATACGGAATCTGCACTTTTGCCATGTTTGTGTGGCCATTTAGCAGCATAATTTGCACAAATATAATTTTATGATGAGGAAATATCTTTGACTCCTACACATGCTACTTTTTTGCTAAAGGTTTTGTGCAGTCTGCAGAAATGCATCTTAACTTTGCAGCAAGGACAGATTCATTCTCCAGCATGTCCCCATCCCTTCCTAGAAATGGATGCATGTTGTGACATTTTCTCTTCTTGCTACAATTTTTGTCACTGCAATGAGGTATCCGGGATTGTACTGTATTGTCTCATTTTCACATTGCCATGCCATACTCTGTTGACCTTTTTAATATTCAGTATTTTGAATGGTTGACCATTGCACTCCTCCTCTTCCTATTAAAAGGGGAGCCTAACCTGTTGCAAAGGACTGGGGTGACCAGCCAATTGAAATGAAAAATTCTGAAAAGGTCAGATTAGTGCAGCACTCCATATATTTCACAAAATATATTAGATATTGAAATTTGTATGCCTCCTCTCTGTGACAAAGACTGTTCTAGCAGCAAAAATAAAAATAGGTACAACATCAATCTAGTGTTATGCTAACAGCAGTGCTAGAAAAAATGTGAAAATGTATAATTTATCCCATTGTTATTATGGTTTTTAGCTTCTGCTCCTCTTTGGATGGATTATTACAGAAATGTAGCAGAAAGCTTAATTTACATTTGATTCAGGAATCTATTTATGGTGCTGTTCAGGCTCCTGGCATTTTTGAGAGACTCCTCAGCTATATGCCGTCTCTAGATAAAAAGGTAAAACTCATTCAAATAACAAACATGCGTTTTTTTTCTGCTTCTTCAGCAACTTCAGAAACATTTTCAACACTGTGCATCAACATTACCATTATCAATGCATCTGCGACTCATTGTCCCACACATAAACAGCACATTTAAGCCCAGCTGAGCATATTCAGTGCTGCTGCTGTGCAGCAGAGTGAAGGCAGACAGCAACAAGTGCTCGGTTTGAATCAAACCTGACCTGATGTCATTCCGGAGCCCAGCGCGGGGCAGAGCGCTGAGTCAGCACACTGCACAGGGGTGAGTGTGCAGCTTCTGCAAATTGCAGACCCGTCCGCCTTGGCACAGGTGACTTCGAATCTTACCAAGACCTGGGCCTTGGTGCAGAGCCGGCTTGTGTATGCTCCTCGTAGCAAGGTGAACGGACTGGCTAAATCATTCACTTACTTCCGTGCTTAATCAGAAGTGAGGGTTTGTGCTTCACAGACACTCCCAGTATTTCCAAGCTTGCTTTAAGGGTTCCAGGAAAGACAGACTGTCTAAAACTGTTAGTTGGGGTTTAATTTGGAAGATATACTTAGCATTTTCCCCCTGTGATCAAACATTAGTCTCCATCTTTTGTTTGAGTTTTGTTATGCACTGAAGGCAAAGCTGGCTGTAAAGCATCAATTTTTCCTGTTTAAGAAGCTGGAATAACAGGCCTGAGCCAATTTGCAACCTAACCGTTTCAGAAAAAGTGAAAGAATGATTCTTTGATACGACTTTCTTTTGGTATTATAACATACATGTTTTCTCATCAAAATCACCTGCTTGACACAAGGGAACAACATGCACCCTGTGTGGCGTTCCCCAGGAGCCCCTCCAGCCCGACGGGTGCAGGCTGGGCCGCTGCCTGTCACACAGGGTCCCTGCTGTCCCACCACAACTCGTCCCCACAAGCTCTGCAAGTGCCAGGCTGCAACTGCTCTGAGAGCTGGTTACCTCTGGCTGGGCTGGTGTTCACTGTCACCGGCTTCAGCCTATTCCACACCTCCCCTTGCCCCTTTTACTTCATTAAGGCTGTCACGAAGCTGATTTTACCAGCTGAATTCTTTTACATACACTCTGCCACCAACATCGGTCAAAGACTTTTGCTCATCAAAAGGCCCGATGTTCCCCAAAGCAGATGAACATCATCCAAGTCTTCCTTTTTATAGGGCATGTAGTTGACTTCTCTCCAAATAGCAGAAATATTACAGTCATATTTTCAAAACTCTTTATTCCTCTCCTCCCTCTTTCTCCCAAGACTTTTGCTGGAAAGGAACAGGAATTATGCACTGTGAGCAGACAGAATAAAAACAAATCTCTGACAGAAATTATTTCTAAAACAATTTTGAAATTAACATAATAAGGAACTAATATGTCAGTTGTTTAAACAGATGCAGCTATCAAAAAAACCTGGATTGTAATGGCACTATTTGCCTAAAGGTCAGTTTGAGGTTGTGTCATTTCCCTGTACAGGCCTTGCTATATTGAATACATAGTATGCATATTTTCTAAGATATAATTAATTTTTACAGGTCTAAAAAATAAATTACACTCCTCATTTCAATGACTGCAAACAAGAAGAGGAAAGATCCCTTCACATCAAAGCTGCTGCCAGCACAGTGACCACAGCATGTTTCATCTCTCACTTAGATCCACATTGTAAAGGTTTATCTTATTTCCATTTGTATTTGCCTAATGAAATGAATCTCAGCCTCATCTGGATTTCCCAGTGGAAACAGACTTCAATAAAATCTTTAAAGCCCAGAGTGCAGCACCGCGTTGGCGGGCAGCTCTGCTGGGCATGGACAGGGATGGTCCCCGCAGGGGGCTGTGCCGGTGGATGCCAGGCGCCCGCAGGGAGTCATGCCCCGTGCTGGAGGAGGAATGGCCCAGCCACAGGGGATTACAATGCAGTCAGCACCTCCAGTGCATGTAGGGGAGCATCCAAATTACTACATCAGAACCATCAAATGCACCAGGCTGCAGGAGGCACCACACAAAGCACAGCCAAAACAAGTCATGTAATTACTCCTCTGCCTTGGAGCATTTGTGGCACCAGGCAACAAAGTTTAGGAGTTTGGAATAGATTCTGAAAAAGTTGCCCTGGTTTTCCAAGGTCTTGTTGCTCTAACACCAGACACTTCTCTGCTTGTTTGTTTTGGATTAAAATATGTAACATTCAAGGGAAAATGAAACTCCAGAAATGCTCCTATAAAACAGAGTTCCTATAAAAGTTCCTATGCAATACTTATCATAGCAAATACAGAGATGGCCACAGGCCCATTTAATATTATGCCTGTACTTGAGAGGAAAAAAACCCAATGAGAAAAAAATCAGGTCTTATGAAATATTTTATTTTTATGCTAAAGGCCTCACTTTTCCTTTCCAGAACTATATTTGTATATGACCATCAGTAAGAAGCTTCAATCAGCTTCTCCAAAGCTGGAGAAGGACCAACACGAACATTCAGACTTCTGATGGGTTATATGGATGGCACTGAAGGCAACAGTGGGCATGACAGGAGCCAATCGCCTTCCTCTTTTGTGGACTACCAACACAATTTCCAAACCTACCGGGAATGAGGCACCTGAGTTTGTGTCTAGAGGGCTCCTGCTGTCAACAGGCATTGATTAAGCCCAGTTTTTCTACTCTAGCCCAGCACCTTCTGTAATAGTACCATCTGTAAATACTTGCATATTTATTACCCTTTTTCTGACAAGATCACAGAACTGGCCTGAGCTAAAGAACAACAGGTTTAAAACAAAGAGAAAAAAAATCACTGGAGCGCGTCAATCAGTTAAAATGCTTTCGTGCTGCAAGAAGCAATGTAGACTGCATGCACCTGAGTGATTCAGTACACAATTATCCAAGAATCATTTTTTAACCTTCATTTTAATTTTATTATTTAAGTGCCTCCAGCATTTCAATTTAGTCACCCTTTACCATATCTCCCTATTACAAGAATATGATTTCTCTCTTATCCTTTTAAATGAATAAACAAGGGTCTCTTTCTTCAGCAGAGTTGATCTCAGAAGTCAGTTTTATCTGCATCTCTCAAGGCCTAAGTTGAAGAGGATCTTTGCCAGCTGGCACAGGGACCACAGGGGCAACAAACACTTTGGCTAATTTCTGCAACACAACATCAGTTAACATGATGATTTCTGAAATGACTTGCATCCTCAGTTTCTGTACATCCATACCAAATACCATATATTCCTACCAAATGAAAACGATGATGTGTTTTTCCTGGTCACTGTGACACACTGACGATCACACTGCTAAGTCCCCAACCCCTCCCACGCTACCCTGGGAGAGGTGCTGGGCTACCTGACCCTGGAAAGGGCTGGACACAGCACACAGCCGTGCTTATTAGCAGTTATTTCTACAAGCAGGAGACACAGCAGCTTGAAACAGTTAATTCACTACCCATAATCATACTTCACATCACACAAACCTGATTAGCATAAGGAAATACAGAGAAGAATTTTCTAAGAAACAGATTTTCGCTTCCCTTAGGAATTAAAGAACAATAAAAAAAAAAAAGAAACCCACTACAACAATTCTGCAATCACCCTTACACACAGTTTATTGTTCAGTAATAGCGCTCACAAGAGTCGGCGATACATTTCATCTTTTCCTCTGGCACGGGTAAATTTCTTAATAGGATGTAAGCTCCAGTCCCAATAAGAGATAAAACAGACTAACCTTTTTTTTTTTTCTTTGACACCCTTTCCAATTATATTTTAAAATCTTCTTTGGATTCATTATATTCTGTAATCCTGCCAATTTGCATCATTTACTGTGATGCTTTCCCTTTGGAAGCAGCAATCCCTTACACATTCACCACCCTGTCAAAATTCAACATGGAAATGTTCAGATAATCTTTCTGAAATGGTTTCCTAGGCATTTGGTAGCCCATTTTATTTTTCTTGCACTCAATGGAGAGTGATCAAGAAGAAACAGCAATAAAACGTCACTGCACAAAAGCATCTCAAAGAGGTTATAATTATTTACTATCTGGGCTTCATTGTACTCACACCATACCCCCCCGTTATGGGAAATTACCTCTGCTTTGATGTACACACTTTGATAAATGAAGTGCAGTAAACCAGAGGCTTGAGAATGACACTGGCTGCACTTTGCATGATACAGGACAGTTAATAAAGATCACTCAGTTCTAATTGCAGATGACTTCACATGGCTTCATAACCCATTCCTCCAGATACGCTACCTGGGAGATGTTAAAATCAGGATTTTATTTTATTGAGCTACTGTTGCAATTCAGCCATAGCAATTAATGACTCGCAAAACAGCAATATTAATTTAGTGTTGATGGCTACTACCAACCCTAAATGTTTAAGGTTAAAATGAAATTAAACACCTTAATAGATTGGAAAGAAGAATTTAAAATGCTATTGACAACCCGCAAGTTCCCTAATGCCAAACACAAATTATGGGCACGACCTCTTTCTCTTTCTATTAATTCAATACTTAGCCTAAAACACAATACTGCTAAACGTTTCAGAAGTCACTTCAACGCAAATACCAAATAGGTTGTCTAGAGGTAAGAGTCAAGAAAACAAGTGACTGCTGCACCTTTCAAGTTCCATGTGGTTTATGCCAGTTTCACATCTGGTGTTTTAATTGTACCTAGGTCACATTTCATACATTTTATTAATATATTTGCTAAACTACTGGAGTGTGGCAGGCAATCACAAACCAGATGAAATATTTACCATTTTCTTTAGAGATTGGAGGTGGGGAAAAACCTCACTTTAATCCACTCATGTGGTTCATCTCAACTGTTCCCACCCTTGGGTGCTATGGTATGTGAGGAACAGGGTAAAACCCAAAATCACAATGTATTTCTGGATGGTCTTTCAAGCAAAGGATTAATTATTGCCCTGTGTGCAAGGCATCACCACCTCTGCCTCCAGGGCTGGCCAAGCCTCTGGGTTTTGAAGAACAGCTTTCAAGCAGATGGGATTTCCTCCCCACCCCACCCCCCATAACTTTCTAGGACAAGGTTTTTGTAGAAGCAATGAGTTAAATGAAATTCTAATTGCTCCAAATGTAATTAAAACATTGCAATACATCCTTTTGCTTGTACTGTTCACTTTTTGATTGCTTTCTGCCTTTTAAGGCAACAGAAGAATCTTGACATTTTTTGAAGAATATTAATAAATAAGATGATGAATCACAGCATCACAAAGGCTGAATTTTATACCTGTAAAACACCCATGCAATAACAGGAGTTACTTACAAATGTTGAAAGAACATTTAGCCTTTTAGAAGCCATGTTTGAACGTTAGCCAGAAAATCCTGAGCATTTAATTTTGCTCTTTACTATTGTCTATGCAGGATTGGGATGATCAGAAACACTCAGAAACTAGAAAGCCCCATTATTTTGTGTCACTGCACCTAGGACAGTGCATGGGACAGAAGGTCATCAGCATACCCTTGATGTCCCAGAGAGAAGGTACTTGAGTTTCGTGAAAAAAACAGTGGGTCAGAGATGACTGAAGGCAATGAGACAAATGACAGGGTGAGAAGAACTTTTTTCTGTAAAATGAGCGTGGACATGAATAAAATGCCTCTACATGATAAAGGCCAGCAATGCTGAAAGAGGTATCTGCTGTTTGTAACCAGTGCCAATACTTTTTTTCAAAGGGTGCTGCTGTAACCCACACCTGACTCTGGCACCAGAGACCCCTTGCTCCCAGTTTTGCCCCCTCACACAAAGGTGGCCACAGCAGCTGCTGGAGAACAGCTCCCAGCCCAGCTGCATCCACCCCTCCTGTGACCTAAAAGCCTGGCTACTCTTAGTTTTAGGAAAGAAATGTCTGTAAAGAAAAAAATACATTTCTCTTTAAAACCATGAGAGTCAAAGTGGTTATTACTTTCACAAAACAAAGACAGAACCAGAGTTTGTTTTCTTCCCCTCATGGCAGCACAGGTCTAAAGACTACACAGGCTGTTGAGTCACAGCCAACACACAGAGGAGCTTGGTCTATGCAGGGTCAAATGGGGGTCCTGATAATACCTGTTGTGCCTCCAAACAGTGAGCCTCACAAGAGCATAGACATGCGTCTGTCAGCTGGCATCGCTGTTTCGCTTAAGCAATGAGAGTTTCTCACAGCCTGTTTAGGAAAAAGGCAGATTAAGACACTGGATTTCATAAGGGCATAGTGCACTAGGTGTATAGGTGAATAAGGTCGCTGTTACTCTGCTAAACATCCATGTGCATTCATTACTACCTAATCTGCTTGTCTGTAAGCATCCCATATGATACCACTGTTTTCCCAATCCTTGACAGGACCATCATTCATCTTGCATCCATCCTCAGCATCCCGGCTGTGTCCAGGACCCCTCTGTGTTGCATAGTCTGTGATGGAAAGATGGACCATGAACTCCCCAGGACAGGGTCAGAGCACAAATTGAGATAGAGCAGATGGGCACAACCAACACGCAACAAAACAGATTATCACAATTAACGTAGTCAGCAGCATCCAGTCAAGAAACACTACCCAAACACTTCAAACAAAGAAAATAGCTGCAGCAATATTGCCTTGGGGACACTTGATTTTGGTGTCATCCAAGTCCCTTATCCTTTCTGTCTCTTTTCCCCAGCCATACACAATGCTGGCAGTGAGGTACTTCTCACTTTTCGGGAAACTATTGCTTTCAGTGAGCGCCCAGCCCCCTTCCCTTCACCATCCCCAAGTAGGTAACTGGAAATGTAGATAATTATAGGAAAAGGTTTTCAAACACACACATTTCCTGACACATGCTCAGCTCTTGATGTGTTCTGCGCCTGTTCTCATTAAATTTTATACACAGCAAACCTGAACAAAAAGCTTGTGCAGTGTTAGGGAACAATGATTCCTTTTTGCAAGTAAAGAGGAGATTTATGGAGAAAATCACTTGAATCTGACAGTCACTGACATCAGTTCTTAGTTCATGAGAAGTGAGTGGGACCTGATAGATCCTCTTCTTTTCATCAGAAAGCTGCTGTTTTTCTTGTCTTGGCTTAGAGTGGGAAGTGAATAATGAGCATGTTGATGATTAAAAAAACCTTACCTTTTACTTTAGCCAAAATTCTTTGCACTTATGACATGAATCATTAAAAAAAAAATTCTGATTACATGCCCCAATTCATTTCATTAAAGAATATTTTTCAAGCACCTTTTCTGAAGAAAAAAAACCACAAAATAAAACCAAAAACCAAAACAAACACCCCACCCCAAACCCCCAAACTATTCTGCAAGAACTGCAGCCACAGCAGGGGAACACAAAAGAGGCTGATTTTGAAAAGGTGACCTCCTCCTGTGCCCGAGCGAGGTGAAACATTCACACCTGTGCATCTGCTGCCACGCAGCATCACCTCTGGCACGCAGATGGGAGCAACACCTACAACTAGCACTAGAGTGTTTGTCTAAAGAGCTGCTCACTTACATTTAACACCTGCTTGATGCATGATCTTCCCTCCTTCCATTAACAATATATATTTCTCTCTTAGCTCACTGCAAAAGGAGCTTGCAGGACAGGGCTATGAGTGAGGAAATTGCCTCTAACAAATCTCCTTCAAAACAGAGCACCTGAAGATTACACTTCCAAATGCCACCTCGGTGAGCAGTGCTGCTCAATTTTCTAGGTGGTGAGAGCTTTATTTCACCTTCTTCTGAAGCACCTGACAGGAACCGGTAACTGGCTTTGGTAGGCTATAACTGTACCCTATGGACAATCCTCTCCTCACAAATAGGTGGTGGAACAGACACAGGAACCTAATGCTGTCTAGTGATCCTTCCAGCCTTGTCCCAATTAAATAAAGGTCAGCTGCAGAGGCCAGACAGGTAGAGGTTGAATGGGAAGACAAATCAAAGCACACTGTTTTCAGCATGCTGATTCCTCCCCATTTATTTCTGTCTGGTTTCTGTGCAATTTACCCAGAGCATGGACAGAAAGACAATCACATCAAAATGGAGTTGTTAGAACAGTATCAGGAAAGGCTGACATTGCTGGGTTATGTTTTCTGATATAAATGGCTTTTTGCAGTAGGAGCTTCATTTTTTTTCCCCCCTATTATATGGACAAAATGTGCATGTATGGTTTGGATTTTTGTTAAATGACGTTGTAGCAAAAATAAGTTTCTCCAATGTAGATCTGACTGGAGCTCAAAACACTACCCCAATCTTTTGGGTGAAAACCCACCTAAAACTCTGATTTTGAAAGGGTGTGTTTGGGGAGGACAGTTCAAGTTGGGGACTCCAGATCACCAGGACCAGATGAAGTGTGAGTGTTAGCTTGAAAAGTCAAAGCAACCTCCACCCATAGAGAAGAGAGCAAGGAGGAAGGAAAGCATCACTTACAGTCTTGAACCCATTTTCTTTCTTGAACTCTCTTTATAGCCAGGAATGACTTTTTAAAGTTTGTAGTCACCACTCACTCATCAGAATCAAGATTTCACCTCTTTTCTACCCCAGTCACTACTAGATCCCACACATTAGTAGCTGTAGTCTCTAGGACTGACTTCTCCTGTAACATTTGGGGTCCTTTCTGATGCTAAAGAGAGATTTTGGGATGTCCCTGGGAAAACTTTTTCACCTTGACAACAACCATATATTAGACTAATTAAAGACTGCAGTCCCCAGGAGTAACAGCAGATCCCGGATCCAGGGGATGCATTGGCCTCGGGCATCCAGCAGCGTGCCAACAGGACCTACAGGGAAGAGAGCACACTGGCAGGTTTATGCATTTCTTTACACTTCAGATAGCTCTAAGGTTATACAGCAGGAAAAGAAATCAAAAGAACTTACATTATAGGAGACGTTTTTAACTTCTCTGGTTTGACACCTTGGTTTCAGAGTCACTGGAATTATTTAAAACTCATACGGAGGGAATCAGTCCTTTTGATCACAGTATATTCAAATGGTATTGTCTTCAAATCACACTTGCTTGTTGCAAATATATGTTTTGTCAGTTTGCAGTAGATATATGTATACACATACACTTTTTTTTTATGTCCATGTGCTTATGTGTGGCGATCCTTCTGCAGCGAGCGCCTTAATTTGCCTGTAATGCATGAATGAATGCTGTGTATTGGAAATAGAAGAGATCTTGGATGCATTAACAACTTTCTGCGCTTAGGCAGTCCTTGCAGATGCTCCCGTGCAGTACCACCATGGGAGCTCTGCTTGGTCAAAACCACGCCACCGCCCCGAGCCCAGCGGGAGGACATGGCTGCTTGTAGATGTCTGTGCCTAAGGGGATGGGCATTGCAGACCTGCATCTACAGCATCCACTGACACGCTGAAGAATTCCTCTTGTCCCTCTCAATTGCCTCATAACAGGCCTCATCTGCCAAGAAATAATTAGCCTCTGTCCCATTACCTCAAGAGTGAAACACTCACAACCAGCCCTGCTTCATCTGCAGCCAGAGACTGGGTGGTTAATTAGTATTTTCGTTTGGTTTTACATGAGAAGCTTTTCAATAATTTTGTGAAATATTTTAGCTCAACCAGGAGCAAGAATGTATAATTTATTTTGTTACTTGATAGAATTAGTTGTTCTTAGCTTGCTGTGGCAGTATAAACTGTGAATGCAATATTTTCTGAAGTGTCCTTTCTCCATGAGATTAGTAAATTTAATTTGAAATTCTGTATTCACAAGTAGTGCACTGGCTGAAGGCAAGCTGTAGAACAGATGATAAAGGTTATTACATTTTTTAAATTATCTTTTAAAGATGTTTAATAACTGTGGAGAAAAGACTTTTATGAAAATGGAAATTGGCAGATTAAAGAATGAGTTACACAAAGTTATTTTAAAAACACATGAAGTTACTTTTCCTATCACTCCTTAAAGGGCCAAGTTCTTGTTCTCAAGACCAAAACTCTAATTTGAACCAGGATTTAGCTGAATCCACAATTACGTTGTATAAATTGATCCTAAATGCATATACGAAACATACAATGATTATTGATGGTCAGCAATTTTCAAACAGTTTTAAGACTTTTTTTCCTCTTCACCAACATTAAAATTCAAGTTGGGTTCAAAACATGGGTGATATTTTTTGAATCATGTTCAAACCAAAAATTAAGATTCTCAGAGCTAAATTCTGCTGGGGTCTTGAGGCAGAAATGTAAACAGGAGCAAAAGGTAACTCCACACTGAGAATTTACAACCTGATCATGCAATTTTTAAATAAGTAGAATCTTTCTGTGAAGATGAATTAGAGTAGGACTGAGCCTGTGGGGATTTCTGTACATAAAATAGAGCACGCCCACTCCTCCATCAGCTTCTGCTGCTCCTGAAAAGAATAAATCCAAGTAAAAGCTCATGTTTTCTGCTGAAGTCGGCAGGTGCAACTAAGAACACAAAGAAATAGGTCATGTTTCAGAAAGTGACTTGCTGGTTTTCACCTTATTTTGAAAACACTTCCCTCTTGCATTTAAGAATAAATGATAACAGGGAATAAACAAGAGAAACTCTTAGCTTCATACATGGCGGTAATCTAATAAAGGACATGTTGCTAGTGCTCACCTCATTACTAATTTGTGGGTGCTCAGATTGCACACCCGCCACCAGCACCAACACAAGCAGCACCCACGCCAGCCTGGACCCATCAGCCCCTCCCAACATGTCTGAGCCCACTGCAAATCCATTACCATGTTCTTTATTACGTCAGTCTGCCCCCTAAAATCATATACAACATCAACCTATAGCCTATAAGAGAAGAAACGTGCATTTATTTTTGTGAAATCTTGGCCCAGAACATATTGGGTACCCTGTCTATTAGAAACTCCTGTTTTATAATAAGGCTCCTAGTGTTTAATTACGCAAGTGACTCAAAGAATTATGTGCTTTGTAGCATATCAGTATCTGGTCAATGCCCCCAGCTCCCAAACCAAGATGACTACAAGGAAAGGCAAGAGAAAGTGGGGACCTGTGAGACCTCTGTACAGTGTATGTACCCCATCTGTTTTTCTGGTCACTATGTATGCCGCAAAGCACTCCACTGAGTATGTTTCCCTCTTCCTCTTCTTGGGATAAGTAGTAGGAACTATGAGAAGTTTCAATCCAGTCACAAGCAACTGTTCTTACCCTCCTAAAATAGAAAAGGTGTCTTTAAGAACGTGGCCCCTGAAGGAAAGCACCTGCTCAATCTGAAAATCCACCTAAGTAGTTGAACCTAAAGAACCAGTCACAAACACAGGCAGCCCACATATTCTGTAACCTTATGAATTGTACTTTGGAATCTACATAAATTTCCATTTTTTTAGTCAACTTCTTAGTACACGTTAAGCTTAAATTATAGTTTCTACTTCTAGCATTGTCTAAGCCAAATGCTGTTATCAATAGATTCATATAATTACCACTTTCTTCTCTAATTATTTGTGGGAGTAAGGTACAGCAAGTAGGATACTTTTAAGTGATAATACAAAACATTTTATACTTGTCTGCACCAAACTCATAAAAAGGTCATGTGAAGGTTTTACAACTATTTTCAATTAAGGAATAAAATTCACACAAATAGCTCCTCTAAGCTAATCCACTGTTGTGATGTCATGGTTTTAGCTGGGATAGAGTTAATTTTCTTCACTCTAGCTGGCATAGTGCTGCGTTTTGGACTTAGTATGAAAACAATGTTGAGAACACACCAGTGTTTTGGCTGTTGCTGGGTAGCACTTGTACTAGTCAAGGACTTTTCCAGCTTCCCATGCTCTGCCGGGTGCACAAGAAGCCGGGAGGGGAGGGGGGCACAGCTAAGAGAGCAGATTCAAACTGGCCAAAGGAATATTCCATATCATGTAACGTCATGCCCAGTATGTTAACCGGGAGGAGCTGGCTGGGGGAGGGAGGCAGCAATCGCAGCTCATGGACAGGCAACATCAGTCGGTGAATGGTGAGAGGTTGCATCGTTTGTGTTTCTGGTTTTCTTTATTTTTCCTTTTTCCATTTTTTTATATTATCATTGTTATTATTATAATAATCATTATTGTTGTCTTTATTGTAATTATTAAACAGTTCTTAACCCATAAGTGGGGTTTTTTGTGCTTTTGCTCTTCCAATTCTCTCCCCCATCCCACAGGGGTGGGGGGAGTGAGCGAGCAGCTGCATGGTGTTTAGTTGCTGACTGAGGCTGAACCACGACATGTGATGATCTTTAACATCTAGATATCAGCTTGCACCAGGGGAGGAGAGCTCTGCTGTCTTTGGGTGAAATGGAGGATGTCCCTTTGTTCTCAGCCTTGCAATGGCCTTGCCTTCCTCATGCGGATGACTCTTCTGTGTGTGCAAGAAGGCACTGGACAGGTCCCATCACCCTACCCACCACAGAAACTGAGCTTAAAGGAGGAGACAATGAGCTGGTGTGAAATCCAACCCCCCATCCAGCCTAGTACCCCAGAGTGGCGCAAGGTGCTTCTCCTCTCTGCATGCATTTCCAACAATGTCAGAAGTATAAGTGCCCAAAGTTAAGGAAATTTATGAGTTATACGGATGAGAATAGATATGGGAAGCAAATTATATTAAAATTAGTTTGTTAAAGGCCCAAAAATCCGGAATCAAGAAAGAAAACTTCCAGCTAGAAGGAATACAAGAAAATACTATCTTCTAATACCAATTAGCTTCCAACTTCTAATTTGTAAGACAAACTTCAGATGTCACCACAAAGTCCCTGGCAGGGAAAAATTTGAAGGAGGAACAGGTCCAGATAGCTTGAATTTCAAACCTCTAACAGCCTGGTGAAAAAAAGTAATAAAAAGATTTACTCTTTATATGTTTTAAAATACCAGGCAGATTTCAATGGTGCAATAGCACCAGAATCATACCAGCATTTCAAATTGTCCAGCCAAATGACCTAAATCAGGTGGCATGAGATTTAGACAGTGTGTGTAATGCTACTACACAATTAAATTCAAAGTGCTAAGAAGGTAAAAATATACTTAATGCTGATCAACACAGGTTAAACAGCCCTGATTACATTTGATATTCTATGTCTGGATGAAAAAAACATGCATAACTGGCATATACTTCATTTTATTATGAAATTGCTTTGGATGAGGAGCTTTATAAATGAGATCCAAATAAGTTTTCTGCAGTGGATATGATTGAGGGAGGGGAAGATGATTACTGAGGTTCCCCAGTGATCCAAGTTTGATGTTATTCAAAGTTTCCATTAACAGCCTGAGTACAAATGGGCACTGGCAGGAGTCCGTCAGAGCAGGCATGCACTGAGGGGTCACTGTCATGCATTGCAGTCTGCAGGCACCCACCAGCACCCCATGGCTTTGTGCTTGGCCATGCCATGGTGACAGCTGTGCTTTGTTAAGTGTGCTTGCCTCAACAAGACTTGACTTGCCTCGCCTCGTGATTCTGGCTGGTCCCAAATGCAGTGAGCCTTCTCAGCAGGAATGCAAAGACAAAGTGTAGAAGACAACCACAGAAACAACTTGAAAGGTGGAGAAAACACGCAGCACAGCGATGGACTTGAACTCAATAGGCTCTGGTGGTTATCTCCAATTAAAGAGATGACTGAACTGCAGCATCTGAATGTTTTCAAGAGAAAGTTGGGAACTACAGTGCCTTTTAGTCTATCTTTGAGAAACATGTCAGAAGAAATTGCTGGAATGAAAGGCCAGACAAATTAATCCCTGGAAAAATCAGCAGTTGTTCCCTATCCAGCCGTGGTAGATGATTCAACACTGTAGCAGAATCTCAGAGGAATCACTGAGTCCCTTTGGCCTCCAGAAGCCAACATGAAGTGGTAGACGAAGACAAAATGTACTGGTGGTACACGGGTAAGGCTTAAGGATCCTGGCTGTATCAGATATCCAAGAAGATGATTTGGTCTCTTGTGGCCTTGCAGAGACTAACTCTGAAATTCAGACAACATGTCCTGGTCCCATTTGGAAAAAAAAAGGAAGTTCAACAGCTCGCTCAGTATGCTGAGAGTTAAATACAGCACAGGCTGCTGTTGTCTGCAGCACCTCCCCTCTAGTAGGAAGCTCTGTGTCTGGTTTCAGACTAGGACTTCAGCATAATGGTTAAAAACCAGTCTTAACTGAAAACACCCAAGTCTACTGCTGGCAGAGTGCATTGCTCTATTGCGAACCAAGTATTCCTCTAAAATAGACCAACCCAACCCAAGGCTTCATCCCTTTCTGTTAAGCATTATTTCCTTCTCCCTGCATACTGGCAGTTATCCTCAATGGGGTCCATCTCTATGATCAGCACTAGTTACCAGTCACTTTCACCACAGCCTTTTCCCAAAAATATGTTCTTTGTCATGATAGAAGTATTCCTTGCCCCCCTCCACATCCCCAGTCTCAGAACACATGTTTATTGAAAACCTCCCAGTAAAACAGAAATAAATTAACAAACCCAAGACCATAGCCTGCAGACAGCTCCAGCGCAGAAGATTTCAGCCCAAGAGGGACATGTTCTCACTGGTCAAGAGAGCATGAAAGCATCCTCACATGTTGCTAACCTCACATCAATGTTAATATTTGGGCTGTCTTGCCTTGCATCTCTCCGGCGATGAGAGATGTGCTCCATTCTCCAGGTGTGCAGACTACCATGCAGAGCTTCACAACAGCACTACTTGCAGCCCATTTTTTCTTTATGTTACATTAACAGCTCTGAATTGTGCATGCCTGTTTTCCGCCGACAACAGTTGTTACTTGATTCCTGAGACTGTCTTGCTTTTTGCATTAGCCAAGCAAGGATAGGCATTGTGGAGATAGAAAAGTGTTATCTTTTGCTAGAATATACTTGGACTACCTTCAAAAGTTGAAGTAAAAATAACCCCACAACCTTGGATTCAAATTATTAATCTCTTTTTCTATATGAATGTCTTTATCTGGTGTATTATAAAATGCCTCTTTACAGATATCTTCTTTCACAGTACCCTAGAAATCCTGCACATCCTGAACAGAAGTTCTGACTTGCTTTAATTCTTCAAAATAAAACAGAATTTAAAGATAGTCTTAAATGCTTAGCCAGGTTTACCGTAAAGGATTGCACTTTAAGTTTTTGTAAGACCTTATGAGAGAATTGACACAGAAATTATAAATAAGTTTGTTAGAATGCTGGCTTTCTCTTAAGTGTACCAATGGACTCATGAGTTCACCAGTAAGATATATCTAATATTGCATGTCATCTTTAGTCTGTCTACTGATAAGGATTTTTTTTAGTCAAGTACCCAATTGTCATGGTTTCAGCTGCAATAGAGTTAATTTTCTTCACTCTAGCTGGTATAGTGCTGTGCTTTGAAATTAGCATGGAAAAAAACCTGTTGAGATAACACACAGATGTTTAGGCTGTTGCTGGGCAGCGCTGATACTAGTCAAGGACATGTCTAGCTTCCCATGCTCTGCTGGGTGCACAAGAAGCCGGGAGGGGAGGGGGCACAGCTAAGAGAGTGGATTCAAACTGACCAAAGGGATATTCCATATCATGTAACGTCATGCCCAGTATGCTACCTGGGAGGGGCTGGCCGGGGGAGGGGGGGAGCAATCGCGGCTCGGGGACGGGCAGCGTCGGTCGGCGGGTGGTGAGCGGTTGTATCGTTCGTGTTTCTGCGTTTTTGTTCCCTGTTTTCCCTTTCCTCCCTTTTCCCTTTTATTATATTAACCTTACTGTCATTATTATCATAATCATTTATCATCATTATTCTATTGTAGTTATTAAACTGTGCTTATCTCAACCCACAAGTTCTTTTGCTCGTCCGATTCTCTTCCCCATCCCACAGGGGTGGGGGGGGGGTGAGCGAGCGGCTGCGTGGTGTTCAGGTGCCAGCTGAGGCTGAACCACGACAGTCTATTTTTGGCGCCCAACGTGGGGCGAGAAGGGTTTGAGATAATAACAGTTGCTGGTCACAGCATTGATTAATCTGCTCGCAGTATTAGCTTGTCCAGTCTTTACCATGCTGATTGTAAAGTACATGTTAAAACTTGCTGTTGGTTCTGTCAGCTGGCTGTGCTCTGCAGTGATTAGAGATATTTTGCCTAGGAGACTTGTTATTAAAACACTGGCCTTGACTGTTATCAGTTATTTAGGTTTTGCATGGAAGCCGTTACTGTACTACAGCTACCACCTCATGGAGGCAATTAGCAATTATACCTCCTCCTCTGAGGAGTTTTTTATGGAGGAAATACAGAATGGCACCGTAGCTAATATCTTATGTAATGTCTCCTCCCTCCTTACAACAACTTTTCAGTATCTTGAACATCCTTGTGTAGTTAAGATACATCTGTTGATATTGCTTTGGCAAGTGGTATCAGATCTGTCTAAGGTTAGTAAGCAAGTTAAGAATATAATCCAGAGATCTGTCCCAAGGCTTGATAGCTATGCGTGGCAGGGTATGTGGGAAAGTATGGGCAAATGCCTAAGACGGTGGGCACCCCCCATGGTGTGGGACTTCACCCCTGAACAAGTGCAGAATCCTGAAAAATTAGTAGAACATTTGGAGGAAATATGTTGTCACCCTGGCAATTCCAGAGACATACAGATCACTGCCATGTGCTGGGGTCTGGCTTATGCCTATCGAGCCCTATTTAACACTATTCAGTACCCCCAAGGGAAAGAGAAAGGAACTACTCCGACCCCCGTGACAAGTACTGCGGCCACCCAAACCCTCACGACAGACACTGCAGCTACTCCAACCCCAGCGACAAGCACTGCGGCCACCCAAACCGCCGTGACAGAGACTGCAGTTACTCCAACCCCGGTGATGAGCACTGTGGCCACCCAACCTGCCGCGACAGAGACTGCAGCTACTCCAACCCCGGTGATGAGCACGGCGGCCACCCAACCCGCCGCAACAGAGAATGCAGTTACTCCAACCCCGGTGACGAGCACGGCGGCCACCCAACCCGTTGCGACAGATACTGCAGCTGCTCCAACCCCGGTGATGAGCACGGCGGCCACCCAACCCATTGCAACAGATACTGCAGCTGCTCCAACCCCGGTGATGAGCACGGCGGCCACTCAAACCCCCACGACAGGCACTGCAGCTACTCAAACCCCAGTGCCAAGCGTTGCAGCTGAACCAGAGGACCAACCTGTGCCAGTATCAGTCGCCCCTATACGCAAGAAGAAATCATGGAAGAGAAAGTCAACTCGTTTAGAAAGAGATTACGATGAACCAGGGCCATCACGAGAAGAGGAGGAGGAGGAGGAACCATGTGTACAAGAAACGGAAACTACCCGATCTCTATCCTTGAGTGAGTTGCGGGATATACGGAAAGATTTCGGGCGTCATTCAGGTGAGCACGTTATCACCTGGCTGCTCCGATGCTGGGATAATGGGGCCAGTAGTTTGGAATTAGAGGGGAAGGAAGCCAAACAACTGGGATCCCTCTCTAGGGAAGGGGGCATTGATAAAGCAATTGGAAAAGGAACACAAGCCCTCAGCCTCTGGAGGCGGCTCCTGGCCGCGGTGAGAGAGAGGTATCCCTTCAAAGAAGATATTGTATTTCGCCTAGGAAAATGGACGACCATGGAGAAAGGCGTTCAGCATCTAAGGGAATTAGCCGTGCTTGAGGTGGTTTATGGTGACCTGGACGATCAACGGTCCTCCAAAGATCCAGATGAAGCCGAGTGCACACGACCCATGTGGCGGAAGTTTGTACGGAGCGCACCATCCTCGTATGCAAACTCATTGGCAGTGATGTCCTGGAAAGATGACGAGACACCAACGGTGGCTGAGTTGATTGATAGACTCCGGGAATATGAAGCGAATCTCTCTTCCTCGCTCGTCTCTGCTGTTGAGAAACTGTCCCGAGAGTTCCAGCAACTCAAAGAAGATATGTCCTACTCCCCACCAGTACGGACCAGTATCTCAGCCATTAGGAGTAATCGTCCCTTGGCTCAAGAGAAGGGATACACACGACGGGGCACCCTATGGTTTTACCTGCGTGATCACGGAGAGGACATGAAGAAGTGGGATGGAAAACCTACCTCAGCCTTAGAGGCACGGGTACGTGAGCTGCAAGGGAGAACAATTACTCAGGGAAGTTTCTCCAGGAGAGCTGCTGCCCCAGTTTCCCGTAAGCAATTCTCTAGGCAGAGGAGCAGAAGTGCTGATGGCCTGACTGATCTTAACAGAGACACCCGTGATTCATATCTACCGGAAGTGAGTGATGAATACTATGATCAGGACTAGGGGGGCCCTGCCTCCAGCCAGGTGGAGGAAAGGGATAACCGGGTTTACTGGACTGTGTGGATCCGATGGCCTGGCACATCTGACCCACAGGAATATAGAGCTTTAGTGGACACCGGTGCACAGTGTACCTTAATGCCATCAAACTATATAGGGGCGGAACCCATCAGCATTGCTGGAGTGACAGGGGGATCCCAAGAGCTAACTGTATTGGAGGCCGAAGTGAGCCTAACTGGCAATGAGTGGCAGAAGCACCCCATTGTGACTGGCCCCGAGGCTCCGTGCATCCTTGGCATAGACTATCTCAGGAGAGGGTATTTCAAGGACCCAAAAGGTTACAAGTGGGCTTTTGGTGTAGCTGCCTTGGAGACAGCGGAAATTAAACAGCTGTCTACTTTGCCTGGCCTCTCGAAGGACCCTTCTGTGGTGGGGTTGCTGAAGGTCAAAGAACAACAGGTGCCGATCGCCACCACAACAGTGCACCGACGGCAATATCGCACCAACAGAGACTCTCTGATCCCTATCCACGGGCTCATTCGTCGACTGGAGAGCCAGGGAGTCATCAGTAAAACCCACTCACCCTTTAACAGTCCCATATGGCCAGTCCGGAAGTCTAATGGAGAGTGGAGGCTAACGGTAGACTATCGTGGCCTGAATGAAGTCACCCCACCGTTGAGTGCTGCTGTGCCAGACATGCTAGAACTTCAATATGAACTGGAGTCCAAGGCAGCCAAGTGGTATGCCACAATCGATATCGCTAACGCATTCTTCTCAATCCCTCTGGCAGCAGAGTGCAGGCCACAGTTTGCTTTTACTTGGAGGGGGGTCCAGTACACCTGGAATCGACTGCCCCAGGGGTGGAAACACAGCCCTACCATTTGCCATGGACTGATCCATAATGCTTTGGAACAAGGTGGAGCTCCCGAACACCTACAATACATTGATGACATCATCGTGTGGGGCAATACAGCAGAAGAAGTTTTTGAGAAAGGGAAGGAAATAGTTCAAATCCTCCTGAAAGCTGGTTTCGCCATAAAACAAAGTAAAGTTAAGGGACCTGCACGAGAAATCCAGTTCTTAGGAATCAAATGGCAAGATGGTCGTCGTCAGATCCCCATGGATGTGATCAACAAAATAACAGCCATGTCTCCACCAACCAGCAAAAAGGAAACACAAGCTTTCTTGGGCGTTGTGGGTTTTTGGAGAATGCATATTCCACACTACAGCCTGATCGTAAGCCCCCTCCATCAAGTGACCCGGAAAAAGAATGATTTCAAATGGGGCCCTGAACAACAACAAGCCTTTGAACAGATTAAACGGGAAATAGTTCATGCAGTAGCTCTTGGGCCAGTCCGGGCAGGACAAGATATTAAAAATGTGCTCTACACCGCAGCCGGGGAGAATGGCCCTACCTGGAGCCTCTGGCAGAAAGCACCAGGGGAGACCCGAGGTCGACCCCTAGGGTTTTGGAGTCGGGGATACAGAGGGTCCGAAGCCCGCTATACTCCAACTGAAAAAGAGATATTGGCAGCATATGAAGGGGTTCGAGCTGCTTCAGAAGTGGTTGGTACTGAAGCACAGTTGCTCCTGGCACCCCGACTGCCAGTGCTGGGCTGGATGTTCAAAGGAAATGTCCCCTCTACACACCATGCAACTGATGCTACGTGGAGTAAATGGGTTGCACTGATCACCCAGCGGGCTCGAGTAGGAAACCCCAGTCGCCCAGGAATCTTGGAAGTGATTATGGACTGGCCAGAAGGCAAAGATTTTGGAATATCACCAGAGGAGGAGGTGGCACGTGCTGAAGAAGCCCCACTGTATAACACACTGCCAGAAGATGAGAAGCAATATGCCCTGTTTACTGATGGGTCCTGTCGCCTTGTGGGAAAGCACCGGAGATGGAAGGCTGCTGTATGGAGTCCTACACGACAAGTAGCAGAAACTGCTGAAGGAGAAGGTGAATCGAGCCAGTTTGCAGAAGTAAAGGCCATCCAGCTGGCCTTAGACATCGCTGAACGGGAAAAGTGGCCAGTGCTCTATCTCTATACTGATTCCTGGATGGTGGCAAATGCCCTGTGGGGCTGGCTACAGCAGTGGAAGCAAAGCAACTGGCAGCGCAGAGGCAAACCCATCTGGGCTGCTGCATTGTGGCAAGATATTGCTGCCCGGGTAGAGAACCTGGTTGTAAAGGTACGGCATGTGGATGCTCACGTCCCCAAGAGTCGGGCCACTGAAGAACATCGAAACAACCAGCAGGTGGATCAGGCTGCCAAGATTGAAGTGGCTGAGGTGGATCTGGACTGGCAGCATAAGGGTGAACTATTTCTAGCTCGGTGGGCCCATGACACCTCAGGCCATCAAGGGAGAGATGCAACATACAGGTGGGCTCGTGATCGAGGGGTGGACTTGACCATGGACGTTATTGCGCAGGTTATCCACGAATGTGAAACATGTGCTGCAATCAAGCAAGCAAAGCGGGTAAAGCCTCTGTGGTATGGGGGACGATGGCTGAAATATAAATATGGGGAGGCCTGGCAAATTGACTATATCACACTCCCACAGACCCGCCAAGGCAAGCGCCATGTTCTCACCATGGTAGAAGCAACCACCGGCTGGCTGGAAACATATCCTGTCCCCCACGCCACTGCCCGGAACACTATCCTGGGTCTCGAAAAACAAGTCCTGTGGCGACATGGCACCCCAGAGAGAATTGAGTCAGATAATGGGACTCATTTCCGAAACAACCTTATAGACACCTGGGCCAAAGAGCACGGCATTGAGTGGGTGTATCACATCCCCTATCACGCACCAGCCTCTGGGAAAATCGAAAGATACAATGGACTATTAAAGATGACACTGAGAGCAATGGGGGGTGGAACATTTAAACACTGGGATACACATTTAGCAAAAGCCACCTGGTTAGTCAACACAAGGGGATCTGCCAGGCGAGCTGGCCTGGCCCAATCAGAATCCTTACGTACTGTGGAAGGGGATAGAGTCCCTGTAGTGCACATAAAAAATATGCTGGGCAAGACAGTCTGGGTTATTCCTGCTTCCAGCAGAGGCAAACCCACTCGTGGGATTGCGTTTGCTCGAGGACCTGGGTGCACTTGGTGGGTGATGCGGGAGGATGGAGGAGTTCGGTGTGTACCCCAGGGGGATTTAATTCTGGGTGAAAACAGCCAATGAACTGAATAATATGCTGTTAATTGTAATATGATGTTGTATGTCATCACTACTATGGTTGCATCAGTGGACTGTTATCATGGTGGGAATCTCCCAATTAATGATAATAGCAAATGAACTTTCAATGGAACCGAGCAAAGTGCAGCAGTGAGAGAACACGAACTACCAGTGCAGCGGTGATGGAACAAGGACTGACATGCAACAACCTGACCCCACGCACACCGCCGCACCGAAGGACCCTTACAAGAGATGAAATCCAAAGTCATGGACTAAATGAACTCAATGGACATTTTACAGGCATTCTACAGGGGTGTTCCATAAACTAGTGGAATGATAAATGAAAATGAAAATGAAAATCTGTATATATATATATTGTTAAAGGGTAAGAAGATGGATAAGGATTATTGAAGTTGTACTGAATAGTATGGGACCTGAGCATGATGTCAATGATATGGAATAAGGGGTGGATACTGTCATGGTTTCAGCTGCAATAGAGTTAATTTTCTTCACTCTAGCTGGTATAGTGCTGTGCTTTGAAATTAGCATGGAAAAAAACCTGTTGAGATAACACACAGATGTTTAGGCTGTTGCTGGGCAGCGCTGATACTAGTCAAGGACATGTCTAGCTTCCCATGCTCTGCTGGGTGCACAAGAAGCCGGGAGGGGAGGGGGCACAGCTAAGAGAGTGGATTCAAACTGACCAAAGGGATATTCCATATCATGTAACGTCATGCCCAGTATGCTACCTGGGAGGGGCTGGCCGGGGGAGGGGGGGAGCAATCGCGGCTCGGGGACGGGCAGCGTCGGTCGGCGGGTGGTGAGCGGTTGTATCGTTCGTGTTTCTGCGTTTTTGTTCCCTGTTTTCCCTTTCCTCCCTTTTCCCTTTTATTATATTAACCTTACTGTCATTATTATCATAATCATTTATCATCATTATTCTATTGTAGTTATTAAACTGTGCTTATCTCAACCCACAAGTTCTTTTGCTCGTCCGATTCTCTTCCCCATCCCACAGGGGTGGGGGGGGGGGTGAGCGAGCGGCTGCGTGGTGTTCAGGTGCCAGCTGAGGCTGAACCACGACACCAATACTTCTTAGCAGTGACAAGTTATTTCCATCAGTCCTTCTGCTTCTTGGCTCCTGTAAAGGCAGAAAATGCAGATATTTGACAAATATTTTCAAAACACGCTAAAGTCTGAAAACCTTTGATGTTTCTGCATGAACATTTGGCATACTTTTCACCTCCACATGCATCCTGGACCAGACTGGTTATTATTAAGGGCTGTGGATCGTGGGTCTGTAGCACCGAGACTGAACAGGTATGTTCAGTCACCTCTGTATGTTATTAACTTCATGGAGGTCAAACACACACAAACCTCCTAACATCCTCCTGGATACCTGGGCTGACTATTCTTGATCACCCCCTGCCTACCTCGCCTTCTATTAATCAGCAGAAGGAGAAAGTGGTCACAGTCTGACCACACTTGTTCTGTGCAGTGTTTCTCAAGTGATAAACTATTGCTAAGCAAATATTCAAGGCATCCAAGTTTCAAAATGTAGATTCAGATATCAGGTATCTATTAATGGAGAAGTTTGTTCAATAGAGAACTCGTCATACACAGTTTCTCACAGCAATATTTCACCAGGTATCATCTTTCCATTTCCTCCAGAAACCACTCCTGGCCAGTATAATCCAGTCTCAGGAAACATGCAATTAAATTCTAATTAATGGCCTTGCTCCAACTCTTCTAATTTATTACCACCCTGGAGTCCTGCGTAGACTTTGCTCTCTGGACACCCACTTTCTGTTTATCCCTCCGGTTTACAGGAGAGCAGCAGCTGCCCAAAACCTCTCCTATTGCTCTGCCATCTGGTCAGAAAGATTTTGTCTGTAAACATGGGAATACCACTCCATGCCTTTGTTTCAAGTTGTAGGAGAACAATTGGCTTCTTTCAAAACCTAATAAATTGGTATCTTTAGCAGACCTAAAACCAAACAAGATCAACGATCTCTCATGGAGGAGGATTGAAGCATCTCTGCCCCATTACAGAAAGGTTTTCCCTCCCAAGTTTCCTAATGCAAACCACCTGACCATATCTCATGGCAATGGAGACAGGATAAGACCTTGGTACCGTGTCTCAGAACAGGATAAGCAAGAGAACAGCTGAGCACACTGTGGGAAATACAGAAACCGAGTGTTTCTTTGCTCATGCATAACTGTGCATGGACATTACCCATTTAGGGAAGAGTAATCCCAGTCTCATTTGAAAGCAATCCCATAAGATGGCTCTCAAAGGACTCAGACCATGAAACCACAAGAACCACAGCAATGAGTTTTAGCACCTATGACTAGAATGAACAAAATGGATAGAGTTAGAGCCTGTACTCACAGTAGTTTTAAAGAAGTTCAGCAAGACACTAGTAGACCATGAGGTGGTATCCACAGAGCAACATTGCTGACACAGCAACTATGCATGTGGTGCTGCTCTCTGTAGCTGCCCTGGCTGTTTGTGCTCCAGCACAGCAGGTAATCTGCTTGCTGCAAGGTCAGGTTACTCCAGGAAACACAAGACAACCTGGGTCTTGGAAGGAAGGGTTTGTATGATGTACTTCAGCCATATCCTAAATAAACAAGACACTTGAAATTCTAGCTTAATTACACATGGTATAGTATATCAAATCAGAAAATAATAAATCTTAGTTTTAAAATTTTCCAAACCAAGTCAAAAGATACCAACTTCAGAATCTGGCTACAGTTTCCTTTTTTCCCACCATTTCATTGCTGTATGCAGAATTAAGCTGCTTTTGTATTTGCCTCTCTTGAGGAAGTACAGCAGAAGCAGCACCGCTGGTGGACACCTCCACCTCCCCATCCCATCAGCTCTGGTTTAAGCATGAAGAAGTGGTTCATCATATACCCAAGTTGGCTCAAACACTGACTACATACCAAATTCATACAAGATGCAAAGCTGGAAGTTCAAGTCCTTGCTAGCAGAACACTATCAGCCTTTCTGCATGCTAGATACAGGACTAACTCCTGTCCAAACCTAAACAGCCTTAGTTTCAATAACCTAAAACCTACCCAACTCCTCCAGTATAATATTAATCCCATAAATCAGTTCTTCATCTCAGATTGTCCTGGATGCATAGAAACATTTTTCTTTTTATCATGCCATTTTGCTGGCCTACCCCATTATCACCAGAAGACTCAGCACCAAGTACAGCCTCCTCCCAGCATTACACATGTGAATGCTCAGTACATGCCATGAAATATTGAATGAGAATACCAAGATGATTTCTGGGATCTAGAAAGCCCCTTAAGTAATGAGGCTGCTGCATCAGAGCCGCTTTCTCAGCCTGAGACTTGCAGAGATCCATCTTAGTTCTTACAGAGAAGTCTTAAAGAGTGAGTCAGCTTTTCCTGGTAATTACTGAGAGTTTTGTGTTCCTGTAAGCAAAGCCGATCTTTGCAGAAATACACATGCTTTAATGCCGAAATACATTTGGAAACTATTATTATTGTTCCACCAAACAATAGATCCCTTGAGAAGCAAAACAACATTTTCTATTTACACATCTGTACAAACTGCTGTTTAGAGAGGGAAAGGCTGATTTGCTTGATACACAGGAGAATCAGTTAGTGCTTTTACTAACCCAAGCTGTACATCATTAGGGATTAATTTGTGTTACAAAGGAAAAAAGCAGCATTTGGTCCTTCATCAGAGTAAGAGCTAAAGCCACCTTTATTCTTGATAGAAGACTCCTTCAGCTCCATTGACCCTCTCCAGACCTTTGTGCTCGTATTTTGCATTACAGCTTCTTGAGAGCACAGAAGCTGCACTCTCCATAAAATGAAGCTGGGAAGGGACAAGCCCAACAGCTAAGGGAAGAGGGCTGCAATGGAGATTTGTGGATCCCACTGCGGGGAGACTGCCGTAAGACCCCTTCACCATCAGTGAGGGAGGAGGCTGCGCAGGGCACCACTGCGAGGAAGAAAGGGACGCAATTCCATTAAAGGCCACACACGCCCTGGTGGGCACAGGCCAGCCTTGTTAATAAGCTATTCCTGTACCACTGCAGACCAGGCAGCTGATCAATATGCTGCAGTTCATGATAATCCAGTGATCCCTGCAGGAACCTGCTCTTCCTCCTTTGCTACTGGGAGCATCTCCAGCTCTACCATTACAGAGCTTTCTAGAAGCAAGGTCTGCAGAAGCTCTAGCAGATAGCTTTTCTAGTGCCACACAGCTCATGTGTATGAAACTCAATACCAATAGATCCACATGGGACATATAGCGGCAAGAAGACAAGAACAGACACAAACATTACAGGGTGAATTTAACCCACGTTCATGCTGTCTCAAGCATATTTTCAAGGCTGAAGACAAAATGGTTTTGTCAAGCTTCAACTTAGACCAGGCACCTACCTGATTTTAGCTTAATAATGAAGAGACATCTACAGAGAGACATAAAGCAGAGCCATAGGTCCTGATGAGAAACACAAGATGAGCCCTCATACCCTGGTACAGCCCATCCTCATCTCCCGCCACCTTCTTGGTGGCCTGTACTTCCACACCCATGTACTCCATGTGTTGATCTTAACTGTATACATGACCATACAAGCATCCACAGCACACAGACTCCCCAGCATGTTCTGCCCACACTCCTTTTATACCCTCCTGGAGGAAACCAGTTAATTCTCCACAGCTGGCCCAAGCCAGGCTGCTTTACAGATGTTTGCACTCAGGAGAAGCTTCTTCTCTCCTCTATGGCAGACTGCAGCACTCCTACCTTCCCTTGATATAATAGATAGGTTACGTTCACCTGTATCACATACAGTATTTCAAGCATATTGCTCCTTAGCCACCAATGGGTAACTACAGCACCTATGTCTTTAAGGCACAGGTAGGTTTTTTGTTTGGAGAAGACATCCTTTACTTGAAGGGATTGCTTGTCTGCTGGAGATAAAAAGCTTGTAATCAGTGTTCTGGCTCTGTGTTGTATTTTAATTCATTTTAATTCCATTTTTATAAAAGCACTATTTAAATATGGAGTTGCATTACTTTTTTTTATATATGTTAGCAAGTCATATTTCTGGAGCACTTTCTTCAGCCCTTTCTCTAAAGAAAACTTATAAAAACTCCTAGATTTCTGTATTGCTGTACAACTGGAAGAGACTGCGTCTCTTTTGAGGGGTGCTTCTCTGAGAGTTCTGAGTTATTGCTGTCTCATTCACGTTCTTCTCCAGCTGTGTTTTTCGTAAAGGTGCGGATATGATATTATTTCACAGGAATTCATTGGGTAACTGAATAGTATCAGAGCATTGTAAATAAAGGTATGTATTTGACTTTCAAAAGAAGTTTCAAATGCACTGTATTCCTATATATCCTATCTTTCTTGTTCATATTCACGTCTTTTCCTTTGCATTTTCTGTTTGAATTATTATTGTATCTGAGACGTGATTTACATTTAGTATAGCTCAAAACAACAAAATGTAACATTATGTTATACAGGGCTAATCTTTCCTTATACAAATCTAATTTCAGGGAGTAGTGTGTATTCACTGATCTAATATGATCTAGGAAGGCAGATTGCTATATTTTAAAAAGTCCCAGATAGGAATGTTATAGGTGACAATCCCTAAGCTTACACATACACTTGAAACATGTTCCTAATGATAGCATTATGATCGTGAAATGATGGTTAAAGTCTGTTTAACTGTTGACTGTGCTTTATGTTCTCTGGAATAGTAGGACTTGAACGATAGAAAAAACATAAAGCATTTCACCTACTTATCTGTCTGTTGTGTTACCATATGCTGAAAAAATACATAACAAAATTATAACTAAAACCATTCTTCTCTAACCAAAATACAGTTTTTGAAATATGTAAGGGAAATCCTAATGATTTGGGAATATTATATAAGTAAAGATAAATTGGGGAAAGGCAGAAACTATACAGTGGGGTAATAGGATCATACAGGAATGTTCTTCTGAGGAGGATACCAAAAGTAAATGAGGGAGATGGGAAGGTGGCTCCAGCAGGAGATTGTTAGCACGTTAATTTCTTGTGCAGGAAGAGCAGTGAGACTCATTACTCCTATCCAGAGCCTTTGCAAGGCTTCCACCATACCAATGGTTGGAGTGACTCATTAGGTCAGGCTTTGACCCTGGAGGGCAATTTCTGTCTCAAACCCTGCAGATGCCTCAGGACCCTTTGCACACAAAACCATGTGCAGAGGATCTGTCAGTGTAAATCCTGTTGCTGCTTGTGAGAAAACCTGCCCTGGAGATTGTCACCAGGGCCCAGCTTGGAGGGTTAGTTAGGCTTCTCTGAAGTCTTAGTGCACAGAAAGACCAGAGCCAGTAACTGCAGCAACCTCGGCTGCTCTGTCTGCAAGCACAGCTCTGCAGTTGTTTCTTGTGGGGTTATATGTTATGGCATATTTTGCAACTAGACAAGAATTGGGATTTCTTGTAGGAAAGCTGGAGAACAAAAAAAAAAAAAGGGAAACTTCGTCCAGGTTTCTCTTACTCAGATTATTTTTTCCCCTCAGCCATTTGGCTGGGAATGGGAATCACAGAATCACAGGTTGGAAGGGACCTCAGGGATCATCTAGTCCAACCTTTCTAGGAAGAGCACAGTCTAGACAAGATCGCCCAGCACCCTGTCCAGACGACTCTTGAAGGTGTCCAACATGGCTGAGTCAACCACTTCCCCGGGGAGATTATTCCAACAGTTGAATGTCCTCACTGTGAAAAATTTCCGTCATGTCCAATCAGCAACTCCCCAAGAGCAACTTGTGTCCATTCCCCCTTGTCCTCTCCATGTGACTCCTTGTAAAAAGGGAGTCTCCATCTTCTTTGTAGCTGCCCCTTAACTACTGGTACATGGTGATGAGATCCCCTCTAAGCCTCTTCTCAAGGCTGAACAAACCCTGTTCTCCCAGCCCATCCTCATATGGCAGGCGTCCCAGTCCTTTGATCATCTTGGTGACCCTTCTCTGGACCCCTTCCAGCCTGTCCACATCCTTTTTAGTATAGCGGGGACCAGAACAGTACACAGCACTCCAGGTGTGGCCTGACAAGTGCTGAGTAGAGCGGGATAATGATGACTTTGTCTCTGCTGGGATGCCCTTTTTGATGCAACCCAGCATTTTGGCCGCAGCAGCACGCTGTGCGCTCATGTAGAGCTTCCTGTCCACCACGACCCCTGTGTCCTTTACACAGACCTGCTCTCCAGCCAGGCGCATCCCAGTCTATGCTGCACTCCCGAGTTGTTTTTCCAGGTGCCTGACCTTACACTTCTCCTTGTTGAACTTCATAAGGTTCTTGTTGGCCCAATCTTCCAGGCTGTCATGGAGGGAACTTGCTTTCCCAGTTCCCCAGTCTGGTGGGTTTATCCAGGATGTCAGGGCTTCAGCCAGCAGCAGGATCAAGATCCTGGTGCTCCTGCAGCCCACCTGCTCTGGGACGGCCACAGTTTCACAGCTCCAGCAGAAAGACATGGCTGGGTGCTGCTTTTCCTCTGGGTTTGGCAGGAATGGAAAGTCCCTCAGGTCTTGCTGCCTGTCTGAGCTACCCATGCAAAAGTGTGTGGGCAGGGGACAGGTCTGGTGGGAGAGGATTTGATGGGTCGCTCCATGCTGCTTAGCATTACGGTGTGGTCCAACCAGCCACACGTCTCTTCTGAAAAGTGTTAATTATCCTAAATTGGATAACCTGGCAACAGTCAAAACTGGAATGTAAATTTGGGTGTATAAAACTTGAATGATTCTGGTTAAGGTCTAAATATTGATGTTGTTTCCTTTCTTTAAATACACTGTAATAGAAATAGGCAGTTTTCTTTCCTTAGAGGAGCTCTAAGCTGTATTGGCAAATAAGCTGAAGTAAGGATGTATGTCAGTTTTAAAAAATAGTTTTCTTTGAAATTATCTGCATGCACCAGAATATCTTTTGATATTGCTGCCCTGCCATAGCACATGTGCACAGGGGAGTGAGGAAGGGACACCCTGGACCTTTGCTCTGAACTCTGCAAGCTTTGTGTAGTCGAAATCTCACCCAGGATCTGGCATCGATATGAGTTTCCCATCACATATTCTGAAATTGCAGTGTCGGGATGACAAAGCACTGACAATCTTAAAGTCAGGCCGTGGCTAACCTACCCTTCAACATTAAAATGGATGAAATGGAAGTCAATTTTTCAGCTTGCAAAGAGTCTGTGGTAGGGGAAAAACATCTCCACTCTACTTGACTCTTCTTATCTCCTTTTTCATTCCCAGCATGGCTGGAGGATTTAACATGTTTCTTGCTATCACTGAGTGCTCTGCAAGAAAGCAGCCAGCATTGCAGCACAGGCAGTGTGCACAGCAAGTCACGTGCCATGGCAGGGAGCATCCTCCAGTCCCAGGACCTGTGCCCTGTGCTGCCCCACCTATGTTGCTGCTCTCTCCATGATGAGGAAAGGAGGCAGATACTTGTTAATTCTGACTACATCTCCCTAAACGCCACATGTGCTGCGCACACTGCATGATGGTCAGGGCTCCCCATGGCCATTGCACAGCAGATTTGCTGTTAATGATGTTACCCATTTGCACTGGAGAGGCAGCGGTGGCTACCAGGGAGGTCAGGGCACTGCTGCACAAATATCTGTCAAGATGCAACCTCTGTCTTGAGGGATTAATAGTCTAAAAGGTAACACTAAGCAAAGCTTGAAGAATGAGAAGACAATGCAACTGCAGCTTTTTTGTTTCCAGGGATGTAACCAAAAACACTACCCAAGATAGTTGCATGCTTTGGGTTGTGGGGCACTGGCAAACTGTGGTAGAAATGAGTCCAGGTAGTCCAAATCCCAGATTGTGCCTTTACTATGGCACTGCTTGCTGCTGAAACTGGGATAAAAATCTTACCTTTCATTCTTGCACAGACCACTGTATGATAATATTGATTCTTGCTTTTCTTGCATTGAAAGTGGTGTGATAACAAGGAAAATGAGGCCAAACTTGTCCAGATGTTTGCGTCATGTCCCACTGTCTATTCCTTCTTTTATTAACAAAACGAGCAGTGTCTTAAACCCAGAGTCCTTCACTTGCTTCTGGCTACAGCAAAAATATATGGTTTTAGGGATTTTACTTTTGTTAGACTGGACGTCATCTGATTTAAATGACCAGAAAGATATTTTTCCATTAATTAAGACAGATATCTGATTTCTTTTACCAGCCATTCCTGCACCTACACTCATCAGTAGGGAGCAGAACTATTCACAAGTCTGTTGCAGCAGTTAATGTTTCACCAGAAAATACCCACATTGGAAGTAACCAAGTCCTGGGATAAATGTCTGCAGGTTACTGTTAGCTCCATCACTAGCTTTTTTTTTAGAGGTGTGGGAGAGAGCAAGCAACATGTCTAAAACTCACAACTTAATATATGAATATGGAAGATGGTAAAGGAATAAGATAAAAATGAGAAATATTTTGGAGTCAGGATGTTATAGATAGAAGGGCAACAAACCCTGTTTCTTCTGCTGCAGTGCGGAGTTTTCCACCCTGCCTGGTATGGAGGATGACCTCTGCAGTGGCTCTGGGCACCTCTCTTTCCAGATGGAGGTAAATGGTTTGTGATAGATTTTTTTTTAAAACAATTACAGCTGGCTGGGAAAATACTGGGGGAGGGGCACACGTGAAGGCACTTTTAGCAATGTATAAAATAATTTTAAAAATATTTTAAAGCATGAGAAGATGACAAAAGTGCAGCTACATGCAGAAGTAAGACACATGTTTTGTAGTGAACTTTTGTAGCTTGGCCCACAAGGAACCTGCTACTAACACAACTATTTGAAAACCCATACAGTGTCTGCAAGCAAAATGAAACATAATACACCTAAAGTTAGGGCCACAAAAAGTACTGACAAAGGTGACAGACCATCACGTTGCCTTTTCTGCCAAAGACCTTCCTAATCTGCAGAAGCTGACAGAAATTTACCTTCTCTGAACAAGCCTTTTTCTCACTGAGGAGCCTTGGGCCCCAAATCCCTAATGCATGCAGGGTCTTCTGCTGTCCTAAGGAGCACCCAGAATTCAGGCTTTGGACACACTTCTAAATGCTGAAGAATTCACTGTACTGGAGCAGAGTGGACAGACACCAAACTGGGCCAGCTCAGGGAAGGGAAACTTTGAAAATGGAGAACTGAAATGGTGGTGGAAGCACAGAAGGTGGGTGCCTGACCAATACCCTGCTGTACCAACATCCCGGCTCCATTGCACACATCCCTGTTGAACACTAGCCCTGAAATATCAGGGGCAAAGTAACAGGTGATCTGAAAAACCTTTGAAATATGGTAAAAGTACCTAAAATGTGTGACTGGTGATTGTGTGCTCACCTCATGCCTTTGCATGGTACCCACTTCCTGAGGAAACCAAGAAACTCAACTGTGGGCTTCCCACGCAAGTGCATCTCACTTAGTTGACCGGAATTCAACCTGGAATAGTTGCGTTTGATGTTCATGATCTTGTAGGTGTGTGCTGTACATATCAATGACACAGAAAACATGGTACAAAATACATCCCTTGTTAAAAATGGATGGGAGACTCATGCGGTGCCTGTTCTCAGCTGCCCATGAATCTGCTTATTGATGAGGATTACATGTGTTGCAACAAAAGCGCCAACAAGGAGACGCACTGATGGTGTAGCATTAGCGTGCAATAGCCGTGTATGTCAGCATTGTGTTATAAAACAGGAGAAGGCGCCTTCATTGTCTCTTTTTCATTTGTTACTGGAGTCATCCCTTTGTTTTTGTTCCATTCTCAAACTTTTTCTCATTTTGGTTAGTAATATCATACTACGATACTATAAAGCTGGAAATGTTTTAGTATCAATGAATCATTTTTCAAGGGCTTAATTTTGCTGAAGATTAGCTCATTAAATTTGTAGAGCAGCCCAGTAAATGCACGTTTGAAAGCAGAAGAAAGAAGGTTTGCTGAAGTTATTATTAACCTGTTACATTTCTGCATGTGCAGTCTTGAAGAGGCAGCTGTCCCAGTGACGGGTTCACAAACAAAAGACTCTCAGAGTTAAGGGCAAAAATCCAGGCACTTCCCTGGAATGGGAATGGCAGTCATGATAGACACCACCAACTACAGGTCTGCCTCAGTTGATTCCTTTGAAAGGTATGACCAGAATGTAATGATGCTCAAAAACAATATTTGTGTTCCATGGGTAGTTTTAATTCAGTTGTATTTTCTGAATTGCTGTTATTGCTGCTAGATTTAAAATGAACATTTCTAAATAAGCAGTGAAAACATAAAATATTTTCCACTGCAGAGTTACTATTTTTTTATTGAAGATATATTTTGCTTTTGCAGTTAATAAAATTTTGTGGCAAATTGATACATATTAGCAAAACCAAATATTACAGATAATACATTTTTGTTCATGTCAAAAGCCCTTTGTTCATTGAAAAAGGACTTAATGGAAATATTTTAATCACAGCTTTGAAATATCAGATGTCTTCAATGAAAGGTCAGGCCTCCAGAGCAGAACAGGCAGCAAATAACTCAGGAGGGTTAATTAGCAATGAAAGACTAAACAAAAGCAGGGAGTTTGAAAGAGAGTCTCTGAAGGAGAAAAGGCACTTAAGACGCATTAATGGGTTTTGAAAAACAGGATGGACTTTTTCCATAATAAAATCCCTGATGCACTGAGATTAAGTTCCAGTTCATGCTACACTGCACAATATTTAATGTAAATATGAGTTTGTGCTTATTAGGCTACTTATTTTGTTATGTTTTCTAACAGGCTCCTCAGAGAGCCACCTGAACCATCCCAGGACAGCTTAGCGAGGCAGCCACCCCACATCCTGTCCCATCAGGCTGTGGGAAACAATGCCGGGTGGTGGGATGCAGGACCAGGCAGTGGGAAGCAGTGCTGGATGGTGAAGCGGCAGGGGAGCCAAGAGCGTCTCACAGCCACAGGACAGGCACTGCCCCACCACGAGGCACGGCAGCAGCTGCGGGGCGTCCCTGTTCTGGGAGTACCGGAGGAGGAGGTAATCCTGGGGAGCTGCCATTGCTGCGCAGCAGAAGGCACTCTGCAGGGGGGTGTGCGCCGTCCCCCTGCCAAGGTACAAGTATCTGACCATGTAGGGAGAACCACAGCTAGGAGGGAATGCTGTTGCCCTTTGAGGCACAAATGACACCTCTAACTCATAGCTCCCCAGATCCTGTTAAAAATGTTCTTGTAGAGGTCTTGTAGGGAAATAAAGATGTGAATTTCTTCAGATCCCCACCCTGTCTAGAAATCAGTAGGTCACAAGAGTGCTGAATCTATTAAATATTTTGTCTGTGAACCTTTTCAAAGATCCTAAGTAATGTGAAGAATACGCTTACCCAGCGGTGTCCATATAACAGGCACAGAAGCTGCCGGCAGCATCTGAGCAGTGTGCATGGGAACTGGGATGTAATACCAGACTTTGAAGTAAGAACAAACCTGCCATAGATATGTCTTATGTCCCTGATCCTTTCATACTGTACATCCAATTAACCTTTATTTACTGAGGAGTGATGACACTCTAATTTGATTGGCAGCACTGGTCCTGGCGCCAGTGGCTGGAGTTCAGAAACTCTACTGGAAAATCGTGCTTTATTAATACATCATTAAGCACTTTAAATGGATTCCAATGTTGTATGTCTAAGGAAAGAGATAATTCAGCATTTGTTAGTTACTGACAGAATACAGAATTGGAATTTATACTGCAAGTCTTAATGTCAAAAATCCTAATGTGCCAGCAATTGAATTACAGTATCATTTTGTAGCCTGCACGTCAACTGCTCCTTTAGCATGAGGAACAGTGAACGCTAACGACAGTGCTCTTCTGCTCAGTTGTAAGAATACCATTCTACAGTTACACCATCGAGGCAAATCTGAATACAGACTGAGCAGCAACTTGATGTGTTTGATGTGTGTACAATGAGCATTTATTCCGCACCAACTGAATGGCATCTTGTAGAGAAAAAGCATATCGTTAGCATTATTTTTAATTTAATGAGTGTTCAGGCTTTTCCAGCCTGAATCAGCATCTCCAGCTTACAGTGAATTTTATCTATATATCTATATCCATACATAATTTAAGCAGCGAAAGGATGGGCATACTCCACATGATGCAACTTATGCTTACGGCATATCAATGACTAAAAGATACAGAACAGCTTCCTGACCAGAGATGCTCTACATATTCATTCTTTCTTTCTTGTGAACTCTGCAGAGACTCCTCTTCCCACATCTCTTCTCCTCTTTAATCTCCATCCAGAAAGCATAAAGGGCAAATAAAATGAGATTATTCTGCTTTAACACAGAGACCACCATATTGACTATTTGTGTGTGAAACAGGAAATCAAAAGAAACTTCTGTCTAAAACTGGTGGGCACAGCTATGAGTGACGTGCCATTCATGAATAAATTAATTCAGTGCTCTGCTATATGAAATTGTGTAGGGTTTCTCCCAAGAACAATTTCATGGGGATTAATGTGATTATTCGTGGAAGGCTGTTGAAGTGCATCAAGGTACCGAACAGGCAGAGGATGACGGAGAGGTCACTGCCCCACTCAGCCTCCACTCCAGCAGCACAATAGCTGCAGCGTGATGCAAATGCAGCAGAGATGGAGACCCCATCCTCCCAAGATTACTGCTTTGAAAGCAGAAATTACAGCCACAAGGGGTTCAGACAGTAAAGAGGTAGAAATGGCAAAGGTGTTGCATTAGACAAGTGGAAGAAACCTGAAGGAAAGAAAGAAATGACAGACACAAAGAGAGAGAATAAAAGGATGAAATGAAGAGAAAAGCCAGCTTGACTGTACAAAAGAAATTGCAATCACACAAAAATGGAAACTGAACAGCAGGTTGTTATGTGGGGGCAACGGACTGACCATCAGAGAGTAGAAAACTCGTGACAAAATTATTCCATCTTTTTTTTTAAATTAAACGTTTCTGCCACAGCTGCTAAAACAATCGATCCTCCCCCCTCATGCCACCTGAAGCTCTGGATGCTGGCAGGCTACCTGGCCAGGTAAGCTCAGGTGCTCGGTATCTAATAACTAAGCCTCACCAAGGTCGCTGCTCAAAGCACTGAAAACATGGCTGGAGTAAATCTTACAAAAAGATTTCTTCTTGCAGTTTATGGCAGAAGCATTAACTCTGAGCTGGGCAGAGCTTTGCACTGGTTCATACATACCAGAAATGAGGTCTAATAGGAGTCTTATCCAGGGGACATAATTAGTAGGGATACCCCAAATTGCCTGATGAATTTATATGTTTTTCAAATTTTCATGCTGAAGTGAGCTTATCCTCCACACCCAAGGCATCGACGTTGCAGGTGCTGTGTAAGAGCTTTGTGTTTGGGGAATCTAATCCTTACCATGCTGTTTGGAGAATAACAGCAGAGCCTCAGTGAGCAGCAGAATTATCTTAATGGGTTCAGAGTCCACACATAGTTTATGGAAAATCAAAAGTTCCTTTCTTCCTTCCCTTGTAGAGGGGACTTCACTGGATTATCAGAAGAATGAGCAAAACAAACTTGGATAACAGAAGGAGGAGGATGAGTGCGAAATGAGCAGTAGGAAACCCACCAGATAGCTGAGGGAAGAAAGCAAACATGGGAGATAAAGGAGAAATCACCTATTTAGGTGTGTCCAATTATTTCCTCGCTTCAGGAAAAGAGCCCGGTCTATTTATCCGCAAAAGCAATTCACAGAAACATTGTTATTGCAACTCTTTACATAAAAAAAGAACATAATTGGAGGAGATAATTTTTTGCCTTGAGGGGAAAGAGGTACAGAGCTCAGGGGGCTCTGATCAACAGTGCAGAGTCTGGTTGGAGGCCTGTAACTAGTGCTGCTTCCCAGTGGTCTGTACTGGGTCCAGTCCTGTTCAATATATTCATCAATGACCTGAATGAAGGGATAGAGTGTAACCTCAGCAAGTTTGCTGATGGTGCCAAGCTGGGAGGAGCGGCTGATACGCCGGAAGGCTGTGCTGCCATCCAGCGAGACCTGGACAGGCTGGAGAGCTGGGCCAAGGGAAACCCCATGAGATTCAACAAGAGCAAGGGCAAGGTCCTGCCCCTGGGGAGGAACAACCCCATGCACCAGTACAGGCTGGGGGCTGAATTACTGGAAAGCGGCTCTGTTGAGAAGGACCTGGGAGTGCTGGTGGACAGCAGGCTGACCCTGAGCCAGCAACGTGCCCTTGTGGCCAAGAAGGCCAAGGGTATCCTGGGGTGCATTAAAAGGAGTGTGGCCAGCAGGTCGAGGGAGGTTATCCTCCCCCTCTGCTCTGTCCTAGTGGGACCACATCTGGAGTACTGTGTCCAGTTCTGGGCCCACCAGTTTAAGAAGGACCAGGGAACTGCTTGAGCAAGTCCAGCAGAGAGCTACAAAGATGATCAGGGGACTGGAACATCTCTCTTATGAGGAAATGCTGAGAGACCTGGGTTTGTTTAGCCTGAAGAAGACAAGACTGAGGGGGGATTTTATCAATACCTATAAATATCTAAAGGCTGGGTGTCAAGTGGATAGGACTGGACTCTGTCCCAACAGCAGTCAGTGCTCATGGGCAAGAAACACTGATAACACTGCAGGTCAATGTTCCACCACATCAGCTGGGCTTCAGATGGGAGACCAAGAGGTTATGGGGTAACGTCTGAAGGAAGGTGTTTGTTGTATGTGCAGCCCAAATATTGCTAGAGGGGTTGTGTGGATTAAGGAAGATGGTAAAATCAATAGGGAAATAAGTGACAAATGGCAATGGGAACAAGGGGAAAAAAGGCAGACTCAGAATGTGTATGGGAATAAGCGGAACCTGTGGCAGGGCTGCAGCTTTAATCAGACAAGACTTTAAAGACCCATGCTTTTGCCAGGCCGGTGCTGGAAAGCCAGGGAGCAGTGTGTGAACAGAAGTCCTTGAGTACTTAGGAACAAGAACAAAAGCTGACACTGCACGGGAATCAAGTGTGATGTTTGAATGATCCTGTGACTGATCTCTCATTTACAAAAACAAAACGGCCCAGGCAGTGCACTTGTGGTGAAACCCTTACAGCAGGATTGGACAGAGCGAGGTGCAGGAGCCTGGTGTGGCCACCACAGCCGCCCTGCACTACACAGGGTACCAGAACTGCAGGAGCTGCAGGCAGGCCATGAATCTACCAGCATCCCTGCCTACACCAGCATCCCTGCTCACACCAGCATCCCCGCTCACACCTGCATCTGGGGCTCAGGGACATGAAGATTGTGCCAACAGCTGGACTCTGGCTGGTGAGGAGCTGAGGTAGGGCTGTGAAAGGGGTCAAACTCCCAGAGGCATTGCAGCAATCCTGTCTCGGGTAAAAAGTGACAGCTTCTGCAGGTGTCCAGATTTTCTCTCCCTTTCCACGCACTGATCCTGGAGAAATCCTCCCCACTGGGCTAGAGTATCGCTTTCTTTCCGCATTGTGCAGATACACTCCAGCACGTGCAGGGGTAGGGTAGCATGTGCGTGTTTCTCTGCCTGTGACTGTGTTGCTGCCTGGTTCTGTCAGGAGCAGTGCACGGGATGCTTCTGCATCTGCAGAAGAGCTACCCACCCTGTGCTGACACCGCTCCCATGGGTGCACACCATCCCAAAGCTCACTGTTGCTGTTTGGACCCTGGACCAAGGGCACTTCCGTGCTCCTGGTGCCACAGCATCATGACTGGAGCGGGTTGGCCACCACCTTACAGCTTCAGCAGATGGGCTTTGGCTGGTGCCCCTGTGCTGGCTGATCTCCACTTCACTGCAAAGACTCAGGGTCATCCCTTCCAGCTAGATCTTACCACTGACTTCAGGATTTTCCAGAACAGTCTCATTTCATCTCAAATAGCATCACTCCATTGCCCTGTCATTACTGCCTGCAAAAGTTGGATCCAGACGAGCTCAGGCTGACACTGAAGACCAAACTTTGTACAGTCAGATGCAGAGATAATATACTGCTGTGGGTCCTTCAAAGGAGCAGCACTCCGAAGGAGATTTCTCCAGCAAAAAATGGATGCTGCTCCATTGAAATGCGGCCACGAGCTCGTGACACATTTTTCTACATAATGTGTCCTCAAAATTAGCTGTAAGAGGACAGGGCTGAGCATGTGTTTTGCTTCTAAATAGTTGCATAGTTTCGGTTGTGCATGTAGCAGCAATTCAAGTTTCCTGTATCTGTATCAGAAGTCCCTCTCTTCCCCATCTTATTTTATTACTCAAGCCTTGGGTAGCTAATCTAGGCTCTTCATTTTTCCCACAGGTTTGGAGCCTTTAGGGAGTGCTGGGCATGTTGTCTGTGCTGCTCACTGACACTTCTCATGGGGAAGGTGATGCAGAACTGCAGGCACAGCTGATGCTAGGTTCAAGCAAGGAAGCTGCTTGCTGGCGTACAGAGAGCAACTGGTGAAGTTTAATGAATGTGAGAGTCAGATGATGTCAAATCCTGCACTAACCCCATCTGAAAGGACACTCACAACCACATCAACAGAGCGGTGCCTGGGAGCATCACTTGTCCGTATCCCAACCCAGAGAGCATTGGCCAGCTGGGACTGCAAGGCTGCTGCCCTGTGCAGGAGCCTGAGCACAGAGTTTCAAAGATATTTAGACGTGCAAAGGTGCATATATTAGTCAGTGGGATATTCAAAAATGCAAGTCAAGCAGAATGTTAGTGATTTCAATGGGCATTAGCTGGTCTTTTTTGTTTGTTGGTTTGCTTTTAATCCCCCTGAGTGTTTTGTTATACTGTTTTGCTTGTAAGCATTATAAGAAGCATGTTCCTAATTGACCTGGGGTAATATTGTTAACGGTGGCTATGTGCCTTAGGAACCAAAGCCTCATTTTCAAGACATTCAGTCAATTAGCAGTTTAACCCTCCCTGAACAGCAGCAGACTGTATCCATTTAGGAATCTGAGTCCAACTGATTTTCAGAGGTATTGGCTGTGTTTACTCTGTTGTGCACAATTTTCCCAAGGGTTGGAGGTTGGTGTTGTGTATATTTGCAGTCCTGAAGCCAAATTAGCTGGCTGTCTGCTCAAGAGGGAGCATGGGACAAGGGCAGAGTGGTGCTGTTTCCATTCCCAGCCTGGTACTGGGGCTTTGCACAGGGCTTAGCCCCTTTCCCACCTCTCTGCTGGCTGAGCACCACTGCCCCTGTGGCGCAACAGTCCTCTGTAGACTGCCAGGTCCTCTGAGACTACCGTTGACCCATGCTTCCTTATACAATGAGGTTTGTGCTACAGCTCACTTCTGGCTTTTTAAAGGCATCTGCATGCCCCGAAGCAGACATCTAATGGGTCTTGCAGTGGCAGCCACCTGCAGCCCTGCTCACCAGGGTGGCAGTTGGCTGTGTGAGGAGACGGATAGCACGCTGATTTAGGTGTGTACATGCTCCTGCATCTCTCTCATCTTTGGAAACTTTCAAAATAACATCAGAACATCAAAGATCTTCAAAAAGGCAAAAGTGCTGATCAGCAGGTATTGAGGACCTGACGCCTTCCCTCCCACTTACTGACCTGCACAGTCACTTTGCTCACTATGTTCATCCATTTGAAATAGTAACTCCATGTGAGCATCTTATCAGTTGCATGCACTTCTTATTCAAACAAATGAAGTCTGAATCTGAAAGCAATGGAGACAGTAGTGCGGTAACCCTGGCAAGCGATACAGCTTTTAAGCTGCCATAGACTCTGGAGTCAGTGAATCATTTGACAAGGACTGATATAGCCTGGTGTGGAGCTCAGAACAGAAACCGCAGTGTCAGGGAGACCAGACACCAACCAGGGAGAGCACCACGGGTCCTGCCATCCTTTCACCCTGGTGGACATTTTCCCCTTTTCAGTTTGTCCAACTCATGCAGATGAATGTCTCTGGGATGGGCACAAGCCTGTGGTGGGGGCTGAGGAAAGGTGGGTCTCGATGCATGGAGAGCTGGCACAACAGAAACCTGCAGCAGCGGCACAGAGCTGGCACAGGCTGCAGTATGGTCTGTGCACAGACACAGCAGGTGAGACACAACCGGCTGTGTCCGTCTCAGACAGGCTGCTTTCCTCCTCCTTGTCCCTATAGGTGAGTGTGACGTGTGTGCCGTTTGTTCATTAAGGAAAAAGATACTGGTATCAATATTCATGTTCTGTTTTAATTTTAAACCCCAGGAAGGCTACAGAAAGTGTTGGTAATGTAATTCTGGGTAGGAAATGGGTATGAGTAAGAACACACATTCCCTTGGGACTTTTCTAATCTTCTTAAGCAAATAAACAAATGAACTCCACATAGGAAAAAAAAAAAAAACTGCATTAAAAGTAAAAACCTTGAGGTGTAGCTAGAGAAGCTGTGTTTGTGCAGGAGAAATATCCTGTAGTGGTGATAATGGGTTCTGTTCCTTTGTGAATGGGTGTAAATCAGAAAGGCAGTGGAAGGTCTCCCCGGTCCCATGTGCCAGGGAGGTGCCGTGGGCCATCCCTCCTGCAAGGTACCCCAGGAATCCCTTGTACTACTGGTACCACCACCATGTCTGGCCTGGCACCCCCGACATTTTGCATGCTGTTTGAATGAGCTCCTGTACCAGCCCCTCTGGCCCCTGGGGTACCACACTATGGTACCCATCCCTGGCAAGTCCTGGTGCAGAGGGCTTGTGCTAAGCATCCCCAGGCAGGAGCAGTCCTGGCGATGCTGCGACCGTCTGAACTGTTGGCAAAACGGGGCATTTCACTGCTGTCAAAATGAAGCCAGCAAACATTCCAATTACCCGGCTGCCCTTTCAAGAGGGGGATCAGAAACAGAGGCACTGCTGATGGCTGCAGCCTGCACTGTCATAGTAGCGTGCTGTTATGAGTACTCTGTCATCTGTGGGGTCCCTGATGTATAACACAGAAGCGGCACATGCAATTAGATGCTATGAGTCTTACAGCAAGCATGTGAATCAACGTGACACACGCCACCGCTTGCAAAAGGACAGTTTGGGTCAGTGCGCGGGCTCCAAAGGGGACACTGCAACGTCGAAAGGCAGCCCTTTCCTTTTATCTGGTTGCTCCTAACTAGTTTTTCTCTTCACAGTCTCTCTCATTACAGCACTGATGAGACTGAGAACGTTAGGTTGAACACTGACGAGCACACAGCAGTCTCATGGCTTACGAGAATTAGAACAACGAGCCATATTTTTCTCCTCCGGTGCTGGCAGGAGTCCTATGTCTGTCTTTGCCTGGTAATGAATTAAGGTACCAAACTGGGCTCCCTTCCCCCCAGGCAATGACCAAGAAACTTCCCTCCTGTCTGTACTTCTTCCTCCTTCACATTTGTGCTCAATTCCCAGTAAGCAGAAATACTTGTTATAAAAGTGGCAACTCAAATGTGCCAAAACCTGTTCTTTGTCTTCTGACTCCTCATCATTCATTAGTGGTGTGGGTGCAGATTTGTCTTTGGAGTCTTCTACTCTTCTTTTATTCTTCATATTTAATGAGGCACAAAGAACTCTGCAATAAAGGCTCATCGAAGCTGTCATTTATCTATGTTTAACTGTCTTTGTTATATATTAGTAATAAATGTCCTAAAGCTTTCTGTGTATAGATATATTTCTCCTCATTATTTCTTGTTGTTTTCTCCAGAAATTCATTTACATACTCCTTTTTCCAGTCTTCCTTCTCTGGTCTGACTAAGAGAGCTGCTGTGTGAGCTGTGCAGCCGTCATAAGGTGGGACCCACAGTTTCATCTAACTCTTCCTTGAGAGTTTAGCATGGACAAGAAGCTGCAATTTCTGCATGCCCCAGTCTTTATGCAAACCTTACAGGATGAAAGGATGGGGACTGATGAGCTGGAGCTCCACTTCTTTCTAACCAGCCTTGCCCGAGGAGTGGATTATAGCATCAGTTCAAATGCCCAAGCCAGACGCCAGCCTGGGGGGGTCTCGCAGGCAGTGGGGGCTGTGAGTGCTCCTCTGTGCGATACCCCTGCTCCTGTGCTCAGATACCGCAGTGATAAGTGCTGCGGGAACAGCAGCAGCAGGGATGTAGATAAGGGAAAAAGCTGGATAGCCATTTTTTCTCAGTTTGTCTCCTTTATCAAGGCAATACCCAGCTTTCTGGCACAGAGGGAGGAAAAGAGGAAAAGAGACGTTACAACATGCATGGGCCAGAAAATGCCAGTGAGACTTTTCTGCAGGACTGGAAGGGAGCAGCCCGCTCAGTGAGGAAATGTATCCTGCCCTGGATGGGGAAGGTACCCAGCAGAAGAACCGTGGGTCTGGCTTGTCCCTTGAGACAAGAGAGCTGGTAAAGCCTGTGGCTGCTCTGTGATGCTACAGACAGCTACTATGAATCACCAATACCTCTGGATCTGTGCCACCAGGGATAACTTGTGGTTGCTTCTTGTGGCTGTGTTGGGTTTCACACCAAGGAGAACAATGTGTTTTGGCCCGGTTCTTCTTCTGTCATACCTTCTCTTACCATTGCCTTGCGAGGGCATCTATCTCTGTGAGCAGAGAGGGAGCAGCAGCCCAGGGCTCACAGGAGACAGGGGAAATGAGAGTCTTCATTACCTCAAGAAAAGGTCATGAATTAGTTTCACACTGCCCCGGGTTCTCACCACTTTTCCTGCATTAATTGTAATTATATAAATTAATTCTATTTACTCATTAATTAAAACAGCTATTCAGTGTTTATTTTTAGCACAGACAAATGAGGACCCACAGAAATTCATACAGGTATACAATAATGTCAGACTCGAGGTGGGGCTGATCCTTCCCGTGGCACCAGCACAAAGCCTCACTGCAGTAGCAGGCACCACAGGCAGGACTGCAGTGCTGCAGGGGCAAGAGCCACGGCCACAGCCATGGCCACGGCCATGCTGGGTCTCCTGCAGCAGGACAGGACTCTGTTCCTGAAAGAGAAAGTGCAAACACCCCGAGCCTTCCCAGCAGAGACACCTCCAGACAGAAACACTGACACTTTTGAAGAGTTTATCTTCAAGTTTAAAAGAATAATGAAAATGCATAAGTAAGCAGGAAACATAAACAGGGCAAATAATTAGCTAATTACAACCTGCTTTAGCAGAACATTTTTAATTATTAAAATAATTAGCGAGATTAAATTCAAAACAAAAACTCCAGAAACTCAACCTGAACTTGTCCTTGAAGCTTTCAAGTGTTTCAGCTGAATGCATTTACCCGGTGATACTTCCATTAGCACAATAGAATTCACAAATACTTTTTGGTTTACCTTCCAGTTTATCTTATTCGACATTCCAGAATATTTTTAGCATTGCCTTTTTAGGTTGGGTATTTAAGAACACCTCTGTGGGTTTCTGAACTAAAAAAAATATTTTCATTCACTTTTTTTCTGGCAACCTCTTCTATTTTTTTTTTACTGTATTTTGCATAGAAATAATTTCTGTCTGAGCACCCCATTTATCTTAAGTTTCCCAAATTCTAGGACACGGTGTTTGTTCAGTAGGGTTTTTTAACAAATATTTCAACAGTATGGGTCATTCATCTTGATCAACACTACAATCTCAGTTAGTGTTTCAAAAGCCTCAGAAATTCCTATTCTCCACTACCACGCTGGGGATGTCTTTTTGACATTAAAATATAGGACACTGTAAATAATCTAATCCTCTGCTTTCCAAGCATTTATTGCTTTTGCAGGACCCGGCTGCTACATTAATTTTTTGTGGATGTAATACACACATATACACATGCAGCTGCATGTGAGAAGAGCCATCATGGAAAAAAGCGGTGCGGGTAGGTAGAGATGAGACGAAGCAGCAGTGCAGTGCTCAGCTGTGTGCTGCACATGCTGGCTGTAGTTATGCAGACATACCCAAGGTCTGCAACACAAAGTGGGATTTCACAGTATTTAGCTGTTTGTCAGTGCTGCTTGGCTTGTTGTTACATCTTTTTTTTCACCAGAGAATGAAATTTCAAATAAAATTCCCTGCCACCTCTCCAAAATTGGAGCTCTTCCCCAGGACCACACTATGGGATCAGGTCCTTGCTAATTTCCTTCTCTTTCGTTGATCTTTAGAAGCTTTTCCTCTAAAGAAAGTTCCTATCATCATCCCCCATTTTCTAACTTTCTTTTATTTGAACCTCCATGGTACTTTCTGAGTTTTCTACCTATCCATGCTCGCAGGAATCTGCTGGCAGAAATAAACCCTACTGAGAGAGCAGAAATGACTTTTGAAAATAACAAGAAGGATTTGTTTCATGCCTCAGAAAAAATGCAAATCTCAAGTCAGAAAAATGGCAGGGTTCGCAAGCAAGTGGAGGGCACTGACACGCATATCCATTCATCCCCCCACTGTTGGTCCCACTCACAGGCAGGAATGCCAGCTCTGTCCTGCCTGCACCTTCCTCCGCTGCCTGCTGGGCTGTGCCGCCCCATGGCTGATGCCTTGCCTGCTCCCTCGTCCCTTCTAGGCTGGATAGGTATGGTGCCCTGCTTGCGCAGGCTCGCCAGGGATGCCTACAAGCAAGCTACAATTTGTTTAAAACTCCATTACCAGGACAGGATATGGTATCAAACAATAAATAGAAATGTGATCATATCTCACCAATTCTGGTACCTTCATTTATCACCTTGTGAGTCAGAGGTCTAATAATATAGGTATATTTGATACTCAACAATCGGTCACGTCTTTGTATGCCCTAAAACCTCTCAGATTAATTGATAAGGTATTTATCACTTGTATTTTTATGAATAAATGTAATTCCCAAATACTGAGGCGTATTCTGCAGTGTTCCTGTTTGATTCAGAGCTAATTATAGTTAGAACAAAAATTCAGAGCAACTTCAGAAAGTTGGAGATAAAGCCAGTACAGAGCATGTTCCCTTTTTTCCCCTCAGGAGTTTGAAAACTATTTGTTTATAAACTGCCTTTGCAGTTACGTAACTTTTTTGCCTCCTGACTTTTCAGAGCTTGATAGGAATGGTTATAAAATTGAGTGGAAAAATGAGGATGATCATAAAAGACTCATCCCTCTCTGGTGTTGGCATTAACCCATGACACCGAAGCCCATGTTTGGGATTATTTTGCTAGCTAGAACCTGCTTCCCGTTCTATTCCTGGTTTGCAAAAGACCTTGGTGCAATTCTTTTCTTAAAACTAATCCTATCAAAATGTTACTGCCAAAATTAACCTTTAGAGTGACCGTGTAGAACTGTCATTACATTTCTGTGCTGCTATTTTGAAATAAAAATGGCAAATCCATAGTAGGTGGACAAGACACCTAAGCCCCCCTAGCTTTGTTGGATCTGCTGTGTTGGAAATGAGCTATACAGAAGAATTCTGTAATTGTTGTTTCTTGGTAATATAATTTATTAGCAAACTCTCAGTAAAGTCAGACTGATGGGGCAGAGGAATTTGTGAAGTGCATGTCCGATAGAAGAAAGTGTAAAAGTTTAGGAATCAAAAAAGAAACTTAAATAGATGGTTAGTCTTCTGGCTGCACAACCATCAACCTTCTTGCTTTTCACCCTTCTTGCTCTAAACATCTTTGTCCATTAGCCTCTCCATACATTGTGTTAGAATGAATTATGGTCAAATTAATCCTGTGCAAAAGGATATACATTTAAAACTCTGATAAAGGTTAATTTTGTGCTCAGGTGACAGATGAAGCTAAGTCTGGGGTAAACCTTTCCCAAGCAGACACAGGAAAGCCCTGGTGAGCCACATTGCAAGCAGTCATATGGCCGGGCTGGCTTCGCCCGCTACCTTCGGGTGGTCGGGAGATGCCGGGTGGCTGCAGCCAAACTGCCGGTGCCTGTCCCCAGGGGCGAGTGCTGCCACCTCCCACCTCCTCCCTCTGCACTGCACACACTCCGAGAGCTGGGTCTGGTTAATTGGGTACATAATGAGTCTGATCTTGTTCTTAGAGGAGTCAATAGTAGGTCTGGGACCAACATGTCATGCTTCTTTTCCTGTTTTAATTTACATTGATACTTCGCTTCATTTAAAGGCGGCTCCTTACTTCAAATGACTCTTGATCAAAGGGTGAGTCATCTGTGCTGGTTTAGCTGCATACATAAACAGGCACATATTTCTTCATTATCTACTTTGGGAAGCTCCTTGCATAAAGACCTCTTTGTCAGTTAACTGAACTAAGCTTTTCTCATCACTTCCCAAAGAATTTCATCTCGGTCAAAGACCCATAGCTGCCTATGGCAGGAAAAGAAGTTACAATATTAAAAAATGTCACTACTGTAAATTTAGAAAATATGAATAAGAAGTTGCAATATTAAAAAGTGTCACTGCTGTAAATACAGCAGATGAATAATTGAAATGCTTTATAGCCCCATTACAGAAACTATATGTTTCATGCACATATGCAGCTAATGGTCACACTAACCATAAATAACTCTTCAGTGTGTTGCCTTATCTGGGGTGTCTGTGAAGATGGGAGAGAAAATATGTGGTGATAAATGTGTTCGTAATGCCGTTACTGTCTTATCAGTTTAAAGAACCTTGAGATGGAAAGTTCCCGATTACGGGTAAGACTCTGCAAGGTGATGGCTTTTCATTAGGGGCAGATGGAAGCTGAATGTGCCTCAGAAACACAATTTTCTGTTCAAATTCTCTTTGCATGTCCATTAAGGTTTTTCTTCTTCCTCTTGCATCAACAGCCATGTCATATCTTAAAGGGAGAACATAGGTATGCTGAAAAAATCAGCATGTTGTAATTTGAAGCCGATGATTAAATCACATTAGTACCTGCATGGGTGTGTGCATATGTATGTGCAAAGCAAAGAGAGAAACTGACAAAAGGCAGGCAACAGCAAAGAGCAAAACCTGTGAAAATTAGGTGACAGCTTGGATTTCAAATTAATCTCATGGAAGAGTTTGTATCAACCTCAGGAAGTTAAGAGTGAGTCTCCATATCTGGTGTCTGCATCTAAATCAGTCTTGCACTGGGAGAAAGACAGTATAGCTGCCTTGTATGAATAACATTTTTTTTCAGGCAGGTAGAAATGGAAGGGGAAAAAACCAAACTAAAAACAGGAAAAGAAAGAAAAGCTCAGGATATTAGAGCTATCTTTGAAAAACGCCAATTGTCTGTCACAGTTCTCTCACTTCTGCAAGACAAGCTTCACAGGACACCATCCAGTGCATCATCCAGTGTGAAGCCTGGGCAGGGTGATCCTGCACCGACCTCGGATGTTCACTGTACACCATCCCCACCAATGGATGTGTTATCTGAACCATAAGGAAATGTTTGCCTGCTGGAGCAAGCTGAAAGTGGGCTGCCAGACTGGCTAAAAGAGTTGTAAAAAGGCCTGGGGAAGTTAAATGAGGAGCAGAGACCTGAAGTGATGGATACAATTGACCAGAACCCACATGAGGGATGAATAAACCGAGTTCAGGCTTCAGCTGCTTTGATTTTGTGAAGATCCACTGCATGGGGCAGGATGACTCAGGGCTGCTACCCCTCAGGATGAGTAACACAAAGTGCTTCGGGGCAAATGGCTCAGCACAGCGGGCATCCCTCCACGCATGGTGCAGGATCCCCACCAATGTGGGCTTCCTGCAACCCTCATACATCTTCTAAAGCAAGAAAAGGATGAGTCAGAAATCATTTCAGAGCAGTTTATTACCCAAGAAATTAAATCTGTTGACTCACACAACTAAACCCTCAATTTAACAAACATGACATGATTTTCATATTGCCAGATAAGTTGTGCCACATCCTAAATCATTAGATAATAGTGTAACTGGAGTGTACAGATGCTCCTCAGAGTTCTTTCAAAGCTTTTAGCACAAAAATAAGCAAACAAACAAACAAAACCCAAGATAACTGGTGCTATAGCAGCAGAGACAGGATGTCAGGAGAAAAGAAAGATCTTTGGTCTGCAGCTGGTGAGCTGACTCTAGATGAGATGAGAGTTGTCTGCTTCTTAAAAGCATAAATTTTGGATGCACACTCCTAATTTTCACTGTATTGCATAAAATGAACCTTCCCATTATGCAGGTAGCCAACTTTTCAAAGATGAACTTCTATCTGTCAGAAAAGCAAAACCCATGACTACTTGAACAGATGTGTTATGGTCTTTTCCAGCACAAGCTAATTTCTAAAGAGATATGCCCAAATGCATTTTGTAAAATTCCCATATCTGCTAGTTACAAGCTTTTGACTCTTACATGTTGCGGATGGGCAATGCCATCAACACCACAGCCAGCAGCTAAGCCCCACCCAGATGCTCACTCACTCCCCTCACAGTGGGATGAGGGAGAGAATCAGAAGAGTAAAAGTAAGGAAACTCATGGGCTGAAATAAAGAGAGTTTAATAGGTAAAGCAAAAGCCATATGCACAAGCAAAGCAAAACAAAGAATTCATTCACTCCTTCCCATCGGCAGGTAGGTGTTCAGCGATCTTCAGGAAAGCAGGGCTCCATCACATGTAATGGTTGCTTGGGAAGACAAACATCAAAACTCCGAATGTCCCCCCTTCCTTCTTCCCCCAGCTGTATATGCTGAGCATGATGACATATGGAATATGTCATGTATGGAATATCCCTTTGGCCAGTTGGGTCAGCTGTCCCGGCTGTGCCCCATCCCAGCTTCTTGTGCACCTCTCAGAGCATGAGAAGCTGATAAAGTCCTTGACTTAGTGTAAGCACTACTTAACAACAACTAAAACATCAATGTGTTATTCACATTATTCTCATACTAACGCCAAAACACAGCCTTATACCAGCTACTGTGAAGAAAATTAACTCTATTCCAGCCAAAACCAGGAAAAACTCCAATGCCCAAATGCAGTCCCACCACTCCAGCTGTGGGGTGCCCTTGGCTCTGCACCAGGTGGAGGGTGCCTGTGGGGACACCACATGATAGACTCTAAGCAGCAGCTGGCACAGATCCTTGAGTCTTCTCAATGACAGCTGGACACAGGATTAAGGTGGATTGCATAAGTAGACGCAGGAGGGAGAAGGTCCTCCAGCCTTTCTGCCAAACCTGACTCTAGGGTGGGCAGGAGGCTGTTTTGGGGCACTCTGCAGGTTTGTAGGCACAGCGACCCACTGGCTGCAGGATCAGCTGGTGCCCAGGCAGAACAATCTGCTGTGCCGCAGAGGGCCGAACACTGCACAAAGATGAATGGGACAGCCATGGGCCTTTTGCGATGAACTCTGCTGCTGCTGGACTTCGCACTTGATACTTGAGATGCTTGGAAAAGGCTTCCTGGAAAACTGTGTTTCAGCCCCATACAGAAGGACTATGAATAGGGGTTCCTTCCCCCCCCCCAATAATTTATCACAAAATGGGTTAGTCAGAAGCTTAATGCTCAGTACTGCAAATCCCTTTCCATGCAAGGCTCCCTTACTGTTATGTGTATGAAATAAAGACTTGAAATGTGGGTTGCAGCAATGAGCATTTACTCAGAAGCCAAATGAAAAGCCACAGCCCAGTCCACGTGTGAGACCAAGTGACCAGATTGCCATATGCTAATGCAGAGATCTCACAGAAAAATAAAATTACAGTGTACTAATAACCTTGCATCCATGGTGTTCATCATACTCACCCATGAACAGGTCTAGGCTTTTGTGCATGTTGAGTCACAGTGTAGGAAATGCACGGACAACATAAGCACCATCTGAGCTTTTCCATAGAGCCTTGTTATTCCCCATGAGAAATGGACGTACACCTTCAAAATGCAGTTTATAACCAACTCTCCCTGCCTGTCTCAGCATGGGATTTAAAAAACAGGGCTGCTGCTGCCAGTATCACAGCCAGGGACCCCCGAGCAGCAGTACACTAGAGCAGCCACTTGGGAGAAATGGTAAGAAACTGTTTTATTAGTGTAAGCTGTTTGCTTAGAGCTAGGTTGGAAATTATCTCCTTAGGTGAATCAGCTGTCACTCCCAACACAGTCTTCTATAATATTCTAGAGTCACATATATAGTGTCCTTAGCTGGCTTTGTATGTTAATACTGCTTTAATGCAAAAAGGGACACATTTCTCACTAGTGATCAGCACTGGCTTTAATGAAATCATGCAGATGGTTTTTCCCCTGACAGAGACTAACACTCATGTTGTGGTGATGAGGTTTATAGCTGCCGTCCAGGCTGGAGTCACGTACAAGAGAAATTGTCCTCAGCACCAGAATGTGTCATCTAGCACAGAGTCAAAAGTCAGGAGAAGTCTGAAAGCTGCAGGCCTTCAGATAATCATCTGGGACAAGTCTTTGACTGCAATATTGGATGGAGATATTTAAACTAGTTTGAAATGACCTCTTCTTGACCAGAGCTAGCAGCACGGCATGCAGAGGAGCTCCTTTGATCCTACCTGAGAACTGGTGTGTCTGCTGCCTCCCAGCCCCAGCAAACAGGCCACTTGCAGGACATGGGGCAGCCACATCAAGATCCTCCCCTGCGGACCACGAAGCACATCCATGTGCTAAGTCATACCTGTGGGGTGAAAGTCAATGCCAAGGAAGTCAATGAAATAAATCATGAGACTTCTTAAGGGACTTGAGACCCACAAATGCCCTGGGAACCCCATCTACACTGACAAAAAGGGCAGCATTGAGCCACTGTGTGTGAAGGGAGAAACTAACTCCGCAACTGGTAGATACTGTTGTGGTCTCACTCCATGTATGCAGTATTTTCCTGGTCTGGTTTGCCTCTGAAAGTACATTTTTGGTGTGTAGCGGACAGCAGCCTTGAAAAATGTTTGTCTTCAGCGTGTATTCTGCTGCATGACATAAAAGAGTCAAAGATTAAGATCAAAAGGATATCATATCATGAATAATTTAGTCACTAAATTTAGCATCTTACTCTTCAGAGGCTATTTGAAAGGAAATACGACTTCCCTGGTATTTATCCTATGCACAAATGTATTTGAAAAATCTTCTCAAAATATTCAGTCATTGGCTTGATCATGAACAGTCAAAATGAATACTGGTCAAAGAGCTCACCCATTTTTGCTTCCCTCTCTGAACACAGTATGAAGGCATTTCTCATACACACGTTTTGGAAAGAAAATTTAGGGATTGACTGTCATTAGGTTTAGCCTTAATAAGGGGTGACACATAAATGAGCTGCCTTTGGAGCAGCTCTGTGAGGAAAATTTGAATTTGTAATTCTTCCACCTATGTTCCTTTATTTATACCTGCGAGTGCATTGCTAAAGTAGAGCACAGGAGTGGGTGCGGCTTGTTTCCCCATAGAGGTTCACATGACGGTGTGAAGAATGTGAGAGCATCTGATGCATTTCAGTTCAAGGGGAATAATAATTACCATGGAAGGTGATAAACAAAGCAGAGACACAAACCACTATTTGATAATAGAGGTAACAAAGAAGCCTAAAACTCTTCTCGTGTGAGACTAGTTGGAGAGTGTATGTGTGCACGTGTGTGTGTGCACGTGTGTGCATGTGCATGTGCGTGTATACGTGTACAGTACGGGGGGGTGTACACATTTGCTTGTGTGTGTGCACATGCACGTGTTTGTGTGTACCTGTGCCTGTGTAAATGTGTGTGCATGCGTGTGTGGTGTGTGTGCATGTGTGATGTGTGTGCCTGGGGCAAGTGGCGGCCGGAGCCCCGGGCTGGGAGGCAATGTCCAGTGTCAGGCAATGGGGCAGTAGCCACTGCTCCCAAGAAGGGACTGGCTCTGTCAACAGGAACGACAGGTATATTTCTCCATGTGACTGTGAAGTGCAAGTTTATAATCTAATACTAAACATTCAGTTTTCCTAAATGCCTATAAACAGGTCTTAAAAACATATTTGTCTGAACTTGGTTCAGATAAACCTAATTTTAGAAGATGGAATGAACATGGATTATGAACAGTTCATAAAGCAAATTAATTAAAAAAAAATCCCAATGCCTGTTGCAGGCATTTTTATTTTATCTTGTTTGAGTTATTGGATAAGCTTTCCGAGAGATTACTCACTCATTATGAATGCCTGCTGTTACTCAGGCACTTGCTGCTCCCAAGTCCAGGGCATAAATCAGCTTTCTGTGTGCACCTCTGGTTGTACTGTGCGCTCTTGTTTTCATCTTTGGCATGGCATAATAAACTGGAAGAAAGGGATTTAATTGAGTCTTTTTGCTTCTTGCAAGCTTTGCTTTTTCTATAAATCTGTTAAATCTTGCACAGGCCAATGGGGAATAAAGGTCTGAGGAGTCCAGAGCACTGGATGTCTCTGCCTGCAAGTTCTGCCTTATCTCCATAAAAATCCTGTTGCGGTAGCTTACATTCATGCCTTAGTGCCTCAAAAGATTTGAAATCCTCCCTTGCAAATAGCAGATGAGCTGGTATTGAATAAGAAAGCTATCTCGCTCTATTCTTTGTTACCAAGAGCAACTCGGGATAAACACATGCCTCTTGGTAATCTCGGTCACGGCGGGGCTGAGAGCCCCCTGGCAAAGCCGCTGGCCGTCCCCGTTGCAGTGGGGACTTCCACGCTGAGCAGGGGCTCAGCCTTCAGCACAGCTCCCGGGTTTGGCAGGTGAAGCACTGGCAGCACACGGAGCATTCACACAGACCTAGAGTGGGTCAAACACCCTTGTGTCCTCACTGCCGCACCCACCAACAGCCACGCGTGGCAACACCAGACCTGAGCACGCGGTGCCACCAGGACACTTGTCTGCTTTACTAGCAACAATTTTGATCGTAGCAAATATGCAGAATCTCCTCCAAAGTACTGAGAAATTCAGCAATTTGTATTTTTTCTCAAAAACAAGCTAGCTGGGAGAACTTAGAGTAAAACCCTCACCTAGGAAAGACAGGGGTTTTTCTGTTTTTGTTGTTCCAGCAGAATTCTTATTTTTATCATCCATGGAAGGATTAAGAACAGCTTTAGTCATATCTTTGGCTTCCCATTAGTCTTTTAGAAAAGCATCCACAGCTGGTTAGCTTTCATAGGTATGTACTGAGGTGCTTGAGCTTTCTGTCCTCAGAAGTTGGGCACGATGCTTCCCTAAGCTGTGCTCTCCACATCTGATGAGCTGCTCAGCCGGGCTGTACACAGGGGCTGGCACTCGCAGTGCCACAGGATCTCTGCCACATTGCTCCCAGCTCCAGCCCATGGCTCCGTACCAGCAGGAGCACGGCAAACAGACAGCCCCATGCCAATTAAGAAGCATCAAAATCCTCTGTGCCTAGTACTTAATTTGGGGAGCACCAGCACACGGTGGTGGCACAGCAGCTTTCCCTGCTGCCACCAGTCTGAGTTCAGCTGTGCTTACCTTCTTGGCTATGGAAAGCATGAAGGAAAGGAAGTGAAAATGCTGTACGCAAACATACTTTCCATTGCATTTACAGCATATATCTTATTAACTTTTTCTTATATCATTTCTGTGGGTGTAGGGCCAAGTCATGAGTTTTACAGTTTGACCACGATCCCCATTGCAGAGGATGTTAGGAAAGGAGTCGCCACAACATTCAACCATGACCTAAAAATGAAGAAACATCTGCTGGAGTGTGGAGTTGTTTATTTTCTAATGACTTCACAGTCTCAGAAACCACTTGTGAATTGACTGAAGAGGATCAGAAACTCACCCATCTACAGGTCGGAGATGTGATACCGACCTACAGTACTGTGTACTCAGACCCCAGTAACGCATGCACAGTCCCCATTAACACATGCTTAGACCCCAGTAGCACATGCCCAGACCCCAGCTGGAGGACAACACCGACGTTCCTGGGGACAGGAGCATGGGGTAGGAAATGTTCAACACATTTTCAGTGTGTTGTGGTTTGGGACCAGGCTGCCCCTTGGCTGTGCTAGCAACATATAAACACGAGGATAAAGCACTGGTATGAACACATAAGGGCTTTTACATCAGATCAGCATACCAGGTGTCCACTTCTGTGATTAACTTGGCCAGCTGTCCCTCCCCAGGTGTAGCTGGGCTTTGCTTACCAACTACTGCATTTACAATCATCTTTCAAAATTGCAATCCGCTTATTTGTTTAAAAACAATAAGCTATCAAAGTTTCACAAATTCATCATGAAATTGATTAAATAGTGTAAGTAACATGGTGTTTTAGAATATTACAGAAATATTAGAAAGACAATTGCAGCATTACAGGATTAGGACTTATCTGTTTGAGTTGAAATTTTCTATAATTCAATTAAAATTAACCGTTTCACACTGATTAGTGACAGCGTTATTCATCTTTCCATGCTTTTGTTTTTCTAAGTGGAGTGGCATACTGTTCGTAATGAGGTTAAGTTTTTTGATGGGAATGTTGACAAAGGCTTCAGCTTTATATGTCAGGAGGGCACCCTCCATTTGCAAGGGTCCCTCTTCTGCATCCTCATCTGACGTGTCTCTGAGCAGCTTTTCTCCCCCAGTCTTCATTTTTGTGGCTCTTTGAATTCCCTACCATCATTTACTTTTTTCTTACATGAAGCACAGGAATCTTTGTTTGATTTTATTGATGATGAAATGTTCTCTGTTCATTTTTACTGTTGTTATGTATTGATATTTTGTTTTCACGGAAAATCTAATCCATAGCAGTAAAATTATATTAGGGATATAAAGAATATTGAATTACAGTGTTGAGTGCAAGGGGGACGGCAACCTTGGGTTTCTTATTCTAAGGATAGATTGGTCTGTATTTCCATGACTAACTATTTGTACATACATGCACTGTTTGTGCACAGAGAGCCTTAAACATCCCTTTTAATAACAGCGAACGATGCCCTTGGTTGTGGAGCGGAAAGGCGTAGGGTCTGTTTGCAGGGACAGGCACGGCGGTCTGCTCCCTCTCATGCCAGTTCCCCACATTTAGCCCCAGTTAGTGTCTGCACTGGCAATGCTTGTCAAGGTTTTACCAGTGTCCTGCGAGGCTGGGGGCTGTCCTGGCTGGGGTTGGGGGGAGCCCTGCCACATGCCCCCTGTGCAAAAGTGGCTGCTAAAATAAACTAAAAATAAAAACAGATAAGTGTATCAATGATGGTGTATTAATGATGGCATTTACCAGCACTCCAGAAGCTGGTAAATCAAACGCAGAAGCCATGGGAACTGGCTTCTGTAGCTGTTACGCAGCATTCAGCATCAATGGACCACTGGGAATTCACAGGAAAAACAAACGTAATGAATTTTCAGGGCTGAGTCACACTATTACCTGACCTAAGTAGATACCAGTAAGTCTTAACACTTACAACAATATAGTTCTGCAAAAGGAAAAAAAAAAAATAGCTGATATTTCCATCATTTGCTCATTCATTTGAATCCATATTCTCACATATTTTTCACAGTGTGTATTAATAAATCTGAAAAGGTTAATCTTGAAAGGTGACAGAAGCTCTGCATTTTCCTGGTAAAAATCCCAGGGGAGGGTGGCAGCAGGGCGGGCGGGTGGTACGCACAGGCCCACGCATCCCACCCTGGCTGCCCCTCGATACAGCCCCGTGCCAGGACCCACAGCCCCCACTGCTCCATCCCCAGCATCTGAACTGCTCCCTTCTGCTTATAGCACAGGAGTCACTTCTGTTCACACAAGTATTTTCCAGCAACAGCAAAAATCAGTAGTTACATATATATATATATACACACACATATGTCTATATATATAAAAACTTTTAATTCTGTTTTGCTGTTCCATAAAGATGGGGCATATTACGCCTTGTTTTAACAGGGGAAATTATGCTTTGACACAAATGACAGTAATTCTGTATTTCACAAAATTATTTCAAAGAGAGAGACAGCAGTTTTGATAAAATAATACTTTGTGAATGAATTTCATTGTTCTTACTTCTTATTTTTTTCCTTAGTGAGAGGTCTGAGCTGCACTATTTATCACTTTTTAAGTAAAAGCACTACCAAAGCTGAAAGAAAGAGTCTGAGGCTTGTATTTTTGTTCTCGTTCCTGCTCATCCCTGATGACTGAGCCCAAAAAGCACCAAGGGAGAATGCCGAGCTTGCCTGGGAAGGGGCAGGAGCAGCGACACCCCGCAGCGCGCCACTCGCCTGCATGGTGCCGTGCCCACGCCAGACAGACACCGTCCACCCCGCTGCCAATGTGAGAAAAGTTCTCCAGCGCCTCAGGATGGGGGGCATCGTGAAGCCTGTAAAAATGCTTTTTCCTTTTTCTAATTTATGTATTCAGCTTAGAATTCAATATCAAAAGGTTACAGGAAGCCAACTGTGACATTTAATTAATATGTTCCATCTGCTTTTTAGCATCATTTTAATTATCAATGGTTAATTTAGTCATGGGGCAAGTCGATCATAGAGAGAGAAGCCGGCCAGAGCTCTGTACATCCTAAAAGTGACACAGGGGTCTCTTCCTGTGACAAGGCTTTTCTGCCTGTGAGATCTCACCTACACTTACTGTAGCAGCACTTTTTAACAGGGTTTTGGGGTGGGATATGTTACATGGAAACCTGGAAAAGCAGTGAAGCCACCTTGGGGTGGAGGCTATTTGAGACAAAATAAGCTTCCCCAAGCCCTTGGAAAGACCTCCAGGAAATCCAAACAGAATTTCCATAACTCTTGCTAAAAGCTAGTGCCCACTGAAAGCTGCTGCACCTAGTGGTGCAGGAGATGCTCCGGGCTGAGCCATCTCCAGCCCGCCCGCAGGCAAGTCAGCTGTAAAAAGTGACTTAAGCTAAACTTAAATTCAAAGTTGTTTACAGCTTCAGCACCCTTATTTTTTGCTTCCTTCCCTCTCCCTCTGAAATATTTCCTTTTGATATTTTAATTTCTCTTGGTCTGACTTTAAGGAAAAACGTTAGGTTGAAACAGATGGTTGTCAGCAAACCAATGCCTGCGAAGCACAATTGAGAATTAGCGTACAAAAACCTAAAACTTGGCACCATCCGAATCCTCTTGATATAATTGTCAAAAGAAATCTGGCTTGGAAATTTTTTTTGAATAATATTTTCAAAATCTAAATTACTTAAACTTCAAACAAACAAAATACACTTTATTTGAGTGTATGCAAGTGGTAATGAAAACTTGTTAAGGTAACTCCTGGAAGGCCAGGCATGTGACCCACAAAACTACTATTCAAGACTCTTTCTCACAAGTACTCTAGGGTAGCTTGGTCAGCCACTGAATAGCAGGATGCATTGTCCATGGCACTGGATTCAGCAGGAGAATATTAAACAAGTAACCTATGTCTTCCAATTTTTCTGTCACTGTGGTCCACCCGCACCGCTGGCACCAACACCGGCAGCAGCACAGCACTCCCATCCAAGATCTGACTAACAGCCCAGCAGATGCAAAACTAGCCAGGGTAAATGCAATCTGAAGGAAGCCACGTCTATCTACTAATACAAAAGTGTTCATTGCTAGGCTTTTATTAAAATTTTCTTTTATATTTTCTTTTTACAGAGAGAATTTGATTACTTTGGCACAAATATCCTATGTGGCCCCATTAGGCATTTTTGTTGAGAAGACAAAAAAGTCTGTAAATTTTTGCTTACTCTAGGAAAGAGAACGCTGGCTTTTCTCACAGCAGAAGCATGTCCCAGGTTGAACCTTTTGCTCTTTTGATCTTCAGTCATTATCGCTTTGGATGAGGAGATACTTTCCCATGAATCCAGTGTGAACGTATTCCAGGCTGTGAAAACAATTACATATTAAAAACATAAGCACAGAAAAGAAAAAAAAAAAAAAAGAAAAAAAACCGGAGGAGTTTCTCTTATGGTTTCACTTTTCCATTTAAATCTGATTTAAAAAAAAAGAAGAGAAACAAAAAAAAGTTTTAGACAGCAAAACTAGCAGCCCCATAAGGGAGCTGGGAGTGCCTCTCTACAGCCTTGGGCTATCCCCAGCTGTGTCTGGGGCTGCAGTGCTGCTCCATGCAGCAGCCCCAGGCCAGGCAGTGGGCGTCCCCATAAGGCCACTGCCACTGGGAGGATAGCCCAGGGAGCAGCCTCCACCCTGCCCACAAGAAACCTCAGCTTTTCTTGTGTAGGTCTGGAAAAGGTTTATAGCAGTCTCTTTTACGACAGTTCACAAAGAAGCAAATGCCAAGTGGCTCTTTGAAATGAGAACTGATGTACAAAGAGGTCGTGCCTGGCTCCTGCTTGCAATTCTGGAGAAAATGCTGGAACTTACCTTTCAGGAAGAGTGAAATTGGAGTCAGGTCAATAAAATGTGGTTGCTGGGATGTTTGGTGAGAGGAAGGTGCAGCTGAATGTGGTGACTCAGAATCAATCAGCACTGGAGCACATCCTTAGAAAAATAAACCCCACCGTTTAAAGAGTCCTAGCTCTGCACTGCACTCTTCTGAGTTTCAGTATCCCAATCTCCACTGGCACACAGCAAGGTTATGCAGAGACCCTGGCTGAGTGGCATCCTCCCACACCACCCCTGTGCTCCCAGGAGGCACTGAACACAGCCCCAGCAATGCTGAGATTGTAGGCACCAAGGATGAGCCCAGTCCCAGTGGTGCCCAGATCAGCATGCCCCATGCTGGATGAGACGCAGGTGAGAAGCATTTCCAGCAGCTCCACTAGCTAGTACTGACAGCACCACAAGCAGAGACACACTCTCACCAAACACAGGTGGCTGCACCTGACCCTCCCACACTTGAGCAGGGTGAACCCCACCTGGATGCTGAAGAAGGCAAGTCAAACACTGATCTCTCCCACCTGGCGGCATCAGCAACACCAGCTGAGAGTGCCAATGTGAGCTCAGCAAGTTTATTCTTTTATAAGAGCTTTTACTTGCATTCTGGTGTGTTTAATTCCATTGCACTGAAGTGGTTATAAGCACTGGTCTGCCTTTGCAGATAGGCCCCAGTTCTTTTCAAGAGATCATTTTCCTAGAATAGCATAAGAGGGAAAAAGTGTTTGGTTGGGAAACTGGATGTGGCTATAATGATTTTTAATGATGAGTCTTTATTGCCATGTTTTCCTGTCAATCCCAAGACTGGTGGGTCAGTGTCAGTGCAGTGCCTGAGATGGCATCCACTTTCTCAAACGTCCTTTTTGTGCAACCAGCACATGACGAACTCAGACTTCAAACACAATAGATGGGACCAGTCTCTCCTCTTTCACTCCACTGAGAAATGGGCACAGCATCATTAATGCACATGACAAAAGGTGATGTGTGGAAGGATGTCAGGTCCATACCTTGTAGGAAGGGGAGATTCTGGGAGCACGGAACAAGGTCACAGTTCCTCCTCCCTTGGTCCTGCTGCAGCACTGCGCACCTTTGTCAGGATGCTGAGCAATTGATAACAAACTACGCTCAGCAGGTGAGATGTAGATGACTTATTGAAAGATTCATAGAATTTATCTGTGATGCCTCCATTAACATTATTGTCCGGTAAATAACTCAAAATGCACCACCTAATTGTTATACTTGTCATTTTGTTTGACAGCGTTCCTAATTTGATACTCACGAGAAAATGAATACCCTGTATTGTCCCCTTTGCCTAATTAGCAGACAAAAGGCCATTCATCATGCAGTGACGGGCAGTGTGTGATGAGGTCGAGGTAATCCATCACTGCTCGCAGTCCTCAGCAGGGACTTCCACCGCAGCAAACAGACTCACTGGGCAGCTTGCGTGAGCTGCGGCAGGGGCGAAGTTCCCAGGACGGTGCTGGCTGTTTATGCTCGTGGGGGTGGTGAAGTCCGATTTAGGCTTGCAAAGGCATGGTGGCCATGGGCCAAGGCTCCTCTGCTGTCAGCTATGCTGTGGTACCAAGGTGTCCAGACTGCTCCCCGTGGGGGACCTCCAGCTTTGGCTCTTGTCATGGTGGCTGGTGCATCCCCAAGCCACTGTGTGATCATCGACCCTTGTCAGTCTACCATTTATGGGCACATCCACAACACGTGGCCAGTGTTTACTGCTTTTTAGCATTTTCTCTTCAATCTTGCATAAAGCATTCTGTTAATTTCAGTATATTTTCCTAGACTGCATTATCTAACCATTGTCTATATAACCATGAAATTAAATCGAACCTTCAGGGTAATGTTTACCATTTCCATTAGTAATGATCATTAATCCATAAGTTTGGGATTGAGCACTTTTAATCAGCAGAGGAAAGATAACTTTTTATTGAAACAGGAAGCAACCTGTGAAAATAAGAACAATATGACAGCCAAAATATAATAGGACAATTTAGTGACAGCAATGGAAACTCATCTGTGGGGCCAGATTCCAGTTTAGTGTAAAGAATAACTATTGAGGTAGTGCCTAGGTGCCGGTTTTGGTCAGGGCTTGGGGTGCTACGCAACATATTAATGCACAGTCCAAGGGGTACAAGACAGACTCTGCCCCAGCACCCCCACAATGTGCTTGGTGCGGCTGGAGAGCAGCATAGCAGCTCGCCCCTGTGCCAGGCTAGATGCTTCCACCTCTGCTGCCTTCACCCCACTCACACAGGGAAATTTTTCTTTTCTTTTGAAACCTCAGAAGTTTTAGGGAGAAGAAATGCAGTTCCTCACTCAGCTGTAGCCATGGGATGAGCAAAATAAGGACCTCTGTCGAGAGCTGGACGTAGTGAAACTCTGCTGGTGTCCTCTAGCAAAGAGCTGGCTTGTGGCCAAATCTACAAGCAAGATGTTGTGCTAACTGCAAAAGATGGTAAAAAATTAATCAAATTAGATTAATCTGTTATTCTTAATAAACGAATAAAAACCACATATTCTTTCATTAAATTCATAGCCAGAAGGGACCATTAGGATAATCTAATGTGATCTCCTGCACTTCATCTACTAATTTCTTCATAACACATAACTGCTTGTTCCAGCTTCAGCACTGCTTCCAAATAATCTCCCAGTTTTCATTTGGAGGATCTTTACGGTGTGGAGTCCCCAGGCTAGCTCTTCTGGCCACTGATTGCTTATGGTAATCAGAATATTCTTGTTCCCGGTATGAGTTTGCTGCTTTTGGTTTTTAGCCATTGCAGCCAACTGTGCCCATGCCCTGAGGCTCCACATTCCTGGTCTCCATGGGGCACCTGCAGACGGTGGTGGTGCTGCCCCGCTGCCCATCAGACATCCCTGGAAGACCTCCTTCAGGGGTTTTATAACGGGAGGACATTACAAGTCCCACCTCATCTGGCACCTCTCTCGAAAGAGTTTGGCGACAATGCGCTCCACAGAGGAGTCCAGCAGCGATCCCTCTCTCACCATGGGGATGGGCAGCACTGCCTCACGGTTTCTGCCTGATACCATCCTGCCTATACACCCATGGGTCTTGCTCACACTCTCAGCTACTTCAGCAATGGTGGTTCATACCAGAAAAACTACATCCATGACCTGCCCTTTATTCATGAGGAGGGTGACCTTATTGTAGAAGGGTATCAAATTAGTCAGGACTTTCCTTTGTAAGCCCATGTTTACTGTGCCTGATGATTGCTTTGTCCCTTTAATGCCTTTCAGTAGTACCCAGGAGGATCTTTTCCATAGTTTTTCCAGGTGCTGAGGTTAGACCAACAGGTCTGTAGTTTCCTGGGTCTTCCTCATGCCCTTCTTGTAAATTCTCACTCCTGCTGCATTCCTGGTTGCCTCCCTCCTACCAGAACATTCCTCGTCTTTTCCACACTTACACCCCCGACTGGGCTCCACCGAGTGGGACGTCCACATGAGCACTCCCAGCCGTGGCTAACCTATTGCCACCCAGACTATTAGCACTCGCTGATGTATGTCCTCTGCAACACAGTATTGTGTTAAGGAGAGATCCCTATGGCAACTTGCTAGAAACACTCCAAAGAATGATGGCTTCCTGGTTTTGATTACTTTTTTAGATCATTTAACTGTTTTTAATCCATTTAATTTCTGATGCATTACTGGGTACAAGGCAATTTTTCAAAGTGCCTGGGGCAGTAAATCAAATTATTTTAGGAAACCTGTTTTGTGACAGTTACCTTCAGTCAGCAAGGTTATCATCTCCCATGGCAATTTCCTTTAAGACCTGTGCTTCATAAAACCACTTTGCTTGGCATTAACTGCACTATAGAACTGAAGAATTCATTAGTGATGTCATCTCACATGAGTTTTTCCATTATTATTTCTGGGCCTGACAGCTGGTCATCGGTTACCAGAACTTTTCTATTTACCCTTTTTAAGCACAGATACTAATATAATTTCTCCTCCTTAGGAATCGACCCACTGTTCCAGGGTTTGTTAAAAATTATTATTAATGGCTCAGAGTATTCAACTAAGTGAATTTAATTCTCCTATGTACAAGAGATCTGATCATGTCAATGTGAGTGTTTATAAGTGTTATTGTCCCTAAATAGGTAAGACAGGATTTTTATTGTTACTGAGACATGTAGATAATTTCTTTCCCTTGTTCTTAATTTTATCAACCAGCATCTTCAGCATCTTTAGCTCTCATGCTCTTCTCTCTTCCCTAAGGACCCATTGGCATTGATTGCTGTCCGTACCACCATTCCTGTTTCTGTTGTGCAAAAGGGCAGCATCTGAAGCCCTTTCCTCCTCATTTGTCATGGCTGCAAGGCATGCGGTGCCAAGCGCCTCTTCTGTCTTGCACTCTGTTGCCACTCTCTTCTCCTTTTTCCAAACCTTTCCCAGTTTCAATAAGAAAGAAGCTACATTTTTTTCAGTGTGATTGCTAAAGCTTTCTTGTTATTCCAATATAGCATTGTCATCTATGTACTGAGGATCTTTCTTTTCTTATGTGTCTTGAAGCCTTAATTCTCTGTGTTCAGCTGTGTTGTGTCTCAGCCATGTCTGAGCATATGCACCGTGTTTACCCCCTCCACATCTTTGCTTTTCCCTGCAGGAGATAGGATGTAACAACACCATGATGCACCTCATTGTCAATTCGTTTTGCTAGAAAGGTGATTAAGTATATCTGTAGATAATATCTCAGAAAGCAAACAAAAACTCAGAGGAAAGAAAAACAATTTTCTCTGGAAAACAATATGAATTTCTCATTAAAAGCTGTACTCGGGCTGCCTGCTGAGTGCTACAAAGTTACCCTGGCTGGAAAATGCCCAGATGCTGCCTGCAAATCTCTTCTGTCTCCTTTGACATCTTCAACTTAAAATCTCCTTTATTCTTTGCCCGCAGTTTTTCTTCAGCATCACCTTTCCTGGCAGCCAGACTAGAGACCAGGTAACGATCTGGAAACTTTCCAAACGCAAGTCCCATCGATCCTTCTTTGCCAGACTCTCAGGTGGAGACTTCAGCATAACCCAGACCAAGATCCTGGGCAACCCCATGCCCTACACCCCACCACGATGTTCTCCATGGTTCAGATTATGCTTCTGCTTACCGGTCATTGCAAAGTGACTTATCAACGGATTACGATGGCAAAATGGAAAAGGAAGAAGAGAGGTCACAGCACTGACTTGTCACCTCCCATGGCAGGCATGTTTGCCCCAGCTAAGCAGCATGACAGCTCCCCTTGCAGAGAAAGGGGGAACAGAGGGGAAAATCATATGGGATTTGTGTGCCCAGCAGTGCACAACCTACCAACTAGTACCCTATACTATACATACAACATTAGTGGTTACATTGCATACTCATAATCAGGAAATTCAGAAATCCCCATGGGTATTTTTGCTTGATTTTCTAGGTATCAGCTGATCCACAGAGAAGTATTTGCCTACTGAGTACAAAGATATTCCATGACTAAACTGCACTCACAGCGGACTGAAATATTAGCAACAGTATCATGCAAATGCCCTTTATCTTTTGCTATAAATTCAGAATTTAAATTATTCATTAAAGTCCATAAAAACTCTAGAAAAATTAGGTGTTGTTATTGTTGAAAGAAACCAATGTGATTTTGTGAAGAAAACATGTAAAATGGTCAGTCTGAGAGACAGTTGATGACAGAGGTGTCTAAACTAACTGATCTTGATTAAATTTGGCCTTGAGATAGTGAATGACCTCAGCCCTGAATCTCACAACAAAACTCAAAGGGTGCAGGCTGAGGTGGATCAAAAGCCAGAGCAAATTTTTTCACAGTCCCCTGTGAAGTGAAACTAATGAGTTTTACACAGCTCTACTTAAGGGCTTTTATGTGTAAAATCTCAGCCATAACATGGCACTGATATCTTCTTCTTCTTCATTTAGTTTTCATGGTTCTCTTTTAAAAATATATGTTGAAATAAAAACAAAAACATGCAGGAGCCATAGAAAAATATGGAATAAGAGGCCAGAAATCATATACATATAAATAAAATAATGAGTTAGTATTTCCTTATGCACCAGTGGAGGACCCAAACAAAAAGTTTATGCTGGTCCTTCCCTGCTGCCCCAGCTGGGTCTCTGGCTCTGCCTTTCCCTGGCGTTGGCTGACAAATTAGGAGAAGGAGGCAAGGCTCTGACAGATTTTCAGGCTTTAAGATTAAATGCTTGAAAATCCAGCAACTAAAATATATTTGAAGAAATACAGAAAATAAAATAAACTTGAAGAAAATTGATCATTTCCCCATGCATTAATATTAATACTGGAGTATAGAAACTTCAAATGAAAGATCCTCCTCAAGACTTAAAGCACAAAGCTATTACAGCTCCACAGCTGCCCAGGCGAGGCTAAAGCTGGTCTAAACAGCCCCACTATAAAAGCAACTATCTCCGCTGGCAAAACCAGTTTGCAGGTTACATAAAACCCTTTTTTCCCTGATTTTGTTTTAACCTATTTATTATTCTACGAAGAACACCTGAAAGCAGTTATAATACTTTACTCACAGCTAAGAAACCGTACTTATATTTTAAGAGTGTTCAACCCTCCCCTGTTTGAAGTTCAATGGCCAACACGGTGGATCTGTGTGGGTGCAGCGAGATGGTGGAAACAAGAAACAGAGCTGATCCACTCATGTCCCATTGTCTCTACCAAAGGCTTTTATGATTTGCTGCAGCCCAACTACCTCTCTACTATCATGTATATTTTAGCTCTGGATGGCAAAAAGACAGATGAAGTGGGGTTTTGATTGAAAAGTTCTTAATTAACCACCGTGGCAGTAACAAACGCAAATTTCTGTGCTGCCAAAGCATTATACCTGACAGTGCAGTCTGTGTGGTTCTGTAGTGTGTCATCAGCGGTAGACAAGGTGCTGACTTGGTCAACGTTTTAATTTCACTACTAATTTTGTCTAACCTAATAGTTTACTTTCCAGAAGATAGCTTTTGGTTTGGCAGTTTGTTACATGCAAGATGCTCTGCTTTTCTTCCCCTGAACCAAAAATAAAGCAGTGACTAAGCTACAGCTACGAGACTGCAGGGCTGTAAGGAGCTCAGTGTTTGCCAGAAAATGGGAGGGCAGAGTTCAGAAGGAAAGGACCGATCCTGCAGGTCTTGGTCCCTGTGGGCAGCACCAGTGGGTGTTGGTCAGTCTGGCCACCTTCGCCTGCAAGTCCCCTAAGTGCTGCTTGGAGCAAGGCTTTCAGCCTTACCCTTCTTCCAGTTGTCCCTCCCCCATCAAAATTAGTGACAGATTGCAAACGCTTTCGTTTAATCTGCTCTAAATGCAGTGTTATAAACTGAAAGATAATGGCAAAAGCACAGATTTCATTAGCTTTCACACAGACTTTGCAAAGGGAGAGGGCACCACCTGTAAAACTCATTCCCTACTGTCTGTATGTGTCTTCTCCCTCTCCCAGGCAGTGACACCACCATGCCCTGTCGACGTTGGTCTTCATCTCACCTGAAGGCAGGAGCAGCCCTGGAACCTCTAGGGGAAGGCAGAATCCTGTGGCCATGCCCAGCTCAGCAGCAAGTGCAGGGACCCAGATTAAGGCACTGCCATCCCTGCAGCAGGCACCCTGTGGTGGGAAGGTGCCTGATGGGATCTGCTCACCTCAGCCCAAAACACTCAGGAATGCCAAGGCCAAGCTGCAGATGAGATCAGAAATCAGTTGGGGTGCTGAGACCAAAGGAGGTATGGCAGGAGGTACCTGAGAGGCGCAGGCACATCCAATTCACTGCCCCGATGGCCAGTCCACAGCTCCCCAAACCCCCATCCACAGTCACAGAGCTTTTGCTAAAATATTAATATCATTCTGCTAACACGCATCAAATAAATATTCAGATATGTTTGTACCATCAGATGGATAACCCGGTGATGTTTGGGTTTGGCTTTAAAAGCCAAATTACATACTCTGCATTCCCTTGGCAACTGAGGAGCAGGCAGAGAAACTCCTTTTAAATTTAACAACTTTAAATGTGTTGACATACATCAAATCCAGATCTGGGGTAGGTTTAAGTGACACATGTCATCTGACTAGAGGGTTTATGTGTTTGCCAGTGCGAACACAAAAAGGCTTAGTGTGTCTGGGGAGAAACAGAAACAAGATCTGCGACAACAAAATTTGCTTGTAGATAATTAATCACATTTGTAAATAAGTAAGGCCATATTTGCATCCCTTTTGTTTCTTCTTCTTATGTTCCACAGGTCATATCTTGCTGTGAAAATATTAACAGCAAGCAGATTTCCCAGTCACACACCCAAGTACTCACTGAAGATGTATTTTCAGTTCTCAGACAGACGTGTTTATACTAGAAGGGCTCCCGAGCCCATGCAGTGAGGGCCCCAGTTAAGCAAAGCAGGGGACAAGGTTCACCCATGAGGGTCAAGCTGCAGAGTCAGAGTCATAAATAAACAGAGCAAGTTGCTTTCTGCTCCGGAGAAGGAACCAAATTCTTTAAATAAATAATTAGGGGTTGAACGGAACATTTATATATACCTAAATGTTTGTCTGTGTTTTTCCAACTAGGACATTACATTTTCCTGGCAACACTTACCTTACTTGCTGTACCCAGAACATCACCACTACAACTACTGCCAAAGTACAGGGCAGCAAATGCTGATCTGAGAGAAACATCTGCACCAAAAAATCTCCTGGGAATTAACGTGCCCAGCATCCCAAGCACCCTTACTGCCAACAGCATGAGGATGATGCTATAGCTCCAGTGTATCTAGCTTGAGTTGTAAAATATGTCCATGCATGTGAGGAAACCCATCACTAAATTCTTGAAAGAAATTCTGAATCAGAGAGAGATGGGATTCTGCATCTTCTCTATGTAGTTTCTTCATACCAAGGATATAACTTCTTTCTTGGGTCCAGCTAATGAGTCCTGAACTCAAAAGCCAATATGTATTTTTCACAGCACTGCTGATTGCAATTCCAGTATGATTCTTCCACATAGCTTTTTATTTAAAAGAGAAAAAAGGAGAAGTTATTTAAGTCCCTATCTTAACAAAAAATGAAATTTTAGTTAAGTCTTTTCAAGACTCTTAAATGTGTTGCCATTATTAGAGAGAGGAAAGAATTACAGAACAGATAAGAATGCTTGGATCTATTAATCTTATGCCTTACGCAATGGTATTTTTTCTCACTCACAAAACATCCAAAAAATATCAGGATTCAATTGCTCAGGAATGCCTGGATGCAGGCTCACAAATACACCCAGTTAACCTTGTTCCCAGCACATCTAATTGAGTTTCAAGAGGGAGTGCAAACTGCCTCCATGCACAAATGAGGACAAAGAGAAATAAACATTACGAGAAGCTGTAGGATCAAGCATCAGTTATTTGCTTGTGCTACACAGAAGATCACAGTCCATTTATTGCCCATACTAATGTAGATAATCACACGTATGGATATATGCAAATTGATGCGTGCGTAGTTTTTAACATTCATAACACTGCAACATTTTTTATAAACCTGTTGAGAGTACACTGAAGTTTCATTCTCTCCTTAATTGTTTGGAAACAGATTTGATACTTATTACACATTTTTCTGCACTTCTAATTGCGTAGAAGGCAATCTGCAGCAATGGGTTTTGCATATATTTCACTGCAGCCTCTGACATGAATGTTTATGCAATTGATCAGTGACATGAATTTTCTTATGTGTGATGCTTTTACAAGCATTTTCACATGGCTGCATAATTCTCTCATTTGTAAAGCTGCTGCAGGTGGGAGCTGAGGAGGAGAAAGTTGGCTGATGGGGGCCTTTGGAGAAGAACACCTGATCCCAAGAAGCTGTCCAGAGCAAGTCCCCAGTCCAACAGGTCTCAGAGAAACAAGTTCCTACAGCAGATTTGGAGACACTGAGGCCACCAGAGCAACTGCATACTGTTTTAGGATGTTTTAGTCCTGTAAGGACAAGACACCTGTGTGACTTTCAGACTCACCACGTTTCACCCCGCAGAGCCTCAGGGTCCAGCAGATTCCTGCCACCATCTGCCTTCAGCAGATCTGGGAAAAGCATCTCACTTGACTTATGAGGTTTGCTCTGTGGACAAAGCTGTGTCGAACATCATGATAGGCATGGATGAGTTTTCTGGCAGACCATGGGTGGCAGACCAGGAGGGATGATGTCAGGCACTGCTGAGCTGCTTTGATGGGATTGGGCCTCCCTGGTCAAGGGCTGCGCTGGCTCCCATTGGGACTCCCCTCCAGCATGGCACTACCAGCCCCAATGCATGCTTTAACCAGGGTGCTGCTGTTGAGGGGACACTGGGCTTCCAGCACCCCAACCATTGCAGCTGCATGCTCAAACCTCCCCTTTTCCCACCTGCTCAAAGTGTCCAATGCCACTGCTGTTCTCTGGCTTCATGTCCCTAATGGGCACAAGAGGCACAAAGCAGCATGTGAACCCCCAGGGAAACCGCAGACAGCTCTCCTGCTCATCTGGGACACACTGCCAGCGTTTGCTTCAGGAGAAAAAAGCATTCTTAAATTCTAGTATTTAGGATTAGTCAAACTGAAAGCAAGTTGGCAATTTGAAAACAATCTGAATTTGACCCTGGAATTTCTGGGGTTTGCATTAAAATCCTCCCCCCACCCTGCCCTTGAAACTGGATTCCCAGGTTGCTCAGAGCACATAACTCTAATTATGGCAGCAGATTTTTCAGCTAATTTTTGTGCTGTTTGTTTTGCAGAAATGTGTTTCTGTTGAATTCACTTCACAAGCCAAACTTTGGCAAGAATATTCTTACATTTCTTTCACATGTCCACTTATCTGAAGCAAATAATTCTGACTTGTTTAATTCTTAATCTGGTGTTTTATAAGAGAACCCATCTGACCCCATCAAATTTTGAGTTTAAGAATGGCTGGGAAGTTTAAAGTTACTGAAAATTTTCCTTTCTCCTCCACATGGCTATTGGTCTGTAAGAACAATGAGTAAGATGTTAAGACATCCTGATTCGTGCTGAGATTTAATTCCCCTCTTGTACTTTTCATAGGAAAGGATACTTATGCAGACACGAAAGGTCAACAGAAGAGCCATAACCTGCAGAAACTTAACTCCAGCTTCCATAAAAATACTGGAATAAACAACTGAACCAACTGTAAGTCCTCACAGGGAAACAAAGGGAAAATAAAAGTCAACGTAGATTTGTCAAGAGCACCTCATCTCAATTCACTCTAACATTTTTCTGAGGCCAGTGATGGAACTTGTGGTGAGGAGTAGCTGTGCCTTGAGCAAGGTGTTCTAACTGAGCAAGGAGCAAACCCATCCCAGATGAAGACATTGCTCCAGAGATGGCAAAGACCTTGGAAACCTGTCCTGAAGAATAATGATCATTATCCAAACAGAAGAATGAACAAGACAGAGCTTTGCAGCCATGCATCCATGTAGGATGCAATTTCATTAATGTTTTTTGTTTAAAATCGGCAAAGTATGGACTAGTAGATTGTGGGAATTGCAAAGCCAGGTGCTAGGAGCTATTAAAAGAGATCAGGTGACACACTCAAATTTCAGAAATGGCCAAAAATACATTTCATTAGGAACAAGTTATGACATGAAACACTCAGAGCAAACAAAACAGCACAGCCTGAAAGACAGCAGGCCATCCACTCCACCATAGGCTTTTGGAGCACTCCAACAATTTCTGGGCACTGCATGGTGAATGCTGAGACCTAGGAGAAGAAGATTGTCTATTAAGATTGACAAGGGTTGTTTAACTAAAAGAAGAGGCACAGTAGTCTCAAAATACATACTTGGTTTCTGTAACAAAGGTGGGGTAATCTGCTCAAACCCATTGAGACCCTTGGAGAACAGCTCAAACTCCAATTTAGATGCAATCCTCAGCTTAGATATTAGGAGTAAAAAAACTAATGTCCATGTGCACCATGGAAATACATTTTGGAATTTTGTCAGCAGGAATCCTTATGAATCTGCTACATAAGTACACACATGGGCAGAAAGATGGGCTTCAGCGTTTTGCAGTCACTTGCAGTCATGAATTTTTATGATGCCAGAAGGAAGCCAGCTTCTACAGCACATTGCAGTCAGGGTGAACTTGTGGGCCAGCAGCTGCTAGGCCAAGCCAGATCTTGTTCAAGGTCAAACAAGCTACTAATTTAGTCTCAAATTCTTTCTTTTAGAAAGAAATTTTGCAGCTCATTTCTTGTGATCTGTTACAATTGCTTGCAGAACAAAATGTGCACTAAGGACAGGGTCTGTGCTGCTCAAAGTCCATGCTATGTGCTGCAGGGCAGGTCATTGCTGAAGACAGGACACATCCGGACTTTCACCCTGTGTCCTGTTGGCTAGCCGCTCTGCATGCTAACCCTGAGCTCTAGCAGCAAGCTTCCAGCTAGTACACCACAATTGCCATGCTCTGTTCACAGTTCCTGGCAGAAGACAGCCAAACTCCAGCCTGTGTAAGGGTGGACAAGAGTTCACATCTGATAAAAAATAAAAAGGCAAAAAGCTTTCTCAGGCAGTGCCCTGAGAGTATCTCAACAATATGTACATCCTATTATAAGGCTGAACTACTGGAAAGCGGCTCTGTTGAGAAGGACCTGGGAGTGCTGGTGGACAACAAGTTGACCATGAGCCAGCAACATGCCCTTGTGGCCAAGAATGCCAAAAATATCCTGGGCTGCATTAAAAGGAGTGTGGCCAGCAGGTCAAGGGAGGTAATCCTCCCCCTCTGCTCTGCCCTAGTGAGACCACATCTGGAGTACTGTGTCCAGTTTTGGGCCCACCAGTTTAAGAAGAATGCAGAACTGCTTGAGCAAGTCCAGTGGAGAGATACCAAGATGATCAGGGGACTGGAGCATCTCTCTTATGAGCAAAGGCTGAGACACTTGGGTTTGTTCAGCCTGGAGAAGACAAGACTGAGGGGGGATTTCATCAATACCTATAAATATCTAAAGGGTGGGTGTCAGGATGATGGGACTAGGCTCTTTTCAGTAGTGCCCAATGACAGCACAAGGGGCAATGGGTGCAAGTTGGAACACAGGAAGTTCCACCTAAACTTGAGAAAACGCTTCTTTCCTGTGAGGGTGACAGAGCAGTGGCACAGGCTGCCCAGGGAGGTTGTGGAGTCTCCTTCCCTGGAGACATTCAAAACCCACCTGGACACGTTCCTGTCCCCCCTGCTGTAGGTTTGTCTGCTCAAGCAGAAGCATTGGACAAGATGATCTCCAGAGGTCCCTTCCAACCCCTACCATTCTGTGATTCTGTAATAAATCAGTTCTAATGGCAGGAGTTGTTAAGCATGAAATTGTGTATACTTTTGGAGAGTGCAAAGAGCATTGAGAGTAAAAAGGGGGAAGGTAGAGCTGGTGGAAGTGATCCAGAACCACCCAAGTAGATGATATAAGGAAGTTAGGGGAAAATATTGGACATAGCAGCATACAGCAGTCAGAGAAACTCATCTCTAAAATTATCTGTTTGCCTCTGCACTCCATTCCCATTCCTTCAAAGAATACACTGTGCAACCGTTCACATCTAGATGAGGCACAAATATTTAATGAAACTTATAAACAGTTCTCAGGATGTTTGTTTTTAATAATGAATAAATCATCAACACAGCTTTCCCACCACTTAGCTTCTAGACTTTTCACCCAATATAAATTTATTTGAAAAGTTCCACTGATGTTTGGCAATACGAGGAGAGATGTTCCTACTATCCTGAAAGACAGAGGAAGAGCATAGAGACCTTAGTACTTTTGTTTGAGAGATTACATGAGATGATATGTCTTTGAAAAACACCTCACCCCACTACAGGTGGTGCTTTTATGGGAAGCATTGCCCTGTGTGGAGGTGCCTGGAGCTGATTAATCTTTACTGGAACACAAGGAAAGAGTACCTGCATGAAGGAGGGGGAAAAAATCTCTATCAAATTAAAGGGATCATATTGAACATTTTTAATTGATTGTAGCTTTAAAGATTTTTGTTCCAGTAAAAGCATTGATCAGTAGGAGATTTGCATACTCCTCTTTCATTGTATGGGGCATTTATGCCACCAAGAGTTATTGTAATGTTGATTAAATAAGACAGGGGAAAAGGTTAAAGGCTACATTTGAGCCATGAACGTTTTCTTCACACTACCAAAAAATAAGTCTTTTTTTTTTTTCTAGAATAAACTTTAAACTATTTAATGTACACGTTATTTTTCAATAGATTCAACTAGCAATAGATACTGGCTTTGCTACAACATCCTGTTACTTCTAATGGCTTGCCAGATTTTCAACACCAACATGAGAAGAAAAATAACGGAATGGGTTCAGGCTGATTTTTGGACCCTTTTAAGTATTTCTTACTTACAAGAGCTCTAGCAGGAATGCCATTTTTAATTACCAGAGTTGTGCTGTATATGCTTCTTAAATCACAGGCCTCTGCTTGGAGGTGGGAGAGGAGGCTTTCAAATGTCACAGGCAGAAAATAAAGTCAATATTTAGACATTTCAGATGGCTTTTATTTCTGAATTCGATAACTAAAAATGGCGTCCCATTGATAATTACCTTTTGCAGCAAGCTAAGGTATAATATGTTCTCAGGCATTGGTAATTAAAAATAAATGCTCGGAGGTTTACATTTGAAAGTTGTGACTCGTGCACAGGCAGTGCCTTGTGGGAAGCACCTCACCAGAAGCAACCCCACCTTCAGCGGGAGCTAAGGCTGCTGGGAGGTGTTGGGACCAGCAAGATGCTCTGACAGCAGCCCTGACCTAATGCTACTTCCCCCAGCTCTACTTCAACAGCACATGAAACTGAGTCCTGTGTGTCTGACAAGGGATGCTTTCCCCCACCCCAAATAGCATTTCCCTGTGAGCCTCTCCTTGGAGGGGAAAGGTGATGCACATCTGCCAAAGGCAATCACAGCATCGTTCTTCCCTCCCTCCCTCCCTCCCTTCCTCACACACACCCACACCCACATGCACCAGTTCAGCAAAGAAATGGACCCATCAACTATTTGCTGATTTCTGCAGTATTTCTGCCACGTTATGCCTCAAGCTGTGTGAGTCCCTGGGGCTGCTGGCAGGGCTGGGCTGGACCCACAGCATGGAGGGCATCAAGGGTGACTTGAGCACAGCTGAGGAATCCCCTCCCTGCCCTCCTGTATGCTTATTTCTGACCTATAGACAGCCACAGTCTGCAGGGGCAGCACCCAACGGGCCATGAGTTGCTCACAGAAAGGGGGGAAGGCAGCAATGCAGGCACAGGTTCACATCTCATCCCCAGTCACATACAATTCTTCTGGCAGATTATTTGCATTTCTATTTTCCACTGTAAGATGTCAAGCCATGCTGCCCAGTCCCTTGACTCAGTAAAGAACAGTTCAGAAAAGCATTACTTTTTCCAGGGCACAGAGACACTCATTTAAAAAATAATAAAATGGCCAAAACACTTCCCCCCTCCCCAGCAGCAGGTATATTAGAGCAGGGATTTCTTTTTTAGGGCAAGATCCAAGAAGAAAGACTGTGAGATTAAAGTCAGACATCAAGTGCCTTGAATCAAAATCACATAAGCGATGGGCATTTACCCTTTCTCACAGGTTTTAGATATGCATGCAGGAAGAACTACAAGGGCTTTTATGCTGCGGTAGCAGGCAACGGAAGCGGCACATTCCCAGGCCCCCTGAATAGCAATGCGAGCACGATGTCTCAGCGCCCAGGGAGCTGGCAGTATGACTGCCGATGGAGACCAAAGAGGCAGCAAATCCTCTCATGCCGGGAGATCAAGCAGAAGAAGTTCACAACAGGATTCTGGGCATGTAGAGTGATGCTCAGTCATAATATCACTGTTAGTAAAATTTGATGTGGCAGATGGGACATCTTTTGCTGGGAAATAAAATCTGATCTTCAGAAGACGAGTTCCTGGTACGAGTCTTTGGGAGCATCCCAGGGACAAGACCGCCACGGCTCCACACCGATCCACTGCACTCTGGGGGAATCGTTCTGAAAACACTTAAATCAAGAATGGTCTCTTTTTTTTTTTTGTCTGCACAAGCTCTCCAGAAGGGCCAGTTCTGTATTTATTTCTGTAAGAAAGGACAAGCAGAATCATCTTCCTTTAGAATTACGTTACACAGGATCCCACAGCCAGGAATCTGGGAACTGTGGTAATTTCAGGTAGTCACTCAGGAACCTCCAGGAACATTTTGCTTTGCAGTCTTCCCTTCTCCCTGAACATCCTTTCTGTTGGCCTGCAGTCTCAGAAAACATCCTCACAAGGGGATACAAGTTAGACCCTAGCCAGAATGATGTACCTTAAAGTGAACTTCTGGTTTTGCTCATCTTTAAAAATCTTTCCTCACATGTTAGACACTTCAGAAAACAACCTGCTCCAGCACCAAGATTTCAGATTCACCTCAGGAGAATTCAGTTTTGTTAGAGATCTACTGACTTGCTGCTGTTTACGTTTTTGTGAAGCCAAGATAACACCCCAAGTTTGCGGCAAGCTTGTGATACACAAATAAGAACACAACTTTGTTATATGGCTACACTTCAAGGATGAAGCTGAATTTCAAATCAATTCATGTGAACTGTCTGTATGAGAGGCACATTACGATGTTATAGATGCCCGTACATTACAGAGGTCCAAGCAAATTTTCCAATGGTGGGTCTGGATGAAGGGGACAGGACCTTGCAGCAAGGACCTTAAGAAACACCCAGAACTGCTGTACCAGGTGCCAGGCATGGTGTGGCACCAAGGAGACATCCCTGGGGTGGGCTGCTGACCCACCAGCACCCCATCCCTGCCCCAGGAGGTTGAAAGCAGAACCATGGGGATTCAGGGTTCTCCCGTGGCCACCAGGGCCAGGACCAGTGGTGATGTCAGCAGAGACAACCCCAGGTCTGCACTTCTGGAGAGAGGTGGAATTCATCATCTTCAGAAGCCAGAAGCTCCTCCTCTCTGGTGCAGCCTCCAGGGTCTCTACACTCCACTCCAATTTCTCCCCTAATCATTGCCCCTCTCCACTACCAACACACCCCCCCCAAAAAAAAAAAAAAAAAAAAAAAAAGAAATAAAGTATAGCCAGGTTTTTAACATTATTATGAGAAGTCACTTTTAATTTATTTATAAGGGAGACAAGATTAGAGGTCTACCTTAGTCACAAGATGGAAAACTAAAGATAAAATAGGCTCTTGATGGACAACGTGGTGCTTGTAGCTGCTGTGAGCTGATGGAAAGATGCATTATCAATTTTCTTGTGCTAAAAATTCCTAAAATACATGCTTGGACAGTTAAAGTAAACTGGTGTGTTGTGTAGGAGGTATGTGATCTGAGAAGGACAAGCGCTGACCAAACCAGCTGTGTAAAAAGACATGTATACATATCTACATACCTGGTTATCCAGGCAACAGTCTGAATCCCTTTGGGATGAAGGCAGACTACTCACTAGCCTTGTAGTCAGAGAGGACGAGGTCAGGAACTTCAGCCTCTTTAGAGTGTGCTGGTAACAGGAAAAAAAATTTATACAAACTGAAAAGCTTTTAGACCCATCTACTGGGCTCCCCATCCTAAATAGATATTTGTTTCCTTTTTTTCTTGAAGGTAGTCTCCAAAACTTCCCTGTTTGATTTGACCCAAAAACCTGTATAAGCTGGACAGATGCAGAGAGAGCTGGGACCGCTGCAGAGGGCACACCAAAACGGGGAGGTGGATTTTTCACAGGAGACGCCCCAAACAAGGGTCAACACGGGCAGTGTTGTTTCACCACATGTGAGCACAGGAATACAAAGCCTAGGCACACAACAGATATCAATCACAGTCAGCAAACACTGTGCACCCTTACAGACCATTTCCCCAGGTGTTTTCCCTGCCCCGGGGAACTGCAGTTCCTGCCCTGGGATGAGAAGCTGCTGGCTCCTGCACCACAAAATATAAGAACATACTAAAGACTTGATATAATTGTTACACCTGTTGCTTACTTTCTCTGTCTACACAGAAACATGATGAAGATTAACTGTGCTAATGAATCTGACAGCTTATAGGTGTTTATCAGCCTTAGGGGACTTGTCCTGCACTTTGGCAAAGTCATGCTGGAGGGTGCAGACACAAGCATACGGGTTACTTTTCCTGGCCCATTTTCAAGAGCTTTTAAAGACAACAATAAAATAAGCTAACAAGTTTGAGATGTGGTTCAGTAATTGATCATCTTAAAACAATAGACTGCAAAGGACATGTTTTCTTCTGGCACATTTTTTAAATTCTATTTGCTGTTGTAAATAATAGACCTCCTGCAATCTGCGAGCACATTAAATTACAGGCATACTTCTTAAAAGCTGAATACTTCATAACAGAAAGTGCTTTCAGGTATGTATATGTTTTATTATTCTTCATATTTTTTTTTGTTTTGAACAGGAATAGTTCATAAGTGCACATTAAAAACACAAGGTATCTCTTAATATATTAGCACCTCATCAGTAACTGAGTCTTACTGAGTACATGATGATTTTTTTGTCAGGTAACTATGGTGACATGCAAGGTTAGGATTTTTTGTTGGTTTCGTTGGGGTTTTTTATTTTGTGTTTGTTGTTACTTTTTTAAGATGGCACTGTCATCTTTTTATCTGTGTTGGAGTCCTGGTAATAAGAAAATCTTTTTTGCTAAGATTTTATAAATGAAAAGGTAAGAATAGCGGTTGATATACACTGGGTATCAAAAGCTACAGCAGACTAACAAACAGCTGCAGGACTTTTATATTTGTCTTCATATATATGTATTTGTCTTTACATAGTATTTATGCACAACACATTGCCACCAAGGTCAAAATATGGAGCCAAAAAATAACATATGAATATAGAATAGAATGAGGTCAGAGTGGATTTGCCAAACCAGCTCTTGAAGGCGCTTATTTAAGCCATTCATATGTAAGCTACATCACTTAATGTGTTCTCTTGCTGCTCTCCTGTATTTTGCAGTTTAGCTTTTTACAAGAACACAAATTTCAGATAAATGTTCTCTAACACACATCTCTCACAGCCCTGTGTGTCTCATTTCATTGGGGACTGTACAGGCTGAACTGCTAAAAATGAGATATCCCTCTGATAACAGTGACCATCATGATAAATAATGAATACTGTAGCTAGCTGCATCAGCTGTGAGAGCGTCCCAAGCACAAGACTTCTACTCACTTTCTGTGGAAGAGTGAACCATCAACACATTCCCATAAAATTATTTCCTTAAAGTAGGTGTGATGTGGTTTAACTTTATTATCAGATGGATCAGGGAAAAGAGGCCATTTCGACAGGCTGAGCCACTTTATTGCACATGTCTATCATGGTCAAGAACCTACTCCAAGGATCTTGGCACCCTTCCTTCTTTAACCCACACACCCATTCTCGCAGGCAGAATGAGTGAGTGCCCAGACATCCAGGTGGTTGAAGAGAGACAGTTAATGTGCAATCAGCAAAATAAAAAGCAATAATGAAGCTGCTGCAAGGGTTTTGTAATGCAATGACTACTAACACATAATATCTATTTACCAAGTACAAATACATCATGCCTTGAAGATGAATATCTTTGCTGATACCACACTTAGCTTTTTATTTCCTTCCCTCTAACATTCAACATCCTGTCTCTCTCTGCAGTCCAACACCTGCTTGAGGACACTGTGGACTTTTCTCAGATGAAAGCACTTGTACTTGTTTCAGAACACTGCTCATCCAGATGCATACAGAAATAGCAACTTACATATAGATTAAAACAGCAGTTTAGCCAAGCAGAAAGGTCAAGCTAGCACTAAGTAGAAGTTGGGGTTTTTAAAATATACTATGTATCAGACAAGTTTTTAAGTGTCTTACAGATTTTCCTTTCTCCATAGTGGATTGCCACTAATATAAAAAATTTTTGTTTAGCCCTTTCTACTCCGGTAATATCCACCATGGCAACTGAGATAGGGAGAAAGGGTGCATCACATACCTTGAACCTCCAGCTAGGACTGTCCCACCTCTAGCCAACAACATCAGGAGAAAAAGAACTGGTGAAAAAAACTTTTATAGCCCCAGCCTGGGAAGGCTCTCTCAGCTGGAGGTAGGGAGGCACAGAACAACCTGCCCTGGTCTGGGCTTAGTGCACTCCAGCTGGAAGACATTCAGGCTGGGCTTATCTAGTGGAAATGATGGGCTTCTGCCTGCTTCAGAACAAGGTCAATGCTAAGCAGAGCTGCTCCCCAGGAGACCAGCAGCTCCACTGCTATCTCTGGAGCATATTGCTGTGACACCAGTGCTACTGTCACGGGACGTGCAACAGCGCGAGCTGGACAGGGCTGGGGATGCTCCAGGGAGCAACAGCTCTGCCTCCTTGAAGCTCTGCAGACATTGCAAACACAGAAGAAAGGCATATAATCACAGAAATAATTGCTAAGGAAAATCAGAAAGGGTTTGTTTGCAGAGTGTTCGCTGAATCTCACAATAAAAGGACATAAAAAGAACAGTAATTGGCCACTTGGGATAAAGTTAATGGTAAATACTCCAATAAAAAAAATCCAGACTGCACTTCAAGTAGATCACTTATCATAGTATTTCTCCAATATAAAGACTTTTCCCCACACCTCTGCACTTTTATGCTTAATTTGCCAGCAACTTCTACAATTATATCATCTAAACAAACCAGAAAATAACCTTTTGTTGGTCTGAATTAGAAAATGTGTCTGTCTAGGTGGAGAACTGTTATCATTTTAAATTACCTTCTCTGAAGCTTGGTGTTCTGGGGTTTGGGGCTGGGGGCACTTTTGTCTTGGATTTTTATTTTGGTTTTTTTGACTAAGCTGAACACAGAAACGTGTCTGGAAACTATGGGGTCTAAGAACAATGGTATTCAACATGATTTTATTAAAATGCAGTAATACTGTTATAGGTATTTAAGGAAAAATAAATGTGTTCTTTACCATGGAAGAGAGTTGCATTTTTATGGATAACAATAATAAAATAGAGGTTGCATTGCATTTATATCAGAAAACAAACCAAGCCAACTGCAGGCTGACCACACCTCTGGTTTCACTGCAGAGCTTTGCTCTGATCATCAGGTGTCCCTACACGCGGGGGCACTTTGGGAAGCAAAGCCCACCAGCGAAGAGCTAAGCAGGGACGATTTTCCTTGCACACAGCGGCATGCGGACCGCAGCAGAGCACTGGCACGCAGAAAGGCTGAATTCAGCTCTAGTTAGAAACACACAGTATCGTGGTGAAACCTGTGTGGTGGTACCCTTAAACGCTGAGTTATTTTGGTTCCAGGCATTTAATAGCTGAGACAACCAAAAAGAGTGTGTTAAAGGATTTACCCTGCTCTTGCTCTTTTTCCTGAAGTCAGAGGGAATCTTGTCAAGGGTGTTGATGGAAAAAAGATCTCTGCTGTGGTCTTACAGGCAATAGATTAATATTGCTCTCAGTGAATGTTTAAAGATCTGAGGGATATTTTAAAATATGTTTTAATATTAACTTAAATTTTTTCCTGAATTTGATTTAAATTTTGTTTTTTACATGCTAGGCAGGAGAATGAACTATTTCAGGCTCACAAAAAAACCCACAACTTGCTTTCCAGTCACTGCTGCTTTTGAAGTGGCAAGAATATGACGCAGAAAAAGAAGTCATATCCCAAATCACTGTTGGTCACACTTGAGATTTCACTATTGAGTATAGCACCTAAGTAAATTTACATCGCTATATTCAGTTGTTTCAAGCAAAGCTTAGAAAAATTGCCAGCAGAGATCTATGCTCTTGCTTTCCATTTTTGACATTGTTTGGAGTAACTACATATTCAACAACAAATGTGCATGAGAAATCCATGCAGAAAAAAATGAGCACAAGCCCATCAAATTAATCTAATAAGGAATAGCACTGAAAATAACCCTGTTGATTATACACCTGGAGAAATTTGCAGTACTCTATCAAATCTCTGGTGCTCAGCATCAGATAACACGTAAAATGTTACACATCAAAACTGTGTACAGAAAAGTGTCCTAGGTGAAACTCCGTAGTCTGTTGTAAAGAAGAGCAGACTGCAAAACTGTTATCATCCATTTCAAGTCTTAAATTGGATGAAAGCTGTTATTTTTATTAGCACAGTGTATGTGTGGATAATTCACAGTGAATAGTATAATCAAAGACTTTCACCTCTTCTTCCTTTATATATTGTCTAGGGTCACTTCTCTTGAACGCAATGATATTTTTGAAATTATTCTCTGGATTATTTGGTTCATTTGTTCATTTTTTCATATGAAATTCAGTAGTAATCCCTCTGCCTGGGAGGCTGATGTTCAGAATCTGCAGATAAAAAAAAAATTGCATTATATCTTCATGTCATTTGACTGGAATGGAAAGAGCTCTTCCAGCTAGATTTCATGTGCAAATACAGCTTACATGTTAGATGTGTTGACTATTTATCATTTTTCATCTCAAAAGATACTACTGTATCTTCAACAATAAATAAGATCTACCATCTATTTACTTTTCAGATAGAGGATCATAAATCCAGATTAACTCCAGTGAAAATAACGGGGCTTTGGACATATGAGAGACATCAGGTAAAAGACATCAGATTAAAGCGATGAAGATCCCTGCAATGGAGAGCACATTTAATGGGAGATGAAAAATGGTAAGTGCAAATTGCTGCCAATCTCAATACAGTATGATTAAGATACCCATTTTCTTACTTCCCTTTGTTTGCGTGTGGATAATGATTTTTTTTTAATGGTGGTGGCTTTCTTTTCCATATTCATATTATTATGTGTCACCTATTTTCAAAAATATTATCCTTTTGTGTCATGGAAACTTAAATTGCTGTGCAGGATCCTGGTTTGGCACTGGTCAAATAAGCCAGGAATATAATTTCTATTGAAAAAGGCATGGGCTGTTATCACTTTTGTTCGTCCACTTGAAGGAAAATCAACAAAAGCGCCTTGGTGCTTTAAAAATCTCTGCCCAAAAAAAGGAAAATCTCATAAGATATTTACTTCAGTGTTTTATTACCAATATATCATTACACAGGAAAATGCCAAAAGTAATTGCAGCCTGTTGCTGTTGCAGTGTTAGAAGGAGCACTAAAATTACACTGTGCTTCCACTCCATTTTCAAGTCTGATTTGCACAGGTTCTTGAACCATACACTTCTAAGGGCCATTTCTTCCTGCCAGCGCTCACACTTAGGCTATTGATGTTTATTTCCCTATTTTTGTCTGCATAAATGCAGTTTATTGGAAACAGCTACACTATCAAATCAATAAGACATACGGTACCTGTCTAAATACAAATGAAGTTGTATATGTAATAGTTCCTCTAAGGTTTTAGAGCTGCATCTTTTGAAATGGTAGCTGCAAAGAAATAGTGGTCAGGGTGCTGAGCGAAAGAGAAAACTGAGTATATCACCCCAAACTGGCATTGGTCAGCCACATCCACTGGCATTTATAGCTTATTCTTTCCTCCTCTGATATTAGCAGCCTTTTCGGACTTGAGAAGTCCTTTCAAACATCTCCTTGACCAACCGTGAATCCACTGCCTGTGGCCATGGAGCTGGACACCAGGCAGACAAACAGAATCACAGCAAAGCTCACGTGCGACAGGGTGTCTGGAGGTCCCCAGCCCAGCCTCCACGCAAGTGGGTCCAGCTAGACCTGCACACTGGGGGCTGCATCTGCCGAGGTCTGCAAGGACAGTGCTCACACAGGCCTGCTGGACCACCTGGTCTGGTATTCTTCATTAGAGAGAGGGTCTCAGCCTAGAACGGAGGAAAAATGTAATGTTGCTAAGTCAAAGTAATACATTCAAATACCACCAGGAAAGGATAAAAATGGTTAAAGTGACAGCAAAGTGTAACGGATGAGGACATCCTCCACCATGGCTTGCCCCGGTGAAGACCCAAGCAGCATTACCTGCGACACATTGGACATGCCCTGCAGAAGGACCCCTCAAGGTGCTACGTCTGCAGGCATGCAACTGCATGGGGGAAGGAGCAGAGAGGGGAAATGCCTGTTCTCGCTCTCTTAGAAGGAAAAAACTTTTCTTGCATTCTTAATTCTCAGAGCAAGGAAAGAAAAATGCTTTTTAACACTGTTTTGATCTGGAGCTGTGGCCATTTACATTCTCATAGATAATGCCAAGTTTAAGAAAAATCATCTGAAGACCCAAGGATGGTAACACTGGCCTCACTCATGCAGATCTTTCATTAGTGATCCTCGATAATTAAAACGTCAGTGAGTATGAAGCAAAAGGACACAGTGTTATGTCTTAATTGTACATTCAGCATTAGGGTAACACAGTACTGGATGCTTCTCATGGACATGTAATCTAGGTTTCAAAATCCCCCTCTTTGTTAAGAGGTAGCACTGTAGTATAAGTGTCTCGTGAATATAAAAAGGAATGTGAACTGAGGGATGGGAAAAGTTTTCATGCCTTAATATTTGCTGGCATAAAAGAAAGAAAAAAACAGATTATTGCAATACAACAAATAAACGCTAAAGCTCCTTGTACAAAACTGAAGAACTTTGACATAGAAAATATGTGACAAATTTGACCTTTTATCCTCACCTACCCTTTTCCCTCAACCTAACCCCACAATTTTCAAACCCTGGAGGGGCTGCACTAGCCGCCATTTTTAACACAACTGTCAACCATTTCTTCTTAACAGCACTGAAAAATGCTGCCTAGCCTCCAAATTATATTACCTATTTGGCAAGAAAATACTACTCTTCCTTGATATTCCCTGATTCAGAAGAGTAAGAAAAGACTCAATAACCAGGCAAGTAAATATGGCTTCAAACCTATGAACACCTACTGCTTTATTCTGTGTCCTGGAAGACGATGAAACGCCAGTACTAACGCAGCAGCAGCCCTGAACAGGGACAGTCATTCTGGGTAACCTGTAGATGTTTTCACATCCTTGTCTGCCTCCCCAAGAAGCTGCCCCGGCGCAGTGCCCGGGGCTGCCTGGCGGCCCCAGCACCCTCCCAATGGGGCAAAGCGGGGGGGGGGGGCACTACAGGCAGCAGGTGCCCAGGTGCATCCCCCAGCCCCCTGGGAGAGCTGCCCTGGCTTTGCTGGGGTGGGAAACCCCTGCACAGAGTGGTCTGACCCCACAGTTCACAAGCGTTTGGGAAGGAGGAAAGGAAAATGCTCTTCTTCGAAGAAAGCTTTCTTGTGTATTTCAAATACAGGGAGTTTGTTACTAAATACATGAAAGAAATACCCTACTACTCTCATTTATTTATACAATTTACATTACTACATTGTTTATATTTACATTATTTATATTATTTATACAAATTATTGTATTATACTGCATTAATTTTATTATTTTTATTTATATAATTATATTGTAAATTAAATTTTGTTCAGCTTTTGTTAGCCCATATATATTGCAGATATTTATTATTTTCATCTCCTAGTACTTTGGCAATTGAAGTTCAACAGATCAAGATCTCTTCTTACTTCCGCTCTTGCTTCATATACGTGCATATATTTTTATAAATCTGAAATGATATACATGTAGATAATAAAAAGCCTTTTTTAAATCCTTATGAAGTAAAACGTTTTTAGATTTAAATAAACAGTACATAGGAAAAACCATTGTCCAAATGTATGCAATTAATAATCAGGATTCGGCCATGATGTTTTCTGTTTTTGCCTTAAGGACCAAGGGCCAAGGGTACTTTTAGGCTGCAGTAGAAAGAAGCCAAAGAGACATCTGGGCTAGTAAATGTCACCCTGCTACTTACACAATTAAAGCTGAGCTGCACATAGCATACGTGCTCATTCTGGACACTTACGAAAACTGTAGTTTGTCTGAAGACATTTCTTGAACCAAAAGAAGGTAAAGTCATCAAGGCAAAAACTCACTGCAAATTGCTCACTTAGCTGACCTACCCGACGGGATGCTTTCCATTTAGCTGTCTTAACAGTCATAGGCTACAAGCCTGCATAGAAAAATTAATTCTTTTGCTTGTTAGATAATCCTTGCATAAATACCAAAGTGTATTAAATCCATTTCTTTGTTAAAATGAAGTAAAACCAAGCTATTTACAACTGCACACCAGCAACTTCTTAACTTAGTGTGTAATGTGAGGGGCACTAGGTTTGGAAACCTCTTCTGGAAACACTTTTGGACGTGAATTCCGCATCACACATGGATGGGATAGCTGAAACAAAATAACAGTCACATTTGAATGTTTGGAAAGTACCGTCTAAAAGATCATATTTTACATTTAACTGAAAAGTAGTTGAAATTAGGAAAGATATTTGTAACGTTCAGGGAATTGAAAATGTTATTGAGCTTAAATGACATGATATTGATGACCTTCTTATCTCTCATCCTAAAAATCATAGCACCTGTTTATCACACAAAAGAATGAATTTCAGAAACGTTGAGAGGATAAGTTCATTTACATGGAGTTTTACATGACTTTGACCACCTGCTCTTCTGGTGGTCAGAATCAAGTCTTTGCACCAAGATGATAAGAACCTATGTCAAAATAGTGAGATAAAAGATCAATGAATATTTAAATTAAATGAGATATTAATCAAAGGCAGGAAGGTTTGTGACATTTACCCAGGCAAACCTGAGGAACTCAGGGAAGCAATCACTTGCATTCCTGATTATCTTCAAGAGCTTACGGGTGTCCCAGAAGACTGGGAAAGGAACAAGAGTATTTATTTTTAAAAAGAGGGACCAAGGGAATTACAAACCAGTCAATCCACATTCAGTGCCTACAAAGACAGTGAATCAAAGCATCAAGCAGGTGATTTGTTAACAGCCAGTGGTAATAAACAGAGCTGGCTGCAGTGATTTTCAGTTTCACACAGATTTTGAGGCTTTACTGATGGTGCCAGTCTAAAATGATAGGTAGGCTTATCCAGAAGAATAAGAAAGAGATAGAGCAATATCATAAATATTGGCAACTGCCTATTTTCTGCAGCCAGTGCACTTATAAGAGCTGACTGAAGCAGTTATAGCAGTCAGATCTTTCTTTCATTTCTTTGGAACTTTCCTGTTTCACACATTCGGGTAATTTTTAGTGTCTTCTGTATTTGTTTATCATGGCATCAATATATTTTATAGGGGCATTTGGGATAATGGGATCTTTATAAGCAATTTGCATCAAGTACCCCAAAGGATAAATGGATTTTTTTAATAAGATTTCTGTGCTGGCCACCCACTCTAATCCTGGCTTACTGAGGACGCAGACTGAAAAACTTACATTTAGCCCAAGCTTAACTTGAGATTTCACTCAAGTTTTAAGAAGCCATGGAGCTATTAGAGTTGGGTCACTTGTTCATGCCCAAGCACAGCACTGCTCTGATGCTCCTTCCCCTCCTGCTGAACCCTGGCTCAGCCCCGGCTGCTGGGAAGCAGGATGCTCTCCAGATCGGGTTTTGGGAAGAGTGGTTGTGTTGGGTAGCTGAGGCAGCGCCAAGCGCACGCTGCACACTGTGCGCCCCACGGCCCTGCCGACACAGTGCAGATGTCTGTGTGCAGCATCATTTTGTCCTCGTCTTTGCCTGGGAAAAAGAATATGGTAGGGCAGACACCCATTAGGCAGTAACATCAGATGGAAGGGCCACAGGGTGAAAACAGGCTTTTAGCAAGAAAAAGGGGGTTATATTAGTCTGGAGGATTTTGATACACTTCTAACCACAATGTGGTTCCTCCAGCTTGTGCGAATTTTCCATCTCAAACCAGGGCTTTACTGGACTGGTGTCTGGAGGAGGGTGCAGGGTCTGTCTAAACCAGCCTCTAAGCTCTCACCAAGCCATCAGTGGCCATTCTGTATCTTAGATTAAATGCAGTTTGCTTTTCTAGTAAGCTACCTACATCATGCCATGCATATTAGATACTCAAGAAGAACATCCAGTTAATTTCTCTGATGTATTGTCTTCAGACAAAGTCTTTTACCATTATAACTTCATATGTATATAAAGACACACACATTCCTTTTGGCATAGAAAGGAAGGGCTGAGCTGACTTTGATTTTAACTCCTTACACACTAAAATTAATTTTTCTTATAATGCTGCACTCAGAACAGTGCCTGTTGTCTCTTGTGCCACTCTTTGGGGTTGGCAGTGAAAATAAAATACCTTAGTATGGTGTAACCAAAATTGTTAAAAAGTCATATTTGAAATTTTCTTGTTCTGAAAACATCGGTTTACCAGTAATTGACTGAAAGATTCTAGAAACTTAGATAGACTATAAAAATAACCTCTTCTACATATTTCAGATTCCTCAAATAGCAGCCTGTGTTTTCTGAAACCTCAATTTTTCCTCTCCCCTCTCTCTTGCACCACTCTCTCTCTTCACTATAGACTTTCAGGAGAGGAAGGTTGATTTCATTTTTTCATAGTTAAGTTATTCAGCGAGAGCTTAAGATCTACTTCTGTCATGTAATTTTACTCTTTGGCATGTCACAACTCATGCACCAAGCATCACACTGGAGGAGCTGTAAGTAGGTCACAGTAGAACCTACCCAGAGTCACTTTGTGCATCGCTTTGGCGGCACCACTCTGCACCTCCCACTCCTGTCCTGCTGGAGCACAGGTTTTCTCCCATGAGATGCCTAGATCTCAGCTTGCAAATTTTATTATAGATTGTCCCAATAAAATTATTTTACAAGGCTTTGATCAGCTTGAAACTCCTAAGCCAGATGAACGCAGATAATATTGCACTGACATTTTACTCCAGCATCATATTTCTACTCTTCTACTTATCACTTTCCGGTAAGAGAAGAAGCATGGCACAAGAGGAGCCAAGGAAGAAAAAGTAAAAATATTAGCAAAGCAAAAAATTGTTTTGAAGCTTCTCATATAGAAAAATACTGAGTGATAAATAAATTGCATTTATAAACTTTCAATTATCAGTTTAGATTCAAAAGTGACATAAAAGAGGACGCGAGGAATGCATCCCTGTGAAGAGTGTCCACTTCACGCAGAATTAGTCTCCTCATGGTCCTGAGGCAGCTCAGTACTTAATGCAAATATACAGCCCTTTCATATCTTGCTGAAACAGGATGTTACTTACTTTTTATTACAGTGCAATTAATTTTCATGTCTTCATTCTAAATTATTTTCTGCTGTCTCTCTGAAGTGCTAAATTTTGCTGTGTTCCCAAGCAGGATTTCCCTGAATAAAACTGGAGGAAATAAGAATTTGCATTTAATTAAACAAGATCTAGCTTTAGCATGCTGAAGTTACTGCACTTGAATGATGCACACATATAACCTCAAATGTTAGGAGTTGTACTTAGGTCCTGTAAAACCCCTTAATTACAAAAGCTGAGTAGCCTTATTTGTGATGGCTCCTCACAGATTTCAGGCAGAAGGAGTTTCTGCAGGAGTCTGGAAGGTCCCTGAGCATGGGAAGTCCCACAGAGTCAGAGTGGGAGACACCCTCATCACCTTTCCCCACAGGTGGGACCCCTCCTCACCCCATGGGGACATGTGTCTCCATCCCCAGCAATGGAGCAGACCCTGCCCTGGCACTGCTGGGTCCTCCCCTGCTCCAGCCCAGCTTCTGCCCTCCTTCTTTCCTGGTACTTAAGCAATGACTGGTAGTCCATTCCATTAATTATCCAATATTTGTAACATTCCAGGAGCAATATTTTAAGAATCCACAGGTCTGATTTTCTATCCTGCTTCTATATAAATTTTGTATAAAACAGCTACCAAAAATTAATTAAAAAGTTAACAGTACACTTCTAAAAATCTCTTCCTATGGAAGACGTTTTGCCATGTGATTCCAAATATTTTTAATATGCAAGGATTTCAACTAAAAAGCAGACAAATTTTTGCAACACTGATACCAAGTGACTTTGCATAATAAGAATGTGAATTAATTTTACAAAGCAACATATTTTGAGAGAAGAAAACGGCTGGTGTATTTGCATTATGAGATTATCTATACATGAACAGTTGTGACTGCTCATTCTTTTGACTGTTACTGGGGGTGGATGGGCCTTGGTATAATAAAAATTATTGGTGAGCACTGTAGGAGTACTGAGCACTGTATGAACACTGTAAGAGTACCGAGCACAGAATGATAGCACATCATTTCTCTGTTGGTGTGTAGTTTACAATCACAACATCTGTCACTGCACTAAACGTTTTCCTAGGTATCACTTATTTTGCCCAATAAATGGGATGGTGCAGTACCTCCATTGACTTTATCGGCATTTTCATAAAAAAGCTCACACTTGCACAGCACACACGGAAGGGAGAGACAGCTGACTGCAATAAAAAAGCTTTCAATGTCACCATGTATGAGATAAAAGCAACATTCTGCCAAGTTATGCAGTTGGAGGTAACCAAATGCTCCCTTTAACTCACTCTGTGATTTGAGCCTGGGGGAACAGGGTGGGCAGTGGTGGGCTTTGGGCTTCACTCTCACTGTTTCCCAGGAGGAAGCAGGACTGCCAACAGTCCAGAAACCCCAGGGACTCTGGTGTATTATGGCAGAGCTATGGACAGCGGGGGTTAAAGGTAGCCCCAAATCCTCCTGCTGGTGTATGTTTAGTGCTGTCCCTTCACATCATTTTAATATACATTTTATACATATCAGTATCCAAAAGTATAGCCACATATTGCCACCCTGAAAGCTCTTTATCTTAAGCAATCATATAAGAACTGGATGTTTTCAAATTGTACTGCTCTCCTCCAATCTTGTTTTCGTAATGAAATTTATTTAAGTCTAATATAGGCATAATGTAGAGTAATGTATCTTCTGCACCTCAGAATGAATGTTAAAAGTGTAAATTCATTATTTCTCCTTTAGTAGATCTCTTTTTTATCTCTGTTCTATAGACATTAGAGTAATATTTTTTTCTCCTGAATACACTGATGAGGATCCAAAACTAATTTTCACAAAAATGAGAACTCCTTAAAAACATGCTCTTATCGTATCATGCAGGCTCTTTCAGCTGTACCAGTGCTGTTCACTTTAATCTCAGCTTTAATTTTTAAGTGGGTCTTTTTTTTTTTTTTTTTTTTTTTTTAGCATTTCTCTTCTTCTACAGTGGTGAGGGCCAGGTCTTCTCCGCTCCCCATGCACAACCCCTTCAGAAAGGTGAATTCCTTTCATTAGTGCAGGGCGTTTCATTTGCACCAGCCTGTCCTGGGGCAAAGGGAAAGGAATAAATGCATTAGCTCTGGGAACTCAGCAGTTTGCCCTGACTCAAAGTCCGTCCCGCCTTTAAGACAAAGTGAAATCAGATGTTTAAGGGAAATTTGTGCTGCTTGGGCAGGCAGATATGTCACTCACTATTCACTCATATACACTCATTCATCACTTCAGTCATTCACCAGAGCTGATAAAGCCTTTGATGTAAGGTCTGCAGTTAGTAATTGGGCTTAATCACTTTCAACGAAACCTTTTCAATTTTCAGAAAGTTTGTATTAAAGAGAAGCACTAAAACCTCCAAAACTCCAGCCCTAAAATAATTACAATTTAAAAATAGATCAGTGTAATTTTATTCTTGCCATACCTGGCTCTTTTTGCATTGCTGTATGGAAAAATAAAGAAAGATGAATTCCAATAAAGCAGTTATCCTGAAAGCTATTATCACAGGACTGATTAACTCACACTACTTTGTTTGAACAATGGGTTCTGGAGAGAGAAAAAACACATTTTCTCTCAGTCTTAATCCATGAAAAAGTTATTGGACATTTATTTCTCAATTGGCATGGTAAAAATCAATACATGTTTTGCAAAGAGGTGTGCAATTTGCTTTAAGAATTTGTACTTGTGTGATCTTCAAGAACTACAAGTTGTTCGGTAATTATTTGTTTCTAAGGTTTTACAGATTCTCCTTTCTTGTCCATGATTTTACATTGCTATAACTTTTGCTGACTTACTGAAGTGATTCCTGATTTTCAGCAATGGACGGTTAAAAGAAAATTAAGATGCCACTCTATTAATCAGCTGGGTTTGACTTTAATAGAAAGACAAATGATACATGCGTAATAATTACTCCAACTTAGATCAGTACGTAGGTGGCACGCCTAGACTTTAACATAATATGTTGTATCCTTCTTGCAAATTATATGCCTGGGTCCCTACTCCTCTGTGCAGCCTTTTGCGGTTATTCTTGTTGGTATATGCATCCAGAGAGGGCTGGAGTTTGCATACAGATCAGCTGCTGCCTGACTCCCTCCTCACACTAAAGCCTTCAGGACATGGGCATTTGGTTGTCAATCCTTTGCAGCATGAAATATCTTCCCTTCAACATCAGTAGAGCAATTAGTAAGGTAAACTAACAAGTAAGCGACTTAAGGGCACAGAAGTTGCATGGGAGTATAGGGCAGACTGAGGAAAATAAAAGAGCTTTCCTTATAGATCCTTTCCTTATACAAATACTTTTAGGGTTGTTCTGAGAACCTTGGTTTTGTGCGCTTCTTTCCTGGTTTCTTCTAAGAAGCTCAACAGTGCCATGAGACCACCTGCTATATCACATCCGTAACAAATCTGATATCATGAATCACTGAATCACGTAATATAATGTAATAATAAGCAGGTTGGACTGCAGCGTTTATTAGCTGATGTTCTCTTAAATAAGTTCATGCTGAAACAGAATCCTTCAGACAGTTTTTTTCCACTTACCCTGCTGTTCAGGGGCAAACTAGAAAAACGAAGGAAAAAATCAGAGCTGAGACAGGCACCGTTACATGCCTGAAACCTGTTCGGCCATATGAAGAGATATTAAAAGAATACAGATATCTAAGCACATTTTGCTAAAGAAGGCAGCCTTAATTTTAGCTGGCTGGCAGATGGGGTTTCTCATTAGCCTGTCTTTTCATCTTATTTCATGCAATTAAGTAGGCTCAGGAGGGACCCTACAGGACTGGCCACCTTCCAAAGGCTTGCACAGCCCAGGCTCTATGGCTTCCCACTCCAGAGTCGATTGCCCTTTCATGTGGAGTTGTTTTTCTTGACATACGGAGCTAAATGAAGGGCTTTTCTGCACAGGTCAGGTTTGCAGGACTGCTGCACTCTCTGCTGAACGGACCAGCCAACCTGCTCTGCAATGGCAAGCAGGACTCTGCACTGTCCCCTGGACAGAAGCGACAGCAGCATGACGGACAGTTAGATGGAGAGCATGCGTGGCAGGGCTGGTGGTGGAGATCTGAGAGGAAATGAATGTGTTACACCCTTTTTCAGCTCTTTCTGGAGCATCAGATCCCCTGCCAAGATGAGAGGAGATCTCTGTCAAGTGCTTCCCAGGAGGTACAGGAACAGCATGATCCAATAGAAAAATCTCAATAGATCCGAATTTCCTCTACATACCTGCAGTTTATAAATCATATGCTCAACATCCTGGGCAAGACCACATTGACTTTGCTGTAACAGCCTAGAGGGTTGCTCTAACAGTGCCACTGTGCTGGGCAGTGACACCCTGACCCTCCACGATGCTTGCCCTGCTGACCCAGGGCTCAGCCCCAGGATGAGGCAGGGGATAGGAATGACCCATCATGGGGTGCACAAGTGGCGGAGCCCCCTCAGCTCCCAGCGCACCCCCAGGAGGGAGCAGCACGAGGTAGCAGCATGCCCCGGGGAGGCAGCGGGGCAGGGGATGGCAGGTTGGCTGCGCTCCCTGGGTACCAGCATCCTTCCCTGCCCCTATATCCACCTCAGTCTGCTGTCACCCTTGGTATCTCCTCCCTGTCCTGCACGCCAGGATCACAGAAACCTCAGCTCTCCATCAGACAAAGCCATGGTGTCATTCTCTCATGTCAGGGCCAGTCCTGAAAGCTCTTATCTATGGGAGTAATTTCAGTGTTCAAAGGGACTATTGGTATGAATAAAACCTGCTCCTCGGGATTTATAGGACAGGCCCCATATTTTGCAGTCCATTGATTCAGTATTATTCCTTTGTTCCCATAGAAACGTGGGGGTTTTAAGGAGTAGTTTGAAGCTAAGACAATGAAAATAAAACAAAACCCTATCAAACCTTTGTATATACACGCATTGGGGGAAGAAAATAAAATCCTTGACTCCTTTCTGCATCCTATAAAGCAGAGTAATTTAGTTGGGGGAAAAAAACCCAAACCCTCTCATAGACGTGATCCTTTTGAATTGTTTGCTTTTTTCTGAGGCAATTTCAGCAAAATGCTTAGCAACACATATAGAAGGAAGCTGCTAAATCTTTGTATTAATTCTAAAAACCTACATTTCTTATTAAGTCACAAGAGATAGCTCTTACTTTGTTTCCAACAAAAGGTAATTTGGGCTTTATTTTATTTAGAATGTTGCCCACCGTGCTGGAGAGGCAAGATTTCTTAATTGCTTTGTTGCAAAAACAATTTATGTGGGTTTTTTTAATGAGTTTAATTTTCTTTAAAGTTTTCCATGTATAAAAGTGGCAGCATTTTGAAATCAAATAAATTACCTACATAGCTGCCTCAGTGCTCCCATCATTAAACTAAACACTTGAAGATGCTACCTCCACAAGGCTTATTCTATACAAAATATGTGTATAGAGAGGGAGTTTGAGTTGGTGTTTAAAAAAAAAAACAAAAACAAAACAACACAATAAGCGAGAGAGTAAAGGAAGGAGATTATCACCTGCATCCTAGAAGCTGTCCTCCTACTACAGAGTGGGGAGCTGAAGCCAAACATGGTGAGTTGCAACACAGAGATGAGGTTTTGATAGGATGGCAAAATGTCTGATCATGCAAAAAAAATCATACTGTGTTTTTCCTTAGATCCACCTTTACAGCAACTAATATGACTGATGTTAGACTGGGATGGCGCACAGGTAAAATGAATCTTGGCCTGTATCTGTGTTTTCTTCTATTGCCATGAACAAGAAGGATGGCAGTCTGTGGGAATCATGCCAGATTATGGCAGTAAAATAAATAAGCCAGCAGTGTGGGACTCAGTTTACAACACAGAGGTTAACAGCTGAAAAAAGGAGGCAAGCTGCAGCCTTTGGGCTGACTAAATACAGAACTACTGTGCCCAGTTTGTGTTTGACTATATATACGAATATCAGCTTTTCCAGTAATTAAGTAAATATTTGCGGTTAGCATATTTAAAGATGGTGACTCGTCTGCAGTTTTCCCTGTCATCAGCACTCCGCTCTGGTAAATACGTGCTCCGTAAATATGGTACCAGTGGTGACAGAACAGTTTGCTGCTTGCGAGAAGGAACACTGCCTGCAGGCAGGAGGGGGTGGCGGGTATCAGCAATTATGGGCCAGTTAACAGGTGGGAGGGTCTCCAAGAGGGATGTGGGCTATGTATTCCTGTTCCCATTATGGCTCAGCAAGCCTTTCTGGATTGGTCTAACTTCTTCAGAACCTGAGTGGAAGGAGCTGAGAAACTGCGACTGCTGAAGTCAGCTTCAGGTGGAAGAGAACCTGTTTCACCAGGTACTCTGGTGAAAAGAGAGAAGAGGATCATCACAAAAGGAGGAAAAATGAGCCCCAGTGAGGCTGAGGATAGTATAAAAGAAACTGTTGCAAAACAGGAGAGAGAACAGTACTCCCAAGTTCAAGTTCAGGGGCCAGGAGTATGTAGTCAAGTCTCTTATTTTTTAGTGCCTAATGGTATGTTGTAAAGAGTATATATGCACCTTCTGCTGACATTCATATAAACAATACCTGTAACTTATGGTGTCAGATGGAAAGGGATAGGCAAAGTCCAAGAAGTAATTCCAGGGTTTTAGGGAACAGTTACAGCAGACTAAAGGAGAAGCATCTATAATACACACATATTAAAATCCAGCACTAAAAGAAAGACATAAAGCTAATGTTAGTGATGAATGATAAGTGATGAAACCCTCAGCTAGTTTAAAACACTGTACACAAAGCACATGTTAAAGTGTACAAGAGGGTAAAAGGTAGATCTGAAGGAGCATCAGGTTAACGGCAACCAAGCAGGCAGAGTTGTCTTTCTGCATCTACAAATGTCCCAAGACTTCATGAAGCTGAATTCCACTCCAAAACAAACAACAGCCTCACACCTGGATGCACAGCAGGCCATCTTTGTGAGGTACCTGCATGAACAGCAGATTTATTAATTTCATTGAGCCCTGCAATGCTCACAGCAGGTACCTGTGCATCCTCCTCAAGGAAAGGGTCAAAAGTAGGGGAGTTTTGCTACTTCTCATGGGCTTCACCATTTAAAATTTTTGCCTGTCAGCATATGTAGGTGTCTTTGACTTTCTGTTGACATATGGACCTGTTACTGTAACGGCATACAGCACACCACATGCCATATTTCAGTGTGGCAATGATTTATAACTTGCTATTGGAGCTTTTTATGAATAGTCAACTCTCCAAGCAGCTCAGACCAGCTACTTACAGTGGGCAGCATGAGAACAAAGCAAGAACAGTTTTCACTGTCCAAGTGGGTCTGAGCGATCTCCTGTCCCAGACATGCAGGAGAAGAGCCCATGGGAGATGCAGTGCCTTGAGGATGAGGACGGAGCCACCCTACCTGGCCCCAGGCACAGGGCAGTGGGAGCGGCATTTGCAGGCCTCCCTGGAGCCTCCAAAGCCCAAATGCCCCACCAGCACCAGGGTCTGATGGGGACACCAGATGTGTGTGACACTCCTGGTCTGCACCCCAGAGTCTGGCTGGACTAAATGATCTGCAGGGGTCCCTTCCAACCTCAGCCAGTCTAAAGCTGTGATGTATCACCCTAGTCTGTACCTTAAACTCTCAGGAGCAGGAAAGCACAAAAAGAATAGGCCTTAAATTCACCAATCCACCTCCATGCCAACCCTGTCCAGGTCCCAAGAGTCCACTTCAGCCTGGGATGGGGCCCCTGGCTCTGCCTGAGCTCCATTCGATGTCCCAACCCAACCTGGGATCTGCTCGTTCACCTGCCCAGACATCCCAACACTCAGACCTACCTGGTCCCCACAGGGGCAGCTACAGTAAAGGGTCTGAATAGGTCACAAATGGATGAAGTTCTGGAGAGACTTCAGGAAGAGCAAGGGATCTCAGCTGAAATCTCAAAAAGTGTCTTAATTTCCCCACCTTGCTGTTGACCACAAGCTCTCAAAGGTGTGAGAGCTAGCCATGAAATACATACACCATTCTCGTTTGTAAGCTGCAGGCACTAGCAGTTAATTTACATGATATATGTGTTTTAGCAATAAAGAATTCATGAAGCAAGGGTTGAATCCCTCTGCTGCCAAGCAAATGGGAACATTTCCACCACCACAGGCTAATGATTAATTTATATACAAGTACTGGGACAGCAGACGAAAAGTCCTGTTTATTGTCTAGACAGGAGCCAGTTCCACCTTTCTTGCCCTAAAGAGCATCGCCATTTCTAAAAGTTGAGCAAAACCCATCAATAATTCCTCAGGAAGATCATTAAAATTAACCTGCCATCCAGTTATACAAGACAGGAAGAGCTTGGGAGGGAGGTGTAGCTGTACGCAACCATATATCTTATAACTTCAGGTATAAAGTTTGCAATGACCCTATCACAACCCCAAAACTGCATACAATCCTAGAAACTGTCTCTAAGAACACAGGTTTGTGACAAGAGCAGTTCTTGTCACTTCTTGCTTGTCTGCAGCCCTGAGGATTGTGTTGGTGGCAGTAGTGAACTCTCCTTGCTCTTTCCTCTGTGGTGCTGGAGGTGGCTGCAAGCTCGCCCCGAGACCCCGTTCCCTTCCCAATGGCAGAGCCACCCCCTCCCCGCCCAGCCACTGGTGCTTACTGGTGGGGGCTCCCCGAGATGCAGGTTCTCACCCACCTTGGCTATCAGAGGATAGAGGGCATCCCTTGGGCCAGGGCATACAGCAGGGCACTGGGCAGCCTTTCCTTACCCCAAGAACTGGTGGCACATGCGTCTTCTCAAAAGATTTGCTGAAGCAGATTAGAACTTTTCGCTTGCCATTGGAAACCTGGTGCCTGCAAAAACTACACATGGCAGTGAGAAGTCTTGGTCAAATAACATACAGTTTTCAGGTCAACTTGCTTGCTGCCTTCCTTATGACTTCTCATTCAAGTACTGACTACTGAGTAGCACTGTGATTGCTTAATTTGTAGGATTTGAGAAGTTCACAGCCCCAGATTATAAACATTTAATTGTGACTACACATTTCATAATTATTTTGAGCTTTGGCATTTCTGGTCTAGTGGAAATATGTAGAACTCTGTTTAAAATATTGTTTGGGCAAAAAGCCAGAAGACTTGACTTTAGAAAAGGATAGGGAAAAGGGAATTGAAATTGTTTTTACTAGAATAACAGCCACAGTTTCTGCTTCTGTTTTCCCAAGAAGCCCTCCACAGACAAACAAGGAGGATGCCATCAATGCTGTGCTGCATTGCACACGCCAGTCAGCAGACACCCGTTACTCATCCGTTAGCCAGACACGATGGTCCATGAAGCACACATGGCATTTGGACTCATGACTCACAACAGGATAAAAGGACCCTACACACTGGACTGTGAAGGAGGAGGCATTCTGGAGAGGAAGGCAACCATAAAGCGGCGAGTCACACAGCTTCTCATCTCTCCTCCAGCACAAAAAATATTTCAATGGTAAAAGAGCAGAAACAAGGCATTCCTCTTGAGCTCGTGCCTTCTTGAGTGCTTCTGAACACGAGCACTGATCCACACCTTCCTGAGAACAAGGGTTCTCTGACTGCTGACACTCCATGTCCTCCTGCATGTGCCACCTCTATGAGATGACAAGTCTAAGAGTAATGTGACAGTGACAGCTAAATAGTGTTGTGTGTCACACCGTGACGGTGTCATTCCTGAAAGTACTGCCGCCCAAATGATGAATTAACATGGTGGCTCTTGTATGGCAAGAGCCTAAACAATGACAGTGTGGTAGCTGAGCAGGTCAGCACCTGTTAGACACTCTGGAGCTCGTTATGTTCAGCAGTATCTCACTATTTCAGAACAGTTGGGCTCATTTTTTCATTCATAATAAATAAAGTTCAAAAGGCATGGAGTTCATCAGCCTGCCCAGGACAGCTACGAGCATTGCCAGGCATTTTACTTGTCAGCTTGTTACCCTCAAAATGGTTTTTCTGCATAAAAATGTTACAGCTTGAGAAATGTTATTTCCTAAGTGTCTATTTCCAGATGAGATATTATTACTTATTTATATGCCCCCAATGTGAGCCTGGAAATTAAGAGATATTCACGCAAAGTGAGATCTCTGGTGACCATAAACTGTATGGTGCTGCCAGCACATCTTCCTTAAATTTTGTTTGCTCTTAGCATGAGCAGTAAGTACAATTTTGATACATTTCTCACATGGCTTCTGGTGATTCATCTGAATTTCCTTTCAATCCCAATAATTTTGTACAATGTGCTACCTGAATATTCACTGAGCGATCAACAGTGAGACCTTGTTTTGTCCTCACATCAAAGCCACAAAGTTCATACATTTGTGTACACATGCATTGCAGAGAATCCGCCCGCCTCTGCCCCACCACACGGCTTGGTCAGAGCGGTGGCAGTGGGGCCGCCGAGGTCACCCCTCGCTGTCCTCTCCAGAGCAGCCTGAGAAACACCACGGCTTTTCTCCAGCCTTCCAGCTGCCATGCAAAAGGCATTTGGAAATGTACTCCAAATGTAGAGAAACAATTTTATTTCCAGTCCAAGCAGTGTGTCAGGCTACAGCCGGCAGCAGGCTTAGTGTCACAGATGCTGCAGTAATGACCAAGAAAATAAAGAAAATAAGGACAGCACAGGCTCCTCATGTTATTTCCCTTCCCCACTCTGCAGCCACACATGGGTTGTGCAGCCATGTCCTCCAGGCCGGGGCATTGGTCACATCCACAGAGAGCCCAGCTAAGCCCAGCTGAGCAGAGAGGGATGCCTTGCAGGGACCAGGACACAGCCTGGAACATCGCCACTGCTGAGCCAGCAGTGCCCCAGCTGGGCAGTGGGCACCACTCTCCTCCAGACCCTCTGGACCCTCTGCCCCCACACAAGGAGCACACCACTCACACGCTCGCAGCAGGCGGCCCCATTGCTCTCCTGAAGAACAAACCCATTTTTATCTCTTCCTTTATGAGCTAATAATGTTTTTTTAATTGAAACGTGTTCGACGTCTCCTTCTTCTTGTTTCAAATAAGGTCTGCTTTTTCCAGCAAAATAAGAGCCTGTATTTCTGGGTTTTTTTTTGTTTTTGATGGTGGGGGGTTTTTTTGGGTTGTTTTTTTTTTTTCAGAAAATGCAAGGGTTTTTTCTTCCTCTTTTTTTGCAAGATTTCAACTCTTTGACTTTGGAAAAGAAATCATTGTGGAGAAAGTATTTCTTGAAATGATGACAGAAGCAAAATTATATTCCTTTGTAGAAAACAGGGACATTTTAAGACAGGCTTAAAGCCTTTGTTCTTTGTTCTGGGAAGTGCAAATTCTAAGGCTCCCGGACCATTAATCCTTCCCCATTCTTAGTTTTTGAAGATGAACATTGTAGAAAATGAGAATGCCCCAGTTCTCTGATAATTTACAGGATAGCTTGGCAATTTGTGGCTTTTCCTCATAAATATTTATTTTCCCAGGACATCCCAGCATGAATGGGCTCCCAGGGCTGCTGCCAGGGCAGCTGCCACAACCAGCCTCTCCCCAGCATTCCCAGTAGAACAGGTAGCAGCTGCCCTGAACAGCGGCTCCTAGTGGGCTCTTCCCAGAAGGCTTTGCTCTACCAGAGGATGCTCCAGCTGCAGCCATACTGCCAGCAGCCGAAGAGGGGGGATGCTGGAGTTCTTCTCCCACTATGTGCCTAGTCTCCTGAGAGTGAAACTGATCCCTCCTGCCTGGGATTGGTTGCTATTCCTTTGTAAATATTAGCTCTACGTTTATTTTCCTCTACATTGCTGGCTCCAACACTTTTTCCTACAAGTTTTCAAAATCTGCTATCATGAGGTTCAGAAATTTAATTTACTGACTCCCTTAGCACCTTAGCATGAATATCAGATGAAACTAAATACTATTTCTCACGTATTTCCTTTATCAAGTGCTGCTCTTAGGGTAACCTTAAAAATTCTTCAAATACATCTACTTTAAGCTAGATCTTAAAGAGGACACTGATATTTCATGGCTTTCAAGTCAACGTTAAGTTTAGTTTATCCCCTTCGTCGTTTCTACCACATCTGCTTTGGTTTTCACAGTTATGCAATCTTAGTGTATTAGTCCATGCTTTTTAAAATACTTATTCAATCCTCAACACATTACCCATCAATATTTTTAAATGCCACCCCCTTTCTCTGGAAAAGACACCAAGGTTGTCTGGACTGGATGTTGTTCCTGGTTAGAAAGATCTGTTTCTCATATGGGAAACCTCAGGCCCCCACATCACAAACCCAACTTGTCCCTGGTTTGTTCCCAGGTCCTAAGCAGGCTGAGGGAAGGCTGTGTGAGTCCCCAGAGGGTTTTCAGCAAGTTCTGGTGTCACCCAAAGCTTTCACAAAACTGTGTCACAAAACACAAAAGGAAAATGCAGGGAAATGTGCAGTGCTTTTAGAAAGCCTGTGTTTAGATTTCATTCCTGTCTCTGGAAAATCGTCCTTTAAAAGGTATTATGCAATTTTTCAGTCAGTTTGAAAAAATGTTGGCTTTTCTATTAAAAAAAAAAAAAAGCTATTTTGCTGGATTTCTTTTTTGTGATCTTTATTTAAAATATTCAATACTTATGGTGCTGTTGCAAGAGCAGAAGTCCCATCTTCAGCAGAAACTTGGGTGCGTTTTAAGTGCACAAGAAAACCAAAAAGGGCCAGGACCCCCAGGCGAGGTGCCAAGTGCTGCCCTGCCACCAAGCAGAGGTTGTCCCCAAACTGTCCTGGCACTGCCAGGATGACGAGCCAGGGCTCCCTGCCAAAGCATCAGGTCTGGCCACCATGAGTGTCTGCTCGTGGGCTTTGCTCAGGCAACACCAGGCAGCCCTTCCCCACCACTTGCTGCCGTATTTCTGGTTGCAGGAGAACCACATGTGCTTCTTTCCAGGGACAGCAGAGACCTGGCAGAGTGAGAGTTGCCCAGAGATCAGGTGTAGCACTCACATTACAGCCAGGTGTATGGTTAGTCTTTTCTGAAGGCAAATTCTTCACTGAATAAGGTGTTGTGTTATCCTACTCCTCACAATGTATTTTATTTAAAAAATAAAATCAGTTGAATGGAAAACATTCCTGAAGCTCGTGAGGGGTGTCTGGTTTTGCTGGTGTGCGGGCAGACCTCATTCAGGGTATGATCCTGCAGTGCCGGCTCTGCAGGGGGGGCTTCTGGACATAAGGGTAATTGTTCAATTTATAAAACTCACCTGTAGAAGGAATGACAAATTCCCTGCGTGGATTTGCAGGATGACCTGAAACAACTTCAAGCTATTACTGAAATTAGTTTATCTTTCTATTTATCTTTCCATTTTCATTTCCACTTATGTCTCACATTCTCTCTTTCCTGTTTTATTTTGTCTCTGTCTCTTCTCTACCTGCATAGATATTTTTGGATAGAAGTAATCCTTTACTCAAATTTTGAAAAAATTTGTTCCATGCCTACAGTTTCCTCACCATGTTAAAATTATTATGAAACCATAATATTGAGATGAAGATTTTCCCCACGCCTATTATAAACTTTCTCATTCCTTCACTTAGAATATTCTTCTTGTGTAATCTGCTTACATGTTTTCTTGTCTGCATTTTCTTTTTTCATGGAAAGATTTAAGACACATTTTCCATTTAGAGGACTTGTAATGTTGTGTTTTATTGTGGAAGACTGCATTTTCACAGCTGCCTTCTTCACCTGCCTATGCTCCACTGATGTTAAATATTTTCTGCAAATAAAATTTCCAAAGGTTTCCATAAAAAGTTTACCCAGAGTTATCAGAAATATGTTAGGTGACACATCCAGCTCAAGCTGATAGCTCTGCAAGGCTCACAGTCCAAAAAACCCTTATAGTACTTTCCCTCTTGCCCCATTTAACAAGAGGAAATGCCAAAATCACAGACAAGCTTTACAAAGGGAGGAAGATAAATGAAACGTGAGCGCAGTGCACGCCTGGCTGAAGGAGCTTTGCTGCAGGTAATGAACTCACTGGTGCTAGGGCAGGGAGCTGGTGGCTTTTGCACTCTTGTTACAAATCTCTCCATCGCCATCAGTGAGGTGAGAACCTCCAAGACAAGCAAACTGCATGGACAGCACAAGGAAAAACTGCCAGGTTTTGTTGCCCAGACAGTACTCTTACATGTTTTATGTTATTGTTAAAGTACATTAACACCAGACTATGACACATGTGGAAGTATGAATCTGAGGACCATTCAATGCTGCGAAGTTTCCCACTTTACCACTTACAGAGGCATCTCTGCTAACTTTATTCTGTGAAAATTCAGCATTTGATACGCTCACAATTTCTCAGCTTTTAAATGGCGTGGAGCCGTCTCAATGAGGGCGTGCTGAGCAGGTCCGGCTGTCCCCTCACGCTGTGTCTGCGTGCATGTGCGTCTGTGTGTGTGAGCGTGTGTGTGTACGCATGCGGGCACGGGCACGGGCATGGGTGCGCGTGCACCGCCCAGCGAGGGCTGGTTCCACCCTCCCTGCCAGCACTGCTTGGAGGCCAGTCTGTGCATCTACCTCTAGAGAAGACCTAGGCTTGGGCTTCCTAATATCCCGGTCCTTCTCTGCTTCTTCCAGTGGTACCAAGCCTCTGTGACAGAAAGTGCATGCTGTAGACTCCCAAAATGCTGCTCATCATATCTAAAGCAAATACGAAATGTGGGAATAGTAACAAAAAATGCAAAACAAAAAGCACAAAAACAGTGAGTTCCTTCTACAGAACTGCTTGGAACATTTGTGATGAAACAGTTGAAGAAATATGTTGCTTTATCAAAGCCAACAAGTTTCACTGATACATAGGGCAGCTAGTAAAATTTGCAAGCAAGCTTTACATGTCTCCACTCATTACAAAGAAAGAAAACTGAAATACCTGACAATGTAAAGCAGAAAAGGATGTTTACAGAAGCACCAAAACTTCTCTTGGAATATTCATGCCACTTAATTTTAGAAACCTCACCAAGGTATCAGCAATGAGATGCCAGTCTCTCTGGGCTGGTGGGTTGTTTGTCTGGAGATGAAGAAGGCTCCTTCAAAAGGCATTTCAGAGCCCCTGGGCAATGTGCCTGTTCATATAGTTTTTTTCAGTTTTAATTCTAAAGTGAAATTACAGCAAAGCCCAAACCTTGAAAGTTTTAGCAGAACAAAACTATTATTTCTTGTAACTTTGTTCAATGCAGTTGAATACATGTTGAGAGTATCTTTCAGCTCCTGAAGTTTCCCAGTTTCAACCTCTTAACCTGAATAGCATTTTGATTTCAGATTTAGCATTCAGCTCTAAAATCTGAAGATTTTTCCCAGACTTTCCCTGTGTGTTAATGAACTACATCAACGTCCCAGTTGCAGTGAGAGAAAAAGACAACATTTGATGTTAAACCAAAGCCAAATTTTCATATGTAATTTTAAATAAAAGGCATCTTCACCCTTGTTGAATCTCCTGAATGCTGGGGAAGTCTGGCATGAAAACAAACCTGTGCTGTGGTGCCAGCATGTGGAGGTGCTGGATGCAGGCTGCTGCTGCCGTGATGCTGCTGGCACCACTCAGCAGCACCATGGCAGCAGCAGAGCTGATTCCTGAGGTGGAATACATGTCTTGGTGTCATCATGGAAAACACAACCATCAGCTTTTGTTTCTTCAAAATGTGGAAACAGGAAAATAAAATCTGGATGCCCTTCATCCTCCAATTTATGCATGATGAGTGAAAAAACAAGAAAGCTAGAGCCTTCTGGAGTGTTAGCCATACTGTACTCATAGCAGATGTCTTGTTTATTTTATCACGTGTTACTTGAATAAATAATGAAAGCCATAGTAGCAAAGTCCACTGACTGCAGTGAGAGACCATGGAGGCTGGGCAGGACAACACATCACAAAATTTATAATTTTATAAATGGGGCTGACACATCTGTATTAAAAAAAAAAAAACAAACCAAGATACCAAGTATGGTTTTACTTTGTAAATTCCCCAAAATTAGGACTAAGTCACCCAGCAGCTAATACAAAAGAGAGAAATTTCTGCTTGGGACTTTTTAACTAGCAACAGAAATTGCAAATAAGAATAATTAGGAGTGCAATTAGTTCCATTAGTGCAGTTAAGATCAGAATTTTGCTTTGGACTTTTGTCTAAAATCATTTGGACTTGTGGAGCATCACAGCACATTGCTGTCCAGGTCATTCAGCATGAACGTTCATCATTTCACCAAATTCACAGTCTCACCGGGCTGGTGAGCAGTCTGATGGACGTTGGACATGAAACTGCGGGTGAGCATCTTGAGTGTGGGATGTGGGGCAGACTTCCCAGGGTGTATTGCTTGAAGTCCCCAGAAAACAGCAGTGGGTGCAGCCCCGGGGAGCAGCTGGCTGGCTCGGGGAGGTCGGACAGACACAGCCAGCACCAGCCTGGCATCTCATGCCCTGCACCGGCAGCAGAAAGCAGCAGGCTTTCCTGAAACCCTTGGAGGCTGCGTGAGGCCACGGATGAGGAAACTCCTATACTAACAATGCATAAAAGCACAAGAAAACTTTCTTATAAGACATTTCCCATATCATCCTAGAAAACCTCTCAGGGTCTGATGAAGACTGACAGCCGGTGCAGATGATACAGTGACTGCCCAGGAGGTACATCCCAAGGGAGGAGCACTGAGGGAGTGTAGGAGCATCATCAGAGCTGGGAGAGGGCAGCAAGAGCAGAAAGCAGCTCGCCCCAGACCAGAGAGGAGAGACCTGAGAAATGGGCTACAGGGACCTGGTCTGTGTGGATGGCCCCAACGGAATATAAACCATACTGCTGTATTAATCAAAAAATATAAATCATACTGGGTATATGTAAATTCTATAAATCACACGCATATGCACCTGGCTGCCTGATAGTACAGCCCCATTAATTACTTTGATATTCCCAAAACAGATGTCTCAGATCCAGTATACGCATTTCATACACATTGCTTGCCTCTGTGGCAGTAAAAAAATACATAAAATAAAAACCAAAACAAAACATAAGGAGAAAGAACAAGCCAACGTTTTCTCTGAGGAAGGGCGTAGACCATCATGCCACCTGAAGTACTAGCCCTAATGATTATCTAAATAAATCTTCCAGTTACCCAGCATACAATGGGGAAAACCTGATTTTTGTGAGTTGATGGCTCCAAGGTTGGCTGACTTCTCCAAAGCTTTTCTGAAAAATCAAAACACCCCCGTGATCAAATCTGTGCTTTGCTGCCAAATTTTATTTGTTTCTCCTCCTGAAAGAATCCTTTAAACTGCAGCTAGGCAGGAAGTGAAGAGAAAGGCACCACACTGACATCTAAAGACATCAATATACATACAGCACAGTACATAAAATCCCTGAATGAAATGACTCTGTGCATCAGCCTATGCATCTAAAGCAAACCCCTTCCTCCTCCGCCAGTGAGATCAGCAGTGGGTTATCCCAGCTGCTGCTGCTCCTGAGGCACCCTGGTGTGCACCCCGGACCTGCTGGCATCTCTGCAGGGAGGGGAACCCACTCCTGGGGCTTTCCCAGGCAGGTGTTCCAGGTGCTGGGACAGGGACAGGTGCAGCAAAGCCTGGCACAGAAAAGCCTGAACTTGGCTGCAGACCATACCCTGCAAGAGAGTCATCGCACTTCTATGGTCACGATGCTGCTGGTGATTGATCCAGCAGTTACATACTATATTACGCTTCTCCAGAGGTCAAAGGCTAAAATGGCATTTTGGTCTGTAGTGTCTCACTGTGGTTATTGCTCAACATCTTTTTATCAACAGTTTCAAAACAGAAAATTAATGAAATATGATTAGCTGGAACACGTGTTTTTTATCCATTGGATTTTTCATGTTGCTCATCCACGCATCTTGGCTGTGAAAATCCCTATGAGTGGCACCAACAGCACCAAGCTGGCATGAAAACGGACAGGACAGGAAAGATGGGGTCACTGCATGTGCTCTGCCCTCCCTAGGGACAGACACGCTCCCCAAGGTGCCTGAGGTTGGTGGTCCTGGGCCATCAGAGGGACCCTGCCACCAGAGTCTCCATTGCTGAGGGCAGCCACTGCTGCGGGGGGTCCCTGGGCTCCCTGAGGCAGGGAGGCACCAGGAAGATGCAGGAGGGCAGGCTTACACCCAAAATTTTGACAAGGAAAGGTCTTCAGCTGGCAGACTTCACCTTGGTCTCCTCTGAAAGCACAGAGAGAACCTGCCTGGGAAAAAGTCCAAAAATCAATGCAGCTCAGGTGCTACCCATCTCTGCCCAAACCTGACAGGCAAGATCAAACCAGAAGCAAAAAATGACCCAAATTTGCAAGAGTTTAAGGGAAAGTGATTATAAACAACACTAAAACCCCAGATACTTTGACTACTAGATCCTGCATGAACTGCTGAGGCAGCTGGATTCTGCATAAAGATTATTTTGTGATAATGTCATGAGGTCAAGGAGCTTAGCACAATTCACAGTTCTGTCTGAGCACTGATAATTTCAAGAGCAAAGCTCACAATATCCTCATTTGGCCTGCTGTGAAGGCTGAGCACTGAAGAGGAGATGTCAGGGATAAAACAGGCAGTAGCAAAGACAAGCATGGTGTAAAGGGCTGCTACAAACCTGGGACCCTGTGGTTTTCCTCCCCTCCCACTTTCGGGCAGAGGTCCAGGCTGTAGAAGGGATATGTGTCAAGTCAGCCCGTTTCTGAAAGTTTCAATATTACAACCAGACTTAACATATTTATTTTTAACATTCTAGATTTTTAGGTTTTGCATCTTACTTTGTTATACTCAAAATAGGATGTGGGATGCAAAACTAAGAGAGCATCATGTTTTACATTCTCACTGAGGAAAATACGAATATCTTGTAGGTGCTGGAAACAGAGGAAGACCCTTTGCCTGACGGTGTACTTTGCGCACAGATCTCAGTGGTTGCCCTGGGACCACAGGGGGAAGAAGCACCCACAGAAAGCCCTCAGAGGTGCTTCGCAAAGCACCACTTTGTTGCAATCACACCCACAGCCATGAACAGCAAACATAGCCATGCCACGGGAGGTATAAATTATAGTTATGGATTAATTGCACCTTGGTGTTAAATCCCCACAATAAATGGTTGCTGAAGCTCCTCTGCAAGGCAGAGCATTGCCCTTCACTCACCACAACATGTAGAGGAAACCAGCCCAAATTGTGTTTCCAAGCCAGATATTATTTATTACCTACCAAATCTGAAATCTAAATACAGGCTTATTTTTATTGCACTTTGCAGCTCACCACTTGTCTTCTTCCTAGCATTTCAGTACTCCTAAGTTTGAAGAGCCAATGTCAAAAGCCTTTTGAACTGGTTTATATCTATGACAGGTGTTTGTGTATGTGTACAGAAATATATATAATGGTTTACAGTAGTATCTGCCACTACACTCTAGTTCAGGATCTGTGGAAAATTTTGTTACAAACCTGCATTTTTAAAGGTTTATGGCTTAATTTCTATGGTTTGCCTGGGTGAGACCTGACCATGTCATCAGCCTGGAAATGGTATTATAGAGGCCCTCCCCATCCTCAAAACAAACAATACAGACTGTGTGCACAGGAGTATACAGAACATAATGCAAACATTTCTTATTATGCAAATTCAAACAGGTGTGTATTGCTGCACGGTGACACCATGGATTGTAACAGCCGCAGGGAGCTAGAGCGACCCACCATGCCAATACTCACTGTTCTTACTGCTCATTGACAAATAGACCTTGGCAATGGGAATTGCACATCAGTCAGCAGCGAGCATGCAGTATTAGTCACAGAAAGTCTGTGCATCACTGTAGCAGAGGCAAGAGTACCTTTACTATTTAAGAAATTAAACAAAAAGGAGTTCAGATTTAAAAGAAGGAAAATAAAAGAAGGAAAAGCAGGGTCGGGATCGAGCAGAAGGGGGAGATGTTACTTCCTGTGCCACTGAAAGAGAAACAGTCAGTTTTACAGAAAGAAATAAATACATTTTTAAAAGTGACCATTTTCTCCTGTGTCTTGGGCCCTGATTCTGGCACTATAAATGCAACCTCTTATCACCATATTGCTCATAAAATCATTTTTAAAGTTACTTTCATGCTCAATCACACTGTCCTATCATTAATAACACTGGTCCTGTGCAAATATAGCAAATATTAAATGCTGGAGATTATTTAAGCATATTACTTTCAAGGCTGAGCACATTGCTTTCAAGCTGAACTGCCACTTACCTATAGGCGTGCATTTTTCTGAAAGAGGAAAAGCCTATACATTTTATTTACAGAACATTAAAAGGAACTATAACACTGAGAAAGAGAAAATGAACCATAAAATGCTGTTTGCTTTGCTTGCCCTTTTTTTCCTTACTAAGGTAGCTAACACTTCTTGATGTTTATTGTATGCATCATATTGTATTGTATTTGTCATAAAGGGGCTTTCTACACACACCCCTGCTCTGCAGCTCCTTCCCCTTCATGGCTCTGTTGTGCAATGGATGTGGAAGCCAGCTGCTCCAAGACTCTCCAGACACACATGATATTGCACAATAAGGCTGTATTTATTTAAACAAGACCTCCCACATGCCTGCACCAAATAATTTGTGCCATGCTCATGTTTTTGCCTTTGTGTTCTTTGTATGAGCTGCGGTTTCAGATTCCTGACAAAGAGATTCTGGAAAGTCCCTTTATTTTTACATGGAGGGCCCAGCACAGCTCATGTAAGACCCACTAAAAGCAAAATTGTACTGGAGGAGAAAGCCCTCTGCAGACATAACGACAACTTGTAAAAGTGAAGAATGAAGTGACAGAGTAGTAGCAAAAATTTTATCACACCCAGCCAGTATGGACCCAGGGAAATTTATAGAATAAGGTTAATAAAAACAGGATGGAAAATAAATAGTGAAAGGAAAGACAGGCACAAAGCAGCATTTATTTATTTATTTATTTATTTATTTATTTATTTATTTATTTATTTATTTATTTATTTATGTTGACTGCCTCATTCACTGCTGACCTACTAAAGAGATATCCAAATAAACACCAAAACCACACAGTTCTCATCCAGTGAAAACCATCCAGGGATACGGCAAGTGCCAGATGCAAAGGCACAGCTGATGTAAGTGCATTGTCTGTCTGTATTTTAAAGGCAACTGGTGAAACAAGCCCCATCTAAATGCTCACATTTTCCAAGCCCTGAAAAGATTGCCTTTGCAAATGCTATTCTTATCAGATATGATTCTTACCATTAATGGGTTTTGCTTGGCAGTTTCAGATGACTAATGAGCTTGCTAACAGTGTTCTCACACCACCTTTTTGCTTAGAATATATTTAAATGATCTGGTTGTAAAAACCATGGTCGTTAGCATGAGTTCATGGTTATTGCTACTTTTTCTAAATGCATTGTCAAGGTTCCTGAGACTGTGTGCTTTCAAGGTTACCACAAATTAAAAGCTGTTTTGGCTCACTTTTCAGAAGTCTAACTACCATCATGTTATATGCAGTAAATCAGCTCTAGAAAAGTATTTACACAGCAGACACTGTGGACAAATATTTCTCCCCAACAGCAGCACAGCCTAGTGCACATCCTCCTGGAAAGGTCTGCCTTGGCCAGCAGCTGCCTTTCAAACCCCAGGTGGGTGCACTGTAGCTGGACTGGCTAAAGAACAAGAATGAAAGTAAGAGATTTCCTATCAGACTCTTCCAGATACTCATTTTTGTTAATTAATAAGGAAAAGCTTCCAAGAACCAAAGGAGGAAGTACCTCCCACTCATGCCAAAATAAAAATGAAGATGACTCTCAAATGCTAGCATCTCGGGTCAAAAAAAATACCCTTCAGGCAAAGTACTGTACAAGCTTGCTATGGAGAAGACATTAACACAAATTCATTCTACACGCGCTGGCTCTTGCCCTTTTTCATTCTACCATGTCTCATCATCTCACACACTTACCATGCTTAGCCAGAGAGGTTTTTAAGTTGCATTCATGCCAAGTCTGCATGAGTTAAAGAAGGAGTAACTGAAGGAAAATAGTGAATTAAAAGGGGTGAGGTTACTGTAAGTTTGTAAGTTACTTCTTCCTCTGACTCCTCAGTTGGTAACTTAACCATTGTGGATGTCAGCAGAGTTCAGGCAAGCTCTCCCTGGGAATCCAGTGATAGTCCATGCATTACCTCCAAATGTAGCTCCCTGTGCATCAGCAGAAGTGGGTAACTCTGGGTAGGCAGCAGGAAGCTTCATTTCGGATGATGAGGGATTCTGTTGCCTTCACAGAGGTATTTAGTGATGGTTTGGTCACCTGAGGATCTTTCTCCAGGTCTCCAGGCACTGCTGAGTGTGGGGTTACCTGCCAGCCCCCCACAATGTCTCAAACACCCTAGGATGGGAGAAATGTCCCCAGATGCCTATGTTTCAGTAGGTGGCTCACACACCAAGTAGCACCAACAATGACACCTCTTAGTCTTGCTAAGATTCATATCAGATTTTTGCCCTTTTTCTGTCATTACAGAAAACCAGAGTACTGCCCTTAGCATTGCTTTAGGAAACCAGTTTTCAGAAAGAGAAGCTAGGGAACTGTTTATACAGCATATTTTAAAATGAACCAGTGTCTTCTGCCATGAAAGAATCTCTTCTGCTCATTTTAAGTCTCATAACATGATCAATAGTCAAACAATTTTTCAGCTCCAGCTCTCATGTATGTGTTAACTTGCAATTATGCTCACAGTGTTTAGGGGCATAGTACACCATTGACAAGAACTGAAACATCTTTCTAACTCTACTGAAATATTTGTCCGCTTTCTGCCTGTTTCCTCTTCTTAAACTTGCTAAAATATATGTTTCATCTTTAAATTGATGCAAATGTTTTTAAACAAAAATCTGTATAAGGTAGTGAAAAGTTTTTGTTTATCAAGTTGACACAAAAAGCAACTAACCACATGCCAAAATTCCTTTTCTTGTAAGGTAGTCTCCAAACCTCAGGACCTTCCAGCATCTAAGTAATAAATCTGCAACGTTAAAGAACAGTATTTTCCTCAAACTCTCCTTTCTTTTCTAATTCTGCTTTTATTTATTTATGTGCTCTGCTGAGCAGCCTTGAGCATCTTGAAAATCCCAGTCAGAATCCACTGTGTTGCCCTATTTTTGAACTTTGATTTCATAGTCACTTTAATTCTCCTTGCATTGACTTCCAAGGCCGGATAGGCCACAGCTGTCCTGGCTGCAGTGGTCAGCATCACCAAGAGAGAAATCACTGGCCTGCAGGCAGAAAAAATGCACTCAGACTCTCTCTTGGCTGCAGTACCACGTCATCATCTTGCTGAACACCTTTGGACTGTGTTAATGTGCTGGGCAAATTAGTCAGCTGATTCATTGGTGTCACCAAGGGTCTTTCCATTAGTTTCAATGGGCTTTGTGTCAGACCCTGACACAGGAGTAGTTGGCAAATGGCCAATCATAAAAACACATTCTGGTAACGTGTTAAATATTCTCAACCATATGCAAATATTCTCAACTGTTTATGACAAATAGCAGTCATCCCTTGCAACACTATGCTTGCACAAAGGCTCACAATACACAAATACAGCCACAAGATTTTCATATCATTCTGTGAAATGTTCCGTATGGAGAGTGCTGCAGCAATCATTTCGGAAGCTCACTCAGATGTACCATTGATGGAAAAGGGTTTGCACTGAGAAGGAACCTTGGGATGCATTAGTAACAAATCCAAAAATATCCTCACAGTAAAATGAACCAGTGGACAGCAGCTGAACAGCCAGATAACAGCTTGGCTGCTGTCTCTCACACAATGTCTGTGGCTTTAGATGAGAAAATTAGAGCTGTTGATGGATGAAGTACCTAAAATGACAATACTCTCTATCGAGATGGGGTTAAGTCTGTGTGAGAGACTTTCTGCGCGGTGGCATACCAACTGCTGGGCTCGAGCTGCAGAGTGGAGAGTGGCCACAGCTGCGGCATCTCACCGGGAGCAGTCAGGGACCCGAAACTGCATTATCACTGCAAGGCAGATACTGCAAATGGTGCTACTGGAAGCAGGGCAGGCAGGGACAGTGCATAAAGATAGCATAGTATAATGATACTGTCTGGAAAAAGCCCCTGCCTATCAGTACTAAAATGAGTCCTTTGGGCTGCCTCAGCGTAACCTGGGGAGGGAGATTTCTGCAGACCAGAGGCAGCATCACTGGCTAAGTGAGAAACCCTGTGTGTCCTCTCTGCTGACACCAGGAGATGTCAATCTGGTGCCCAAACCCCTAAACCAGAGATTTATTTCTCCTTTCTTGTTCTCCTCTTTGTGCATGTGTGTAATTGACTTTAATTAAGCTAGCATAGCTTCTAAACCATGAAACCTAAATGTCTTGGGATCAAATGACAGCATCAGGAGAGAAACTGCTGCAGCTTAACATATAAATATTACTTCACAAATGATAAAGTCTTATATTGTTTTTCTTTTCCCTAGATCATGTTCTTAAACTTTTTGCCTGCTCACTCTTTTGCTTCTCCTTTGGTAAGACATCACCAGCAACAGATAAATAGTACCCAAGAGAGAGCTGAAGTCAAAGTTTTAGAGGAAGCCAGGCTGCAGACAATATAAATATTGTATTAGTCCATTTCAGTAAAAGGTCTTCCCAGCTGCTGAAACTGAGTCACATCACCAGGAATCCAGAAAGCACAGTGCCGTGCTGAATCGGTGCTGGGATTTTGCAAGGAAACAAACCATATTTAACACATTTAACCAACAAAAACCAGAGACTCTGGGATTTGCCTGGCTCTCCCAGTCTCGTACAGATCCTTGTTACAGCAGTACCTCTTCTGAACAGTTCTTCTTCCTTGTCTTTGTTAGGCACACAACCTTTACCAGAGGCACAGTTTCATTTAAATCATCCAGGAGCTGTTCCTGGAGGAGCAAGACAGACCAATGTGCTGTTATCGAATGTATTTTCTGATGCAATAACTGGTACTTTGAGCCTTCTGTCTCAGAGTAAAGCCTCATCGTGTCCCCAGCCTGCTGTTCTTCCTTCGTCCTCTGCAGGAACCCTCTCCCTTGCCCCACACACCACCTCCACACAGGTCAACCACGCCAGACTGTGCCACCACCATGCACTTATGCAGTGTGGGGGTAACCTGGATGTCAAAAGGCTACACAGGGAAGCACATGGAAAAGAAATCCATTTAGTGTTACCAGGCAGGGGCAGGGACAGTTTCTGTCTCCCCGGCTGCCCGCCACTGGGGCAGGGTGGCCGAAGCAGCGCAGTGCTCCCCTCTCCTGCCCTGGCACCCACCAGTGCCCCCACTCCATGACCCATCGGGTCTCGAGGCACCACACATTGCTGACCCTGAAGCACAGGAGCAATGCAGACCTTGATCCTGGTGCATCCCAGGTGGATCATTTTGAAGCCAAGACAAAGACATAAAAGAGGCAACGGCTTCCTACAGGACACGTGCTTTGACTAAACTTTCTATACTCTGGCAAAAAGCGAAAAACAAACCAATGCTTTGGTAGACGAGGCTTTTCCCCAGAGTTACTGGCTGCCTATAATTGCACCAAACCCAAACCCAGCAATCCACCTTACTGTGTAGCTGCTGCAGCAAGCAGACACTAAATTTGTCACATTTTCTTTCATTAACTACAGAATCGCTACTGCAATTTCTGGCTTCATTGTGGTCAGGACCAGTACTCCCTTTTTAATCCCACACTTGTGATCCTCCTTCTCCCCCACAATGAGCTCCTCCTGGTATCAGAAACCTGACTGGCAAATGAATATCAACGGTTCGTGCAAGAGGACCCTTAACCATCAGTTAGTGATTTCATTTCTTCCATATTTTATCGATTCCTTACTGTAGCTCAGATCCCTCATTTCTAGCTCTGACCAGACTCCCACTGACTATGGGCTCGTGATCAGTAATTACCTGAAGTTCACAAATGTTTCAGACAGCAAAAACCATGGAGTTCAATTCACATCTCTTTTGTGTTACTAAAATACTAAACAATTCCACTAATTTTGGCAGCTACCTTAGTTTACTTCCAGTGTGGCAGTGATCAGAAGTCAGTTGGTAATTAATTTAGTCTAATCGCATGCTCACTATGTGTGTGTGAACGTCTTTAAAGATCCAGATATTTATCTGTTTCTGCTGAAACACTGAAAATATTTAGTACAAGGCAGACACTAAGAACATTTCAAACTGAACAGTTAAAATTTGTTATAACTATGACAAATTCAAATAGAGGAGTTACAATTATTTGCTCAGTTCAGCTATGGGAGTCATTATACACATGTACAGGACAATCAGATGCCAAAGAAAATTATTATTTTGCTTTATTTTGGCCTTACTCTGTGCAAAAAAGTCCTCAGAAGCTCTGGGTAGAGGATATTAACAGGGATCAGCACTTAGTTTCACAATGAGGGCTAATTTGCTGTGTAGCTAGTGCAGTACAAACCCAGCGAGAAACTCAGGTTTCTTGTAGGTGGCTTTTTCTCCCCAGAAGACGACACCTACGCACACAGCTCTAATCCTGAGGAATGCAAACAACTGAAGTATTGGTGTGATAGCTTCATTTTGAGTCAATGTAAATAACTAAATAATTAATTGTTTAAAATATTAATGTTGATGCCTGGTGGTTTTTCATGTCTAGTTGTTTCTGCTTGTTAGATCAGCAGGTATGTTTAAATTTAAAGGAAACGCTATGTTTGGCATCAGCTTGTTGCTGGCTAGAAATAGACTGTACCTGGAGGTAATTGCTTCAAGAAGTAGCACTAATTTTGTTTTCACATCCTGCTTACAGAATAAAGACTTATTCTAATGTGTATGTTTTACAAAGGCATAAAGTCTAATGCTGTGATCCTCATTGTATTTTGGCATGGGCCATTAGGATAAACAGCAGAACTTACATGCTGCAAATGCAATAAACAACTCCAAATGCATCTTACTCATATATGTCTTTTAAAATTCTATTTAATTTTTAGAATACGAACAATAAGAAGGACAGAATAGAGGCAAAATGGAAAGGAATATTCATACCGTGTGACGTCTTTAGTATTCCAGGGTGAGAAAGCAGCAAACAGATAGTTTACCATGTGCCCTTTCATTTGAAAGGCCACCTGCCAACTCATTCCCATTTTCCCTTCACTGGGTTATCAGATGCATATAAATGAAAGTATTCCTGGGATACGCAGAAACGCTCATCTGTAGTAAGAGCGCACTGCCTTTTGTGAATGAGTCTGGCTGCAGTGGCTGTTCTTTGATACATGCTAAACAGAGCATCTTTCAGAGCAAAACTTTTACCAGAAATTGTCTGTGTACTCTAAATTAAACAGTCCATGAATTAAAAAATTTTCTCTATTCTGACAGTAACCACAGTCCAAATATCTCAGCGGCCTTTGATATAGTCCTAAGTTTAACTTCTGAATCATCCTTTGGCAGTAAGCGTTGCTCTTGTTACTTTGCAGGCATGCAGATCGAGTTGCAGTAAGGAGAAAGGATTTGCTTTACTCAAGTAAAAGCAAAATAGACTGCTGCAGTTTTGGCATGGGAGCCTTAACCTCCAGTGCCAGCCTGGGGCTTTTCCAAAGAGGGCAGCTTGCCACACAGATTTTTGCTGGCAAATTTGTGGAAAAGGCTTTCACTTCCTGTCACACTACAAATAGCCAGAAATCAGATTATTATTGGCAATTCAGTTCAAAATAGGCAGTGATTGTGTTCACAGCACAGGAATATAGTAGGGCTCAGAGAAATGCTATAGAAGCCGCTGAGTCCCCCTTACATGCACTCATGCGCACACACACATGCACATGAACATGCACATGCACACACATGCGTGTAAGCACATGATACATATCCATTGATTCAGAAAGGCAAAGAACAAACCACCCGCCTGTCTTTGTCATCCTGCCTGTTTTCTGTCTCTGGTTCAGTAAAGGAGACACAATAGGTGCATTCTGGGCTTTGACAATGTTAAGTTACTGTACTTGTTTCTCTTGGGAAAATACCCTTGTTACACCCCTAGGGTATATCTTCTTAGTCTACTTGCTTTATCCTGCAAGATAATCCTGAAAAACTTCAGGAGATATTTGAGGAGAAGAAATCAGAGGTAAATGGTCATTAATTGTATAATGACTACTTTATATTTTGTGTGAATGTTCTTCCTCTTTTGTTGTTTTCTCTTGCTCTCCAATCCCTTCACTTTCTCAGTAAATGAATGATTAATTGCATTAGGCAACTGCTGACCCTATCATAAGTGGTATTGAAATGTTGGCTTTATTAAACATGGTTTTAATGTTACTAGACTCACTTAGCAGTGCCTAGTGATGGATGATATCGCACAGAACAAGAAATGGATCATTTATAATTGTTGACTCAGCTGCTCTCCACACAAACTGCATGAAGCATCATCCCGGGAAGCAGCACCCCCAACCGGCTGGTACTGTTTTCATGTACTATCAGCTCACGTAGCCAGGACAGGGAGCTGCGGGGAATTGCGTGTTTACCAGCTATGCTGACCACCCCTGCACATGATGGCTGTGCAAGCAGCTGAACCCCTGGTGGAGCAGGAGTTGCTCCTCCACATGCACATGACATGGGCCAGCTGTGGCTTCTCTGTGTGTAATGACCAAAAGGTGAGACACTCCTTTACCAAGTTAAGAATACCAACCAAAGGATCCACTTCTGGTGGCCTCAATTATTGCTTATTTCTTGGTGTTTGCTTCAGTCTGCTATCACTCGATTGCCAGATCCACAGAGCTGTCCCAAATTGCTGGAGCTCAGGGACAATGCCCATCACCCATGACTGGCGGATGCTCTTCTTTCCCATTGATCTCACTGGGATCTGAAAGCACCCAGGGACATACCATGAAGGTCCTCAATTTCACTCCAGATATCTGAGAGGGGCTCCTCAGAATAAACACCAAATACAGGGAAAAGACAATAACATCTCTGACCCCCAGTCTCCTGAGAAGCCTGAGCCGTGTTTAAATAATCTGAAGAATTAAGCACAATATTGACATCAGCCTCAGCAATACTGACTATTCCCCAACAGCACATGTGACCATATGATCTGCAGGATGTCATCACAACCATGAATAAGATAACCAGCTCGGTCTCCTGGAAGAAAAATTAGGTCAAAGGCACTGGTCATACATAAAGCATCCCCAGACTGTGGCTTTATGCTGTTTTCTGTGGGATGGAGTAAATTTTTTTCATGGTAGCTAGTATGGGGCTGTGTTTTGGATTTGTGCTGGAAACAATGTTGATAACACAGGGATGTTTTAGTTACTGCTGAGCAGGGCTTCACAGAGTCAAGACCTTTTCTGCCTCTCACCCCACCCCACCAGCGAGCAGGCTGGGGGTGCACAAGGAGCTGGGAGGGGGTACAGCCAGGACAGCTGACCCCAACTGACCAGAGGGATATGCTATACCGTATGGTGTCATGTTCAGCAAATACAGCTGGGACAAGAAGGAGGGGAGGGACATTTGGAGAAACGGCGTTTGTCTTCCCAAGTAACTGATATGCATGATGGAGCCCTGCTTTCCTGGAGACGGCTGCACACCTGCCTGCCCACGGGCAGTAGTGATTAATTCCTTGCTTTGCTTTGCTTGCGTGCCCAGCTTTTGCTTTACCTATTGAAATGTCTTTATCTCAACCCATGAGTTTTCTCACTTTTACTCTTCCGATTCTCTCCCCCATCCCACTGGGGCGGAGTGAGCCAGTTGCTGGGTGGGGCTTAGTTGCCACCTGGTGTTAAACCACGACAGGTTTGTGACAACTTAGATGTGCAGCATGGGAAGAAAAGATATCAAATCAGATATCAGTTTTAAAATTACATCATCAGAAAGACTGTCTTGGCTGCCTTTGAATTAAAATGTAACTGTAATGGGGCTGGGGGCTGCACTTTATCAAAAGCAGTCTGCTTGGGTTTCAGTGTGCTGCTCTTAGCTGAAATTTTCTGTATGTTCTCAATGGACACCAAAAGTAAGACAGGGCTGAGCTACTCTGGGGAAGAAAACCAACCAACCAACCATACAAACAAAACCCACAACTCTTCAAGGTAGATACACGTTTCTTGCAGGGTATTACAAAAATATCCATATATTAATAGTATACTACTGCAGAGTATCAGGCAGACAATTAATTGACCACAAAAGCCATCCAAAATGGGCAAACACTGAGTAATCAAGTAACCATTAAAAAGAGCACTAGATATTTTTCATGCAAAACTCACGAAACTTCCCTGAAGTTTATTTATTTTAGTTTATTTTCTATCCCTAGAAACATTCAAGGTCAGGCTGGACGTGGCTCTGAGCAACCTGATCTAGCTGAAGATGTCCCTGCTCACTACAGGAGGGTTGGACTAGATGACCTCTAAAGGTCCCTTTCAACCCAAACCACTGTATGGTTCTATGATTTACATTACATTCCATATACAAGAAAACAAGAAAGGTTTGCACTTTAACTCTTGATGAAATCACTACCTATCACCTGTGAAAGTATGACAGATATAGAAATGCTAAATGGATACTTCTATCAGTACTATCAGAGTGATTACCAAATAAATTTGTAATTATGAGACACTTAAAGTATTATGAGAAATAAAAGATCAAACATAACTCATTATCAGGGAATATGAGTTGAAATGACAGACTATATCAACATGCCATGCTGAGAAGATAAAGATCATGTTACCACTGAATTTTTCATATCCTCCAAAGGTCAAAATCACTTCACCATAAAATTTTCAGTGTCATAAAGCTTGTAAGTTGTAAATGTGTTTTTGTTCTAGTCTAGTCATGCACACAAATTATTGGAACCCTTAAATTGCTAGAACATCAAATAAAAAAATCAGGATGTGATAGTTGTTATCATGACATTAGAGTGAATATTTCTGAAAATCTAATCCATTGGAGATGGTCATAATTACTGTAAAATTGCTTCTGAAACTAATTTGTTCATGCACACACAAATGAAAGAGAATTACATTTCCCTTTTCTCTTTTTTTTTTTTTTTTTTTTTTACAAAGGAGAGAAAAGACACCAGCCTCCTTTAAATATCAGGGTTTTACTCAGGTTCTGATCCCTCTTTGAAATTTGCTAATCAAGGATCTTGTTAAGGAAGCAGACTTCATGCTTGAAATCTCATGGAGCTGTAGTCAAGAAGTTAATTTTAACCACAGGTTCCTAGCAGTTCTGCTTTTCTGTGCCGATTACAGTAATATAGCCTGCCGATGTGCCCTGCAATCACACCTAAACACATACGGTGCAAAGCAGAGGGGCATGCAGCGGTCTTGCAATGGCTCTTTTCTGCTCAGTGATCGGATGCTGTAGGAGAGGTCGTCGCTTAGAACGATGAGCTCTTACAATGATTGCCTGCACCATACCTGATCGGCCTCTTGTCAATGAACAGAGTTGACACATGCTGTTTTCTAAGAATAACCAGAGGCTTTGCATGTCCTGTTAGTGCCTGCACTGGCTTTGTTTATCTGATGCTTTCGCATGCAGCAGCAGACCCTTGGGATAAGGCTCGGAGGAGTACTTCAGGGTATCAGCAAAGAAAGATTGATTATCAGCTTTCCTTACGCTTCCCTTGCTTCATGTGGCTAGCCTGGACTTACATTTTTTTGCATTTTGTGTACCTTGCCTCTGCCAAGAATTGTCTGGAATGGCTTTTATTCACTTTCAAAGTCATGGTGCAAATTCAAGCCACTCAATCTCTCAGAAATCCAATACAATACATTGGGAATGATCCACTGGTATCTCTTAATGCTAGCACTGTTTGGCTACAGCAGTGAGACTTTGCAAGCGAGTGAACCTGCTGGCTTTCACGTCATGTACTTCACGCTCACCATCCAGCTCCCTGCTGCAGGCAGCTGCCAGCTGAGCGGGCAGCAAGGGAGTAGGGGAGTGGGGGGCTTGGCTCTACAGGGTGGTGGGCAGCCATGGATTGGGGCTCAGATCTTCTGGACAGATTTCTGCAAGGCTGGTGTTTCTGCCACTTTGGAATAGAAGATGAAACTACAAAATCTTACCATCCTGAGAGATTTGTATATTGCCCTCTTTTTTCATATGGTCTTCCTCACAAGCTAACCCTCAGTTAGCAAGACCTTTTGTTTATCTCATGCTGTTTAAGATCTTCTGGTTTCATTTTGTGGGCCATAGCTTTATCCCAGCGATTTGCAACAGGAAGAAAAACACATTCATTGTCTAGGCCTGAGGTGTGATTTAAAGCAATTCTGAATCACGTAACAAGTCACCATATTAAGGAAAATGTTTTTTCTCTCAGAGGTATGGATTTGTGCATGCATATCTTAAACATTTATCCCATGTTTATTTGATAAACTCCTGACTTCACAAATTGCAGATAAGGGAGTCAGTTCTATTGTAATATTGTTCTTTAATCATGGAAAATTTTGCTTCTTTATTAATAATATTATCATTCCCTTGTCATTATTTCAATGTCTTCTTTCTCTGCTGCTGATAAATAAAACTTAATTGAATTTAATATTGTAAACTGTAGGAGCAAGGCTATTAGCTAGCTTGAGTTATTTGAATTGTACTCATTGGTATAAATTAACTAACCAGACAACAAGGGAGTTTACAACTTAGTTACTGACTCAGTAGTCAGAGACTAAGATCTCCTCCACGTTTTTTTACCAGCATCAGTCCCAGAATATGAAGTCTTCAGCACTAGTATATTATTTATGAAATTAATGAAACCCTGTCATTGTAAGACAAGATAGAAATTTTTGGTACTCACTGTTAATGAGATATTTAGCTTCATGTTGTCAAGCACAAAGGTTACTGTGGACTAATGAATAGGTATGGAGTAAAAAGGATGAGTTTGGATTTTCTGTAATTGCTGGGACTTAAAATTTCTGTTTCAGCTGCACAGTACCTTCATGCGCAAGATCAGGTTTTCAAGAAGGGGAGAGGTAGGGGACCTACTTATAAGATTTGCCCACAGTGTTTGTAGCCTGTAATATTTTCATTGTCTCCACTAAAAAGGTAAAGCGGTTACTATGCATAGGAAGTCTGCTAGATTTTTATTTTTTTTTACTGGGAATATTTCTGAAACGTTATCTTGAAAGGAATCAGCTCACGCTTGAAAACAAGGCTTTTGATTTCTTCCCTTACCCGTAGGTTGGAGAATGGTTAGCACGTGACAAGGTCCTTCATAGTAAAATCATACAGAAAGAACACAGATTCTTGAAAGTCATGCTCTGTCTCGACGAGAATAGCATTTGGGCAGGGTGTTTGGATATGAAATTTCAAGGGTGAAAAAGGCTGTTAAAATACTGAGCTAAAGTGTGTTTAGTCTTCCAGCATAAATTACACAGTTGCTTAATATTATTTACTAGTGTAAAAAATGTGCTTATAACATTCAGGCAAATATAGCAAACATCCAAATGCACATATTTGATGGATCTCTCAAAGAAAACAAGGTATGTACTGGTATCCATGACAACAAAGCCACTAAGATCCGTGGGCATGTGAGCAAGATACTGTTTAGCATTATGTAAATCTAAAAAAATCTGGTACTGTTAAGGGCAGAGTTTTTCATGCATACATATGAAGTTTATTACCTATCCCCAATTACGTGTCTTGATGTTTGGTGGCCACAATGTCGGGGGAGGGGGGGTGTCATTAGGAGGTTGGAGACCCCTGGCTCGCTGCAGGAGGGGCAGCCCCAGCACCTCAACTCTGCAGGCAATCAGAAGAGTGGTCGGCAGCCCGCACCGAGCTGTGGGGCTGCCAGTGGGGCTCCGCATGCCCTGTATGGCATGTACAGTGGCATGTGGGAGCAGGATGAAAGAGGAGCAGAGGCAGTGCGCTGCTGGCATCAGGCTGTCTGGTGAGCCGGGACTAGTGGGAGGCCATGCACAAGGCTGACCAGTGCTTGAAGTCAGGTCCAGTCCCAAATGACCTACCCGTCCTGCCTTTGTTGCCCTGCTACAGCTTTTCTCCCCATGGAGGCTGCATGCAGCTTCCATGGATGCTTCTTCCCTCTCCAGCCCCACACAGAGGCAGCATTTGCTCCCAAGCACAGCCACATTTTATGTGAAAGAAGCAGCGCACATACCCTGGGTGAACAGGTTGGGGGCGGGGGCACTTCTAGGCACAGATCTAGGTTCAAGAGGTGATATTCATGTCAGAAATTAAACCCTGTGATGTGCTAAGAAGGGAATGGTGCCAGGGGAAAATCAAAGGCACCTCTCTGTCCTGTTCCCCTGCCTCGCTTCAAGTGTCATCTTTTTGATCTGTGGACGCCTGCCATATAAAGAAGCACCAGTTCAGAGCTACCTTAAAGTGATGTTAAAGTAAAAATAAACTTGAAAAATTCAGGGTAGCCCACCACAAGACCCACAGCTCTCAAAGCACTGAGGAAAGGAATGAGGTTACCTGTTAAATTAGTGTCGGCCCATCCTGTGAGCAAGGGCTGTCTCTCCTTGGATGGTTCTCACCAAACTCAGCTCCTTTCTGGCCCATCAGTGCTTGCCAGCAAACAAAACCAGTTAGTGGCCTCTGGATTAATGCAGCCTCAGCAGTCCCTCAGCAATCCTTCAATTTTAGATCCCGTAGGCCAAAATCTCACTTGGAGTTCTATCTGCAAGAATCAGAGAAAAAGAACAAAGACAACTGAAATATGGCCACACGTTGCTTTACTTGGGTTTCCATTGTGGTTCCACTGAGGTTTTTTTCCCTTCTAATGTGCTCTTATTCATGAGTGCTAAGGGACATCTTCAGGCATAACAGTGACGATAAAACTCTTTACACACCACTGGAAGTTATGGGTCTTGCCATGAAATCTCCCCTTACAAACAGTGGCTTTCAAAAAAAACATCATGGGTGTTTTCCTTTGCTTGTCAATATGTGGGAGGAGACCTGCTAGCCCATCTGAGTGGCAGTCAGGGGACAGCCACTGTGCTCTGATGCAGGGAAACACTCTGATACAGCAAAAAGTATTTACAAGAAAGGTGGACTTGCCATGGAGATATACATGGTTTCTGGCAGGTGGAGCCCTGTTCAGGTGGAGCCAGGGGGGATAAAAAGATCTGATAGCCTGTTTTAAAGTGTGTGTCTGGGCCCTGCAAGAAAAAACTGGGTCTAAGTTTGTTTCCTCTTCCACAGGTACAAGTCTGGTAGATTTGGAAGAGTCACATTTGGCATAAATCCAACCTCATTATTCTGTCCTACCCGATCTGCCAGGCCAACATCTGATACAACTGCTCGAGGAAAAGTAAATTCAGATTTCCCTCAACAATTTCAAGAAGCAGAATGCAAATGTGTGCAGATGTGAAGGACAGCAGTAACCTGCCTGTGGTGCCTGAAGCTGTGTGTTAGCGCATCTCACCCAGCATCCCGCTGTGTTTCTGAACACAGAGCAGTCATGGCAGTTTCTCAGACACCAAAGGGACTAAGCAGAGCTGTTAGCATGGCTTTGTGGCTCTCACAGCCACCTGCCCCACCATGGATGTTTTTTCTATATATGCTTTAAAACATGAAGTCCCACACACTGCTGTTTTCAAAGTTTGGTCTTGAGGATAGATTGAAGGTCAGTATTAGCCAACAGTTTGGACATACTCTACATCAGCATGAAAAAGACTCAACAGGCAGAATACATGCCATCTGTTATTCAAGGAAGAATCTTTAGATACTGCTGAATCTATTTTTAGGGTAAATAGTTAATTCTATTGCCTTAGTTTCATACCTCTTTATTTCTGACATAGCAAATTCTCAAGAGCAAAAGTGAGTAGAAAATGGGTAACTTTGGGACAGGAATTATGATGTCCTTGGAAAGGAGGGTCACTGGATAATGCACATGAGTCCAGTTTCTCTCTGAAAGGTTTTCTGGGTTTCAGTGGTGAAGGGGTTCCACAAATAGCATTTTTATTTCCTGAGAAAAAGGCTGTGTGAACCCAGAGTGCCCGTTGAAAAATCTGTTGTTATGTTTATGAACTGTACAACTGGCCAGATTTTGTGACATGAGTAGCAATTTAGCAAAGGAACAAAAACAAAACAATTTATGCCTGGGTGAAAACCATGTATGCAAAATGTCAGCTCAGGGCAATTTTTACAGATAAAATATGGTAATTATAACTCCTGAGAGCAAGTTCATAATGGAATCGTTGGCACGACCTTAACTACAGTAATAGGAACAAGATGCCGTTAGGTGTTGACGAGGATGAATTAAGAACACAAGGCTCTGTGCAATACCGCCAGCTCTCCAGCATCTGAGAGATGAGGGCATTAATGTTAGCTTCCCACCAGTACCTGGCAGGGTGGAAGAGCCAGCTCTCGGAGCGTTGGGACCACACTCCCCATGGGCAGTGCTGGGCGGGGACCCCCACGTCCCCACCCTGGGAATGGGAGCAGCTCCCCACCACAGCCCCGTGGGGCTGGTGCTCCCAAAGTGAAGAGGGGAGGCAGAGACGTGGCTGTTTGCTCTGGCCACAGGCAGGGAGGTGGTAGCTCAGTTCTGCTCCTCCTCACCAATGTTTTCCTGTCTTCACACTGTGGGATTGATACGGGGCCATTGTGTGATGTGGCCATAAGTACCACACCTTAGTGCCAAGCGGCAGCATCTTGGACCATGGACAGACTCATTAATATTTGTGTGCATACTTTACCTCACTTTTGTGTTGCTACAGGAAAAAATCACTTACAGAAATTGTGGGCTGATGGGGATGCGCGGTTACATGCAAACTCCCCTCTGCCACAGGATCAGTGAAGACTTACCGAACACCCACAACTACCTTTTTGATTTAACTGATTGTCTCCAGGATTTTTCTCCTGGCTCCCACCCAGTAACATGATAAATCATGAGCTCCAGCGTGGCCCTGGTCAAACCTGCCAGACTGCAGGATGGGATGCTTCAGGTCATTCACAGCCATACCAGCGTGAGTCCCTGCCCTGACCCTGCTCCATCCCCGGCATCACCCTCCTTCCTGGCACATCAGCCTGCAGCTCTTCCCCACGCTTAGTCTGCTCAGCCCTTACGCAGTGGGAAGGGAAATCCACTGCTTTGCAGACTGCTTCACTGCCTGTACTAACACACCCTGTCCTTCTGTATCTAGTAGGGCTGAAATTTTCGGCACAGCATAAATTAATTTAGCCTGCAGTAGTAAAGTGCATTACAGAGATTATTATATTCCTGTACTAAAGTGTATGCACCTTAATAAAAGCCCAGCTAAACTACATATGGAAAAGGTAACACTGCAGATATTTCTTTTTTTTCTGTATTCTTTAATAGCCTCCATTTGCTTTTGTTCTCTTTTTTTATCCTTTTCGCTTTTATGTTTGCAAGTGATAAATTTTTCCATGTTTTACATTTTATATGTAGCTTATCTCTTTATTTTGTACTCATTTTGCATTGAAAATTGAATGAGTCTTTAGAATAATACAGCTGATATTGAATTTTTTAAATTGCTATTGGGTATATACTCTATAAGGTGGTTATCTGATCTCTAACTTAATCATGTGAAAATATTGCTATGGGGAAAGCTGGCTTCGTAACAATGAGACCCCTATGCCTTCATAAAATTTATTTAACTATAAACCCATTATAAAGCATTAATATAGATTTCTCTTACTTTCTGATGCATTCAGGTCAGATTTATTGTATACAACTACTGAATTCACACCAAAAATGAATTCGTAGATGTACAGTTTCTATGTAGAATGCTATTTAAGCTTATCAAGATATACTACTGCACTCAGGATTTCCTAGCTACCAAAGTCAGTAAAAATAAACAAAATGTTGGTTTTGTTGTAGTTCAAAAGTTGAGATTCAGGGACGAGATAGAACATTATGTATTTGTTCTACTAGAAATAATGGTTGTCTAAAGCAGAAGGAAAGCCAGTAGATTAGAAACCTAAACATTTCCAGTACCATGGGCAACCCTTCCCACAGTACTGGAATTTCGAATGACACAGCTACAACTCACTCACGTCTACCATAGCTGTAAAAACAAGAACAGCACTTTTTCACAATAATCATCTGTTGCCGGTATTGTTTTAATGCTTTGTATAAATATTTGTCTCATGTTCTTTAATGGCAGTTCTGCAATGTTAACTTAACACAGCACTGTGTGGTGCACGGTCTTACTTGGCACAACAAGCAGCAATCCTGTTGATGGAAATCCTCCATTCAGTGTTGGTCCGGATAGATCAGCCATTGCACGGGGAAAGTGGAACCATACATCTCCTAAATGGTCTTCTGCCAACAGCCCTCATTACTGCCACAACCCACCAAATTACTTCTCAGTACTGGATTTGAAATCCAAGTGCATCACAGTGATTGTAATGAGGAAAATCCAGAGCCACTCCTCTGGCAGTAATGCGTCCATCTGCACTAATGCCAGGATGACTGAGCACAAAATTCTGCTCTATGGGCTGGATTCTTGATCCCTGAAATTGTGTCGCCTCAAAGCAGAGATGCCTCATCTGCCTGCAGTAAGAGCAGGTCAGAAGAGCGGGTCCTCTGAGGTGATCTAGAGCCGAGGCTCTGCTCGGCCCCAGTCGTGTCGGAGCTGGGCTACAGAAACGTCAACAGCAACTCAGGCATGAAGCATCATGCTTGTGCTGGCTTGGGCACCCATTACTCCTCAGCACAAGCTGCCGTTGAAGGGGGTTTCCTGCTGGACATTTTTCTGATTTTCACTGGACTGGATTTACCCACATAACATTCAGCCTGCAGGACATTTTGATACAGAGGCCAAGTCATGACAAGGCATGTCACCCTTGCTTAACATCCGCAGGCATGGGTGTTTCCTGGGAGCTTTGAAGTGACAGTCTTGTAAAGTTCCTTGTGTCACAACAGGGGTATTTTTACTACACTAATTCAGTCTGTTACGGGGTTCTAAACGAAATTATTTATTCCAGAACTTTTACTCAATGCAATATCGATCACAGTGCAGAATGATCGCAATGTTAAATTGTGATCTCCACTCTAACTGACCCCCAGATCACACCATCTGCAGAGAATCCTGACAAAACCAGGAGGCTTTGGCCCCATCCAGTGCCAGTGGAAGTGGAGGAGAGGCAACAGCTTCCATTGGTAACCTGCCAGATGGACAAATCCAAATACATACAGACACAGGGGAAATAAGAAAGTTTGAAAGTAAACTGTCCCTTTTGAGACATTTTTATGTTGATTTCTCTTCACATTGTTCAGTGTGAGATATTTTACCTTAAGGATGTTATATATGAAGCTAGAAAATTAAATTTAAATAATGTGAATCTATGAAGTGCATTTTCCTATTCTTAACTCACCCTAAACTGAATTTTGGAGGCATTTATGTCAGGCTGTAGAAGCAAGTGGGGAATTTTTATTTTCTGTGTAACCTAATCACTCCATTTTTCATTAGTTTATCTCTATAGGACCATCAGAATTCCCATGCTGTATAGGCAAAATCAACGCATCTGCTCCAGTGCCCGTTTCCTCCAGTGTCCAATGTCAGAGGTTTTACAGTGAAGGCAATAAACCCCCTCAGCTGATAGTTAACAAATACAAGACACACAACAATGCTACTGACATGCAATGTTAATTTATGCTGTGAAGCTTCTAGCTAATAATATTATATATTATTAAATATTTTCTATATTCTCCACAGTCAGGGTATGTGGAAATTCTTAGTATTTATTATGAATATTGAATGTTGATAATGACTCAGATGACAGTTTTCAGCAGTGAATTCAATAGATATTCATCCTTTATGTAAAGTAAGAGCAGTTTTAAGTTGGTTGCCACCTCTTTTATGAGACATAAACTTGTGCCTATCCCTCCCTGAAGCTTTGCACTTATTACTTTACCAAAATAAAAGAAGAATACTTTTCTTCCTTTTGATTTCAGGGGTCATTCCAATTACCAATGCAAGTTGTTAAAACTCTGAAACCAAAGTCAACCACAGCATAAATCAATGGATGGATCTGGTCCATTAGCTTCTTTATGTATCAAGGGGAAGTAGACATCACATTTGATTTTTCAGGCAGTTACCTGCCTTTGATTTCAAAGGCGACTCTCTGGTACAAAACCAAGGTAATAGAGAAGAGAATTAGTCTACCTGAATACATCACTTTCCGTATACGGATGGGAGGGTACAGCTGTTTCAGCAGAGAGTAAAGGGTTAAAAAGATAAGATGCTGAGGAAAGTGAGGTGAATATTGCACAAATAAAAAACAAGTATAGCAGAAGACTTTGAATATTAACCTTCTTTTGAGTGTAATTTTTCTTCCATTATGGAAATGGTTAATATAAAAGCATTTCATATTTGTTTTTCCAGAAATTTTTGCTTGAGTACATTGCATATTCCCAATAGAGAAAAGCAATATCATGCAACTGATGAAAGCACTGCACAGAGCCATGCTCATTCAAGTCTCTGCAGTTGTGGTATACACTAGGATTTTCTGCATTTCTTTTCCCTGTGCGAGGTGAGATCCACAGCTAAAGTTATCTCCCAAATTCCTAGTTGGAAGCGTACTGATTTGAGCAAGTTATACTCATCACAGGAGGTATAGCCAACCCTACTTTGGAATGTATTAGATCTTAAGTCTTACATATTCAGCTGTATCCAGTGAAGATGATTTCCGTCACCACCATAAAGTGAGGATTTGGCCCTTCATATTAATTCTAATTTGGTTGTTACCAGCTGAGTCCAAAGGATTACCAAGTCCTTCTGAGATGGGTACAGCAATGTGAAATCCCAGACGTCACAATGAAGAATCTCACCATCACACCTGTAGGAAAGCCTGCCCAATGCCTTGCATACCTAACCTTTAAAAGAATGCATATTTTGGCTGATTTTCCAATTTTCCTCATCTGCAGGGTTTATTGTGATTCCAAGCAGTGAACAGAAGTCACCATCAAATCAAATTATAGGACATGCAGCACAGGATTTTTATGGTAGTTTTACAAGAGATAGTTTAAATGTCACTTATCAGAAGAAACACAGTTCCTCAAAATCCAAACTTTTCTTCAAGGTTGCTGAGAAACAGTGCTGAGCAAACTTTGCAAGGAACTTTGCAGCAACAGATGGGAGCTAAACCACTTTTTCCCACTGTCGCTCCAATGACCTTCTCAGGATGTTGGGAACTCAGAGGGTTTAATGCAGATTTCCTTATTCAGTAACCATTAAGAAATATCAGATAAGACTGTGGGTGTCTGTAGACTGACACACAGGCACCAGGAAACACTGCAGACAGGACATGTTTCGTGGCAACATTGGCAAATTCAGACTGCACAGATGCCTGATGGAGAGATGTGGCATGTGTCAAACACACTGACCATGAGCAAGCAACACGACCTTGCAGCAAAAGAGGCCAGCAGTACCTGGGCTGCATCAGGAGGAGTGCTGCTAGCAGGTCGAGACAGGACGTCCTTCCCCTCCACCCAGCACTGGTGGGGCCATCCATGGAGTGCTGGGTTCAGTTCTGGACTCCCCAGTACAAGAGACATTGACATACTGGAGGTAGTCCAGCAAAGGGCCAACAAGATGATGGAGGGACTGGAACATGAGGAGAGGCGGAGAGAGATGCGACTGCTCAGCCTGGAGCAGAGCAACCTCAGGGGGATCTCACCCATGTGTATAAATACCTAAAGGAAGATATGCCCTATAAATAAAAAGAATTTACATTTACAAGATTAAATATGGGCCATTAATTTATTATAATTTCAGGGTCTTTCTCAGCAATATGCTTTCACTAATCCTTCATGGGCACTACCAGTACCCTTACTCCAGGTGATCTTTCCAACAAGATATTTTTGGTCTTCTATATCTTGTTATATTAGTTGGAGTCTAACTACTCAGTTTAAGAAAAGTAGCTAAATTTGTAAATCAGTTTTCCTTGACAGCCCAGACCTACAAGTTGCTGGCCATTGTCTGTACCTAGAGGCTAGGGATAAAATTAATAGAAAAGTTCTGACAATGATTTAAGGCCAAAAAATAGAAAAAAAGAAATTGCAACTGAAAAAAATTAAAAGTAATGGAAGTTTTGCCATTTTATTTAGCAGGATGAGTTTGCCCTTGGTACTTCTTAGCTCATTCAGCTAGGACTGAGCAGATTCTTGCTGAAAACCTTTACTGCTTCTGCCACACTAAAGACGGTTGCTGAGGAGCCTGCCCCATCCAACCGCATGTTTACCTTCCCCTCATGTGGGTTGTGATGGCGCTGGTACCCATATGGTGGGCATCACTGCCCCACTCATAACAGTCAGCCCCAATTGCCAAAGAGGGTCCCCTCCTCGGGGAAATGCTGTGCTCCGTGCAGGGAATGCAACAGTTCTGCTCTGCACAGCAAAAAGTGACTTTTCAGGCATGGGTGCCTTGGATGGGGCTTTGGAAATCATGCTTATTCTCTTCCATAACAGCAGTCCAAATATCAGACGCACCAAGCATCAATATCTCCCACTGACAGCTAAAATGCTGCCTGTCTGTACAGTTTCTTAAAAATCGAGTCTGGGTTGTTTTTTTTTCTTAATCAAACTGCTTGTTAAGTGGGGGTGGGAAAGAAAAGAAAGAACTTTCCCAGCTTTCAATCATCTTTAAAGTTAATGAAGGTACTGACCTAGGTCCTCTGGCCCTTGCTAAGCACACCTTGGCACAGATATGGAATTCACCAAGGGCTACTAATCCATGGACAAGTCTTAGATAGAACAGACTGAGTTTAAGTGTCACCTACGTTAAGATAAGAGACTGCTCCATCTCCTGCCCCACTCTCTGCCCTCACCTGCCTTTGAGCAGCTGCCCTGAGAGCAGAGCTGGACATGAGACCACAAGCTCTTCATGCACTTCGTTCCCTTCAGCTCTTAAATGCCCTTCATGAAGCCTGGATATTTTCAGTCACTTTTTGTTCAACATGTAGATTTTGCCAGGCTGTATGTAAATAAAATAATTTTTAACACACTGGGTTTGGTTGTGGGTAGAGACTGGAACTCTGTTTACCTATGCAACCCTGTGGTGTGACTGGCATTAATGGCAGTTACCTGTCTGCGATAGGGACAGACACTTTCAAAGCCTATGATCAGATATTTCCCAAGTAAATCACACAAGACCAGAATTATGTATTGTATGTCAATGAATCAAGTGACATGCAAATTGAAACATAAGATTTTTCTCTGCAATGTACAATAAAAATTCAATGGTTAGTAGTTGATACAAAGCATATAAATATGTTTTCAAATAAGTACAACAGCTATGAAATCAGGAATCAGTAAGTCATAATGCATCTCAGCACAATACTGATGAACTCATTTTTCTGGCTTATATGAAATAACTAGCTCATTTTAATTCTTTATAAATAATAGATAACAGCTTGAGAGGAATGCTCCACGCAATTCATTTTTATGACTCCGTCTCCTCCACACTTGATGCTCCCATGACATTGGGGTCGGGAGGAGAGGGTGTATTATGCATTCTCTCTTGCTTTCCTCCTCCTTGCTGCTTTATAATGTCGCTATCACTTAAAAAAAAAAAAAAAGGCAGCAATTTAGTGCGTCAGAGTACCAGTTGACTGATGTGGCCAGAGATCATGTTATCAGTAACTTTTCTGCAATTTATTTCATTTATCCATGCTTCATGTCTCTGCTGCTGCTTTCTAATCATCACTCCCACTAGGCATTGTTTTCCTATTGAAGCAGCAACTAAATGAGCTGAGAATTAGATCTATATTACATCAGCAGTGGGCATTGCAGATATTACCAACACATTAAAAGAGAAATTCAAATGAAACAAACAAGAACATGTTCTTTCCTATTCCAGAAATTGATCCTGATTCCACAGTTTAGTGGCTGAACAGTGTTCAGGAGAAAGAGATGAGTTTTGTCACAAACACACTATTGTATGACATCATTAACTGAAATAAGATTAGCGTTACTCTATAATTTCATTTTTCTTTGTTCTTAGAAGATTGACTAGGCTAGAAAAGGATGGATACTTTGTTGTGGCAACACTTTAAGGGTCTAAAATGTAAAAGTCTTGGTTGTCACGGTACGATACTTATTTGCATATAAGAAAGGCCAGCAAAAATACAAAACACTGACTCACTACTAATGGAGGTAGTTCATGCTTTTCTTGGAGCCACAATGTTGTGAGTGTCCCCATCTATTCAGGAGGTAGCACCACTGTAATGTGGGAATGAGCCCTTCCTCTCTCTCCTCCGGAAAGACACTAGATGAAGGAGATGTCAGAGCAGCTGCAGCCTCAGCAGCATCCACTGTGGTGCTTTTGCCATTGCTGTAATGCAAGTGGAAAAGCACGTTCTGCACCTCCTCCTGAATCCTGTGGCTGTTTCAGAGGGAGGCTAATCAGAGGTGCCTCTGAGTGGCCTAATGTGGGTCTGATGAGGGTGTAAATGAAGGTGGTGAGCTGCACAGCTGAAAGCAGCAGCCAAGTTCCTTTTTTCCCACAAGGAAGCAGGTATAATAATGATTAAATCAGGTCTCCATTCAGAGAGAGCTGTAAGTGTCTCATCTCACCTGAATGGGCACCTCCTTCATCAGCAGCAGTGAACTCCCTCACATACCCTGAGCAGCACAGCTGGGCAGCCCCCAGTCTCCTGGCCGGAGCCCTCCCTTACGAGCAGTGCTGGAAGCATCCTCCTCTCCACCAGCAGCTGGGCTGGCAGCAGCATCCTCCCAGGCAGCTGGTCTTCCTGCGTGGTGCAGCCATGGCACAGGCCTCGTGCAACACCTCCTTGTGGTCCAGTGGGCTCTTCCCGTGTACACCTGTTGTCTTGGTCATCCCCCCTCCGCTCCTACCAAAGCATTGTGCTCTTCAGTGTTTTTCTCTGTTGCTGTATCTCTTCTCACCCTTGGCATATATCATTCCTTCCTGTCCACTCTGTGGTGTAATCACATCTTTCAGAAAGGTCATATTCCTGAAAAACCTCTTCCCTCATGTATCCATAATCCGAGGAGCAGAAATACATGGCTACACTTAAAACCTGGAGTGCATTGAGCAGCACATGGGACAAAAGCAAGCAAAGCCACAGAGGTAAGATTTGCAGCACCATGCACCTCGCCCTGGTGCCACGGGGGCAGCAGCAGCCTCTCAAAACAGCCAGCTACCCTGGTGGCTGCAGGACTCGTACTGACCATGGACCCATCCTGCAGCCACACAGCCGACACCACCAGCCCCGGACGGTTCTGGGCAGCTGCAGGGATTGGGCCAAAGTTGGGCTGCACTGCTCGGTGAGATGCAGGACAGTGTAGGGCTGAACAGCTCCTGTAAGGACAGAAACGTGATCCAAGTGTCAGTGCTGGTGGTCTGAGTCCAGCCTCTCTATTGCGTCAGTCTCACAGGTCTGGAGACCTCTGGCTCCAGCGTTTGCAGAGGCTCTGTTTGGATCCTTGATCACTGCTTATTAAGCTTGAAAACAATTAGCTTTCCTCTGTTTCTTAGAATCCTTAGCATGAAGGCAATGCCTCATCATTTGGTATGCACTGCAACAGCAAAATAAATACAAAATGACAGCAACCCACAGAAAACAAGGTACATATAGTTTAAAAAAATCACAGCGTCATAGGAGCCTTAAGTTTGTTGTGTGGTGGTTCTGTGTAGCTGCCAGATGGATGATGAATGAGGAATGAACACATATTAAAAAATTGAGTGACATGGCAAAAGTAAGACACATAAGGGTCTCCTTTTTTTACACTTGGGCATTGTTTGCTCTGTGACAAAGGCCACCTTGTAATGCTGATATTGATCTTTTGTAATGCCAGGATTGACCCTCCATCCTTATGGTAGAGAGATAAATGGTGTGAGCTGTGCAGTACCTGGGCTTAACTTTCCTTAAGGCCTCTACCACAACAGTTATAATTGTTCACCCTAATTTGGCATAGCTGGTACAGACAACTGAATGGTCATGCTAAAGTACCACCACCTCTACACCACTAGGACTGATCTTTGAACATGGAGAGAGATGCAGCAAAACCAGGTGATTGTCAAATGGATTTCCACAGCCTCAGGTCATGGCTGATCCTTCTGAAAAGAGGCAGGAAGGGGAGACCCACGCTGCGGTTATGGAGTGCAGTTCCTCGGGAGACTGGCCTGATGGGGTCCACTGCCCTGCTGGACATCAGACTCGGCTGGGTCTACAAAGTGCTCATTAAACCAGCATACTTTGTATTTGCCTTGTTATCCAAACAGAATTTAAGATATAATATATAGACAGTAAAATAAAGAAGATAGCATTTGTCAAGTGTAAATAAAATTGTTGAAAATACGATTAAAAGTTAAAAATTAAGAAAGAATGCAAATGAAACTCTGAACAACTTTACCTGTTTCTACAGTATTCAGAGAGCAAATGTTAACATCCAGGTGGTGTTGCAGCTATCCTCTCAAGAGATTTGGACCCCTTACACGTTTTGAGGATCCTATTCAGAAAATTGCAAATGACTGTTCAACCAAAGCTAACTCCAGAGTAGCAAATGATAAAGCTGAATGGTTATTCAACTCCTGAAATGTCAGTTCAGTCTAAAAATGGTTTCCAAGGTAAAGATAATTTACACCCATTACTTTCTTTTCATAAATTTACATACAAATATTACACAATAACCTCTAGTAAGCAAAGAACAGCTTCTGATTTCCTTTACACTTCACCAGTTAAGTGTTAACAACAGTTATTTGTAACCTTATTTGCAACTTATTTTATGCTCTAAAGTTACTTTAATCTAATGTTAAAACAGCAGTAAATGCTTTAGCTTACTATATATAACTTATTAACCCAAACTTTTCTCTGCTCTCTGAAAACCTATTTTGTACGACATTTCCAAACATGTGTTACCTTGAAAAATAGCTGGGGTGACCCTTGCCACCACCCATGCTCTCAGCTGTGCTCACCATACCCGTGAACATAGCCGTCAGTGCATGGCTTTGCTGCATCCCTCTGACAACTGTCCCTTGTGCCTGTGCTCTCTAGTTGTGTTTGCATCCTGTGGGGTTTCTGCCCGCGGAACATCAGTTAACAGGAATCAACATGTACTTCATTAAAGGGTAACATATGAAAAAAGTTGTGCTGAGGACATCCCAGAGGGCAGTGGTTGCTCCCGAGGCCATGCCGCCACTCACGGCGGTGGGAAGGGAGGAGCTGGGTGTGGCTCCCAGGGGAAGAAAAGCACCAGGGATGGCCGGAGAGGGGTGGGCAGAGGGCAGCCGCTTCACCACCCCGGGACCACGTCCTTCTCAGGTCATTCTTAGCTTGAGGGAAAAGAGCTGATGAATCCATTGAGCTGCTTCTGTTTTACCTGGATAGTCCATCCATTCACTGCTCCTGCTTCCAGCGCTGGTGAGACTCTGGTCCTCCAGACACATGAACTCTGACAGAACATCTGCCCCCCATGCAGTTGGGGGTCATTAAAAGAGTGGGTGTCTCCTCAGTGGTTTCATATTTCTAGTTCTCAGAATTTTTGGTTCCAAGCCCAAGGTCATTCAAATCTCCCTCTGCAATTTCCATTATGAATCCAATTGTAAGATGCACAGAAAAGCATTACGCTGCTGCCTGAGCTGCAGCTGTGCAAAGGTGATGAAAAACAAGCAAGGAGAATCTTCTCCGAAAACTTCTTAATTTATTTTTTAACAGAATAAAACTTCAGGTTGACTCCTGAACAACTCTGAAGGCCTCTCTCTTTCACTTTCACTTCATTAGTTTTTCGGTGATGCTAAAAATCATCTGAATCAGGCCAGTACGTTTATATACAGTTTTTAGCTGGATTGCAAGAGAATCCTCTCATTTCTTATTGTCTCTTGAAAACATAAGCAACACCTAATTCTCTATGGTCTGTAACTTTTTTGGGCACCAAATATGCCCTGTGCTTCTGAAAATTAGGTCCTTTAAAAAAATCCTTCATGTATTACAGATATATTTGAAATCCTCATTAATATCAACCAGTATTTTGACATCAAGGCTTATATTGTCCCTGGTGTACGTGTTTCTAATGGCAGCACATGTGCACCTGCTGCAGAGATAAAGTCTCTCATTTGTTACCTCTTTGCAAACAGGCACATTACACGTGTATGTATTTTAATAGAGTTTTTGGCAGATGGCACCATCCCAGCTGTGCCGCAGGAGTGAGAGGAGGCTGCTGCTCACCACTCTGACATGAGAAATGCTCCCCATCGAGGAATATGCACACGCCCCAAAATACAGGCTGGGTTTCAAGGTAACACTAAAGATAGATAGTGGAATATTACAGCCTTTGCCTTGTTGGTATTTTGGTGCATCATGGTATGGTGGTTTTTTTCCCCACGTGTTACTTATTCAAAAATTCTGAGTCAATCTGAATATTTGTGCAAATGTTTTCAAATCCAGCAATTAGGTGCTGATGAAAAACACAACAAAATGTTTGGGATAATGTTGGCTGTCATTCTTCTGTTTCAGAAGTTTCAGTCCTTCCATCAGGGCGGAAATAATATCATCTGACCAAATGCTAGCTGACATAATGGATAGTGGCTGATTACCAGCTGATCCAATGTGTAAATATTTACAATTTAGTTTATACTTGTCTGTGTACTTTTCAGCAGAGTTTAGTTTGTGTCCACATTTTTAACTCCTTTCCCTTCACCATTCCTCTCGTTATCTCTTGCTTCTGCCCATCCTGTCTCTCTCTGCCCCGGAGAGGAGCCTCAGCATCCCTTACCCTGCCTTTCAGAGCTTCCTCATTTATTCTTTCATCAGACAGCCTATTTTTCCAAATTTTGGTATATTAATTTCTATGCTGCAAATTGCTCCTGGTCTGCCCCAGCAGGTGTCCTCCCGTCTGCAGTGAACAAGAAGCCGAGGGCTAAGGAGCGGTCACACTGCTAGAGGTCTGTGCCCCAGGTAGGAGCAGAACAACCTGTCTGTAGTTGCCTGAGGAGCCACCTCCTGCCACCCTCCTCTGTCCCTTGAGTGTTCACACTGATTTTCTTCGTCTTACCATTGCCAGCTGAACACATGCCCATGTTCCATTACTATAATTCTGGAAATGTGTAAAGGCTGCAAACCAAAATCTCTGCAAATATTTGCTTTAATGTTTAATGAATTTGCTTCAGCTGTGTTTACCCTGCTTTTGTATTCACTTTCTCCAAACACTCACGCATGAAAGCCTCGCAAATATGAATCAAGGCTGAAGCAGTATTCAAAACAAGAATTTCTTCCCCAGTTTCACGCACGGCACTGCCCCAGCAATGCTGACCCCTCCAGTCACAGAAAGACTCATTGTTCTGACTTCAGAGGAGTGACTGTTCCTGCTGGGGAGGAAGGGGAAGGCATGCAGTGCTGATGCCCATTGACACAACAGGTGTAAAAGCAAGATATGCGATGTGGCGGCTCGGGGTGGCTGAGCCTGCCTGGCTGCCTGCACCCGAGCCAAAAAATTCCCGTTCTGAGTGTTTCAGTATTTAGGTAAGAGGAGCCCTTTGCCGTGCACACTCCCCCAGAGTGAGGAGAAGTGGAGCTGTGTGCAGCCGGCGTCCACAGCATCGCTCATGGCACAGCAGGCACCGCCGGGGCCCCGCAGAGGAGCCGCGGCTGCAGCCATCCGTCCTCTGCACCGCAGCTAACCTGGGCAGGAGGTCCACGGTGTCTCACGACTCGCATGTCACTGAGGGGCTGCAGGAGTAATTAGTGTTTGCAGAGCTCTTTGGAAAAGGTAAATTCCTCTATATTTTTAGCATTTTCCACTGGATAAAACCAGGCAGTCATGGAAGACTTCATCTCACCCTCAGGCTGGGCTCCTCTGCTCGTTTGTACTAGTCATTAAGGGTCACAGCATCTTCCCAACACGGTCTAACCCACAAGGGCACTTAATTATATAGATAACATAGTTTGTGTCACAACTAATCAGACTTCATGTTACAAAAGGATCTCTTCTGAAGTGAGAGGTTAAATGCATCATTTTTTGTGAATGACAATATGCACGGCTACTGAGAGTAAAATTTTCTGAAGTGGGTGTTATAACCACTCCAGAAATCTTTTTTTAAATTAAACCACTGAAATTCTCAAGTCCAGAAATGCAAAAAAATATATTTTTGTGTGGATTTGTAAGTAAGGACAAAATAGAATTCATTGAACTTCAGTATATTCGAGAGTGATTAAAATCCATATCTCATAACAAAAAGGAAGTCAGCTTTTTTTTCTACCAAGAAGCGATTGTAATTCCATTGTTGTGTTGCTGAGAACGATGGTGGCATATGGTATATTACTTTTATTCACATTGACTTCCACCTCACCCCACTATAATCAATGGTAAAATTCAAATCAATAGGACCATGTATATGCCTTAAGTTGGGTTCATGCATGAAGGTCACCCATGAATCAGGGTCTAACAGTGTAATCATAAATCTTCAAAAAGAAAATAAATGTTAAAGCATAACCATCTGACCTAAACTTACTTTATATAGCAAGCAATACCCATTCTCCACAAATACTGTGAAACCAAAAGTAAAGTCTTTCCGCAATGGGGTATTTGTTCCCATTTCTTATGCAGCTGGGTCAAGACAAAATACTTGTTGGTTTCCGTAGCCCAGAGGAACATGTGTGTGGCACTCCCCTTTCCTTTAGTTACTTGTGCTTGGATTTCTTTGTATTAGATGTGATACTAAAAAGTTTGATCCATGCTCTCCCATAGTGTTTATACATCATTTCTTTTAATAGAGGAAATAAAATGTGAGTGGGTAGTGTGTCTTAAGACAGATTCATTGCCAAGTTAACATTAGATGTTATTTTAAAAACTCATAAAATTGACAAGTGGCATAGCTTGATAAGTTGTAATAAAAAAATTTTGTTTGCTCTGAACACCAGTCAGAAATAATGGTTATGTCTTCAGACTTACAACAAGAAGATGTTTTTGATATATTTTATAATTTGTGTAAAGAGAAAGAGAGCGAGCAGTAGTACTCAGCAAGGCCAGATGCCTGGAGATTGAAGGCTGAATGAAGCCATTTCGATTATGTCTGGCTGTTTTAGTGAGTGTTTCTTGAGAATGGGTAAGAGTGAAAACATATCAGGAAAAAGGGTAAAAGGTAAAACTTTCTTGCAAGACAGACTTGCTGATGCTGAATAAAAAGAAAACATACAATTAGAAGCACAGTGTTACATGGGAAAGCTCTCTGCTGTTGGGCTCAAAGCATGTTGGTATTTTATTTAACCCAGGAAAAAAAGCAAGCAGGATATGGAGTGGCAACATAAAAAAGTCATGCTGCCTTTGACTGCATTCACCTGGACTATCCAGCTGAAATATAGTAGTTTCCAGAAACTGACTTTCTTCCCCAGCTACATCATAGGATTAAGAAAATTGCCTTATAGAGACATGCCAACTGTAGGCATAGAAGTGAACAAAATAATGATGCACAGAAGGGCAAACCCCGCAAAGGCCGGGTGCCGGGGGGTCATGGTGCAGGAGCACTGACCCGCTCCGGCTCCGCACCGCAAGGGAGAGGCAGAGCACGGAACCACGGCGGCTCCCAGGGTAGAGCTTAGGAAAGCTGGTTTGGGCATTTCTGCCAAACCAGTGGCTGAGGACATGGTACTTCCAAGACTGTCGAAACTCCCGTGCCAACGCCTGGCCAGCGCAGGGCTGGCACAGGGCAATGCGCAGCGGGAGGGGCAGGTGCCTGCAGCCCCAGGTTTTGCATTTGCTAACATGCAAAAGGGCCCGGGCACATGCCACGGTGGGGACAGCTGGGTCACTTTTACTGTTGCTGCTGTTAAACCAGTACTCTGCCTTTCCAACAGCTACATCTGTCGAGAGTCTTGTGGTTTCCACATTTAATCCATGACTGCTCTGTGAGCGGTGTTTTGGGAGTTTCCTTCCACGGTTTCCTAAAGGAGGTGCTTCTGTGAGGATGCTGCTGCTCCGCTAGTCCTTGTGCTTTCCCAGGCATGTCTGAGTGCCTCTCCACCCAGCGCCGTGGGATGTGCAGGGAGAATTTTAAACAAAGATGAAGTTTCACTGCTAACAGACAAATTTTCTCTGTTTCACGAAAGGTAAGAGGTGAAGAAATGATACTAACAGCCACCAAGGCTGCAACAGGAAATATCAATTTCAAAATATTTTTATCTATTTTAAAATTAGGAGAACACACAATGGATATTACCTGGTACCTTATGATGGACAAGTTTCTCGGATCTCCGTGCTCCTACTGACGAGACAGGCAAGTGTGGCAAAATAAGTTTTCATCAGACATTATGCTTCCTGGTGTCTGCAGAATGGAAAGAAATTGCATGTGAATCTTCTTTAGGTTTAAAATAAAACAATTTCTTTCCTTTAAAGAAAAAAAATTATCCTTTAAGTGTATTATGATAATGAAAATCAATTCAATCTTTGGAGGTCTCTAAACAACACAGTGATAGATGCTGCATTCCCGTCTGGGAAGAAGGCAGGGGCAGAGCCCCTGTAGCATGGATCCCACTGCAGCGCCCTGCCCTGTCCCTAGCATCAAGAGACCACAATCTGTACTTTCTTCTCACAATAACACCACCACCCACACTGTTTTACTGCTTGTGAGAACTGTAGCTTGATAAAAAATATAATAGCAATCCTGTTTTATCATAAAATATTGTGGTTTTAAATTGGTACATGCTGAGCCTCTTATTTCCAGCTCTTCCTGCAAACCAGGGCTGTCACACTGCTGAACATGCATGTAAATCTTTGCGTGTGTGTGTGTGTGTGTATGTATGCAACTTTCCATGTGACTGGCATGATGAAACTACAGAAGAAAATGGAAATGCAGCAAGGAAAACCATGGTGAAGCCCTGGATCGTGGCGTGTATGTCCCGTCTACAGCAGAAAGAATAAACCCGAAGCCATGTGAAGCTGAAAGCTGCTTTTGTAGTGCCTGTGCTGTATTTCAAGTGAAGTGCAGGGAGCCCACATGCCAGCACTTGAATGGAAAAATAATTCCTGCTTGTGAGAGGAGGGAAGGCAGCATTTTACATTGGCAAGGGCCATACCTAGCATGGAATAAGTGGTTTAAGCAGCAGTCTTGCAATGAGCTCTAAGCCCTAAATTTCCAGTGGTCATGAGGATGAAAGTGACGGATAACCCCAAGATAACTCCTGTGGCACCTGGAGAATCTTGTCACACGAGGACAGTGACAGCTTTTGGGCTGTGAAGCAGAGGACCCGGCGCTGATACCTGATGGTGTAAGGCACACACTGAAGAATGGGGTTGAGAAGGGTCCTGCCCTTTCCATAAGCTTAACGTGCTAAAGAGAACCGATTTTTCAGCCAGTTTACCTTTTACATGAGCACTGAACAGCCAGATTTCACAGGGATCACCCAATGTGCTGACTGCTTTTAAAAATCTGTTACTCTGTTTTGGTGCCCAAATGGAGAAGGAGTGCATTTGGAAGTCTAGACCTTGCACAAACAGAGGGCTGTGCCTGCATCAATATGCAGGGTGGGAGAAGAGGCTTCCAAGGGAAATATTCACAGTGTGCAGCTCTAATGGTTAAATAAAACAGATTCAGAGAAATGTCGACACATTTTATAAAGTGTGCATTTCTGTGCCAGACATGATAGAGTATTCAGGAGTGTGCTATATTTAAATATATTCTCCCCTTCACATGGGTAATATTTACACCACTCAAGGCTTAAAAAATTATGATGTAGGGGGAAAGGGAGGACTGCAAAAATGTTGTTTTTGTTGCCACCTGTGTTTTCGTGGCAGCACAGCTCAGGGGTCTGGCTGGGTGTGAACAATCCCCCACCAGCAGCATGGCTTTTTTGGTGCTGTTCTACCCTGTGCTTGGCCAGGACTCTGCAGGTACCACACACCAGCCCTGCACAGCTGCAGGCTGACTTTCCTGCCTACTTTAGGGGGAAAAAAGGACTTTCTTCTGAGTTATCAGCCCCAGTAAAAGCCTCAGTCCAATTATAAACTATGTCTCCAAACAGGTGGATAACCCGCTGGGGAAGTATCTCTAGGCTCAGATCAGAGGCTTCTGGCTGAACGTAGGCTCCTGACTTGAGACAGGTCTGTTCCCATCCAAGGAGCTTTTTTAAAAAAAATACATATTAACTTTATACCTCTATAGTTGTAAAAACAGAAATTATCAGAAATGTATAGCTTAGCTTGCTTGTGGAGTAGTAACTTTACAAATCTGGATAAAAAGGGCATCGCTCACAGAAGTTGATGTCAGGCAAGTGGCGGGGGCATAACAGTGGGTCTCAGTTGTCCGACCCAGATGGCGTCACCAGCCCCACGTCAGTGGGACCGTGGCAGGGAGCCCTCACAGCCCCCACTGCCAGCAGAGGGGACCACCCTGGTCTCTTTCCACGCTGTCTTTGGGGAAGGGCACACCATGCCCCAGGTGGCTGGCAAGGCCTGAGCACCGGGCTCCCATGGGACCCCACGCCACAGACTGGGCTCGGTGCCGACCGAGTCTGCTCTCCAGCTGAATGCATCCCAGTCCTCCTCTTAGTTTTATCTCCAACCAACTATAATTGTGTAAAACCACCCTCCTAATCTCATATTTTTCAGATTAATTTCAGCAGCATCAGCATATTGGCAATTCAATTAACTAATTATTTAATGTGTTTGTTTTCTTTTAAAATATCTCCAGTAATAATTGTTGGCTCTGTTATTATAAAAGATGCCAGAATCTATTTCAATTATTATTACTTTTAAAGCACAAATGACATTTTTAATATCCTCCTGGATGCTTATTACCATAGGAAATTGCCACAAGAGTCCAGTAATATTTTTTTTCTATAACTGGCATTTATATTCTTCTCATTACTTCCTTGGTCTCACCGAGCGCTTATCTGGTAGCGATCACGTATGATCAGGGACATCGTCCTGTACCCATTTTACTGAGTTGCAAGGCAATGACAAGAGCAAGGCTTTTCTGCAAGACTAAATTTGTGACAAACTGTGAAAAACATTAAAAATAATTTATGAAGGCTGACGACAATCCAGTTGTACAATAATGTCAGATGGGCATCTGGAGTTGATCCCTGCCTTCCCTGGGCTAAGAGACGAAGCAGTTTGGCTGTGACCTACCACAGTGACCCTGCTTCCCATGTCACCTGGCAGGAATAAAACCAGGGAGCTTGCCTAGGTATGCATCAGTAGGAACCACTATAAAGGATATAATTCAATCAGTAAATCCAGGAATCAGCATTCACAAACATCTGACAACATGCTGCAGAGGCAGAAATTATTTTTCATGTGCAGAAGCTCAGGGTTTGCAAGACAAAGGCCTTCAGCGTTATGGGGTTTGAACCACCGTACAGGTCCAAGGATGTGAGAGGACTTCTGCCCTTCCACACAGGGGGAGAGATCTGCAAAGCAGATGTGCAATGGGACTGCTGGGTCCAAGCACAGGTCTGCAGAGCAGCACCCAGTGCACTCTTGACATTTTCTATGCCCCAGAGCAATGGGTGTGACCCTGGGACAGAGACCAGCAGAGAAAGGTTGCTTCTTCTGAGAAAGTCAAGCTCCAACTCCTAGGTGTGTAGGGCCATGTGCCTCACCCCCACTCTCAAAGAGGCAGTAAAGTTGGGGTTGTCCATCCTGAGCATCCTTGTACTGGATAGAAAGAAATAGAAAAATGAACCTTCAGATACTAATTTGAATTACCTTCTTGAAATTTATTTCTTTCTTAGGACAGAGGGCCTGTGAAGGGGTTAGTCTCTGGAAAGTTGGTGGTATGAACCCCCGCCTAAATGCCTGTTTATTTACCTAAATCCAGAAATGCACCTTCACAGTGCACTGAACAGAGCAGCAGAAAGAAGCATCCCCCCCTCTTTGTGCTTTCAGGGAAATGCTGAATGCCAGTTTTGTTGATTTTGCCCAAAATCCCATTTTACTCAATCAGCATTTCATAGGAAAACCATGCCAACAACATGTGAAGCATGAAGCTATTGATGTCCCCAGTAAGACATGTGCCTCCTCCTCACATAAGCACTACCACTCAAAAAGTACTGATGTTTATGTGGATGGGCTCAAAATGAAGGCACTTGGATTCAGTCATTGCCTCTGCCCACAGCCTCCCCAGCCCACCGTGCTGCAGCACAGCCACGAGACACAGGTTTGCTGTGCCCGGAGAAGGAGGCTTATTGGTGGTACCCATCAGGAAGGGGCACTGCTTCTGTAAAAATTCATCAATGCCCAGCGTTTTCTCCATTGATGCTGAGCCTGAGAAATAAATATTGAAAGGAAAAAAGGAACGTGGATAATATGGAGACAAAGGCCTTTCATAAAGTTACTGCTACAAATCCATGTTGCTCCACTGGCTTCTTCTAGCAAACACGAGACCGGGTCAGTGGAGTAGAAACAGCCCACCCTCATCTCATCTAAACCACATTAAAATTTGGGTTGAACAGGTGTTGGTACAGTCAGAGCATCACCTTAGGACAGTAACTAAAACCAGAATCTGTGACCAAATTAAGAATAAATGTACAAAAATAACACACTAGAGATATGCATTAAAGAGACCCATTTACAAACGTACCTTTTAGTATCTGCATCTGCCTTGGCAATGTGTGGAAGATTGGCTGCTTAGCATTTGGATTGGAATTTATTTTGTGAACTGAAGTGAAAAGAGTGGATCTCGATGTTCATGTTATTGATACACTGGTCATCCCAAATTTCTCACCTCACTACCCAAATTGCTTTCTAAGGACCCAATCCAAAACCTACTGAAATAAACAGGAGGTTTTCCATTAACTGCAGTGGACTTTGGATGGAGCCCTGCCTCTTGCAGGGACTGCTGCTGAAAGCCATCGCTGTATAGGAATTGGGTCCTGTTTTTATGAACTGGTTCAATAATAATCTTAGGCCGAGCCCTCAAAGCACAATGCATGAAAGAGATTGCTTTTATACAGTTTTAATCATAAACCCTAGTATCTATAAACAGAGAAATATATTCTCCTTCCCCCACATCTGAAAGGTCAGATATCCATCAGGTACCCATCACTGCAGCACAAGCTCATACAAGCCTCGGTTTCCTGGGCTTGCTCCTGATTTATCACTCCTCCAGCTGCCCAGGTTACATTTACAGTATGCTGTCCACACAGGCTATGATATAGATCCGGAAGGATAAATATTGAGGTTCCCATATGGCTGCTCTGTATCCGAGCCTTCTGAAGCAGTGAATGATGTTGCCATCACTCCAGAGCGCTCCGCTCTCCTGAGTCGCTCCAGCCAACTGTGCAACACAAACTCACACACTGTGTGTTGCAGCAGCGTACTCAATCATGGATGACACTGCATACACAGCAGTTCTTTTATTGTCTATGGGAAATAACTGAAATTTTATCCATTTTCCACCAGCATTTTCCTTACCCTGTCTTTCAAATACACTCCTGCTTGCTGAGTCCACAACCAGCTGCTGCACATCAAAAAGATTCATACAATTGTAGAGTTGATCTCAATAATTAAACAGGTGAGACGGCATAAAAAAAAAAAAGAACTTTAAGTGAAGCCAGCCTAGATACAGCATCAGAATAGCAATTTGAAAGGACAAGGCCAAAACCTGCATCCTACAAGGCCTTACAGCTATCAAGATGCATCTCTGAATTCCTGCAGAGGGGATCAGCTTTCTACTTAAGCTTTGTCACATCCTCCTCACAGGAGATCTGCTTTTAACCTGGAGATGTGTCTGACTTCCACTGTAAATTACTGCAACTGCATAGGGTAAGAGTAGTAATTGCAATGCCAGACTTTGGCAGTTTAAAAGAGCTGCGTCAAACGCTAACAAATAGCTCACACTTCTTCCTGCATGAGTTAAGGGTATTCAGTAGTTGAAATTAATTGTGCAGATAAAAAGATACCAGAACTCCTGTCTGTCCATGTGATATATTGGCAGACTTGTATCATGTAATCAGCTTCATAGACTGTAGTCTGACCTCATCTTCCTCCTCTTGTCCTCTCCTACAAAGTAAGGCTCGCATGGCACTTGTCGGCAGTAACAAGAATCTCTCTGAATTCCAAAGTTACATATACAAAGTCAAATCTACTGATTCCAGGTCAATTGGCTTTAATAACTCTCTTTGTTGACATCACTGAGTATAAGATTGCACCTGCCTCAAGTAGCGCTTCAGCCGCTTCCAAAAGAGAAAGTGGTGGTGCAGGGAACCCGGAGATGTATTTGTCAGGAAATTGGTTCCTCAAAAGGAAAAACCCAAATTTACCTGTTCCAGGTCTGAGGATATTTTTCCCCCAACTTTGAGGAACACAGCTGACACACAGCTAGGAGAAAGGCCATGGAGGAGAGAAAAATCAGACTGATGAATCCTATGGGAAACCACTGAAATCCACAGCACAGCTGTCACGGGCCTGAATTTACTCTCCAAGACCCGAACACCTACTTCATCTCCAGGGAAACAGTATTTTGACCAAGCCTTTCCAACTTATGCTAATAGAAAGCCCCCAATACATGCATTTCCTCTCATGAATGTGTTGCAGTATGTGCCTCCCAGCGTGTCCAAACTGGTCTGATTGCATCAGGTTTTCAGCATGAGACGTTTTAGCAGCAGGGGGGAAAGGCCACCTCTCCTGGTAAACCTATATGACTGGCTGGTTTGTCGTTCAGGCTTCTCTTGTGGTTTTTTTTGATTCGTGCCCTCCTCTTCCCTCAGAGACCACTCATGGAAGTTTGTCTGCTGCGTTCTCTGTTCTGGTAATTATTCCCATCCATGGGACAGAAGAGATTGCATGGTACATTGTTTCCTAACTTTGGAGTTAGGAGCAGGGACTTTTTTACCTAGTATGATACCCAGCATGACGTGGTACTTGCTCAGCATCCCTGGGTCACATATGCGTCTGCAGTCCCCTTAGCAAACCTGAGTACTGTCAGCCAATGGCAAACAGCTCTTCCTTTTGGTACCATCCTCATATATACGATGCCTTAGTCTCACCTCTTTCTATCCGTCAATTATAGTTGCAATATTTTGGTGTGGGAGAGTTACTGTGATTCCCTTTGGCCTCATAACTGCTTCAGACCTGATTTCATGTCTGCTGCCCCTCAAAGAGGGAGCGGGAAAGAGTGCAAACAAACTGGCTGCAGCAGAGTGTTTCTAGTGCATTTATTCTGTTAATAACTGCTCTATTTTATGCCTCATGAATCCTCTTGTTCTGCATCATCTCCTTGGAAGACAACTCCAGGCACTGGGCAGCGAAAGAGCCTCAAATGAAAACAACCACTGCTGCCAATGCTTTGCCCCAAAGGACAATGGATGACCACTACCCAGCCCCCTTGACCCCCTGTCACATGCCTGTTTCATGGCCTTTTCCCAATGCAAGTTTTATGGTGCTTTGAAGTCTCCCAAAAGAGCACGCTATGTTATCTTTCCCCTAAAACTGTAATTGAGTGATAAGTGGTACCTTTTCTGAAAGGATCTGCCTAACCTACTCTGTCACAGCCTTCTCTTATGAGAAGATGCCTGTGACTGAGCAGCGCCATTGGGATAAGTTACTTGGAAGACCACAGCTTTATCAACTCAGCCTGCCAGACACCTTTCCTGGGCCTCTTGCAAGAGCCACATGGTGCACACCGTAGGGTACTGGCACATACATGCAGCTGGACCCCCGAACCTTCTCCCAGATGGGGCAGGGACACCCCACACTGCTCACTGAGCTGCGTCTCTGACTAGGCATCCTGGCCTTCCTCTTACAGAGGAGTTTCTTTTAGATACAATAATGTTCATGATGAAAGATGTTTCTAAGTCAAAATAATTCCACAGCACAGGATCTACCAGCCTTTAAAAATGTGATAGTTTTAATTTGTAATGATGTCTGCATAAGAGGTGACAAAAAATTTAAGTGAGGAAATGATAAAGATATTAACATCCTCTCTCAATGATTTTCTGTGTCTAATTTAATAGTGTTTAGCTTTTTAAAGCATTTGCCAGCACAGTTTTCTCACTTCAAGCTGGGCACAGCTTGTGACCTCCAATCTGAGTAATGTCAAATCATAATGTAATACACTCACGAGCGTACAAATAAAAGCCTGTTTTCTCTTTCTCAGCTTTTTGGGCACCATTTGCAAATGCAGTCTTAGCACAGGAACAAGTCTGGTGGGAGAGGTCGCGGATCCGGACCCTGCAACTGACCCAACATTTCCTACCTGATTTCCATCTGGGGTGAAACAGCAGTTTGGAAGCATCTGCCCGTCCAAGGAGTAGAGCCTGTCCTGGCTGGGGCGGGTGCCCACCTCTGCAGGGGCCACTGAGCACAGCCAGCTGTGCTCCCCGTGTCAGGGCTCCCCACAGGTCCCCACATGGCATCTTGGACTGCGCAGGCAGCAGGGAGTTTTGCAAAAGATTTTTGCAATAATCCTGGTGTCTAGGAACAACCTAGACATGATATATCCTAGGATAATATATCCTAGGATTGCACAGACATATGGAAAAACTCCCTGTCATGTAAAAATGACAAGGTGGGAGCAAGAAAGGAAGAAGAGAAATAACACCCCACCCCTACCCCCCAAAAAAAAGTCAATTACAAGACAGACAATAAATCTCAGATTATTCATATTTAAATAGAAGCTAGACATCTAACTGAAGACTATTTCACTTGCAGAGGTTAGATACACAGACAAGTAGACAGAAAATGGCTTTTTACATTTTATCTTTATTAGGCCAGAAAATTAGCTCTGAATTTAGGCATCCTTACAAGGGACTGCTGTGCTGAACCATTAAACTCTTCTCATATAGTTTTGCTTTGACTCAGTATTTTGAATAATTCAAGTATTTTACCACCACGTGGGTATCTGCTCGGAGAGGTACCAGCATTTCTCCACCAGGCTTGAAGAAATACCTTACATGTGTCATGTGGATTAGGGTTTTTTTCCCTCAAGGGTTAAAGAAGAGGGAACTTTTGATACGTGCTTTGTATTTCCACGACTTTCATAGGTTTGCATCATCAGCGTCCCGTTTCCAGAGTTAACAGTAAACACTGCGTAGTGAGTCAATCTCCAGCATGCTCCTCATAGGAAACCGAGAGTTGTCCTGTGACACTGCGGAACAGGTTTTCAGCATCCTTTGTACTTCCAGTGTCTAATTCTGCATTGTCCTGGTGAAGAGATTAAAACAACCAAAATCCATTACAAGCCCTTAATTATAACTTTTTCCAGAAAATAGGTGTTTGTATTCATGAGTCATAATAGTCACCATTCATTATGATGGTGTTCTTGTGCTGCTAACTTTAAATAAACAACAATGTTTTGATAAAGTCTGCAAAAGCATAATTAGTCCTACTGGCACAATATTTTCAGATTTCAGATGCTTGTTCTCCAGCTGTACTTCTTATATTTATAATTTCAAAAGCAGTTGATCTCGGTCTCCACTGAAGGTCAAGATCTGGGGGGACTGGGGTTTAATGTCATTCAAAACCATATTAAAATATACACACACAGGAAGATGCAGTACATGTTTCTCTATTTTCTTTGTTATACACATCTGTCACAACCTAAAGAAGTGAGAGAGAAAGAAAGAAAGAAAAGTCTAATATAAACACAGACTTTAACATTAATTCTGTTGGGATTCCATGGCATGTAATCCTTTTTTCATGCAGTTCTTTCTTAATGGACCAAAACACATTCAAGTAAGAGAGTCAATCTTTCAGAACAGCTGAAAAGGAAGCATTTTAGTAAAGGATGACAAGGCGAGATGAGAGGAGAAAATCACGATAGGTGCATCTCGCTAAACAGGTCCTGTCTGCAAGGGGGAAGAGGAGAGCTTTCATCTGGTGCTCGCGGGACGTGGGGGCACTAGGGGTGATGCAGCTCAGCGCTATGAGGATTGCAAACTCCTTGAAAAATGGAGCTTTTGTGGATGTAATGCCCCATGATGTCAGTTATAATCAACCGCCTCTTGGAGAAACAGACCGCTACAGTGTGCTCGTTTTCAAACAAATTCAATATTTTGCACGTTAGCTTGACTTTTAGATTTATTTCCCAATTGACTAACTCATAAGAGCTTTCCTTGTATACAGTGACTGCTGCTCTTAGGCTTTAGGAGCAGTGCAGATTTTGCTCGGGCTATAGTGAAACAGTGAATAACTTTTTATTTATTTTACTCTCTTAAAATGTCAAGATTTAATACTGTTTCAACCTTAGCTCAGCTGCTTCAGTGCAAGAGCTCCATAGCTGTTTGTCAAAGGTGGACTTCCTGACAGCCCCAGCATAAATCTAACCACAGAGAGATGAGGTCTTTCTCCAGCCAGGAAAAATTCCCACGGTATGAGTGTTCAGTATTTGTCCCCCTAGGGTCCAAACTAAACTTATTCCAGAGCTGAAAACCAGCTTTTTTCCAAGGGTGGTGGGATGGAGCCTTTCAAAAGGCACAACTGCATTTTTTTGCCACTCTGTTCAATTCAGTTTTAGAAGAAGGCATAATATTTGCATTCCAATAGATAAAACAACAGAGTAAATGAAGTAAATTTAACCATAAACTGCCTGCATCTTTTAATGCTCCTGCTGGTATTGCAGGTGCAGTTTCCCCCCGCAGGGCTGGCACTGCAGCACGGGCAATAGCATCTTCTGCCTGTGCACGTGGAGGCTGCAGAGACCACCACCCCAAATCCCTGGTTTAGCCCACATGAGCAGGGAGAGAAAATGAGCACGGACCAGACGGGCCCAGAAAGTGCTTCTTTCCTCAGAGGCATCTCAGGAGAATTGCCTCTGACTTTATTGCAGTCTCAGTGACATTGCTTTTATGGCCTTTCCCACCCTCCAGAACATCAGGGCAGTAAATCCTCGCCGTTATGGAACACCATTCTGACACCTGATGATACCAGAATAGCAATATCTGCAATTTCATTATTCTGCATAGAGAGTTGTATTATGTATGTAAAAGGAAGCCACTGCCAGCTGTGAGGATGCATGCAGCGGTGGCCACAGCAGGTTACACTGGGGGTTTGCATATGCCTCCAGACAGGGCAGAGATCCCTGCAGTTTAAAGTCCTCCTGAGAGAACACATTTCCTATATTGGGTTTCTGCACTTCAAATGGCAGCATCCTGCAACGTCTTGCCTGCAACACCTGGCGCCATACGTCCTGGAAGCCGATATCGGTCCAATTCCTACCATGCAATGTTGGAAGGTCCCTTCATTTTAATTTAACATCAGTTTTACAGTTTGTTATCTCAAGTGAATCTCAACAGACATTTCTGTATACATTCACCAGATTATTTCTTTCTACAAAGTTATAGCAGTTTGGGTTAGAGTAATTTACTGTAACTCTGTATCTTTCAGTCAGCAAGCTCTGGGTTTTCTATGCCTACTGGTTTTTGCTTTTTTAATTCAGCCAGTGACCATTAACCCTAGCTGATCCTTAGTTCATGCAAGCTGCTGTTTTCCAGAGCAAATAATGGAATGTGTTCTTTAGTGTTTTCACCAGATTTACTTCCTGCGCTAGCTAAAGTAAAGAGCAATTACTTTTGAAAACCACGTATTTGCTCGTATTTATATTTGTACAGCTATTTTCTTTGTACCTGCCACAAGACAGCTCCCCTGGAAGTGTAGTGCTCTTGGAAAGGCTGATCTCTAGTTTTCAGGCAGCCCAGGGGCTCTGTGCCGCTTCTGGGAGCTTAGCGCAGGTTGGGCTGCAAAGCTGCGTGAAAGACTAACAGAAAAAGCGTGCACATAGGAAAGGTGCTAACAGCATCAGACAGTGTGGAGGTGCATTCAAACCAATAAAAGCCCGGAGAAAGCAGAAACCTCAAGAGATGTTACCCTAAACCAGAAATGTAATATCTTCCAGCTTAGATACCCTATGCTTTCTCTCCTCCAGCTTTGATCCATCTTTAATCTAAAGAATAAAATAAAATAAAACATTGAAATCACTCCATAATTGAAGTGCTGTACTAATGTGCTGATGAGGATGGCAAGATTTATTCATCATTGCTTTAAGGTTTAATAGATCATACCTAACATCTATCACCATTTCTATACTATAAATTCCAATAGTTTGGGAGTCGTTTAGCAAACTGCAGCAGAAATGGAAAAAAATAATGCCTCGGAACAAAAGAGCCTTAACAAACCACACAGATTTTCAAAGCAGGCTGTTTTAGAGGTTAGTTATGCTCCTTCATTTGCTATAGCAACGGACACTTTAGGGGGAATGTGTACAATGTCACACCATTTTCTGCTTCTTTTTTTTTTTTTTCTCTGTAACCTCTCAGATGGCCTGGAAGTCTGTAAGCATCTCTTAATAGACTCTTGTTACGAAAATTCCTTCCTGGGAAGCTTCTAGAGATAAAGACCTTTCACTCAAGAAAAAAAAATAAAAATGGAACGGGCTTTTTCTGGTGCAATTGTAAAGCAATTTGGTATGCAATTAGTCAGAAAGAAAGAAAACGTTCCAGTTCTTATTTATTTTTTAAAATAACAAAGGAGAATCTAGTGCATGCTTTTTGTAGTCCAAGCACTTCAAAAAGCAAAAATACCCAAATATTTTAGCAGACATGACCAAAAAAGCAAAGGTCACCAAAATTACCTTTTTGTTTCCAAAGCAGAGAGTTGTCCTCAGGAATGAGACTTGTTTATTTTCCATTTGTTTTCTTATTCAGACCATTTTGTTGGGGTTTTCTGACCCTCTCGGTCAGGGCAGCTGCATTTGCAATGAAGGCAATGAATGCATGGTGCGCCACAGCCGAGCTTACTCCCTGCGTACCGAGGCGTGGCAGCATCAAGGCTCCCATCTAGAGGTGTTTTTCCAAAAATACCATATTTGGACCTTTCCGATAGCTGGTTTCATAGTGAGGAATTCACATTTTCTGGCACTGATCCGTGATGTTGCTGAGGAGTAAAATCGTGACCAGCTCAGCAACAGCCAGTCGCAGAGCTTTCCAACTCATAACACTGAAAATTACAGGAGGGGGAGGTTAATAAAACCTGCAAAGCCTACAGCAGAGGGGGTCAGGTTGTCAGATGCTGTAAACATGCTGTGCATGAAAGTTTATAATTGCAGAGGATCTGGCCATTATTTTTTATGAAAATTACTTTCTAAATGGCATCTTATTGAGATATTTATTGGCAGTAATTATTCAAATGAAGAAATAAAGCAATAGTAAATTTTGTTCTTCAGAAAATTTGTACTGATTCGCAGCATTAATAAATACAAATACCAAATAGCTAATCAAGTGCAACCTGAAACCCCTTTATTCCATTTTTCATAGTTCATTGGTTTGACAAACTTCAATAACCTAATCTGCAATATTGTGGTAAATAATTTTTTGACTTATCTCTGCCTGATATCCAGTTTATAAAAACATATATGGTTTAGAAACAAAGGCTTGTCATCATCTCCGAATCGAGGCAAAGGACAATAAAAGATACAGTTCTTAAAAACTGATTTTCAGAAGATCAAATTAGCTGGCGGAATTGAAAAGTAACTTTTAAAATGTTTAAGGTGAACTTGGAACAAAGTAGTCACTATTGCCACCAAAGTAAAAATAATAGGGGATACGCTTTTCATAGTATAAACACGGAAAACGTCTAAAGACGACGTGTTTGAAAAAAAGAAAGCATCATCTAAAGAAAAGATCAGAGATTGTATTGATTTGTGAACAGCACACGTGATAGACAATTTGACAAAGTACACGTTAATTTGGTATTAACTTTTTATTCTTTTAAAGCAGAAAAAATACAGGTTGAAAAATTTTATCCACCTTCACTGTGGGATTTGCAGTGAAATACTGAACGTTGTGCTGTCATCAGTACATCAAAATTGTGCTGAAACGTTAGAAGCAGCACAGAGAAGATCTACAAGAACAATTTGCATCTAGAAGCCTCCTTGCAGTAGAAGATTTGAGAAGATCAACGTTTTTTTTTATTATGATACATCCAGAAGGTGACTTACACTGATAGTAGAGGACTCAATCTTAGCACACCGTCTTCACATTATGTAGTAATGAAATAGTTGTGTATAAATCAAAATGGATTTTTTTTTCCTAAACAAGGAAAAGTAAAAGGGCTTCAAGAAGGATTTGCAGGCTTAATTTTAAAGTGTCTGTTATGTGAGAGGTCAAACTAGGTAGCAATAACAGATATTTTGGCCACATAATCCACTCATCTGTCAAGAGAGATATTTAACCTGTTTCCTACTATTCAGATTTAAAAGCATTATATATTATTAAATTCAATGCTTTAACTGGACAAAGTTTAAGGTGTTATCAAATTCAAAACTGGCAATAAACACCACAAAGTACCGCAATAAATCACCTGGCCTCAAGAAGGAGAATGTGTAGTAGCTGTTACTGCATATCCCTGAGGAATCAACCGCCTCCAGTATTGCCAAAAGGAAGATGAAGATCCACCCTGAGCAATGCTTTGGTAGTTGCCAGCACCAAACTTCAGAGTTCTGTACTGCAGCCAACATGCACTAAACCAGAAAAATCCTCTAGGAATTGATCAGAAAAGACTGCAGTCTCAATTACATTGTGTAAATCCACACACTTCACCAGCTTTGGGCAAATTAACACAGGTCTGTGACAGTTTCAACTACCTGAAGCTGGTTCTTGATATCAAGTGAGGCAGCAAACACTGTGAGCTGGTGCTTACAGCAAGCCACAGTGGTCATGGGTGCACTGGTAGCAGTTTTGGATGGAGATTTGAGATAGGTACGGGACCATCACGGCAGTAGTGTGCACTCTGTCAGAGAGCAATGCTGCCTGACGAGCTCGGGGAGCTGCACAAAGACCTGAGATGGTCAGAGATGGAACCTGCTGGAGCAGGAGATGTTCTCACGCCCCCATGGCTGGGAGCAGGGGCTGGTCATAGTGGCACCTCCCAAGGGATCCTCCCAGCTGTAACATCCCTTCGGCTCCCGTCCCAACAGTGGGGGACGAGCCCGGCACCCTCCCAAACTGCTGCTCAGCATGCTGTGGGCAGGCAGCATGGGAACCACAGCACGATGCCAGCCCCTCCTCGGGACCAGCACCACCATCGCAGGGACTTTGTTAATGGTCAGTACCATGCCACAGGGAAAGGCAGACGATGGCAGAAACCACCAGGTTCAGAGCTCTACATTTACCCAGTTAAATTGCCCAATCCTGAAAGCTGTGGGTTCCTTGCTCGCTTTTTGCAAGCAGAGATTCACAAATGCATATGTGATGCAAAGGTTCAGCAAAAACTTACTGTGTAGTAAGGAACATATAACAAAAGTTATCAAATGACATTTTTTTCTGTAAATATGCAATTGTAATACTTACCTTAAGCTCACATGCAAAAGGGAAACTAGTAAATGGAAGTATCTTCTGCCTTTTCTCACAATCAGCAGTGACATGCATCTCGTTTCAGAAATAATCCTTGCCACACCAAACAGTCCGGCCCCACCACCAGCACAGCTGCGCGAAAAGGGACCACAAGGGCTCACATGGATCATTAATGGGAGCACCACATATTTCACACCTCAATAATAAAGCGGTGTAGAAAGGATCTGAACTCTTCAGTTTCACAGGCACTTAAGGAGCTTAGAGGAAATTAAAGGATATTATAGAAATATGAATTATAAAGAACGAAATACTAAAGGATTTTTCCTCCATTATGTCCCACAATTACTTTAATTCCTCTCTAAAGGAAGAGGCTTAGCGTGATCCCAGTGAATGACCGAGGAGTGTTTGCAGGGAGCACCAAAGCAGGGCCTGGTCCAAGCCCTCAGAAACCAAATCCCAGCCCGGCATTGGCTCCCGCCGCCCTTGGACTGGCAGCTGTGCCATCAGGGGGATGGTTCACCAGCACCGGCTCAGCATCTGCGCACCTGAAACACCGGCAGCAGAAACACATACTCACACCTGTAAGAAGCTATTTTCTCAACCCGCATAACACCATTGTGGGACCATGGCACAAAATTAGATGCGTCTCTCCTCCATTTCATACCCCCTCATTTACTACACATTTAAGGCCATCTTTTAATTACACACAAGAGAAATGCAACATCTAAAAGGACAGGGTTGAGAGAAACAGATGTAAAAGGGAAGGTCTTGACTCTATTAACTAGAATATCAATATGGTCTAAAACTATAAATATCTTGTTTTAAAAAGAACAGTTACCAGGGCTTCTAAGCAGGAGTAATACTCAGAGAATATACATTATAAGATTGCCATATTCTTACCAAATAGCTTGCTCTTATCGATAATAAAATTGAAAGGTGTTGACCCCGGCAGGGTCTGGGATTGTTCCCCAAGTACCTGCAGGATTCAGGATGCTCCCAGCCTCAGCAGCGCCGAGCAGCCCTGGCCACCCGGGCAGGGTATAGGTATGTGCTGCACTACAGCGTAACACAAGGTATTGCCTCCAGTGACTAACAGGAGAAATAAGCCCATCTTGTAGATTTCCAGTTGGAAATTTATTTCTGAGTAAATGGTAAGTAAAAAATTTGCCTTTGGACTCATCAGTATGTGATGATCTAGCAGCCTTGATAATGAAGATAAATTTCTGAGCACGTCAAAACATTTATGGAGAAGAGTCAAAGAATTAAAAAATGCACAGTGATTCCTCAGACACTCAGACTGAAGTTCAAGCTAGTATCCCATCTGTAAGATTTAGTTTCATTTCAGTTTCAATTATAAGATTTTATTCTTGCTATTAATTTCCACTGTCATATGAAATCTAAGGATTTGATGTAGTAAGACTCAATTGTGGTGGGAAATAGAAGCTTCTGTACCATTTGCTGTGTTCAGTCAGGAAGGGCATATTTTTAGTACGATAACAATAGAAAAATTAACAAATAGTATGCAAAGATTACTAGGAATTGTAAAATACTTCTTTATGTAAATAATTCAATTAGTTTGGTTTAGATGAACTTCCACTCACCATTGCTGATTATTTTCTATCATCTTTAAATTCCTTTTTCATTGCTGGCATTGATTTGTCCTTGCTGAGACACCGGACTTCTGCCCAGCCCCTCCTTGCCGTTCATCTCCACTTCCTCAGGCCTATTTTGGGAAGGGCATGGAGGGGTTGTTGCCTCTGCCCTTGGGACTTTCCAGTCACTTGCAGGCATCTGTTTCTTTGTGCTTCATTCCCTGAAAAAATGTAAATATTCTACCATGCACAGGAATGTCATGCCAGCAGTGGCCTTTCTGGCCAATCTGAGAGTAGGGACTGCACAGATCAAAAAGCACCTGAAGAGAGCTGTTTAATGATCTTCCTTCACTCGCTCTCATCCTCCTCTCTAGGCTCCTGAAGTCCTTGCCAATGCAGAGCTAAATGAAACCAAACTCTTCAGAAGCTAAAAAATAAGAGAAGAAATAAGAAAGCGAGCTCTTTTCAAGTGCAGACATAAATGAAAGATAACTCCAGACTCAGCTCTCTGCAGGAAACCTTAAGATCCATCGTTCCCTCTACTCCTTTAACCAGCACCAAAATATGCGTTTCATTTTTCATGTCACCTCCAACAAGCATGCAGAATCAGCTGCTGGATAATGCTTTACAAAGATAAATTCATGCAAAAGAGAGGTTAGTGCCAGGCTGCAAATGTTTTATTGGGACAGAAGCATCAAACCATGGGCAAAGCCATGCAACAAGCTGGGCTCACGCCCTCCATTGTTCGTCCATCAGTAGCTTTGTTGGAAAACCCCCTTGCTCGCCGTTGCAGCAGGCTGTCGGTGTGGCACATGATGAATCGCTCTGGAAAGGTCAGCAGAAAGCGACATCACTCTATGGTATTTCTAGGGCACACAGGAGCTGCCTGGCCCTGAAGGGTCCACAGAGGATGGGGGAGGACCGCAGTGGGGCCGGTGGTGATAAATCAACAGGGCTTACCACAGCTGGTGGTTCCCGGCCTCTCACTGGCCAGTGTCGGGGCCCTGGCAGAGGGAGGACAACCCCCTGGGATGGGGACCCCGCCTGGTGTTGCCTGGGGACAGGAGCAGTGCAGGGAAGCCACAGGAGCAGAGAGGTTGGGGCGTTCCTACTGGACCCGGCGGCCGAGGATCTGCATCCTGCCCACCATCTGCAACTGGTCGGTTTACCTGCTGAACACAGGGAGGAATAAACACATATGGGAGATCAGAGAAGCACATAATCTGAAGCTGAAGTTCTACTATTTATTAGATCAGTTATTTTATTAAGGCAGATAGAAAAATCTAGACAATCAACATCAAATGCAATTCTGCATTTTGTCAGTTCTCCCATTATGCCACAAGGTCATCTCTAATTGACTTTAAAATCCGTCTTAAAGGAGGCTTTGCAAATGAGCCAAGAGCCTGTCCCACCAGTTACTGGAGGGACAACAGAGCAACCTCACATGTTGTGGGGTTCTGCTGGGCTTTTACCTCTCCCCAGACAGAACTCCAGGCACGGCCAGTCAGAAGCAGAGGTCTCCAGCTTGGATGAGGAGGTTACACAACTAAAGGGGGTGTACAGCTATATGTCTTTGACATTGCCAAGTGAATTTGAGAATCAGTGGTTTTTCACCTTCTGCGGATGAACAGTGAATTTCTTCCTTTGTTGTTTGATTACCTTTGGGATTATTATCACTTAACTGCACTGCAGTCATATTTAGGAATCCCTTCTATTGACCAGGACCTTCTCTGCACAAACTTAACAAAAAAAGAGATTCCACCCTGAATTCACAATCTGAGCCTATTGTATTAATTCCTGTGAGGGCTGAGGGAGTGGTGTCTTTTATGAGGTTTAGCTGCAGCTGAGTACAGATTGCTACGTGGGCACAGTAAGAGCTGACACTACCTATTTTCAGAGGTCGCAGGCATTACTCCGGGGACGGATGGGCTGTGTGTTCAGAAGTGCTCATGGCTGTACCCCCATGAGTGTAAGGACTGTACCGCATCCGTAACACCACCTTGCCAGAACCCGTCCTGGCTTGGGCTCGCCACATCATAACGGCACGAACAACTCACCGCAGCCAGTGCCACCCTCAGTGCTCCCAGTTTGCTTCCCTTGGAGAAGCACCTGTTTCTGCACGGTAAATGGGACTTGGCTGCTCTGCTTCACACTCTTACTGCAAGTCCTGTCCTGCAGTACAAGACCGGCTGCCTGACAGCAGAGACTGTCTCTAATGGGGATTTTAACAAAGTTATCAATTTTGTGTTTAAGCCACTAAAGATGCGATACTGACAACAGCACAAATATAAGTTGGAAGTCTGTTACACAAACACTCCTGAAAATTTTATATTTACATGGCAACCGGCTTATTATATTTACATGAACATCTGCTGCAGGTTCACTAAAATCTTTAAAACAGATGGACACGAAAAAGAGCTAGTAATTAACAAAGCTATATGTTGACTAAATCAGTGTGTGGTTAATTTTAATGATTACTGATCTTTATTAGAGTCCATAAGACTTCTCAGAATCAAATCCACTTTAGATGATGTGTTGATTAGCCACAGAGCCACACCAGTGCTGCTCACCAATGTGCCACAGTGCCACAACAGCCATCAGCTGGGCAGCACTCTGCGCTCCTCCACGGGGTGAGGGCCTGATCCTGCTTCAAGTGAAATTAAGTAATTGTGTGTCCATAGCTAGGAAGGGTTGTTGTGAGCACCCATTGCTGTTTGGACATAAAACTTTCCAGAATTAGTTCCTTTCCAAGTAGAGCATCCTTTCAGAAAACCACAAACCAATGTCCATTAAGACGTTTTGGCAATGAGGAGTCAGCCATCAGCTCTGGTAGGATGCTGCAGTTACCAAATTACCCCCACTGTACATAAAATGTGCTTTTATCTCAGCTTCCAGCTTTAGATCTCCTTATATCCCTGTCCACTAAATTGAAAAGCTGTCTGTTACTGAACTTCTGCTCCCTGTGTTCATACTCACAGGCTGAGATCAAATCGTGCCTTGCTCATCTCGTTCTTGAATTCAGCAGGCTGACTCCTTCGAGCCTCTCGGTGCCCAGCTTCTTCTGCTGGCCCTTACCCCTCTGCTGCCCGTGGCCCTGCATGATGCCTCTGTGTGGTCCCTCTCCCCTGCAGGGTCCCTCTCCCCCACACGCATCCGCTGCATCTCAGCAGATCGTTTCCACAGCAGCCAGACCCTTGCTGAGTAGGGCCACCCCCACCTTCCCTGAATCCTTATCCCTGCGGGCACAGAGGGCGCCGGCCGAGCCCCATGCAGAAGTGGCAGCCTCCCACCCTCAGCTGCCGTCTCTCTGCATGGCAGTCCAGAAGCATCCCAGTTCCTCCCCAGATGTCACACTGGTATCAAAGCAAATGTTATACAGATGGCTGTTGTATCAATACTCCCCTCATCCACTGCATTTGTCATCTCATTAAAAAAAAAGTCAATCTTATCTACTGGTCCTATTTTCCACACTGGCAAGCTGATTGACACTAATTAGAATACATTCTAATTAATTATTCATTAATCAAGTCTCATATAAGCTATTCTGTTGTTGTGCCTGGGATCAGTGATGTACTAACAGGCCTAAACTTACCCGGGTCGTACTGAGCAGTCCTTCAGTACTGGCACAAGTGTGCATCCCTCCACCTCCTGCCTGTGCCCAACCTGCCTGGGCAGGAGGGCAGAGCCTTGCCCAACTGCCCAGACCACCAGCGCTAGGAGCCCGTGCTGGCAGCTCGGGCTGGCAGGGACAGAGGCTGCAGCCTGACCCATTGCTTTCCACTTTTTTCTGGCCAGCTCTGCTGGTGAGGAGAAAACAACAAGATGTTAATTTTAGAAGAACTTTGATTTTGTATAATTCAAAACTAATATGCAGACAAAAAGTACCAATATAACTTCACTGCACCCACAGGGGAAAAGTGGTCACCGTTCAATGGTCTGAAGCAAAGCATTACCCAGTTATTTAGAGCATCACTTAAATATCACTGTAACCAAGAAAACTGACTGTGTTAGTGCCAGTTGCTTATGGAACAGGAAATGATACGACTACCTGGGTGGACTATATCCGAGACAAAGGAGATAGTTCAGCTACCCTGAATTCACAGAATTATCACACCTGTAAAAATTAAGGTAACTAATGAACACAAATAACACAATTTCTGCTGATATCCAGAAAAATATGGCAATTTAAAAAATAAAAATGTTAATAAAATAAAATAAAATTATTAAACATAAAATATTAAAATATGAAAAATATGGCAATACACATCACCTGGCCAGTACAGGGTACCAACACTGACTCAGAGCTACCAGTCAAGCCACCTACTTCTCTAAAAATACATGTAGGGGGCAGGAGAGTTTCATTCATCTTCTTATCACCATTTTAGGTGAACAAGGGCAAAAATTACTTCTGAAGGGAAAAAAAAAAGAAGAGACTTTTAACAGCGAACCTAAACTAGGAGTTGCAAAGGAAAAAAAAAATCTTCATGCTATCTGACTCTGACTTCAAATGAACAAACTGCAAAAAGGAAAGGCCAGTATCACAGGATTAATTTATATTGAGACAATCATAATTTTTCTACGGAAAACAAAAAAAAATGCCACTCCCACACTGTCTGGATCTTCTCCAGGGCACCAATTTACTTCACCCCAGCAAATTTTCAGGGAGGTCTGCTCATCAAGTCATAGTCACAGGACACCACACAAGCACAAGCTTCTTTTGATAATCGGTGGGAGAGTGCTGAACAGCGTATAAGCATTTTGGGATAAAGCATGAAATAAAATTCTCTTGAGACAATTTCTGCCATGCAATGTCCCCAGATAGCATCGCAGGGCTTTCTGCACATCCCAGAGGAGAGATGTAAAATAAAACTGGTCCATCCCTGGGGAAAAAATAATGTATTAAAAATATGCGGACTGATTCTCTGTTTTGCAAGTGAAAAATAAATCAAATGGGAGTAAATGTTTGACAGGTTCTTTTGTCACTAATGTAAACAACTACACCAGAATCAGGATAACAGGAAGGCAAAGCCACCGGTCTGCAGTTATAGCAGGACATATTGCGACAGCAACAATACAGATTTCCATTACAGTATGAGAAGTACACTATGTTGCACTACTGGCTGCTGGGGCTCAGTGGACAATTGCTATTGTACCTTTGTATCAGCAGGGCCAGGAAAGTCAGATTCAGAGGCAAAGGGGTCCATCTCAGGCTCAGCGCAGGATACAGCCAGGCCCTTGGTCCCAAGTCTAAGGAAGGAACAGGACCTGTGTCAACCAACCGTTGAGTTACTTACCGTTATTTCGGTAGAGCTGGAAGAACACGCTAAATAATCCAAACAAAATCAATGTTTGTATTGTAGATGCTTTAAAGTTTTATGTACTTGAAGTAGAATGACTTAAACAGACTTGCAAATCCAGCCTGGTGTTACACTAATTACTCTAAACGAATTCACCAAACTGTGCAAACTGCTGAGTCTGTACTATAAAAACCTTCCATAAATACCAGGCACTGGGATCCAAAATGCTTAAGCGCATCCTTGGAAGACAGGATTACCATCACAACTCTCAATTCACTGGCAGTTTATAAGGAAAGAAACATTACTGATATAAAATTGTTGTTGATATAACAACTGTGGGCCTGAAACCATACCATTGCCATTACTGGGAGTAGTCCTGGATTAATCTAGCCATGTACTTATTCAAAAAAGCATTGTTCTTTCTGCAAATATTTAAAAATAAACAACAAATTTTAATTCTTAAAAAAAAGCCTGTGCACCACACCACTTCTGTGCATTTCACTGTAGCAATGCCCTGTGATTCTGTGTATGAAGTTCGCTTCTGCAAAAGTCTGTGGGAACACGATAGGATTTTACAGAACATTAAAAAACATAGTTTTATCAGTGAGGACACACACAAAAATGGCCTGATCTCTAAGTAAATAGACAATTCTAATTAAAATTAAAAGGACTAAAAAAACTCTAAAACGCTAAATTTAGCCATAACAGATAAGAAATATTGCCATATGTTGCCACATAGCTTCACTCTCATTCAGCAATCACAGGGATCAACGAAACATTGTCAGGAATTATTTCAGTTAGCATGGATGACAATGCAGAGATTTGATTAATTAAACTGATAAATCTCAAGCACGGCTCAAAAGCATCCAATACAGAGAAATAAGGCCGAGTGAAAGGTGGAAAGTGCTGCCAAGAAGATCTGCAAAGATCCCACCAGTCCAGCGTGGCTGGCAAGCCTTGAATGCTAAAATAGAGAAATAAATCGGAAGAAACAGAGAAACTACCAGGTAACTACGGACGTGGGGTCTGACTCAGCCACGGGGTCTGACTCGGCCGTGAGGCTGGCACTGAACCACCAGCGCTGATGGCCCAAAGCAGGGCTCACACAGCTCATCTGGGCCAGGTCTGCCTGCGGCACTCACCGGGCCCGTGCCGGGGCGAAGGGGTCAGCGGTGCAGGGGACCCCACACCCCACCCTGCCCACCCCAGTAAGGAGCTGCCTGAGCTCTGCATCCTCCTCCTTCACCTGCAATATGGTATTTTCAGTCTGTCATTTTCAGAAAAATGGCGCAATCATCAGGAAGAGTGAATTAAAGAAATGTCATCAGGAATATTCAGAGGTAATGGAAAAAGTAAGAGAGAAACATGCAGAGAGATTTTTTTATGTGTGTATTTTCCCTTTGCAGGCCAGCTACTTACCAAAAGATGGCAATGCAAAAGAGCTGCCAGAAAGAAAGAGGTCAGTAATTCCAGCCACAGATTTCAGAGAAAAGCCTTTACAATACCCTTTAAAATGTACTTTATTCAAATGAACTTTAAAAATTAGAAGGAGAATGTGTATAGTGATTCATTTTATATCGCATCTTCCTTGCTACTTGAAAGGAAGTGACATTTAGAATATTAATGACAATCGCAAGTGGCACTACTTTGGAAAATTAGCAAGCCAGCAAAAAAGATAAACAATATCAGTATCACAAGAGGAAATACAAATACAGAAACAACCAATAAACTTCCAGAATAAACCTGTGGAACTCATTGCCAATGGATATTACTGAGAGTGAACATTTCATAGAATCCAGAAAAACTTAGCTATGTATATGGGTGCTGAGATGAAACACTTGCTGGTTATTGTGGAAGAGGATATAAACCCTTCTACAGTAGCTCAGAAACATAATATGGATTTTTCCTATGGACAAAGGTTTCCATAATGATCCATTTCTGAGTTTTTTCTATGCTTTCTGAAGCATCTGAACCCAGTAAATTGTAGAAGAATAACAAAAGGGATGGATTGTCAGTCTGATCTCATATATCAGCTCCTAAACTTTTGAGTAATAAGATTAGACTTAACTGGGAAAAAATGAAGACTATTAAGCAAGGGGGGAAAGCACATATTGCATAGGAAATGGAAACCTAGAAAGGAAGTAAAAGCTAGAGACCTTGGGGCTGGATTGGATAGTAAATTAGAAATGAAAATGCAATAGGATTTGGCAGCAAAAAAGGTCAATGCAATTTGGAACTGTGTGTGCCAAGACTTCCCGTCACAGAGCAGGGAGGATAGAGCCTATTACCAGTTTTCTAGATTTAAGCAGCTTGAATAAGTTTCAAATAAATAGCCAAACATTTGGATGCATAACCAAATCAAGCCTCAAAACCCTTTTGGATTTTCACTTTGATTTCTAACATCTTTATGTTTGGCCCCTTTTCTGAGAATTCAATCTGTTGTAAAAATGAATCTTTCAAGATAAGCATCTGCAGTTGCCAGGAGACTATTGTGTTAAGCCCAAGGATGATTTAGCATCCTCACAAACTGGGATTTTGGAATTAGAAAAAATTGCTTTGCTTTTAGTAGCGGATACATTTCAGATGCCTGAGAACATGGCCGTTGCTTCTCAGAACTTCTGATTTAGTTATTCCCCCCCAAACCACAGCAATTTTACTTAAACAACACTTTCTTCTGAGGCCCATTACCCCAGCCACTGGATAACACACACCAATAAATAAAGAGAAGTCTCTAAATGAGACACAAAATAGTCCTTTCATTTCCAAAGGCCCTGGAGCGACCTTCCCATTGCCAGAGCTCCATTTACTGTCATTTACTGATCTGTAACGCAATGAAAAGCACAACTGAAGAACAAGATTTCCTGCACAGTTTTTCCTCTGAAACTGAAGGATCTGACAGACTGAGTGGGGACTAAGCTTCAGAGCCATCAGCTGCCTTTAAAAATAAATCTTACTAATATTTAATGTCATAAGTATTTAAATATTGTGGTGCAGTGAATAGTAAGAATTATTTTGTCTTTGAATGTGTAATTGCTGCACACTTTTTATAACCAAAATTACATTTTTCAGTTGTTCATTATTGTTTGATGTAACTAAATCTTCAATGTCAAGGTAGTTAGAATCACTTCAGCCTTGATATTCGCTAGTAATTTTCTTTGAAGAAGGTAAAAATTTATTTGGCTTGACCTAATGATTGAACTAAGTAGGTTTTCTTCAAGCTGTCTGCCAAGCTAGACATATTTACTTTGTATGCTCTAAAGTTGCGTTAGAAATGTTCCTTGTAAGTAGAAACAGCTCAGAAGCTTTTAAATGACCAGGCATTGTTGAGATAAATCCAGTGCTAAAACCTGGGTGGTTTTTTCGAGAACGGTCTTGAACCATGAGGAAGGGCTACAGAAAAGCACATTTTTCCAGGAATTTCACTTAAAGGCTAAGAAGCAAATGCAGTCATTTAGAAAATGTAATTACCTCTAAACAGTGTATTTCTTAACAGTATGGAGAAAACATTAAAAGTAAAATTTATTGAAGAGATCATTTATAAAATTTTAAGTTAACACAGGGACAGTAAATGTCATTTTCACTTCACAGGTAATATGCACTTTGAAATATAGAGCACTAAGAAAGCCTGGGCAGGTCAGGGGAGCAAAGGTGTGTGATTTTGGAGCTTGTGCCCTGCATCTCCTCTCCTCACCGCGTCAGCAGCAGAAGCTGGCAGTGCTCGCTGGCAGCATCACCAAGCGGCAGGGCCTCCCCCAGCGTTTCCCACAGCCTTTCTGCACTGACTTGGTTTCACCACTTCTTGCTGACTGAGACCTGGGGTTTGCCTGGACCGGGGTCTGAGGTGAGGTCTCTGTCCTTCCCAGCGCCATCCAAGACCAGAGTCAGCACCGTTGCCCAATTATCTTACTGCTGCTCTGAAATAAAACAGCATTGCGCTATGCAAACTTACACAAGAGAGTTCAAGACAGGAATGGGTTTGCCAGGAGACATTTGAACTGGACAGAGAACTGGGACTACCCTAAAATAGGTGGGAGGCACACCACAGCTTCTCATGTGTGGCAAGCCCATGAAAGCTGCAGGAATGATGTGGGGTTTCTGCTGATGACCCTGCAGGCTTTGAACGTGTGAGGTTCATGGTTTGCCAAGTCCCTTAAAGCCTCCATAGTCTGACTTCACAGAGGCAGTTCTTGCTCTCTTTCATCCACTTTGTAAGAAACTCACAATTATTTCTTGCTGGTCGAACTCTTTTAATTTTCCTGTTGTTCCTTTTGACCTAAAGTGCAGGTTAACTGAGATCCAAATTATGTGTGTTGAATACAGCAAAGCATGTAGCAAGTAACCTTAAAAAAATGGGAGATTTTTTTAAAGATCAAAAAGGCTTGACGTTGCTAGTTATCCTCAGTCTTTAATTCTTGCTCATTACACCAATAAATTATAGGTTCAGATAAATGTACTCTTTTCTGGGTTCTTGGAAGATAGCAACAAAAACCTCAGAAATGTATTATCCTGCTCAGTACAATAATAAATGGAAATTTGCATTTGGCATCAAACTACTGGAAAACAAAATGATGCCGGAGGAACTCTTGCTTAGAATTTCCCCAAAGTGTTTGCCTTCACTCCACGCCAGCCACGGAGACACCTAATGATGATGCTAGAATGGTTTGATGACTAGTACAGAACAATCTGAAGTACCTTAAATTGTCCCAAATGGCAACGGTTTTGCTATGATGTGGACAGGAAGGTCAGAAATAAGGGAACTCTGCCGCTGAGCTGTTTTCAAAAACACATAACAAACTCAGGGGAGCAGCTCCCTCTGTTCCACAGGGAAAACAAAGCTTTGCTTCATTCCCTGACTCTGCACCTTTGATGACTACAGAAGTTCCTGCTCCCTGCATTGTACATGTGTGACTCTAATTACTGGTAGCTGCAAAATTTGTATTAGAGGTCTGCCCATTAAAGATTCCACAGAAATCACAATACTGAGCATTTAGTGGAAATCAGAACGAAGATGCATTACAATGAGGATCTCAATCTAAAAACCAAAAATTAAATTAAGAAAAAAAATCATCATTCTGTAGGAAGGATTGACCAGAGTGTATTTTAAGTTAATTTTTAAAACAACTACTGTGAAATAATGCTGGTTGCTATACAGATTGATGTGAGACAGGCAGGAAATTAAAAAATGAAGTTTGTACCTGAACTCATCTCATAGCCATGAATAGTCTATTCATTATAGCGTCAAACAAATGGGTATTTGTCAGGTCTTCAGGTGGTGTAAATTAAGAGCCCTTCCATTTGTTTCAGCGTAATGATACCTGTTTACACCAACAGAGAAAACATGGCTTGAAGTCCTCCTCCCTGTATTTAATCTTCTGGCTTTCGCTAAGCTATCAAAAGACATTTTTACAAAAAATTACTCCTGCTAATTTTATCAGGCTGCCTTCAGAGGCTAGAAGCATTGAGCCTGATTTTTATCTTGGCTAAGTTGGTATAAAATCGGAGACGCATGCTGCTCTGGTGGCAATACCCTGAACTTCTGCAGAGCAGCGGAGATAATCCTCTGACAGCCCTCCAGGGTTTCTTTTCTAGTTGAGAGCCCACATTCAAATACCGATGAAGGGCAAGTGCTTCCTGGCTTCCTTCATGCTGAAAATCCACCTAGTTCTGGCAGATCTAGCCCCACTTACTATTCCTGCACCCTAGAACAATAGCTTTTTCTCTGCAGAACTTCACACTGGGGATCAATCTGTAAATCGCAGACATAACCAAACATATACCCTTTAGATAAACCTCTGAATAAGACTTTTTAAATCCCACATTTATGACAGAGGGAACTTGGTTCTTTTTTTTGCATTTAAAACTCAAATCCAGCAGTCATCCATTTATTCATTCCATGATTTCTCCCATGTAAGCCCCTGAGCAGTTGTGTAGCTCTTTAAAAATAATTTGAGACAGCCTATTTTAATGCTTGAGCACAATTATTTCAGAATCAAATAAACCAGAAAATGAGTGGGTGAAAAAAAATGGTCTGCATGTACCCGGGTGTAAGTGGCGATGGCAACACCGGCCGAGGGACAGAGTGGCAAAACCAGGCGCATGGGTCTGGGGCAGGGCAGGGCAGGGCAGGGGGAGCTGGCTGCAAGCAGCAGAACTGAGAGGTCAACACTGCAATGCTTCTTGAGGGGTCATAGGTAATTCACTTATAACAGTATTTCCATGCACTGCCACAGCTCACGGTCTTGCCCTGCAGTCTCTGTGCCACCTCCCCGGGCAGGAGTGGGTATTCAGTTCTCCCGCTGTGTCTATGAAATGCAGAGCAGCCTTGCCAAGCCTTTAGCAAGGGAGAGGGGCCTTGGGCAGTGAGGACCTGCTCACAGGCTACAGGGATTAACTCCTGTTTATTGTAATGAGAAATTAGATATCTATGTACTTCTGAATTACTTGCCTACCATTATGCACGCAGTCTATAGTAGAACAAGGCATTGAACAGACACGATAAGAAGTAGGCTGGTGACTCACTTACCTGTGACTGTTGTGCTGCTCCTTCGTTTAGCTGATGATCAAGCACACAATAGACAGTTTATAAGAACATCTGTCTACACTGGGCTGGAAGACCTCTGTAATGCAGCAGCAGCGATACAGCCAATGATGGCATCAGTAGGAGCAAAAAGAGTGACAATAGGAAACTGAAAAGCCAGTGAGCAGTGGGCATGCAACTGGGATTTCAGAAGAGCGATTAATTGGAATTTATATTAGTTAGGGGAATCACAAACCTATTTAAAATATGCTTATCATACAGAAATGTGAAGTGCCATCTACTCCATGCTTACACACCGGGGTTCATAGTGGTGCCACAGAGACACAATTCTGCCATACTGGAGCGTGTCCATCTGCTCTGGTATGGAAATCTCATTGAAACACATGCTATGGAAATACAGCATATGGTTACCTTCAGTCAAAAAACAGTGATGCTATAAAGCGAGCAGGGGCTCCATCCGTAGCCAATATAATATATTCAGAGATAAATCCACTACAGTCCCAGTCTTCTTTCATTTAGTCAGAGATTTCTGGAAGAGAAAAGCTGCTGAAAAGAGAAAAGTGTCTGCAGCGTGCGATGGAGCGCCCAGTGACACTCACACAACCAACAAGCCACACTGGATTTGCTCAAGATCAGCCCCAGAGTTTGTCCAAAGGCTGTGAAGGGGCAGCAATCCTTACAATGCTGACATCTGCCACGGGCAGCATGGGAGGAGAGCAAGCTGAAAACGGCCTTCAGACCTAGCTCTGTCTGGTCTGAGTACTTGCTCCACCTGAGATATATGTTTCAGGTTCACAGGCATCACCGTCATCAGAGGTTCGAGACATATTTTTGTTTACAAGGTATGTTGAGCCCTGTTTAGTGCTGGGGCTCCTGTTTTTGCCTGGCTGGGGCTTTGGCCTGGGCAGATGCTGCTCCTGGAGCAGCTTCACAGCGTTTATTTTTATGGCAGCCCTGATGGGCCCCATCCATGCTACCTGGTGCAGGGAAGGTCCAGCTGGCCAAGCAGAGGATGCTGTGCCCCACATCGCCCCCACTGCCTCACACTGCTGCCAGGGGAGTGGGGACAGGGACCTGCAAGTGGGCTGCAAGCCACTGCCATCAATCAAGAGCAAGAGCATCCAGGGAAAATAATTTAAAAGAAATTCACCTTTGTATGTGAATATACTTTTATCCCAGGATATACCATTCTCTGCTTCTGTTAAGGCTCAGCTTCTTCAAACACTGGCTTCAGCTTCAGAGCCTTTCCCCTTTTGCTGCTGGAATAAGAAAGGTTTTTAAAGGGAGTGGCAGCAATTTTTTCAGTTTCTTTCCATGCCAGCGTTGCTTTGCTAAATATCAACTATGCATTGCTACAGTAGTGACTGCTCTCAGCTTATGTTCTGTACTTTTATTCTCCAGCCATGCCCATCACATCCTCATGATCACATTCAAACAGTTTTTGAGATACACTACACATATCATTTTCTCTCCAAGAGCCCTGATGGCTTTGCAAGTTAATTAAAATAGAACTTCAAAGGCTTTTTGTAATAGATTATAATATCTTTGGTTTCATGACATCTGTTAAAATTTACAGCTAAGGATGTCATTTTTGGTGAAAAAAACATGTTCTTTTACACCCGGCCCATTTATTTGTGTATTTATTTAGTGACAGAGCATCTCATTTATAAGAAACATGCAAAAGCAATCATTAATCATACTTTTGTCATAAAGCAGCTTCCCCAGCAGTTAACTAAAAATCCACAAGCTGCTCAAATGCGGGTGTTCTAAGGACAGTCAATAAACCACACAAATAAAGCTGATAGAGTCACCTCTCTTTTTCAAAATCTAGCAGAGATTTGGTAGAGGAAAACAAAGAATTGGCAAGTTAGACGTTGGAGTTATCTGGAAAGTATACAGCACTATGGATGAGAAAGAAAAGTAAATCAAAAGCATTCAGTACGATCAGGATTTTCAGTGTTATCAGAACAATTTCAGGATAAATTTAAAAGTGTTTTTATATCACTTACACAGCTTATGGGCTGTATCATAGCAGGAGTTTGACGCATTCTTAATCAAGTGGGAGACAAGTGATCTCAGTCACAGACAGACCCATTTGACAATGTTACCATGATGAAGGCCATGCTTACTTTAGCAGACAAGTATTACTTCTACGGTTTGTCCAACCCCTCCTGCCTCCTCGTGCCTCTGCCTGGAGCTCTGCATGTGCCCGGGGTACGGGGCTCTGGCAGTGCCCTCGTTGGCAGCCATGCCATGGAAACCCACCGCTTCACTGGAGACTCTGCCATCATGGTGACCTTTGGGCACAGTGGAAGGTCAGCACTTTGTTAAGTCTCCCCTCCTTTCTCCCTGCCATGCCTAGCTCACCTCGGGAGACCTCTGCTGACGTCGGCCCTTGACATGCAGTAACTGATCTTGTGTCCACTTGGGGATTTGCATTTCTAACACGCCTCCCAGCTCTGCCTAAACACCACATCAGGGGAAAAGAGAAGGACAACTTCTGAAATAAAGGAGAAAAGGCAGAAGGTTGTGCTGAACTTTAAGGTTGGATCTCACTCCAAGAGACACAGACAAAGATCCAGTTGATCTCCATGGTAGCAAATTTGAGTGAATACACACACTGCGAGCATAAGGACCCATCTGTGAAGCTGGGTCAGACCCACATCCCCAGTTAGCCGAAGCACTGTTTCTGTAACTTCAAAGAGCATCCTTAAAATCATCCCACTCTTTGGTGCATGCTTTGGCTCTGGCTCCCTGCTGAGCATCCATCCTGCCCATCCCTGCCTGATGCACGTGCTCCCCAAGGCACATGAAGTCCACCCTCAACTCTCCATCACGGCTTCTGCTGGAGTGTTCTTCCCCCATGTCACGGATGAGGAGGGAGCGCACAAGGGAAGCACAGACCCTCCTTCAGAAGGGCACAGGACAACACTGGGGTACACTAGCTTCCAGGCTGCCCCAGGCTGGGCAGTGTGAGGGAAACACACCACTTCTGCCTGCAGCCCCAGCCCTGCCTGCAGCCGCAGGGTTGCCTCTGCAACAGTCCCACAGAAACTCAAGCCAAATATCGCTCCACAAAAGCTCTGATGTAGGGGATCGAATTGCTCTTTAACATCAAGTGATGAATCCCTGAAGTTGAACGAATGGTGGTTTTGGCAGCTACAAGGGCTATAATCTCTTCTTCCCAAGGTCCCACCACTTTTGAAGCAGCCCACTGCCGCAGCAGTGGAGGACAAGGCACCAGCACAAACAGAAAGTTCACTCAAACTGAACATCTTCCTATGGCTGTTCGTCTTGTTTTTGCAGTCAGTCTTTGCACTCTGTTATCAGAATAGTCGCAGAAAAGGTTTCATGCTTTTATACATAATTCCTTTTAAAGAAATATGTTCTGCTTTTTTTCCATGCTGTAATCACAGTTTTAAAATGCTAGCATAATCATTTAAAGCACAGCATGTCAGTCCATTTGATTTTCAATTTGACTTAATGATCATTTTTAGTCTCTGAAAAGGACTCTGGACAAGAAACAGTCTATGCAAATAAGTTGTGAATAATCTACACAGGAGTTAATTTTGGTATGTCAAACTGCTAGACTCCTCTCTCTGGATGTTAGCATTTTAAAGAACAACATCACCTTCTTTTGGTGAAGACCCCTCAGCACTGCATTACACTTGCAGGCACCCCCAGCTCCTGCAGCAAGGGCCAGGTCTGGCATGGGCCTTGATGGGCAGGGGCTGTGCTCTCCTCCAGCACCCACCCTGCCGGGGTCTGCTGGGACCGACCACATTCTTGCAGCTGTTGACTGTTGTCCACACTTTTTACATTCTGGGATGATCTCTTCGCATGCTCACCTGTTTCTTGCAGGACTCCGTTCCTCCTGTGGCCGCCTCCAGAGTGCGCGCTGTCCTGCTTCTCACATGGGCTGAGAATTAATGTTCTTTGGTGTTGCCACTCGGGCTGACATGGCTGGCCACTTTGAGATATAGCATGAAGGTCATTACGTGTGCAAGTGATTAATGGACTAATATCTTTCCTGAGTTCTTCTCTACGCTTTAATGAATACACTCGGTATTCAGCATGAACCTAGAGGGTATGCAGCTCAGCTGATAAAACCCATCTTGCAAAAATCAATGAAAGATGAAAAGACCAGTGTCCATTACCAGAAGGGTTAGATGCAGTGCATCATCTTCACAACAACACAGCAGTACTAGTCTGTAAGTACCATGTTATATCTGCAAGTTGCTGTTTATTAACCATTAGTAAACAACAAAAAACAACTTTGTGTCTGGACTGTGCTGCAGCAAATTAGAAATTGTCCTTGTCAGTCATGGATTTAAAGGTAAAAGGACCCAACTCATCCAAAATCCTCTATTACTGTGATTTTTTTCATAAACATTACCTCTGCATTTTGGAGAATATAGGCTTTGAAACACAAAACCCAACTGACTGACACAGAGCAGAGCACTGGGTGTCCAGGAAGTAGAACAAAGACTGGTGCCAGTTCCACAAGATCATTCTTCTAAAATGTGTGGTCAACAGCAGCGACTGCCCCCAACACCCTTAGGATTTTTAATGAAAACCCCAGAGTCGGCAGGGGGGTGGGGAGCAAACCAAACCTTAGTTGTGGATGATTGTCTCTAGCCTTTACCACTAGGTATGGACTTCTTGGTAAGTGCAGGGGAAGAATGTAGAGCAGGTTGAAAAAAAGATATTATTCCCTGGTGGGTTTTGTGGAAAAATCTGCAGCAGGATTACCAAAGTGGCTGGTGTGAGAGGACAACAGCAAAGTCACCTGCAGGAGTCCCAGGCTGTGGTGAGGCCCCAGTGGGGTAAGTCAGACCTTAACCAAGGCCATCCAGGGTGTGGGTGGAGGGAGAGGAACTCCAGCTTTCTTCCTGCCCCAGGTCTAACACCGCCTTCAGCCACAGAATACAGTTCACATTGTGTGCAGCCATAATTGTCACTCTTTTGCATAAAAATATTAGCTGTGTTACAAGTGAAGCTCTCAAAAGTAGTAAAGATTCACACTAGTGCTGTAAAAATGCCCTATCCTCCCATTTTAAAAGGCTGTCTTCAACCTCTCATGCTTTGATTTCTGAACTTTTGTGCTTTTTAATTATGGAGCTGTGAGAAAACAGCAAAGGCCATCTTAAAAATAAAGTTTAAAACTGAAAATAGGTTTAGATCACTGATATTCTGAAGTAGACAGTACCAGATTGCCTAGGCTACCTACACCACCTCCATGCATCACAAAGCTCAGATGGCCTCAAACTAGCCAGATCTAGCTGAAAAACATTCCAAAAGCATAATTTTACTATTTTTTGCTAAACTGGATGGGATATTCACAGCCTCAAATACTTTGAGCTCATTGTAGATAAGGGATTTTTTGCATTATGACATGGGGTGATTTGATACGTAACTTTCCTTGACTATCTTTCCACACTCTGCACAATGCTGCAAATGCAAGATATGCCAAGTAGCACACATCTATAGCAATTTTTTGGAATCTCTCTTGTATACTACTGTGAAGTGAAATGTGATATCTTTTGAAGTAAAACCCTCTTGCAGAAATAAAGCCAACTCCTAAGGAAGCAGGATGGTGGTATTACATTAGTTCAGTGTGGCACAATGTTCTTTCCTAGAAAATGGCATTTAGCAAACCTTGTAGTTGCTTTATCATATTAGAGAAGACAGAAATCCAATAACAGTCACACATTTTCATAATCTGCTGAGAAGTGCATATATCTATGTGATATCAGCATGGGTTAGAAGCAAATATCTCAACATCTGGAAGTGTGCTGGAAATGAACACTGCTGAATGTGAAAGAGGATTGCTGTCAAACTACAGCAATAACATAGGTTGTGGTTCATCCTGATCTCAAACTTGCCAATATCTTCATGTAAATGAATGAGTATCCCAACTCTCTATTGTCTTCATTAATCATTAGTACAAGGATGACAAAACAACACGACATCTTTTGTGTAATTCTTACAAAACTCACTACCACTTGGCATGTCCACAAGACCCACTAGATACAAAGGCCAGAGATAGAACTGTGGTCATTGCCCAATCTGTCCACCATCAACAACTCGCTTCAGTCTCATGTACATTGTATTCTTCAAAAAAAAACATAAAACATTCTACGATTTTCTCTTGTTGCATATAAGCAGAGTTACGAATTAAGAAGTGGGGCTTCATCTTCTGAGAAGGTCTTTGCTACTCCCTCCCTCATCTGCAATGCTCAGAACCAGCAACCTTCCCTACGGAATTGCTTAGATGAGTTCTCAAAGTGCCTCTTCAACGATCAAACATACTATTAGAAGAATGATAAGCTCCTAATATAACTTGATGGGGCAAAGAACCTCTCTTAGGTAGTGCCAAAAATCCTAATAGCCTCTGCAGCATCACCCAAATGTAGGTTATTTTTGTTTTCAGTTTTTCCCTAATACATTCAACCCAAAGTAAAATGGTTCTGAATTAAGGTCGTCTTTCAAAATTAGCTTTTATCACACCTACCAGAGATGGTCCATGAATTCATAAATGTGGAAATGTACCATTAAGATGAGATGCCTTGGCGAAAAGTCAGTCATTAAATTCAGGCAGTAGGTCTACTGAACCACAAATGCCATAGTGCAAGGCTTGCCAGGACATTCTTACCTTCACCTTCTTCCTTCAGCAAAGTGACTCTGGGGGTGGGGGAGCCATTCACGCCACGATATTTTATAGAATCAAATCACCATTTCTGCAGTCTAGGGCAAAATATATATGAATCAAAGGGCATCTGTAGCAATAATATCAAATATGACAAGGCAAGTATGAACCGGGTCTAATAGCTAAAGACTTTTTGACTTTCTAAGATGTTCAATTGAACATTTAAAAGGTTTAGTCTCATGTCAGGTCTAGAAAGCACCCTGGGGGCAGGCTTAAGTAACTACGCCATTAGGCAGTGAGCTGCAAATTGCCTATTAAGTCTGACTGAAACTGTAAAATTGCTTTTCACAATGCAAATTAATGTAAATAAGAACAATTGGTTACACATATCACAGACTATAAAATTGACGACAGATGATGCATACTGTTTTTTTCCCCCTGAATTAGCATTGCTTTAAAGTTAAATTTAGTGCGTGTTTAAGAGCTTTGGATGTTCCTATGATAAATTCTACCAATGCATTATAAACAGTATGCACATCAGGATGTATATCCTCTATTATATGAAATATAAACCTCTTCTTAGGCAAGTCAGTGATACTTTCTTTCAAGCCTAATAGAAATACCACAAAGCAAGCCATTTACTCAGCAACATATTCAGCCATATCTTAACCTCATTCAGAAAAGTGAGATTATGAATCAGTTATAAAGCCATTAGGATGGAAGAAGAAAAGCTGTGCGTTTCAAAATCGACAAATGATCAAAGCCCCCGTGTTGAGCCTCTGGGCTCCAGTCAGTCACTAGTGGGAGCGGCCGTGTGCAGCAGCTAACACTGTCACTGCCAGGCGCTTTGACTGGGCATTGTATTTTTTACATTTTTTTCCAAAGACGCAACACAATATAAGTCAGAAAGGTCCCCATCTCTGCCTCATCTAAGGTTAAACAGAGTCACCATACACAGGCACAACCAACTTAACTGGTCAGGAAGAACAAGGTCTGTGTCAAGTGATGGACACTTTCAGTCTTGGTAGCCTACTGCTATTCCACAAATTAATCTTTCAGGAAAGTTCCTCACTGACAGCAAGGGGCAGATGCACTATAGAAATCAGAGCAGAGTTTTCCCATTTTGGGGGGGGGGGGGGTGGGCTGCTCTTATCAGAGATTTTGCTTATCAGTATTAACACGTTATCTGAATTTTTACATTCCCATTAGCTACAGAAATAACTGTCATAAGTTTATTACAGGCTCTTGCATAAATCAGATATCCTGATAGCTCCCTGAGGATTACAGCTTACCTGGTGAGGGATGTAAAGGCTGTAAATGAGGCACGGGTAACCACAGTGCTTGATAACAGCCACCCCCCACGAGCAAGGGGCAACGTGCTGGCTGCAGTGCTGCAACCCCCTGCGCCGCGTGCTGGGGCCAATGCTGCTCCATGCGTGCGGGCGTGAGGGGCTGGCCAAGCCCAGAGGATGGACAAGCGTAGCAGACAGCTACCTGCAGACCACCCTGGGGTCCTGTGGTCATGCCTTACTCCCTCAGAAAATGGGGCAGAGGCACCTCATAAAGCAGAGCTGAGATCATCCTTTAGTAACACACTTCCAGGCTTGGGTTCTCAGGAAGAAAACAGCAGATGTCATGAGACCCATGAGGAAAATCAGCAGGGCTGGAAACTCAGCCCACGTCTTGCATGGCCACAGACAAGGGTGATGAACATCTTGATGCAGCGGCTGCTGTAATTTCAAGCCGTGTTTATCCCCTTCCCTCACTGTTGTGCTGCTGTGTTTTCAGCAGCATTTTCTTCTCCTTTTCTATTATTTTAATTGCTGTTTTAAAGAACAGTATTTGGAAAAAGACTCTGGTGCAAGGTGCACAGGTCAAATAAACACCATGTTTGCGTTTCTTTCAGAGTAATAAATTTAAAGGAAAAAAATAATTAGCCACAAGCTGTGACTGTTTTGTTTCAGCCTTAGGGACCTTTCAGTGGCAGTCAGCTTTCTGTGTCTCCTTCACATTAACATACTGGTAGATATACATTAATTAGACAAAAAGAACTTACACCAAATTTTAAAACATTGACCTATATTTTAGGTTGGTTGTCTTGGTGTCCTCTGGGGTTTGTTCAGGTCCTCCTGTGTTTGGCTTAGCTGAACGCATTAGAATCTTTTTATGTTGCATTACTCACTATCTGATATATAACGTTAAAAGATTTTAATCCCTCTATCAGCCAAACTGCCCCTCTATTCCTATAACATTATGGCTTTAACTGATATGTTACAGATAAAGGCTTCATTTAAATAAAATACAGCTCACAAGCATTGAACAAGAAGATAAAATGGCATCAATTACGCTGTACTCAGCAGTCCCCCTTCAGGGTCAGTCCCCTGAAACAGCTGGAAGCTCGGTGGTGATGAGCGGCAGGAACCTGCACAAAGGGACATAGGGCAGCCAGAGCCACTCAGCTGTGAAACCTCCCTGTGGTCTTTCAGCAGCTTCCAAACACCAGCATGTCTGCGACCTGTCTCCACTTGGCCTCCAGCACATCCTCCTCCTCTCCTGTATCTTTGACAGTTTGATGGTTATGAAGCTACACCTTCAGTGGCTGTCCCATGAGGTGCTGCTCCTGAAGCTCAGGGGAGCTCCACTGCAGATTAGGAAGGAGGTTTGAACACCACCCGATTCCCCCAGGACCTCCAGCCCTGTTACCAGCAGGGATTCAGCCAGTGTCCGGTCCTATGGCCCTGTCTGACCGGCGTTGTCTGGTGCCATTAGCCTTTCCAAGTTCCCCCAGCTATTGTATGACTTATGCTTGTACAAACAACAGTCAGATCAGCTTCTGCAGAAGATGGAAAACAGTGTTCTCTCCTTGTCCTGTCCTCCTCCATGGAAAAATCAATAGCCCAGAAAATAAAAAATGTCTGGATCCATAGCGTTTCCATTGCCCCAGGTCTCAGCTGTGATCTTCTTTACAGTAAAGCAATAATCCGATGGAAGCTGTTGTTGTACTCTGTATCTGAATATATTTCTTTGATAACAGCATTCAGCACATGCACCTGGTCTCAAAACCTGTATTACTCGACAACAAAGTATAAAATGAATTCTGAAAACCACCAAATTTGAATGTTAAAAAGCTGTTTTCTAAGCATTGTGGCATTCCCTGTAAATCACTAACAGTAAAATACAAGACTTTATGATACTGTTACTAACAGACACAGTTATTTATTAGGATTTTTGAAATGCTGGAAACAGGATCCCTATGCACACAAAATCATAGTGATTTATTTTAATGCATTTTGTAAGTAAATTCTTAACAGATGGATGGAGCACCAGAAGGGTAACACAAGGGAGTCAGCAGGTGGACAGAGAAGCCAAGAATGGACTGGCACTGATCAGATTATCAAATCCAAATACCTTGAGACAAGCACAAGCTGCCCACAAAATAGGCTGGCACTGACCAGAAAAACAAGTAAAAATAGCATGGAACTGCAGACCTTTCACAGCATCCTTTTCCAGACCCAGGCCACCTTCCTGGAGGCTAAGGCACTGCCACAGAGACTTCCAACAGCCATTCCCCATGGGCCCAAGGCTGATGAGGCTGAATGATGGGGCACAAAGTGCTGTTGATTCCCAGGACTTGTAGCAGGAATTCACTGCCTCGCACATAGGCATGAACACATGCCTCCTCTCTTTGGCACTATCCTGTACACACACATATACGTGTGGTTTGAGAGCTCCCCATTGCTAATGTGTCCTTATAAATGCTTTTGCCAGAGCAAAAAAAAATTTAATTACCAGGCTGTCGTTCAGTTGCTACAAATAATCCTTGTCACTTTGCCCAAATAAAAAATGTTTTTAGAACATTTATAAAGCTAATGACCAGATATGCCTTTGTCTTCTGCTTTCTGACGTTACTTGTCCTGTTTCACCCTTGCACTGACTTCTCCAACTGTCCGTGCCTGGCTTGCAGCTCTTACCTCAGTCCAGCTGTCATTCCACAGGTGGGAGCTTAACCAAAGTCCACACCAGCATCACTATAGGAAGGTATTTTCACTTTGGTCTGAAGAGCTGGCCAGGACTCAGGTCTTTAATCCTGGAGAGCTGAATGATTTGAAGTATATTCCTGACCTTCAGCCTCCACTCCGAACAGTCAACTCTGGCATGTTTAAATAAGGTTATTCCATGTACACATTATGCCACAATTTAAAACAGGTCTTTTCAGCACTTTTACTGCCTTATCATCCCATTTCCCTACTGAAAAAAAAAATCAAACCCAAAACAAAACAAAAAACCAACCCCAAACAACTTTCAACGTCCCTGTAACATTATCTTTGAAAAATGAGGGAATACTAAGTCTGGCTCTAGACCAGCAGAGCTCTCGCCCACACATTTAGCTCTTGTCATGGATGCTGGCCCATTGGACTCAGGACGGGATTCAACATGCATACAGCACGCAACAGCATTACTGAGAAACAGAGACAGAAAATTCATAGTGTTGAGTGCTCAAAATAAGGACACTCAAAACCTGGAGCAGAAATCAATCCTTCCAGGTCTCTCTTCCGCTATAATGATCATAGGTGTTGATGTAACAATTACAGAAAAAACACTCTTCAAAAAAACTTGTAATATATACGTCAGTAGTACCTTTTAACAAGATCAGCCTGAGGAGAGGCGATGTGTGCCATTCCACTTGTTACTTCACATCTTTATATATGTCTCTTGACAGGCCCTTCTACAGTTGAAAAGATTGTTTATGATGTTTTAGAGGAAGAGGAGCTTTGACTGGCAAAACCACAATCCCAAACATAACTGAAGGTTTGGTTTCTTTCTCTTATCCTTGAAAACAATCATTTACTCAAAACACATTTCCAGAGATTATTATATCCGCATTACACATCTGTAAAAAGTCAAGGAGTTATGCTTGTCAAAAGAGAGGTAAGAGCCTCATATATTAAAATGTAACTGAAACTACCTTTTGCTATCTTATAAACATTTCCTGGATTAAACCTTGCCTGGTCCCTTGCTCTTTTGAAAGCAGTTGCACAGTTTAATAACATCTAGATGGGACTACACTAACTCCTTGTTTGCAGTTTTGCCAGCACCACCGTTGCAAGAAGCTGCCTTTTGTACTCAATGCTACAGCTCGGACCATCTAAGAGAGGTTCTGTCACAAGGCTTCGCCACCAGATCCTCCCCGCACCACAGCACAACTTTCCTCTCAGGCTTTCCAGACAGGAAGAGTCTCAAGAATATATTACTGAAGTGAATTTTTAGCTACACACTAAGATCATTAAGGTCTCATCTTGTAGTCTGATGAGAATCATTAAATACAAGTGAAGTCAGCTAAAGACTGAGTGCCTTGTTTCATTAGTACTTAACTATTGTTCACCATAAATCTCGAATGAGGTATTTTGGACAGTGTGCTTTACCCTTCTGTTTTGCAGATTTACTGCTTTCCTGCAGCTCCTTCTCCCAGAGCTTCTTTCCTGTGTTTGCTTTCTTTTACTTTTTTAACAGAAAAACTTACCTCAGCTGCCTAAAATGTAATTTTCAGCCACAATCTTTTTAATACTTTAAATGTGACTGTGGCATTGTTCTTTGAGTGACAATACAAATAAATAAATCAACACCTTTTTACAGTTGCTGTAAGGACTGATTTTTCCCCTTGGCTGAGTTTTCTACACATTCGCGTATTGACTTAATTCTCAGTGATCAAAGTACATATTGGCTTCTGGATACAGCACTGATATGTGTAAACCGAGACGTGCCTAACAAGCCAAAATATTGCTGGTCAAGATTTCCAAAACTGACTGATTTGTGTGGTCAGCTTGCAACTTTTTCAGCATGTCATTTCTTATTTGTTTGTTTGTTTGTTTTTTTAAATGGAGGCCCTCAAAATAAGAATTTCTTGCAAAATATTTTGGCTGCACTCTTTGTGCAAGCAGTATTCCCACTAAATATGAAACATGAAACACAAGCGTTACCACCAGCCTTAACATAAAGCGAACGACAACCCCAGATATAGCGAGGCTGTAAGAACCAACAGGTCCTTCAGCATCCAGGCCACAACAAAAGAGTCTAGTAGACCTGCACATTCGTTGCAAACAACCTCAGTAGTGCTGTTGTGGCAATCATGCTGGCAAAAGGATGCAAAAGGAGGCAAGATTTGCAGGGAGGAATAAAGTATTTTAGTAAGTCAATGAAAAGTTGAGTACCAGTATATTTGGAAAAAATACACACAAGTCCTACCTGAGAATTGAAACAGAAGCTGTGAATGCTATTTGTTGTCACCATTTATGGGAAAAAGATGGAAGTTATAATGAAGACTTGAAGTCAGTCTCACTCTGCCATTAATATCTATAGCAAAGGATGCCTCGTTACTTTACTGCTGTTTAAGTGTTTTAATCACACTCAGCTGAAACATTCAATACCTAGTTAATATCCAAACACCAGGTATTTAATGCCTGAAGTTTCACCAGTGAACTGAGAAACCAAGGCTTAATCTACCGGAAAGCCCGAGGCAAAAAAAAAGAGTACTTCGCCGTCCTTATCCTCAGGGTCATAATGGGAACAGATCCTAGACGTGTGGGCTTGTCTCTGTGGCCATGCTACAGCTACTGCTCAGCAGCCACACATCTACCACACTAGATGATATTATCCAAGCCTGAATTTATCAATACCAGCTTAACTTCATGCTGAGGATTTGTTGCTGGATTATACCCACCTAACTAATTAAGATTACGGTCTGGCCAGAGAGCCTGGATGAGCACGGTGAGGGGAAAATAACTCCTCAGAAATGTGGCCACACTTCTAATCTCTTGGCCAAGATCTCCAATTTCCTTTCATGCCTGGTAGAAATAAACACAAGATACAATGTAATTCTGCTAGTGTAAATACATCTGTCACATTGTGTTAAGTAGCATCTTCTTCTTCAGACTTAGTTTATATTTCTTTGAAAATCCCCCAAAAGTGAGGTTCCTAGAAGCTACTGTCACTCTGTTGTAGCACAAAGAACAACCCAGCCCATGCCTGGCTGAGCACTCATTAATAAGCCTTTGATGAGTGAGAGTCAGCAACATCTGTGCTGCTCCTGCCCTGGGCACTGAGCTGCTGCGCTGGCTCCGGCGGGTCCTGCTGGCCAGGGCTCCGCAGCCGCTGCCAAACCACGCTCAGAATGGCACGTGGCCGCCGTGGAGGGAGACACGGCCAAGCGCTGGAGATGCCTGGCATATTTCTAATTACACAGTGAGCTTACATCTGGGTCAAATAGGCTGACATATGAATACTGAGGCTTTTCACTAGAATGACTACTCAGAGAGAGAAAGTGAGAGAGAATTGCTGCTTTGCCTCCTGCAGAAGAGGAGGGAGCCTCACAGCACAGGAATCACCCAGGACAGCGGGGAGCCGGACAAGAGCCCTGTGTTTTCTGTTCAAGGTGGATCTCTGCAGCCGGGGTGAGTTGCTGAGCAAGAAGACTACAGAGTCAGTGTCTCTTAATCCCAGTTAATAATTCAATTTTTATAGACAATTAGAGCTGTGTAACGCTGTGAACATGTAATTAGAGTCTTGGTCTGGAATAAAGTTCAGAATCAGGATACAAAATTGTTTCAAAATTAAGAACTGAGCCTAGGTTTTCTTCATCCCCAAAGACACTCTAGCAGAAAGCCTGGTCCACTTTTCTTGCTTCCTACTTCCCCTTTGCAAGGTGTCCAGTGTTGCACTACTCCAGGACTGAACAGACATGAATCTCACAATCCCAAGCAATGTGAATATTCTGTGTCTATTGTCAATTTTTCCTTTTAAACCCTGGCTTTAATTTGCCAGCCTGACATTTCACAGGATTGCTGTGTTCAAGTCTGCAGGCACCATGTTCACAATGCTTGTGTCGCAAGGACAGCAGGAGCAGGCTGATTGTTCAAAAACCCACACTGGACATCCAGGAGAAAAGCTATGAATGAAGACTACAGGCAGAAGCAAGGACAACGTGAGCTCTTGCATCTGATTAAATCAAAATCCTTCCCCAGCAGCTTGTCACCTAGGCAAAACAAGGCACTGATCCAGCAGTTGACCTTACTCCTTTTTAAACACCAGAGTAGTTACATGAACTGTGCACTTCAGTGTTTTGCTGGACTAGCCCTTCCCAGCCTGATCTCTCTGTGGCTCCAGGCACATGGTCAGGTAATACGCAGGTAAAACAGCTACCTCAGTCAGGGCTCAGGAACAGTGACAGAAAACAGCAGTCAGCTTGTGTGTGCAGCATAGGGGGAAGCTAGATGGCTGTGCTGGTTTTGGCCAGCATAGAGTTAATTTTTTTCACAGCAGCTAGTATGGGGCTATGTTTTGGATTTGTGCTGAAAACAGTGTTGATAACACAGGGATGTTTTAGTTACTGCTGAGCAGGGCTTACACAGAGTCAAGGCCTTTCCTGCCTCTCACCCCACCCCACCAGCGAGCGGGCTGGGGGTGCACAAGGAGCTGGGAGGGGGCACAGCCAGGACAGCTGACCCCAACTGACCAAAGGGATATTCCATACCATAGGACATCATGCTCAGCCTATAAAGCTGGGGGAAGAAGGAGGAAGGTGGGGCATGTGGAGAAATGGCGTTTGTCTTCCCAAGTAACTGTTACATGCGAAGGAGCCCTGCTTTCCTGGAGACGGCTGCGCACCTGCCTGGCCATGGGCAGCAGTGACTGTATTCTTGTTTTGCTTTGCTTGTGTGCCCAGCTTTTGCTTTACCTATTAAACTGTCTTTATCTCAACCCATGAGTTTTCTCAATTTACTTTCTAATTCTCTCCCCCATCCCACCAGGGAGGAGTGAGTGGCTGTGTGGTGCTGAGCTGCTGGCTGGTGTTAAAGCACGGCAATGGCATAAAGTGAAAAGTTAATCCATTGTGCTAGATAAGATGCCAGGAGAAAAGTTCATCCTGGAACACATGCTAGATGCGAAGCAGGGAACACTTGCAGGAGGGCTGGAATCTTTGAGATGACAAGCCTGCCACTCCTTCCAGCCTTAGAGATATATCTGCTGGGAATACAGCCAGGGATGCTGTTAATGGATTAGAGTTAAACATGTTAATAATGGACACCCTAGGGTACCACCCACTACCAAAAAAAAAAAGAAAGAAAAAATAAAATTATAAAAACCGCTGTAACCACTATAATGGGCCAAAGTACACCAAAACTCAGCATCAAAGCAGTTCCCACATACATGCTGTCACTGCACTTCCTGTGCGTTTTGCAACAGAGCATTTAAAAGGTCAAATAAAAACACTTTGTTTGCAATGTAAAAGTCAATGGCTTGAAAACATGTTACACAGTAATCTGCCAGCACCAAGTGGTGCCTCTTTCGAGCTGCCTTGTCACTCTGATTGCAATGCAATTTACACAGCTGGGCAGGCCCACAGGTGGCCAAAGCATGGCAGGCAGGTGGCTGCCTGTTAGAGAGTGAAGGATTATGCAAAAGCGAGGACATTTCCCAGGGAATGAGATTTCATCTGCTATTAACACCAGTGACCACCTAAAGCGGGTGGCCATAAGTACAGATGGGGCATAAATACAGGTTTCACTGTAATGCAGGACACTCACAGTAACCATCTAGTCATGGCAAACAATGACTTGACAACCACCTTCTGCATAGAGAGCCAGAAGCCCCTCTTTCACCTCAGAACTTTAAAAATCCCTCTGGCCAGTGAAATTGGAGCATCTTTAAAAAGGTCTTTGCTGGCACATGCTGAATACAACCTGCAGAGAGAGAAGTGCACAGTCAGGTTTTACTGCTGCTAAACCAGCACACCAGCAGTATCATGGGGGAACATCTGGATTAGAAGGCAATCCAGAGTCTTGACCATTAGGGTCATTTGAATTTCTCTTCCTTATTTCTCTGTATGCCTACCAAGAGAGCTGCTAGGCTACCTACCACAGCATTTTACAGATACCAAGGAAATACTGTCCCTGCTTAGTGCAGGCTTACAGCATGACTGTAATTAGGTAGCGCAAGAATAGATTGAAGAAAGAAGCTGAACTAGCTCGCTAAGTTTATGTGCAAGCCATCAGTGGCAGATTGCCACTCTCTGGCCTCACGGTTGCTCTCTTATGTCCTATCACTCCTATCTGATATGGAGCATTTAAACACTACACTGAAATCAGACTAGATAAATATAGCTGCTTGCTTAGTCACCATCAACAAAGATTCCTCAGGTTCCTCAGATAGCAATATCAGACAATAGCTTAGCATAATTCACAAACTTATGACAAAGATTTAATATTATATGTGTACAAATGAGTCTAGTAAAATAAAATAAAGGCTAACAAGCCACCTGCTTCATGACACAAACTTCCATAAATGTCATGAAATTTTATGGTCTCATAAAATAGTGCAATGGAAAAAAAATTCCATTATTTCACTGCAAGGGGCAAAAGCTTTCATGGTACTTGCCAGGACTTGCTCAGAGAAACACAAAACTAAGCACAAAAAAAAAAAAACATATCGAGAAGAAGGAGAAAGCAGTAAAATCCCGAGAAAGCAGGCTGATAATTGAGGCTTACCAGCATGTCTTTTCATGATGGTGTTCTCACATCACAGTTTTTGATTGCAAGATTTCTGGGACACAAACTGTGTCATCCTCCCTCCTAATAATGATTTGCATTTTTTGCCACCAAATTTATCCTAGCCTGAGTAAGAGTCATGAATCACACCCGTGAGGAGGAAGAAAACAACAGCAATACATTTCTTTTGCAGATAGAGAAACCGAAGCCAAGCTGGGGCACAGTGAGGAGGGAAATCCACTCAGTGGTCCACTTCATCTCAGTAATAATTTCGACACAAATATTGACACAACCACAGTCCAGATTACTTGCCTTCTTTTCTATTCAGCAGCCGGTGCATTGCTGTGCACATGGTCAGTTCCTGAAAAAAACAACTTGGGAATAGCACTGCAAGATACAATAGATTTAGTGCTTTGTCCCCATGTTCTCCATTGTTGGGAAATTTTCTGTTGAAACTTTTCCGCTCACTATGTCATTTATATGAACTATGGGAAATATGCGAAGTTTGAAAAAATTAAGCTGCAGAAAAATAAGAATTAAACAAAACAATTCAGTAATGCCAAAGTACCCTGTTCTGAATATATACATTCAAGAGAGCACATTAATCTTTCAGTTGTATTCTTTAACTTTATTTCACATCTGTCTCAACTACTTCATTCTCATTCTTTAAGAGAAAAAAAAAAAAAGGTTTGCATCTCAGAATTCCTTGCAGAGCAGAAAATAGAGATGAAAGTAGGTTTTTTTTCCTGAAGGAGTGTTAGTCCCCTTGCTGCGCTCCAGCAGTGCCAGCTGCCCTGGCACCTTTGCTGGTCCCCAGCCAGCACAGCTGCACCAGCCCGTGTGGCTGCTGGCACCACAAAGCTCTCTTTGGCTTGTTGGTGGTCTGCTGAAGCTGAGACATTTCAGACAGATATTTCCAGTAACATTCTTCAATGAACTTCCCTTTCATGAACACCACAAATGCAAAAATAAGACTCACGCTCAGTTAGGACTGGCTCCATTTTATAAATCTCTCTGCGTGGCAGAAGCCATCCTGCAGGCGGGTCACTCAGGTGTCTGCGACGGGTAATTGCTGCCCAGCAATTGTGGAAGCTTGTGGAAGCTCCTAAGTCATCTGCAAACACTAAGGACAGTCCCAGACAGGACTGATTAACAGGGGTGATGCAGGCAAAAATGATAGGAGATGCAGATTAAATGTAACAGCCACGGAGTTTTGCCATTTACCCTGTTAATGTAAGTAGTATGTATTATATGCGTAAGTTATTGGTATTTTAAAAAGTGTGTATACATACCAGATATCTGGAAGGCTCTGTGTAATATATCCTTTGAAGCACACTTGCTAACATGAGGTTTTACTGCATTTTGTTTGCCATTGTAAACATCCTGACTAGAGGTGCTTCAAAAAAACAAACAGAAAAACCCTAGCTTGTTAGTCTTCACTTTTTACTTAAATTCCTGTTCAGGGATCTGCTGTCATTGATCCCCTGAGGTTCATCAGAAGGAGTTCCCCAAGTAAATTACTGAAGGAGGGCCAAGGGAACATTCTGCCCTACCCGTTAGCTAAGTGGGTAGCAACACAGGATTCAAAATCGTTTTGTGTACTTCAGATGCAGTAAATATCTGGCAACTTTCCATGCAGCCAAGAAGGGAAACAGACAAGAGCAAATTCACTGTATACAAATAACTGTGATGTGGTTTGGATTTTACGTAATATTTAAATCCCAGCTCCCAGGATTCAGCGTCCCATATCAGCAATAATGACTAAAACTATTGAAAGTCATTAAAGAACTTACTAATCAGTCTCTTAATTGAGGCTATCTGCTTCCCATTACACAGAGACAAATTAAGCAGGTTAAAAGAGTTCCCAGCAAACATCTGCTGAAGCAAGTCAAAATTAATGATAAATAAAATTGAGTTTCCTTTGTGGTCGGTTTTTCTCCCATCTGCACCTATAAACATGCTATCATTACTTGACAATCCAAAACAACTTGGAAGTACATTTCCATCCTCTCACAACATCTTCCCAACAGCCTTTTAATCAAAGGTGAACATAAACTGAAACACTCAAGAGAGTGTTGAACATGAACCCCACTTGAACATGTCCACTTGTCCACTTGCAGACAGCGAAACACCTCCTGTGCGTGGCAGCGCAGCGTGCCCAGCTGCGCCGGCACTGGCCGTCAGCCTGCTCCTGCCTGGGCACAGTCTGCAGGGCGGCGCACCGGTGTCCGTCCTCCCAGGTCAGAGCTGGAGAGAGACATCAGAGCGTGAAGCCTTAAAAACTCAGGGTGTAGGGAACTGCATCTAAGCGTGACCATTGCTATGCTCCTTGTCTCTAGGTGATCCTTCCGTCTCCACCCCAGTGGTGCAAATGACTTGTGACATGCTGCAGATGGCCCAGCAGTCACCCATGCTGCTCGCTGCTCAGGCAGTAGCTAGCAACACAGGTGCTGGATTTTGCACTTGCCAGCTAGCTAGTAGCAGCCAATATTTTTTTTTTTAAGGGAAGTAGTAAAATCCCAATACTAGACCCACTGAGAAAGTGCTAGTAACCATCCACATTGCCTGCTCAAATGCTAATTGGTACATTGGAGAAATAGATGTAGTACACCATCTGGGCAGATCTCCAGAGTCATTTTCGAGAAAGGTATGTGCAGCACCGCGTGTACCGGGCAAGGCTCTTCCTCTGCCTCAGCACTACCAGAACCATTCAATATAGCGCACAGCATGCTCTGCTTATTGGCTGGTGCCCAAGTAGATAACCATGATCTTCCTTCCCCCAGAGGCAGCTATCTCCAAACGTCAGTAAATTAGAGAGTCTCCTTGACACTGATAGACAAGTTGTCATGAAGCTATTTTTCTCTTTAACAGAGCGGCAGAGAGCTCTGCCTGCATATCTGGCTCATGATAAATGGCCTGAGGTATTCATTTGCCCGCTCGCTTATTACATTGTCCACTAATATCTTTGCTCCACGTACTCACATTGCTATTGCTGTATGGTGCCTGGTTACCACACTCCCCATGGGCAGCAGCTATTTTGACAGTAAGAAATTTAAAAGAGTACCAACACCTTCTACCACAGCTTCTCAGTCCAGCAGATAGTGACACAAATTACGTTCCCCAGCCCAGGAGGAACTTCTCCAGACCTCACCGAGCACCAGGCACCCGACAGCAACAATCACTCCCCTGCCACTGCAGCGCTGCCCCGTTTCCCTGCTCTGAATGCGGTGAGCAGAGCTGGCCTGAGCAGGCGGCCGAGGCTGAGCAGCACTAGCAGATAAATGATTCTCTTGGGAACTTACTGCTGTAATCTGTCGTGGCAATATTTAAAGGCCTGACTTCTGAGCGGTTTGGGTATAAATACATGCTCATAACCACTCATACAGACTTTCAAACCACCTAGATGCCCAGCTTAAACTGAAGCTGATGAAAATATTGATATTAATAAGAATTAAGCATATTTCCAGAAACAGTTAGCTTTGAGAAAATCCAAGTGGGCACCTAGCTGCAGCTTTAGAAGCCTATCACCTTTTAAATAATGTCTCTCAGTGACAAGAAATGCCTGCCTTTGTTTAACACACCCATACAAAAGCTTAGATAAAATTCCACAGAAGATGGCCAGGGAAAAGCTGCCTTCAAAACTGAGTTGCGTTAGTGAATACAAGCATATGAACTTGGAAGGTCACTGGCATCTCTTGGCTGCCAGCCTGCAGTCTGGTTTTGGAGCAGTGGATGCAAGTAGCCCACGCACTGTGCACAGGGTGGCCTGCAAATGTCGGCCAGAGCTCCACTCTGCCGAATGAGATGTATTTATTGTACACATAGACCAATCAACTGGGAATATTATTGCTGAAACAAGGTCATTTGAGTCTCCCATCTATTACAGAATTCTGGCATTTACATTTTAATAACAGTTTTACCTCCCTTTCATGTTTTACATGTGCAGATGGATTTGACACATGCATACCAACTGCTTTTTTGAGAATGTAGGTTTTTGGGTTTTTTTTTATTTTTCAAACAAGAAAGCTGTTCTATGAAATCTAATGCATGAGTTGTCTGTCCTCCAACTTCATCAGTGCCAAGTTTCCAAGCAAGAGCCATCAGGAAGCTTTCAACCATATATATTCAAGACAGAGCTTTTACATATGAAATGAAACAAAAATCCTACTGATGCCCCAGAACCAGCAGGGAGAGGTGGGTTTGCAGGCATGGCTGACAGCCCTGACATCAGTAGAACCTGGCTGATTAGCATGGATGTGAGAAAGCCTGAAGTCTGAACTGCAGCTGTGCAGCAGGACTGAGGCGAGGACAGCAGTCCTAGCGAGAGCACTCTGAGCTTCCTTTAATTGTATACCCTTGAGTAACTCAGAAGCAGAGACTAGTTATACTGGCTAGGCACAGACCCATCCCAGTGGTCCTTCTCAAAAAACAGATCTCATCAGAGACCTCCCAACAAGTGCTTCTAGCACTTTGGCGTCTGAACCCAGAAACTACTGTTTTCAGTTATTGTCTTACCTCAACAAATACAGCAATTCACAGAGGACAAGAGGATTTGCAAAACCAACCTCAGGTCTTACAAAATGAACTTAGCAGTCCACATTAGAAAAATCCTCTGCAACCTTGCATAAACGCGCCTTCAGGCTGGCACTCAAATTGCACTGAGCTGATCTCATGCTTTTTGATCCTGGGAGAACAGAGAGAGGAAAGTGCATGGGAAATATGGGGGGTTTTGTAGTTATATCAGTGCTCTGGAGAGCTTACTCAGAATCCATTATTAATGTTCAGATGACGGTTTGGACAGCTAACAGCATTGAGCCAAGGATGCAGACGTGGCTTTCTGCAGAGAAAAGTACACCAAACACTGGAGGTCTGAGCACCCAAAGTCTCAGACTGAAAATATGGAAGGAACGGTGTTTTGGAGGCATTGCATGACCCCACTTCACAAACAGGAGTCAAGAAAATAAAGAGGAAAATACATTTTTCTTTTCTTTTGATCTACTGCTAGTAGACTACTAGACTGAATTCATGCTGCTGGTTATGTCATATCATCTTTTTCCCATTCCTACACCTTTTATGTGCAAGCAGGCCTATTAGCTCACCTCAAACATATCTCAGAGACATCCCAGCTTTTTCTGCACAGCTGAGACACAATATTTCCAAAGTAAGAAGCTGCTAGGGCGTATAAAACAGGTCAAAATAGTAAGACAAAAATACTTAAGTGGCAGAAATTCCCTGGTTAGAGTCGCTGCTGGGTCTTATTATAGCCTCCATGTCTTGAGAGTTCTGTATTATCATATTTTGTAGAATATTGAATTAAAGGTGTCATCAGGAGAAACAGTGAGGAAAATGAGGATAACATCAGAAAAAAAGAAAAGCAGGTAAGTTATCAGAGAACTTAGCAAGTTTCAGATTTAAAACATTTGGCTTAATTTCTCCTGCTCTCCAGACTCACAGGTCCGAAACAGAGACTCTGGTAATCAGCCAGTGAATGTACACCTTTGGACAACTGTACACAGCTGGCAATTCTCATAATAGTACACTTCTAAAATCAATATTTTAAAAGTTTTCTACTCTTAATTGTCCATATCATCACCCACTATAACAAGGGCACTTTGCAAATATTTTTCAGAAGGAACCTGCTTCATAGACCTCTGGCTGGAGATAGTCTATACTGAACACTGACATCTTCGGATGTGAAAAACACTGCTGTACTAGCAAGGCCTATGCAAAAAACTTAGTGTTCCTTCTGAATCTGCTCCATCTAGCACCACATGCAGCTATGAGCACTTGATCCATCCGAGTATCTGACATGAGCTCACAAAGAGCAGGAAAAGATTTGCACAAATATTTGATTGTTAGGTTCTCCAGAAAAAGACGAAAAAATATTTGAAAAAAACTTAGCTCCAAATTTATCCAAGACATATTTTTTTCAGTCTTCACAGTGAAAATGCATGAGATGGAAAAAGTCTGATTCAGCTCCAGCGCAACACAGAAGTCATCCCGCCTACCACAGAACAGTGAAAGGGGTTTTTGACTCCTTGCGGCCATCTCATTGGAATGAAATGGGTAGCCATGATGTATCTGTAACCACTACTTTTGATGGTTAAAAAAAGCTAATTAGAACTTCTGAAACAATGAGACATCCAATTTTTCAAATATGATTCATCCTGTGTCTGAACTAGTCTCCTGAGGGTCATTTTCATAGTAAATTAATCTTTCTAATGTCAGACTTAAATTATCAGCAGTGACACCATGACCACAGTGTCAGCAGCAACGATGACCTTGCTACAGATAGGCGTGGTAGTGACACTGATGATATTGAGTCTGACAATACAAAAAATTAGCTTAAAATTAAAATAACTCTGATGACATCAAACACAACAGAGGCTCATTCAGACCCTGACCATGTCTGCCTCTAGCCACAAGCTCTGTTGCTTCATTTTTCCCATCTGAAAATGACGGGGCTAGCACCACTAACCTTCTCTGTACAGTGCTTGAGAGATGCTGTTGAAAAGTGCTAGACACCTAGACAAAAGCCACCTATTCTTGCTGCTCCTAGCCAATGGAGAGGCAAGAGCTGCAGCACCTATTGCTAGGATCTTTCAGAGAGGGAGGCGAAGTACGAGTAGCTAACTAGCTGATACATCCCTGTTGGACATGCATTTATCACATTGCCTTCTAGTGACTCCGCCATGGAGGAGACAGGCCTTAACACTGCTATAATTAAACAAGATTATCTTTTAGTTTGACTTTAAGCACTGAGCATCACAGTAGAAGTTCCTGAGCTATGTTCAGCTGTGAAATTCTAAGAACTCACAATGTGCACTGGGAGTAAGCTAAATAAAATATATCAAGTAACTGTTCTAACTATTCAACAGCCTTTGCCTTGGAGGCCACAGTTCCCTTTTATGGAGTTTTAAGCCATTCACTGAATACATCCTGGAAGTAATATTGTCTGATGCCTGTTTGCAAACAAGTCAGATAATATTTCATATTTTTCTTGGCAAGATGAACTTCAGAATTGGGTTCTAGCAAATATACTCTGGGATCATTTTATATGCCATCAAAATTCTACATTTGACCAAATTTTTCTTTTTTGGCAGGCACTCTTGCCAGGAAATTCATTAGCCAGGATTTGCAAAAAGTGAAGGAAAAAAATCAATATTAGCACAGGCAGAGCAAATTCATTTGCTGATTAATGCAGGTATTGCTTGTATTTTCTTTTACAGTGTCAGTTATCATTGGCAATATACAGGATGCAGCAACTGTTTAACCACATAACCTTTAGCATCACTTACAAACCAGGCTTAAATCATGGCCAGGCTGCAAGGTTCATTAAGCCTGGAGAGGCATTTTGCTGAAGTATCCAATAGTTACACTCATTAAAAAAATATGACAGTTAGAAATAAGACGTGAGTTTTTTCCTTACGCATTTCCCATTTGACTGGCAAGCCGGATCTCCCCTTCTGCCCCAGTACCTACCGCTCCCCACAGGTGCCAGCACAGCCTCCCTTTGGCTCTCATGCATGTGCCTCGGCCAGAGAGGTGGGGCCTCCCCAGGGCAGCTCAGCATGCCCCTGAGCTCCTGTTTCACCTGCTCAGAGTCACCCGTGCTCCACCACGAGCACAGTCTGCAGCCCCACTTTCAGCACCGTGTCCTAGGGAGGGGCAATACTCCTCTCAGTCTGTAAGCACAGCGTTATAAACCCAGCAAGTCAGTGAGTAGACAAGGGTGTTGCGGGGTTGGAGGGCACATGATCCGAGCAGTTCCCATGCTGAGTGTTCGTCTAACAGGTACCCGCTGATGAGGTCAGGAATAGCGCGTCAGGACTCCCTCCTCCAGCAGCCAACTGGTCTGAAAAGGCAATGCCACAAAGAGAGGGGAACATAAGCACCACAGTCACACATGCAGAAATATTTCTGATACCATACTAAGCAGTGGAAACTTCAGAAACTTCTTCCTGGCAACAAATGTCCTGCGGACAAAACATGAGCAAACTCAGCATCTCCCTTCACTGATGTGCTCATCTTCAAGAATTCACTTGGCAAAAGCTAAACTAAATTAACAAAAGTTATGAATCTAGAGCAGATTCCTTAAATGTCCTGGTTTCAGCTGGGATAGAGTTAAATTTCTTTGTGGTACTTAGTATGGGGCTGTGTTTTGGATTTTTGCTGGAAACAGTGGTGATAACGTGGAGATGTTTTAGTTCTTACTAAGTAGCACTTACACTGGTCAAGGACTTTTTCAGCTCCCCGTGCTCTGCCGGGTGCACAAAAGACTGGGAGGGGGCACAGCCAGGACAGCTGACCCCAACTGACCAAAGGGATATTCCATACCATAGGATGTGATGCTCAGTATATAAAGCTGGGGGAAGGAGGAAGGGGGGGGATGTTTGGAGTGATGGCGTTTGTCTTCCCAAGTAAACATTACGCGTGATGGAGCCCTGCTTTCCTGGAGACAGCTGCACACCTGCCTGCCCATGGGAAGTGGTGAATGAATTCCATGCTTTGCTTTGCTTCCGCGCGCAGCTTTTGTTTTACCTATTAAACTGTCTTTATCTCAAACCATGAGTTGCCTCACTTTTACTCTTCCGATTCTCTCCCCCATCCCACCAGGGGGGAGTGAGCGAGCAGCTGCGTGGTGCTTGTTGCTGACTGGGGCTAAACCATGACACTTTGTGTGGACACTTTTATTCAGAAATAAAATTCCCTTGATTTCCATGGCTGTGGACAATGGGCTTCTCTTGGATTCAGTTTTCAAGCAAACCCCACAGCTCCCTGAAACAGGGACTGAAAAACAGCTGACTGAGTTGAAGAAAAAACACATTAGTTATACCTAGGCAAGTTTACGCAATAAGTAATATACCTTAACTGTTAATTTGGACACTTTCCCTCAGTACCCCACCCAGAGAGATGATTAATACCAAAAGGCTGTCTGGCTTTTGGTAGGAAACGGATAAACCTATAGATAAGCATTTTGTAAGCTTCAGGAAAGCTCAGCAATTTACATTTTGTTATTTTAAAAAACCCTCCCAGACACACAATTTAACACTGCATTCATAAATCTTACACGCAATTAAGAGGCATATTCAAATCCTGTAGATTAAAAGTGAGTCTACAAAGTACAGCGCTAAGTCATGCTGCCTCGGTAGCACTGAGCACCATTTTGGTAGGAAAAAAACATATGCCATCTACGCTGCTTTAATTGTCCCAGTTGTACTAACAATTTAAGAAACATTTTAAGTGCTTGAAGCTGAGTGACTCACACACGCACGGGCAGTGGGTGATCGCACAGAGGCCAGGCGAGGGGCCATCCCCGCCCCAGAGGGCTGGTGCTGGTGGGGCACTGGCCCCGGGAGCTGATGAAATCACAGTGTTATGCAGACCCCAAGAGAGAAAAGTGAGCAATCTGCCAGAGAGATGCCAGTTGTTACAGCAAAGCCGTTTCGGTAGGCAGCAACTGGAGCTGTGCTGCATGCCCAGCAGCGTTACCAGTGCTGCCTTCTCCTTCCCCTTGGCCACCCCAGCTGCCCAGAGAGCTCCACCTGCAGCACTGCCATGGGCTTAGGGACGAGCCAAGGGTGCCAGGCAGGGCCCTGCCAGGGGTCCCAGGCAGCTCCGAGCTGCCGAGGGGAGGGATGAAGGGAGGGCACCGGTTTCCCCACAGCCCCCAGGTGTTGCTGGAGCCCTGAGCCAGGGGTGGCCGTCGCGACTGGAGGCCGGCAGCTGCAGGGACCAAGCCCCCAGAGCCACTGGAGCTGCCCAGCCTTGCAGAGCCACCACTCCAGCCAGAGCCACACAGGGTACGCAGGCCTTGCAGTAGCAGCTTCATGATCGAGCGGTGGGTCACCCAAAGCAACACGAAATGAAACAGCATAGCCAGCCCTCCTTCCAACTGGAGACATCCAAACAATTTTGCCAGCCTTCCTCCATGTGTGACTGAACACCCAATGTAATGTTGGAAGCATTCACCACTCCTGAGACAGGCACACACCCAACGGAGCCCAGGAGCCACCCCTGCCATTCAGTAACCACCGTCATCTGATAATTACAAAACAAACTCTGCAACAAAATAAATGAGGTTGGTAATTTGTTATTGTTTCACTGCTTCGTTAAGTGTGCTGAAGATTGTAAATTGGGCGCTGCATTAAAAATGACAGAAACACATTGGATCCTGCACTAAGAGAGTGATTTTACTAAGTTGTTTGTGCATTTCAGCATCTGCAGACAGTAATGGGAAGGATGGAAAACAGCAATGCAGAGATGACAGGAGGTAGCTGCACTGCTAGATAATACATAGAAACATAAATCAGATGGGGAAATGATTACGCAGTCACAATGCGTTTTGGAGCAGGGTCCTGATGGTGGAGGCACGTCAGGAGGAAGAGGCAGAGCAGCGCCAGGTCCCCAGGCAGCCAGCAGCGGGCAGCCTGCAGAGGCTGCATCCCGGTGGGGATCCTGGGGGAGAAACTCTTGAGCCATCCTTGAAACGACGAGTCACCTCTCTGAAGGTACTGTGGTACCATGGACTTGAGGGGCACAAGGAGCACATGAATGGGCAGATATAGTTAGAGAGCCATCATCTGTGCAGGTTCACTGGGGCCAGGGAGCGGATCACCCAGCGCATGCAAAGTGGCAGCAGAAGCACAGCGGAAGCGAATGTAGGAAAAATATCTTGGCACACTGGGAGGATGCTGGGCCTGAAAAGAGCGACGCAAGCCGTCACAATCAAGTGAGCCTGGAAAGTAATAACAGAGGAGCTGCCTGTCTGAAACAAAAAGATTCGTGGCTCCAGACGCTTTTTGTTTATTAAGGTTTGTTCTTCCTAAAGGGCTTTACTTCGGGGTGATCTTGCATATAAGGCAGGATTACCCTCACTTCCTCAATTCTGCCAAGTACAAAGCACTGTTTATGAATTATTGAACTCTTCATTTGCTGTGCGCACTCTGGGTAATGGCAAGCCTGTGTGTTAAGAGGACAACCCGCCGATTATTCAATTTTCATGTGCTTTATTAACATGGCACGTCAAGTATACACACATCAACAGCACACAAAAAAAACCAAAACTGTTTGCTTTAGACTCAAATATTATGCAAAGCAAATAAATTATTACCAAAAGGGTTCCCCCCCCCCCCCCCCATTTGTTAGCAGGATCAATTATTGTGCCACTTAACCTGACTATTTTAATGTTCATCTCCTTCTTGCTCCACATGAAAGCTTTATTACCAGCACTACAGTAATTCAAAAATAAGCTAAAGCCTTAGACTGCTGAAGAGTTTTGGTTTTAGAGCTTAAGTAGAGATGCACAGCAAGAATTACTGAATTGGAAGAACATTGGCCTGTATTGTGCCTGCTGTTGAATACACCTCCAATACTGTTGCAGGGAACAAATTAAACAGCCCCAGTTTTAATTAAAGGTGAAATTATGGGTATAGCTCTTCTGATGCCAGCATGAAACAGAGAAGCTCAGCAGTTATACATGTCCCTTAGAACTGGGCAGGCAACTTGATAAAATGCTCTATTTTTTGTTTGCATTTGCCTCTATCAGTCACACACATCTGAATGGGTAGCAGAAAATATGGCCAAATCTAATTTCTTCCCAGATATCAAACAGAATATTTCACGCACTCGTTGCGTTATTTCCTCAGCAAGAAGCTAGACTGCATTGAAGACACCTACTGCAGCTACACTGCAGCAATAATGTGTGGCTTATAAAAAACACCAATTAACAGGCTTCACTGAGACCACTCCGCTAGCTGCTTCTAGGTGTCCATACAGACTGAACAATCAGGGGCTATGTTTTATTATCAGATATAGTTTGATAATTAAACAAATCGGAGATCAGCAGCTCTTTGAAAACACTGGTTTGGAATGGCCACTACAGCTTGGTTCCACATAAGAAACCTCATGCAAGAACTTCAAGAAATTCATTAAAGTAGCATCAAAATTTCAATATGAATTCATGACTTTCTTGCTGTTCTTTGATTCTCTTATAGACCTGATTCTTCTATACATTTAAACAGGTGTTTAACAAAGTGCATTCAAGGCAAATAATCAGGACGATAGTGAAGGACACAACTAATTTTTGACATGTAGAAACACTGTCGACATACAGGGGATTGCTCATGTATGTAATGTTAATTGCGCGTGTAGGAACCCTGCTGGATCTGAGTCGATACACTGAATCCCAGCTCTACGAATTAGGTCTGTGCCTAAGAATGCTTCTCAAATAGGCTGTGCTTTAGGAACTGCCTAAGTCTAATGAGGTACTGCAGGCTTTGCTGAAATAAGGCCTACATAAAATGGATGAAAACATTTTTTAAATTTTGAAAGGGAAATGTATTAAACAAGATATATAAAGATGTCACAAGGTGTTAGTAAAACTATTCATACAAAATAAAATTATTCAGTATACTTATTCGATCACACTTTGTCAGTTATCTGTCTCTACATATGTAGAAGAGAAAGATCTACTTCTATTTGTTAGATGCTTAGCTTTTTGAAAGAGTAACATAATAAGTGAATTGATAAGTAATGAAAGCATTAACTGTCATATAAAGATTATGACTCTGGTGCTTGGTAGTGCAATTAAATTTAATGTTTGTTTCTCTGTCTCTGTGAATAATGATAAGATTTCCCTTGTGAGTATCTAAGCAGCTGACTGATAACATTAGGACAACTGCTCTGGGTAGCCAATGCAATTCATTACTAACCATGTCATTAAAACTAAGTTTTGCAATTACCTTAAGTAACCTGAAGTGCTAAGCAAGGAGATAAAATTTAGGTGTGATTACTACACAATAAACATGCATAAAACTATTCCCAAACCAGATCACCCCTAAAAAAAAAGAAAAATAAGAACTCGGTTGAATAAAGCTGAGATGTAAAGATGCATTCATTTTCTTGTTTTGTTTTCTGTGATGGCCCTGTAATACAGGTATGATTACATTCAGAGACAGGAATTTATAGTTCTCATTTCTGGATAAAACAGCCAGGAAGGCATTCATAACAACTGAAGATGAATCAAAATCAGAAATGCTTTCTGAAAAAAGGGTAATTGAGAAACAGAAAACTTGACACTTAAAGCAAACGGTTCTTGAGGGAGAGACATTATTTCTGAAATATGTTGACTGTTATCTAATTAAATAGAGGAAAACATTCTGGTGGCTGGACTCCCAGAACCCTAACATCACAGTTGTTCTTCAGGAGTGCTTATTAGCAACAACAGTGGTATTGTTTTAGAGTAATGTGCGTGGTCTTACAGAAGAGCTCAATATTATTCAATAAAATTCACCCTTTTGGAGACGGTAAGCATCTCAGAGGAGAGCAGGATTTGAAGACTTCAGCACTGCATAACTGGCCAAATCATTTAATGTGGATCATTTATCTCGCTCACACTGGAATTTTTGTGGAATACATTACTCACTGTTTTCTCCTATTACTTGACCAACCTCAGTGATGTCTCAGATGTCTAGATGAAAATATCAGTCTTCAGTAATGACAGTAATGATCACCCTCTCCTCTGCTCATACAAACTAAGTTTTGCCATCTCACACAATAATACCGTGACAACCCTGGCTGCAGCTGGTGCTAATGAGAAATTAGTGATGCCCTAACAATAGAAAGAAGCTGAAGAGATTTAAGTCAGGTCAGCTATAATTGCACTGGGCTAATCACCAGGATCCTCCTGCCTGCAAAGTTAGGGTTTCTGTCATGCTTCCTGCATGCCTGTTCCTCTGCCCAATGCCAGCAGGGCTGCTGCTGTATCCAGAAGACACCAAGTCCCAGTGTGCTGGGTGCCTCTGGAAGCCAGACAGCCATAAGGCTGTCCCAGTCTGGTCTTCTGAGTCCAAGTTTCTCATTTTCCTTTCCATTCATTTTCACCATTGTGCGCATCCCTATTTATCCAGGCCTTACAGCAGCAAACCACCCTGTTGTTCAAAACAGAGTTCAGTGCCGCAATGCCTATCAAATTTATTGAACACTTCCTCAATCACCCGAATTCTTAGTGATCCAAACTTATTTAATGTCCCTGGGAGATTCAATTAGTCAAGGTGGTACAATAAATGATATACAGGATGTGACTGATGTTAAATTGACTACAAGATAATTAGATGCTAATATCACCTTTGTGTCAGGATGACATGAATGTCACTATCTAACACATCTGTGTAATTTCTGAGTGACTACAGTGTCACCTTGAAGTGCCTTGTTTAAGGCAGTCTGATGGTGGTAGTGATAACGTGATTGCAATATTGGCCCATGTAGGGTGTGCCGCTTGGGTCTAGGCAGACACTGATCACTGCTGTGGCATAACAACATTTCACCTACAGTCACCAAAAAGCGTACAACCAAAGCAAAACTAGTAACAAAAATGAACTTAAATAACTTTCTTCACTCTCAGCTTAGGTGCCACCTGAACTCCTCCCTCACATGTACTCACACACTTGGAAACGCTGTTTTCTCCACTCTCTGAGGCTTAGATCTGGTAATCCTGAGTTAATGACCACAGTCTGTGAGATACACAGAAGCTAGATGACGAGTAGGCAGACTTTGGTGGCTTTTCTCTTCTTTCCTTTCTCCTCAGCCCTGGAGGAGCACGCTGTCCTATGCCAGCCAGGACATGCGAACGCAGCCCTCAAGGGGTGATCTTGGATGACACCCTGCGTTCCTCCTGGTGCACGTCATCGTCCTAAGTGCTGGATCAGGAGGGAGCTTGCGCCAAGGCGCTCAGGGGTGGACTTAGGATCCACTGCTCCATGCCACCTCATGGCTCTGCAGACCTGGCCACCTGCTAATGCTAGTGTGTCAGCAACACGCAAGACACCAGTAGAGGAGCTGGGGGGAAAGAATTAGGAAACAATTCCTCTGAATGGACTACTTTAGAAGAATTATTTCAGAGAAGTTGTGGAAATCCTCATTTTTGGGGAGTTTGAAGCAGAATATTTTTCATCAAGAAATTGAAGGGGGGGGCAGGGAGAAGAGAGAGGGAAGCTACTCAAGGACCATCGTGTCACATTGAATATTTTGATGGATCAACAAAAACAGAACTGCTTTTCACAAAAATGCACTTAGCATTTCCCTCCTGTCCCCTCCTGCTGCCCACCTCCTCCTGTGCGGACCAGTCTCCCTCCTCCCCCTTGTCCAGCCCCTTCTCCCCAGCCTTGCCAGAGAGAGGCCTGCAGGAATATCATTGGATGGACACATTTTAGTCCCCAGACAGGCGAGGACATAAAGCCTGGCCTTGAACATATTAATTAATGTGTAACTAAAGAATGAGGGCACAATCTGGAATATTTTCCTACAATGCCTAATTAAAAGCCAAACAAGCACTGAAACAGAGCGTGCCATACCTATAAAAAAAAAAAAAATCACAATGATTTATGTTGAAATATTAAGAACGAAATAAGAAACTGCACTACTTGATGCAGCCAGGTCTATGCAACTCTGCCTCTGAGGTTTGTTTTCTGAGCTGCCTCCCAGGCCAGGCCAGACACCTGGATGTTTTCCAGGGTATATTTTTGTGACAGTTCCTCCCACTGGAGCCCTCCTCCCACTCACACCCGCAGGTCTCTCTCCGTCAGCCGCAGCCACTCCACAGGAGCTCAAATACAGGTCCTGGCCAGGAGGGAAACAGGGAAAGCCCAGACAGCAAAACAAACTTGGTGTGATGGAGGAGAGGTTGTTCACAAGGAATTCCGCGCCGTTGGGAAGAAATTCATGTGGATAGTTACATCTCTGACTCCTCAGTGTCAGGGAAGTGTTTGTGACAAAAGAAAGGGCTCCGTGTTTAAACACAGTAATAAAAACCTTCCAATGCCCTCTGCAGCGTCAGGACCAAGCACTGGCTTCCGTTCCAGGCGATATAATGAGAGGGTAAATGAGAGTTCAGCACCCACCACACGTACATCTCTTCTGCTTTTATGAGATCTGATATGTAAAAACTGTTCTCTTCTGTACCACAAAACAGAATTTATTTTAATCTCAGTTGGATCTTATCAGACATGCTGTACCTATCAGCTCTTTAACACAAAAATCAAAGAAAACACTCAAAATAAAAGGAAACTGATATAAAATGAAAGAGGAAGAGGCTATCTCTAAAAATATTATGAACTTTAAATGCACAAATATATTTCAGAACCCCCCATTTTTTAAAAAAAGTTCTTGCAGCCAGATGTCCAATTTAGAACAAAGATGATCAGCAGTAGCCGCATTGCCTACAATAAAGCTATTCCTACCTATCCTGGCCTTGAATTTAATTGAGAAGTCAATATTGGCCTTTGCATTTTAATTATACTCTGAAAACTTTCTTAGTTAGGGGGCATTTCAAAAAGCAGACAATCTAGGTCCTAATAAATACATTTGCCTGTGGTTTGTGAGATCCAGGCACGTACATCTGAAGCTTAAATGCCTTGTACTGGGAACTCTACGGAAAACTTGATATTGAAAGTTAAGCTTAAGAGGCACCAAATAATTGAACACTAACTAGCAAGAAAAGTAATCTTTTTTTGGGTTGTTAATTTTTTTAAGCTGTGCCACACAGGTAGCCAGGTTGTGCCTGGGCTTTACGGAGCCTGGCCAGGACAACCCAGAGTCACAGGCAGGGCAGCACGCAGGGTGGCCAGCCCTGCCCCAGGGAGGCGAGGGGACCATCTGGCAGGGATGAGCACCCAGGGCCACATCAGGGCCTGCGGAGCTGAGCTGCCACCAGCCACTCCCACCAAGGTCCTGGGAAACAAAAAATGGCCAGATTGTCCACATCTGCCAGCTTTTGTTTAAACACCCACAACACTGAGGGACATGTCCTGTGCCGGTAAACAATATTTATATATGCAAGTGACCGGTTAGGTGTATAATTGCCCCTTTATATTCATTCTCAGTTGGAGCTTTTGAGTGCTGGGCATGTTCAGAGGCTTGACACTAAAACATGCAGAGCAGTGCATTAAGGCATCAAAAGGGTAACTTAAAAGTCATTGCCATGGCTACGTGACAACATATTTTGCAGTATAATATGTTCTATGAAATATGTATGATCCGATTTAATATATGCCATTTGTTTTTAGCATTTCATTTCTGATAATAGCCTTTTAATGATAATCATGGTCTTTTAATGATTGTAATAATTAGACTCTTATAAATCAACATGTTTTATGTTAAATATGCTGAAATTCTTTAAAAATATTTATTTTTCCCTGCACTTTGGAAGCTGCTTTGCTCTTTTGCAGTGTCTGGAATCTGTTTAGAGCCACATTCAAAAGTCTTCCCGGAGCCTCATTTCCTTCCCCAGCTGTGAAGGGCTCCTCATACCTATTTCTTCTTCCCTTAAGGATGTGATAAAGAGACCAAAATCAAGCATCTATTGTTTGCATCTAAAATGCCATCGATCACATTCTTCATCTTTTTATTAACCAGAAACCACTACAGGACTAAACCTTGGCAATGAACTTGTAAACAAAGGGCTCAGAATAACACCACCACCACACTTAAGATATACTGTATCCAGCCAGCTAAAGACATTGCCTGGTCTCAGGTGTCAATACAACCAATATTTCTTTATAGACTTCACTTTTTTTCTTTCAGAGCTAATATTAGACAGCTAAGTAGCTTACAACTTCACCATTCTTTGAAAAACCCACATCCTTTCAGTCTTTCTTGTTAAAAAATATTGACAGCTTTCAGTAAGGTAATACATCCAGAAGGCAAATCTCATAATTCATTTGATCTTGCGGTGTCCCATATTACACAGGAAGGTTTAATTATACATCTAACAGTTACTCACCCATTTTGACAGAGTTTCATTAGACTTTTATTAAAGACAGGGCTAGGAAAAGAGAGAATTATTTGTAATTCTTTTTACTTTTTCCTTTTTTAAAGGGAAAAGTAGCTGCTGTGGAAGTGTTTCCATATGTCTTGCCAGTGGCCACCAATACAGACCAGACAGATCTCTGTTGGTCATGCAAGAGTAAGATGAATATTTTTTATTTTTCAAATAAATAGGAGATCCACCAAAAAGTTTGAAGCGGGCTTGACTGAGACTGTGCATAGATTTGGGTCACATTCAGGGTCTAATTTCATCAGACAATAAATATACCAGCATTTGCTTGGGCTGAGGTCACTTCCTACCCACCCAGCTTCCTATCTGTTTTTGAAAGCAGGTGCCTGATTATCTTAAAGATTTCCATCCTTCTTTCAAGGTTACTTTGGCTTAGCCAAGAGATTCCAGACCTTTGGGGAAAACCTAGACAAATAGAGCTTATCACTGTTTAAATCTCATTTCCTCAGGAACCCAGTTTACAGAAAAGAATGCATAGAGTCATTCTCCTGAACCCCAGGTTCTTAAAGAAGTGCCTTCACACACCACAAAGGTTGCTGAGCTGCAACTCAGACTGTGCCTCAGCAAGCCTTGTATCAACAGGTTCAACATCTGTCTGGATTTGTGGGAAAAGCACAGGACCTTCTGGTGTGGGCTTCAACTGTGAGTGGGGCACACTGGAAACCACTTAAAAGGGGAAAAGATAAGCCACATTATCCCATTGCTTGGCTGGATGACTGCCTAAAACCCCATGTAGTGAACAACTAGCAGGAGGGATCCTACCACAGCTTGTGCTGCAGACATGGAGCAGCTGACACACTGAGCCCATGGCAATGTGCAGACTGCACACTGAAGCTGAGGCCCTGCAGCAGCATCCCTTGGAGATGCAGATAAAACCTACATAAACTCCCACTCTCAAGCTGTTGCTTCCTATGCTGAGGCAGCAAATGTGAGGGCAGCATTGCTCCACAGCAAGCTGGGGGGCAATTAATGAGCAGTCCTTCGGTTTCCAAGGAGAGGTCTCAACATTTTCTGTAGAAAGAAACAAAGGGACTCTGAAGGGAGAAAAATTAATTTTCAAGGTCCTAGCATGAACCCCAGAATAAATGAATGTCATCAAATGACAGTTTGTCCCATGGCTTTTGTGCCTCTTTCCACTCAAGTTTTGCTTCTGTAGCCTCGTCAAAGCAGCAATTGACTGACTTACCAGCATCAGTTTCTCCTCTCTGCTGCTGCCACCCACTTTCAGCTGTCTTCCACTGCTCACACCCGTTACTGCTTATGGCATTACAAGCTGGCACAGAAGCTGACATAAGCCCTGTCCAGGCTGGCAGGGAGCTAACCCAGCTTTAAGGACAGTTGTATTTGAAACAGACAATACTAAACCCCATCTGAAAGGTGATAGCACTCCCAGTACTATATCAGGCCGGGTCTGAGATGAACACACATCACATACATCAGAGCTCAGCTGCAGCCCTGTGAAACATTGCAACACAACTGTCCAGTAACACAGTCTGACCATAAGCAACCAGCATAGTTTTAAATCCCATTACGCCAAGTAGTCCAAGCACTGGGACAGCTTTATCCGGGTGATGGCTCAACCGCCAAGCAGACAGCACTGCTGGAGCAGTATTTTCTCAGATGTTTTTTGGCAGTGTGAACACAGTGCTTCTGGAAAGGTGCAGAAGAAGAGGTAAGCTACCTGCTGCTGGCTAATGACAACGCCTGAGAAATCAGTGTCTCTCAAGAGGACAATGAGCTCTGCAGCTCTTTGTGCGTAGACGGAGGATGCAGCACTTCACACACCGCTGTGACTGGTGCAGCAGCACTTGCCTGTGCCCCCAGCATGGCCGGATCCTGTCCTGCATACCCACAACAGTAGGATGACTGAAAGACAGAAGAAGCATCTCTGCCTGGCCTGAAAATGGCATATTTAGTAGATGTATGAAGCCATTATAACGAATCCACAGATATTTTAACATTTTCAGTGACGAAAAACCTCAATTTAAGCAATAATTATAGTAGATCCCCTCTCTATAGTAACAATGGAAAGAGAACATTATCACCACCGCTTGTGGCAACAACTTGAACAAAAACAGGTTAGAGGGGAAAGAAATAATTAGAATGAGACATGCATGCCTGACTCTGAAAGAAAGATTGTTTATGCCTAATACATTAGAGAAATTGCTCAAGAAGAGTTCAGCGAGAACCTGGCTTATCTGTCATGTACAGTACATGCATGCTGGTTCCACAGGCTGAAGAAGCCCAACGGGTACGAACCTACTCCGGCAGCCAGCAGGAGTCCTGACAGCATGAGGGCGACATCCCCTACAGACAGGTATGCAAAATACACCTCACAGCTTTATCTTTAAGAGACTCTTGGGAAAAATAGAGATATAGAGGAGCAAGAGCATCATCCAGCACTCCATCTGCCTCAGGAGGATTGTTCCATGCTGCTCCCTATTGTGAACAGTAATGAAAGGCAGCTTGGCTTACCAGGAGCCAGACCACGTGTCCTGCACATTTGCACTGCCTGTGGGCACACCAAATCACTCAACACAGACTTTTTAGCGCTGTAATGGACCACTCGCTTCATTCTGTTAATATGGAGGTAAGTGGGCAGGACATGCCGTAACGCTTGGGGCTCCTTCCAAGTAGGCTCATTGTTGCGTTAATGGTAAGAGTCTGAGGAGTGGCTAGGGGGAGACCCTACCATTGAGTCATGAGGTTCAGACAGGACCCCCTTGCTTTCTAAACTCCTTCTCAGAAAGGAGTCTAGGTGCGGCTAAGTCCAGTCTTAGTTTCAGACTTGGTCAACGGTTTATTTTCTAAGGGTTGTAGAAGTAACCACTCATCAGAGTATTTTTTGTTAGTAACTAATTTGCCATATGCCCCAGCTGGTGGCGTTCAAGGAGAATGATCATGGCTAGATTAATGAATAGTACAATTTATTAAAGCAACAGATACACAGGTTCTTTGAATTACCGGTGATAAGATTGCTGGATACAATACACACAAATACTAAGAAGATGAGTAACACTGCAAGGCTACAAATGCATTAAGCAAATATGAAGCATTGGAGCTATAGAGAGGTTTCTAAATTCTCCCAGGGAAACAGATGGTATACCCAGATGTTTTGATCTTACCCAAAGGCGTCCAAGTGCGGGTGGAAGGAGGCTCAACCTGTCGACTGGTCCCAGAAGTCAGAGTGGTACGTGACAGTATCTTCCCCAACACCCTCTTTCTCTTCACACATTTTATACTATACTTTACCTTTCAGGTGGAGCTTGAGTGACTCTAGTCATACATACCTTTATTATGATTGGTGTAGAATTACCTCGCTTTACTTTTAAAAGCATAGACTAGAAGAAATTCAAAGTGCATGCCCAGTGAGGGGTGGTTGCACCTTAGAGACAGGTAACTTTTGGGATGGAGGTGTGTTTTAGTATTATAATGATATTATAATGAGCAAAGTCCACCAAAAGGACAGCGTGTTGTCAAAAGTATGATGGACTGATGGCCCAGGGTGGCAAATATGCAGCGTGCCAGCTCCATGGTACCTCGAGTTCCCATTTATCACAAAGCCTGGCCGCGATGCCTCTACACCGCTCCACCCTCCAGACAACTCCTCTTAGAGTCAGTACGCCAAGTTTTCCTGGCATTGCTGACATCTATGGTTACTCGGGAACTTCCATGGAATGGATTCCTCACATAGTAGCTGCACTTCACCCTGACAGCTTCTTCAATGCTGTTCCTTTTCTAAAAACATAAGCTTAATTTCTAAGTCACATCCAGCAATTATTCCACAGTCATCCAGACCCCACCAGGAAGGCCTCAAACAGGGGAAAAGGCAGTTAGTGTGCATGTGTGCATAGGTATGCATACCTATATATATGTATGTATATATAATATATTATCATAGGATCATAGAATGATTTGGGTTGGAAGCAACCTTAAAGATCATCTAGTTGCAACCCCCCTGCCACAGGCAAGGGACACCTTCCACTAGATTAGGTTGCTCAAAGCCTCATCCAACCTGATCTTTAACACCTCCAGGGATGGGGCAGCCACAGCTTCTCTGGGCAACCTGTTCCAGTACCTCACCATCCTCAGTTATGTATTTGTTTAAGTGTGCATTCATAAGTTTCACATGAGATTTCTCAAAGCACCTCCAGTCAGCAGGGAACCCTCCTACCCACCCCAAGCCATACCCAAGTGTGGATGAAGATGAAAAAAACTTAATTTCATTGGCTGGTCTTTGGTAGCACCTGTGGTACCCGCATTCCATGTATGCCTGAAGCCAGCATGGAAGGAACAGATGACTCAATGGCACAGTTCACTGCCACCCCGCTTCAAGTGTCTTGGTCTGAAGTTCCTGCTTTAGTAGTCTCAAATTCAGTAAGTGGATTAAAAAAAAAAAAAAAACACACAAAAGAAAACCAGAATTCTCTTCTTAATATGCAAAGGAGCCAAAAGCCTCTAGAACCCCAGCTGGGTTAAACACCATGACTCTTTTTATTAAAAAAAACCAACAAAACAACCCAAAAAAACCCACTATTGTAGACATTTACTGGTCTAAGTGCTAGTGAAAACTTGTAACACTGAGAAATGTCATGAAAATGTTATGATTTGTCTGGGCTGTGCTGCTCACAGAATCCCAATATTTTAGGAACAAATGTGAGTTCATGGAAATTGAATACAGAAATGCAGGTTATATCACCTAAAACCACTCCCCCTTGTGCAGAGTTCATCATTTGTGTCTGCCAGGTGTTCTCCAATTCAATAATAAATACACAGAGGAAATGGCTATGGATAACAAACCAGACTCAAACGCAGGACGTCAACCCCCTGGTTCTCCTGAAGACTTGGGAAGTTACTCCGACTCCTGCACTGCAGGCACAGCCCAGCCTTCTCTAAGGGGAAACATTTATTGCTTGCAGAAGAGCCAGGATGCCCCGGGGCTTCGCTCCCCACTCATCTGCAGGGGATGACAATACTTCCCTGGTTCGCACAAGAAGTACACAGCATTCTGCAGAAACAGAGCACTGCTTTTTGTCAGAGGCTATTTTTTTTGTTTATATACTCAGTGGTGCATAGCATAGGGTTGTTGGGTTGTTTTTTTTTTAATAGGAGAAAACAAAAAAAAAGGGACTCATCTAGTTCTCTGGGTATCTGCCAAAAGCTATAAAATAAAACCAAACAATAAAGACACAAGCTGCTTCTAACTCCCCAGGCCAGGTATTAACCAGCCACAGTATATCAACCCTAACCATTGCATCCTGCCAACACAAACATTTGTCCCTGCCTTGTTTCTCCATCCTCTCAAAATCTGAGCAATCTCATATGTCCTGTGAGCACTTCTCCAGGGTCAAGGAAGGTGAAGTATTTTGGAGCAATGAGTACAGGCAGGCCTGTAATGCGCAGGAGAACAAGGTGGTTTCTCTAGTGAACAGATCGCATATGACTTTATGTAAAAGCACTGCCTGAGAAGAGGGGTGATGCACCCAGTCGGCTTCCATTGCCCTGGCAAGACAAACTCAGGCTGGGCTTGTGTTGGGACAGTGGGGAAGGACAGGGCTGAACTTACACATACGGCATTTTATCAGATGAAGGAGGTGACCTTGCTCCAAGAGCCGTGCCGTCGCCTGAAAGGTCTGGCGGCAGCTTCCCATCAGCAACGTGCCAGACAACAGCAGGTGCAGCACCAGTTTGGACACCCATGCCCCGTCCAACACGAGTGACCTCTGGTATCAGCACGGGCTTATATAAAATCAAGTACAAATCTTGGTATCTAGGTAGCCTTCCTGTAGCCTCAGAAGTCAGGGTCACTAACAGGCAACAGTGTGAAGTGTGTTTTTTTGAAGGATCCTCTCATAAAAGAAGCTGACAACCCACCCACGCTGCAGGCAGCACTGACCACCCCCAAAAGCAGAATAAAAGCTCTCTTCTTTCCTTCCGAGGGGAAAAAGTCCCCAAAAGACATTAGTGCAACTGGTAGCAGAATAATGTATTTATAATAAATAAGAGTAACAGAAACAAAAGCCATGTATTAAAGAAAAAAAGTACAGTACTGAAAAGGGAAAAGGAAAGTGCTGGCAATAAACAGAAAATAAATATTGAAACTACTGCCAAGAGCAGTACAAAATAATCATTCATGTCTTTGTGCATTACCATCACTTTTCAGGGACTGTATCTAGCGAATGGAAAGCACACAAGATTTTGTTACAAAAACCCTCATTTCCACACAAGCATGAAACTACAAGGCTAGACCTCTATGGGTCCAAGTCCTGCAGCAATGCTGAGAGCTGGCCTTGCTCAGAGTCCCCCCGCGTCGGGCCAAGCAGAGCCCCTTGGCTGAGCCGCAGCCTGCCATAGCGTCTCCCTGCAGCAGGTAATCCACAGCGCTTGGTACAACAACCCGAGAGGTGGGATCCTTGGGTATTTTTTAAATAGCACTGCAACACAGGCTATATTAAAACAACAACAATAAAACCACTAAAAAGAAACGCAAAAAAACAAACCCTTACACAAAATCATATTTCTCAAGGTGCGTTTGATCTTGGGGAACTTGAATCAAACCCTTATTGTAGCATTACTTTTAAGCATAGGCTCATAGACCTTCATTTTCCTGAGGGGAAAAAGCAGCCCCACACCCCTGCCTTTCTCATTTGTGTTTCAGGCCCGAAAATACCCTACAGTCAGAAATAGAGACTTTCTTCCACTTACTGCACACTTCACTGAATTTTCTCTATTGAGCTCCTACAGCGTGCTTCCCAACAGCAATTTCTAAAAGGATTTATTAACATTAAGACCAATAGTTATCAAATATTCGGTGATTATATAAAAAATAGATACTTGTAAATAACATTGTAAAGATTATATTTTGGAATTCTGTAAGCGTTTCCTTCATACTTCCTAAAGATTTTACTTCCTTTTTCTTTTTTTTTTTAATAAAGACTGAATATATGCTGCCATCTACTGGAAAGTATAACTTAAGCAAAATTTAAGTGTTTTTCCCAAAGACACTTAAGAGGGGATCAACTTTACTTCCCTGCAGTTGCTCTGCTTAATTCAAAAGGACTAACTCTGTTGCTTAACATTAAGCATGTAGAAAGACTAGATTTAAAACAGTGAAATAGAAGCTAAAACGATAAGCAAAAAATTACCTAATATTCCTCAATGGTTTGTTTGCCCCACATTAGGAGCAAAACTCACCACAGAAGCTCTTTCGGAATCTTCTGCAAGTTTTTACTTGTCGCTATTGAGGACAAACAGGCAAATTAATTTTTTTCCTGAGCTTTTAGTAAGTTATTAAGTGGGATTCATGCATTACAGTCTGAGCACATTCCTTACAGCCTGCTAACTCTTGAGAAAGGAAACAGAGAACAGCTTCAAAGCACTGCTAGATGCCAAGTATTAATGTTAACTGAATCTCTTCCCTGCTCAGACTGATGCTTCTCACCCTGCTCTTCAAGTCAGCAGAGGATTAGCTCTTGTCCTTCAGCATCCAACTCATCTTCCTTCATCATCGGTGCTGGTGTGCTTGGCCACACCAGCACTCTTCACCAGGCAGGGGGAGGACTGCAGCAAAAACCCCTCGGCCCAGGGAAAAGGCAGCATGCCCGCACCGAGGGGAGGGAGCCCCACTGCTCCCCATGGAGCTGGAGCAAGCCCTCAGGCTCAGAGCACCCTTCCGGCACAGCTCCAAACCCAGCCACACATGTACCCTTCACAACACGGCAGTTCAGCTGCAGGAAACACAGTGTATTCTGGCAGCACTTGTCAGGGCTGTTGCTTACAGTACAGGGGAAAATAAACGATTATTATTTCTGCAGGTTTTGGTAGGGCATATCCCAAATGTCCTTTGTCCTTTTAAAGGGAAACCTCTAACACCCTTAACTTGCATTCCTAAATTATGGTCTCTAAAGCCCTGACTGGTGCCTCAGGGGACTCACACTATTATTATTATTATTATTATTATTATTATTATTACTATTACTATTACTGTATTAATGAACCATTGAAAAACAGTTGTTTCTTCATTCTTTGTTTTAGGTTTTGTTCTTTTTTTCCAGGTTAGAAGAGGCTGTAGCTACCAATAAACAGGATACCAGGCAGAAGCAGTGACACAAATGAAAGCTGATGCACAGGAGACTCCTCACTCAGATGAAATTGCAATTGCCTGGTAACTCCTGTTACTTCTGAGACAACTGGGAGGATCTCTCAGGTATACCCAGGAGAGAGCCTGCACTCACCTCAGCTACCCTACAGTGCTAGAAGGATGCCCAGACCTGGAGGACCCACTCAGCCTTTCCTGCTAAGACAATGCAGTTTTTCTGGCACTGGATAAAGGAGAGGCAAAATATTTAACTAGAACTAGAGAACATAATATGGAGGAGAGGAAAGACATGGCAATAAGGTCTAGAAGTGAACATTAAAAAAAGCATGAGGTATTATGTTAGTAAAAAGTGCTTACAGAAATAAGAGCTGTCTATAGATTCATCAGCAAATTCAATATATCTGTTAAAGAATAGCACTGGGGAAGGAATAGAATAATCTCTGTCCAATGAATTTGGGAAGGAAAGAATAGCAGATGAGGTACAAAGATAGAAAAGTATGAAGGGAAGTAAAAGAAGTCTTCCACTTAAATATTCATTACTGGGGAAGCACAGCTAGATGATTACAGAGGTTACTCAGGTAAAAGTATCACTGAAAAAGTTGTTTTGAAGGCATCTGGGAACACTAAGTATACAGGCCAATACGAAGGAGCACCAAAAGACCAGTAAACAGTAAAGTAATCACGACGCCCAACAGGAGAAATGTCGAGGGTCTCAGCTGTGGGGTGCGCAGTGCGAGAGCACTGAGCAGTTTAACTCAACACACAAAGAGATTAGGACCAGTAAAAAGGGAACTTCAAAGCAAGCATTTAGGAACAAATCCTCTTATGCTGAAGAAGAGCAACAGGCAGATAAACAACATGGTCTAATGAAAGCAGGGTCTTGGCAAACATTTGGCCTAACACTCTTTAAAAAGGGAATTATCTTTGCAGCATTGGACAGCTTGAACAAACTAGGCATGATTTAGCTTTAAAATATTGTTACCAGGTAACTTGATTTACTGAGAAGATGAAAACAAACTGTTGTCTGAACAATTCAAGGAAAAATACAACCAAGAAAACTGTCACAAACAAGTAACTATTAACTAGCAAAGTACAGTGATTAATTTTCTCCAAATATGGAGGGTACTGTAGAGCTTAGTCCTTATCAAGCTGTACTTTCCAGTCCCTTTGCTAGTAATGTGAAGGACAACGCAAATCTCACGTAAATCCTGCATGAGAGTGCTGCACTGGAGGAGACAGTGGGTCTGACCCAGAGGAGAAGGCAGTGCCCCCCAGCCTCCTCCCCTACTGCATTAAACTGACTGGGTCTTCCCCTCCCCACCAGACCACTGTGCTCCATGCCCCTTTCCTCTTAGAAAGTACAGACAACACCGCTGTCACCAAACGGTGCTTCTCAGCCAAATAAACTGAAATAACATCCTGCCCTTCATTCAGGGGAGCACTTCAGTGCCAGGTGAAAAGCAGCAAACCTCACCCTGTGTCCTGCGGGCACGTCCGCGTACACACACATTGCTGCCCAAGCCTCCTCCCCCCAGAGGAGCAAACCCTCCCACGCCACAGGCAGCTCACGAACTGCTCCCAGCCTGGCTGCTAGTGGGAACCGCTGCAATCATCATCTCTTGTCCGCCAAGGCGTCAGCACCCGATAGTCTGTCACCACCAGGAGATCAGAGCTGATGACAAGGCCTGAAATGCCAAGGTGACCAGATGCAGGATGCACAGAGGAAAGGTTTTAGTGGCTTATACTATCAAACTGTAGGATCAAAAAAACTGACTTAAGGTTACAACTATTTCTTTTTTACTGAAAATTAACTTTGTCTATCCTTCATGAAGCTGTAACCTACTTCAGTCACAGATAAAGCTACCAAGTGGGATTTAATTTCCAAGTTCACATGGTTAGCAGGTCAGCCTGTGAAGTTAGAAGTAAGTAGGTAACACAAGATTCTCACCCAGCTTCATCCTTGCCCCTCCAAAAGCCACAAATTCTCCTGAGAGCTAGGCGCATTTGCTGAAGCTACATAGCACCACTGTTTCAGATGCAGCTGTAACCTTGGTGAGACATCCTGGTCCTCCCACAGTGTGAGGTGAGTGAGATCAGGTAAAACAGACCATTTCAGGTGAAACCACCTGCTTCCTTTCTGTCGATGAACTGCAACAGTGGTGTCTGCGGTGGAGCAGTTATTGGCACTCGCACCACATGAGCAGCACAGCAAGAGGAAGCATTCACGGAAGACAAGAGGCTGCAATGAACCCTTTGTTCCAGAAAACACGTTATAGGAAGTCCTTATACAAACCTGCACTGCTCTTACCAGCTGACTGACTCATGTTGCTCCAAAGTCCCCATCAGCCAAGCTGCTGCTTGGGTGGAGAAGTCTTATGGGCTAAAAATTCTCCCATGGCCAGCTGGCAAAGGATGCTCCTGTCTGAAGAGGAGACGTGCACTAACGGGCACTCAGAGTCTGACTGCCAGCCCACCCTGATCCCAGCCCACCACCGAGGCAGAAGGGTGGGATGAAAAACAGGATGAAAACGGCATGTCCAGAGCAAAACAAAGCTCACGGTCAGACACACGAGGACACGGGCACTTGTGGTGTCTTCATGGTGCTACCATTGCATCCCAGGGAGGTCAGGAGCTCCTGGCAGAGCTGCACCAGGGCTGGGCAGGCACTGGTGAGGCTGCAGTGACTGTGCTGCACTAGGGAGCTGACTGCGTGCCCAGCTTGCGGCTGGATGTGCTTTGTGGAGCTGGCATGCAAAACTCCTCCGTGAGCACCCAAAGCTGCTGGACCTGCACGGCCCCTGGCCCAAGCTCGACTCCCAGCGCCCCACCAGACTGACATGCCTCGCCTCCTGGCCAGCTTGCCTACACCACAGAAATGGGGAAGGCAGCCCTACTCCTAATCTAATTTTAACGGTATTGCTTAGCTTACATTCACACACACACACACACACACACACACATATATATAGTGAGACTTTCTTGGGGTTTTTCGGTTTTTGGTTTTTTTTCATTTTATAACTGGGATTAATGTATGTTTAATTTAAACATATTGCCCCGTGGGACTCATTAGCAGTTTAACAAAATGCCTTGGTAAAAATAGTCAACAGATAAAAAGACAGAATTTTAAAATATTGTATGCCTACAAAAATAATTGAGATGAATGATGAAGGGTGTCAGAGAACTTCTCGACCACATCAAACAGTGAAAGCACTCTTGGAGATGGGCTATTTAAATATTAAATAAATACCCAGAATTTCTGTAAATGCTGAACAGGAGATATGATGGAATGTTATTTTTCCTAATCTGTTCATACTGTAATTATGGACTCTATACTCCAGATAAAAAGATCATTTATCTTATACTGAGTATTTCAATTGCTTTTTCTCCAATAAATTACAGATATTACTTTCAACTGGTAACTAAGCACAGCAAAGAAGTTTCAGGCACAGCTGATACGCTTGTACAATAGTCAATATTTGTCTAACATAGGAGTTGTAGAAATTATTTTATCTCTATTTTTGTGAAAGCTTTTTCTAGCCAAATTATGTATTGCTAAAATATGAATTTATTCTACCAAGAAAGACTAATTTTAGGGAAAAGGCTACTTACAGGCAATTATTCTGACCTGTATTCCTTTATTTTATAATAATAGCAAAGCATATCAGTTATTTTTCCATTATTTGATCTGGGCCTGAGAGGAGGATTTCTGTAGTGTGCTGGTGGCCAACCATCAGGTGTATTTCCACAGTGACACAGATACACAAATAATTTTTGCAAAATAAACCTAAAGCATAAGTAACTGTATGTATGAAAACAGGGAAACTAATCAAAGTAGAAAAATACATTAATGACAGTTAGCAGCTAGGAAAAAGTTACTGTGTCAGAAGAGGGCAGAGGGAAGGTGAAAATGCATCCCTGGGGAAGGAGCAGGGCCAAGCACTGCACATCCCCAGGCACGTGGGCTCAGCCTCTGCACGACACCTGCAAGGAACTCTAATCAAGGGTTTGATTTATATTTTGCCACCTTAAAAATGTAGGCATTTCCTGCCATTTTTATGCAGTATTAAATATCTAGTTCTAAGAAAAAGGACAGGTAACTGCACAGATTTGCAGTTCTTATTTTATCAACATAGATATTTAATGCCACACCATTCAATCTGAACTACCAGATATTTACTGTTCTGGCTGGGATTACAGAAAATCTGACCTAAATCAGACTACACTGTGGTAGGGGTTTTTTGTTCGTTTGTTTTAGCTGGGCAAATATTAACAGTGGGCCTAGTATTACAGTTCTATAATGAATGCTTTTTCATTCTGTCTATATGACAGCTCAGTTCAAATTATAAAAGTGACATGAAGTTTCAGCATTTCCATAAATATTCAGAATTTGAACACATCTCATCTGAGGCACCAGAGTGACTATGTGTCTTCCACTGGAAACACTGGTTACTGCTTCTCATAGTGCAAATATAGGAAAGCTATTCCTGGTAGGGAAACACAATTTGATAGGATTTGGGTTTAGCTTGATTATGTGGAATACTCATGCTCAGAAATAAATGCTTGTGCTTGGTTTAATTTTTATATTATGCCATAGTACAACACTTAGTGAAGTAATACACCTGTTTAGGGATAAATCTAGTAGTGGGAGAAGCCTGACCAAAGGAGTTTCTCCTCAGAGCTGCAACCTGCGTGCATTCAGAATCATAGCCATTGACATTTGTGACAAAAATAAGCATTTACCGATTTCCTGATTTTACAGCTAGAAAGAGACTATTATAATTATCTAGTCTGACCTTCTAGATAACATAACCAATTTTCATTCTGTGATTCCTATACGAAGCCCATAATTTCTGGCTGACTAATTCAGAGACATTCATCCACTGTGATTCAGTGACTTCAAGTGATCGACCACATCTCTAAGTGAGCTGTTCCTACAGCAAATTGCACTGGCTGTTAAATAACTGCAACTTACTTATTCTCCAGATTTGCCTATAGCATCAGCTTCCAGTCACGGAAGAAATTCTCCACAAAGGTCCTCACAGGCCAGGATCTCATCACCTCCTCACCGTCTCCTGGACAAATGAGACAAACCCAGCTTCTCCCACTAATTCACGTCTCTCTGTAATTGATTTACCTTTTGCAACACCATTATTATTTCTTATCCCACTTAGCCTGAAGAATAAACAGCTTAAGGGGCATGAGCAGCATTCAGTTATGTTCCGTGCATCATTTATTAATTTACTATTCATCACAAGTGAAAATCAAAAGAGCACAGTTGATGGGCTTTGGTGACACAGAGGTCATAATTTGAGGAGTCAGTGGCACAGCTGTAACTTACTTCATCCTACAGAACTTTTACAAACACCACTGAAACAGAGAATGGAAATGCATTATCTCATCTCTCACATCCAACAAACACGGAACTTCACATTTATTTTTAAGTCAATTTTCAGAGCAAACGGCAACTTGTAAAGTGCCTTTGAAAAGAATACTTAAAATGATAAAAGAGCAATTTCTGGGTATAGAGAAAAACTGTATCAGGCAATTTACTTTTACCATTCATTTTAAAAAATTAACCTTTCTGGTTCAAGATCTTATCCTAACTGAACCACGATATATTCCAAAGTACACAGTGACGTGCTTGATTCATTTGGGTTTTTTTGCACCCAAAATGGCTTAAGTTAGGAAACGCTTACGCTTAAAGTTTTGCACCACTAATTTCAATTCAGCATTCAATTTAACAATGCACTGTGCAACACATGAGCAGATTAAAGTGCTTGTGTCTAACCTAAGCAAGATATTACAAGCCAAGTACTTTTGGCAGCAGCATAGAAGAGAATAAATATTCATTATTATTTTCTGCTGTCCAAAGATAAAAAGGAAAGAGTGAGCCACCTGCTTTATTTCTGAGTGAAGCTCCAAGTCTGCAATTTTTGCTTACGGGAAGGGCAGAGTGCAAAGGATCCCTTCCCCCAGCAGCGCTGGAGAGTGGGAGCTTCCACACTGCCACGTGAAATGCGACCCATGCGCAGTACTTCTGGATCCACCCCTTTGTGCACACACTAGTATTTCACCATAGAAGCAAGTACATAACTACAAGAGCTCCTTCAGTCCCAATATCATCTTAATCTTCCAATTTATAAGAGGAGTAGGAAACATTATGTTTCTATTAGGTTTGTATTTTTTATTTTAGAAGAGCTTTTTCTTTACAATACTATAATCAAAACTTTGGTCTATTTGTGAAGCTGAATTTGATTTATCTGTGAATTGGTTTATTCAACAAACAAGTACTTATTGGAAATATCCATCAAGCATACAGATGTATTTAAGTATACAAAAATAACCACCTTTTGTGCAATACACTTGCATTTATGGTATGGATTGTTAAGAGACGTACCTCTCATCCTTAAAATTTTTGACCAACTGCTAGTATTTGTTCATTTGTTCTCTATTTTCCTCAACAGTTCTTTGTCTTTATGGTATCTTCAAATCTCCTCCATCTGTCACGGCTTAACCAAGCCTGTGTTGAAGCAACACATCAAGCACTGAAGTCTTGACCTAATGAACACTCAAACGGTTTTTGTTTCTTTCTTCCAAAGAACCAGGTATGCCTTTGCCTCACATTTTCAGTAATCTTGATCTTTTCGTTTGATGCCATCTCCCAGAATCTGCAGGTTCAAACTCGCTGATGACACTACGCCATGGCTGAAAGTAAAATATCAGTAAGGAACTTCCCTTGAGACAGCACAAGTCCTTACTGTGACTGCCAAGATAAAGTCCAGCACTACTCCCACTGACCCTAAACTCTATAATGTAAGTAAAAATGAATGATTTCCTGAAAGTTTCAGAACTTCCTACAGTAGCTGCTTTTTTAAATAGATTTTTAAAAATCTGCTGGCAATGCAAAATTCACTGCATAAAATTTTATAGGTGTAGAAGATAATAATACAAATTATGTTTCTGCATGTCCATATTTGAAATGTGTTCCTTCTCTACTGGTACAATAGTTCTTCCAGTATTTCCCTTGAAATTATGCATCAGATTTCTGTGAAAATATATATTCCATCTACTATATTCATAGTTAAAATCCAATTTTCCTGTTTTTATAATCCCAATTTAAACCAGAATAAAATAGTGTCTATTTTACTTTATTTACGAGGAAAATTTTCACAGCATGACCATATACAAGACTGAATTATTTTTGCAGGGGATTCTGTTTGCAAAACAAGTGTTCCATTTCTGAGACTGTTATAAAGCCTTGGTTCTCCTTGCATGCTGTAATAAAAAGAAATACAAACAAACTACAGCACTCCAAAAGCTACAACGCATCCTTCTTCTGCCTGATTTTTTGTACCTTCTACTGATAGTACTTTGGAGGTAGTGTGAATAATTAATGAAAGCTAGATTAAAAAGGATTAGCCTTTCCACACTCGGTACAACCATCCCTACTGGGATGTTCTCCTGTTCAGGGAGGGAAGCCAGAATTCAGACTGCTCTTCCTGAGTTCACTCTGCTCACTGCCAAGAGAGAATTGCCAGCACGCGAGAGGACCCCGTATTTAGTCTAAATTCATTTCCTCCTTCAACACTACGCAGATCGGAGAGGTTGAGTATCTGTGGCAAGTTCAGATTTTGTCCAGTGACAGGACACTATTTTCTGGAGTCCCAGGCTGCCGCAGTTTCACAAGCCTTTCCTGGAAGTTGCCCGCCTGCCTGTACACAGCCGGTCAAGGAGCAGCCCCGGTGAGGAACAGGCTTCATGTACTGTCACTTAACGGTGGACACCAGGCAAAACCATCGGGCTCCTATGAACACAGATGCAATGCTGCAGAGAGGGAAACTGTAACTCAAATGTCTCATGCCTGTGGGGCCACCAGCAACAGGGGAATGGAGAGGTGAGGAGCCCCTCGGTCTGGGAGAAGGCGCCTGTCAGAAACTGGGCTGCAGAAAGGGTAAAGTTCAGGAAGATCATCAAGTGAAGGGCTAGCTAACATTAATACTTCAGAACTGATGTATTCTCTCCTGAGTCACACACATCCCCATTAGCATAGTTTTACTGACTCGTATTTGCATTATATATCCAAGCACCTCCCTAATATCTAATGACAGTTTTATATTACCCTGGAAAGTGATGCATGACATGACACACATCAGGCATGAATATGAGGATGGGTATTAAGAAGAAGTAAACACAATTAGAAAGTCATTTTTTTGCAACTGAAAGGATAATCATTATCATCTTTTCAACATTTGTGTAACTACATCTGTATGTTTTATAAGCATCAGCACAATTGTCATATTTGTATCCAAATGTTTTCCTTATCATTAACAGAACATAAAAGAATATCAAAGGCCATAATACTAAGAAACAATGAATATAATCAGCTTCACAACAAACTTTCTTTCTAGTCCACACTATAAAACCTCCCCAAGACACGACCTGATCCACCAGAGGAGCACAAGGCCATGCCACAGCTGGAGGAGCCAGGCATTATTGCCAGCGGAGGATGCCGGGACACCCCAACACCACCCTCTGCTCTGGTGCAGCAGGGCCTGGGGCTGCAGCAGCACTAAGCAGAGCTCACCCCTCCAGCCACCTCACGTGGACACAACAGCTGTAACAGCAGTGGCACAGGGACACACGACGTGACATCAGAATAAGTGCGGTGCAGGCGTAGGGGGCACGTCACAAGGCAGCACACACCAGGCATGGGGACATTTCTGGGGGTAACTCTCTTCCTGGTCGAGGCACAGCGTGCCAAACACCAAGGTCTGCCTTGGCAAAGCCAGGACGTTTTGCAGCCACGATGCCGGCAGTGATGCCGTTCACCCCACTGGAGACATGGGGAACAGCCCATGCCACCTGCACCGCACTCCCCAAGCCAACGTGCCACTGGAAGGGCAGATAGCCAGTGCTGTGCCACATCACAGGTGAGATAGGAGCCAAGGGACCCTATCCCAGCCCCTCAGCCATGCCACAGCCTTCTCTTCCATCACCCCATCAACAAACCCCTCCTCTCACTTCACTTCTGCCATTTCCCCAAGGCCTCATGTTTTCTTCCTAGTCAAAGAGTAATTTCTTTATCCCAGGAGAGACCGAGCAGTTCCCACTGCCCTCATGCCAGCCCCCGGCCCAAGGGCGGTGGCAGCAGCTCCCAGTCTTGGCCCAGCACTGCTCCTAGCAAGCACCACCAAAGCCAAACACAAGAGGAAGAGTAATTTGATCTTATTTTTCCTAATATGGACAAAAAGCAGTGATTTTGCCACGTTTTAGGTTGGAAATAGCTAACCTTCTACTAGAATTAGACCTACAAATGTCTGCTCAAATGTCAAAGTTTAAAGCTTAACCCACCCATAGATGGATTTCCATCAGCTAGGGAAGCAAGCAGTAGGACCTTGCCCACCACTTCAAGGCCAGTCATTCCCATGCACAGGAAAAGACATTACGAGAAAACCCAAGGTAACCGATGAAAACATGAAGTATCTCATTGCTGGATCATGACTGTCTGGTTTGAAAGCATTTCATATTTTACATCAAGATTAACTGTTCTTTATAAAATACTCCCCTAACAAAGCTCCGTACTTTCTCCCATGATAAAACTAAACCAGCACACACCTGTTTTAAGACACTGTACCTGTCTGTTACACCAACTACACTTCCACACATTTAAACAAAAGTTCTCGAAAGGCTATTTCATTCATATTAATAAATCCTCAAGACCATCATTGCTACAGGATTTAATAGAAATGAATACCTCCGTGTACTTAGCACAGCCAGTTCCACCCCTCTGCTCAGTTGCTCCTGTAACAGCTGCAAGCTGTCAGGATGTTTCTCAGTGTCTTACTCAAAAAGAGTACCAAGTTATTCCCTTCCAGAGTTCAAAGCTTCATTTAGTTACAGTAAATGTTATTTATGGAAACTCACTACACTGATTCTAGACCTATGCCAAATGCACTGCTGCACAGAAAGAACAGTCACAGTTTTAAGCTTGAATGATTCACAACAGATAGATAGAAATTAACCCTGCGCAGCGAAGTTCTGCTGTTCGTTTGCTTCCGTCCACCCTTTACTCCAACTCCAGCTATAGAACGTATGCCACAAACAGCAGGTTAAGAGTAAGGCAACACGTATGTGAAACTTTTAAGTCACTCAATCGAATGTTTGAGCCTGACCTACTGAAGCCAGTGACCAAATTCATAATAATGGCCATACCTACTCCTCTAATACTTCATCACATACTTGTTAAAACATGCAAAATTAATCTAGGGAAAGAACAAGCAAAGTCTTAATAAAAACTTTCTTATATTAAAGTCAGGTATTTAATAATTATCAAAGATTTGGGAGAAACACTCTGTGGACTTTCTGCTCTTTTTGGAGCAGTGGAAAGCAATGTAACATACTTTCTCTGGAAAGACACCTGACAAGAAAAACCCAAACTTTAAAGACTACTTAAGTGGTTACTTTATTGTGTCTATCACTGAACACTTGGTTCCCGGAAACGATAGCTGAATCCACCTCTTCAGTAAAGTTTACTTTTCAGGTTCCAATAATCAGCATTTTTAGTTCAAAATTAATCATAATCTCTCTCCCAATTACAATAGGAATCTTCTTTATGAAAGTCATTATGAAATTAAAATTGTAGAATATAAGCCCATTTAAAGAAGGAACACAATGATGATGTAGATAAATCACCTACAGAAAAGAGAAAGGACCAAATCCAACAATTCTACCTACCCTCTTGCTCCGAACTTCCCTTCATCTTTCTCACTTCCTTTTTCTGTCATATGGCCTACATGGTATAATTTTGTTATTTTTAAACTTAAAAAGAAAAAATCCTACTTCTGTTCTCTGAGGTGAAAATTACCATTAACTGAGAAGAGCAGGACAATACCATCGTACCGTGAAACTGTAAAGGGCAAAAAGGTGTTGGAAAGGCAGAAAAGCAGACAAGTTATATTTAAAAAGAAAGCAAACTTTTTCTTCTATTCAATAAAAGGGGATTTTCTAATGCTCTTTATACTTGATACCACTAAGAAGGTACAGCAGTTCTTATTTAGACATTGTAAAAGATGGCGCATATAAATACACACCTTGTGCCCAGTGGCAAGGAGCTCAGGCAATAACAACTAATACAGCAAAGTGCTATATATGCATAGACACAACCTAGAGATGACTGCAATAGAGAAATGCACAAACTACCTGTGTTTCAGTTGCAGTAGCAATGAGATCATACCGCAGTAACGGTACAACAAAAATTACCCCAAAGCCACCCCCCTTCTGTAACCCCCTCCCTCCCAGCTTCCCTGTGCCTCCAGTCCCCCATCAGTACTTCAGGAACTTACTTTCAAGCACCAGGACATTTAAAGGCCAGTTAACTTATCAATTAATCAAATTCAGATTCCACATACATAAATAGAGTATTTATACCCAGAGATCTACCTCTATCTTGTATTTGTGTCGTACGTCCACATAACTGTAAGAAAGTCAATGGTGTCCTGGGATGTGTTAGGAGGAGCGTTGCCGGCAGGTCAAGGCAGGAGGTCCTTCCCCTCCACCCAGCACTGGTGGGGCCACCCCTGCAGTGCTGGGTCCAGTTCTCCAGTACAAGGGAGACATGGAGATACTGCAGAGAGTCCAGCGAAGGGCCACCAAGGTGAGGAAAGGACTGGAGCATCTCTCCTATGAGGAGAGGCTCAGAGAGCTGGGACTTCTCAGCCTGGAGCAGAGCAGGCTCAGGGGGGTCTTATCGATATGTATAAACACCTGCAGGGAGGGTGCAGAGAGGAAGCCAGAGAAGAAGCCAGGGTCTTCTCAGTGGTGCCCAGAGCCAGGACCAGAGGCCATGGGCACACACTGACACACAGGAGGGTCCCTCTGGACATCAGGAAACACTTTTCCACTGTGAGGGTGACTGAGTACCACCAAGGAGGTGGTGGGGTCTCCATCCTTGGGGATATTCAAAAGCCATCTGGAGACGGCTCCAGGTGCCCCTGCTTGAGCAGGGGGGTTGGACCAGATGACATTCAGAAGTCTCTGCCAGCCTCGACCAGTCTGCGATTCTGTGACAATTTCCTATATGTAGTCCCTGCTTTTATCAGATTTTCCCAGAATTCTTCGAATGGTTCTTTCTTCTGTTTGCAGAGTTCATTTTTCTTAGAAAAAATGTTTTGAATAGTGCACTTACTCGTTTGCAGATAAATGCTTTTCACCCTTAGTGTTCTGTTCTGGTTTAATGATGTGGTACATAAAGTTTTTCCTATCACACTGAAGGTGTGCTTTGCCTGTTAATTCATTTATCTTCATCTCTGACGTAATGTCTCCACAGTGGAAGTTCAGGCAAAGGAATTCTACTGTAAAAAAAAGCTTTGTGACTATTTCATAGTATATAAAGAAGTAGGTAGCACTCAAAATTGGAATAAAGCAGAGTTAATTCTTTTGTTGCAGCTTAAATTAAGTGAACAGCCATATTGAAATGTTTCCTGTTAATGAAATACCTAGTCTGAAATTTTAGAAAATTTAAGAAAATCCATATTTAAACTCCTCAAAGCTTATTTAACATGTCTCAGCAAGCTGGATGAATAATGAAGGAATTTTTTCATATACAATATGCAGAGATACATGCAGAGACAATACAAACACAAGCATCTTCTCAGATCCTTTGGGCAAGAAGTCTGCCAAGCTGGGGTGGACTGACTGGCTGCCATCAAGAACAAAGAAAATAGGCTATAGATAGGTCTACTTAAATCACTCAAAGTTAGATCCATCCAAACTAGGAATGGCACAGCCTTCTCATATGGTGAGTCTGTCTGCTGAAAAGGGAAATCTGCCCCAGGGTTACTGCTTGACTTGTTATAGTTTACTTTCTTTTTATAGATGTTAACATGAAAAATAGACAACTCTGGTAAGCATGATTGAGTCTTTCCTCTCTTTACTTATTTACAATCAACAATCCTACTTAGGTATAATGAGTTATATATTTCTTCTCACTTGAACAGCGTTAGACATAACCATTCTCACGCAGACACAACCCAAGAACTGATGGCAGCGATAAACAAGAACTGAATCCATGATGTACCACGAACAGGAGCAGTTTTTCCCACAGCACTGTAGTACCATTGTCAGGCAGTGAGAGGAAATCTTCCCACTTTCTGGTCCCAAATTTACTCAATCTCACTGTCACAAAAACCCAAATCTCTGTTTATGCCCCTTCCACCCCTATCCAGGGTTCACTGCATGCACAGAGTGGATTCTCACACTGAAATCAATTACAGGACCTCACCCCATGTAATCTAGTGCAGAACTGCAGTATTAACTTGGGGTTTCTTTGAAGGATGTTTAAGCCCAAGGGTGAGATGTTAACAGAAAATATTCTCTCTTGTTTAAAATCAGTGGCTACATAGGAGTGCCAGTGTATGGTAAAAGCCACGTCTTTTTAAGGTGCCAGAAGTAATCCCGCAAATTAAGGACCACTAGTAAGACCCCCTTCAGTGCCAAATAAAATGACTGATACCAAACAGAAATAAAAGCTCCAATATATTATGGACAAAGCAGCAAAGTTTCTGAGCAGAAAGAAAAATGCCTCCTTGCTCTCTGCTAGCATTTTAACAGGGCAGCATACTAGCAAACATGGTCAGTGTAACTCAGGGCACTCTCCAGACCTCCAAGGAGGATTTATCATCTTACCATCTTTAACAACTCTCATTTTGTGAAATGGCAAAAAGTGCATCTCATGAAATTAACAGGATAATAGAGCCTGGAGGATCTTTAGAGGAATGCGATAGAGGTAAGCAAATGAACAAAGAGCAGCTGGTGAAATTAAGTGTTGATAAAAGCAAAGTAATGCACATTTAAAGAATTTTCTGATAATACGATCTGTTATTGATAAATTTCATTGATGTCTAAAATACCCATACAATCGTGAAATGAAACAGTGCACCATCAATGAAATAATGTAACAATAGTATGTAATAAATGAGTGTCAAAGAAATTAAGTTGGATACAGTAACACTTTAAAGGTCAATTGTATATTGCCACCAAGAATACTGTTCAGTTCTGGTTACACTGACTAGAAAAGATGTGGTGGGTGAAAAGTTCACTTATGGAAAATGGAAATTATATAAGGCACAGATAAAAATTCAAGTGAAGATCACAAATATTGACAAGGAATAAAATAAATACAAATGCACAAATACAAACAAGTATTCAAATAAATCCTGTAAGGATCAGAAAGGAGACTGGCGATTCCCACTTTGTTTCCCATAGTACAAAACAGGCAAACACAACGCCATTTAAAAATGCTATATCCAAAAGTGGTCAAAAGAACGGTCTTTAAGGAATGCATAATTCTGCCTGTGGGAGGGCAGGACAAGCAGTGTGGCATGGCGATGGGTACAGGAGCACTCAGCCCCAGGGAAAGGAAAGCCCAGCCTCTCCTCCCCCAAGCCCACAACTGCTGGGAACTGAAGTGTGGACACTCTAGAGTAGCATTCCTCTTATATTATTGGCTTACTGCCTAAAGAGAGGTTTTTATCACATAAAATGTTAAACATGGATTTCCACATATTTCATATTCATATGTTTCTGTATGTTTACCACACAAAAATAAGTTAAATTCTAGAATTACGGTTTTTAGGAATTTTCTTACTCTTTTTCTCGTGCATTTGGCACTTGATACTGAAAATGACTTGGTACCAGGTTCACCTTTGGTTTAATTTAAATCTGGGTTTGTTACTGAAGGAACATTAGTCATTCTAAATTAATTTTACACAGATATTCCTTGCTTAAATGCAGAGGCTGATTTTAATGTATCAGAAATGAGAAAAATTAGCATGTTTTTTATAAAAAGATACTTTTTGTCCTGAAAGTTTTTACTCTGGTCTGTTACAGAAAGAAGAGCTTAATCAAATGAAACATTGTCTGGAAGAGATCTTCAAATTTCAAGGAAACCCTTGCTAGTCACATTTAATATTCAGTAAGTATAAAGAATAAGTATATAATTTTTGGAATGTAATGTACAGTACTTCAAAAAGATTGACAAAACATTATCTGCAAAGGACTTCGTATTAACATAATAATGAACCGCTTTTGAAGCCATTATGGAGACACCAAGGTTTTTATGGTAATATGTAATATGGCAATAAAAACCCATAAAATGCATAAGCATGAAGAACAAAAATGTTAAAGGTCCCTGCTCTGAACAGCTATTCATTTAAGAATACAGCTGTGTTTAGGAATTACAGCTACTTGTCTCTGTCTGAAAATGACCAGGGCATCAGCACCACTTCCTTTCTGTCCTGGAATGACAAAATGAGACTTGGACATAAAAGTCTGCAAGCCTTGTTGCTTTGTAATAAAAACAGTTTGTCTGCTACACTGGGATAAATAAGACAATGTGCTTTGTGTCCAATTTGCAGAAAAATGTGCAAGCTTTGTCACCATGGCAATGATTGCACTTAATCTTGCTATCTGTTTTAAGAACCCAAAATTACCAGTGTACAGTAATACTCCTTGTACCTATTTGGAGTATTTGGTATCAGGCACCAGATACAGCTAGCAAGAATTAAGCCCATGTCCTCCTCATAATCACGTCAGCACACACACAATCTTCCAGCAAAACATAAAAGCAAGGTATCATTTTTCTCTTTTCAACCTTTTCTCCTCTATCCTTTTGATAAATCACCCTCTCAGTGTGCTTTGCACCCAGCTGACTTGGGGATGGAGCTGCTATTCCACCCTGTCAAGCTGTGCCTCCTGCTGCTGGTTTCACTACTGTTCCTGCCGTGCCATGCTCTCCACTTTCTCCCTGATGCCTCTCCTGCAGCACCACTTCTGCTCTCCCTCCTCTCACCTCCCATCACTTTTCAGCTCACTCTTCTGACTCGCTGCTGTGTCTTCCAGGGCCTCCCCAGTGCCTCCCACCCATTCCACGCATGCTGCCAGGTGGGATGAAGGGATGCTGTGCTGTTGCCAAGGCGCCTGGTTTGCTCTGCCACCCCTGCAGCAAGCTACTCACCCCGCAGCCAGCAGCAAGTAGATGCTTGGCCATGCTGCAGAGGGCTATTCCAGGCAAGCTCACCCAAGAGCCTGCTACCAAGGTGAGCAAGCTTGCCGCGGAGCACGCAGCTGAGGGACAACTGCCAGCAGCTCCCACCTTACAGGACTACTCTGATAGCCCAGTGCCATTGGAAGTCACCACTAACCTGCACAGCGTTTATCCTCCCGCCATGTGGCGGTTGTGGTTTATCCTCCACATTACTAATTATGAGTTAATAAAAATCACAGGCTGTTTTTTTCTGGGTTGCTTGCATATGAAGTTACCATAACTCAAGAATTATACAAAATAACAAGCACAACCAGGCAGGCCACTACAGAAGAACAGAAAATTCTGGAGATACTGTTTCTCCATTTTAAGGCTTTTTCCCCAGAAGACATTTTTAAGAGCTGCAGCCAGTTAGTGAACTAGAGAGGTGTCCTACCTCTGCTAACAAAGACTACAGCTCTTCAGGTACCATGCATCAAACAGCATGAGCAAGACCCCTTCCCATCGTTTCAAATGCAGCTTCTGAGACACGAAAGGAACCTCACAAGGTTCTCGAGGTACACACACTGACGTCCTAGTCATAGCACAGTGGTTAATAACCAGCTCCATCAGCTTTCCCCAAAGGCAGCACACTACTCTGCATACCCACAGCATTAGTGTTCCGAGACTGGTTTTAATTATGTAGCTAGAGTGAGAAAATGTCACTCTCCCAGAGGAAAAACTTGATCTTTAAAATAATACAGACTCTGTCACTCTTCACAAGCTTAGTAGTTCAAGAAAACTATCACTAGGGCACAGAATTCTTTTATCTTTTTTATTTATCCACCAAGTAAAAAAAGACTAAAATATCGCTGAAACAAACTGAAATAAAAAGGATCAATAGGCAGAAAAATAATGCCTTGATCCTCTGCCTGTCTTGATTAAAATTCTGACAGACATAATACAAATAAAAAATGATCCTCAGTAAAGGAATGTGAGTTGAAGAAATAGAAAAAATACCAAAAAGTTCCAATTATAGCACCAATCATGAACAGGGAATTTTTCACAAGATCACCCAAAGGGCAAGTCCTTCTCTGGAAAAAATAACCCCAAGAGCTTTTAACCAGATATAAAGCAAACACAACATCATTTAAAGACAGGAACAACAACCTATGCAGGATAAATTCCATGGGTCTTAGCTGTCACTACAGAAAGGTCAAGGCCAAAACTGACTCTACTATACTTGAAACTACAGTTCTGCAAAAAATTGGTAACCAAAGCAAAGGCTGCACTTACACCACCACCTGTTCTGGGGAGGGAAGGAGCCAACTATCCTCAAAACCTATCTTTTATTGTCCGTGTTGAACTATGTTGAGTAACTGTGTATTTCACCTCCTCCACAGGCATTCTTCTGCATTGCTGCCTCACTTGCTCATGAGAACACGATTTTATTCCAACAAAAAGTGCATAAATATATTACAGGTTACCAAAGCCTGTGAGAACCAAAAGTAGTAAATTCTGTCAAATGCACTTAGCCCCACTTCTCCCCCTTCTGAAGAATAATATTTGATTTGATTGATTTGATATTCCATTAATTCACTCTTATACTAGACAGTAGAGGTGGTAAAGAAAAAGCGTTAGGTACAACCTTGCTGTACAAAGCTGCAAGAACATACCCTTCTTCATGAAAATAATAAGACAACTATATGTTAAAAAGTCAACAACCTGCAGAAAGCCTCCAGGCCCAGGAAAATTACTCCAATCCAAGTACACAAGTAACAGTGTGGAATAGCACAAATTGTTCTCCCTGGTAAAAGCACAGCTAAACATACAAGCTAGAGAGAAAAGCACACAAAATAAACCATGTCACCTACACAGCTGGATGCGCTACACAGACTTATCAAAAAAGGCTTGAATGAAGAAATGTTTTGACCAACAGAACTACATCGATTAACGTATATTAACTTCACCAAAAAGTAAAATGCATGAACTCTGGATAACTTCTGTAAATAGTTTCAGCATTGGGATCTGACAAAACACAAACTTTTGGATAAAGGCAACCAACTGAATAAATATAGATACCAAATACTTTCTGCTTTTTAATATTATTACTGGAGTGATTGCTTTTGTAGTTATGAAGTATGGGTGGTTTTATATGCAAATTAAGTTATTTTACATCTTCACAATGAAATACAATCAAATTCTTAACAATGTAAGAGATAAAATGAAAATGCAGTAAAGATTTTCCCTGCAGTAGAGATGCTATTTACAGTACTTGTTTTCTGCCATTCACCTGACTTTAACAAATTAAACTAAGTATGTTAGCAAACAAATGCTGAGACTCCAAAAGTTCATCCTCAATGACAAAAGAAGTATATTGCTGAATGCAGCATGCATATAATTCTAATACATATAGTTCTAATAGAACATCCTCAAAAGCATAGGGTATGAAAGATACCAAGTTCAGAGTTGTGTAGATCCAATGTTCTGTCTCACAGTACAGCCACTGTGTATTTTTTTATTTTGAGGTAGTATCTCATGTGACCATACTTTGGGAAACACAAATAACAATGAAATTTTCATATATCTTAATATTAGTGGATTTACATAGCCTATAAAAACAAATTATGCTACATCAAGTAAAAGCACGTTCTGTTCTGTGCACAGAATTTCTCATACTTTTTTTTTTTTACTTCTGAAAGTACTATGCTTTAAAACACTAGCATATTTAAAACTGTATAGATTAAATAATGTTTGACTATTAACAGGCCCTTGAAATTATTTCCATAAGCTCTAGTTTTGTTACATCAAAAGGGACCTGAGTAAAAGTGAGTGATCGTTTACAGAAACATGGTCAGAAATCTTAAAAGACAATTTAAATGTTTTTGGTGGTGTCTTTGCTATCCTTAGCCACCAAGGCAACAATCAATCTACAAATAGCATACAAAAAAATATTGTCCTATGCGCAAAGAGTAACATGAGAGCCCATGTGTAAGTCATGGATTTTGATGAACGTTTGTATTAAAACCATAGTTTTATCATGAAATGCTTCCAGGTAGCCAGTTTTGATGAAAGATTTAACATATGCCCACTGGCCTAGAAAATGGAAAATATTTTACAATAACTACTAGGCTTAGAAAATGGTTAGAGGCAGGAGAATGAGTTTTTCCCTATCTGCTTTCAGGCAAAGGACTTGGGTTCCCCAAAGACAAGGTAACAGAATTGATAATGAAAATGTTTAGAAAGGACTCACACAAAGAATAAGTGGGGAAGTTTTAAAAGGCCCAATGAAAGGCCGTGACTATAGAGGAAAATAAGTTAGTATGATTTTGTAGTAAACGAGAAATACTTTGTTTAGCTGTAAATCTAGCCAAGATGAGAAAAGGTGTGCTGAAAAGACTTCTAGAGAACACAGATAAGGAAATGTACACAAAGATGACAGACAAAAGAATTAGGAACTTAGTGTGAGCTAAGTGGACTACATATATTCAGTTAAGCGTTGTTCTTAATACATAAATGTTTCATTCTGAAACAAGATACCATACAGATCCACCACATCACCTGAAAAATATTATGCAGCCACATTAAATAAACAATTTCAGTAACAGATCCCTAATCCTATTAGATTGAACACAGTTCAGTAAAATATTGTGTTAATGAAGGTCTAATCAAACAAGAGCCATGTAGTTAGAAAAAACATTCTCACAACTGAACCTTTTAGAGAACAGCGTGCTATGAGCTAGCTTACCTCTCTAGCAACAGGAGAGGCATCAAGAAGTAGACAACGGCAAAAACATTTCTATTTGTCAGGGAGCTTCCATCTCCCAATAATTTCCTCATCAGAAATTACACAGTAACCCAGTGCTTTCAGGGAGAAAATGCCGTTAACAATATGGCTACAGGCTATTTTCAGGCTCAGTGGAGTATCAAACAAGGTGAGGCTTATCAGGTTCCAACTGAAAGATAATGAATGCACATTAGCCATTTTTCCAACTTCATTATCATGAAGGAAGAGTAGACTTAATTCCTTCATGCCTTCCCAAAACACTGGACCTGGAAGATGCCATATCTGAAATAATGATGAAAATTCATCCTTCAGAAAAATGTAATTTATTAACACCTAAGATTATAAAATATTATATACGGGACAGCTCAATACTGGAATAATAAAAGTAAATTTACTGACTAGACAAGGGCTGAACCTTCATGACTGCAGGATGGTCACGCTAAACTCAGAGGTCACTAGCAGCTATGAAACACTAGGCACTCTTTGAGCCATTCAGTACAGCACCATCTTTTTACACTTCTGGAAAACTGGACTTACTGCAAATCATCCATCAGACTGGAATTTTGGATTAGGTTGTTCTAAGCAGCGTTGCAGAATTTTCCTTTTTCTGGCTTGTTCTGTCTCACCTCTAGCAACGTATAGAGGTCAGAAGGCCAAATGTGAAATTGCAGATTAAAGTTCAACTTTTGCCTCATGAAGTGAAAGACTAAATAGTAGATTAAAACCAAGAACTGGAGAGCATATACCAAATACCTACAGAAAAACCCTCCAAGTAAGTTTGGGGATAGGGGAAGCAGCAGATGCCTTCCTGGTTTAACCATTTACAGAGAGCCAGATGAAGCAGTTCAATGCACAGTAGGAACAATAAATCATTACCAGCTTACAATATGTAAGCTGTCATATAGACTTTTCCTTTTATTTATGTCATTTAAAACATGTAGAAATACTCTCTGTACAGCAAAGATTTTTTTTTTCCAAACTACAGCCCTTAAGCCAAATCTATTTCAATACTGAAAAATCTTGAATTCTCGTGTAACTAAGCACATTATCACCATTATACCTTCCACTCTTTTATAAAGGAAGGGAGACCTCAAACACTGAAACTCCTGGTATCAGGCCTTCTCACCACACAGCAGGGTAGGTATCGGAAAAATACTTGCCTTTTTATCACGAATGGCAAAAACTCTGTGAGCCCAAGATATAATCACCTGTTCCTAGTGAAAAAAATTAATATGCTCAGTCAGAAGAGCTTCCTCTACGAAGAAATCATATGTTACTCAAAATAAATGTTGCTCCCAAGGAATACAATTACGCAAGTCTAAAGACAAATCAACTTTGGTTTTGCATCTTCACAAAGTATTTTTATTTACCTGACGTGCATAGAGTTCCAGCACAACACCAAGTGAATAAATATTGATGATGTAATTATTTGAAAGGATGCATACTGTAAGTGAAAAAACAATACTGCAAATGCCCCACAATCTTTAGATACAGCCCATTTAACTGAACTGTGACCAGGCCTTCTAACTATTTTACAACAGACTCTGATCAATAGTTTGTCAACATTCAAGTTCCATATCTTTTGAGATAGAAAAAAGATACTCACTATTCAGTTAACTTCTTCACAATAAACTCTCTTCTTTGATTCACCGCTCAGAGATCTAGGAAAAGAAGAATACAAACACTATGTAAAAAGCTATGTGCTCAGATTTAAAAGGAGAATTTCAGTTAACCAAAGAAAATATCCAGATATTTTTTATAATATTACTTATGAAATACCATACACCCACAGGGTAGAAAAAACTCCAGTGGCACTAATTGTTTAAGTAAGAAATACTATTGTGCTAACAACATATTGTGTACGACATATTGCATTCCAAAGGGTCACAGAAAGTACTTCGCTAACTACTGGCCTGATTCCACAACACTCACATTTTATTTACTTAACCGAACGTTCATACACAAATACAATGAGTTGCATATTAATTCATCTTCTCTACTCGGCACAAAGATTGCAGACCTGGTCTGCACCTAAGGCTGTTTATACCAAACACTGGAGGATAAGGGAGACCAGCATGATCAGATGGGAGGTGAGGTAGCTTTCAGCAGCACACAACAACATATGTGTTTTCTGCTGTTTTGTAACCACAATTTCCATAGGAAAAAAAAAGCAATTTGGGGATTTACACTTCAGTTAAATACCAGCGTAAATAGTTTTGCTCTTACAAAATCTCTCCCAGGACTTTTTACTAAGGACAAATGGTGAAACCTCCGCTTTCATCACTCAGACAAAATGTATTTCCTGGAGCGGTTTACTGGCTCTGCCACTGAATCTCATGAATCACCAACATTACTTTAGGCATTATTTGAAATTTTGGGGGAGAGCGCAATGGTGAAAATGATTAAAATCTATTATTCCCTGGAATCAACTATCAGGTTAAGTGATTATAAAATATTACTATTAAAATGATGAATAAACAACCAACTGAAATGATTTCAGAAGAATTTATTACCATGAATAGTTGGATTCAATAATTATTCTAGACTTGGATTATCTTAGAGAGCGTAAACAGAAACCTATGCATTAGGAAGTCTGACTAATGACAAAAAGTTCAAAACAAAAATTCTGTTGAACTGCAGCAATATTTTGCTGCAAGCATTAGGGTTGAAATTATAGCTTTGAAGGCTTGCCGCAGTTAAAAAGAAATTAGTATTGTTGTCAGTAAACCATTAATTACCTTGTATCTTTAGTAGTTTCCTAAATGACTTGCAAATTAGCATATATTTTTAATCATGCTGTGAAAACTGCATCACGATTGAGCAAAATATATATGAGCTATAAAAGACACCTCTCCCAAACAGTATTTATTATATACCGTGTCCTAAGACCCATGAGTCAGGGATAGACTAAGAAGAGCACAATCAATAAAGGGGGATCTACCATAACACAATAAAAAGATTTCCCAACTTCAGTTCCTTTTTTCCAACTCAGAAAGCTAGGAATTCTCCCTTGGCAAATAAATTACTCATAAGGAATGGGATGCAGGTTAATATATGAGGGTTCCCAGGTTTGTTAAGAATCACTCATTCTTCTGACTTAAAATAGAAAATGTTTGCTAGACATGTTTGTCTAGAGCCCTTCTTAATGTAATTGGGGTGATGCAGCTTTTATTCGGGTTCATGAAACACAGTGAATTGATAAGATTCATCACTAACACTACATTAGCCAGAAGGTAAGAAAAGGGAAGACAGTATTTTAAAAAAAAACTGTAAAAAGCAGTGAATCTTCACCTGTTGTAACTAAACCTGAAATCTTTAAAGCTAGACTTAGGATCCAGGAACTTTTTCTCATTGAGGTCAATAGACTTGCTGTCAACAATGAGAACCCAATGAAAAAAAGCAAAAGTTTATTTTCAACAAAATAGATTATGTTCCTTACTAGAGGAAGTTGAGAACATAAGGAAGGATCAAACAGATCTCTGTGGTGTACATTACCCTGATTAAGGCTGTTATCACATGCATCACAGAAAAGCCTCAAACTGATAAAGCAGCAGCATTCATCTTTTCTTCTTTAATCTTCTCTGTCAGCAGTTTACAATCATGAAAAACTATGATTTCTTGGATTTTTTTTAACTTCCTAAATTCTTTTTTTCAGTAGCTACTCTTTATTGTAAGATTTATGCATAATGAGATCTTATCAAGACAAACCCTCCTTTCATTTTCATCTATTCCTATTTGGTACCTGTAGTCTCAGCAGACTCTAAATTCAGGAAACAGATGAAGTCCACAGATCAAAAATCACAATATCTAGGGCAAAGAACTATAGCAGGAAAAACTTTCAGCTGTGTGAATACTGCCAGTAGATATCAGATAATTACACACAACACAAGTCGTTGTAGGATCCATTCATCAAATGCAAACCCTGCTCAGCTCAGTGCTCAGCGCGTGTACTGCAGGTACCACAGGAAATCCACAGGTCAGGTATGGCCGAGCAAGACGTCAGCGGACCAGTTCATGTGCAACTAGGATGCCTTTCCTAATGAGATTACCAGACCAGCAACCTAACTCATCCTACTTCATCCAGTGACCGCCAGAGATGTATCCTAAACCTCAGAACGATGATCTATTTCTACAAACACACAGCCTGACGGCATCAGCCCCGGGGAAACCCAGCCCTTCAGATTCTGAGCTCGAAGTGGGACGTGCATTTTGAGGCAGCAAAGTACTTCCAAATTTGAGCCTGTATGTACGAATATATTTTTTACAAGTCGTATAACTAAAAAGAATGGAAAAGAAATTTATTTCCTTAAAAATCCTCGTTGGCATTAAATAACCCAAGGGCCACGGCAGGCAACGCGCCCAGGAAGGTACATCGTTTAGCAGGCGAGCGCACCGGCGGGCTCACGGAGAGCTCCGGCAAGCAAGGCCGGCGGGGGCTGTGCGTTGTCCTTCTGCACACCACTTGCAGCATCTTTAGACCCAAGAACTCAGTGAACAGGTGCTATTGGAAAAGAAAAAAAAAAGAAAAAAAAAAGAACGGCGCGGTGGCAGGGCAGGAAAGGCCCTCAGCCAGCCCGTCCCGCCTTCCCCCACCCGACCCGGGCAAGGCACCACTTGGCAGGGACGCCGAAGCCACGGACTGGGGCGGCAGTCGCCGCTCGCCGCCCGCCAGCGGGCAGGCCCAGCCCCGGCTGCTGCCGTCCCCCGCCGCGGCCCGAGGCGAGCCTCCCGCCCGCTCCGGACCGGGGCAGGCGGCCAGCCCGCCTCCGACCCGGGCCCCGGCCGCCCCGCCGGGCCCCGCCCCGGGTCCCAGCCCGGCTCTTCCGGGTCGGGCGCTCCGTGTCCGCCTCACGCCGCGGCTACGCGGGCGGCGGCGGCGGCAGCGCCAGGGCGCGGACCCCGAACGGCGGAGCCGCCATGCCGGCGGCGGGCGAGCGGAGCGCGGCGCGGCGGGAGGCCACGGCGCGGCGGCTGGCGCGGTTCGCGGCGCTCAGAGGTGGGGCGGCCCCGGGCGGGGCGGGCGGGGGCCCGGCCCAGCCGAGCCGCGTGCGGCGCGGGGCTCCGGTGGGCCGGGTGCGCTCTGTCGGACCTCGGGAGGCCGCGGGCTTCGGCGCGGCGCTCCGGCGGGGCCGGTCGTCCCTGCCCGCCGCCGCCGGCGCGCCTGACGCGGTGCCGCTGTGCCGACAGGGAGGGCCGCCCGCCCCGGCGAGTTCTGGGACGTCGTGGCGGTGACGGCCGCCGACGCGGCGCAGGCGCTCGCCTACCGGCAGCAGCTGGCGGAGAAGCTGAGCAGAAAGGAGCTTCCCCTGGGGGCTCGGTACCATGTGTTTGTGGATCCACCTGGACCGAAAATCGGTGGGCACCCGTTGTCGGCTTTCCCCTTGCTCGCACCGGGACGAGCCCTGACGGCAGCTGGTTTTGGCTTCGGAGGGGCAGAAGGGGCTCCGTGGCACTGTCCGTTATCTTCTTTGCATGCTTTTATCAACTATGATACAGTAGGACTACTCAGTCAGAACTGGTTTAGGAAATTTCAGATAGCTGTGCATCCGTTGACACTTGGTTTGTTTAAAATATTGTCTCTGCAGTCATAAAGACTTTTTAAAAAATGAATCGCACACTTTCTACGGCAGAAGGCAGCATTTAAAACATGCTTCCTGATCGCCCTGCCACAGCACCAGATCCCAGTATGCTTCACATGTCAATACAGATGTTACTGGTGCTCTTTTCAGCAGATACTAAAAGTATTTTTTCTTTAGGAAATGGTGGCTCAACACTTCATGTTCTTCGGTGCTTGGAAGATCTGTACGGTGATAAATGGACTTCTTTTATTGTGCTGCTAATTCACTCTGGTAAATTCTATTTTACATTTTACACTCTAAAGTTGTACTTTTTTTTTTTTCCTAAAAATAATATGGTGGCAAAGTCAGAGTTCTAAAATACAGTTCCCTCAGAAAAGTAATTCCAAGTGTATCTGATCTGATCACTTGAATTTAGATTGATGCTTAGGAGATATTACTGTCACTTAAGCATTTCTTCTCAGCACATAAGTTGTTCAGTCAAACAGTGGCGAAAGAAGTGTAATTCAGAATATCCAAATTAAGCTCCTGCCTTGAAATAACTATTAAAGGAGCAGGGCCCTCTCTGGGGGACTTAGGGGTCCTCATAACCACAGGCAGACTGAATACTTGCTTTTTTATCCAACTAGAACACTTCAAAAAGGTGCATCAGTTTTGCAGAGAAGAAAGAAACCAGGTAATAACAAGTCACCTGACCAAACCACTGCGTAATTGACCTATCTCTGTGACTTAAAATTCCTGGGGGTGGGGGGGTCGGGTGTACAGGGTTCCTCCTTTTTTTCAGTGGAAAAATCAGTGGAAAAGTAGGTGTTTGATTTCTTCACTTTAGTTATAGATGAGTGGTCCATATTCCAGGTCTGAAGCAAACTAAAGGTAATCAAAATCAACAACAAGTTTAAGCTATTTAAGGCATCCTAAATTTTGGACAAAAAGTCAGATCGGCTTTGAGAAATGTTTGAAGTAGAATAACTGATGATTTTTTTACATCTGTCATTTTTTGAGGACTACTTAGTATATCACCAAGCTGGGCTGGGGGAGTGGGGTGGGTGTTATGCCTTTGTGTATATGTAAAATACCTGTATAGGTTTAGTTTTTTACTTGCTTATGTACAGTGTCTCTGTATAATTAAAAATATCTTTCTTCAAGGCGGTTACAGTCAACGCTTACCAAATGCAAGTGCGCTGGGGAAGATTTTCACAGCTTTGCCTTTTGGCGATCCTGTCTACCAGATGTTGGAACTGAAGCTCGCCATGTACATTGATTTCCCCAGTCACATGAAACCAGGAATTCTCATTACATGTTCAGATGACATAGAACTTTACAGCACTGAAGTTACAGAAACTGTCACGTTTGATAAACCTGGATTTACCGCGTTGGCTCACCCTTCAGAGCTGACAGTTGGGACCACTCATGGCGTGTTTGTTTTAGATGCATCCAGTTTTTCAGGAAAAGGAGGACTTGAATACACATCTTGCCATCATTTCCTGCACAAGCCTGATATTGAGACGATGCGCCAGCGTGGTGCAGTATGCGTAAGAGGGAGTTGTTCTCAGCTAAGTTCCTATGGAGACCATCGTGACTCAGAAATGGTCTCGGAGTGTGTGTATACAGACAGTATATTTTACATGGATCATAGCATTGCAAAGAAATTGCTGATATTTTATAAGCAGATGGGCACTCTTTGCTGTGAAATAGATGCATATGGTGACTTCCTCCAGGCCCTGGGACCTGGAGCCACTCAAGATTACACAAAAAATACCAGTAATGTCACAAAAGAGGAATCACAGTTAGTAGAAGTACGGCAGAAGCTATGCTCCCTTCTGAAAGGAACTACGCTTAATGTTATAGTCTTAAACAACTCTAAGTTCTATCACATTGGAACTACTCAGGAGTATTTGTTTCATTTTACATCTGACAGCAAACTGAAATTTGAACTCGATTTACTGTCTGTGGCTTTTAGCATCATTTCTGACAAAGCTGAGACCTTGGACCAGTCAGCAAGTATCATTCAAAGCATACTTGAGCCTGGATGTTTTATAGGACCTGGATCTGTTATTGAATACTCTAGAATAGGACCTGAAGTCTCAGTAGGGAAGAACAGCATTATTAGTGGATCGTACATAAATTCGAAAGTAGACATACCTTCAAACTGTTTCCTGAGTTCACTAAGTATAAAAATTCATGATCAAGTAAAGTATGTAAGTATGGTGTTTAGTGTAGAAGACAACTTGAAAAAGACTGTGAAATTGTTGTCAGATATACGTTCACTCCAGTTTTTTGGAGTCAGCTTACTAGAATGCTTGAACCTCTGGGGTGTAAAAGTTTCAGACCAGCTCTTCTCCAGTGAGAACACGTGTTGGGGATTGTGGACTGCTAGGATCTTTCCTGTTTGTTCTACTTTAAGTGAGTCGGTTAGAATGTCATTAAAAATGTTAAATTCTGTGCAGCATATGTCACCTTTTAAATTGAATGGCTTTAAGCTCCTGTCTGTTGAAGAAATGCTCACCTTCAAAGATGTAAAAGACATGTTGAAATTTAGGAAGCAAATTTATGATGAAATCTATCTACAAAGACGAAAGGAGAAGTTTGATTTGTAGAAGGAAAAGTACTTGAACAAATTTCCTGTTTTCATTTGGATGATTGATTACTTTCCAGCTTGTAAAAATCATAAGAAAAAGATACACAGATCTTTCTCTGATCTCAGTGAAGTAGAAGTAAGGAAATTGCATTAACAACATTGTAGCATAACATTAATAATGCAGTAAATGCAGATAACCTATTCTTTTGATGAAAGAAGTAATGAAATATTTCACATCTCTGAAAACACTAATTGGTGACTTTTCTTGGAGTTCACATTATTATGTTTTGTAGTCTTTGTCAGTAGGAATGTGATACAGAACAAATTAATTATAAATGTGACTGAAAACTGCTTTAAAAGTTTTTCAAAATAGACCATTAGCTCCAGCAACATGGAATGATATAGCAGTAATTTATGTTGCTCTCTTTTCATGATGCCTTTTTACAGTAGTGTTTCAAATAGGTAGAGATAAATTTAATAAAAGTACTTTTTAAGTCAAGACATCTTAAGCATCAGTCATTTTCTTTCTTGATTTTTTTTTTTTCATTTTGTTATACTTTCTTGGATTTCATCAGAGGGAAGGATTTGCATGAGAGATCATTCTTTCCCTTGTGACTAATAATATTGGGGTCAAAACCTGGCGTCAAGACATACTGGGTTTTTTTAGTTTGGTTTTTTTTTACTATTAGTCGTTTGGAAGCTGGTAGTTTGATTGGGCAGCTACCAACTTTTTTGGTATCCACAGATTTACTGATATGTGTCACATGAAAACCTACATTTCGTATTTCTCTAAACTGAACTGTTAGAGTCCTTGGTGTGATGCTTAATCCTCATGCAGACTGGTGAAGTAAGCAACAACAGAGAGGTTAACTATTGTGAGTGGTAACACAATCGCATCTTCAGAGAAACACACACTACCTATTCACTCTTCCCCTTCTCCACCCTTTACTAATAAAGATAGAATCACAGAATCATTAAGGTTGAAAAACACCTCTAGGGTCATCAAGTCTAACTGTCAACCCATTACCCTCAGGCCTCCTAAACCATGCCCTGAAGTGCCACACCTACATGTTTTTTTAATACCTCCAGGGATGGTGACTCCACCAACTCTTTGGGAGCCTGTTCCAATGCCTGACCACTCTTTCAGTGAAGAAATTTTTCTTAACATCAAAAACCTCCCCTGATGCAGCTTGAGGCCATTTCCTCTCATCCTATGGCTGGTTACTTGGGAGGAGAGACTGACCTCCACTTCACTACAACCTCCTTTCAGGTGGTTGTAGAGAGTAATAAGGTCTCCCCTCAGCCTCATCTTCTCCAGAATAAACAACCCCAGTTACCTCAGCTGCTCCTTGTAAGACTTGTTCTCCAGACCCTTCTCCAGCTTTGTTGCCCTTCTCTGGACATGCTCTAGCACCTCAATGTCCTTCTACTGAGGACCCCAAAACTGCACAGAGTACTCGAGGTGCAGCCTCACCAGTGCCAAGTACAGGGGCACGATCACTTCCCTGCTCCTGCTGGCCACACTATTCCTGACACAAGCCAGGATGCCATTGGCCTTCTTGGCCACCTGGGCACACTGCTGGCTCATGTTCAGCCGGCTGTCAACCAACACCCCCAGGTCCTTTTCAGCTGGGCAGCTTTCCAGACACTCTTCTCCAAGCCTTTAGCATTGCATGGGGTTATTGTGACCAAAGCGCAGGACCTTCCTACCCTCTGCAGAGTCTTCTTACCCTCAAGCAGATTGACACTCCCACCCAATCTGGTGTCATCTGCAAATTTACTGAGGGCACACTCATCCAGATTATTGATAAAGACAATAAGACTAGCCCCAAAACTGAGCCCTGGGGAGCCCAGCTCGTGACCAGCCGCCAACTGGATTTAGCTCTATTCACAACTCTCTGGGTTTGGCCATCCAGCCAGTTTTTTACCCAGCAAAAAGTATACCTGTCGAAGCCATGAATCACTAGCTCTTCTAGGAGAATGCTGTGGGAGACAGTGTCAAAGGCTTTACTAAGTCCAGGTAGATAACATCCACAGCCTTTCCCTCATCCACTAGGTGTCTCACCTGGTTATAGAAGGAGATCAGGCTGGTCAGGCAGGACCTGCCTTTCATGAAGCCGTGCTGGCTGGGCCTGATCCCCTGGTTGTCCTGCACTTGCCTGATGAGCTCACTCAAGGTGTATTGCTCCATAACCTTCCCCAGTACTGAGGTCAGGCTGACAGGCCTGTAGTTCCCCAGATCCTCCTTCTGGCCCTTCTTGTAGATGGGCATCACATCAGCAAGCCTCCTGTTGTCTGGGACCTCCCCTGTTTACCAGGACTGCTGATAAATGAAGGAGAGTGGCTTGGTGAGCTCCTCCACCAGCTCCCTCAGTATTCTCAAGGTGGATCCCATCCGGTCCCATAGACTTGTGAGTGTCCAGATAGAGCAACAGGTCATAAACTGCTTCCTCCTGGATTATGGGGGGGTTATTCTGCGATCCGTCCCTGTCTTCCAGCTGAGGGGGCTGAATACCCTGGGCATAACTGGTCTGACTGTTAAAGGCTGAGGCAAAGAAGGCATTAAATACCTCAGCCTTTTCCTCATCCTTGGTGGCAATGTTCCCGTCCACATTCAATAAAGGATGGAGATTCTCCTTGGCTTTTTGTTGTTAATGTATTTGTAAAAACATTTTTTGTTATCTCTTACAACAGTGGCCAGATTGAGTTCTAGCTGGGCTTTTGCTTGCCTAATTTTCTCTCTGCATGACCGAACAAAGTCTCTGTACTCTTCTTCAGTTGCCTGGCCCTTTTCCCAGAAGTGGTAAACTCTCCTTTTTTTCCAGAGTCCCAGCAAAACCTCTCTGTTTAGCCAGGCCAGTCATCTTCCCCGCTGGTTCGTCTTACAGAACACGGGGACAGCCTGCTCCTGCGCCTTTAAGACTTCCTTCTTGGAGGAATGCCCGGCCTTCTGGAACCCCTTTGCCCTTCAGGACTGCCTCCCAAGAGACTGTGTCAAACCAGTGTCCCGAACAGGCCAAAGCCTGCCCTCTGGAAGTCCATGGTAGTGGTTCTGCTGACCCCTCTTCTTCACCAAGAATTGAGAACACTATCATTTCACTAAGCCCAAGACGGCCTCTGACCACCACCATGGCCTGGTCAAAAAGGAAAATGTCTTTTTTATGTGTAGAACTGTAAATGTACTTTTCTCTGTTCCCTCTTCAACACCCCCCTTTTTTAAAAATATAGGAAGTGTCGTGCCAGTGCTCCATCCAGCCTGGTGTTATGTCTTAGGCTGTGGCACCACAAAGGTGCTGTGCAGGGAGAGCATGCAAGCCTACCCAGCTGCGTGATCCTCTTTGTTTTCAACAGCTCATTACATAAACCGTCAGCATATACTTTAGTACTACAAGATGGAAAAAAGCTTGTTCACACTGTTTATATTAAGATACCTCAAATCATTTATTTTTAATTTTGATTCTAGTATGACCGCATTTAAAATTTTTCCATCTCATGCTATTTTTAAGAACATGCTGTGTATTATATCAATGTAATTTGACTGCAAACACAATGCATCTTTTTCTCTTGCATTTACCTACAGGTTTTCATGTTTTATTTAATGTTTTATTACAGCAGTGTTTATCTCCCTACTGACTGAATTCCCTAATGGCATCTTTCTTATGCCACCTACAAGATACTAGTGCAATATCTCATGAATATTACCCAAGCTGGTTTAACCTTCACCAGGTTTCATCCTCACTGTTAAAGAAGCCTTTCAAGAGACACAGTATTTTTCCTGAGGATCTCTTCTGAGCACGAAGAAATACAGAGGAGCTAGACATGGAGGTTGGGAATTGCTGGGGTTGACTTCAAAGGAATAAGAACAACTTCTGAGCAAACAGAAGTTTTAAAATTCATTATAAAATATTACTTTAACAATGGAAACAGCAGCAGATTTGAGAACATTAAGGTCCAAGACGAAAGCATAAAGTCATGAAGTAAAAATAGTCATAGAACATGGAGCATGAAATTGTGGTTTGTATAGCCTGCTATTTGCATAATATATTCATCTATTGTTAGAGTATACAAAATGTTTTGGGAAAAACAAATGTTTGACATAGACTTTGCATCTTCAATTGGAGATCAAACTTTGTTCTGAAAAGGCTTCCCTGATGATTGCTTTACTGCTAACAGTAAAATGAAGTTGCATTCCTTTAACATGATTATTCACTTTAACTGTTACAATTGCATTTATTCTAAATTCCCTAAGTGCCATGTATTGATTTCATTACTGAGAGCAATCTGGATATAAATAGAAAACGGATTTGCTTCTGACACATAAGTAATGGAAAAAAAGAGTGAGGAAATGCATACTGACTAAACAGCTTTTGGAAAGTGTTGGGGCAGACTTGATCAAATAGCAGCTTCTGTGGTCTTGGAAGCAGTGTTCTTCCAAGAAAAAAAAAACAGATGAGTGGAATCCTGGTTGTAGTCTTAGACTGCCATGCCTGACACCTGGCCAACAGGCTGACTCAGGCTCCGTCAGTCCACCAAGTGCACAAGGAGAGGTAAGAGGTACTTCTTAGAGTACTTCTCCCTCAGAATTTCTTTCCTGGCATGCTGCTGTCCTGCCCATCCTGCCCTGGACTGCTCAGATGTGCTGGCTCAGTAGCAACCAGGATGGGTAAGAAGTAACTACTCACACCCCTGCAGAAAGTATTATTATCTGGGATGTGTTATCCATTACCATCATTCCTTAACCTAGCCTCTGTCAAAATGATCCAAGTTACTATGAAATGCTAAGTGTTACACAAAAATTCTGTCATTCTGACATACTGTGTTGGAGAGTGGCGGTGTCAGTTTGACAGGGCAGTAGTCTCCACTGGTAATCCCTTAACCTCGGCAGCCTGCAGGTCTGACCATAAACCCAGGCTCACGCTCTTGTGGTAAAACCCCAGATTACACAACTCACAGATAACTTCTGGAAAGCTCAGTTGTATCTTTCTCACTGAGGACAATAACACTTTCACTGTGCTTAGTCCTGCTGTCAAGGATCTAAATGAGGAAAACTTCTGTAAAGATTTGCTGAAAGTATTCTTTGGCCATCGCCCCAGAGAGCGTGGCTGTACTATAGGCAATGCACAAAAGAGCTGGATATCAGCATACCTGAAAACATGACATTTTTCCCGTTCATGAGATTCTCTTCCGCTGTGCAGTTTGTGGAGCACAGCCCCATGAAGCTATTGCTTAAACAAATGGTGTCCGAGTTTCAACACAGCAAATGTGCAGTCAGATGCTGCTGCATTTATAGCTCCTAAAATATGTGACTGAGTTGAATAGCTTGGGGCTAAACACTTCAGTGAAGAGCTAGAAATATTTTCTTAACCTTTGAATAAAGGCCTAAGATACCTTTTTTTTACAAGTCTGTGAAGCATGTAACGTCCAGTCTCCTTTAACAGTTCTTAGCAGCACGTCAATGAATTGCCCTGCTAGGAAATAAAACATTTAGATCTTGAGGCAAAGAACTTAAAAAAATAAATCTGTTGTAATGGAATAAGCATAGATTTGATTTACTAGGTAAGAAACATTAGACTGCTTTAAGTCTTTATGCCACTCCATGCTTTCATTTTATACTAAATATTTGCCTCAAATTTTAAAAAGTGGATTTTGGTCAATATTAGCCATAGGTAATGTCAGCAGGCTTAATGAATTTATTCCACAGGTATTGAAATATTTAGATTTGTAATATTTTTCATTTTTAAACTACAATCAAGTTTAATGTAATATATTATTAAAAACATTAAAAATTATATTTTATTTAGTATAGAGTACAGTAATTATTTTCCCATGTGTTTTTATATCATATAGGGCTATGTGTGCACTTGTTCACACACACATTATGTAAATTCATTCTTGGACTCCACACTTTGGAATAAACCCTTTTATATGTAAGCTTCCACTAACTTCCATTAAGCCAGAGGAAGCACATGTTTGCTCATTAAATTTCTAATGCACCCATAGTCCTTCATGGTCTTTCTTAACTATCAGTAAAATTATTATTATGAAGTCCAAGTTCAGAAAGTTTATAGAAATAGTCAGAGAAAATGGACCATTCCATAGAGAATGTTAGCTGATGGAGACTGATAATGGTATTGGCAATCCAGGCATCCATCTGTCAAGGGCTGTTGGAATTTAAAAATTAAAATACACATCCATGGCACTTTGATGAATTTTCTTGAAAGGATTTGGTAGACATGAGGCATATTTTTCTGCAGGGATTATTTGTGAGTTTTAAATGCTGAAACATGGCACTACCCTGTCAAGCTATGGAAAATAGCTAGTTTTGTTGATTTTCCTGCATCAGCTTCAGTATAAAATCTGAAAACCTGGAATGAATACGCTATCTGATTGAAGTTACTAAGAGTTTTGCTTTTGATTTAAGCAGGGGCCAGGATTTTGCCCCTGGCAAGCATGTTGATGGAGTAAGGATTTCTAGTGTCCACCAGGGATAAAAATCTCTGAAGTGAAGAACAAGAGCTGCTGAGCTCTCATGAAGTATCCTGACAGTGAGTGTTTCAGCCCTGCATACATCTGCCAAACCTTCACTAATCTACTGCGCCTTGCTGTGCGGCTTGTTGAGTTCTGTTGGGCATCGGGTGAGCAGGGGATCAGCAGGCAAGGAAGGCACTGGAGCCGCAGAGCCCAGAAGGAGTTGCAAGGATATGTTAGTCTGTAGTGGCTGTAATGTCATTTTTGAGGTGATACAATATTTCTGTCAAAAGAAGGAGAGCGAGAGACGAAATGACAGATTAGCGAGTATTTGTATGTATCCTTGATGACACATTTCGAAAATACTATCTTTATTTAGGCATGAGAGGACCCTTTGGTGCATGTATTGCAGCTATGTATGAAGTGCACATTTTTTAGCCATAAGAAATGCTAGTCCTTACTACAAGGGCTATCTTGTAGTGTGATCAAATCTTGTTAAAATCAAAAGGACTTCAGACTGGACACTTCCTGACTGTAATAATCTAACTTTGATGTACACGATATGTGTATGTATTTTATTTATATTGCATTTTACAAACTTTAGCTGATCTTTCACAATCTGCTGTTAAGGTAGCTTACAACAATTTTCTTATGCTGGGATAAACTTGTCCCAAGGATTTGGACATGGGCTCACATGTCCAAGGCCACACGGTAAAATTTAACAGCAAAATAATAGTAATTATGAGGTTGCTGGTTTCTGGTATCCGATTCTGAAAACAAGACCATCATGGCATCCTGGCCCATGATTTTCCTCCACTCTGAGTAATAAAGGATGCAATGCTGAAAATGACAATTAGGTAGAACCTTCTAAAACAGGAGGCATCAACTGAAATTTGGAGATTGATTTTGATTAAGGCTTATTGAGTTTCCTAGATGGATGCAATTTTTGTACAGGCCTCTAGATCATTGCTGGGCTCCATCTGTCCTGAAATGGAACTCAGGCTGATACAGTCTCAAATAAAACCAAGATGAGTGTTTAATTATTTTATTCATGTCAGCTTTCTTTATTTAATTAGTTGTGCTGTGTAGTGCAATAATAGGGCTCATAATGAACATCATCTTAATGATTTCCCTGAATGCTTTGAAAGCATGCTATAATGAACAGAGATTTAGCCATACTGTGTATATTATACTATGAAATTTGAGAGAGGAGGATTATTTCAGTAACCTTTTAGGCAGGAAATTGAAATCTGAGCAATTGGGTGCTTAAAAAAGAACACAAGGGAAGGCAGCTGAAATAAAAATGAGCAGCTGAAAGATATCTGTGCCAGAAGGATTTGGGGAACTGGCAAAAGAAAGTAAGCTCCAACAATCATCTGGATCTGCGTAGAAATGTTCTTGACTTGGAAAGGGAGTTTGTCTGTACTGGAGCTCAGTGGTTCCAGCCTCTTCTTGTTCCTAAGTCTCTCATGAAACAGCTTCATTTTCTCCTCTCTGCACATGTGGAAGATTAATCCCCGTGCAAATGCCACTGTAGTATTGTGAGAACAAAAATAGCAGTACTATTCTTCTGTACACTTCTTTTAATCCACTGCCACAGAGAAGCCTTTGTAAACACCTGTTTCATTATATGGGCTACAGAGTTTCTTGTACTTTATTTTCACAAAAATGCATTTTCTTTAAACATCCTTTTCATTTTCTGTGACATATCTGAAAGTCACCAGAATGACGTTGAAATGTATAGGAGCAACATACAGCCTCTCACAGAAAATTATAGATATGAATATGGTCTAATTGATTTGAAATAAAGATCATTTCAAAAGACTTAATCCTGTAAAGGCTACTGGTGAAGGACATTTAAAAACAGAAATGGGAAAATATTTTTTCACATTTCTCTTGTAAGATGGGATGACAGCTGCACATTCCAAACACAAAACTGCAATAAAACTTCTAAAAAATTAATCAAAGACATTTGTACAGTTCAGTATTCTGTAAACATTACAATCAAAGACTACTCACCAAAAAACACTGCTGTTGACGTTTTAATGCTACTTGTATAGATGTTAACTGGGACTGGCCTAACACAGTAGTCAGTGCAGTTATCCCTTTCTTCTCTGTCTGCAAACAGTTGGCAAACAGGCTTTGCAATTATTGTTAATTTTTGTCTTTTTTTTTCCCACTAGTTTCAATTATTCTGCAACAGCTTCACATAGCCTATGATGTGAATGCTTCAAGAATTCACCTGAAAGTTGCTTTCATGGTGAACAAAGTTGTTGCATTGATTTCACTGACTGACTGGATTAACCTCCTGTGCTGCAGTTTCCAGTGATCTTCCCATATGTGTCCATATGAATGAATCTTCACCCACACAGATGTTTACAAAGAGTGAATAAAAATATGGTATAGAAACTGATGGCTTCTTTTTCATGTATTTCCATAAAGTAAATGGTACTAGAATATAAATAATCTGCAAGGCTTTTACTTCTTTTAAAGCAAACAATTTTATCTCTAACTTATCACAGAAATGTAACGCTTTTACTTTATAAAGCTGTTGCATTAAAACGCAGTTTCTGTGCAGAAGTGAGCAGAAGATTTCTTGGGCTTTGGAGTTTGTTCTGGTCCTGTTTCTGTCACAGTTTGTTTGGTCTGAATGGAAGAAAAGTCTTGTACTTCAGGCCACAAGGAGTGCCAAAACCTATTTTGTCAATTCCAGATGTTTTTTTCCTGGCATTTCACTCCCTGCTGTGAGCCACCACCCCTCACCTCACCTCTGCTGGAGTGTCCCACTTCTTCAAGCAATTTTCCACTAAGCTTGCCTCACTTCACCTCATGGTGCCACACCTCTCCTCCTGTCACTGTGCCTCACTGTGCTGCCCCTTGCCTCACACCATCTCAGTGCACCTCTTCTCATCTCACTGTGTCTCACTAGGCCACTCCTCACCTCACCTTGTCTCACCACTCCTTGCCTCACTGCTCTGTGGCTTGCCTCATATCATCCCACCTTGTATCTCGCCTCACTGCTCTGTGTCTTGCCCTCACCTCTGCTCACGGCGCCTCTCCTCAGCTTACAGCACCTCGCCTCAGTGCTCTTGTGCCTCGTCTCAGCACGCCTCACCTCACCACTCTTCACCTCACTTTTATGCTCCTCGCTTCACCTTGCATTGCCTCACCTGTTCTTTAGCCAGTGTTGAAAGCCTTTTCCCTCTTTTCCTCCCTGCAGGCAGCACCACAACAGCTGAGGGAGTGGATCAGAGGTGCTGCCCATGGCATGTGGGGCTGGCACAGCCCCTCGCTGGGTGCTGACAACAGCCCTGGGATTTCCTCCAGAGACAGCAGGAGCTGCAACACCAAAGCCAGCCAGAAAAGGGGCCGAGGAGCTATCACAGGCCTGTTTCAAGCTATCCCATGATTATATCCTTATATCACTATATCTAATTTATATCTACCTGCCTTCACTTTAAAGCCATTACCCCTTGTCCTATCACTACATGGCCTTTTAAAAAGTCCCTCTCCACCTTTCTTGTAGGCTCCCTTCAGGTACTGGAAGGCTGCTGTAAGGTGTCCCTGGAGCCTTCTCTTCTCCAGGCTGAACAACCCCAACTGTCTCATTCTGTCTTCATAGGAGAGGTGCTCCAGCCCTCTGGTCGTCTTCATGGCTTTCCTCTGGACTTGCTCCAACAGATGGTGTTCTTCTTATGTTGGGAGCCCCATTGCTGAATGCAGTACTCCAGGTGGGGTCTTAATGAGAGCGGAGTAGGGGGTGGAGAATCACCTTCCTTGACCTTCTGGTCACACTTCCTTTGATGCAGCCCAGGACATGGTTGGCTTTCTGCACTGCAAGCACACATTGCCCGGTCATATTGAGCTTCTCATCAACCAACACCCCCAAGCCTTCTTTTCAGGGCTGCAAAATACATTCTTTGCCCAGCCTGTATTCGTGCTTGGGATTGCCCTGACCCGTGTGCGGGACTTTGCACTCAGCCTTGTTGTACTTCATGAGGTTCTCATGGGCCCACCACACAAGACTGTCAAGGTCCCTCTGGATGACATCCCTTTCCTCCAGCGTATCGACTGCACCACACAGCTTGGTGTCATCGGCAGATTTGCTGACTGTGCACTCAATCCTGCTGTCTGTGTTGCCAACAAAGATTTAAACAGTGCCAGTCCCAATACTGACCCCTGAGGAATGCCACTCGTCACTGGGCTCCACTTGGACATCGAGACTTTGACCACAACTCTTTGAGTGTGACCACCCAGCCAATTCCTTATCCACTGAGTGGTCCCTCCATCAAATTCATGTCTTTCCAATTTAGAGACAAAGATGTCGTGCAGGGCAGTGTCAAATGCTTTGCACAAGTCCAAGTAGATGATGTAAGTTGCTCTTCCCTCACCCACCGATGTTCTAACCCTGTCATAGAAGACCAGATTTGTCAGGCATGATTTGTCCTTAGTGAAGCCATGTTGTTTGTCACAAATCACCTCCCTATTTTACATGTGCCTTAGCATAGTTTCCAGGAGGATCTGCTCCATGATCTTGCTGGGCACAGAGGTGAAGCTAACTGGCCTGTAGTTCCCTGGGTCTTCCTTTTTCCCCTTTTTACAAATGGGGGTTATGATTCCCCTCTTCCAGTCAGTGGCAACTTCACCAGACTGCCACAACTTCTCAGATATGACAGATAGTGGCTTAGCACTTCATCTGCCAGTTACCTCCAGATGCATCTCATCAGGTCCCATGGACTTGGGCACATTCAGGTTTCTTAGATGGTCTTGAACCTCATCTTCTCCTACAGTGGGCAGTTGCTCATTCACCCAGTCCTTCTCTTTGCCTTCTGTGACTTGGGCAATGTGGCTAGAGCACTTGCTGGAAAAGACTGAGGCAAGAAATTTGAGTACCTCAGCCTTCCCCGTATCCCAGGTAACCAGGTCTCCTGTTTCCTTCCAGAGAGGGCCCACATTTTCCCTAGTCTTCCTTTTATCACCAACCTACCTACAGAAGCTTTTCTTGTTGCCCTTGACATCCCTGGCCAGACTTAGTTCTATCAGGACTGATAGAATTCCTAACCTGACCCTTGACTGCTTGGACAATTTTCTCTGTATTCCTCCCAGGCTGCCTGTCCTCGCTTCCACCCTCTGTAGGTGTGTCATGTCACACAACAGTGGAAAAGTGAAACATCAATCAAGTATCTTTGGAGGTGCCATATGAACAATCCACAAAAGTTGGCTGCTGCCACCTGGTCTCTGCTGAGGCCGGCAGCTCCTGTGAATGGCCGTGAGCTGCCTTCACAGCAGCAGCTGCAGATGGGGTTTGCTGAGGGCAGGCAACAGCACCACGGAGCATTCCCAGGATCTTCTGTGCCCACGGTGCGCAAGCCAGCGCTGAGGGCTGCCACGCGGTGAGGGGAGGTAGCCGGAGGCTGGGTGCTGAGAGGGGGAGGTGCAGCGCTCCTGAAGGCAGAGCCATTCTAGATGACAGGCACTGATGCAGCTTCCTTCCTGCTCCCCTGCCATGCCGCTGGCACAGGAGTCACGGAGCAGAGGGCATAATACAGTGCTGCATGCACGTGCATGATGCAAAGGAGAAGACTCTGTCTCAGATACCTGAGAACTGATAGAACTGAGTTCAGCCACATCTGCAGCAGCAGCTGAGTAAATGCTGCCGGAGTGCAAATGCTGGCACAGGCGCTGCACTGCCATGGCGGCCATGACAGCCGCTGAGACACCCTGTGTCAGAGGTGGGAACCTCTGGCTGGTGCAGCTGCAGGCCCCTCTTTCAGAGCAGCTCCTAAAAGCACAGGCTATGAAGAAAAAGGGTGATCTAGCTTATTCGATAATCAAAGCTAAAAATCCTAATATGATTAACACTCTGCTGCATGAATGGATCAGGAAACGTGCAGAAAGCTCCACTGCTATGAAAAGACAAAATGCATCCACTGCTGAGTTCCTGTCATAGCCCAGGCTGCCGGGGGGGATGTGTGCTGTGGCAAGCATGTCCTGGCAGGCTTTTTTACCCCAATACTCTCTAGCAGGTGGGAGAGATGGCCAAAACATTTGTCTTTGGCTGCACAGCCACAGCTGCATTTTAGACATTCAAGGAAAAACAAACAGCACTAAGCTAATAAAAGCAGTGGGAGAGGAGGTACTCCTCTTGGTGCTGCTTTTCCAGCTCTTCTGGTTGCTTGGCAACTAGCTATGGAGGATCAGTTACAAGGCTGATGCCTTTTTGCAAATATTTGGTTGAATATCACAGGGCATATTATCAAAGCAGTTCAAAGTCTTCTGAAATACATCCTTGGTTTTATGTGTAAATCAGTGCAAATAAATGATGAGTTCATGCTGTGTCAGGAACTATCAGAGGAGTGCAAGTTTGTTTACAATGGGATGAAGCATGTTGAAGACGTTATATATGTGTATTATTTTTACATATCTTCTTGCCTGAGATCCTTAACTGAGAAAACTAAGGACTTATATACAGAAAAGCTGCCAAGGTCAACCAACACGTTTTAAATATATAAATATATATGTGTGTGTGTGTGTGTGTGTATACTTATACACATGTAAGTATATGTATACCAAATGAATTAAAAAAAACAATGAAAAGGGGAAAAGAGATACATACAGAAACCAGCATGAGCCCCATAATTAGCTGGGACAATATGTATAAAGTAGTTCCATTTGATAGAAAACACAGGGAAGTGGATATGAAAAGGGTAGACAATATATGAACAGACCTGTGCTAACCAATTTACTGAGGAGGTTCAGTTTGTGCAAGTGAAAAGCAGTGTTATTTTGCTATTAACCAATCTTTCACAGTTCTTAAGCACACACTCTTACAGGAATGCACCTGTGCACACAGTCTAGATTAATTTTGTCATGGTTTATTTGCATGTATGTGCACACACAGAGCCCAATTTGCTCATTTCAGCCTTCCAGCTAGCCAGGTAACGGGGGTTTTACTACATTACTGTGGCACCGGGTCCAAGATAAAATACTAACAAACAGGACAAATTAGACTGAACACAGGATTTAGGGATATATCTGTGTAGATCCTGGTCCTCAGCTCCCTTGTACATGATCAGCTTGGAATACAAACAAAGCAGCTTGATTGTGTCCTTGTTCACTTCTGGATAAATTCTACCTAGAGCAGGAGCAGCATCAAAACAACCTCAAACATCTCCTCCCTTCTTTGTAAGTCTGTAAGCGGTGACAAGCCCAGCTTCCTCCAGGTCACGTCCTTCATTAGCAGTCTGGTCACCGGTTTAGCCAGCCAAGCTGCTGCTGTCTGTTGGTGCGAGGAGGGTGAATCTCTGTGGTGGCTCTGTATGTGCCCACAGAACACAAAGTAAACATACTGAACTCCTGACAGTGAGCTCATTTCGTAGTCCAATTCAGTGAGGCTTCCTTGGCATAACAACGTGTACAAATATTACCAAACTACAAAAAGTCAGTACTCTCTGATAAGACACAGTTTGCACTCTGTAACTAAAATACCCAGATACTCCAAAGCTATCCCATATGTTAGGATACATTTTATTGTTATGAGTTGAGGTAACCTCTGGTCTCTCCAAACTGGGGGCACCCAGCACTCCTTGGGGATCCTGAAAGTATGCTTGGGATTCAGCTTCTTAAATTCCTTTTTCTCTACAAAATTGGTAGCAAGCTGCCAAATTACCCACTTCCCACCAGTTTTAGATATTCAACAGATGAAAGCAAATGTTTCTGTTGAAATAGACAGTAGATTTTTAAGCAAGCTGATTAGGTACCACTATTATTTTTTGCAGTTGACAGCACAGACTGTTTTGCTCTGTATCATTGTTGCATGACATTCCATTTGGCACAGGGTTTATTTTTAGCCAGAGACTATCAAAAGAATTTTTCAGTAGGAACGTCACTGCTCTTGAACAAGGAATCATATTACTGCAAGAACTTTGCTGAAACAAAGAAGATAGATTGGACAAATGGGAAATTATAAATCTAGACCAACCCAAACTTGCACTGGTAATTAATGTTCCTTTTTTAAACGCAATATACCATGCATCCATCTACAAGAAGCAAATGATATTTCAGGAGATAACTCATTGCTAACTTACTCTTGAGTTCAAGGATAAGGTATTGTATTGTTACTGGTTTACAAGACGAATGACTTAACCCAAATCACATATACTTCTTTTACAGAAAAAGAAGATGAAAAGCTAGTAAACTAAATTTCTTAGTGCAATTGTATAAGGTCATATTAACTTAGATTATTATGTTGATTTAACCCATACTTCATTACAAAAACCTTTAAACTTCCAACGTTATGCTGTGTGTCTGTGCTAAGATTTAGGAAATAAGAGCTAACAAATGCAACCTAAGGTTTAAGTTTTCTCTCTTTCAAGTTAAAAATATTTCTGATAAGGATTCATATTATTAGTTGTCTATGAAATCAGTCTATTTGTGTCTATATTGGTTGCAGCAAGAACCTTTTAATAGCTGTAATATTTTGAACGTTCGTACTTTAATAAAAAAATATATGAAAGTACAATTGGATGTTTAGAAATCAAGTGCTTTTGTTACCGGGACATTATGATTTGAGTTCCTGCTTTTTATACGTTTTGAAGTGTTTCATGAAATGGGGTTTTTTTATTCTTAGATGAATGGAAGAAGAAAGTTAGTGAATCATATGCTATAATCATAGAACGATTAGAAGATGACCTGCAAATCAAAGAAAAGGAGCTGGCAGAACTGAAGCATGTTTTTAGGTAAAATGGTCTGGAAACCTGTTTATGAATTTCCTTCAAATGAGTATTTGCTATTAAAGAGTATTTTGAGTTGCAGGTGCTTTCTTATGGCAGGAGTTTATCACATATGGAATACATGTTCTTTAATGTCTATTTTTGGGAGTATGTCATTACGCTACTGGGCCAGAGACCCACAGGATAGTACCAAAATTAGTGACTGATAATTACTAATGCCAATATTTTATAACAAACACCTATATACTTCTGTAAATTAATTTGCTTTAATGGGATGTTTAATTTTGTTGTGTATTTTTCAGTTTTGCTAATGTGTTTCTTCAGACAGGAATACTGCTAAAGTAACAATTTTTAAACACACACAAAACCAGATTATCTTCTGAATGTGGATTTCAAATTCATGATTGTAATAATTTTCCAGGACAGCACATGCTAACAACCAACTTCACCCAACCAAGTGACATACTTATGTGTTCATTATCTAAAAAACTCAAACATAGAAAACACCCAGCTCATTGACTGTGAATAAGTTAAGAAAATTATCAGGTAAATAATTTCAGACATCAAAACCACTTGAAAAGATATGGGATGCTAATCAGAAATAAATCACAAGCTCAGAAAAGCCAAATTGGTCATAATAATTATTCATCATGCTCACTTTCACTAGCATAATTATCACTGCTTGAGCCTGTTAAGTGAAAGACGACATTGGGCTTTGACTGCAATACGCTGACCACTTTCGCTATGATACAGTACGGTACATTGGTACTTGCCTCATTTTAAGCCTGTTTAGTAGTAAAACTAGTTATCTTAACAAATTGGAGCCAGAGTACTCTTTATTTTAGTTAAGTTGACTATATGGTGAAAGTGTTTAATTCCTGCATTAGGAATAAGAAAAAAGAAACAATTAACTTTAAGGCTAGCAGACCTTTGGCAGTTCAGCTTATCAGTCTATCTTAGTGCCCCATCTAAGTCTCATTAAGTTGTCAGCCAAACTCTTCTTAGACAAAGGGCACTGCTCTTTTCCTGGGAAGGACTGAGAACTAATGACACTGGTTGCATTGCATTGGAAAGATTTTTTTTTTCAGTCAGGCTTGAGGAATCAGCCAGTGATTTCAGTTCCAAAAGCTGCCTTCAGCCATGAGTAATGAAATCGGTCAGATTTTGTGAGTGTCTAAAAACCAGATCTGGCCTGTGTAAAAAAAATCAGTCTTGACTATATGAAAAGCTTTTCTATAGTAGCAGTGGCTATTTTCAGAAGAATTCTTATCTCTGAAGTAGCAGAGGAATTAATAGGGTTTTTATCCCATTATCAAAACAAAACCATTTATTAGAAGACTAAGAAACTGGATGGTTGTTGGAAGCTAAGGCAAAGAAGGTAATTTGCCTGATGGAAATTAAATAAGTAGCTGTTAAATTCCCTGCTTTGAAAAATAAATAGGACAAAGGTGACTTGCTTTTGTCCTTGGCTTTCTAGCAGGGGAAAGAACTGTCAGCATACTCATTTTACCTTTTGGGAACCCATGCACAGGTCAAGGGGTAAATTGTCCAGTGCCATAGAAAAAAAAACAACAGTTGCAATAGTGAAAAGTAAATTTATAAGTAGCTTAACACCTGCCACTTCTTGGATAAAAGTTGTCCCTATTCTATTCCCATACCTCAGAGCTATTAGTGCAATGGTTTCCTAAAAATACCACCCTGAAAATAAAAAGCCAGAATTTCATTTTCCTAAAACATGCAATTATGTCTTCAGAAAGGAATTAGAAGGACACCTAGATAAAACTGGGCCCTGAGTGTAGTCATGTGAGCTAGCTTTCATTTTTAGTATAGGCCTTTTAATCACAGCTTTCAATATATAAAACTTTCCTTTAAATACTTTCCCACAAAAAAATAATGTTGCCAGTTTATAAGAACTCAAATCATATTAAAATTGAATATCACTAAGAAAACAAACTTGTGGGTGTTGGTCTCTTCTCCCAAGTTACTAGTGATAGGATGAGAGGAAATGGCCCCAAGCTGCATCAGGAGAGGTTTACATTGGATATTAGGAAAAATCTCTTCACTGAAAGAGTGGTCAGGCTTTGGAAGAGGCTGCCCAGAGAGGTGGTGGAGTCACCATCCCTGGAGGTGTTCAAAAAACATGTAGGCACTTCAGGGCATGCTTTAGGAGACATGGTGGCGTTGGGTTGACAGTTGGACCTGATGATGATCGTAGAGGTCTTTTCCAACCTTAATCATTCTGTGTTTCCACAAAACTTTTAATTATTATTCTTCAAACTGGAAGAAGAGGAAAATTTAAGTATATAATTAAAATAGTAAAACCTGGATTCTTAGCCACATATTAAGTCCCAGGAATATGAATTTTTAATGTAATTCTAAAGACAAAAATTGAAGCAGGAGACATGACTTTAGAGCGTGATAATATTATGTGATTCTGAGACTTGCAGAATTCATCCTTCAAACAAAGCAATCCATTCCACCATGCAGTCACCACAGTGTATCAATAAGTACAGTGTGTACATCCATGCATACCCAGCATGTTACAGCAAAGACAAGTTGACTAAAAGGACTCGTTTCCCAGAACCTGGAATTTATTTTTCCCTCAATTGCCCATGAAGGAAAACCTGAAGAATAGATGAGCTTTATAGCACTATCATTAATCACAGTCATTGATGTCAGAGAAGAATTGCACAAAGATAAAACATATTTGAAGAATGAGATTTTATTTTTACTGACCAAAATGTTTTCCGCATTAGTAAAGTGGAAGTAGTAGATGAAGGACTGTCACCAAACAAAGGTAAACACGACTATAATGTGTGAAAAAAATGTTCCATACAGAAGCAGTTTACATTTAGGATGTAAAAAAAATTAGCTTCCTTAACACATGATACCCATCTTCTAAGGAATTAATCTGAAAATCTAGAATGATGTCAGAATTAATCTCACCGATGCATACAGTTTTAGCAAAGTAAGTCCAATTTTTGCATTTATAAATATATGTTCTGCTCTAGTTTTATCAGGCCAATATAATTTTCAAAAGATGCTCTGTTCCTGAACATTATAAAACACTCAGTATTGACAGCAGACAGTCAGGAGTTTCCATCAGAGTGGTCTTTCTGATAGGAAGAATGTTTTCCAAAAATCTAGTTTTTATGAGAAAAAAAACTGACAAAATTTCTCACAAGGAAAATATTTAAATTTTGCATATTTAATATTTAATTACAATTAATTTAATTTAAGCTAGAATCGATCCACTATTCACTTACCAGCACAATACTTTGTACATCTATAATTCACACCACCATTTTCTTCTGTGGACAGACGTTCCTGGAGTTGCAGTCCTCCTGTACTGTAGTATGGGTGTTCCTCATTCTGCCCAGTCCCTAAGTGATTGCAATGGCCATGGCACTGGATGCCTCAGCATGGAGGAGATCCCGTCCTGAAGCCCACCCTCTAAAGAACACACTCAGAACCCGAACTACAGTTTCTGTAGGTTATAATGTGTCACCTTGTAATTTGATAGCTCTCAAACCACTCCACAAAACTAGAAAAGCAACTTTCATATTCTGGAAGTTAAAATGGTTTCTTTCAAAATAAAACCCAGAAAAATGCAGTGGTTTAACATTTCCAAATTAATTTTGTCACACTTCATGAAAATGAATATGAAAACACTGGATTTATTCCTGGTTTAGAATGATAACACACACTGAAGAAGCAGAATTTCTTTTAGAATAGACTTAACTAAGAGAACAAAAGTAAAGACAATCTTTGGCTCTGTCTGCATTTTAAATTCTATTTAAAGAATATATTATTGAAATATTTATTGAAGGAAAAGGCCTAAGTGCCACCTTGCTTAACAGGGGTCATCTTGCTAAGAGGAACTTTGAATAGGTTTATATTTTTAAAAGCAAGAGAAGTATTAAAACCTTATTTTTTAATTGCAACCATGTTAAATTGTTTAACAGTGCTACTCACTCAGAATGGATTTGTATACAAGCCTAAGTGGTCTGCTGAACCATGATCATTGTTACAATGATACTGAATGGAAAAACCCCTAAACTTCTATTGACAGACAGAAATCAGCATTCTCCATAAAAATATTAATTGCTATGTGTATTTATTTTTCAACAAATGTAATTACTTAGAATCTTTGACAGAGCAGTAACAAGTCAATCTGTGCTAAAGGAAACCCATGAGACTTGACGACAAAAGCTAAAATGTTCAAGTATTGTAATCGTTTAACAATCTGTAAGTAAAAACAGAGTGACCATTTTCCTTCACACTTTTCAGAAGCTCTCTTCCCTATTTAAAAAATACATGTGACACTTCAGGCATTCAGGAGTTTTTCAAGTAAAGCTATAATGCATATTGAACTAGGACTTATAACCAGAGGTGGGTATAGCTCTAGCTATGGAGACCTTGTTCATCTTCCTTTGTAAAACTAGAAGCATCTTTAGTTTACTACCCATTCCCTTTACTGCCAGCTTTTCTAGCTTTATTTTATGAAGTACTTTATTTTTGAGCTTTGACAAGTGTTGTATGACAGGAAAAGGAGAATGGAAATTAATGAATTATAAAATTGCATGGGTTGTAACATTTTTATGTTTGTTTTTTTTCTATAAAAGAACAGAGCATTACATAAAAATGCTAAATGTCTTTTTAATTATTCAGATTTGGTATGGATCGGATTTAAGATTTATTTTGTTAGAAACGTATTAATAATAATAACTTCATTTTAATTATTCATTTCATCCTTGTGTGGCCTAGAAATCACCATGAAACCATTAAGCTATAAGAAAATGTAAAACTGTACCGAAAAAGTGCAAGAAAGTTAATCATTAAATTGACCTTCATTTTGTCAGTGTTACAATACATAAGTGACATTTAGTTGTCTAAGAATTTAAGTGCAAACATGCCTTTCCTTAGTAGGATGTGAATATAAACTGTAATATTTTAATTGTTTATATCAAGACCAAAAATACAAGTTAATGCAAAGCCAAAATGAGGCTCTATAAATTATTTTATAATTCTGTTTTAATATATCATATTCCAATGCAATAAACCAAAGCAGAAAAGCAGTGCTATAAAATTATACCAGTCTGCTGAACATTACAGGGTCCATGTTCCTTCTGATGCCTTAAAAAGCTGTCAGTAATGGGTGTTTTGAGCAAAGGTGCAAGTCCTGTCCTGGCACAGCTGCTCCCCTGCCTCACTCCAGCCCCTCCCATCCTCTCAGATCTCAGATACTCACAGTTCTTCTTAGGACTTAATGTGCCATTAGAACTGCATATCCTCAGCCAGAAATGTAAGTTTTAGAAAGACTACTTCATTCCTCAAAATGCTTTAGAATCATTTTTCCTTTGATCTCTGCCAAATTTTTGTCTGAGCTTTGGTTACCTTCCTTCCATGTATGTGCTTCTCTAGTGTTTTCATACAAATGTTTCCATGTATTGGTTGTATAGTGTTTCTATGATCTCATTTGGGCAACATAAACTTACTTTCTGAAAGGCTTTTTCTGGTTGCTCTTTTGACTTGGCTTGTTTCCTCTAGTTCTATGCACGCTCTGCTCATCATTTTAGAACAAACACATATATTCTTAACATATTACTTAGCTATTACTGCATCACTAAATAAACTGTTTTTGCATGGATTGCTTATATTCCTGAAGAGTCTTTCCTCCTTTTTTCTTTAATTTAGCTGCATTTAGAATGTAATTACTGTGACTGGATAGAAGAATTTTTCAGAAAATGATGAATCTGGACTACTCACTTGATGTCAGTAAAGTATTTCTAGATTTATGGAGTGTAAACTGGTATAAATTTAGTCCTGTGTCTCAAAAAAAAAAAAAAAAAAAGGCAATTTCTCTTTGATATTTTTTCCAAATGAAAAAAACTGTGCTAAAGGATGAAAACAGTAATCACCTGTAAAATCTGTTTTTTCAGCTCTGATGAAGCCTTCTGCAAAGTCAATCTAAATTACCGCACAGAAAATGGGCTCTCTCTTCTTCATTTATGTTGCATATGTGGGGGTATGTATCTGAAATATTATGTTCTTTTAAACGTTTTATTTACACAGCAACTGATTTGTTCTGTCTAATAACAGTCAGGAAGATTATATTTTCAGTGAAGTTGTCCTTGCTGACAGTTGGATAAGTATCTATAAACATTGCTCTAAATCTCTATTGCCAAGGGGGTGGAATCCTGTTACACTGAAACCCATTATAGCTGATTCTTCAGTCCAAGAAAAGTTTTGGTTTATAATGTAGCATGTTTTACTACTGGCGTTCAACTGACTCAAAATTACTTGCTTTATGCATTAGTTAATCAAACCATACTCATCTCATATTGCTCTACATTTCTGTATTCTGTACATGATACAGACTTCAGGCTAGGGAGCTAGTTTTAGCAGTACTTTGACATACATACAACATCTATTTTTCTAGTATAGTGAAAATACCTGTATTTTATTTCACGGTGATTAAAAGAAGAATAACTCAAATGTTTCAGTGAAAAATATTAGCTGATAGCATTTTTGCAGATAGCAAATCAGAGTATGCAAGAAAAGAGTGCAAGATATCTTTTGGGATGCTCATAAAGAAACAGTAATGGTGGAACTTTCCACTCTGACCTACATTGCTGCTCTGCTATCCACATAGCAAGTCATTAGTTCATGCACATACTTTGCACTTGTTATACAATTTTCAGCAGAAATTAGCTGAGAGGGAGAGAGAATTTTACCCTAAGGTTTCAGCTCTGCAAAGTACTTACTAATAACATACATAAAGGATTTGCTTAATCTTAGATGCTATCATAAAGGAGGACCTGATCCTGCATTGGTGAAAACGGAGTGGATCTCTACTCTTATTTTCAGAGAGTGCAAGATCATATCCAAAGATGACATCAGTACCTGGTAACATTAGAGCAATTGGTGGGATTAGTGAGAGTAGGTTTAAGAAAACAGACAATACAATTAATTAGGTACTGTATGTGAACACTTGAAGGAGGGAGAGCAGCTATTAGATCTGACATTGTCCTTGATTAAAGTCATAAGTATTCAGAAGGCAGATACATTTTTTGAGATCATCACTGTGCATCAGAAAAGTAATAGTAAAGCTACTTGCTCATGCTGACATTCATTAGCATCCATCAGAACAACTGTCCCTGTAATGATGTTGATGAGAGAGAGAGAACAGTGCTTCCATTCTGAAAGGGCAAAGGAGTTACGTGTCTGAGAAACCAGAGATTCTGGAGGTATCTGCTAGTTTATGGAGTTCTTTGCAGCATGGTCTGGATGTTAAAAGAGGAGTTTGCTTCTTTAGAGGTTCAACTATCCTGAACAAATCATTATTAAAGTGTGAATAAACAGTGAGCCACTACGTGGCCAGATCTCCAACTATCCCAGTGGATAGGGATATGGTGGTTAATTCCATTTTGAGGTTTAATGAGGTGTATTCCATGACTTGCCTTAGCTCAGCAGATGAGGTACCTATTTCTCTTTGCTTTCAAACTCACCCAGAAGTTTCTTACTTCATCTGCACGTTCTTTTCTGTAAATGACTTTGTTTTCCAATTTTCTTTCTCAAGGTAACAAATCACATATTAGAACTCTTATGCTAAAAGGACTGCGCCCATCCAGACTAACAAGAAATGGATTTACAGCTCTGCACTTGGCAGCTTATAAGGTAAATTATTTTGAATAGAACTGATGAAAAGAAATCAGAACTGAGGAGCTTATTTGTCTGAACTGTCTATTTGAACTCTCTAGTTGCTACTTCTGGTGAAAATATGAATTTCACATTTATAGTGCATAGGAAAATGACCTATAAAGAGCCCATGCACAGGAAATCAGCATGTGCTTTTGCAGTATCACCCATGAGGATATGATATTGCTTTGGAAATATTGATTAAATCATGCAATGCAACTCAAGATAGAGGAGTGTTCTTTTTATTATTATAGCTATTAATAGAAAGAACATCAAAGGGCTTTATTTTACAATTTTCCCTTTTTTGCTTCTTGTTCATCATTCCTCCTCAAGTTCCACATTCAGCCTCAATATTAATTTTCTTCACTGTTATATTTATCTTGTAAGACTCAACAATAACAGTAGCAAGGAATAAAGTGAACAAAGAACATTTTCCTTAAGAATTCTTATGATTCTTATTTTGAGATAGAGCATCTTAGAAACTTAATCCATGTATTGGCTAGCCCCAAAAGCACTTAACTTTTGAGAGGAAACTCAGATCAAATCTAGGAGTTTATATTCTAGACTGTAATGTTGAAGCCACCTATGTCCCACAGGTGCCACAAGGTCATAACAGCCTCTATTTCCTCTGCAAAGCTGTCATGGCAGATACCATTCTGATTTGCTGTATGTTCAAAGCTGGTAGAAGGTTGAGTAGGTTGGCACCTGTGTGCCACTCTTGATCCACTAGTGGTGTTCCTCACTCAGTTGCGAGGACACAGATGTGGTGAAGGGTCTTTAATCCAAATACCCAATTCCAAATGCAGCAGGAGTCACCACAGTCACAATCATTTTCCTCCAAAATCTCACCTGTGAAAGAGGAGAGAATTAAAACTCATATTGCCAATCAGCAAGCTATGGCTGTCCTGGAGTGAGCATGCAATCAACTTTCCCGTGGAAATGAACGGGAGGGTCATTAGAACAGGGAGAGTGATGGGAAAGACTAACATAGGTTGAGTAACGACAGTGGTGTCTGGGGCACGCGGCATACAGTCATGAGTATTATTTGTGCAAGGAAGACACTGAACTGCCAACAAAGCAGTGTTTTAGCTATTGTAGAGAGGAGTAGGAGTGGAAAGAAAGAAGGCATGCAAGCAGCAGCTTTTGTAATTTTGTCTGAAGGTGGGAAGAAAGACACCCCCCTATTTCCAATGTTTGCTATGGATGAGCTAAGCCAATTTCCTGCTCCAAATGCTAGGTTTCATGAATGCCTTCACTGGAGCTCTGAACTTGCCCCAGGTGTGTGTAGAGAGGTGGTCATTAAATAGGCTGAAGACTGAATTGTGAGCTGGATACCTAAAAGTTATGATACACTGTGGATGCCTTATGCTCTGTATCTCCATGGCTTAACTCTGTATATTTGCACCATAAGCAACCTTCCTCTCCCGGTTGCTGTAATAAGAGCACTTGCTATATCTTGCATTATATATTGGAATCCTTATGTTAGTTTAATTTTACAACCACTGGTACCAATTAGCTATGCAAGCTATAAAAGTATGACAATAATCAAATCTTATACATCATGGGATGAATTGATGGTTTACAGCAATCATAAAAGAAACTTTCCCCCATACACAATGTTGCATGAGCCAATTGCCTTAGAAGAATCTCCCTGCCTATCTTTAATGTCAATCTCAGTGAATGGTTTCCAATTAATAATTTAGTTGAAAGTAAACAATTTTGTGTTTAAAAGGACTTTTATAACATATTTCTAGAACGTTTTCATTACTCAGGAATAGATTTCATTTTGCTATCAAATCTCATTTTGTCTGTTTTCCCTGCACTGTAAAGTTGATAAATCTCTTGCATCCACTTAAGCAGAAAACTGTATCAGCAACTTACTTAATCACTCAAATGATGTGTTACAATAGCCAATATCTTTTTCAGGTTGCAGAAAGATAAGCAAACTAGTGTGAATTTGGGGATCTAAAATAAAATGCAATATAACATTTCTCCCATAAGTGACATTTTAAGACTTTAAGGTTTACCAAGAGTTAACCAATGACAGCTTTTGTTGTATTATAGTTCTTTTCTAAGTAAAATATAAAGAAGCCTAGAGAACCTTAGAAATAAAGTAATGTATATTGAGACAGGGCAACTTCTTGTGAGACTCCCTGACTACTTCTTATCTACAATCTGAATATTTTGTGGTGTTTTGTAACCGTGAAACAGAATTAGGAAAATTGGACTGAGTCACTAATTAAAACTGAACATTTCTAGATAATTCAAACTCAGTCTGTCTTCCCTGGATCCATAATATCTGATCCATTATTCAATCAAGTACCATGCTTCATGGTACTATGCTTCAACTCTTTGACAGAAAAAGTAATATAAACTTTTACTATCCATTATTATCAAAGAGAAATTCCTAATATTTCCAGGAAACAGGAACCATGTCAGTATGAACAAATGTTATGCTTTCACAGACACATTTTAGCTGATGCTTCTCTGGCATTGATTAATTCTTGCCCTTCTTTTATTGTCTGCTTCAAAGAGATATAGAACAATGAGAAATTTTGAAGCTTTTAGCATCTCTTTTGCCCCTGTGTTGTGTGCATTTCTTCTTAGGAAACAATGAAAATTAATTGGAGACTCATCTCTGGCCTGGATGATGATGGAAGGCAGATCAAGAAGTGAATATTATAATAGCTCTAGCTCTAGTTGGTGCAGTTAGAACAAGTAATGGTGAGAAAGATGGCCTAATTTCTCCTGGGAGTTCTGCCACTGCCCCCAAACAAATTGTTTCACTTCTGTGTGTTTAATTTCACTATTTGTAATAGAGAATTTCATAAAAGTCATATTGACTGGGCATTATGACTATTAATGTGTTTCTCAAGTTTATGTTTTTATTATCATTTGATAGCACCCACTGCTGGTGGGTCATGAATGAAGTCATAGCAAAAATTGCATGCATGACAGGAAAGAAGTGAAACAATGTGAAGAATAAGCTTATAGTTCAGAATTTAGCATGCATGCTATATATATGTATATATCCTGGGAACTCCTCAGGTACCCTTCTTCTATGTTAGGTACTGTAGTGTTTTGACATTTAAACAGTTTATGTGAGCACTTAGTAATGGCTTGGAGGATGAGAGATCTTTAAAAACATCATAACATCAGAATAGAGGCTGTTTTTTTAAAGATACAGGCTTTGGTATAGCAAAAGAGAGATTTCTGGTGCCTTGGACAAGGCTTCCCTCCACCCATTTTCTTGCACTCTTGTGCTCCTGGGGTCATGGTCAGTCCCTTGTAATAGCTGGGGAGGCCTAGACATATATAGTTCTCTTTGGCTCACAATTGTTAGAGCTGTGTCCCAGAAATAACATGTTTTAAATGCATACCTTTTAGGACAATGCAGAACTGTTAACAGCGCTGCTGCATGGTGGAGCTGACATTCAACAAGTTGGGTATGGAGCTTTAACAGCCCTTCACATTGCCACAATCGCTGGTCATCATAAGGTATATTTCTCCTTTTCTGTACAGGAAATTGTGTAAGTTAATGCCAATATTAGCAGGTCATTTTATTTTAGATTGATGCCATTCAAAACAAGACTCAGAATTTGTTTAGTACAGCCAAATTTTATTTAATTCCTTTGTACTTTGTGGGAAAAAACGTAACTGCGCATTATTTTTTACATTGAACAAACATGCACAAAGGACAGAGATCTATTTGAATATCTCTTGCCATAATATAAATGTCTTTAAAATCTTGGCAATAAATGGCACTTTTTTTTCTAAATATCAGACGTGTTAACCAATAGCTACATGATGAAACACACTCACTCATACATCTCAAGATTTCTGAACCTGGATATGGAGTAAGGCTTCCAAATACTGTCTTTCTGCACATGAAAAAAAGCACAGTAAAAGAGTTTTATTCCCTCTTCTAGGAGTCATGGGCTCTGCTTCACAGCTCTGTGGTTTTCACTTCAGAGAGGCACAGAGCTTCTCAGTTTAGAGCTATTTTATACTTCAGATTAGCACAGAGAAAACTGTTGTCAGGGTAAGTCGTTTATAGTGTGACTCTCAAACATCCATATTGATAAGTGTCCTATGGTTTGGAGACCTGTCACTATGGGGAGTAGACGAAGGAAGAGAGGGATGAGATTCCCTAGATGCCTGTAATCAGGCTTTTCCCTTTCTAGACATTCTGTCAGTCATGAATCTCTTTTCTTATCATTTACCACCTCAGTTTAGTCATTTCACACATCATCTCATTTCTGTCACCCTGGCAACAGCTCACTCAGTGTAAATTATTTATTTTTTTTAATCTCTTAAAGCACTGGGTGTGCAAAATTACCTTGGTAATGAAGGGTTTATGACTGTAAACATACTCATGAATTCAGGTACTTCATATTTTATCTCCTTTGGGTCCATTAAGCAAGCAAAGATTTTGTCCTCTGCTTGAGTAAATGTGTTAACTTATACAGAGTGCTGGACTAATTTATGGAGACAGAAATATTAGAATTCTTTAAAGAGAGATAATCAGCAAGAAATGCAAGAAAAAATAAGTAAGTACAAAGGAGGAAATATAGATTATGTTAATACTTGCCTTTCATTGTGCATCTTATAAATTCCCTTCAAGCATAAGAGTTTGGCTGGATGACTAGAACAAAGCATGTGTGCAGTTTTCAACAGAAAAGAAGAACCTCTCTGTATGTACATGGCAAGAAAGAATATATCTCTTATGAACTCCCAAGTTACAGCAGTCACTGAGATTATTGATGTAAACAAAGCCATCTCTTCTGCTACATTTCCAGTCAACCGGTTTACACACAAACACACACACACACAATATACTGTACATATGCATACAGAAATAGTTACATAATGATATATTGAAAGAGAGAAGACATTTCTTTTCAAACAGGCAGTTTTGCTGGGACAATGATGACTCTTTAGAAATCTTCTGTACTATCTCAAGAAATCTGCCAGCAATTAAATACCTGGTCTGAGAAACTCTAAGGCTAGCCATTGAAGTTCAGCTAAAGGAAGGTAATACTTTTTAATTTAGGCAATTTAGATTTTCTTTGACTTCTTGTTTCTGTTTAGTCTGAAAGAATTATTGGATCTCTGCATCAGTAACAATATGCCAGATTTTCTATTTTATTTAGGCTTTCAAAGACACTGATAGATCCCTACTGGAATTTGCAGTCAGGATTTTAATTTCCATTTAAGTTAATTACATATCTGAATTACTTTGAAGCTTTTGAAGATTGCACTGGGTACCCTTTGCAAAATTTTCCACTTAATACCTTTGAGTATTTCACCTTGTGTGTTAACTACACATATACATAGATAGAGACAGTACCTAACATCACAGTAGTCCTTGCAGGGCTCAAAGTTCTTTGGGGTCTATGGACACTGATGCAAATAATACGAACAGTAAAGTAGTCACTGGGAGAAGCAAGCCACACTCTGCAAATCCAGCTCTAAACAGCTTGTGTACCAGCACTTTTGAAAGTGCTAGTAAGAACTGTGATCCCTGAGTAAATTTTCTACTATAGCTTGGCTGCAAAAGGCTGTCTAATTGTGAGAGTGAAGGAGGAAGAGAGTTACTGGAGCAACGGTTTTAGCACTAGTTAATGTAATGAGTACATGGTGAGTCCCATGAGGTGGCTGTGTCAATGTAAAAATTCCCTCTATTTCTAATGGAAATATATATTATGCTGTTTTACCCTCTTAAGGGCTATATATATAGCCTATATGTATATGTCTGTGTGTGTGTATACTTTGTCTGCTGGGGACCTTTCCCAGGCTTGTGGGCCATCAGGGGCAACCAAGGATACTGGTGAATTTAGCTCTACATTGCAGCCTCCCAAATGATTTAAATCCAACAGGTATGTTTGTGCTTCTTGTTGAAGAGAGGATGCATAAAGACACAGTTGGTGACAACCTTGCATTACCTAGAGAGTCTGTGTGTGAAGAAGGTTAAGCTGAAAAAGGTTAAAACAATTTACGGGTGGTCACACCAAGGAACTCAATTAAAAAGCTGTTAGCCTTCAGTGTTTCAGTCAGCAACTCCAACAGTGATCAGAGGACAAATCAATCTGTAGCATCTGTTTAAGCTGGTGAGTGAGGAACCATGCTAGCAGGGCAACCTAACCATTTATATTTTGAAGGTCAGCTCTCCAGGTGGAAGAACCAGGCTCCTTGGTGTGTCTGCACACAAGAGAGGCTGAGAGCAAGCAGGGATGGGGGTGTTTGTGTTTTAACTTTACACCTCTGAGCTCACAGGAGCATCATGTCATTCCCTTCAAGTACACATACAACTCTTTTTATCACCTTAATGGAAATCCTTCCTTGTGTATACTATTACTAAAAAACAGATAGGGAGCCACCACACCTAATTGTTCTGTGCAAGAATTATTATGGAGATATTAATGAGAGTCTTAACTCTTTAATGATCTTTTTCACTTTTATGGAGTATGTATTTAATATTCCCTCTGTGGGAAATATGAAGTATTCTTCTCTGCACTGGGGTTTCAAGTAATTTTTAAAATGTCTGGGCCTTGTCCTGCCAATGTCAAAGGAAGGCCTGCTATTTGTCTCATGTCTTTAGCTCCTACTGAGGTTATTGAAAAAAATGGGTGCTCAGAATCCAACAAGGATAAGACCATTAACTTGATAAGAAATAACTTATTGTGACAGGTTTTGAAAAGCCCCTTATTTCTTCTTTGGGAATGATCAGATCTTTATCAGCAGTATTCTCCATAAATGGAGTGGGACTATGTAACTTATTTTGTTCATCTGCTGGTCTGGAGACTGAACATTTATAGTCCAAGTGAAGGCTTTTTTCTTTCCTTCTTTATATAGCTTTGAAATTTTCAGTCCACTGAGAATCTCCTGTGCTAGATGAAATAGCTTATTTTGTCCTTAATTTTGTTAATGTTAATGGAAATATGGAATATTTTTTTCACACACACATCCTAAAAATAGAATCTATTTAAGAAAGAGAAAATAGATTTTGGTCATCTTCTTAATTCCAATAAGATAAACAATTATTTATACAATTATTTATACTATTAAAAAAATAAATAGCAGAAGTACACACACCAATCTATGACACATAGTCTTTTACTATAGAAGAGGATTGACTATTTTTAAGAGAAAGGTAGAAAGAACTGGGAGAAAAATTGTTTTGTTCTCCATTTCCCTGAAGAGTCAGTCTATGGCTTTCGCTCCATCACCACACCTGAAACCACTAGAGTGATGAGTTCTCTGAAATTACAATACATTCTAATTCATTTGAGCCAGTGTGGTGTACAAATATTTCACCTGCTCTATGATTTAGCGCCGTACACCAAAACTGTCCTGTTTGCTTATTTTATCTATTAATGGAAACTGCAGTTCTCAATGGGAAGAATGAAAAATTAATGAAAAATTATAAAATCAGCCAATGACTGTAGTAGAAACATCACCAAATAACTTTAATAAATCTCTCATTAAGCCTGCTATTTTGAAAACATTAAATGTTTCAATCCCAGGGAGGTCATTGCTAAATAAATAAATAATGTGCCTCGTACACATTTATGTGTTGTCCAGTATTACCATGTTGGAAAACCAGTATCATTGCCTATTTCATTTTGTAAATTAAAGATTTCATTCTGAGATTATAATGCCTCAGGTGTGTGAACTGGACGGACAGTTGCAAGCAGGATGAAGCAGTGCTACTTAATTTTTTGCAACCTGCAAACCTGAGAATCTGAAGTGTGAATGTGTTTGTAGCAAAGACCTGTTGGGGAAAAGGGAGTTAGTTCCATCTTATAGATTTTCTACAGTAATAAATCCCTTTTCATTTATAAGTCATACGTTACATCAGCAGGTTTGCCACCTCCTGTCTCCACTGGCATTTTGCTAGTAATAGATATAAGTTCAAATGATATAAGAAGCCTTGAAAAATTAAATTTATGTCAGCCTTTTTAAATGGTTCACAAAGTCCCTGTATTCTTTCATTCCCTGCATTTTATGCTAATGCTGCATCTTCCCAGCCCTTTGTTTTATCTGACACCGATTTTTCAGACCTTCTCAGAATCATTCTAGAACGAGCAATGCAGAAATAGTATTCACACAGCATCAATATACATGACTAGACAAGCTGAAAGACAATGGGGAATCAAAACTCCTCAGAATTTGACTGTCTGAAGACCTGACCAGTGACAAAGAGGTCTGGAACTCACAAGTTTTGAACTCAATAACTGTTTTTAATAGTTACCAACAAACTGTCCAGAATGAATGAAGTGAAGGAAGCCTTTTACAGCCCACAAATGAGAGCACCAGGTATTTGGCAAACACAAGTGAAAAAACATTGAGTTGTGGCTCAGTACAGGAGCTTACATTAACCTGATGATGCAAACTTCTCTGAAAACAGTGACATCTTTGACAACACTTTCCTCCAGCTGTGCTCTCTCCCCAAGAATGTCCTGTACAGAAGATTTATCTGTGACCCATTTTTAAGCTAGAATTCACCAAGGTAAATGCAGCATTTTAGGATTATAGTATTGTTAAATTCACAGTGATCTCTTTGCCCAGAACAGTTATCTTCTAGTAATATTGCACAAAAACATTTAAACTATTGTGTGTCTAACACCTACCAGTATCAGCCAAAGATAAAAAAAATCCCATTCCTTGGCTACCCTTGTAGCAAAAGCGATCCTGGTGAGACCATTATATTTCAAGACACCAATACCTGCATCTTTCATTAATGATTTATCTGTGACCTGTGTTTCATCTGATTGGAACAGCTAAGATAAAAGAACCTGCAAAAGCTTATTGCTGCTCTGATGCCTGTCCTCGTGTCTTACGGAAAAGCATATATTAAATATTTCAGTAGACTTCTCCTAAGAACGACAATTAATTGTACATTTATCAGAAAGTTGTACTTAAAACATTCAGAACCCCCTTTAGCAGTTTCTTAATTCAGTCTGACAGAGTTTGTTCTAAAATTCTTACAGATATAGACAGATTTAGGAGTTGTAATAATTTGCAAAGACACTTTGCGGGATATGACTGATCATATCTACATTTGCTAAATTGGAGGGAATTAGGCAAATACTTGCCACTAATCATATTTTTATTTTAATACCTTAATTAATAAAGGATCTGTGAAAATCATAATAGATTCTTTAGATATTTTAGTGTAAGGCTGTACAGAGGCTAGCAATGGTACAAAGGCCTTAATTGTTGAAGTTGTCTTCTCATTTAAACTTTACCTGCTAAAGGTCAATAAACATTGATTTTATTTTCTTAGAGGATTTCTTATCCCTTGCCCTTGTCCAAAATACAAAGTCCTTATGTTGTCTCTCTAATGTTTTATTTTGTTGACTCCTAACCTTCAGAGTAGCTTAATTAATTGTCTTTGAAGTGATCATAATTGACTTGAATGTTCAAAAAGCTTCTGAATAAACTTCATAACAGAACTTTAAGAAAAATTACAAAGTAAGAGTATTGTTCAAAGTATTCAAAGTATTGTTTTGAGTTAAAACTTGGTTATGCGAGGAAAAGGAGAGCAGTTGTTTCCCCCATTCTCTGGGCTGTGCTACTGTGAACCCAGCCCAGGAAGCTGCTGGCAACCTTTGCGTCCAGGCCATCCAGCTGGCTCCAGTTCAGTCTGCTGTCTACCAGGGTCCCAAGGTCCCTGGCAGGCCACAGCCTGTGCTGTCGCAGTAGAGGGTTTTGGTTTTGTCATTGTTGAGCTTCATATGGGTCATGCTGGCCCATTGCTTTAGCCTGTCTGGGTCCCTCTGGATGGCAGCCCCACCCTCAAGTGTACTGAGGACATAATTTGATGTCCTCTGCTAACGTGAAAAGAACGTACTCCATTGCTGCCTCCAGGACCATTGCTAAAGGTATTAAATAGGACAGGTCCCAGGATAGATCCCTGTAGTATACAACTTGATACTAGCCTCAAGGCAGAGTACAACTTTTTAACTGCTACCTGCCAAGACCCATCACCTAACCACTTTTTCACCCATCATAAGATCTCACCTTTGCTACAAGGATATTTGAGAAACCACGTTTAAAACCATGCTGAAGTCAAAGTAAATGGCATTCGCTGTTCTCCCTTCACCTAAAAATCCAGTCATTTTATCATAGAGGACATTCAGGTTGGTCAGGTGAGACTTACCCATGGTAAATCTGTGTTGGCTGTACCCATTCACATTGAGGCATTGCGAGGTTAAAGATACGTCCTCTCCTCTCCCTTGCCTTGCCTTGCCTTCCCTTCCCTTCCCTTCCCTTTTCTCCCCCCCGCACCCCTTCTCTCCCCTCTCTTCCTCTCCCCTCCCCTCCAGGCTGTGATGCTGATGACAGACCTTAGCTGACTCTTGCAGATTTCAATTCTGTTGACCCCTTGCAACACTAAATAAATTCAGCAAGAGCTGCTTTCTCTACAGCTTGAAAATCTCCCACAGGTTGTGAGCTGCACATTTAGTCATAGTCTGCCTCCTGAGGATAAAAGCTTTTTTTTTTTTTGTCTTTCTATGAGAATTTAAAGCTTTTTTTTTGCATCAGAAATGTTCCCCTTACTTTCTAGAAGTAATTTTATCCTTGCATATCACTCCAACATACCCACCTACTTGTAATGCCTATGACAACTTTCAGTGTTTTCTAAGATTCCATTCTTCTTTCTTAGAAAGATAGTTTTTCTATGAAACTATCAAGATTGTATCTGTACCCTTCTCTTCATTTACAGTTGAGCAGAGTTTGCTTAATATGACTTACAAAATTCTGTTTATCAGGAGATCATAAAGTAGCTTAAATGGTTGCCATTTCTACAGCCTGGAAAAATGTGCCAAAATTAATCTACTTTTAACTTCAAGATCAGAAGTGGATCCACATTGCTCAACACAGTTTCTTCATCTTGAAGGTACACCTTGAAGCTTGTAAATGAATCTACATTTTGTATTCCAGCTTCCAAAGAGATTAAGGAGAATCAGAGTTCTAGTCACACCCCTGAGCGTGTTACAGCCTCACGGTCGCATGCCTAAATTAAAACCAAACTGATCCAAAGGAGTTTCAACCATATTCTGGTAAAAGCTACAGGTCCGAACATCTCTTTTCAGACCCAACAGATATAACTTCAGTTTTATGATAGTAGTTTGCTGAAAAATGTCTAAGATAAATCACTCAAAAGTCACTAAGCCATTAAGTGACAGGCTAACTGGCTCAGTGTTCCCCACCTCTGGTCCACAAGCTACTAGTATACTGAAAATTGTCTGGACATGGGATGCACAACAGAGGGAGTCAGTTGTATTAACCAACCAGTAACTGTGTTCTTTTTTTACTATCTGAACACATTAACACTTGCCCGATAAATGTGTGTGTTAAGGCTGTTACAGAGCTGTTCTTCAGCTGATAGGCAGCTTCTCTAAAGGTCTCAGGGGATCTTTCATAAGATTTTTTTTATGGAGTCAAACTCTTCTTTGAGATCCATAACTAAAGGATGCACAGCAAAAGGATGTCAACACATGTGAGATTTATCAAGGGAAATTCGTGGCAGGGGTATCACAATTAGAGTGGTGCAGCACAGAAAGCTTTCCAGAGAGGATGCAGGTCCTCCATCCTTGGAAAGGACCAAAGTTTAACTGGGCAACACAGTGAGCAACCTGATCTTTGAAATTAGTCCTTCCTTTGATCAGGAGGATACTTCCAGAGGACCCTTCCAACATAAATCATTCTATGATTCATTGTCTGTATTTCTTTCATATGTGACCTTTACTTTCCTGGGGGCTGACCAGCTAGAAGCCAGTTTTGCAGAAATGGACCTAGGAGACCTTGTTGACAAGTTGGATGTGAACTAGCAATGCACCCTTGCAGTAAGAAACACCCTGGGCTGTATTAGGAAGGGTGCTGCCAGCAGGTTGAGAAGGTGATTATTCCTGTCTGCTCTGTACCGGTGAGGTGGCACCTGGAGTACTGTCTTCAGCGCTAGGCTCCCAGAGAAGAGAGACATGGACATACTGGAGTGAGTCCAGCAAAGGTCTATGAGGATAGTTCATGGACTGGAGCACCTGACATAGGAGGAGAGGCTGACAGAGCTGGGATTGTTCAGCCTGGAGCAGAGAAGGATCCAGGGGGGATCTTATCCATGTCTACAAATATCTGAAGTGGGGCAGGTAAAGAAGAGGGAGCCAGACTCTTCTCAGAGGTGCCCAGTGACAGGATGGATGGCAATGGGTACAAACTGAGATCTGGGAAATGCCATTTAAACAGAAGAAAAAGCTTTTTTTTACTGTGAAGGTGCTCAAACACTGGAACAGGTTTCCAGGAGGGTTGTGGAGTGTCCTTCCTTAGAGACTGGACAATATTCAAAACCTGACTGGGGATGGCCCTGAGACACCTGCTCTGAGAGACACTGCTTTATATAGGAGCATTGGACTGGACAATCTGCAGAGATCCCTTCCAGCCTCAATGGTTATGTGATTCTGTGTCATCTGCAGAGTCTGGCTATGGCTGCTTCGGACGTCCATCCCCAGGATTGCCTTTATTCAGGACTCCTCTCACTCCTGCCAGTTCCCGCCTTCTCCCTTGCCACATGCTCAGAACTCACTTGTCTCTGGAGCATCACCACAGCAGCCAAACACAAGCATCAATGTTTGTGGGGCTCGTTTGTGATCTAAGTCACAGACAATTCTCACTTCTTATCCCATTCACATCAGAATTTTGTCTGTCCCTGCCTAGTATGCTCCCAGGATATTTCCAGAAAATAATATTGGGCACAGACAGCCAACATATCCCATCATTCGTACTCAGAGAGATGCTAAAGAATAATTTCATAGGAACATATCAATCCATGATCCTCCAGCCTGTCTTCAACAGAAGGGCCTAGTCCTGGCAACACTTAGGTGCCTCCTATAATGTGCTGGACCTGTTGAAGCCCCTGGGTTCTGAAGACACAGAACTGGCCCTGCAGTGCTGCTTGCAGAGGCAGCTTACAGCTGATATCATAGTGAAACTTAAAACTAATGGGAAATAGACACACCTGAATATGTCAGGGAATGGACCTTACACAGAAAATTTATTCAGTCGGTCCCATGGAAAACATGTATTTCAATCTAAATTGTGTAAAGAAATAATCCCCATACACTAATGCTGCTTGGTAACAGGTTTTCATTCTGCGAGTACTTGAGAATGGCATGGATTTAAATGACTGGCCCCATTGTTGCATGTGTGAAATGATTTGGTGGTCTCAGCTGAGACAGTGCTGGTCTCAGCAGTTGATGGAAATGTGCATCATTGCAGCTAACATTAACTGGCATCACCAGTGGAAGTCTCAATGGGGAGGCACAGGTATAAATAGTATAGCACAGAAGCTGGTCATTTCCCCTTTGTCATTTCTTCTGATTGCCAGGGAGGTGTTTCACTGTTGCTCACTGTACTGTGGGTGATTCATGGTACAGCATCTTTCATCATCAGTAGACTCAAAAAGTTAACATTAATAAAACTGATACATAGAACTACTCAAATAATCCATGGCACAAGGCCCTTGTGCTTATAAAAATATTAGCAGCACTTAGGCTTCAATCTATGTCCAAAGCGGTTTCATTCAGCTTTCTATTTTGACAGTTATTCAGAAAGCCAATGTTTGATAATTTATAGCTGTCCGGGAAAACATTTGCTTGCTGAAAGACCAAAAAAGTGGAAATCTGAAAGAAAACTCTTAGGGTTATTTACTGAAGCCAAAGGGCTGTTATCTTCTAAAATACACACTAAGGGAATTATGCTTGAGGATTTACCTTCACACATTTACATTTAAAAGGATTTTTCATTTAGTTGTTGATTTTTTTTTTACTTCTGAAAACTCTGATATGTTTGCTGCTCTTTTTTCATAATGGTTACATGAAAATTAAAGGTTATTCTGAGAAACTCCAGACATTCATTTCTGTGTGTCTTACTTCATAAATCAGTCTTTTTACTGGCAAACACATTTTCAGGTTTATTTGTAAAGCATCAGTGACATTCAGTGTTCAGTTAAAGTACTGTAAGTTATTCACTTTTACATGTTGCATGCAGTTCTTCACCTTTATAGGTTGCTTATTTGGGCTTTTTTGCTTTTTTTTGACCTGATTATGTAAGGTTTCGAAATCTTGTTTTACTAGCTGACCATATATATATATATATATATATATATATAGTGCTTCTAATTGGAATTTTCTGTTCATTTCTTTCTAGGCTGTTGATATTCTTTTGCAGCATGGAGCTTATGTGAATGTTCAGGATGCAGTTTTTTTCACCCCATTGCATATTGCTGCATATTATGGCCATGAACAGGTAACTAAATGGGGGCTCTTCAGAAAGCTGAGAAGTAGAACACCCGGGTTTAGAGTTAGATATTTTTGCTTTACATTCCAGAGGGTCCTACCATGAAAAGGCCTCACATACCGACTTCTAAGTCAATCTCCAATTGCTCTAAGAGTCAAATATCAATAGGAAATTTCTACACTTTAATCCTCTCTGCTAGACCCTAGGAAAAATTAGTATCTTCCCCTCTAAACCTCTTGAAACAAATGATTGCCTAGGTAGCTTTGATAACCTATAAACCAATGTGGACCCAGAGTCACATTTCATTTGATGCTTATTCATCCCACATTTCAGAGAATGCATAAGGAATGTGAGTATACTATCTTAAGCCTCTCCAAGGGAGCGAACATCACTTCCCGGTAATAACTAAATGGCAATTCTATTGGCTTTCCACAAATTCACAAACTAAATTGTGGCCACTTCTAAGTTAGCAGGAAAAAAAAAATCATTTAGAGAGCAGGATTTTCCATGAGGTACTGTGCACATGACAAGTCCAACTGTGCTTGCTTCATTCACACAGATCACAGACTTACTGAAACATAATCTGAAGTTCTGACCAAAGCTGGCATTGAACCTCCCAATGCTCTTTCATTTACTAAAGTATAATTGACATATGGTTAACCTAGCAGTCCAGTCATTTGCCCTGAATAGCCCTTTTATGTGAAATGTAATAATGGGTCTATTTTGGCCTATGCAAGTCACTCCCTATACCTTTCCTTGGCTAAAAGCATGTAGTCTGGGATATTTTCAGGTTTCAAAGGATGACCTCTATGTAGAGTGCATTTTTCATTTCAGTGACGTTATTTCGAGTGCATTGAGGAGTTGTTGTAGGAAAAGCTTTTGAAAGAACGGAGTCCAGATGAACAGACGATTGAAAATGCTTTACTTCTGTGGCTGAGTGGCAGCAGGGATGTGAACCACGGATGTGTTCCTGAGATCCTTCTTTTCATATTTGTGAACCTCATCTCCCAGTAACATCAAGAAGCTCCTTGCATGCTGGACCGAGAGATTAGTTTGCTTATTTTCCCTAAGCCACTTCTAAACAAATAGTCACACTTCTGTGAAATTATGCTAAAAGCTCATATGATGCTCTTGTGAAAAGAGACACTGATCAGAAAGGAAGCTAAGGATCTGAAACCAGTGGACTTTGAGGGCATTTGCTTTATTATGCTGACTGGTCAGTTAAACAAATACATGTGTCTTGTGTCTAGCTCTTTACCATACATAACATTTTAGAGAATTAATAAGCACTGCTTTTGAGAATTTTAATATTTTTATACATATGTAACTTAAAAATGAGTTTTCTATTTAATCTTGTCTCCCCATTTTAAAGAGATGCTCACTTATAATATTACCCAATACAATATTCTACTTGATTTTGTCAAAATATTTGTTTTTATGGTGTATATTAATTAGCTTTGATGAAATACTTAGGTAACCCACCTCCTTCTAAAATTTGGAGCTGATGTGAATGCAAGTGGTGAAGTTGGAGACAGGCCTCTCCATCTAGCTTCTGCCAAAGGCTTTCTCAATATTACAAAGCTCTTGATGGAAGAGGGAAGCAAAGCTGATGGTAAGAAAATATATTTTAAAAAATCAACTTTAACATTGTATGTTATAGACAGAGTCAGGCCTTTAATCTTGAATTTAGCTTCCTAACACATGGTCTGTCTGTGTTCGTGTATCATTTTTGGGCAATTGAAACAAAAAAATAGCAGTTGGAGAGTTTTCTTCACTTCTCTAAGCATGTTTGGTTTGTCATCTCATGTGCATTGTTTCCATTAATAAGTCAGAGGTGACAAGCAGCAGTAGAAAACAAAATTAAGATTAATACTCAGAGGTAGCTTACTGTTGAGACACTCATGCAATCAGAGAACACGTGGCCATGTGGTATGTATCTCCAATCAAAATTACTTCAATGCAAAGTGAACTCCTAGTGAATGACATATAAATGAAGGAATTTATGTCAAGACTGTACAGCAAGTAATTTAAAATATCTCAAAAGAGAAATTGCAGATGGTTCACAAAAAATTTCACAGAAAAGGGAATCTTTTTACCATATGCATATGCTGCATTGTGCTTCATATGCAACATTGTGGGACGTTTTCTGTAAGGGAAAGCATGTATGTGAGGAACCTGATGGGTCATTAATGGGCTGGACAGATAAAAAATCTATTAGTATGCTTTTGGTATTCTGTGAAAGTTAGGAACCTGTGCACTGTTTTTACAGGTGATCTCACACTGATGCCAGTAAGACTACAACATTACAGTTCAGTGCTGTATGTTTTGCATATGCCACAATTTAAAATATTTTCCATTGTAATTAATATTAGTACGCAACTAGTAGTACTGCTGAATTCTTATGCTTGCTCTTTTGTTCCCTCTCCTTATGCTGTTCCAGCAATGTAGAAGGCACAAAACATACCACACTCCAGCCTTACTTTTCCATCACTGTGACACTTGCATCATAAGGATGTGCATACATGCTTGTGGCCATATCCTATGAAATCTTATAAACTTTAAAACTTAGAGGTCAAATTTTATGCGTATTATGAGTATTAATGCAGAGGTTCTTACATACTAAACAACATTGATGTTATTTGGGAATTAATCTCTTATCCTCAGAATAAGAGAAAGAAAAGGATTTTTTTGAAAGCAACAGTATATTACTTGCAAGATTACTGCTCTTTAATACATCTTTGGACTACATCATTACCCTTGTTAACTTATACCCACAATATACAAGGTAAAATATCGGACCCCTTGAAGTCTATGGCAAAACTTCCATTCATTTCAATGTTAGGATTAGGATTTTGCCTAGAGATATCACAATTTGATCTTGGAAAGCCAGAACTGGAAAAACAAGAAACAAGCAAACAAACAAACAAACAAAAAATTTATTTGCTTCAAGAATCTTGCATGTAATAGAAAGAACAAGAAGTTACCAAAATTCTTCAGTTGCTGCTTCTCAATCTAGCATCATATTTGATGTCTGGTTCCAGTCTATGCACACAGCTATTGGTGAATTAAAAACAATAGAGCATAACAGGGAAGGTTAAAAAAGGATGCTCTATAGCCACATTCAAAAAGCATATTAGATTTCCAGGCTCAGTTCTTTCCTAATCTCACCTGGTCCAATAAGCCACCTACGCCTGTTAAATGACTTCGGGAGAGAACAGCTGAGTGGTCATTTTGCACAAGTTCTGTGCTCTCAAGCCTACAGTCTTCAGTGCTGACTCTGTACAGCACTGTCATTCTTTAACAATTGTTAAAGCAGGGACAAGAGCCCATAAGTCTTCTTCCTTGCTCAGTATCCCCAATAGTATCAAAAGCAGCAGCATTCACATACCCTTGTTCCTGCTCTGCTAGTGGTATGAAGACTGTGATTCTCCCCAACTTCCTCTACTTTGCTAGATTTTAAAATATAAATTTACCATATTCTCTGTGAGTCTTGCCTACAGTACACACATCCTAGTAGGGCAATAAAAAAGTGTGGAGGGAAACAGCATGACTCAGATTTGTAAGTACTTTTTTCAATAGTGAGCTCTTGATGTTTCAGTCTTGATGTGTGCGCACTGAACTGATATAATTATGAAGAGGGGGAAAAGATGTTCACTCACCATAACAAGACAGTGGGAGGTTCACTATCAGTTAGATAGTTTGTTCCAAAAGGAAAAGAAATTGGGACACCATTTCAGAATCTTTTATTTAAAATCAGTATCTTCAGCATTGGAAAAAGAAAAAGGAGACTGGAAGTAGGAAGTCTTTTACTCACAAAGTACTCACATTTTAAAACTTGGTATAAATATAGCAGTGGAGGAACAACTCTTAAATGCCTAGGAATGAAAGTAATTGGTGAAATAACCTGAAGAAATTTTGGCAGTATTTCTATGTAGACCAGTAATTGGTGTCATAAACTTGAAGTATTTCTTTTAACATAACCTGACTGATTCGTTGATCAGCTCTGGGGCCATGGCAACTGAAGAAAAACAGTGACCACTGAATCACACTGAAAAGGTCAGAATACTGCTGAAATATAGCAACATTTGCAGTCTCACAATAACCAAAGTTCTTCTTCAACCTAACCACCATATATAAGAAAAACATATAAATGTACTACCCATGTATATATCACCACAAATGTTCAGATTTTACATATGCCTGTAAACAAAACCGATATGTTACATGTACAGTCGGTTCTCCAGATTCTAATCTCATAATTTGTTTTAACATAAACACTGTAGGGAAGGACTAAATAAATTCTGTGTGTTTTCAGAAATCACATAAGGTCTTTCAAGTACATTTCTTGAGGTATCAGTCAGCTTCCTTTAAGCTCCAAATTAATTTTGAGATCATTAATATATCTCAAAGACCAGTATGCCATTCCAAGCTGCTATCACTTAAAGTGCCTTAACTGTCTTGAGATTTTTTTCAAACTTATTTAGTACTGAATTTCTCATTTCTGGTTTTATTTTTAACAACTTCTATTTCCTTCTTTCTTTTTTTAATTCCTTCCAAACTTCTAGAGATCTTTTTGCATTACTGAGTCAATATGATTTCTACCAACTTGCATTATTTATTCTGCAGGAAATTAAGTTTTATATTTTAGAAAATCCAAATGGTAGAATGTAGCACTACTTGGGATACAAAGTATCAATTCATAATGTTTGATTCATCTTTGTAATCTGGTAGATTTTTTTCTAGGATAATTGTAATCAGCAAAATGAAAAGAAAGTTTTTTTTCTTACAGTAGAAAAGGAAGTTCATTAGAATGCGAAACTGTCAGTATTCCTAAACAGCCATTCTGTTTCCTCATTTCATCAGACTGAACTTTTGTCTCCTTCTTGCTTTTCTTGTAGCTTCACTATACTCATGTCAACACGTGACTTTTCTCTATACAGTTTCCAAGAATGAATATTCAGCAACACGTGTTAGATCCAGGGACTCACTGGTTTTAGCAGTGGGCTGGGTATGCTCTTGGCCTTGAGAGGCATCTTGTCAAACTGCTGAGCCCTTTAGGTACATGTTTGGGTCTCAGGAGGACTGACTTCTGAACCAAAGTCCAAGCTGTCTAATTATTTGTTGTTTCTCAGTGTCACCTGTCTCTTAAATGAAGGAAGATAAACTTGATTATTGAAAATAAAGAGCTGTGGGTTTTACCTGTTGTTGTGTTGTCAGCTGGCCTGATTGTATGGCCACACTTTCGCTGGTGTCCCGACACTCCAGCAGAAAAAGGAATGTGCGAACGAAGGGTGGGTTTAAAAAAAAAAATTAATGGTAATTTAGAATTATCAGTATGTTCCACTCTTTCTTATGTTCCATTCCTTTGAAATCAGGGAGGGCCTGGAAATAATTGCTTCTCAAATGCTTCAATGCAGACGTAGAACTTCTAATGTAGATGTCTGCATGACTTCAAAAACTGTTCCTTTCAAAATGAGAGAAAATGCATATTTTAAAAACTGTTTTATAGTCCGATGGGGTAGCTAAGAAACAGAATATCTACAAACTTAGAGAACTTAGGTGGCCAGGAAACAAACATTTCCTTTGCTTCACATAAGTTAAATGCTATTTTTGATTATTCTTCAAACTGGTGGTCCTGGAGATTTCTTTCAGGGACCACGTGTTATGAAATACATTGTTTGTCTTTATAACTTCTATGGTCTTTTAATAAAAATTGTCTGCTTTCAGGACTGCTGAGCTGCCCAGAGTCGCAGCTCCTCTTTTTAGAAGTGTCTCTGAAATTCATTGTCACCTCTGTCAAATATAATCAACTTTAAATTTAAAACCAGAGTTTGATATTAAAAATCCAGGCACATTCAATCATCCTTCTCTGAATATTAAACAGATATCACTCACTGGGAATTGGGAAATCTCCCGCGTTTTTTAAGAACAGACTTGCATTGTCCTTTTTTATCCTTTCACTTAGTGAAATTATTTCACCTGTTACTTTCTACCGATGTAGTGTCTCGGTCCTAAGAATAATTTCTACAGTACTCCATTTTGTTCCAGACAAGAACTTACCATTTGCTCATTTTTAATGTTTGTTTGTAAGGCAAGCTGAATTTTTAGTCTCTGAGTGCCATGACAGTTTTACTATCTATCCTCAATTTAATACAAAATACTTTAAAATCTCAATTTGAAGAACTCTCCTGTAGTCTTCTTTAGCAGTTCCTGAATCAATGTGATGAATTTTTTGTCCATAACTCTCTTCTGAAGTGTTTTTGACTGATTTTCTTTTGTTCTGACTCTGAAATTCTCCTTCTTTTTAAGACAATATTCCAGTTTACCTGTTGTGTTTCATTTAGAAATCAAAAAGCTATCAATTAAAACAAAAACCATCACCCCGTGTTGCAGTTATATATCCTTCCAGAGGCAAAGGAAATGGCTTGCAAGTATTTGACAAAATTTCCAGCTACATAAACAAAGAAGATATATGTTTCCTTCCTTGCTCCATCTTACACCTTGTTGTGTTGTAGAAGTTTATGGCCCTGAGACCACTGATGCCCTTCAGGCCATTCTGTGGATACATATTCTCAAATGCTGACATTTGTTATTATAAAAGTTAGACATTTATTCCCCTCTTATTTATTGCACTTCAGAATTAATCTGTCTCTGGTACCACATCATAATAAAAAATAAAGGCTAATATGTCACCTGAATCTATAAAGTGAAGAATTATTTTAGAATAGAGAAATAAACCAGTTTAGTTTTCTTTACTCCTTTTAATATAAGACTGCTAGGAAGGTTAGTGGGGGCAGTTAATGAAATTTGCAGGCTACAAGCTTAATATAAGTTACAGAAATTCATTTTTGTTCTATTTTTGGCCTGAAACATAATTCATCTTTGGAACTATCTGTCACTAGACATCAGTGAAGTTATAAGTTCAGCTCATTTTAGAGGACTGTGCATTTCTGTAAGCACCCAGCATTACTTCAGAACAGTTTAAAACAGGGATTTATTTTAATTTTCAATGTTCCTTATACTCACAGAAAAACAAAAGAAGACAGAAGCTCAGAATGTGTGTGATTTACCCTTTGTCCCAAGGAGGCTCAGCTACAGGAAAGAATTGTTCCTGAGAGATGTTTGTCAAAGTTGTACTTAAAAGCCTACGTAGTACAAATTTGGACATCTCTAATGGGCAGATAATTACCTAGTAGTCTATTAATTTCTTGCAAACTGTCTCAAAGATCTGGTGCTAGACTGAATTGAGACCTAAATGTTGTACGAGTGTCATGGTTTCAGCTGCGATAGAGTTAATTTTCTTCACTCTAGCTGGTATAGTGCTGTGCTTTGAAATTAGCATGGAAAAAAACCTGTTGAGATAACACACAGATGTTTAGGCTGTTGCTGGGCAGCGCTGATACTAGTCAAGGACATGTCTAGCTTCCCATGCTCTGCTGGGTGCACAAGAAGCCGGGAGGGGAGGGGGCACAGCTAAGAGAGTGGATTCAAACTGACCAAAGGGATATTCCATATCATGTAACGTCATGCCCAGTATGCTACCTGGGAGGGAGCAATCGCGGCTCGGGGACGGGCAGCGTCGGTCGGCGGGTGGTGAGCGGTTGTATCGTTCGTGTTTCTGCGTTTTTGTTCCCTGTTTTCCCTTTCCTCCCTTTTCCCTTTTATTATATTAACCTTACTGTCATTATTATCATAATCATTTATCATCATCATTCTATTTAGTTATTAAACTGTGCTTATCTCAACCCACAAGTTCTTTTGCTCGTCCGATTCTCTTCCCCATCCCACAGGGGTGGGGGGGGGGTGAGCGAGCGGCTGCGTGGTGTTCAGGTGCCAGCTGAGGCTGAACCACGACAACGAGGCAGGCTGGCTTTGTCAATCCTATCAGAATGGTATCAACCAGTTGTTTGTTCTATCTTTAAACATAGAAAAAATACAATAAGGATCACAGAAATACATGCACTCTTTTAAAACCAAACAAAGATCTTTTCTGGATAATGAAAACAGTATTTCTATGTCTGCACCAATGGAGAACTCTGCCTATAGCCTTGTTCAATCTCTTTCTTGCTTTCTCCTAGAGAGATGTTTGAGAGATGTTTAAGGTATATCCATATCCATTTCAGGCATGCCTAAGAAGGTTCCCAGGCACTGGAATGCAACTACCTATCCTGTAAGCAGAGAGAAGGCTCCCTGGCATAGATGTGGTCCAGGATAACTGGCAGACCCAAACAATTCCCACCTGGAGGTCAAGGATCTTCCAGGGGCAGGTCCCCAGTAGACAGGTTGCATGCAACTGCCCTTAAAACAGTTTGATACTATTGGTAGATAACAGCGGTTCTGTAATGTTGGCCTGAATGCCAGGAATGTTCCCAGTCATATTTATGGTATTAGTGCACGTGCAGCCATGGTCTCACACAGTTCACTTGGTAATAACTATTCTCAAGAATTGTTGGGTTTATGTTATTCTATCACAGAATCATTTTAAAATAGAAATTCATGATAAAAAGTGTGTAGTATTAGTGTTTGCTATACTAAAACAACAGCAGTCAAAATTAGGTGGTTTCAGAAACATGAATCTGCTTCTGCATGATAAGTGAAACAACATTTTGACCTAACAGATCTCTTATTAATAGTTTCCAAGTGTTTTGCTTGACTGGGACCCAAATATTCAAGAAGGAATCTTGATCTTACTGACAGACAATTGAATCAATTAATTTGTTAAAATTCCCTCATTGCCTGCTAATATCGTCTATCCTACAACCACCCTACTATTTCACCCAAAATGTCTGAGAATATGAGCTAGCCAGAAGTTTAAGAAATCACATCAAATTCAAATCCTTCATGCATATATGCTTATTTGAGAGGTATTTAGAACGAATTAGCTTCATTTTTCTTTTGCTTTTAATCTTACACTGTTTTGTGTTGATTAAAGCAACTGGTTTTGCAAGTAGAAGGATACAAGAATAAGTCTTCAAGAATTTAGAAAAAAAACACTTTTACTGGATATATTTCTATAAGTTGTGTGTAACATACACAAAGCATAATTCTGTGACATAAAGCACCAGAAGGGCAAACCTTTTAAACAGAACAAGACCTTTGTAACACAGATTGTTTGTTTCCCATGTGAAATTATACTTTACCAACACAGTTAAATACCATTCCCACCCAACAATAATATACTATGTCTCCAGTTTTGCCCATTCTTTTATATGGTTTCATGTTTTGTCAAAGCATACTCCCATCCTCTTAAATATGTGAAGTGCATACATAATCATCCTTGCAGAGGAAAAGAGGCATTGAGCAAAATGAAAACATTGGTAATCCAGACATTTGAATGAATTCTCTTCCTTTCTTGCCTTTTATGTATTTATATTTCAATAGTGACTATATCCTTACTCTGTCTCCTTTATTTTTTTTAATTTATTTTTTGTCATTGTATATCAAGAATCCTTGATCCTGCTATGCAAAGAAGCTAACATAAACGTTAAAACCAACTAGATTTTATTTTCCTAAGAACAACAATGAAGTATGTTTCTTGCCAGTATTTGTAATTAATAGCTATTTTTCCGTGTGTTCAGAATAACTCCGTGGATTGCTTCTTTCACATATCTCTCTTTTGCTTCACATTGTAATATACTGACAGCAATTACTCTTTCTAAGGGTCATTTATAACCTGCGATTCACTCATGGAAAGCTACATCAAAACATTCAATACATCTGCTACTGGAAGAAAGCAATTATACCCTACATCCAAAAAATCGTCTTGATAGTGTACTACAGATGACACTGAGTAATGTAGTTTCTATATATGAAAACTCACAGAAATTTCAATTTTAAAGAAACAGGACCATAAATGTTTTATCAGGAGGTTTCATAACATATATGCACAATTCATAAAGCATTACTAAATATCCAAAACCAGCTATGTCAAGTATAAAATAATTTCTTTGGTCTCTTTCTGGGTCAAATGGCAGTGAATGCTCAAGACAATGAAGATCACGTTCCTTTGCATTTCTGCTGTCGATTTGGACACCATGAAATTGTAAAGTTCCTACTCCAGAGCAGCTTCGAAGTTCAACCCCATGTGGTGAATATCTATGGAGACACACCTTTACATCTGTGAGTCATGTGGAGAAGCTCTGTTTTGCATGGTTTGGGCCTCATTAGACAGCTGGTGTTGTTAACAACTCTTTCCTGACTTCATCCTCAGTGCGTGTTACAATGGAAAGTTTGAAGTTGTCAAGGAAATAATTCAGCTCTCAGGAACAGAAAGTCTCACTAAAGAAAATATATTCAGCGAAACAGCTTTCCACAGGTGAGATGTTTAAAACACCATTTTCAACAGAAATCCAGTTATACATGCATGGACTAGATCACCCAAAATAACAAATGTCTCACCAACAGCAAGAGGAGGAACAAAGAAAGCGGTGAGCTCAGCATGATGTTAAGTTTGTTTCTTGAGATACAGGAAAGGACATGAAGTAAGAGGTAGAACCAGAGAGTGAATGGTGAGAGAGAGAGCAAGCAAAAGAGAGAAAGGTAGGAAAGGCATCAGGTTCATCAACATCTGCATGAATAATGGTTTCTCTTTCTGCCCAGTTTGGAAGCTGATTTTAGAGCCTGATCTGCTTAGAAACCTGTTGGAGTCTAGATATTCTAAATTAGAAATGAGATGGCAGAACACAATTTGGTCATGCTGCTGTAAGTTTGTGAAGTGTTATTTAAGAGGCATTTTGCAAAACAGACTATTAATTTTGCATAGCTGTGCAAATTAATTAATACAAGAATAATTAGAATGTTTCTGAAATGACAGAAATGAACATGCTTTGGTGTATTAATCATGCATTTGCACATTTCTAAAGATCCTCTACTACATTTTTATCTCTGTGTAATTCTTTTTCAGTTTTTGGCTACCCAAAGTATTTGTCCTTTTATGGACTATAGCATTCAATTTTCCCTTTATTTTTGCAGTGCTTGCACCTATGGAAAGAATATAGAACTTGTAAAATTTCTTCTTGACCAGAATGTTGTAAGCATCAATCACCAGGGAAGAGATGGACATACAGGTAACATCATCATCCTTATTGTGTATGAGTGCATGTACCAGCACCAAAAGAGTTGGAAGCCATATCACGATCAGGATTCCCAGGGTAATTCCCATTACAATTTGATGATCAGCATCCAATTACCTTTCAGACAGATGTCAACTTTTTTGAAATATGTTTGCAGGCAGGTGTAGAAGTGATAAGAGTTCAGTGGGGATGTGTCAGGCTCATTAGCTTGTATATGAGTAACAAAACCTGATGTAAACTGATTCTCCCATAGTTAAGCTTCTAAGCAGTTTTAAGAATTGGGCCCAAGTATTATTCTGCTAGGGTCTGAGCACATAGGATATAGTGTCTGAAGGGCTGCACACCTCCATGTCCCTACTACAGGCAATGAAAAAAAAAAAAAGAGCCTTCTTTGTTTTTACTTGCTTTTCCTCACATACAAAGTTGTTAGATGTGATTTGCAGGTGGTAGAGTAAATGCTGACATGTTGTGTAGCAGGCAATAGATTGGTTCTTGCAGCATTAATATTTTATTTTCACCTATCGCCTCAGGTATTTTTTTGATAATATATTCCTTTATCGAGGAAATCAATTTGTGCTTTATAGTTGTTGCTGCAAGTCCTCTCATGATGTTCTGACAGTCGTGCTTACCATGCTTCTCTGATGTTCTAGGATTACACTGTGCTTGCTACCATGGTCATATTCGACTTGTACAATTTTTACTGGATAATGGAGCTGATATGAATCTGGTAGCTTGTGATCCCAGCAGGTCCAGTGGAGAAAAGGACGAGCAAACCTGTTTGATGTGGGCTTATGAGAAAGGTATCTCAATTTTCTAGTTTCTGTCACACAATCCGTAAGAACAGTACAGGAAAGAGGGAGCAGTACAGGAAGGAGAGAACAGTACAAAATAATCCCTCAGTCCCTGTAGAGTAAGAGCTATCACTATCTGATTTTCAGTTCCTGGCACGAAGGGTTGTAAAAAACAGCCCTTTTCTTTATCTTCTCAGATACTCTGTTAAACATCAGTTTAATTCAACACAAACTCAAGGACAGGAGTATTTAAGTGCTGCTAAAATAGAAAGCATACAGCCTGTTCAGAGAAGGCTATTTCTCCCTCTGGTACGTGCATGAGGAGTGTTAATTTTTTCACTGAAGGACACATTACAAGGAACGATAAATCAGAGTCAGTAATCTTAAATTCTTGCAAATATGGATCAAAGCAAGGCATTTTCCGTGTTTCCTGTCATACTGTTCTATTTGTACAGCAATGTGTCAGTTTTCTGTATCATTTTTGACTCCATGAAAATAAAAGCTTTATTTCTTCCTGAAAATGTTTCTGATGTTCTCATCCATTTATGGATTTCATCAATGTTTGAGAGCCATCTATTTATGTGGGTTCCCCTTCAGTTTATTCTTCCTGGCATTGCCATTCCACCCCTATGGACTGTGGAAGGCTATTTAAGCAGTCTCTTCATTGCTTTGATAAAGAAGTGACCATCTCCTTTGGGTTAACATTTATGTGACAACACTTCAAACGTTTAGTACAAGCATCCTCTGAGTTTGGATGTCCAGAAAGCTCCTATCTGTGAAAAACCTGTCCTTGATTTAAATTCTTATGTTTTGGAGAATTTTTCCACAACAGTCTTTGCTGTGAGTTCATGTCCCTGGCCGCCTAGTGAGTCAGCAGGACTTCTTCCCTGTAGAAGGTAGCTTCTGATAACAGGATGAGAGTCAGCAAAAAATGTCAGCCTCTGCCATGCCTGTTTCTGAGTTGGAGTTCTAAGTTTTTTGCAGGACCTTAGAAGATCTAGCAAACAACCCTTCTGTAACTTGTGAGCTCACTGGTCTTTCCCTGGCTTATTATAAGCCAAAAACTTTGTACTCAAGATATCAGTGAAAAATATCCTTAAAGAAATGCCAACAAACTTTGCAACTGAAGAAGCAGGAAATAATAGGTAGCATTTGGTACATCATCCAAGCATCATGAGCTCAGTAAACTGCATATCTTTTCCTCCTCTTCTTGTCTGCTCTCATCTTTATAAGCAGCAAACAGAAACATTTGCTGTCGGCCTGGGTGTACGAATAAGGAGTGCTGAGACGAGTCATTTACAGTGAGCACAGAGCAAGAACTCAAAAATGCTCTTCTTTCCCACATGTTTTCTAGGGAATGGGGGAAAATATAAGTTAAAGTTGGAGGATTCTGGGACATTCCCCCCCTCCTCCAAAAGCACTACAGTACCATTTGTTATGAGAATGACTGTAATAGAGTAAAACTATGGATTTCAAAGGACTTTCAAAAACCTGATATTGGCAAAATACTCTTTATGAAATTACTGAGGGAAAACTCATTTTTGAAAGGTTTAGGAAAGAATTTTGAATGATGCCAAGCAGAACTTCGTGCATTAAACATCTGAGAGAGTGAGCATGCTGTGCATACACCACTCTCTTCTGGTTCCTTGCAAAGGAGAGTGATGAATATAGCAACTGTCTACAGCAATATAGTGTACAAATTATGTCCAGTTAAGGACACCAGAACTGAAATGTTTTCAGGCACTGGTTGTCCTTGTAAGGCCTATTGAAGACTATTGTCAATTTCCATTTTAGGATCTCTGTAGCAGGGTTTTTTCTATCGCCATATATCACATCTTAGGGTCACGTGGACTTATGAAAATAACACGCTTGATTTTATTGGCAGGTATTTCCTTATATTTCTGTAGTTAAGAATCATAGTATGTTACAGATGAGCACTGCTGTATCTTTGTTTGCATGTTTTATAGACACATTGTACATTTCTTTTAAAATCCCCTGATTTTGTTTAAATCAATTAAAAAAAAAAAGGAGAGACTACTGCATTTACTTTCAAATCTTACATTTCCTCTTTCTTTCTTAGGTCATGATGCCATTGTGACCCTTCTGAAACATTATAAGAGACCTCAAGATGAATCACCCTGTAACGAATACTCACAACCTGGAGGAGGTATGGTCTGAGAAATCACTTTATTCTCTAACTGAAGGGTCTGATCCAAAGACCACTGAATTCTCTGGGAATGTTTCACGGATGTCAGGGAGCTTTGGATCATTTCTTTCTGGAACAAAGAAAATTAGTGTAATGAGAATCCCCATTTTCCAGGTACCCTCTATTTATGTAAAAATTCTTCCTTTATCTTAAAATAGAGTTATCACTTTGTATTATGCACTAGAAAGAAAAGCTAGAAGCTGTGAGACAAAAATCAATCCCTAGAAATTATTACTCATACCTTTTTACATCCTTAATGCCTTGTTTAGCCATTCTTTTTGTGTGGTTTATCTCTGATGTTTCTTTGATTACTGACGTTCAGTATATTTCTGTACTCAGTGCCCTTCATAGTTTTTAACATCTTTGGATATCTAATTCCCCCTTGGGAAAAATTAATTACCCTTTTTGCTACAAAAATACTCATTTGTATTGGCCACTAAATGACAAGCGGCGAGATGAACGTTAACGCAAGCAGTTGATAAACAGAATATTTTGCAGTGTGTTGAGAATGCTGTCTACAGAGAGGGTGAATATGTTATACGTTGCAGCTTGTCCAGGTCACTGACTCCTGCTGTGGAAACAGGAGGAACACCACAGTCAGCAGCAGGATCAATCTGCTTCCTATGTTTCCAGCTCCACAGAGTGGTTTGACCTGTCCCAGAATTAGGTTTAGTTTATCTCAAGTGTATGTAAATCTTTAGGGGGCTAAATTTATGCATGTATTGGAAATCTGTTTTGGCAAGCAATTAACACACCCAGACAGATTTTTTAAGGCTGATTATTAAAAAAAATCAGCTCCCACTTAAGCAGAAAAACAAGAGATGAAAGTTTTGGTACATGGAGAAAGCTGAAGTCTTTCAGAAAATCTAGTTAGTGATCTAAACAATGCAATATGCTTGCAGCCCAGTTCTCAGAATTTGTGAATCTGATTTGAGTTCCTTTACAGAATCTAGCTGATATATAAAGCTACATTGGCTGCCTTTAACACCAGTGAAAGTCAGTATCGTTTTACAGCATTTAGTGAAGCTATGTACAAATTTCTTCCAAGAAAGCAGCAGTATAACATCACAATTGTATGTGTTTGTGTGCTTATGTGTATTTTTACCCCTTTATTTTTCATTCTTTAAGCAATCTTTGCCTTATTAATTTATCAGTACAGATGCTTATACTGTCTTTGAATTCCATAAAATTCATTCTGTTCTTTTATTTCAGATGGTTCCTATGTGTCAGTTCCATCCCCTCTAGGAAAGATTAAAAGCATGACTAAAGGTATTCTCAATGGCAAGGGAAAACTTGAACTTTTATGGTCTTTTTACCCAAGGTGTTTGTCAGCCTAAACACGCTACGCAAGATTCATTATTCCTGGCATTTTCATTGTTCAGAAATTTCATTATGTGCATAAGCAGCAGCTATATTTCCCTAGGATAATTTTAGGAAACAATGTACTTATCTTTGTTGCTCAGCCTCATGATAATTCCTGTATTTATCTTATTTTCATGTACTTTAAAAAAAAATATTTATTTTTATTTCTTTGGAGAAAAGGATGTGATTGTGAATTAGTACTAATGAAATACACACAAATCCATGAATGCAAACAAATATTGTATTGAATTCCACTGTAAAATGCCTGGATTATCTTTACAAGAAAAATACTGTCCAAAAATAATTCCTGTTAATCTGAAACACATATAGACAAAGCACTCAGATGAATATTTGTACTTTAAAATATTTCTTTTTTTTGTGGTGCTTTCAATTTTCCACTTCAAGTATTCACTCTGGATATAATCAAACTCTTACATCATTTACGTAGCAGCATTGAAATGTTCCATTTAGCAATATTCTGATAAACTTTATAGTAATAAACCAAAAAGATCAACACGGCAGAGAAGTTTGCTAACTAAATTAAGTTGCAGAATTTAGATTCCACATGTCACTAAAGAGCCAGTTAGATCTGGAATAGCATCCCCTGCATCAGTAATGAGCACTAGCTACACAGAAAAAAAGAACTAATTCTCCGTATAAAGAATTTTACGCAACCATGACATGATATAGGCAAAATATGCTTATGGGACAGTGTTCATCACTGATAAGATTTTAAAGCCGAGAAAGCCCAGGGCAACTGTAGCATTGCAAGTATATGTCTGTTATTGGGGTTTACTCTGGTTACTGAAAGAAAAGGGAATAGGATTACGAGTCAACCAATTTAGAGGAGGAAAATCAGCTTTCACTGTGCAATGTTTTTGTGAAGATAAATGTTTATATTCTGTCCTTCCCCATGACCCCACATTTTACCAATAGGCTAACTGGGGGGTTTTTTTGCAGAAAAGGCAGATGTGCTTCTCCTCCGTGCTGGTTTGCCATCACATTTCCATCTTCAGCTCTCTGAAATAGAGTTCCATGAGATTATCGGCTCAGGTACCAGAAATAAGAATGCATTCATTTTAAATGTCTGATGTTTGTAATAAATAACTTTGTGCTTATTTATTTTAAACCATTTTAGGGTCTTTTGGAAAAGTATATAAGGGACGATGCAGAAATAAAATCGTCGCGATCAAACGGTAAGTTTACCAGAATTTTCCATCTTGTTTGGTTAATGACCTAGTTTGAAGTGTTAAAAAAAACCCATATTTTATTATCTTTTTGCCTTACTGTTTTCTCTCATGCAAATTCTAAGCTATAGAGCTAATACTTACTGTTCCAAATCTGACGTGGACATGTTCTGCCGTGAAGTTTCCATTCTCTGCCGACTGAATCATCCATGCGTCATCCAGTTTGTGGGAGCTTGCTTAGATGACCCAAGTCAGTTTGCTATAGTCACTCAGTACATTTCTGGAGGATCGCTCTTCTCCCTGCTTCATGAACAGAAGAGGTATTCTGCTCATTCTCTGCTTGGGCTTGTGGTACCGAATCTGGAAGACTAGTAAACCTATGCTGATGTAAATGGTATTCATTTCAGTATAAAACAACAGAGAAGGGAACACACTAGAAAAATTTTAGCTTTGATTCAGATTATTTGATGTACAGGCAAATCAATAAGCAATCACTAAATTGTTATTTAGTCATTATTTTATATACATTTATAATATATTATATAACATTATTTTGTATTTAAAACTATTTTAAAGGTTTCATGATTTACAGATAAAAATAATTTACAGATAAATCTTGTCTGTTTATTAACTTTGAGTAATTTTTTTTTCAAAATATAGAACCCTTGATCTGCAGTCTAAATTAATCATTGCTGTAGATGTTGCCAAAGGCATGGAGTACCTCCACAATCTCACACAACCAATCATACATCGTGATTTGAACAGGTAAGTTTCTTACTTTACCTTAAAAGTTCAGGGAGTATGAAGCCTCAAGCAAAAGCGATAGTCTGCAGTCTCATCTGTATTTGCAGACCCTTGTGGGATCTCTTTAAGACTGATGGAGCTTGGAGGAAGGTCTGTTTGCATCAGGTGGACTGGGGAATTGGGGCACAATGCTTTCACATTCACCGGAGGTTTTAATACGTTTTAGTTGAATGACTTGGCAGACAGTATTCAACTTCATGCTTATAATAATTTCTCTCACAGATATCTTACCTGAAATTTACAACATATTTATACCCTATTTGCATACATCAGTCCTGTGGGATAGCCTTTTACAATTTATGCAATATAGTATATGTTCCCACTATAATTTTTTAAATCCAAAACGTTAATTCATTTCACCTACTTTTGCCCCGCTAAGAATTAAGTGCCTAATTTAAACTAGTCACTAGTCCCCCTAAGGTTGATGCAGAAATGCAAAAAGACTTCCAGAAGGCAATCTCTCCATTTGTCTTAGGTGACTGTCTTGAAAAGGGAGGAATCTTGGATGAGCTTGTGCTTGTTACAGGGTGGGCAACAGCCATCTAGTTTAGACTAAGTGCCTAATGCTGACACTCACAGAGGTATGGTAGGTAAATCCCAGCCAGGGTGTCAGCTGACAATGCCACTGGCAAAGAAGTAGGAGAGAGTCTGCATGAGTTAGTTATCCAATTTCCTTCTGGAAATGAAATTGGATTGAAAAAAACCCAGAGTTTCTATACAAACCACTATGAGTCACATTTGCTGTACTGTAATTGTCATTAGAGGATGCAACCATAAGATCCAGTGTTTTCTCGCATCTGGCCCACCAATGTTCAGGCTTCATTAGAAGCAGGAAACACCTTCTCTTCTGAGCAGAAATTTGTTGTGTCATGTCTGCATCAGAAATCATTCTGCCACTCTGCGCTAACTTCTTCTTTGGAAGGAGACCAACCAAAATTAACTGCAGGTGTATTTAAAGATGAGCAACCAGGGAAAGAAAGTTAGTGCTGAATAAGTGTTGCAGTTTTTAGCCACAGTAGTTTGGTTGGAAACAGCTCCTTCATATGTACGAGCACTGTGACAAGAAAGCTGCTGCAGAAAGAATTCCTAAAAAATAGGATGAAGTGAGTTACAAAATGGGTTTTCTTCAGTGTCAGACATACACTTCTTCATTTTCCACTAACGTAACTACTTGTTTTTTAAAAAAATACAGAAACGCTCATTTTATTTATATCTCAAGCGACTGGGCCTATAGAATTGTGGTGATATAATAAGTATCATTTCCCTGCATCTTGTTGTAAGTTTTCCTTCCCTAGTGACACTGATAGCTGCAGTGAAAGATTCCTTGTGAAAGACACTTATTCTTTTGGAAATAGGACCTGGCTTTTTCCCTTTGCTAGGCGAAGAAGTAAACTGATTGTGAGACTATGCCCAGTTCAGGGTTCTGGTATGAAATTCTGAAAAAATACGTGGTAGCAACAATTTTCTGGACATTGTTGTTGGCATCTCCAAGAGAACAGCGTGTCTTGCACACATGAAAAGTTCTGTTTTCTTGCTCCAAGTGTACCTATACTGACAGGTCTACAAAGGACACCTATGAAGGGAGGGACTTCGAATATAGTATTTATCCTTTATAAATGGGAGGTTTCTTGGGATTTGAAGCATAACAAGAATACTGTGTGTGTATATATAAAATCAGTCATAGGGATGCAAGCTTGAAGCCCACCAAATTCAGTGTCCTGTCTCTGGCAGTGGCCTATAGTGGCAAATTTTAGAGCCAGGCATGTATAGCATGATAATGTCTTGAACTCTCAGTGCCCAAGAACTTTGGGTTCAAAAGGGTATTTTCAAAAATTATTACCTGTTCTTGAAGTCATTTTTTAAATGAAAGAATAACTCTATTTGTGGTTACAAAAGAAAAAGTATCCTTGCTGACTGAAGAAGAAAATCAAATCTCTAATGCAAAAGAAACTGCACATTTCTTTATTTTAGTCTGAAATATGCGGTCTACAAACCATATCACTTTAAGCCAGTCTTCTGGGATTTATGTGCCCTAGGTTAGCAATCTTGGCACAAATTCTGCTTTATACTCTGCAAATTTTAGCACACTTTGCTTTAGTCATCTACTCCAATGTATGAGTGCATCCATCTGCTCATACTAAAACTACTACAAGCACATAAAAATGGCTACTGTTAACCACTGCCAATTACATACCAAATTACTTTATTTAAATGTGCAGATATGGTGCTTCTGTATGGCTATGATAAATGTATGATGTTTAGAAGAATATTGCTGACATGATATATTCATCCGTGTATATTAACTATATGGAGGGTTAATCTAAGTATATTAATATAAGCCATATTCTGCAATTTTGCTGTAGCAGAGCTACATAAAATTTGTCTGTTGAAGAGGATTTTAAATCCACTTTGGATTGACTAAATACTTCCAAAACCATGTCACTTATCAAAATTCTTTTAGCCTAAGAAAGTCTGAACCTAGATTTCAGAGGCCTTTGAAATGCTTCATTTTGACATTTAAAATTATTTTTCTATTCTTCCTATTTTTTTTAATTTTTTAATTCTAATTCAAAGTTTTAAAAACATAATTCTTATCAAATATATCTCAAAAAATAAAAATGAATATTGAATGTTTCATCTTCATATAAACAAGTAAAATTTTGTTGACAAGAAATGTCTGTTCCCCACTTTTCATTCAATAATGTTAAGCTCCATGAAATGTTCTGAGTCAATGCAAAATTAAACAGTCCATTAAAATAACTTATTCAAACAGTTCCATTAATTAGCAGGAGACATTAGGACAGTCAAACTAGAGCGCAGTTCAAATTCTCTTATAATACATTTTGAACAAATTACAATTCATTATCAAGTGACTTGACTGCAAAACTTTGCAGTAATCGGTTCTGAGTGATTTGGGAGGAATTCAGGATTCAGGGAAATCTTAGAAGGGAAAGCAGAAGCTCTATTCTTGACTACGTTTGTGAGCGTTGTCTTCCTGCAGCACAAGCCGGCAGCACAGTACTGATCCCATGGGAATCCTCCTCCTGAGCAGCGCTAGGGCTTTCCGCAGCATGATCTGGCAGGCAGAGAAGTCCCAGCCCTCACCTTCGCCTGCAGAGCCAAAACGGGCAGCAAGAGCTCCCTGAGAAGCCCCATGCCCTCCGCCCTGCGGCACCTCTCCTGCCCTGGTAGCAGCAGCCGCAGGGAACCCCAGGGATCGGTGGGATGGGGGTTCACCCGCTGCAGCCATCGGCTCCTCCTGACCAGGCGGCGCTTCACTGCAGCAGATGTTGCACCTCTCGGTCCCCTTCCAGCTTCGAGTGCTCCCCCCCGGCTGGCCGTGAGATGTCTGGTCTCTCATTTCCTGCTGTGTTACTGGTGCCTTATACTGTTGTTTTCTAGTCTTCAGGGGTATATCCTGAATTAAGTCAGCTTTTGATAATGTCAGCCAAGGCTTCTTCAGTTTCTGTCTCTCAGTCTCACTATTGTTCCTCAATGTAGAGTATGCTCCGTCCTGACGTCCTGTAATTGTGAAGACTCTCTAATTTTTTAATAACTGAAATGATGAAATGCTGAACACTTAATTCATTGGTTTCTGTCCTTGTTGATTGGATATCCCACATGGGCAGGTACTTTCTTCTACTGTCCTGAAAGGATGGATACAAATACTTGTTTAATCTGTTTCCGTTTTTTTAATTTTCCACTTGAGAATTCTCAGTTTCTTTCCAGCATAGCACTCTGCTTTCAAATAACACCTTGTCACTTTCTTTCACTACTTCTTTTCCTTTTCTTTGTTTGTTTTGTCTTTTTTACTTTAAATATTTTCCCATAATCTGTTTCGTGGTTTGTTTGGCCCATTTGTTACAGATAAAAGTATCTCTGACTGGATCACTTCTAAGAGCTAAAATCTAGTGCCGATCAGTGCACTCATTCAGTTTCTTTGGTGACACCTGAGTGGAAGAACTGAGTCCTTGGTGTATGCATTCTAAAATCCGTTCTTGCTTTTCTAGCTATGAAAATAGTCTTAAGGTATGCATATTTCAGTGATTTTAGATGAAAATGCCTTCTTTTGCTAAAGATAAAATATGATTCTTAGTTCTGCTAGCCCTTTAATGCAAAGGAACATCATTCTTACTAGGGATGGTTGGGCTTTCCTGTCACACAGCATGGCTGTGCACCGCTTTGAACAAACAGATTTCTGCCTCTGACTGTCATCTCTTCTGTTTTTACAAGGCATCCCTTATAAGTCCTGAGTATTGAGACAGACATTCCAGTCCTCAGTTTTGGCCCAAGTCAGGATTGTTAAGTCAGGAACTTAGCCCCTGTTGTATGGCAAGGTCTGGATTAAGAGCAGAGAGAAACCACTGATATTACAAACTTTCAGTACATTAAATTGTGAGGAAAAGCTTGGCACTGGGCACAGCTTTTCTGCATTAACCTTTCTCAAAAAAAAACCAAACACAAAAAAAAAACCAACTGTTGATAACAGCTACATGGCTCCATTGGTCCTAAAGGCTTTTGGAAATGTTACAGAAAAAAGCTATTTAGGCCAGACCTTATTAGTGAGTGTCCAGTTTTTAAAGTGTAAGGTGGATCCACTATGATTTGCTGTGCAGAAAGGAACCTGGATCTCAACCTACAAAAAAGGCAGGATGGAAGAATGTCTTCTTACTGCCTTTTTTTTTTTTTTTTCCATGGTTGTACTTGCTTCATTTCTTCATTGCATATCATCCCTGTCCACCCAGTCAAGGTTCCCTTCTCCTCACCCCACTGGCTCTGACTTCACACATCCTCTGCTTTCTTACTGAGTCTCCCTTCATATACCTGCATCCCTTCACAGGTTCCTTTCGGGCCACAAAACTGTGGAGCTCAGAGGAAGACGCTTTCTTTTGAAGCTGTAGTTCTTGCCTCAGTCATGATGCAAGCCAAGAGCTCCATGTCTGAATGCAGCAATCTGGGTAACTGTTTTAGGACAACAAAAATCCAGACCTTATGGTTCAGCTTTATGCCTTGTCACTACTGGCTGTTAGAAAAATAGTTCTGCACTGAGGGATTTTAAATAATGTTTTCCACAAAAGAAAACCCAAAACAGTATCTCACTAGGGAGCCAAAAAGCATATCATTGCCTCACAGAACTTTTACCAGATGATATTTCTGAGGGTCAAAAGATAATTTGCTATAAGGACATCAGTGTGGTTGATGTGCAGTGCTGAGAGTAGCTTAACTTCTGAAACTTTTTAGTGTGAGAACAGAAGTTGTGTTTTCAGCATGAGTCCCAGTCAGCCCACAGGCACAATTACTAGATGAAAATCTTTACGACAAGTGAAGAGAAAGACCAAGAGTGAAATTCTGACCTTTTTGTGTTAAGCTTTGCCAGTGACTTCACAGGAGCCTTAAATTTTTTACCTTAAATTTTCACATAGCTTGTAACCCTCTTTTGTGAGTTCTGAAATCTAATGCAATGCACATAATGCATTAAATAAATCTGCAATATGGCTTAACAGAACAGAGAAGAAAATGAATCTTTCATGTCTCTACCCTGGAAAAGGGGTTATCCTTCCATTTTGAGAATAATTGGGAGTTTTATTTTGCTTTCCAGTTCTGGAGAAAGAAGTCCTGACAGCTATCAGCAATGATGACATGTATCAGCTTATTACTACTTATACCATGGTGAGGGATTGTAGCCACAATGATTATAGCACTTTAATAAAAAAAGAGACCATTTTAGTATCAATTTAATTTGAGCCTTAACAGCTGAACATGGTTGGACCAAGCCTTTGTTAGACTAACCTTCATTTGATGGCTCTAACTATCTGTAAAAGTTTGTAAGAGCTGGCTTAGTGAGAAAGATGAAAGAGAGGATGGAAGCCTTGTGGTAATGGGGACGGTGTCTGCAACTCCTCTTTGTTATAAAAACCCTTGTGAAATCTTAAAATAGCAGTTGCCTTTCATTAAACCCACAGTGTGTTAAAGGTAGAAGAATCTTTTCACGGCCCTGTTCTCTGGGAAAGGGCTGCGCACTGAATGTGCTTTGCCTGTCTCTTGTCCTGAGAGGGAGAAGCCCTTGCATCTGACAGGCCTGCACAACTACTTGCTTTTCTAAAAGCCACGATGATTACACACTTCTGATTCTTTTCTCATTTTTTTCCTTCCTTGGTTTCATGAAGAGAATGGTGCTTGGTCTCACCATTTCAAACTGTGTGTGGCCTTAACAGAAGACAATTAATTTCTGATTCTGCTGAACTCATTATTAACCTTCTATCAGCTCAGCTCAGATCAGATTTATCTTGCTGAATTTCTCACAACAGAGGCTTAAGAGCTCCTTTCTCATCTGTGTTTTTCAAATTTCCAAGTGTCATTGAGGTAATAATAGCGTTTTTGAAATGTACCTCCCAAACCTTATTTCTTTGGGCTATATTTTTTACTTTATAAAAGAAAAATTAGTAACAGTAGTGTTCACTGTTGGTACCAGACTAGCAAAACCCTTCCAGAGGCTACCTCCTGCTTTCAGATATGTCCATACACCCAGCACCAAGATGGGCATTTTGGCATCGTTTTGTCAGAAAGATTTACACATGCCATGCATAGAAAGGGTCTCTTTATTGATTTCTGAGCATCTCCACAAAATCTCTCAACCCAGGTCTTCACTATGTGTATTGTCAAGTTGGGTTTATTCAAGGTCTATACAATCCTTGAGTAGATTGAAAATCAAGCTAGGGCTCAATACATTTTATTCACATGGGGAAATGGTGATGATTTATGTCCCTACTGACAGAAGTCAAATTTAAATGAAGACCACAGAAAATTCTGCAATTTTGTATGATTCATGTGCCTACATTCAACCCAGGGTATGGCCTTCAAAGGTCTCTCTAGTTTAGCCTTGTGTTTGATTAATATTTTCATTCGACATCTAGTGGGGAGTCTCAAAACAACTCCACATGTCATACTCAAATTACTTAAAAATTTTGATGGAAAGTATATATGGGAGCTGAAATCAGATTAAATATAAACTAAAAGAGTCATGGCTACATTGTATGAACCCACTACACTTTTATGATTGAATTTATTATCCCAAGGTTTGGGTTTAGGTGAAGCTAGAAATCTTGAAGACCATGATTTGTGGGAGTCCTAGTTGGGAGAGCTTAAATTCTTTCTGTCCTAAAAACTGTTATGTGGTGAAATTTGTATTCCTCACTTGACTGTTCTTGCTCATATCTACAGCTCTAATATGGGCAAGTTATGCCTTTTTGTTGAGAGTATCAATATTACTTTCATTTTCCCTTCCTCATGTAAGCTATTGCCAACTTTTTTATTTCTTTCTTTCATATACTTTCCACTCTCCTGAATTTACTTGGATCAGTCAACATTTTGATAAATATAATGTAAGCATTGTTGTGTCCACATTCATATGTTTTTATGTTGTAGTTTGCTCAGCTCTTCAAAAGCCATGTGCTGTGAAGGCATAGTGACTGTATGAAAAAACTTGATCTCAGAGTTACTGGAAGCTTTTGATCTAGCTAAAGCATTTTGTGCATCTTTCCCCACATTCCCAGTTTGTTTGAAAATCTGTGTTTGTGATGCTAGTTACTAAAAGCCTTGCTCTTGATTTGTTGCTTGCAACTGGTGTTTTTCTGCTTCCTCTTGTGTGTTCTTTGCTGATCATTCAGTCAATTGCAATAGCTTCCTTGAATCAGTAAATCAATTTTCAGTAGATTCTATATACACTTTCCCTGCTAAATGACATTTTGCAAAGGGCAAAAGATATTTTGCCTGCATCGTCAGATTCTATATTCTTGTACTGCATCTTGGATATAGTACATGCCTTTCACAAGCAAACATTTTAATAGCAAGTATTTTGTCTTCGTCCCTAAGCTTGATTATATCCCACTTTTATAGAGCTGTAAAAGATTGTAAATGTGGCAATAGCTCACTTTTCCGGTTATTTTTAAAGGTTTCCCCTCTCATCAATTTCTGTACCAAGTACAGAACCTCCTCTTTTCTCTGTCAAGTGTGACAGTAATTGAAGTGTCTTGTTGTTTCAAGCTAGATATCCAGCTAGACCTAGTTAAGCATGGAAGTGGGGAGATGTGAGCTTTTCTAGTTGCCAGCATCTATGGCAGATGTCTTGTCCCTGCAGCAATATGTATTTGCATTCTGTGATACTATCACAGTGGTTTCAAAAACAAATGAATTAGTGTGTAAAGACTCAGGATTTTCTTTTTCTCCTAGAAAAAGTGATACTCGCCACACTTCAGCCTATTTCTGAGCTGCCTGGAAAAGTACAGCTGATTCCTAAATTGTGGATCTGCTAGGATAAAAGACTAGGGCAGTTGCACTGTGCAGGATACGAGGGACGCATCCCTGTGCGGAACTAATCCTGCCCGTGGCAGCCTGTGTGCAAAAATGTGCTCACAGCAGCAGCTCTGTTGCGTGGCACTCATTCTCTCCCCACCCGCCACTCCCCACCCCGCATTTAAAGATATTTCAACTCTTATTAGGCATGTAGATCCTTCCCTGCTGATTGGAGTATCACAGATACCTTCTAAATAATCCTAACTTGTGCTGCATCGCACTCGTCGCTATCTCAGTGTTACTGACTTCACAAAATCTTGACATACTTGAGTTGTTCTTTCCAAATTGGAGTAAATGTAATGTTTTGTTTAGAACACACACATTGAGTTCCTTTTTCATGTGGCTGCTGGCTGTGCTTCATCTTGATCAAACATAGAAACAAACAAAGAAAAATAATCAAAGTTTCAGTTTTGTTAATTCCTGGTATCTGTTCTTCACAGGTTTGCCTTCCATTTTCCATTTTATGTACTTACTACAAAGTCTCTCTCAGGAAACTGAGATCCATAAAGCTTTTCAAAGTTTGAAAGAAAAGCTTACATCTTCAGACATCCTTCTAGCATAATAATGAGGTTTTTTCCTTTGTTACTGTTCTGTCAGAATAAACAGATTTTATTGAGCCCTTTAAGAAAGCCCAGAAATAAATGTTAACACTCCTGTATATCCTGAACCTTCAGCCTCCATTGTCTGAGGAAATCGGTTCTCAGACTATCTTCAGGTCATTTATAAGACTCGCCTTCATCCCTTGCACCCTGCGAGTCCTGGGGAACCCTCCAGCCAAGCTGCCTGATCAGGCCACACCGGTGACTTCTTCCCAGTGCGTGAGACAGCCCTGTGTCACCCTGCCCAACGAAGGGAGTGTTGGGGATGCCGGGTTTCAGAGCAGGGGACAGCACAGCTGAGGAAAGCATCCCTTGTATGTACCTTTGACTTCAGGTCCCTATTCAGTGGCACTAATTTGGCAGCATCAGGCTTCTCCTGCTCTCTGCTGTTCCCGGTGCCACCGGTCTTTCCCAGGAATCACCCTTCTCGTGAGCTGCACCTGACTGGGGGCCCAGGAAGGAGGCTCCTGCCTTGTGTCGCATCAAGATTTGAGAGAGCACCCCAGTTTCAGGGCAGTGTGAATGGGAGTCCCAGATGGGGCATCCTTCATATTAGGAGGTTTTCTTTGGAGCATTACCTCTTAAAACAAAACAAACACAAAAAACCAGCCATGAAGTACCTGCATCTTCATATCAGCCACAGGCTCCTCTTCTTTTTGCTGTGTCTCCCTACATGAAAAGGGGTATGAAACCAACCGTTAAAATGCTGCCTTCCATGTTTGTTCACAGCCATATTTCTACCTGGAACAAATATTAGGGAAGCAGTCAGAAAAGCAGAAATAGATAAAGGGGAGCAATCCCGTTCCCAACAGCCGCATGAAGGAAAAGCAGCCCCGATGTTTCCGGCTAGCGTATGATCCCAGGATCAAACAGGGGAGCAGGCAGGAGGGAAAGAAAGAGAGGGAAGGTCAAAAGACAGTATCCTGACCAAAGGAAAATATGACCCAGTAGGGTAGGAAAGCAAAATGCTGCTTTGGATATGCATCGGACATGCCTCCCCTCAGATGCAGACAAGCATGACTTTGTCTCTGCGTTGAGGTTTCTGGAAATGAAGAATGCCCTCAGCACTGTGTCTGAGCCAGGCAGTTTGCTGACAGGGCAGAGTGTACTGAACACAACGTTGTATCTACACACGCACAGCCCCAGTGTCAGCCTGTCTCCCAAAGGGAAAATAACGTCTGTCTGCATCTGCCCAGAGGGGAGCTGCTCTGGAGCAGACTGACAGTGGCGCTTGCCAAGGGCTTCCCTCCATGGGCGCTCTTGAGCCACCTTGCCAAGGCATCCCCAATTCAGTCACATCCTCTGTCTTGAGACCTGAACCCAGCTGAGACATCAACACTCAGCTCAGGCCTTATGTCAGCATTTTGAGAAATTACATTTATGTTTACGGTGCACCAATCTTCTGGGTTTTATATTTCTATAAACAGAAGAGAGAGCAGGGAATCATAGCAAGGGTTTTAAGTCAGGATGTGTTGTGTTAAACTATTAAATCTGTATTTCTACACCTGAACAAGCATGACAGTTAGGAGAGGTGTTGGAAACCTCAATTTGCAGGGAGCTCAATGGGACTCCTGTATATGAGTAAAAGGACAGGTACTGGCTCATGATCTGTTTAACCTGTCTCTGCTACACACAGTCTGGTAATATGCGATTGAGAAATACTGCTCAGGATTTGGAAGGGCAGCACAGAAATGTTTTAAACTGTTTTGAAAGCCAGACTCTTTAATGTGAAGACTGTTCTGCTCACATGTACATGTTTTTGCAGAAAAAAGTCAATATTACAGAAAAGTAATTTGGACACTGATGAAATCAATAAGTACTACGGCTTACATCAGAAGTTTGTATAGAGTAATATCTCCTGGAATCAATGCCCATTGCAGGATACAACCATTTATAATTTCACACTGATGTTGCAATGATCCACTGAGAGGTTAAGAATAAAGAATCTGAGAAGCTGTAAATAGAGTGAAGTGAATCAGATCACCTTTTAGTCAAACTAGTAGCTATCCTTACTGGAAAACTATTACCCTTATTTTTTGCAATTTACTGACCTCAAACTATGGTTTCCCAAACCCTCATGTCTTACAGTTCAGCCTCTTTTCTAAAAAACCTTCAATTGAGAATGTCATGTTGAACAAGACATGAACCTGAAATAATTCTGAAGACTGGAAAACAAACTTAGATTCAAAATAGTCTATTTCTACACAGCCAGGAATGAAAGCAAATGATTTTTCTTATATGAGGGGTATTTTTCAAACACCATGCTTAGTCTCTTATTCATCCTACTCTGCAGATAATAAAACCAAAATGAATCATTTTAGTCATCGCTCAGCTTAGGACCATGAGACATTATGTGAGTCAACAAACCCAGTTCTCTGCTGTTAGAACCAATCATTTCAGAGTCTGGAATGTATAATGTGGGACAACTTTGGTTGACTAGTGCCTACTAGTGCTGGAACACCACTATAAATTCAAGACTTTAAGGAAAAGATAATTTATCAATCTTTTCATAGCTTTCCTTCATTTTAAATATTGCAAGTGCCCTAGGTCTACCAACATCTATTGGTTGTCCTCTTCACCTTCTCTTGGATTATCATAGGACTTTTAATCTCTTAATGTAAAGTAGGTGCCTTCCAAAACCACTGTGTTCTCTCTCTTTAGGCAAGCTTCACATTTCTTGTCCTAGTGATGACAGTATATGTGCTCACCTTAGTTTTTAGCCATTGTAAACCCTAATTCCAATTTGAAGTCGCATAGTGTTGTGAGTATGGCTTATGTTCCTAACTCCTTAGTGACCTCAGTTTTGTTACATTAAATAAATATCACATGTTTGTGGTCAGCTTTCCAAATTATAAACAACTCTCTTAAACTTTGTGAACATGAGTTGCACCAGTTTTCCCAGGTGAAAGTCCTGTAGTTCAGGTGGATGGCGATGTGAAAATACTGCAATCCTAAGAATGCAACTGTCTTTATGGCGCATAGGAAAACTGTGGTTATGGAATATCTCAAGCAGTAGTGCACAGACTGCACCAAGACTTTGTTACATTGAAGGCAACCTCTTGCTTCTGAGAAAGGCATCTGAAATCACTGGCCTGGCATTTCCAACCTGCAGAACCAAGAGAGAAGCTGGTTCTTTGTTGTTGGTTAGCTACCTTCAGCAAAAGTGCTTATATTTGCCACACTGGTGTGAGAAGAGTCTTTATAAACAGTTCTAAGTATAGTATCTAAAATTCATTTGTATATGGGGAAGGAACACTTCAGTTCTGACATTTATATGCTGTCAAATGTGTCAACATTGTAGTAAAATGACACATCATTTTGTATACTCAATATAGTATGATGTGTTGGGTTTGTATGACAAAGTTTTCGTAGCAGGGGGGCTACAGGGGTGGCCTCCGTGAGAAGCTGCTAGAAGCTTCCCCTATGTCTGATAGAGCCAATGCCAGCCAGCTCCAAGATGGACACACCACTGTCCAAGGCCACGGCGATCAGCAATGGTGGTAGCACCTTTGTGATAACATATATAAGAAGGGGGAAAAAAAACCTGTGCAGCTGCAGCCGGAGAGAGGAGTGAGAGTATGTGAGAGGAACAACCCTACAGACACCAAGGTCAGTGAAGAAGGAAGGGAAGAAAGTGCTCCAGGTGCCGGAGCAGAGATTCCCCTGCAGCCCATGGTGAAGACCGTGGTGAGGCAGGCTGTCCCCCTGCAGCCAGTGGAGGTTAACGGTGGAGCAGATATACACCTGCAGCCAGTGGAGGACCCCACACCAGAGCAGGTGGATGCCCAAAGGAGGCTGTGACCCCATGAGAAGCCCACACTGGAGCAGGCTCCTGGCAGGACCTGTGGACCCATGGAGAGAGGAGCGCAGGCTGGAGCAGGTTTGCTGGCAGGACTTGTGACCCTGCGGGGGACCCATGCTGGAGCGGCCTGTTCCTGAAGGACTGCACCCCATGGAAGGGACACACGCTGGAGCAGTTCATGAAGAACTATAGCCCATGGGAAGGACACACATTGGAGAAGTTCATGGAGGACAGTCTCCCATGGGAGGGACCCCATGCTGGAGGAGGGAAACAGTGTGAGGAGTCCTCCTCCTGAGGAGGAAGGAGCAGCAGAGACACCATGTGATGAACTGACCACAACCCCCATTCCCCATCCCCCTGCCCTGCTCAGGGGGGCAAGAGGTAGAGAAAACTTGGAGTGAAGTTAAGCCAGGAAGACAAGAGGAGTCAGGGGAAGGTGTTTTTAAGATTTTATTTTCTTTCTCATTACCCTGCTCTGATTTGATTGGTAATAAATTCAACTGATATCCCCAAGTCGAGGCTGTTTTGTGCATGGTGGTAATTGGTGAGTGATCTCCCTGTCCTTATCTTGACCTACAAGATTTTTGTTATATTTTCTTTCCCCTCTCCAGCTGAGGAAGGAAGTGATAGAGCAGCTTTGGTGAGCACCCGGCTTCCAGCCAGGGTCAACCCACCACACATGAAGAAGAAGAGAAGAAGGAAATAAGTGCATTTGAAAGGCATTTATGGATCCACAGAAGCAAAAGCCCATATGCATATAGGTTTTTACTCAGTGCTTAGGGAATTAATGAATTACCTTAGCAAATCCCTATGTAGTTTGTTGTGTAAAAAGCTGCTTGCATGCTGAGAGATTAAACGGAGGCAACTGAAAAGTTATGGTTAATAAAATCATAGAATAGTTACGTTGGGAGGGACCTCCAAAATCATTTAGTCCAAAGCTTTCCCCAAAGATGGACTGACTTCAAAATGAAATGTCTATATGAAATCTAGTAATAGTATACAAAGCTGCCTTCAAACCTTATCTCTGGCAGAATATTTCATTTCATATGGCAAACCTACCAGTAGATTAGACTGAGCCCCTTACAAAACACAGAAGAGAAGATAGTTTGGACTGAATTCAATTTTGGTCATTTCGACTGACAGAGCTTCAATTCTTTGCTTCTCTATCCCTCCGTAAAGAAGTACCACAGAAGAGGAAGGACTGCTGCCAACAGCTCTCATTTCAAGTTCCACAGTAGAGTCACAAGCCATGAAATGTGGACTGGTATTAGAAGAAAGATAGATTTTCAAGATTAACATTTTGAAGATTCACTAAGCCCTATTTGCAGTGCCACAGTGTCCATAAAACCAGTTGTGTCTCCTAAATGACCAGGGAACATGTCTATCTTTGAGAGATGTAAGCAAGAGTGACAAAGAAACTGTTTTGATTTAATGTTCACTGCCATTCACTGGGGATTAAAAGACTGTGAGAGGGGGAAAGGGATCTCTCCTTTTTTTCTTTCTTATTCCTTTTTTGATCCATTAAAGATAGGGCACATGAAAAATAAAATAAGATATAAAAAGGTTGTATATCTGATAAAGCCTATTATTCCCAAAAGGTTTAGTTCCACAATATACCGACAAGCACAAGAAACATACAAAACTATCTTAATTTGTAGTGCTATGTAAGATAACAAACAGAGCTGGCAAAAAGAAAGGATTATCTACTCCAATATTTCCCATGCTTTATAACTGTTTGCTCTTTTTCCCTATATTTTTGGCAAAGTAAATATAATTTTAATTATCTCTCCAGAATTAACACGTGCATTTAAGCTAAAACAAGTGTTGCCAAAGGGTATAATTGATCCATATCACAGAGACCCACAAAGAAATAAAATTCAGAGGTAATGTGACATGCTTACAAACTGTACATTGCATCCCCCTCTAGTGACCAGTCTGCATACAAACCTTAGTAGGCCCGACTGGAAACTTTCCACCTGAAGTATTTTCTATCAGAGTAGTTATGTTTTTGGTTTGTTTTCAGTAAGGTATGAAGTTCATGGAAATTCTCCCTAGGAATTATCAAAATTTTCCTTTTACGTTCAGTTGATTGACAGTTGAAGAATGTAGGCCAGTTTAGAGGATAAATTCAGAGTGGAATATTTCAGTCAGGTTATTTAACTACTTACAGGGAAAAAAATGTCATTTTCTTTGCACAGCACATTATGAAATGTCTGCTTTCCATCTTAATTCAGGACAAAATCAAATGTTGAAATCTTGAAAATTTCCAGAAATAACTGGGCTTAATACCCAACCTCTGAGGCTTAATTTTTCTTGGGACATTAACCTAGTCTCTCTTTGTATATTATCAATTTTCTGAAAATGCCTCCATCACAGTGTCCTTTTGTTAATAATTCTAACACTTATGCACATGCATATTATGGATAAATCCGAGCAGAAAATCAGCAAGAATTCCTTGAGCTTCTTGTCATTCTTGTGCTGTTGTGTTCTTCTTAGGTAGTTGTGTTGATATGATGGGGGTTGAGAAGATGATACAAAAAGTCTGGAGCCTATAAAATACGTGTAAGTGGAAGATTGCCTGAAAGACTGTGTATGTATTCTGTGCAAGCATTTAAGACTTTCCAACCACGGTCAATGAGAAATTTTGTTTTGTAGATCATTGTGGTGACATGTCAGTTGCAGATTTATTATGACTTGCAAATTTAATGCATGTGCTGGGCACATGCAAGCTAAAAGCCTTCCAGAGAAGGCTACGTTTTAGTAGTGTGGGTTTTGTCATAACCATTTGGAAGATTATGCCAATAGAATCAAAAACCCTTTTGGCTCCTTCAACATCAGAGCAAAGTAACTGCCTCACCAATGAGGAACACGTCTTCTTTTTCCAAAACATAAGATCCAGTTCAGCCACAAGTCTTACACTGAAGCAAGAATTTAGAGGAGTAGAATGTCTTGTGTTACCCAGGAGTTCAGACCAGATCAATGCTGTAGTCCCTAAAGGCCGTTGCAGATTTGTTCTGTTGTCTTTTTCTGAAATCCTCATGCAGTCTTGTTTTAAATATCACATTGTAAATTGGCTTCTGTCATTTGTCTTGGTGAGTTTTTTCTGGAGAAAAACCCTGACTCTGAGTAAATAATTACTATTAGTTTCATTTCATTAATTAAAATTATCAATAATTTTGTGGTTCTAAAGTTATATATCAACATTGATTACGCCGCCATCATGACCAACAGGTCAATATTTATGTGTATCAGAGACAGCCCAGGAGTAGAAATAGGAAGTGGTAGATTGTTTTTTTAACTTCTCTTCATATGGCTGGCCTTTAGCAAATCACAGCTTAGCCCCGGTTTACATTTGCTGCTGAGCTACAAACCCCTGAAATAGGAATACCAATGAGGTAACTGTTTCTTAACACTTCTACCATTGAAAGAAGCTATCTGAAGCTTCCAAATAAAGTTATATGTTAGCTAGTAAGTGCTAAATCAAGCTGTTTTGGCAGAGATTCAGACTCAAGCAAATAAGACCCTCCAGGCTCATTTGGGAAAGCAGTGAAGGGGCTGCAACCTGCCCCTTAGATCCGAGCTCAAAAACAAGCAGAAACACTGCCATGAATTACCCTGCCCTACTGCTGACCTTCAAAAGTCAAAATGCTCCCTAAGCTAATAGACATGCAGCTGAAGCAAGACGTGGCTGTGCTCAAAGACATGATCCTCGCTTCCAGATCTCATTAGTATTCAGGTTTCTTGACTGGGGCAAGACTGTAGAGGAGAGGGTGGGATGGGTGGTGATGGGAACTGCGTTGCTTGTTGAAGCAATGCAGTTGAAGAGGCAGTGCAAAGATTATCAATACAAATACTCTCAGCTAAAATGACAACCAGAATTCCCACTATAGCCAATCATATTTGTGTATTTTAGTGTTCCTTTTCTTAATTTTTTAGGAAATTAATGCTTAGCAATTTTTTTTCCACTGGTGTGGGGCACATAAAACCCTCTGGAAAAATGGCACAGCATGCCCCTTCTGCAGTCTGCTCCACCAGTGAGGAGAGTTCACTGCAGACCCAGACAGACCCTCTAGACTTCTTTGCTTAAACTAGAGCAACACGTATTACTGCACTTCAGAGGTGTCCAGCTCTGTCTCCATGTATTAACCACCCTGGAAGCCAATGCTTACACACTGGTGACCATGCAGAAAGCAGGTTGTGCTGATGCAGTCTCTCAAATGCACTGTGAGAAATGGGTTCATGCTGCCTCCCCATCCCATCAGTCTGGGATCATCTCCAGTGGTGAGGTAAAATGCTTGCAGGTGCAAGCGGTGCAGCTTCACACCACCTCAAATGAACTGAATCAAACTCTGTCTGTCCCCTTGCCCTCCTGAGACTCCTCCTTCATTCAGGTGGGAACTCACCAGAGTGGTCACCCCGACTCAGGACCCCACCCTTCACACTTGGCCTCTGCCTCCAGAGAGATTAAGAACCTGAGTTAGCTGGCAGGAGGTTGGGTCATTCAGAAGACAGGCAGAAAGAGGCAGGGTGGTGGTGACATTGGTTTTCTGTGTATTTTACTGCCTTATTGCCCAGCTGCCACTTATGTCAAATGCCAGGAGTCTAGTCAGGAGCATTACTCCACTGCTTCTGGAGGGCTAGAAGCCAGATTTTGTCTGATGTATCCAGTTTGTGTGGACACACATCTCCCCTGGCACTTCCTGGCTGTGCAAACATGGACAAAGCATAGCCACTATCAGGTGGCAGGAGGTTATTTCAGTCCTCAGCCTCAGGTGTTGGCTTCAGCCCATCCCAGCCAGCAGCCATGTTTTGACTGGCTGTCTGTGCCACTCCTCACAGAGATGAAAAGAGGGAAAAATCCTGCTGGAGGATGGGTCAGGTGAATAGAGAGACTGAGCTGGCAGCTGTGTGTGCTGCAGCTCACCCCCCACAACCACCTGGACCTGAGGGTGTGATACTGGTGGCTGAGGATCCATGAGTTCAGAGGAACCACCTTTTCAACTCAGTGTGTATTGAATCATGATGCCTTTAGCTGAATGTCTCACCACTTGGAGAGGAAGAAAGAAGCATCTGAAATTACTCAAGTCCTCAAAAGAAGTACTGCAGAGCTCCTAAGCATTCAGTTCTCATTTCTTTATTACTTTTCTTTATATATGTATCCATTTTTGCAATTGGCTTTCTTTGTGACCTTACAGAGCTTTTGAAAGGAGTTTTCTTGTGACCCAAATAGCTTTAAGCCACTTTGCTAGCTCCAGAAAACCAACAGCAGCACTCCAGAAGAGCTGGGGGCTGCCCAGCCTGGTGGTCCAGGAGCTTGAAGGCAAAGGCGGAATGGTCCCACACACCCGTGGCAGCCCCAAGACTGTGGCAGGGAAGAGGAGGGGGTGATCGCACCTCTGCCGCTCACTGCAGGGGGGCTAGGGCTGAGGGTGAGCCCTGCAGCTAGTCAGAGGCATGTGAAGGTCAACATTTGCTGTTCCTACTGTAGAGCTGGATCCACTTTCTTCTGTAAAAGGATCTTAAAAATGATGCAGCAAGGAGTATTGTCTGTTCTGTCATGTGGTTATAGAAGATCATCTCTGCAATTCTCATGTTTCTCTTAGAAACAGAAATAGCGACAGTTGAGGTATACTATAGAGATAAAGATGACATAAAAACCTGTCTCCAGACATTCACTTTGAAACTCTTCTGTAAATTTCAGTTATCAATTGTTGCTTACTTAAGAAATGAAATCTCATTTCTATTTTTTACATTTTGGTGTTTTTTTCCTAATGAAATTGCAAAATGATAACTAAGATCTGAGGCAGAGCTGGAAAGCTGCATTTAATTTGTTAAAAATTGATGTTGCATGCTTAATTTGATGGCTATTTTTCACTCTTAAACTATGGTGTATGGCAGAGACAAGAGATTGCAGCTATTTGGGCTCTTGACAATATCCTTTTAGTGACTATTAAGGAATTAGATATCTCTGAACAAGAGTTTTACTGTATCTTTTTTGGAGGGAAGTAGGTTCCAGCTGTCCTATAGCTTTGCGTCTTTTCCTATACGACATTCTTCAGGGAGACAGAACCAAGAGCTTGGCAGTCACTTTCTTAATTATCTGTAGTACATTTAGAGCTTCTGGGAGAATACAGTGTCGTCTTCTTTTAGGGTTAGAAATCACCACTATCAAATGAAAAGAAAATTAAATTCTCAGAGAACAAAGAGTTCAGCAGTGCCTGCACAGGCAGAGAAACCAGTGTCCCCAGTGTACGCTATGTACATATGGGCATCTTTACAATGCTGTTTCTAACTTGAATGCAGTCTGCAGGGTTTCAGAAGCTCTGCTCTTAGATGTGGATAAAATTCAGCCCAACTATGGTTTTCCTCCTTTGATGGAGCTGATGTTCATGCCATACATGCTGGCACACCCACTTCCTCCAAAACCCTTCCTCTCAGCAGGGGTCTCAAACTCAGAAATCCAGAGAGACCTTTCGGTAGGCAATGGCCATCCAACTGCCAGGTGATGCTGCAGAAGTGAGGCTCTTGAGCCATGAATTTCAATCAAAGTGCAATAATTGCAGTGTCTTTAGAGGAGCCCTTGTTTTAAGCTTTATGAATTGCTCTGAGGAAGAAATTCTTCCCTCCTCAGCGAAAACAAAAATACTCATTGTAAATGCCTTGAAGCACAGCTTCTATATCCACTTCCCCAAAGCATGAGTTGGATTAGCACCACAGCTCTATATGCTGATATCATCCAGCTGTCTATGTATGTATAGACAGAGACCCATTCATCCTGGGACTGATTGTGAGTCCCCTGATATATTAATTGAATTGAAGTCTCCCTGGAAATGCCAAATACAGAGGGATGGGGTTTTCCCACTGCAAGATCCTACACAACCAGAATTTCTTCTTACTTCCGTCCTGCTTAAGCAGTAAAATTTATGAAGACTCACCCTCAATATTTAATTTTCTATCAGTACATATTGTTTCAAACATTTATTTCCAAGTCAACAGAAGGTATTTCCAAATGCCAACCCCATGTGAAAGATTCCTGAGCTAGTTGCGGGTGAGCTGGTACAGCTGTATCAAACACATACCTATACTCCTGCATGAGAATACCAATCCTGAGCTACAAACATTGGTATGTTGTCATGGCAGTCTGTCTAGAAGACTTATCCCTGCCCCTAAGGAGGGCTAATTTGTTCAGGCTGAGCATCCCTCCATAGCAGATATTCTGTTTGCAAGGCTGAGACCTTCTATCTTGTTCACTTTCAGTTGATCTACTCTAAATCTCCAGAATTCAGGATTTGATACTTTTCTCACTTGTATCATCTAGCCTTTTATCTGTTCAGTCCAAGTCCAAAAATAAAATGCCCCAAATAAGAATTCTTTGTTTTCCAAGGGTAATGTTTCTTTTTCGCTTCTTTGAAGCTATCAAGGTGAAAATGTGTAATAAATGCCCATTAGGTTCTTATCTAATCTGAATATCTTCCTTTTCACAATTATGCTGTAAGAAATACCTGAATCACAGAATCATAGAATCACAGGTTGGAAGGGACCTCAGGGATCATCTAGTCCAACCTTTCTAGGAAGAGCACAGTCTAGACAAGATGGCCCAGCACCCTGTCCAGACGACTCTTAAATGTGTCCAATGTGGCCGAGTCAACCACTTCCCTGGGGAGATTATTTCAATGGGTGACTGTCCTCACTGTGAAAAGTTTTCCTCCCATGTACAACTGGAATCTCCCCAAGAGCAACTTGTGTCCATTCCCCCTTGTCCTCTCCATGTGACTCTGTGTAAAAAGGGAGTCTCCATCTTCTTTGTAGCTGCCCCTTAACTACTGGTACATGGTGATGAGATCCCCTCTGAGCCTCCTTTTCTCAAGGCTGAACAAACCCAGCTCTCCCAGCCCATCCTTGTATGGCAGGCTTCCCAGTCCTTTGATCATCTTGGTGACCCTTCTCTGGACCCCTTCCAGCCTGTCCACATCCTTTTTAGTATAGCGGGGACCAGAACAGTACACAGCACTCCAGGTGTGGCCTGACAAGCGCTGAGTAGAGTGGGATAATGACCTCTTTGTCTCTGCTGGGGATGCCAATTTTGATGCAACCCAGAATTTTGGCCGCAGCAGCACACTGTGCGCTCATGTGGAGCTTCCTGTCCACCACAACCTCCAGGTCCCTTTCCACAGAGCTGCTCTCCAGCCAGGTGGATCCCAGGCTGTGCTGCACTCCTGGATTATGTTTTCCCAGGTGCAAGACCTTACACTTCTTGTTGAACTTCAGAAGGTTTTTGTTGGCCCACTCTTCCACCCTATCCAGATCTCCCTGCAGAGCAGCTCTCCCTTCTGGAGTGTCCACTTCCCCACTCAACTTGGTGTCATCCGCAAACTTCACCAGGTTACACTTGATGCCGTTATCCAGATCACTTATAGAGACGTTGAATAACACTGGGCCCAATATCGATCCCTGGGGGACCCCACTAGTGACAGGTTGCCACTTGGAAAAGGAGCTATTTACCACCACCCTTTGGGTGCGGCCTGTCAGCCAGTTCCCCACCCACGGCACAGACCACTTGTCTAGGCCATAACGCATTAATTTCTCCGGGAGGAGGCTGTGGGGGACCATATCAAAGGCCTTGGAGGAGCCCAGGTAGACAATGTCCACCACCTGCCCCATGTCAACCAGGCAAGTCACTTTGTTGTAGAAGGCCACCAGGTTTGTCAAGCATGATCTGCCCTTCTGCATGTTCTTCTGCATGATCTGTTGGCTGTGTTGTGATTGAAGTAAGGCTGATGAGCCTATAGTTACCCGGATCCTCCCTCGAGCCCTGCTTGTAGATAGGGGTAACATTTGCCTTTCTCCAGTCCTCTGGGACATCCCCCGTTCTCCGGGACTTATCGAAGATTACGGAGAGTGGCCTCGCAATGATGTCAGCCAGCTCTCTCAACACCTTTGGGTGGATGGCCTCAGGGCCCATCGATTTGCAGGGGTCAAGGTCCCATAATAATTCATGTACTAACTCTTCCTTCACTGATGGTGGGTTGGTGTTTGGATCAATCGGCAATTTCATTCCCAAAGCCTGGGATCCAACCGTGCTGGTAAAGACAGTGGTGAAGAAAGTGTTGAGGACCTCTGCCTTTTCTGCATCATTGGTGACTGATTCTCCTATTCTGTTTAACAGTGGGTCTATGTTTTCCTTCTTTTTCTGCTTGTGGTTGACATACCTGAAGAAACCTTTCTTGTTATTTTTGACATCTACGGCCAGTTTGGATTGGAGCTGGGCTGTTGCTTTTCTAACTGCATCTCTGCATGCTCTGGCAATGCCCTTGTAGCTCTTGACAGATAATCCTCCACTTCTCCATCTCTGGTATGCTTCCCTTTTGGATTTGAGTAGACCCAGGAGATCATGACTGAACCAAGGGGGCCTCTTGTTCTGGTTACTTCCCTTTCCTTTATAGGGGATAAACTGGTTTTGTGCTTCCAATAGAGTTCTTGAAGGTCTCCCAGCACTCACTAGCTCCTTTATCTTCCATGGAAGCATCCCATGGAATCCCTCCCAACTGAGCCCTGAGTGAACTGAAGTTTGCTCTTCTAAAATCCAGAACCCTTGTCTTAGAACTGACCTTCAGTTCTTCAGCAGGATCTTCAGCAGGATCCTGAACTCCACAATATTATGATCACTGCAGCCAAGGTTATCACTAACTCTGGTTTGGTTTTGATTAGTTTGCAGCTCTCCTGCCAACCAGCTCACAAGATGACACTTTTGTAATATGGATAAGAAATATTTATAATCTTATGTAGAAATCTTTTTGTAGTTGTTTTGTTCATACTTGGAAGCTTATTTTTTTAAAATCCTCTAATTAATAGAAAGGATGCACATGTAGGGCTATATTTCCTCCCAGACATTATCCATATCTCTCACTGTCTTTGAACAAATAATATGTAAATAAACTAAATTTTCTTCACATTACCTTCAATAAATGGGCTTAAACCCACACACAAGTCTCATAATTCACCTCCTTGGTTTTAGTAGTTTTAGGACAAATCCAGCAGATTTAACTTTAAGCCTCCAAATATCTCTGCTGACAGGTAAGGTAAAGTTCTGGTTATCCAATCCTTTACATTCACTGGGGCCTGCAGTTACTATGGTTTCAAAGATTTCACAGAAATCAAAACACTTTGATAGGTGTCAGTACAAGTAATTATCTTTGATAAATGATTTCTCTGATCTCTAGATGTCCTGACAGAGATTGCCACATATGTGTGCTGACCAAATAAAAATTTTCCTGTATTTATTCCTTTCTTCCTAACTCCAGAAATTGCCTGGAACATATATGTCTAACATAAATATCACATTTTCCTGGGATTTCTTGCTGTCTGCAGTTCAATTAGTAGACATGAACATGACTCTCACCCCAGCTGCAGTATATCTGAAATCTGGGGCATTTTCGACAGTGCACAGGCAGGTTTAGCTGTAGCAGCTGGAGTCGGGGTGAGCAGAGGCAGGGAACAGACACAGGTCAGCTTTGCAGACCTCGCTTGGTAACTCCAGCATTTCCCAGAAGTGTTGGGCCGCACAGAGTTCCTGTCTGCAAAATCCTTTGTTAAACCACAACTCCAGCCACAGTCCTGAGCAGCACAGGCTCCATTCTCCACAGACCACCAGCTACCACCCCAACTCCTTCTTTGCTACAGTTGACAGTTGCAACCACTAGTCTCCAGGGGTGCTAATTTCATCATAAGTACCTGTTTGCCCAGGGAGCTTTGGAAGGAGATGCCACCAAAAGGTTCCACTACCACAGTTAAAATGCAGTGTAATTTTTGCAAGTGTAATTTTTAAGGATAAATGCAAAATGTGGTTCTCTTGATGTCCAGTAATGAACAATATTTTATGCTTGCGATTACGCCTATCAAACAATGGCAAGGAATATGCGTGTCATGGACAATAAGTTAAACAGTAAAAGATTGCTAAGTGCTCCTGACTTATTAAGCAGATGGGACTCTGGCACTTTACCTGACACTCAGTTCAGGTCCAAGGTAACTTAGCATACATCATCAGTTGTACTCTGCTAGCTCTCAAATATGTTATAGAAAGGGGCACTGTAGAACTGGACCATGAATGGAGGGCAGGACTGAAATCCTACCTCTAGCAACTGACAAATATCCTTTAGTTCAAGCAGGGAGAAGCGTTCATCCTAGATGCTGAGATAAGCTACAGGAGGAATGACGTGTCTTCTTTTCATAAACAAATTGAGATACTTTAAGAAATAAAGTACTTCTGTCTCATGAAAGTAACATTTGCATTATTAAGAGCAGATATTAAATTGAATAGGACTTAGCACTGTGTCATCTTTTTTTTTCCCCATCCTAATGGATTTCTTATGACTTCTAGTGATCCATTCCATATGGACTTATCAGATCTGTTCCTTCCCTTCTATACATCGGCATAAATTAGGTATTACCACTATGAATTTACACTTATGTAAGCCTTAAGAAAGAAAATAATCAGTCCATGTGATTTAATTTAAAGGCCATCACTATGTTTATATTCAAATATAATCTTTTTCACTTCAACACTGCACTTCAGTGCACATATTTAATAAAGCTGTTATACCTGATCTATAACTAATTACAGAAATTGTTTTACTCTACTACTGATTAGAAGCTGACATTCTCATTTATGAAGCTATTGGGTTTGCCTTCTCAGAGTTAATGTGTAATGTAGCTAAAAGTGGTATATCTATAGACATTTAACTACTTAAGCAGGTGATTTGAACTCCTCAAGAGTTTAGCTATGAACCAAAAACCATCTTTAAGGCACTATTAAACAATTACTTATGATAATATTTTTTCCCCAGTCACAATATTCTCCTATATGAGGACGGTCATGCAGTTGTTGCTGATTTTGGAGGTAAGGAGTTTTTATGAAACATTTATAAATTCACCTCAAATTCTCTAAAACTAAACATGTGCTGACTAAGAATATGCTGAGGAGGTTGTTTTTCATTTTGTTATTATGAGAGGACACAAAAGGCTTTTAGGGATGAGAATACCCCTAATTTTAGTCTCATCTAAGCTAGCAGGTGCTGTGGAGTACCCCACTGTTTATCTGAGAAGGAAGCCAAGATGGCGGTGAGATAGATGTCTCAGTTTGAGTAAGTTCTAGCATAGGTTAGAGGAAGAAGTTGAGTGAAGAATGCCTGTAATAGAAGATGAGCCCTCCTTTTTCATGGGGAGTGCTCAGGATCTGAGGATGGTGTTACTGCGCAAGTCTGCCTGCTGGCAGCCAAGCCAGGTTTCTTTCATTTTAGTTAAAAGAGCAGAATGTAACTTGTTATTTCAGGACCTTAGTATCTTTGTGTTCAAAATTAGACTAGGCTATACTTTATGAATCTGTATTTTGTGCATTATCTTGGTGATTATCAGCCAAGCTCCAAGGGAATGCATTCTTGTTGGTGCAAAGGTGGAGTTTAGGGAGCTGGATTTTCCCTAAATCCTCAGGAACTACTTGACTTAAGACATGGTCATTGTCACTGTGCAATATTACCAGAGATGTGATCAGTAGAGGTGCATGAACAGCAGCATAACATAGGAGGAAGGTGGTGGTAGCATGACCATATATGTGAGGGACCCAGTGCTGACCCAGACCTGCTGTTATCCAGCCTGCTGAAGCAAGGAGATAGCACAAAGCTTGGACCACATGGGAGCAGCTGCTTGTCTGGGGCATTGCTGATAATACTCTTACTCATGCAGATGCATGCTTAAGTGTATTTTGCTGATATGTCAAAGGCATCCAAGTCCTGCTTGGGGACTTATCTATGTATCACAAAATGTAGCATATACCACCTTCACTATATTAATGCAAGATCTTGTCATTTTTAGGTGGGCTGCTTTTCTGACATTAAATAAGACTGACAGGCTTCTGTAGGATTGCATTTTAATGTAGGGCTCAGCAACTGTTGTTGTAAATCTAGATACAGTTATATTAACCAGTATAAATAACTATGAGATCACAGACTCTGAGCTGGATCCTCAGCTGCTGTAAATTGCTATTAATGTCAATGGAGCTTTGTAGATTTATACCAGTGCCGAAATTGGCGTGCAGGTTTCAGAAGCCTCATTGTCTGTACACATCCTTGTTGAAAAACAGCCTTCATAGTTCTCCCAGATTCTCAAAACCCCAGAGTTATTTAAAGAAAAAAATTCCCAACACTTTGTACCAAGACTTTTGTATAATAAGGTGGGTACATGTATTGGCTTAGCAGTAATTTTTTTTCGTTCTGTGTGTTTCAGAATCTAGATTTTTGCAATCCCTGGATGAAGACAATATGACAAAACAACCTGGGGTTTGTTTCTTGTTTTGTTCCATGTAATTAGTACAAAACATACAGACAAACTCAGTTTAACAGAAAATTACATTAGAAATATTTTTGTTGGAAAAGATGAACTGGTATAGTATTTTCTCTCTCTTAATGTTTCTTCGCGAGGTTTTTTTTTCCTTTAAGCCTCTTTAGTAGCAGAGATGAGTGACTATATAATATATGCAACAGAAAATGATGTTTTATAAGGTTGTCTTTGGAGCTCTATTGCCCCCAAAATCCTTAGTAAAGTGTCATTTTGTTAATCCACCCTTCCCCACTCATATACACATGGTGCTGGTAGGTGGTTCCTATTTCTAATAGGGAATTAGTTATTCAACACGGATTTTCTTTCAGAGTTCTTTTCTCCATTACAAGCCTATTGCTCACAGAAAGTCAGCTTTACAAGATGGTATTCTTGTCTTTGCAAGTTTTAGTCCAGACGCATTCTGTGTGTCACTCCATGGTCACAAAAGTTTGCATCATCATGACTAATTGTGCGATAGGATGGGTAATGCTGAAACCAGGGTTTAGCAATCATCTTTTGAACAAATTGTAAGACATACTTACTGTGTGAGGAGTGAGTACTGCTGCTGCAGACTTGGGTCCTGCCGGGGTTTGATGATGTCTTACTGAGCAGGCCTGTCTTGTAAAGAACAAAGATTAAGCTACTGAGGTGTAAGGAACGTGCAAAACCACCCTGAACCCATCACTCTAGTGAAAGGCTGATTGCTTGTGAAGCAGCCTGCAAATTGGGCTTCTGCAGAAAGCAGTGAGATCCCTAGATAGAAGGCACCAGCCCAATGCAGCTGTTGTCAGTTTTTCTATCTACCAGCTGGAGATGGTATTATATGGCATGCTGGGACCTTATGATGTGGTCTCCAGACTTTGAGGCTGGGTGTTCTACTTTTATCCTAGCACTACTCTCATATTTAAAGCTTGATCAGTCTGGCTTTATGGGGTTGAGACAGCTACTATACTAATGCTGTTATGTATAATATGTAATAATATGCTGCCTAGATTTTGAAAGCTAGGTTAAAATCTTTCCTGGAAAATTTATCAATTATTCCATGGAGCAACAGACGTAAGGAAAGAAAAGAAAGGAAAACAAGCATACAAATACAGGAAAAGATGCATATATGAGGAAGTAAACACTGTTAATGTATTATTGATGTTTCCTGATGCACAGAACCTGCGCTGGATGGCCCCTGAGGTGTTCACCCAGTGTACAAGGTACACCATAAAAGCTGATGTTTTCAGCTATGCTTTGTGCCTCTGGGAGCTGTTAACAGGTGAAATTCCATTTGCTCACCTGAAACCAGGTAAGATACTCAATGAATTAATATTTAAATTTCTCTGAACTAGAGAAATAGCTACACTTTCTAATATTAACCAATATTTTACTGACATTTTTTACTGAAAATCATAGAACTATCCCACTATAATTGCATATATTTCTCACTATAGATGTACTTAACTTAAAATTCGTTATCCCAGTCTAGAATTATAAACAAGTCACTCTAATTGTAGGTCTTTTGTCTCTCACATTGATGTTGGGACTCTAAAGTGTTTTGATGCATCTCCTCCTTGAGCATATTCTCATGTAGCTTAAGAAAGCACTTGCAAACCGTGGTGGGGTAGCAACAGCAAATCAATATTTCCAGGACTACACTTTATACTCCCTGAGAATTTGACCCCTTGATGTCAGCCAGGAATTGTAAGAGGTTGAGAGTGCTGCAGGATGTAGTAGGAGCCAGCATGGGTAATGAGAGTGGATTAGACACCCCACGCCATTGACACCACCCACTGCAGTCTGCCCTTCTGTGGCTGGACAGAGGTGGATCTGTGGCCATGCAGTTGTGCAGCTTTCTCTGCACAGGAGAGGGCCTGGAGAAACCTAGCTGAGACATTTCACTCCAGCAACAGAAATGGCTATGAAACATGGAGGTTCTTTTGTTGTGTTTCAACTGGGTTTGGGGTACAAAGAGAACAGCTGCTGGGGGAAGAAATGTGCAAAGATTGTCAGACGGATTTCAAATAAATTTTGTGATGTTCGGGGAAAGCATGGCCTATGGTAGAATTTTGATCTTGAAAAAAAGGTGAATTTCTCTTAGTTCATACAAATTTTTATGCACAAGCAGAATATAATTATCGATAACCATGTATAGTCCTTTGGTGCTCATACCCCTACGTGTCTGTGTATATCTGTATGTCTAATTCTTTTTCCTAGGTGCCTATCAATATGCTAGTCCCTTATTAGGTCAATTGCCTTATAAGTTACTCAAATACTAAATGAAACCTAATGTATTTTTCTCATTAGGGAATTTCTCTTTTCAAAGTCATTTTTGATACATGCAAAGTTTTACTTATTGATTCCTTCCTTGGTTTGGTTCTTTCTTTCTTTCTGTGGGGAAATCGCTAAATAAAGATTCACTTTTCTGCTGTGTTGAGGTTATACATCCATTAAACTCCTTTGGGTGCCTTTGTGATGTTCAGAAGGTCAGCCTCTCACATGAACATTGTTGGCAATTAGTGTGGCATCTTTGTATATGACCTTCTACACTGTATTAGCTGGTTTTCATATCTCTTTATTTCTAACTGCTGAAGTGATGCAGAAGTCAAACCTCTGACTCAATTCCACTCCAGGTTCAGAAATAAAATACCTTTAGCTGTGAACCTGAGTTTCAGTTCTGAATCACTTTCATGTCTGTGTTCCCTTTGCACTGGTCCTTGTTTCATGGCCATTTAACTGAAGATCACACCATACATTCCTGGGCGCAGTTCTAGTACACCATCGCCCATATCATCAAAGCCTTCTATAAGGAAACCATTTCTAATGTTAATCTCAGCTAATTCTGAATTAACCATTTTACTCCATTCAAATTGTGGTCTAGATAGGACTAGAAGATTGGAGAGGAGTTAAAGCTTACTGGGAGCATCATAAATGGAATAAAAGGCATTTAAAAAGCTATAGGAGTACTGTTTCTCTTCCCCTCGCCCCTTTTTTTTGTCTTTTTATTTATTACATCAACTGAATGATAAGGTTCCTTCATTCTGACTTCCATGGGCTTGCTAGCTTTTTGTTTCTGCAGCTTTAGAGAAGCATCTTCTGTCCTTTCTTTGTTGAGACAGTATGCCTAGGCAAGGGCTCCTTCTTTTACCTCCACTGTACAGATGAGTCCTTTCTTATCTCCAGATCACCAACAGTTTGTTTGAATCCTGTTATAAAACACATTTTTCAAAGACCATGACAGTGCCCACAAATGTAGGAATGCAGTTTTCCGAAATGCTCAGGTTTGATCCAGGTCCACTCTCCTTAAAGTGAGCTCACCTAGCACCTAATTTTGGTCCTCTCAGTGGCCTAAGTGTAATTTTCCCCCTTCCTGGATAAGAAAATTCAGACTTTGTACAAGATCACAAAGCAGGTGATTTCTTTCAGATGCAACGGTCATGGTTTACAACTAGTTCCTAGTCTCTGTGATACCTCAAACTGTTCTGTTTATGAAAGATATATTTAAGCACAAAAAAAGATATTGAACGTGCACATGTGATTTTTATATATATATATTCTGCAAAAAGCAGCTTTCAGGCTGTTGTATATTTTGTAGTTTATATAAAAGCCCCACATTTAAGATATATGTTCAGATAATGACTATTCAGCTAAATATAAATCCCATCTTTTTCTCAAAGTGAGAATAATCTATATCAAGGTAAGGGATTTTAAGAAAATTTTGTATGTTATCTGCAGAACACTAACTCTAATTATGCGTCACTGACTTTTTTCTGGTTTATAGTTACTTTTTTGCAGGCTTAGAGGTTCAGGGAGCATTTCGGTGAGGTTCGTTGAAATAATTAGGTGCTTAAAAGAATATATGATGATAAAATTTGATTATTATGAAAACCAGATGTCACCCACTGAAATAAAAGTAGTCACCCCATCAAAAGCAATTCCATGTTCTCTACTGAATCTAGTACAGTATCCCATTATATAAGGGTATGCTCTATACTGAATAAGATATTCATTCATCAGATTTATTTGATGAATATGAATAAACATTTTAATAAGTATTGAATCAAATTCTCAATTTATCAAATTGAACACCTATTAAAACAGATGTGTTCCCCAATTAAATCACTTCATCATTAAGTCAAACATAATTCTTGTTGAGGTCTACATCATGCAGTCCTGTGGAACCAAAGCCTACAGTATATCTTCTGATTAGTAAGAAACCCAACTAATGTGCTAACAATCACCTGTAAAATAGACAAGGTGAAAAAAAACCATAAAGAATGATGGTTCTGAGAACCAACTGGAGAATGCAAAACTTAATAAATATTAAATATAGAGATTACCTCTTTGCTGAGGTTTTTACAGTCTGAGAGCTCACATATACTTCAAATATAGCAATTAGGCAACTAGTTTATAATTAATTGTGTCATTATCAGATCATTACATTATCAAGGCCCAGGCTACACTGCAAGTGCCAGTTGGGTTAGTAGCCAGTTTAGGAAACAGTTGGGATTCACAAGCAGGCTGACTGTGAGCATGGAGCACAAATACATGTGCACAGAAGGCACAAGCGCTGTATTTCACAAACACTGCACCACCTCAGCAGGATTGTGCTCACATAAGCAAACAGAGAGTAGTTTTGCTGATCAGTGCAGGTGGATGATGTGTTTGATCTTTGTCTTTGTTGTCCCTGTTTTCCTTTGGGGATTGTGTGGCTGGGAGGCAGGTTCTTCAGCAGATGCACTGATGTGATTGCTGCCCACTTGCCTGAGCTGTGGTTGAGATGACTGGGTCTGACATCGAGTTAGAAACCCATGAACGGTTCCCAGGCCAATCCCATCCTGCTTTCCTGAGAACTGTGGGGTCAGTTCTCTATTCATATGTTATGTATATCTCATGTATGCTTGACCAAGGCATAACTGCAAAGGCATCCTTCTGTGCTCTAGGCAGGATCTTCATGTGGAAGTAGATGTTGGCAGTTACCTGGTGTACAATCTTCCATTTAAAAGGTGTTTTGGAAGGGCCAGGGGGCAAAAGGACACCTTCTGATATCTGAAGATCCTCCTCCTTGGCTGTTTTCCACAGATGGCTTTCAATTCACACCTGTGAAATTGTCTGCATGTAAGCTTTGGGTAGCATTTTGTGGAGAAACACAAGGATATAGATGCCTGAAATTAGATTCAGAAACTGAACCATTGCACCCCACATAGCAAAAATAATGCAAAGATGACACTTGCACAAGGAAATGGCATGTTATGATTATAAACGTACAGGTATCCAATATAGGAGATGTTGATCAACATTCTGCAGTCACTACAGTTGTTCTCCTGATCCATAAACAAGAACGAATTGAAATAACATTTTGTAGGTAGGTAATCGTTGATTCCTCTCATGGCTTATATTTGCTCTGACCCAGAAGAAAGGCAGGAGCTGACCAACCAGTCAAACCAGAAAATACTCAGATGTTCAAGGATATCATGTAGTGGAGCTGGAAAGCATCTCTAAGTTCAGAGTTTTGGGGACCATACAAACTCTTTTTTGTTTTGCTCATTTTTGAGAAGAATGGATTCTTGTCATTTAATTCAGCCATTCTAAAGTACTTTAACAGATTATTTTTTTTTCCACTAAAGAAAAAGACTACTGACAGTGAAAGGAGAGCCCAAACAATAGTGGCACAAACTTTGTAAAGTATTATAGAAGTATGCAGAAGCACACAGCATGTTTCTCTTTTTCTAATCCTGACCCCATTAAACTGATGGAATAAATCCCATTAACTTTGGTAAGACAAGATTTTGCCAATAGATAATATATCACTTACATTACCTTTGGCAGAAAAAAAAATGGAGCATTTTTCATTGCTATCTTAATTTGATTTGTATTTGCCTGCTTTTCATAGTGTCTGCAAGGCAAAAGATGAATCTGGGAGTATCCAAGTCATGCCTTCAAAACCTTGTGATTCCACTGAAATCAAAATTAGGCAAACTGTGTTTGCCCCTCCTGTCTACATATAGTTACAATATCACAGGATTTATCTGATATTCACATTCTGAAACATCATTATGCAGACAAAAGCTGCAATGAGGACAGACAATGGCTGAAATTAATCTATTCTTACGATGAATACTGTGATGAGAATGGGGTGTGGTTAAAAAAAGATTAGACTATTCTTGTTACAACCTCATGGCTGCAACTTTACAGTTCCCTGCGTATCCCATATGCTCTCATCATATCATTTTAAAGTGTCAGGCAAACAAAGAATTTTACTTAGCTTTTGATATGAGTTCAAAATACATTTGTTTTGACTTGAAAAAATTTTGCCTAAAAGGAATGAGGGGGATTAACCATGTATTTGGATTCACTAAACATGTAAACCCGATTAAGGAAACATTTTGGCAATTTTGTCTCAGTTAGTAGTGGCCTGCACTTATAAAAAGGCACTCAGTAGATTTTTACTAAAGAAACACTTAGATTTTTTTGTCTTAGACTGTAACAGAACTAGCCTCAGGTTATTTTAAGAGATCTGAGTCTGTTACCAATTTATCTGCAACTGAAGTACACCTCTCACCCTGTCTTAACAATGAAGATAATTTTTTTCAAAAGTGAGTTGAAAGTTAACTCATTTTTTCCCTGAAGGATTTTTCTGTTTGTTTGTTTGTTTGTTTGTTTGTTTGTTTGTTTGTTTGTTTGTTTGTTTGTTTGTTGTTAGGGTTTAGGCTAAATGAGGTTGTCTTCACCTTTGCTCAGTCTTGAGAGCAATGTGTTTCCATTCAGGGTAATGGGCTGCCTTAGCTATCATTACAAACAGTATGCATTGGAAAGCCTCTTTTAAGCTGCAAGTCTTTATTTACAAGTTTGATGGTTCAGCATTTCTCTACCTGCTGGGGTACCACTATTTCAGCAGTGAACACTGAATGTCATTGCTGGGTGTTAACAGGCTTGTGTTGGGCTGTTTGCTTGCAGCAGCGGCGGCGGCAGACATGGCGTACCACCACATCCGCCCGCCCATCGGATACTCCATCCCCAAGCCCATCTCCGCCCTGCTGATGAGGGGCTGGAACGCCTGTCCCGAGGTGAGTTCCCCTGCCTCGCGCAGAAGGAAAGGCAACAGGAAAACGGGTGTTTCTGCTTTGGCCAACCATCTGTCTGACTTCACATGGCTTCCCCAAAAGCCCCGGTTTCTGAAGCAAGTGCCATTGCAGAACACCCTGAGACAGATAATGATGTATGTCAAGAAGTACAGAAGAGTTGGTGAATTGAGGAGGAAAGTATAAGTAACTACGTACTTTTGATTATGACTTGAGTTATTGAGTGAGTAGAAAAATACTTGCTGCTCTCAGACCTTTGTAGGTATTTTCTACAAATTCTTTGTATTTTTCCATGTGAAAAAAATCCCTACCATCACAAAGAGGAGCCAAGTTACCTGGGAGGTGTGTAAACTTCTGACTACTTTTATACCATGTCCTGAGGCTACTCCCTGATACACTAATAGTATACAAACACAGGAGGTGTGTAGAAGACAGAATGACCTGAAAATCATCAGAAGTCATCTCCCTGGCATTTCTGGCACATTGCTGCAGTCCCTGTGCTGGGAACAGTTGGGGATAGGACACACGGTCAGAATCTACGAGAAATTCTGTTTCTAAGAGGAACAGGCATCAGTGTGGGGCCTCTTTCTTCTTCATGGCAGCTGCTCTCAGTTCATAATACCCACAACTTCTCACTCTTTTGTGTTTTTTTCTTAAGCTGCTATAAGATAAACTCTGCATACTGATCTTGTGTTTTTGTGTTCCATGAAAAACCACTCATATATATTTACTTATCACTGTGTTCCTTGCTTTTAAAGCAATATATTTTTCTTCTCTAGAATGCAGGGTAGATAAGACCAATTAGGACACATTGACTGGTCCAAGAGACTAGTTCTCATCAGGTGATCTTTTAGTGATAAATTTTCAGCCCCACAAGTTTGGAAGTTAAGGAAATAAAGAGGTAAGTATATTTTGGATCCACTCAGAATTCCTTCTGTGTTTAAATTTAGTTTCTGAGCAGCAGCTTTAGCTAACTGTTTGGAGAGCTAACTGGTTATGAGATTGCCACCCAGGGATCTTAAAAGCAGTCTACCAGGCTGTGAATGGAAGGGCACCTGTCCTGGAGAGAGCTAAACATCAGTCCCTACCACCAGGAAATTAGCGGGTACCTGTGCATTGTGAGGGAAATAAGACCAGAAAACTTCATGAGTGATGTGAACTTAAGATAGAATTTAATAGGTGCAGGTATAAAAAAAGATTTTTTACATTCCATCAAACAAAGAGTAATTAAGACAAGCACAGAAATGTTTTAAGTACCGCAACTCAGAGGTTACAGAGAGCAGACATGGTTTTGAGAACTGTAAATGTAAATATTTACATTAAATTAAAAGAACGCTATATGTTCAAGGTCATAAACACCACTGGCTGCCCTGGTCAGTGAACCTTTCCTGGTTTATCTTACTCTTGCTTGTATTCTATGTTGTTCTGTTTGACTCTGACACAACCAGATGTGGTTCCTGTCTGAGTCTTCCCGTTACCAAAACCACTATTCAGTTAATTGACTAAAATTACTTGACCTGAACTACCTTTAAATTTTTCCGATACTTTAATCAAAAACTATTTTATGTTTTTGGACTTGTTGACATTTCCAACCACAACGATGCTGATAACTTTCAGGAAAGCTGGGGCAGTTTGTCTGTAGATTTGAAGAAAGAAAAATAGCACTGTCATGATGGGGTTTTTTCTTCACTTTCTTTTGCCTCCACAGGTGATGCTTTAGCATATTCCACAGATGGTGGGTACAATATAGCTTTTGTAGTGGAGTTTTCAGCTTCATTTATTCTGCAAGGAATTAAAGGCATCTCATTTTCTGCCTCAAAACTACCATCTCCTAATTCTGGTAACAAAGCCTCTTCATGCTCTTCCAGTGGCATCTCAATGCCTTTGAGTTCATTGCTGTCTTGATAAGGTTGATTGTATTGAAATTCTTGCAAATCCTGCATGTCTTCTGTATGCACAGCACTATTAATTTGAAGACTGGTATCACTGCCCAGTAATATATTTCCATTTTCTGTTGGACTGAGGATACTGGCTGTCTTAGGTGTAACTTGACACTGTATTTTATAGTGTTGACACATTTTGCTCTTAACGTATTTTCTCTTTTGATATCTGAGATTATTTGTGTCAGAAAAATAAGTTTTCAACTTCAACTAATTTTCATTAAGTGGTATTGTATTTCCTCTTTTCTCTAGTTTTGTTCCATCTTCTCCGGTGTTATCATTCATATTCAGGTTGTCTGCAATATCGGTTTCTTCTTTTTACTTCTAGTTAATTGCCAGTTAACCAGAACACTCAGATATAAACTTGGTGACTCTAACAGGTAACAGTGTTCACTTCTGTTGAAGTTGTACCATTCTTTGCAGAAACCTGGGCCACAGCAGCTGAATTCCAGGATTTAGAACAGGCAGACTTCCTTGTGAATGTTTCCCTGTGCTTCCCAAATCCTTGACATTTCTACTATAGTTACATTTTTGCTCTGGATTTTGCATTCCTGGCTTTGGCTGTAGTATTGTGCTGCATTTTCAAAAACTAGTCCTTTCTCTCTACCCAGTTGGATGCTTGGATTTTTTTTTTTCTTCTGAGTTATTTACCACTCCTGTCTCATTAGTGAGACCTGAAGAAGAATTGGCATTTCTTTCCTTTTTCAAATGTCTCTGCACATGTAATCCTGCGGCCTCCATTACATCACCTTCATTTCCCTCTGTGGGAAATAAATTCTGCAATTCAGGATTGAAAATATGAGAGAGACTTCTTACGGTCTCAGGGAATGAGGACAGAAGTAAGGTGTTTTTTGTTCTTTAGGACTTATGCCTTCAGACCCTTCATCCTTCTTATATCAGAAATATTGTGGGAAGGATGATAAACATCCACTACCAAGACACCACAGAATTCTGGCATTTTTCTAGCATCTAACACTATTTGTTATAATAACTGCACTTCCTGTGATTTTGCTCCTGGGCATTGGCTGCTTGTCACAACATGCAGAGCATCACTTTTGGAGATTGTACAAGGTATCTGCTTTATTTTTCTTTCTTCCTTCATCAGTTGTATTTTCAAAGCCACTGTCAGTTTTCTCAGGATTTTGTTCAGCAATTCCTTGCACTGGTGACTGATTTTTTTCTATTCCAGCTGTTCACTACAGGACAGTCCACACAGCTGGATTCTAATCTTGGACGCAAGTTAAATTTTATAGTCAAGAAGTCATGTCCTCTTATTTTTATTTTACTTTTCCATTTGGCTTCATCTTCTCTCACCCAATTTTGATTTCCAGGAAGGTAGTGAATGGAGACCATTTACCTTTCCTGTCTGTTGTTTCTGTACTCCCGTGTCTTCTAGTTTCAAAAGTAATCCTTTCGGGTTTGATGCCAATGTTTTGCAGTTGCTTTTCCTGTGATCCTGCCTTCTAGGAGCCAGTTGTAACACCCATCCCCTTTGCTAGCTTAGGTACATAAAAGCTACCATATTTTTGCATTAATTTTCTCTTGACTTCAGCTGCTAAGGGTAGCTTTTTGTCATTAAGTGCTCTTCTGTTATTCTGCTACTGATTGTCTTTCTCCACCTTTATAGTTTTTTTCCTGCAAAATAATTCTGGAACTTATCACAGTTCCTGTGTTTGCAGGCAAGACTGCCTTTTTCTGGCAGTCCACATCAATCACCACATTGTGATCTGCAAACTGGTAATGTCTTGCACACCACATTCCTTTGATTCCATTGCACCAGAGATACTAGTGGTGGCTTGCAATGAAATGCTTTTGCCTGTGAAGTTTTAACTTGTCTTATGGTTTGGATGGAGATTGCCACGCTTCAATCGTTAAACACTTTGAAGTATCCCCTTTGCAAGGTTTTCACATGCTCTGCTAAATGTGTCATTCCCAACGTCTGCTAAACAATAAAATGGAATTTAGGACAAGGATTATTATTATTATTATTACTATTATTGTTGTTGTTGTTGTTGTTATTACTACTACTACTATACCAATTAAATAGCTCTTTGGGATACTTACCTAGGTAGCACAAAAAGGCCTTTCTAGTTGCAGCATAACATCAACCATTTAGCTAACATGTTAACCCAGGAAGGATAAGCCGCTGTCACCTTAGAGTACTATGGAGACAGCACTCTCATGTTACAGCCAAATTTTATAACACCCAATAAAATTAACTGATTGAATTTTAAAGCCTTTCCTCCAATACAGAGACACCAACAACACCAGGAGCCAGGAATGGGGGTGAGGAGGGTACAGGAATGAAGCATTTAAATCCCATTGCTGCCCATTGTGTAGAGGACTGCATAAGGATGCATCATGATTCTGCTGGCTCATAATGGCTCTCACTATGACTGTGAGAATATTAGGTGTTCCCCAACAGTCCTGGACAAAGGTACTGCATAGGGAAACCTATGAAGATTCAAACTCATGAGAAAGCTTTGGCTAAATATTTCTTTTATGGAGTCATTTAAATCAAATAATAAAGTTTGATCCATGAGATGGACTGAAAGGGGAACAGATAAACTACATTAGAACAGGTACAACTCTATCTTCCATATAGCTGCTCTGGCATCTATCTGGGGGTTGTGCAGGGCTTGGATTGTGGTTTATTTTCTCTGTAACTTTTTCCTACTTGCACCAGCCCACAGTCTTGGGGTGATGGATTGGACCAACCTGGTATGGTCTTTGGAAAGAAAGGGAATGACATCAAGAGCAACATTTTCAGAAAGAGCTATGCCTCACCATAAAAAAAAAATTATTTGGGAGCATAATCTGATTGAAAGTACTTGGACACATATGTACTAGATTTGTAAAAGACGTCTAGTCTGCAGCTGGATGGAGCCTTTTTTTTAAATCTCATTGTAAATATTAAGGATGTTTTTGACAAGGTACCACCACGTAAGTGCTTTTGGAAGCGTAGCTCTTATGGCAGTTAAGTGGCCACTGGTTGCTCAGGCAGGACACAGCACTGGGTGCATTTCTCTTCTCCCTCTGCCAGTGTAGCTCCAGGAGGGAGGGACACCCTCTCCTCCTCCTCCTGGCCTGCACACGGACTGGAGCGCCAAGAGAAAAGACCTGGTGGTGGTGGTGGTGGTGCAGAGGACATTCTGATTTGCTCAGAGAAGGCAGACGCTGTCTGGGGAGTAGGACGAAAGAACTAAGGAAGACCACAGGAAGGGGGATATGGAATGGAAGAAAGTCTTGCCTCTAAGAGGGTGATTAAACCAGATTCTTTTCTCTAGCAGAGCTGGTTTTCATTAACATACAACCTTGATTTTTTTAAACTGCCTTCAAATTCAAAGTAGTGTGGTTCAGTGTATTATCTGGGTTTCTTTTAAAAACACTTAAAAATAAAATGTACATCTCTGGCAGAAGTTTCTGATCTACTCCATCATCCCAGTTAGAAAACGAGGGCATATTTCTTGCTTTCATTCTTAAGAAGGTAGAGGATCCCTTTCATGGTCTCTTCCACAGAAAGTATTGCAGAACGCTGTGCTATCACAGTATTGTATTATTCTAAAGATAAACCCTCTAGTGTTAGTTATTCAAATGCCACTGTCCTCAATGACATACTGTTACTCAGGAGTACTGTGCGTGTGTGAGTAATTTGAGTGTGAGGGGCTTTTTAAAGATAACGTTGTTACTGATTAAAAATATCCATCAGCTTTCTAAAGGATAGAGTAGGAAAACCTCGAGTTTTGTACTGTTCAGTCAAACCAAATATACTACTTTCTTGCCCCTACCTCATACTAGTCCAATACTATCCTCTAAAGGTTTGACTTCTAACCTGACTGCAAGGAAACCATGATAATCTCCTACTTGGACCTGGTCATCACTACTTTGGGGTTTTTTATAGCCACATATACCAGCATAAAGGAGGTATAATGTGTCGCTGAATTCTGCTTACGGCCACAGATTTACTCAGATATGTCCTCATTAAATGCATGACAATGTAAAAATCAAACTCTGTTTTTCCCTCTGGATTTTTAATTTCATTCTGATTCTCACCTTACGGTCCTCTCTGTTCTCTTCTAAAAGAAAATCCACCTTTATCAATCATTGAAAGTTCATGCAGTGCCGTAGTCTGTAAACATTCCCACTGGCCCAGACTGCTTGGTTTAGTAAAAGCTCCATAGAAATCCTCTTTCAGAGCCCCTGCTTCATCATTCACAAGTATATTTCAGTAAAGCTCTTGAGAGCACAACTCCATCAACCTGCACCTGAGGCATGAGAATGAGCCATTCCTCTTGTGATCAGTGTCCCTCCAGAATGCCTCCCTCTGAATGTCTGCAGGCATATGGACATTTTATTTGCCTTTAGCATTACATGAGGCCTATTTTCCTGTAGAAAATGGCACATTTTTTTGTCAGACCAAACAACAGACGTAATTATTTTATTTTCCTGAGCTAAGCAGTGGTTACAGGATCCCATAGTGAGATAATTTCTTGGTTTATGTTCACACTGGGATGCATCTGGAGTTCCCTGAAGTGTGTTGATTTGCTCTACCTTGTTCAAGTTTCCAGGAAAAGAACCTAAGACTAGGCAAGAGAGACCAACAACTCCTGTAATAAATACCAAGTTTGAAAGACAAAATTGCAAACATAAGCATATTGTTAGGAAAATACAAATTTGAAAATACTCTGGTAGTTTTCTTGTGCTCTAGAGTGGTTAGAAATTGAGAGAGGATAATAAGATCATCTCACAGGTAGTACAATGCACACACGCCATCTTGCAAGACTGAATAAGACTTGGCAGAGCAGGCTGTTAGATGCAGAGTAGTGGCAGCTCTGTGGCCACACTCTGTGTCAGTGCAGAGATCCTGCAGTTAATCACCTGATGGACCCCTCAGATTTTCTCCAGATGATGATGCATTCTGAGTAACTGCATGGGAGAACAAGTTTGTTCACATGTCATTCAGGCCATGTAGACTTTACCAAGCTTCACACTTATGCTGAGCTGAGTTTATCACCAATGCATCGCTGCCTCCCAGCAGGGCTGATAGCATTGTAGGTGGCATAAGGGTCGACCAGACTTTTCCTGCTGTTTTGAAGACTGCTCCACCAGAAAATATCTTCACTAACTTGTAAAGATGATAGTTTTGATTACTGATGCATGGCTTAGTAGACCTGGTCTAGCCAAAGACAGGGAATCTGCATCCACAGAAGATAAAGCTCGCTGGAAACACATTATGACAGCGCAGAAGATGGCGTTATGGTGTAAATTTGGGGTTGTCCTGTGCAGGGACAGGAGTCAGACTTGATGATCCTTGTGGGTCCTTTCCAACTCAGGGCATTCTATGATTCTATGAAAAAAGATAAAATACTGTGTCTTTTGAAAACTCAGAACAGGTCCTGCAGTCCGTAGGGAGAGAGGGAGCAAGCCTCAGGAGTCAGAGGGTGCATGAGGAGCAATAGCAAATGCAAAGCCATGGTTAACCCAAGCAATAGGAAGACTTAAAAGACGCTAAGAAAACAGCCATTGGGCTCCAAGATGGGCCATCATGTTTTGTCTTGCTTCCCAGCAGTCTTTGTCCAAGCATGCACTATGACTGACCTTTCTGAGCCTGAGAGCTCACGTGAGACCTCAGCCTTAGGTGATTTGACTGTAGGCAGTGATGTGGCTGCAGGCAAAACTTTATAAGACGAAAGAGAGTATGTTCAAGGATGGCTTTTGGCAGCTGTACAGAAATGAGGGTCAGCACACAGGAACAAGTGTTCCCACACTTCAGCGGGAGAGGGAAATGTAGGTGACAAGTGAGAAGTGTTATATGGGATTTGAAGACAGAAAACACTGCAGCCTCCTCCGGATGCTAAAAGATGTGACAGTGACAGCTACGCACACTGCCTGGGGTGTCACATTCAAAACCTGCACTGAATATTCACCAGTGACTCAGATGGCCAGTGGACTGACTAGGCAGTTGCACCGAGCTTCAAGCAGGAAAACCACCTCTGCCAGGACTCCAGCCCTTTTTCTTCAACCTCCAGGGTCTTCCCATTTCCTGGAATTGGTCCTTCTGTCTAGGGCACAGAACAGCTTCAAAACACCTCTGACTTGTTGTAAGCATCCTGTAAGAGATGCTTATGGCATTAGTTTTTACAGGAGCAGCTGTAAAAGAGAAACAGGAACATGATTTACAAGTTGTAGAAATATTCTGGCTTTTGCTCTTTGTTTCCTGTTGTAGCTTTAATCCTAAAAAGATCATATTTATGATCTTTGGAGCTGGCAAACCATGTTTTTCATTTGTTCCAATGCAAAGAAGGGGAGGGTGGGGGGAGGGGATGGAGTTTACTCATTGCCTTTTAATTTCTGAAATCCCAGGAAGGTTTCTGTTCCTTTAACACTGCTTTATTCAAGGAGTACTCATACTATGTTGCCAGTTCTCTAAATATCCAGTGGCAAATATATTTTGGGTACTAAAACAGAGCACATACAATCAGCTGTAAATCTTTCCCAAAGGCCTGGGGATAGATGTGCTTTGCAGAAATCATGGTCTGATGCTCTCTGGTTCAGTGTCTGGTGGGACAGTTGAGGGGTCACTCACAGGACCTCTCTCCATAGCAGGGCCATTCCAGCTGTGGTCTGGAGAACGGGGGACATCAGTGCATGAGCATGTGGAGGGCCTCTCGGACAACCATGTGTCAAAACATTAATAGCTCCAGAGGTTACACCAGCTCTGTGCATTTCCCCCCAAAACCTACCGATAGCTGTGACTGATAATGGTGTAGCCTGCTCCCAGGATGAGGCTTCAGGAACACGTGGCAAGACTCCAGGTAATCGTAACGGTAAGTCCTGTGGAGAGGATACCGCAGTGTGGGAAGGTGAGAAGAGGTAGCGGTGGCGAAGTTCACACATACGCTGCTTTGCCAGCCTCAGATGTCAAAAATGTTGTTCACCACAGTCCCTGAGGGAGCCATGCAGGAGTTAATGCTGTTCCCCAGTGGCTCCCTCTCTTCATGCTGAGCTGCAATCTCTCCAACAATGCCCAGTTCTGTCAATCTGTCCAGCTGCATTGCCCAGCTCACTGCCATAATATCTGTCTTGCCTGGATTGAATTGTAGGGACTCAGCCCTCCTCCAGCCTCCCGCTTCATCCAGGCACTCGATCATTTATCAAAAGCATCATGTAATTCTCCTGTGCATCTAACTATTAGATTAATTTTTTTTGCTATACTATGACATGACATATTTGTTTGAAAAAATGAAAGCCATCTGTTCTATTATATTTCAAAATTACTACATTGCTTATTATTATCATTGCTTTTGTTTTGGGATGCATTTTTCATTGCTTAGGGAAGTGAGAAAGCAACAACGCTTGGAGCCAGGCAGGGTACAAGCCCAATGATGTATGTGTTTCACATGCACAGCTTGCCCAGAGCAGTTCATTCTCATCAGCTACATCACTGCTTCTCCTAAAATGGGCCTCTCCTATTCCAGCTGTCTAAACTCTTTACGGGTCTTCCTATTATTTCAATTTTCCCCTATATGATATGGAATTTAATTTTCAGAGGCTTAAAATAGTGAACACAGTGAATATTTTTTTCCCAGCTGATACCCTGGGAATTTTCATGTGGGTCTCCAATTAACGCTGATAAAGACAAACCTCAGATATGTGTTACAATTAATAAACTCTTTTTTAGGATAGGAAGTAGCTGTACTGTGATTTTCAAAAATGTGTGTTGCATGTGCTGTAATTACTGTCTTTTGGAGCCCAGCAATGTCTGCAGGATAGGAGTCTGATTTAACGGGGAGTTATTGCAGGAAGGTTGTTGCTACGGCATTTTTCTCACATGCTGCAGTTGTGACTAGTTTTTAATGATTGGAGAAGTCCATCTGATTATCCCAATTAAGTCAGTAGCAACAGCATTAAAGAAAATAAAATACACAAGTGTTCCCTTCTGAGATTATAAAACGGTGGTTAAATAAAGATTGGTTTATGCTGGCTTCCGCAGTCTGTTGCTATTTCTGCACTAAAGAGAACAAGAGCTAACTAAAGCAAGACTGCAAAAACACCGTCATCCTCAAACAGGTAGACTTTAGGGCCACAGCAGGATTTAATGGTGCCTGAGATCATCCTTGGTAGAGGGACGACAGTGACCCTCCCCTAGCTAGTCTTTATTTCTCTGCTCTTTTAGTGACGGTCAAATGTTCCAAAGCAAGGTTGATAAAAAGCACTTTTTTGATACTACGTCCCAGCTGTGTCTCCTGAACGGATGGATTATATGCAGATCTGTGTATCTGCACATGACAATGCAGGTGCAGATATTGGAGTGTGTGGGCGGCACCTGTGCTGGCTCAGATGAGTCGGGGCGGTCTTATGGACAGCGTTACTCTTCCGGCATTTGTAGAGCTCAAGAATGATGGGTTTGTTCATAACTTCTGGGTTTTGACAGTGTTCCTTGGTGATGGAAAATAGAAAGCAGACAGATGAATATCAACTCTATGAAGCATTTCTCACACAGAGAACTGTGGAGATGGGGAGGTCCTTTATATGCTTCTGTGTGTCAGCCAGGCAAGGGACCCTCTATGCTCTATAATGCCGTCTTTGCGTATGTCGGGGCAGCAACTGCAAAGGTATTTTTGCACATGGCTCTAAACCATCTGAAAGTCAAGAAACATACTCCAGAGACTGGAAATTCAGTTTGCTTAGAAAACGTTCCACAAAGTGGCTTAGCTGCTTTAGTAAACACATTGCAGGGGCAGGCTCTGGGTTTGGAAACTTCAGTTGGTTTTTTGGTTTTCTGGTTCTATGCTGGCATTCAAGGTCTTCACTGAACAAAATAGAAGTTTCATTTCTGATGAATGGGAGCAGATTTTGGAACCTGTGTAATTTTCTGGTGTTACAGGAGGTCTTGTTTCATATTACAGCTTGATATTACTCTGACTTTGAATTTCCTGCTGGAAACAATCCTAGATTTGTGTCTTGGAGTCCCTTTTCTAGTTAGCCTAGCTTTGAAAGATGTACCTAATATATCGGTCCGAGAATTGCAAAGTGTTTCCTGGGTTCTTGAACATGCTTTTGTCTTTGCACTTCATGAGCTAATGTTAGGGCAGTGGAGGGGAGGCTGGTGTGGTTTGTTTTCCATGTAACTATAAAGTAGCTGCTAGTAATCATCAGCATGTCACTCACGTTCTGTTTAAATTTATTAATAAGATGTCATATTAAATTGTTGACTTAAGCAAGGACTATGTAATGGATATAGTCACTGTACCTTGTTAGCATTTCCACAGCTCATTTAGCCCCAAGAAAAAGAAACCATCTTTTCAGAATTCTAATGCACTTTGTTACTCATCAGTATCACTCCAACATCACTTAATCTTGTTAATGTTTTGGAGCTGCATGGTAGAATTATAAGGCTCAATCAGTCAGCAGATGGCTTGAACTTTGCATAAGATGTGGGCAAAAACTTGTTAAAATGAGCTTTATTTAAGGGGTTTTGCTACCATTCTCAGTAACAAAGGTTTTGAGTTACTTCTGAGGGTCTTCTAATACTTTCAGGAGGGCCACTGGGCAGAGAAGAACAAAGCAGTGTTATCAACCTCTCATCAGCATTTGCAAGGCTTGCTGTGCAGTCAACAGCCTATCCTAAAACTGCCAATATAAATCTACAGTACTGCTGTAAATTCACTGAAGAGATTAACAAGCAATTCTTTCAAAGTGTCTCACCTAGTTATCTAGTATGTACAATAATCTTTGACACAGTGTTGTCTCCTGAGCATACCACTCAAGAGGAGGGACTGAATGCTATTAGTGAAACACTGCAACAAGCAGAAAGAGCAGAATATCTAAGAGATAAAAAGCATCACCGCACTGATATCCATTTCACAGCATCTCACTGTAGATGCATAAACAAAGACATTTACATAAAAGAAAGGTTATTAGTTTGCACAAAATGGTGAATTTTGGGACTCAACAAATGTTCACAGGTAAGAATTCTCCAAGTGGTTTGCTCAGGTTTGTTTTTTAAAAAAAAAAAAAGAAAAAGGAGGAAAAATGAGTATATCTGTATGGATTTTGCTCAATGTCTATGAAATGTCTCCAAATGTGAACATTTATCCTTTTATTTATCTCTAATTTCATTCAAGGTTCATCCCAACTGAAAACTAGTTCCCATGTGTCATGTCACTGTTACTATTTATCAGGTCTTGAACATCTGTTTTCCAGTAACTTTTGACAGTAGCTGTTTCCAAAGGCTAGATGACTAGAAAATTAGTCAGTGTCTCTTAAGCAGCATTTTTCATTAGCTGTTTTAATTTGTATGCTTTAATTAGGTCAAAGTATTTGCCATAGTACCTGGGGCTTAGTTCCGTAACGAAAATAAATGTTGTTTTAGTTTTATTAAGTACAACTCTAATGTTACAGTCGGTTCTTCCATGGTCTCCAAAGGGCTAATCCAATGGGGTCTGATCAATTTCCATTGAAGGTGATAGAGCTTACCACATGCAATAAATGCATATTTCTTGAACACTCTGTAGACTAGAGCTCTGGGATACTCTAATGTGGTCATATACTGCTTTGTAACAGAATTCTTTATAAAAGGAACCACTGAAATCACCTCATAGTCAAGTTTCTGTCCAGTCATCAGATGGGATCTCCCTTCTTCCCACCAGCCTTCACCCAGCTGAAGGACCAACTCTGAGGACTTCTTGTCCCTGTGAAGGACTCTGTGTTCAGAGGGTAGTTTTTGCCATGGTAGTTTTCCCCAACACTTTCCTAGGTGTAGGTTACTTATAGCAGTGCTTACTGGATCCTGAGGTTCTTGTGGGAACAGTGTCTGTCCAAAGGGTTTTTCAAGTGGAGTATCTCAGTGTGGTAGTTGGCATCATGTGGCAGAACGATTGAAGTAGTCAGAAGAGCAGAAGGCTTTAAAGACTGGCTGAGGAAGGAAGCAGCCAGGGGACTGTCAAACGTCAGTGGGGAAGTCCTGTCTCTCTGCCACAGCTTGTCACCCTTGTAGGAAGGATGGTAGGAGAAGTTAGGAGAAATCAGCTGAGGTCTGCATCCTGGCTCTCTGCAGACCAGTCCGTCACAGCTCCTCTTCACCAACGAGCAAGCTGCTGCTGGCCTGCAGGGACATGCAGGGGGAGTGATCCTGCTTCTCCAGGGAAGGGCTGGTTGCCAGCAGCAGGAGAAGGATGTGAATTGTCTCACTGCCTTAAGCCACTACCACAAGGAGCACACATCAGCCAGGACACTGCTGTTGAGACCAATAAAAACACTTTTCTCCCTCCCTTTTGTATACAACTGCAAACAAGGACAAGTCTATGGAACTTAAAATGGACTGGTCACTCTCTCTCTTACCCTTTAGAGAAAGAAAATCATTTAACACCCATTTTGCTGTTATATTTTCTCACAAAAGGCTAAAACATGAAGCCTTATTTGTGTGCATTGCCCCACTGCTATAGCTCGTAGATGTGAAGGCTGCAGGACTTTGTCCTCAAGCTATTAAATTATGCCTACCTCTTGCAGGCAATTTTGTTGAGGAATATGTGGTGGTGGGAAAGAGGAAGTTGTTTAACAGTTCTTAATTAAGGTATTCCCAGTCCTCCTCTGTCAAACACTATTGTATACAATGCTTTAGTTAAGCCTGAACTTCCGTGCGAAAACTGTGCTGTATACTGGAACAGCATATTGATCAGCAACAGCAAGAGGGAGGTATATTTGTCATTCCCTTCAGTTGCCTGATCCTGTCCCTAGCATGGTCTCTGCAAACTCGTGTGCCACATAAGCACACAGAGACGGAGACACGTGTCCGGGAATGGGTCACGCAGGCAGTGGGGAGCAGCTGTGGAGGCGGTGCACGTGGAGTGATGCAAGTACACCATCAAGGGAAGGAAGAGGGTGGCCGTAAGTGCAGCATTGGTCAGGAGCTTGTCCACTGCTCTGCACAGCTGTTGCTCTGTTCAAAGTCTTGGTTATGGGCAAAGAGGAAGCATACCTAATATATAAGCAGAGCCAAGAATTTGTTAGCATTTTTATAACCTTATGATCTAGTAATTATTAGCTTAGATCTAATTGTTACAGAAAAAGAGAAGAATAATGCAGTTGAAGTTGTTATCCACACACCTCATAGTTTCATAGCTTAGTATTGAACTTGCAGTTCCCATCAGATCCCCAAACAGATTGAAAGCAATGCCATTGAATTCAGAGAAAGGAAAATGGAGGGGAGCTGTGGTTCATCACGTATCTATGAGTCAGTTTAATCATAGAAGATATGCCCCCCTTCTATTTTTAACACAGCTCTGCTTTTTCTATTGTGTTCACAGGGGAGACCAGAGTTTTCAGAAGTAGTCACAAAATTAGAAGAATGTCTGTGCAATATTGAGGTAAGGACTTTATTTCCACTGTGCGGTGTCTGTGTGTGTGCTGCATGGTTGGGAGTACAAGTGGGGAGAGCAGCAGCAGCTGAAGAAAGTGGTGGCTTTGGAGCCTGCAAGCTGCTTGAGCTGCTTCATCCTATTGCTAGCCAACACACCATATTTTGAAGGCACATTGTCAATAGTGGTTTATACAGGTGCCAGGGGGAGGAGGCAGGGACCAGATACTGCTGTGAGTGTCCGGATCTACTCAGAGAGGTACACTGAAGAGAAAGCATGACCAGTGCTGTGGGAATGCACGTCACAGCAGCCCTGGGCAGAATTATTTACTCCCATTCATCCCATTCAAGATTGCTTGGTGTAAAAAGAAGAAAACACAAACTGGCCAAGACCCTTGGGAGAAAGTTGAAAAGAGAAAACATAAGAAGGATAAATGCAAAGGCAATTCCTTCTTTGGACTGTGGCTATGACACCGACAGATGTATCAGCCTTCAGCCTGGTGTAAGATAAGTGGTCAAACAGAAAGTAAATGATTCAGGGCTACATTTCCTGAAATAATATATATATAACATTTATGTAATATATAAAAATATATATTATATTTAAAAAAAAGAAACACAACAAAAACAAACCTGCAAACCAGCCTCCTTTTTAAATGGATCGCTGCTCTTGAGCTTAAGGGTCAGAAAAAACACCCATGACCTATTACATTTCTTCATGCACTGACTGCAGCTGGTTACTCTATCCGTAGGAAGCTTTTAAGTTTAAAATAAAAGGTGAAGCACTGTATCACATGAAACTGTGCCATCTCATGGGAGACCTGACTTCTATGATACATAGCCAGCAGTGCATGTGGGAAGAAATCTGGGGCAAGAGCTTGCATACAAAAAGAAAAAAAGAAAGCATTATTTAGCTGGGGAGTTAGACCTAAGCTCCACTGCGTCCAGGGCAAAGCCTTGTTTGAGAGGAGTTCTAAGGAACAAGATCTCTAGTAAGTTAAGTACTGCCCCTTTTGAAGGATGAAGGTGGAGAACTTTCACTCTTCATCTGCCTCTATTTCCTCTCTTTTATCTTCTCCTCTCTCAGCAAATCATTTGTGCTCATTTTAAGTATCTCTGAAACCAGGAGTGGCAGGGACCTTTTGTGCCAGCAAGCCTAGGTCCCTGCTGCTGTGTAGGTACTTTTGTTGTGTAGTTGGTCCGTATGTATAAAAACATATACTGATGTACTGGCCCTGCATTTGCATTGCCCCATGAGCCTGAATTCCTGTCCTGGGACACTCAGGTGGCAGCACTGCCACCTTTCTAGTACAGATGGGAAGGTCTTAGCTGGTGGCTTCCACCAGGGAGGCAGTGATGTCTTCCAGCTGCACAGTGGATGTTCACAAGCCAAATAACTCATGGCTGAGCTAAAATGTATCTTCTGGAAAGCCATCCAACCCCAGCTTGAAAACCCCAGGCAATGATGAATTGACCACTTTATTTGGCAGGCAGCATCCAGTTCTCCTCAGCTGATTTAAGTCAGGAGGCACTTTTTCTCAACCAAACTATAAAGGAAATGTGGGGGACACAACTTATGAGAAAGAGCTGAGGAAAGCCTTGTAAATATGTAATAACAGTGTCTTCTCTTTTATTTTTTTTTTAAATCCAGTTAATGTCTCCAGCTTCCAGCAACAGCAGTGGTTCTCTGTCTCCCTCCTCATCTTCGGACTGTCTCGTTGCACGAGGAGGCCCTGGCCGTAGTCACGTTGCAGCGCTACGTAGTCGGTTTGAATTGGAATATGCCTTGAATGCACGAGCTTATGCTGTTTGGTCACAGAGGTATGTACAGGTCATTGCAGGGCTGAGGAGAGCTCTTACGCTGAAAGGGATAGAAAGAGTCCTCCCCAAGACTGCGTGGCTCACATGCCTAAAACAGGAGTTCCCTGCAGCAGGGATTGTGCCTGACTAGGGGATGCGGGTGTGTGGGAAGCCAGTGGTAGAAACGCACCCCAGGGCTGATCCACTGCTAGGGCCAGCTGGGGAAAGCACTTCTGCAGTCATGTCTTCTCCTGTAACCGCTGTAGCACACGGAGTTTGGGTTAGCTGAATGCTGTGGAAGCCATCCTGCTGCCAAGACAACAGCTAAGCATTTGCATTTTTCACTATGAGTAACAAAAATAAATAGTAGAAAATCAAGTCCTGGCATGTACAGGCTCTACACAGAGTACTGCTGCTTTATCACATGAAACAAAAGACCCATGACTGCCCATCAAGGGGATGGAGACAAGTGGTCAGTAGATGCAGGTACCCTCCCTACCTGCCAGCAGGCCTGGGAAGGCCAGTGTTTATATTACAGTGTGTTTTCAATTTGAAAAAATCTACCAAAGAAAAGCTGAAAGACACATTTTTATTTGGAAAAAAATAAAGAAAAAATATTTCAGTGTGTGGCATCAGTGACAAGATGGAAAACCCAGGCCAGACCATGGGTAACATCTCAGTACCAAATGACATGGCTGGAGGTATCAGGTGGCACTGGGACAGAGCCTTACAAGCCTCCTTCACAGTGTGGGCGCTGTTCACATTCCAGAGAACTGTTCATATAGTTACTTTTGTGAAGTAATGCCATTTAGGGGAGCTGACTCCTGCAGGAGCTTTTTTGTGTTTGACAGACCAGTTTGTTATCCTGGAAGCAGTATATCCTCTACATATTGTCTGAAAAAAGAGAGAAAGCTGTGTTAGTGTGTCGCATCAAAATAGGAAGGCAGGATTTGCTAGTCCTCTCAAGGGGCCAGACTTATCCAGTGAGTTCACCTCTCTGAGCAGAAATCTAAGCCCTGCAGAAATGTGATAAGTATATTTGCTGACTCATATCACAACTATGGCTCGTTATCTCTGCCAAAATACAAGGCAGACATGTCCTTCTGATTAGGAGGAATAGGGCACACTTGGGAAAACCCAGCTGAAAACCCTAGAAATAAGCAGATTTGGGAAGAAAAGTCACACTGAAATGCCATTATGATTCTTACATACAAAAAAGTTTGTTTCCTATTATATGTCCCCTTATGGACTGCACAGCTTGTGTCTGACCAAGTGTGTGAAAACTAATTTCTAATATGCCCTCGCCTCTATTAGATTCTTAGTATTAGTGGAGTTTATTTAATGAGAGGGAGTTTTATGGACAGGAAGAACACCCAGTTCGGTGATCATAAGAGCCTGTGATGAAGATAAAACATGGAGAGAGACTAGTGATCCCAGAGAGCAGCTGTGGTAGAAAAGCAAAGTAATTGAAGAGGTGCCATTTTTTGATGTTGTGTTTCTCAGGTCTGGATTTTAGTTTTTTGGTTTTTTTTCATCTTGATGTCAAATTGTGATATGATTAAATAAATGAATTGGGCTGTGCTACTGGAAGATGGTGTTGCAGTACCAGGAGAGAGCACTGCCAGGCTGGTGCTGTCACCTGCGCTCGTCACAAATCCCAGGCTGCTGTCTGGGGAGGGTGGCATGTGACAGTGTCTGTGACAAGAAGGGCAGGGACAGACAGACAGAAAATGGACTGTCCCAGCAGGTAAAGAGGCAGGAGATACAAATGCCAAGCCCCTTTTCCTTAAGGAAGACGAAAAGGAACTCGGCCTCACAGAGGTTTTTGGGAGTCAGCATTGCTGAGGCTGTTCCCAAAAATTGCATATCATTCAATTTATGAGAATAAAAAGAACTCCTGATATTTTTTTAAGGAAAAGTCACATGCGGGCTCTCTATATTATTGTACAATTAAGTGAATATCCGAGGCACTTGGGAAACCTAGTTTTGAGGGCAAATTTAGCAATCTCCTGTCTCTATCCCATGGGCAGTGAGAGTACTGTGAAAATGAAATGGTGCTCTTAATCTCTGTGGTGCACTTAGTCTAAACTTTACCCTTTAGCACCACTTAGCAGTCAGAAACAGCAATAGCAGAACAATCCCTGCCCTCATGGTATGTTGCCCTTAACTAGGGTGTGGAGAGTCAGAAATACAACCAGTTAAAATGAGGAGCTGGAATAGAAGAGCAAAATCAATCAATTCTTTGCCTGTTCAGGGGCTCGTATGGAGAAGCAGAAGGCAAACACCTGCTGGGAGACACTGAAATCTTTTACGTGAAGATACAGCTCAGACCCAAAACACTCATCTGGCAAAATGCAATATCCTACAAATTGCTTTGCTTTTGTCATATGCTGCTGGCGCAGAACATGGAGGTGGGTGCTGAGGTCAGGATGAAGGCAATGTCAGTTAGACTTTTGTTTTCTGTAAAGGACCAGATTTTGCTGTTGAGTATAATAGACTTGCATGAAAGGAATAAGAAAGTGGCATATCTAAGTTAGTGTAGACATGAGAGAGAAGGGGCAGTTGCAAGTGCCCCTCTTGTCCTGTAATTCAATGTTCCCAGTGCAGCACTGAGGATCGTTAGTTCACCAAAATGGGCTCCTCTGTAACCCCAGCAGTTATTTTAAGGTGGATTCTTTTATCAAATACTCTGCCATACAACTAACAACATTCAAATCTATAAATAGCACCCAGAATGATTCGCCTAGTGTGATGCCCAGAGGCATAACACTCAACAGACAGGGAATGGTTTCCACAGTTTCAGTAGTTTTTCAATTATAAAACACGCTGAGATGATTAATGACTCTACTTCCTAATGACAATTGTTTCTAAGGGTTTCATTTTTGTAAGCATAGGCATTTTCAGAGGGAAGGGGTCACGTTGGTTTTTTTTCCCCATCTGGACTATATTTCCTGGGCTGCCTCCCGTTTCCATCTTCTGTGATGACTTCATGTCCTATGAAACACCGCAGCATGCAACTGCACACCACAGCAGAAACAATTCATCTGATGAAATCTCTGTGTACCATACATAGTGTTAAACACATGTGGCACTGAAGTTATTTGTTTGTTTCTTGCCCTGTAACTTTAGTGTCTGTTTAGCGGATCGCTCTCCAGCATGGTGGGATGCAGGAATCTCGTAATGAATTGGAAGCAATAGCAGTGCATTTTAATTGTCTGACAGGACAGCTTAACATGTCAACTCATCATCATATAAAAGCTTTAACTGTTGATTTTCTATTTCTTTACACCTTTAGCGTTTCCCACAGAATGCAAGGATAGCATCTGCAAAAGAATAGTCTCTTCTTGTTTAAGTAGCTTTCAATTAACCCAAATCAGAAACACTTGGGGTGTCCTTTCTTTGTATCTTTGCACAGTGGTATTAACATGTCTGATGGTCTTGGCAGGACCTGCTCTTTAGCCTATACTTCAGGCAGCCTCAAACAGCAAATCCATGTCTGAATGGCATGGTATGTCATAATATCCTGAAAGAATTCCCTGTCTGTGCAGAACAGAGGAATCATGCAGCAAACATGTTGCTCTGTCTGCTGTGAAACCATTGCTGGGTGCAGGCAGAGCCTCGCTCACCGGCTGTACACACTTCTGTGTGCTGCCGTCGGGAGTTCTGTGCAAACCTGTCCTGCACACAGAAGTAACGCCTTGCTGAGCAGCACTTGCTGTAGGCGCCCCGGCATGGCTGCATTGCACAGACCTCCACCCTGCAGACTGCTCAGGTCCCCTTCCTCCAGTGCACACCAGTTCCTGTCCTGGGTGAGAGCAAAGGAGGGAGAAGAGATCACCCATTCATCCTGCTGGCTGGCAGCCTGTCTGTCCACAGCTCCTTGCAGGCAGGCCCTCAAGGGGACAGTCCGCAGTGGCAGTGCCACCCAGATCTTCTCCTGCTCTCCACAAGCGGGTTGCAGACCAGGGCAGCAGCACCTGTGTGTGGGAGAGGGCCCCAGGACGGTGCTGCAGAGGTGGCAGGGGCTGTGACGCTGCAGCCAGCTGGGTGGGATTTCACAGCTCAGCCTGGAACCACAAGCAGTGCCACAGGTCTGCCCTGGAAAGGCACTGTCCTGAGATGGGTGCCATCCCTCCAGGCCAGCAGGAGAGACAGTTCCTGCCTCAATCACTCCTGTTTTGGGTCTCGTCCTGCAGAGACTGACACACTCAGATCTCTGTCACTAGGTGCTGGTCTGTAATTAGTGACAGGCAGCATTGCAGAGCTCTGCTGTGCTCCACCTCTGAGGCTTAGGTACAAAGCCTAGAAAAGCAGCACTGTGACTGCTGAATAAAGAAGCTTTTGCGGCACATATGGATCGGTTCTCACTGATGTGCATACATGCATGGGTGGGATCATGGGATGCAGCATCCTGCTTTTAATACCTTAGAGCAGATTTGCAAGGGAAACTTGGTCTGTTCAGGAAGCAGCTGCAGAAAATCAAGGCGTTTTGATGGGCTTATTCCCTCTGGGTAAAAGATGTCCTTTTCCTTTCCCCTGCTAATAGCTCTCTTTCTCCAGGCAAAACAACAGTCCCACAGACGCTCACAGCAGACACTATCACCCGTGTGGTTTCTCTCCACCTTTCACGCCAGCGTACATTCTGCCAGGCAGCTGTCCTCTTGGATCGATGACAAGTGCCTGGTCCCTTTACAAACCACATTTTATCACAGAACAGAGATCAAGAGAAAAGCCAAGTTATCCCTTAGGCAAAAGTTTTAAATTTGTTGTCAAGGGAAAGTTCACTCTTTCCAAGCTTTTTTCAGGCAGCTATTTCTTCCCCTTCCAGACTTAATGCCTAGAGAGGCTGCTAAACAATTTACTGAAGATGGTTTCAGCTCTTCTGACTAGTTAACATAAACCCTTACCCAACTGAGAAATTTAAAGAAAAAATATATAGCAAAGTGTCTGAGCGAATGGGGCTCAGTTGGCTGTTCTGAGAATAACCAGATTTCAAGATTTTCTGCCTTCTCCTAAAGCCAGGGTCATGGCAGAGTGGGGTGTGGTATTTATCACAGCCTTGTATTATAATTCTCCTCCCAACAGCTGTTCATTAGCAGCAATTCTCTCTACATTTTTTTCTTTTTATGTTTACAAAACCAGAGGAATCTCGACTGCTGTTTTTGCTCTGAGCTGCTCCAGAGGCAAAGGGGCCAAATAACTTGCTTAAGAGTTTCTCCTTTCCGAGGAAATCCTCGCCTAGGACAGACCACCACTGTGGGTCCTCTGTAGCTCCAGGCAGGTGTTCCTGGCACAGCTGGCACTGCCAGCCTCCTGTTCGGCAGCGTGGTTGGCCTCAGGCCCATCTCTCTTGCCTAACATGTCAGGAGTTACTCCATGAATGCTCTGCTAAGAATTCAAGCAAAGTGTATGTTTTATTTCTTCCCCTGGTGACCTCCTGGCTCTTCCCACAGCCTGCAGGTGCGGCAACAGCTTTCTGCAGTCCTTTCAGATGCAGATTTGCCAGCCAATCATTCACTGCCTTTTTGCTTCATCCTCTGACTGGACAGTGTTTTCCCAAAATAGACCACCTTATTGTTTTCCGCTGCCTGAAGAAGGGCTTCTTGTCCTTAATTATGAATGAGCTTTAATAATGCAAGTGATACAGTAAATGTATACATGTTCCATACCATTGTGGGTCAGCCCTCAGAGGACTTTCCAATCCCAGGCACGTAGGCGAGGAGTCGGGGTAGAAGGCAGCTGTGCTGGCAGCAGGGCGAGCTGCTGGGTGGGCGGGTGGGTGGCTGGTGGAGGACCTGTGCATGCAGAGGAGGGACAGCTCTTTGGCATGACAGGGAGCAGAGTAGGTAAAGAGGTGAATGGTCCCGTGAGAGGGCAGTCAGAAGCAGCAAGGAAAAGGACAGAATAGTGAAAGTTGGGTAGAAAAAGTATTCCTGAGGTACTGGCTGAGCTGGGGTGAGTTCTCCTTGCTCCTTCAGGGTACACCTTGTCCTCATTTTAAACTCTACCTCCAGCCTGCCAGGCAGCTGCCAGCCTGCTGTCGCAGGGCACAGTGCCACTCCAGGCATCGACAGTCACCATCACCTTGGGGAACCCATGTCCATCCCTCCTTCTTAAAGATGTGTCTTAAAGAAGGTGGACAGCCAGAGCCACAGGACCTGTCCTGATCCTCTCAGCACTGGCATCGGTGACAGAGTAATAGTTGTGTTCAGGATAGAAAAGCAGACAAGCCCCAAGGAAACCTGAAACACCCAGCCTGTGTCCTGCTGTTGCCAGCTGGTGTCATTGTTTCATGTTCTTGGACAATTCACTGAGTCGCCCTTTCCCTTTCATGACTTCCCATTTATAGAGGTTGAAAAGCTAGATTTGTTTTGCCAGCAAAAATATTTGAAGAGTAAGTGAAGCTGATGTCACGTTACTTTGCAGCTAGTGGAATTCGGCAATCCTAATCCTATTATCCTGTCAAAACTGCACAAAGAGATCACCAGAAAAAATATCTTAGTGACTCCTCAATAGAAGCTAGAAACCATGAATACATTGTTAAGTTTAGATAGGCTAGTGGTGATAGACCTTTGGGTTTTTTATATATTGTAAAATAAATAATAACCACAGCGTCTAAGTTGATATAAAGTTCTCTTCAGTACTGTGCCTTCTGCCTGCACCATGAAAAGTGTCAAAGCCTGAGAACCGTGGATGATGGTATTTTCAATTAAAAGGCTTTTCAAGTTTGCGTAAGCACACTCAGTGAAAGTGGGCCAAATGAAAAAGCCTGTTTCTAAAGCACAACACTCAGATGTTATTTTCATGGAGTGCTTAAATCCAGCAGGTCTTCTTTAGTCATCCCCTACCAAGTACCAGATATGGTCAGATAGATGTGGGCTCTCCATCATATCTAAACTGTTCTGAAGCACCTCTGTGCGTTATGCTGCTTCCCTGTGCCGTCAGTTGTGTCACTGTAACCATTATCCCTTGCTTTTCTTGTTTAGCAGCTCCTTGGGAATAAATGAACTAAGGGCTAAATGAGAACAGTTTGGGCTTCTTGGGTTTGTATGCACTTGGTTTCTGTCTATCCGTAATCTGAGAAGAGCTGGTAGAGGACAGTGCTGTACCTGATAGCTCCTTTGGATAAGGCATAAAAAAACCTTCCAGCAGGACAGTGGTTTTGGTCAATGACTGGAAGATAATTCAGTGATCTTCCTCGCCGGAGAAACTTATTTGCAGGAATCTGTTAGCAGTGATGCATAAACCATGTTACAATGATCCTAGATTAATGCCTAGAATTCCTTCTAACATAGCAACCTGCAAACAATTGTGAAGCCCCAAACAGTATATTAGAGGGAATTTACTCTGAGAATGGATTACATGTGAGCACGCATGTGATTCATGTTCTTGCTTCATAACTTTTTCTTGCTTTTTGTTTACTGCAAATGCCAGTGGCTGGGCATCAGGCTGATATATTTCATGTTACTGTCTTTTCCTTCTAACTCTGTAGAAAAAGTTCTTATTGGTCTGGAAGTGTGACTTTATCAGTCTTATCTAGACTGAAACCTCTTATCTAATTTGCAGTGCTGGGCAACACCCTTCTCAGGGTCTGTCTTTGGATGACATGAGAAGAAACTTCCAGTACCCACCGATCGACAAAAATGGTGAGTTAATGCAGAATACTCCTCTGAGCATTTTGGTGTCGTTAACCAGTGCAGAGCTACAGTCTCCTGAGATACCAAAAAAGTCTCATGAGAAAACTAACGTACAGTGGAGGCTGCTGGCTACGGTCAGCCAGAGCTGGCGAGGTCTCACCCTGTGCTCCTTGCAGCTCATGGCTGCTTTCACTGCATGGGCAGTACAAGCACTTAAAAGTTGGAATGGCCCTTTCTGTCTGCATGCATGGATCTGTGAATAAGGAGAAGATGTGGCATTATATCCTCAAGGTTGCTTCTGCAGAAAGTAGGTAAGACAGTCCTAATTCTGGAGTACCATGGGAGCATAAATGACACAACATATCCTTTTCACCATTTGCACTCCTCTCTCAGAGGGCATCCCGTCGTTCTGCTCCAGTCCAGAACAGAGATATCCTGCCTGCTTCTTTACCTTGCCTTCCTGGCTTTCTTTCCTACCACATTCAAGTGTGTGTTCATGCTTTGCCACACAGTTTTCCAGCATTTCCTAGCCTCTGCATTTGCAGTCATCCCCAGTAAAACTCTCTTTCTAAACAGCGTTTGCTCAGGTCTTGTCTTGCAGGCAGCTCATTGGGAGTCTGTTTTTCATCCTTTCTAAACAGCTCACGAACTCAGTACCTGGTTCTTTATGGTTTCCCAAGCATAGAATTGTTATCAGCTTAGAGCAGTTTTTAACCCAGCAGCATAATGTATAAATAAAACCTTAAAATAAAGATTGTATGAAAATGTAGTTGGAGTTAGGGTGGTATCAAGCAGACTGGATTCAGACATCTTGGGTATATCTTTCTTTCTTTCTTGGTGTGGATCTGAAGGTCAGACTGTTAATCTCACCTTCATGCTGATCTTCGTTCACACTAGCCTCAGCTGCTGCATCCTAGAAAGACCTGCCAGTGGTGTGAAGCCGCTGTCAGTACACGCTGTCGGGGTAGTACGTGTTTTATGCTCGGGTGTGAAACAACAGTACATACGCCCAGTAACTTTCTGTGCAGCAGTACTGAAGTGGGAATATACCTACTGAGTGCATGATTTTGGAAAGCCTCCAGCTGCTGTCCCATGGTGTTGCTTCTTCCACCAGCACCAGCTGATCTATCTACCTGAATGTCCTAAGCTGCCCCAGGGCCATGTCAAGAGGATGTCACTGCCCCACTTCAGTGCTGACACATGGCCAGGGCCCATCCGCTGTGGCTGTTGTGTTTGCTGAGCACAGCATCCATGGTTACCTTTTGTCTGATGACAGCACCACAAACCATGTTTCCACCATCTGCCTGGAGCCATGTAGATATTCTGGATCTCGTCACCCCCAGACAGGTGTGAAAGTCCAGGGAGCCCTGGGGACAAAGCAGTGCAAGAAGGTGTCTTCTGAAAGCATTGCTAGAGGGATCACCATACAGAGCACGGCAGTACACCCAGTGACACCAGATGCAAATCCAGACTCTGATACTCTCTTACAACAGTGCCACAGACCAGGCACAGTGCGAGGCTTTGGCATGGCCTGTGCCAGGCACACCTGTTCTGAAACCTGGGTAGAGGGTTTCTTTTCAACAATACACAATCCAGGCTTTGGCATGTGATGGACAAAGGAGGCAAACAAAACTGGCAGGAGCCATGAGGCTGGCATGGCGGAGAATGACCAAGTACCAAGGAGTGGGGCTGGGCTTTGATGGACAACACAGACTTCTAAGGGCACACATACGCCACGGTTGCTGCCACCCAGGAGCGCTCAGCAGGAAAGTGTCTCTGTGTTTCCTGTGAACAGAGTTGTTCTGTGCTACATAAAGTCTCTGTTTCTCCGAGACACACCTGCTGAGTACATACCAGGAAAACATTGTTTTCTGTATGCTTTACGTTTACATACATTTTTCTGCATGTTCAAATGGCAACTGTGTTGAGTGGACCCACTGACTTTACGGCGTTGCCATCCTCACTCAGAGATTGCTGCTGTCCCCTGGCCTGGGGCCTTCTCACTCCTCTCCTGGCATCTGCTCCCTTTTCTGCCATTTTCAAACCTGTTTTGTCACCAGGACAGTTCAGTGTTTTGTTCTGCCCAAAACATGTATCAGAAGCTCATCAACTCATCGTCTTTGCTGTTTTTTACTGGCCTCAGCACACCCCTTGCACTCCTTCCTCTCCTCTGAACTGAGCACAGTAGGTGAGAAAAAGAGATAACCTGGTCATATAAATATTTACTGAGTACAATGCTAACAGCAGTGTTGCTATCATAACAAGTAGTAAGGTAATGACATTTGAACCTGGAAAAAGAACAAAAACTTTGTTATTAGTTGTTGTATGCGGATTCCACAGCTGCAGAGGGCAGTTCCTCAGGGCACAGCTTTCATCAGGTGCCTGGCAACTGGAAAACTCACGGAGGAAGAAAACAATAATGAAACAGAAATGTTTAGTGAACTCCTAGAATAAGACTATCCAGTCAGGACTGGAAAGGGTTTCTCAAGTCTGGATTAAAAAGGGACACAAGGGAATGAAGGGCTGATAAAGCAGAGACTCTCCATGGCTACATTTAAGCTGTGGGACTAAGGAGTGATTTCAAACTCCATTCATGAGACCTCAAGACTTATTTTCAAATACACCTGTTCCTTGAATTATAGTTTCCACAGAAGGGAACCAAAGTATGCGAGAGGCAAGGGAGATGGCCCCAGCCAGACCTCCACGTCGCTGGTGCAGCACAGCTTGATCACAGCCAAGAGCTGGCCAAGCTGAGCCTTGCGCTAACTCAGGTAACAATGGAAAAAACCAGAGTGGTGCAGAGGAAAGTGAAGATCCTGGCTACTAGATACAACAGACTGGAAATCTACTCCTTGCCACATACTTCATTTCAGCAGGCTTAACGCAGCTCAAGGTTGAGTCCTGCAGTGCCACCAAGGTATGTGTCTTGAGGAACAACAGAATCACCATCTTCTGTTGCAAAGCACCAAACCCAGCTGGTCTGGAGGCCCACGTAGCACTCTGCAGCCCAGCCACCCCTTGCTCTGACTGCATCCCATGCTTCAAGACCCTGGTAGAGTAATCAAGCCATTGCACTGCATAGTGGCACACCAGAAGGCAGAAAGCCCTGAGCCCTTTTTCATTAGAGTGCTTTGTCTAACTATGTGAATATTTGCACTCTTTATTTATGCCACATAAACTAATTTTGCTGCTGTCTCTCCCCATTCAGGTCCATTTTGATCTTTTTTATTTCTATTTGCTTTTTGCCTGATGTTTTCCATAATCCTCATTTGCACTTGCAGTCTGTAAACAAAAAAGAATGCATTTACTGTTTTCCTTTCTCAGTTAAAGCCCCGAAAGCACCCTGCACCCATTCCTGCAATCGCCTTTCTGATAGTGGACAATTTTCTTCACTGAGTATATTTGAAAATAGGATTTCTTCAAATAAATACAGCTCTGACTTCTTCGCTGAAAGTAAAGGACCTGCTCTTCACAGAAAGTTTCACCAATTGTGAGTTAAAGAGTAAGCTGAAAACAGTGAAATCATGAGGCAGTACGCAATGCCCAGAGACAACTCTATATCCTCTAAAATTTAAGAGAGGTGTAAATGCGGAGTTTGACTTTGGCTTCTCTGTGCTCACTACAGCCCTCAGATGCTGGCAGACAAGCTCATGATGCTGCTGCAACAGTCACCAACAGCGTTTCCCAACTGGAAAGGCAGCCCTGGCAAGGTTTGCAGCACAGAAAGTGTCCTTGTGTCCTGCAACACAAGGAAGTGCATGCACTCGCTGAGTGGTTACACGACAGTGCCAGCCCAGGCTGTGGTATAGCACAGCATCATCCCTCTTGGCACTTGGAAAGGGCACCATCCATCTGAGAAGAGGCACATCACTGGCAGGCAAGAAAGGACCCCTGGGAGTGATGCAAGCCAAGCATCCTCATGGTCTTGATCCTGGCTGGGATGAAACTCACAGGCACTGCAAGGAAAAGAAAAAAACACAGGGTGTGGTCGAGGGGGTTGGAAACGTGAAAGCATGTATTAAAGCAAAGGTTCCCCACTGTGTGGCAGCAGTAAGGCAAATGGAAGTGATGGTGGAGCTTGTGGCCAGTCTCCCACCCAGCGCGATCAGTGTACTGTGGCACACTGCAAAGTATCGGCACTACGGCTGGAGAGGTCCTCAAAAGTACATCCTGCTCTTGTAACGTGCCCCGTCGCAGACCATCGTTCCTCACATAGTCAGTGACACACCACGGCTTTGGCTTCAGCGATGACACAGGCTACCTTTACCTCACAGGTCACATTCAGCACACACGAGAACAGTCACAGCGTTAAGGCTCAGCATATTTAGGATATGAGTGAGATTCCCTTAAGGAAAGCTTTGCTGCCAGCTTCCAAAGTATAGTGTGTCATGATTAGGAGATAATCCAAGGTTGCTTGTGGATTACAGTTTAGGGACGCTGTGGTCAGCGCTGTTATAATTACCAGAGTCTTAGTTTTGTGTAGCTGTGTGTATTTTACATTTGGCAATAGGAGTTTGGCACACAGGAGTGTTAGCAATGTTTTCTAAGCCTTCTCCCATCCCACCCTGTGCCCCAGAAAGTTTTCCTGTTCTAGTTTCTCTGCTTTCTTGTTTCCCAAGCATCTGAGTATCTCCGCACAATGCCTAGTTATCATGAAATCTGAGTTGGCTCCACTGGATTTTTAATGTTAGTACAATAAAATGAGAAGTGTGGGAGCAGGTGACCAATGACACCATGCAAAGGGAGAAATGGTTTCTTTGGCACTGTTGGAGCAGCTCATTGGAAATACAGTGCTGGCAAGAGCAGTTGTTTTCTGTTTTGTAGTGTCAAGAATTAAAGTATTTTAAGAATACTAATCAGAATGCTTACCCTGAGCCCTCCAAAGCTCTAGTTGAAAAGCCAAAAGGTATTTTTTTTAATGGCAAACTTCCACTGTGTTATTAAAACATTGAGATTCATGTTTTTATGTCAGTCACCAAAGCTTCATTGTGCTTGATTATTGTGAATTCATTGCATGAGTGGCAGGGTCCGTTTACTTCCTATTTAAATTTTTCCTCAGCAGATGATATCGAATGGAGATCTGCAGACAGCAAAAAGGTGTCAGCATGATCTGTGCCTATTTATCTCAAAATGATATGCACATTATTTTATTGACACTGTCACTGCAGGGAAAGGTCGGGGAAGAACCACTGCTATGTTGAGCCACACGTGAACTTCTCTCTGCATCTTGCAGGCTACGTGTCGGACCCCATGAGTACCATGAGGTTTCATTCCTGCAGCAGCAGTGGCAGCTTTGAAGAAAGCAGCTGACAGCATGAACCGTCCGCCTGCAGAGAGACTCGCCATCCACCGGCAGCAACAGTTCTCACCTCAGCCTAAATCCCAGGCATCGTGTGTTACAATGAAGATCCCTAAACTGAACAGCTTTATTTGTTGATGGCAAATGTCCCTGTCGTAAGTTCTGCTCTAGCATCTTTCTCTGCTGACCTGCTTGAGCACTGGGGGTTTTTTGGTGGTGTGCATCTATTCTTTAATGAAGTGAATGTCCGGAAGGAATGCTGCACTTTCATCTCAGCATTAATAATTTGAAGAGATGAAAGTAAAAATGTATCTGTTATAGTCTCAGAGCCCCAAGGCAAGCTGTTATTACCTTGGACTGCACTAAGGTGTGGGGCTATCAGGCCCTCCCTGATTAGTAGGTGCCAGGGAGCTGTCAGCCCAGTCCCTATCAAGAAGAGCAGCCTGTCGCTCCCCACCACCTCACAGGCCACCACAGAGGCAAAGTTGTTCTTGCTCCCAGCTTCTGAACCAGATTTAGTTTCTTTCTTGAGTTCCCCAGAGTCCCAGACACATCCCATGTTTCATTTTCTTCACCATGGGCTCACACAAGTCCCCAGCGCTGCAGCCCTACAGCTGCAGCTCATCAGAGCCCTGATCTTTGGATGCTTTCCTGCTCGCTGAGAATAAAATTATATTTGGGGGGTCATCCTAATTGTACTCTTCCAGACATTTGTGTTTTCTTATCCACTTTCTTGTTTTGGTTTGAGTGATTGTTTTTCCCAAAGAGTGTAAGTTTTCATTCATACATTTGCTTACAAAAAGCAACACAGGTACTCCAAAACAAACTTTAAACCAGAAGGAAGATATGCAAAATTGTGTCACAAATACGATAATCTTGACACAGTGCAAAGTTGCATTCTTGACTCGAAGCAAAACTGCAGCAGAGTGCCATCTAGCGCGTGCTGAGCTAGATGAGTGCCATGGCTGGCTTTGCAAAAGCAACTCTGATCACTGGAAATAAAAAAAAAAAAAACCAGGTAGGTCAGGAGAACTTGAACTTGTCTTCTAGAAGCAATTACAGAGTTAATTATGCCGTTATTTTTCTGGGGTCTTTTTTTCAAATTAGCAAAATTTAGCTGCAAGCGATCCTGCTTTAATATTATTCATTAACTGGATTCAAAGACACCACTGTCTTCTTGGCTGAGTAGAAATCAGTGTTCATGATTGCTGTGTGTTGCTCTGTGGATATTATTCAGGATGTTGGTTTCTCATGACGGTGATCCCTGAACCAATGTCTGTGGTGAGGCATCATGCAGTGCAACACACATGAACTATAAATGTGTAATAGGCTCTACGGACTCACATCTTCCATGCACGTCATTAATTTTAGAATCCTGAAGCAATAAAAACAGGGAAAATCTCAATTAGCCAGTTTTACAGGTGTTTCTTCATTTGTTTTGTTTCATTTGCTGAAAAATTAAATGGGGCAGAAAGGGAAATAAAGCTGCACGTCAAGTGTTGCAGATCTGCTGTCAGCCTCCAGTACTGCCCAGCGGTTACTTTCTGTTCGGTTCAGTTCACGTTTCAGTTGCAGTCTCATTTACACCAACAGTCTGCTCGGCTAATGTGAATGTCAGAAGAAATACACAGAAAGGTCTGGGATGCAGCTTAATAGAGGACTCGTTGGGCTCTGCATGAAATTCCCCAGCCCCCATAAGAAATACACCTGGGAAAACCTTCCCATTGCTGCGAGCGCCCGCTCGGTGAGCATCCCGTCCCGCTCTGCCCTGGCAGAGGCAGAAGAGTGGGCTGCCTCAGCGCCTGGCTGGGAAGGGCAGACGACTGCCAGCACCAGCTCCTCTGCTCCAGTGCCAGCCTCTGAGCCCTCGCTGTGGTCTGCGGACTAACACAGAGCCACCTCGCCCAACCAAGAGGAACACATTTTTATATTGAGTTTCATGAGAGGGGGCCTTGCAAGGCACTGCTCTTGCTTTCAGCTCTTTCTCTCTGACTCACCCATCTTCCTTTCCGTGGCAGAACTCAGAAAGCTCTGACACTCATACTCACGAAACATTGTCATTAGCTCTGAATCCCACCAACACACATCATGGCAGCCTCTTCCTCCCTGAGGCTGAGACAGGATTTTTTGTGACCAGATAGCCCTCTCAGTTTAACACCTAAATGTTGTCAAACTGAGGAATTCAGTGCAGCAAAAAAAGAAAGCATCAGTGCAGCATCCTGGCTGCAGACCAGTTTTTTCGGGGGACTAAACACTGCTTACCACAAGGAGGGAGCTGCTGACAGCCTGTTGCACTTCCCTGGGCGCTGTCTTGACTTTCAGAGATGATGAGCATTTACTCTCAGCGTGCCTCTGGAAAAATCCATAGAGAACTCTCCACGCCATCTTTGCAAAGCTTTAGCAATAAGTCAGTGTCACAATATGGGCAATGCTATGTCAAATCACTAAGAGCTTTAATAAAAACAAGCAAGAGGAATCTGCAGGCTTTCCCATGGATCAAAGGAGACCATCAAGCTAATGGTATCTTTTCAAACCAATGGTTAACTTTGTTATTTTGCAAATGCCTTGTCTGGCAGGTATGTTTCCCATTATGGCTATCGAATTTGTGCAGCTTATGGCTTGAAACAGGATTAGCCAACGAGACAGGAGATACCCCTGCACAAGGACTCCGCTAACACTGCTGCATCGAAGCTGAGGGGCAGGCACATCTGCACGACAAAATGCAAAGAGCCAGAATTTGTTCAGGTTAAAAACATCCCCCTTGACCCTTTCCTATTTTTGGATCCTGAAAGCAGAAAGAATGTAAAGCACACTGAAATTAGTATTCTGACCTCTTGGATAAATCCCTGGGTGTAAATAAAGGAGGACTCTGAAGAAATGCCAGTTCATTGCTAACAAACATTTCTGACCTTGGTGCTAACAGCCTCCAGGTCAAACATGACGTTACCAACACACACTGAATTCAGCCGTTCTGTTGTCCTTCCCCTGTAACAATCCAACGGCCACACCACACACCACAGCAAAACAACGTCCAGATTTCTTTGCAACTAGAGGAAACGTGTTGTATTCTTCCTAGAAGTAAAAGCAACACAGGAAATTGGCATGCTTTGAGGAAAGACGTGCAGAGCAGACGGGAGAAGGTGCATTTGGGATGCTGTTGAAAATTCCCTACCTGACTATCTAATAGACCATATATTTCATATGGTAGAGCTACCGACGAACAGATAAGGAATAAGCTGAAGAAGGGAGGGGTGGACAGAGATTAGATGTCATTCCTTGGTTTTTGCACTGGCCAGTATATGAGACACTAACAGGGCAGAAAGGATCAATTGACATATCCAGAAAAATCAGTTCCAGCATTAATTTTCCTTTACAACAGGAATTTTTTCTTACAAATACCTCTGCACTATGTCTTTTTCCCTTGCTTAAAACAATCATGCGATGACTCTTCATTAATACAGCAGCTGTATCTGAAAACCAGAAGCTAAACTGGATTAGAGAACAGAAAATAGACCAAGGAAAGTAGACTTCGTTTGCATTAATACCTCTGTGCACTCGCTTATACCCGAGCTGCTTGGTATGATCTCTGAGCACTTCCTTGGAAAGTGTTAGAAGTGGATAGAGGGAAACAACAACAACCCAAAACCAAACAACAACAACAAAAAAAAAGCTTTTGAAGGCAAAACTTTTATAGTTTAGAAAGCTATTTGCAAGGCCAACTTCTTGCAAATAATTCTAGTAATTAAAATCACTGGCTCCTTGAAGAAAGCAATGTCTTAGTTAATTGGTCTCTATAGAAGAAACATCAGGCTTCGGGGGAAAGTGTGTTTCGTAGGAGTGATCCGTTATTAATACAAATGAAAATTCTGAAAAATGTAAATTACTGAATAGAACATGCTCTAAAGTTGTTTGCAGGAGTTAAACTAGTTTGTGCCGTTCCCAGAGAAGCCCAAGGAGTCCAGCACACTGAAATATTTATAAAGAATGAGACTCTCCAAGGATTCTTACCCTGTTTTTAGGACCAGCCAGTGCCTGCTAGCTGTGGCGATATTTCAAATGGTTTAACATATCAGTAATAGATGATCTAGAAGAAAATAAACTGGTGTCCAACCAAACAAGTGCTTGCACCACAACCAGGAGCGAGTCGGCACCTCACAGCAGAGGCTGTGCTGCCCCAGCCACGCAGCAGGGCTGTGCCAGCAGAGACCTGGCCTGGCGGCAGCCCACAGAGCCAGAGGCGTTTTCCTGCAGGGTGGCCCCCGCCAGTGGCCCGAGCGGCTTCAGCGAGCCCAAGGCACGGCAGGGCCACCTGGGAGGCTCAGCTGGCACAGCCCAGCCAGGCAGGCAGAGGGGTCAGTCGCGCTTCATTTCTAGGGCTGAGCCCACAAAACACTCCAGAAAATTTCCAGCTGGAGAAATCCACCTTGTGGCATGAGTGCTTGTTTAGGACAGAGGCACGCACCACCTGAAGGTGCTCCCCACTGCAAACCGTCCAGGCGATGGCTGTGAAGATCACCGGCTCACATCCCTCCTAGCAATGCCAGAGGCTTGGCACCTGGTGCCAGGAGCTGGGCTTCAATGGCATTTTTTTTGAGTGGTGAAACGCACCTATTTAGCCTGTGTTATGCCACAAGGTATGATTTCAGCTGTGTAAGCTGGTAGGGACACATTTGAAGCACAATCATCGGCATCCAGTGACAAGCTACTGAGAATACCTGACAGTTTAGGGAGTTAAAGAAAGCCTCTGTGATGAGCCAAAAATGAGTTTTGCCAGTGGCCACACTGTTAGATAGTTTGCTTTTCTCACGTATGTTCAGTTTAATAATTAGTCTCCTTTTTTTTGGTGCACACCTTGTTTTTCCCTAAGTGCCACCTGCATTTTTTTCACTTTGAAGTTAATTACTAACTAGCAATGGAGAGAAGAGCAGAAGTTACCAAGGGTAGCATTTCCAAAACCATAAAATTATCCTTTTTGATGGCTTTGCACCTTACCAAAGTCCACCTGCTCAGACAACAGGCATACCCACGTTTTGAATGTAAAACAAACTGTACGTCTTTAGCAGCCACGCCAACAGCAATAGAGCAGCTCTCTGAAGCTGAAATTGCCACATTCCACTCAATTCCGTAACTGGGTCAAGTCCTCTGACCATTTTAGAAATCAGTTGCCTTAAAGGAGCCAGACACGTGAGCAGTAATGCAATGTCCCAGGCACAAATCTGGCTCATGTCACACCACGGCCATGTTGTACCAACGAGCTGCCCGTGGCACTGCCGGCGGGCAGAACGTGTGAGGGAAAAGGTGAGTACACGACCGGGGAGAAAGAGTCTGGCGCATCGCGGGGGTGAGCTGTCAGGATGGGTAAGGGCTGTTTCCTTACCACACATCAAACCTCACCCGTATCTATCCTGCAAATGTAGTTGTCAGAAAAAAGGATGAGAGAAAACAGATGATCTCATCAATATGATATGAGCTCAGAAATTATGGAGTGTTCTTGGGAAACTTGGGGGTTCTTTCTCTCCGTATATAAAACCAGAATATTTGAAATGTAGGGGTTTTTTAGAGCAATGCAAGAACTTGTAGAGCCAGCATGTCCCTAACCAAAGGATTCATTTCCCCAGTTGTTGAAATCATACGCACAAATGCCATTTATAAATATTTTAAGTATTTTAAATAATGAATTGTCAGCTTTCCAGTTCCTTACAGTCACTACTGCATTATTCATCTGGGACTTCCCTGATGGCCCAGGTCTTCGGCAGCCCAAGAGTGTCTTGGGAGTTCAGCTGCCCCTTGGTTACCAACTCTTGCCGCCTTTTCTGAAAGGCTGAGTGGATTGAGTTAAGTCATCTGCTGCTGCTGCAAACTCATACTGCCACTTAATCATCTTCAGCATGCTCTGAATGCCAAATTTCTTTAAAGGACGCTTCTGCCACAAGGAAGGAACCCTCCTTCCTGGCTGAAGTGTTGGGAGTGGAGGCTGGTGGCTGGCGAGAGGCTGCACTAAGAGGGAGGAGAAACCTGCTTCAGAGACTGCTGCCAGCCCTGAGGACTACCTGCCCCCGGCAGCCCCAGTCACAGCACGCCTGGGCTCCCAGCTGTCCCACCTCTGCATTGCGCTCCCATCGCTCAGCACCCGCTGTAGAGCAGCCCCTCGAAAGGAAGCGCTCGGGCAGGGCCGTAGCGCGGAGGGGACCTGTGCCTCAGGCGGGGCAGGGCTGCTCGGGGCTCCTGCGTGGCTGCAGCTCCCCAACGTGACACAGAGCCAGCGCTGGAGTGGGGACCCCACTCCTGGTGCTCTCGATTTGCAGAACAAGAGTATTATTTAAGAGTATTTTGAGATGCTCTGCAGATCACTCCGGCACTCGCCTACAACAAATGGAACAAACCTCTTACCTCTCGCGTTTTCATCCTGTGCTCGGTAAAGCAGCTAAATGTCAAATAAGCCAATGAGGTTCATGACCTGCCCAAGTACAGCCTTAGTTTTAATCCTGACCCTTCCAGGGAATCCCTGCTAAGGCAAATCCCAGCACTCGTCCCTCTGCCTTTGTTTCTCTGCTACACTTGAATTGCAAACCATGTATATGAGCGTGCTTTGTAAATGGCTTTGGCACAGTCATGCTGACAAGCCACAGGCATTTGCTTTGCAGGGGTATCTGCATAATGCAGTTTTAGCAGCGCAGATATTCAGTCCGACATGAGCCATTCAGTTAGAAAGCAGAAATAAATACTGAAGACCAGTCCCTACTTGACTGGCAAGTATTATTCTTACAATGACATCATCTGCAAAAATTCAAGGAACTACACAGTCTGGTACAGGTTTTTTATAGACCCAAGTAAATGTGCAGGTGTGCATATGTATACAGAAAAAACAAACCTCTGGAGAAGGTCCTTAGCATGAATTTAAATCCTGAACACTTTACATACCAGGTGTATTCAACTGTGGAGTATGAAAACACCGATTATCTATTTACTGCACATTTTTTTATATTGAACAACACTGAAAATGTCTTGGTCCAGTGAATAAGCCACTTCTGATTTTACAGATATTCCCTGGTTAAAAGGAAAAGACCATTGCTCAATGGTCAAAAGTCAAATATGTGCTTTTAAGCAAATATTGCATATCTTGCACAGAATAAACATTTCAACCGCACCACTCAGGATCACTTGATGCAATGCTTTCATCTGAACTGCTGAGGACTGTAAAGTCGTTATTACTCTGTTTTGTCTACTTTTCTCTTTCAAAGCACTTCCTGGTATCCAGACTGAAGATATAAATGCAACCATCTTTAGTACAGGAGGGAACAAACATGAATTACTTGATTGAATTACATTTCAATTTCCTATCCCATGTATACTGATCTTAAGTGACTTACAGTAACAATCGACTCAAAATCCTACTCATTTCAGTTCCATTTCACGATCTGAGAACGCAGTTATAGTCCCCCTGAGTAGGGGTAGAGCACCCTGCAGCCCACCGAGCAATGCCTGCCAGGCTGCTGCGCACCCAGCCCTGGACGCCATGGCCTGGCAGGGTCTCAGGGAGCCCTCGGAGGTGCAGGAGAGCTAAAAGGGAGACTCTGACAGTGGAGATCCACAGCCAGCGCTGGGCTGGAACAGCTTTACACTGACCACCCCTCCTGCAGTTTCAGCACAGACTCTGTGGGACCAGGGAAGCTACTCCTGACTGACACCAGCAAAAGCAAAAGGTCAGGCTTTATTCATTCATAAATATGAGTTAAAATTGTTCTGATTTAACAATTTTCAACAACATTTCAAAGTTCCAAGAACACCCTGAAGTGTGGCCAGCAACAAGCCTCGATGCTGGAGGGCTCGCCTGCCTGTAACATGGGGTGGCGGCAGCCCCCACACTAGAAACCCCTGTGTAAGGCCGCCATCCCCACTGTGATCCTGCTATTCCACATCTCTGCTGAACACTTACACTCTTAAGAGAATCAAAGCACTGATGTGCACAGGTGCCCTATGCACAGCAATGAAGAGACAGGCCTGACACACAGCAAAGAGTCTGCAGTTCAGAAAGGCTAATGACACACAGAAAAAATGCAGTCAGTACATAGACACAGATACAGTCAAACACAGGCACTTTGTACAGACAAACTACTTGTCCTACAGAAACACGTACACCATATTTGTCCTCAGCCCTCCCGCCCACCAGCCAACAGAAGCAAGTGGTGCCTGGGGGAGGAGGGGAGGTTCAGGCAGTCCAATATTTCTCTGTGTTTTGGGAAAAACAAGCATGACAGCTGTGGAACAATCCTTGCGATTACTGTCTTCGTAATTACGAAGGAGTGCTGTTTCCTGGGCTGGCATATACAGGCTTGTTTCATTTGTCTGCTGCACACTGAGAAGCTGCTCTAGTAAAATGTGACAGATGGTTGTGGTCTTGTGGAGTAAAATAATGGAGTGAACATCCCAACCAGCACAAATCTACAGCGATTTGTGTAAATGTTGCAGGATACAGCACTGAAGGAGCTCCAGAAAAAGCTTAGAGGAGAGTTTCTTCCCCATCCTGGGGCTGTACCAAGGGAAAGACAACTGCATCTGGGTTTACAACACCCTACAAAACAACAAGAAAAACATTAGCTTTGCAGAAAACATGCAAACTTTGAACTACTGAGACACTGCTGTAACAGATTTCCTACAAGCAGATGCCAGAGTAACCACAGAAGCTGAGTGCTGCTGTTGACCTGGAGTGTCAGAGCCAGGAGGTGCTGCCAAGGCCCACCTGCTGCCACCAGTGCCGGGCATGCTGGGTGGCGGGAGCTGCTCTGCGTGGTTGGAGGGGCCACACGACTGAGGGGCTGTAAGCATTAGTGCCAGAGCAAAGATATTTGCAACAAGATTTTGGGAACAGGAAAGAATGCAGAAGCTGCCACCCAAACGGATTTATCATCCCTTACCCCAGCTACCAGCAGCTAGTACTTAAGGAAAGTACAAGGAACGGGAGGAAGTGGTGCATCCTCTGCTTCTGACAGGGACCAGTGTGGGGACTTGAGTGGGCACGGGGGCAGCGGCCGACCCACACAGGACTCACCTCATAGGGACCGTGGCTTCTCTCGCCTGTGTCAGCGGCTCCTGGGGCATCTGGGCTCCCTCCAATGGGACTGTCCTTCCTCTGCTCCCTGACCCCAGAAGTGCTCCATGCACTCTCCGAGACACACGCTACCTCTCTTTCTCTCATGTTTTCAAGGAGGCCTCGCTGCTCCCCCTCAGCTTTCACTCGCACCTGCTCTGTTCCCTCCTGCAGCCTGTCCTTGTCCCCCACCACCCCTGTCCCAGGAGCTGCCAACTGTGGCTGGGTGCCCTGGCACAGCCCCTTGCCTCCTGTGGACCCTCTCCCCTTTGGCTCTGATCCCCCATCCCCATGTCCAGGGGTGCTCAGGGAGGTTTCTGCAATCGGCTGCTCCCCAAGGGACATCACTCCACATGGTTCTTCATGTTGTGAGGACAGGAGACTTGCTGTACCCCACTCCCACTCCACCTCACCCTGGCCGTCAGCCCCTGCTGGCACTGGCCCCCTTCCCTCGCACCCCAGCGCTGCCTCCTGGCTCACCCCTTGCCCGTAGGCCATGGCTCCATCAGCCCCCCCTTCCCTGTCCCTCCCAGACTCCCCAGCTGCACCCCTTTCCTCAGCTGACACCACCTCTGCCGCCCCCGTCACACCCTGTCCCCCCCACACTGCTCCTGTCACCCCTTCCTGTGCCACCTCCCCATCGCCCATCCCACCATCCCCAGCCACCACCACCTCCTGCCCTGCTGCCTCCCTGACCAGCGCCAGCTCCCCTGCCACTCCCTCAGCCAGAGCCCCTCGCCCTGCCTGGCCACCCATCACAGCACCAGCCACCATTCCTGTCTCCCCTGCCCCGCTCACACACAGCCCCAGGGCTGGCAGCACCGCTTCATCTACCACCCCCTCACCAGGAGGCTTCTCCTTCCCTTTCTCTTTAGCATACTCCAGCAATCCCTCCATCCCAGCTGCCAGCTCCTTTGGACCTGCTGCTCCATCCGTGACCTCCTCTCCACCTCCTGACTCTGCTCTGGCTGTCTCCGCAGGTACTCCCATCACCCCTCCATCAGGTTTTTCTTCTACTGCCCTCTCTGTCTTTGCCCTGCTGCCTAGAGATGGGTTTCCACTCGAAAGTGCTTCTGCTGAGCCCTCCTCCTCCTCTGCTGTTGTGGTCTCCTCCAACTGAGGTGACCCTTCACTTACAAGATCCCCTCCAGCATCCACCAGTGCCTCTAACCCAGGTGCTACTTGCAACATGGGACCCTTGCCAGGCTCCACAGACTCCTCCATTGCGTCCTCTGCTCTCAGGAGAGACCTCTCTTCTACTTCTGATACCTTGCCAGTCTCAGATGTTGCTACTCCTATGGTAGCTTTCCCCATCTCCATCCACTCTTCCCCTGATGCTTTCAGCTGGGAAAACTCATTTGGCTTTACAAAGTCTTCTCCTTTAGGCACTGCTTCTCCCATGCAAACGTTTGTATCCTCTAATGTTTCCGGGAGAGCCCCAAGCTTCTCCACAGCCTCCTCCCCTTCAGAAATGGCTTCTTCTACAGACCCTTCTCCTTCAGGGCCAACTACCCTGGCAATCTCTTCTTCTGCCAAGCTGGCATCCCCCACAGCCTCCTCTCCCTCAGACACAGCACATGCCACAACGCCTTTCCCTGCAAAACCTCCTTCCTCCATGGCTTCCTCTGCCTCAGACACCGTCTCACCCACCACCTCCTTCACGGGAGGCCCTGTTGCTGCGGAGGCCTCCTCCACAGCTTCTTCTCCCTCACAGACCTCCCCAGCCACCTCCTGCTCAGACACTGTGCCATCTGCCTCCCTGCCCAGCAGTGTCCCCACCCCTGCTGGCTCCTCTCCCCCAGGTGCTTGCTCTCCCAGTGCTGCCTTGCTCTCCATCCCCTCCATCAGAACTTCCTGCTCCCCCAGTGCCACCTCTGCACCGGACTCCATTCCCTTCCCTGACCCCTTTCCTTTGAGATCTTCTTCTGCCATGGCACTCTCCTCAGGTGCAGATTCCTCCACTGCAAGCTGACCCTCTGCCTGCAGCACAGCCAATGTGTCTTCCTTGGGCAGCAAATCTCCTGCCCATGCTATTTCTTCTCCTGCCTCTTTGGTGAGAGCATCTCCTTCCTCAGCAACAAAATCTTCCTTCTCAAGAGTGTGTCTCTCCCCTACCATCTGCCCTTCTCGTACCACTTGTTCTGATGCCTTCTGCACATCAAGTGTTCTTGTTCCTTCTGCCAAGAAAGCTCCATCTGGTGCTATTAAGAAATAATCAAAACATTAGTTTTATTGAGAACTGAGTTAGTGTTAAGGCTGTTTTACAGGGTTGTTATTAAAGATGCTATCTCTCCCAAGCAATGAAGGGACATCAGCATGGTGACAAGAAGGAAACTTGCTGTGCTGCTTCTCATCATGCACCTGTGCTCTGACTACATTTTTAGTCCTGCCGTTCTGGCATCTGGCATAACTAATTTAAGCAAAAATGTTGATGTATGACCAGCTTTCAACTCTGACAGTTCTGCCTGCCCTGCCTTCTCTCCCTCCTTCCCTCACCTGCCTAGCAGGGAGCTCAGGTGTGTGTACGAAATAGCTATAAGCTTGACAGTAACATTCAAAAATTCAGAAATAGGTGGTAAATCACTGATGTAAAATATGCACACACAGGAAGAATAATACTCAGCTGTTCATGTAAAATGGGTAATTGCATCCCATCAATTCTGTAATTATTCCAGGGGAATAATACAGGGTCGATTCCTGCCCCCTGGGAACTTAACAGCAATGCCGGGATTGAGTTTGGCACTCCAGGACCTGTCCCTGGGCAGGCACCCCCAGCAGCCTGTGCTGCTGCACCAGTGTTCTGTACAAATGTGGCACGTTCCCATTCTTTAGAAAATGAGAAGTTTTGTGCCACTGAAAGGAGCAAGGAGCAATGTCTTTCTCAAGCTACCATTTCTCAAACCGGGCAAAGGCTGTCTTGCCCCAGATCATGCCCCACTGTTCTTGACTTATTTTACTGTCTTGCACTACTGCTGCACTCCACAGTTACTGCTTTTTGCTGCCTGCTTGGGCAACTGCCTGTGCAGATAGACCCTATCTCTGGAACGGCAGCCAGAGAAGACTCCAGGTGACATACAGGCCCGGAGGACACTATTTGTCCAGCCCATCTCTGCCAGCAGAGCGGAGCTTGTGTCCGGTTTCCCACAACCCTTCCACTGGCCTTGCAGCTCCCCACTGCCACTCTGCCCTCCTGTCCTTCAGAGCTGGACCCAATCCACTCACAGGGCAGATCTGCTGTAGAGGAAAGCAGAAGGTGCGCAAGGCAGCTCAAGCAGCTGCAGACAGTAAAGGAACCAGAAGAAGAAAGGACAGGCTGAGAAGAGAGTTTCCAGAGAGAGAATGGAGGTTGTGGAAGGGGAGGAAAGAGCACAGCAGGTTGTTTCCTCCCACCAGACCACACATCACCTGAACACTAGATCGCACTTTAAAATCAAAAACTACATTTTGTATTATGCGAAATTGTACCTTCATCCAAGATGAATCCTGCACCAGGTTTGTTGTTTATGTTTACTACTAGCTTTCTGTTCCTTATATTTTAAAATTTTTCTTCTTTTATACATATATACACATGTATACATAAAAATCAGTTATCAATCACTATCATATTTTTACAGCACTCATACTGAAAATCCTACCTCCTGAATCTGGGGTTGCTCAGGCCCACTATCAAAATCAGTAACATGTAATCATTTTAAAAAATTCTAATGTAAGTTTTGGTACGAAATTAAATAAAACATCCCAAACTGTCATCCCAACTCAGAGTTAAATATTACTGTCTCCACAAAAGCATAGTGTCTGAACTGTCCAGCTGTTAATATTGGACTGTCTAATGTAAGGGATTTTGCCAGTCCCTGTAAAGTAGATGCTTTGTTCACTTTGTCTAAAAGAAACCCAATCCTGTGTTGTGCGTGGTATAGTCTACATGTTTACTTGCTTCATTAGTGGAGAGAGGAGCTAATATTCTCGCGCAGCTGCTTACAAAGTATTCCCTTATGTAAAGCAACGTCTTGCATTGGGCAGGAACGATAACAGCAACTGTGAAGTTCTTTCAGCAATAAACTATTCAAAACGAGGCATCATGCGAACCTGACAGGTTAACGACTAGGAGATTCCAGGCTTTCTAAAGACCACCTCCCTGGGAAGCAAACATGTTTCAACCCTGATTCGGAGGGACAATCGACACAGAATTCAGGCTGCCCAGGAATTACGTGTTCCATACCCTGGCCTGTGCATCAGGAACATAGATCCTTGTAAAGATCATGTCATGGTTCTAGCTGGTATAGTGCTGTGCTTTGGACTTAGTATGAAAATAATGTTGATAACACATTGTTGCTGGGTAGTGCTTATAATATTGAAGGACATTTTTAGCTTCCCATGCTCTGCCGGGTGCACAAGAAGCTGGGAGGGGAGGGGGCACAGCTAAGAGAGCAGACTCAAAGTGGCCAAAGGGATATTCCTTATCAAGTAACGTCACGCCCAGTATGTTACCTGGGGGGAGCAGGCCAGGGGCAGGGCACTCATGGCTCAGAGACCAACAGCATCAGTCAGCAGGTGCTGAGCGGTTGTATCACTTGTTGCTTGGATTTTTGGTTTCTCCTCCTCCCAAGTGTTCATCTCTATATATATTTTCTTTTTCATTATATTACTATTATTATTATATTCTTATCACTGTTTTATTTTAATTATTAAACTGTTCTTATCTCAACCCACAAGTTTTCTTACTTTGGCCCTTCCAATTCTCTCCCCCATCCTACAGGGGTGTGGGGAGTGAGAGAGCGGCTGGGTGGTATTTAATTGCCAACTGGGGCTAAACCACAACAGACGAACACATGAAGACTACCGGACTTTGAAACTAAATGCTGTAGACAGTTATTTGCAGTCAGCTGATGAGACCAAGGAAGAAGCAATCTCATCTGAGAAAGAATCACTGAGAAAAAGACAATTGCTGACAGACCACAGATGAGAAGGAACCTCCAGCCTCCTGTATACACCTTCTGGATGGAAGATAACAAACCTTAAAAGACTATGTTCTTCGACTACATAAGGGAAGAAGATCAAAAGGTTCCCAGCTGACCAGAAAAAACTTAGAACACCCTGGATTAATGTGCCAAAGTACAAGACAGTGCACAAACAGCAATTTAAAAACAATATATATGACCTGTTCCTGCCAGCTGTTAGACTCTTAGAGGATGGAGGAAGGAAATTTAAGAGCAACAGTGCAGAATGAAGTCAGTTTTAACCTATGGTTTCCTTCTCTTTTCAGACTTATTGCTACCCTGGAGTAGAATCTTAACATTTACTTTCACTACGGCTCATTGCTGCAGCAGGATGGCTGGCTTTAATACTCCCTGTATAATATACAGGGCACTTCTGTCAGGTACATCAAGTCTCACAATAAACTGCTGGGGTTGCAAGGACCAGAAACATTCTTGGAGGGAATCAAGATCAAGCTGAAATTTACTCACTGCCAATTACGCAAACTGCCAACAGGGAGATGAGTTTGGGAGACAAACAGGGTACAGCATCAGGTCTGCAGTTCAGCTTCATTCCTAGTCTGTCAGTCCCATCCTGTCTGCCTTGACAATGCATTTCCCAAGGAGGCCCCACGCTACCTGGAAGCAAAGGGAAACTCACTAGATTCCTGCTTCCCACAGCTATTTTCTTGACTAGCAGTCATGTTTTTCATGGCCTGGATCATTCATCTAGGACCATTATAACTGCCAAAAATACATTAATTATACATGACTACAGAAGCCAGTTAGTCATCACCCAATTTTATACAATTTAGGAAAGAAAAGAGCATAAGATAGCCTAGAAAGGAATGGGAAAGAGCAAACACTTCCATAAAAAGACTTCAGATGACTTAAGATCTAATCCATGTCCCTGATCGACAGCCAGCCTCACCTTCATTGGCATCATGCTCTGTACTTGTTACGTTCTCTTCTGCCTCCCCTGCACAGGAACCACTAGGTTCAGGTTCAGAATTCACGTGATGATCATTTCCAATTGCCTTTGCTATTTCCTCCTGAGCTGGTATGCAATCTTCAAAAACTACCACGAAGTTACAAAAGAGGATGCAAGAAAGAGAAACCATTAAAAAAAAAAATCAAAAAGGAAGTAGAAGTCATCCAGCTCTCTCAGCCTGGTTTAAAATTGGAAATGTTAGGCCAGACCAGATTGGAGCCATGTATAACTTCACCAGCAATAATTTTTTTTTAAGTAGATTAAAGCCAAATGGAGACAACCATTTAAAATCTAAGGGAAAATTTGTACAGGAGCATCCACTGAAACATGGAGCGGCAATCTTCCACAACATTTTCACAAAACAGTGAGATTGATTTTGTCAGGCAGTCTGAGAGGGGTTCAACATACAAGCAACCACATCGTTTTATAGACATAAAACCGTTGTTGTTCTATGAATACTATAAAGAAAAAATCTGTAGATTAAGCTCCCAACTACAGTCCTGATGATTCCTCAACTCCCCAAACTAACGTAAGTGACTGAATGCCTATGCTTATCTATAAATAAGTGGGGAAGTATTTTCTGCTCTGTAAATGCCATGATTGTGATGCTTCACAGTCAAGTCATACACTTGAAATTTTTGTTCAGATTGTGCTATCGGTTCCATTTCTGCTTTTTAACTTCCTGGATGCTTAGTATCAAGCTAGTGATACTAAACAACTTCTTTATGAGCAGTATTTCAGCTACATACACAGTCCAATCCCTTCAGCATCTCCTTTGACAGCGCTTCCCTCCAGCAACCCAGGCTTCTCCCTTCAAGTTCCATCAGTTTTCTATATCTTTCCTTTTCTGTTGCAGTCATTGGCTTAGTCTTTTACACAAAGAGTTTGCTAGTTTGCCACTGGTATGGACTGACAGCATAAAGTCAAATCTCACACTTGGTTTTACGGTCAAAGGGCCTTTATTGCCAGTACACTGGGTCCATTAGGAACCACATACCTTCAGGCACATCTCTGAAACTGCTGCCCATTTTTGTTTGTATTATGCCCGTTTGTGTGAGACTTTATTAATTCTTGTTGCTGCTTGGGTGGTGCCAGCGGTCATATCGGATTGCTCCTCTGCAGCTTGAACAATCACGTCTTTGACCAAAAGGCAACAACTTAGTCGACTATATTTGATACTTATGTCAAGCATAACTCTCAGAGCAAAAAGGAGAAAATCACAGCATTTCAATCCTGTTACTGTATGTGACATGAAGCAGTGCACCGGTCAGCTTCATCTATGCAGTGGAAGTCCTACAGAGATGCTTGTTCCAAGTTTCAGTTTCTAGACATCTACAGACAAATTCTGTCAAGGCTCAGCGAGAACACAGCCACTTTTCAATATCTTCACCAATTATTTTCCCAGAATCAGCCTCTGGCATTTTATTTAGAGAAAGTATTTTGTTTGAGAGTAAAGGTTCAGGGTTTCAGCCAGCAAGAAAAAATATCTGAATCCTGACTTGTCCTTCTATTACAAAAATACAGAGACTGAAACCAATTCCCACAACAAACCACTTAACGTGTTTCTGGCGAAATCATGGCTCACAATTAAAGAGGTGTCACACGGTATGATTTTTTGACTTTTAAGCAACACCTTATTTCAATTCCTCTGAAAATAAAAATAAAAATAAGGAGCCATGAGTAAAAAGCTAATGCTCCCACACGAAGGAACTGGCTGACTCTGGGCCACTCTGCAGTACAGCATGTAATAAAGGTACCCAAAATTTTGGGCTTCATAAAGAATGGACAGGATAGAAGCAGTGAACCTGCTGTGACAGGGCCTGAGGGGCTGGCAGTATCAGCAGATCCAAAAACAGACTGGACAACCTCATGGACATCAGATCCATAAATGGATACAAAAGGTCTAGACAGGCATTTTTTTCTAACAGCTATTATACAACAGATTGCAGTATAGAAGAGCCACAAAATGAGTGAAATGCAGAAAACAGCCTCTCATGTTCATGAACAGCATATTCTCTTGTCACTGTGAGACACAGACTGCTGTGAGAGATGTGCCTCTGGACTGACCTGTCAGGCACTTCTGAAGTTAATAGGAGCTCTGCTAGAAGAATACCAGTTGCATAAAAATAAGAACAATAAGGCTGACCAACTTGGCCACTGGTCTCATCCAAATTGCCCACTTAACCCACAGAAACACTCTCTCGTCTCAGAGCATTTGTACAGGTCTTCTTTGGATCACTGCCACTTCCGGGTGTCATGTATTGAAATCACATGTACTTGCGTGTGGCTGAATGTTCCCTCCAGCAATTTATTAAGAAAAATTACTATCAATTCTTATGAGACTGGTTTTTTAATACCTGTAGCTGTGTGTATGGGTTGTAACCTGCCTGCTGCTTCAGAGTCAGTCAGGGCACTGAAAGGTCCAGGAGTGGGAGAGGTGCTGCACCCAACGGCTTGCAGTGAGGAGAAGACTTAACACTGTCTTTCCTGCCACACCCTTGCACTCTTCCCAAAATGCTGCCTCTCTTGCCAATGCACACCCTGCGCTCTCTCACCTTTTTCCTATGAGGTTGGGTTTTTCCTACACAGTTGATTCTGTCTTTCTACTTGCCCCTGTATGTTATTTTCCTTCTTTTTTTCACTTTCATTTTTATTTTTTTCTTATTCTTCCTCCTGTGGTTCCTCCTACTTTATGCTCACACCTATCCTTCCTATCCCATCAGTACCCTGCACCCACACAGCTCTGAACAGAAATATGAGAAAAGTTTTAAAAGACCACTTCACTCTACAGTACGAAAGCATTTGCCTTTTTTCCAATACTATAGGCCCTAAAGGGCAGTGATGGTTTCACCTCTTGCTGTCACATTTCACCTGGGTGAAGCACTAAGATCTGCTCTGCAAGGAACCATGAAAGTTGAGCAGGGAAGGTCCCAGGAGAGCATTTATAAGGTTTATAAGATTCTGAAAAAGGTCTCTGCGCAATAGTGCACAACCTGCTTGAATCATTCTGACTTTTCAGCTCTGCAGAGAAGACAAGAAGCTTTCCCCTCCAGGACATCCCTTGGCTGCCCCTCACAAAGGGGACAGGCAGCACTTTCTTCAACTTGCTGAAATACCAAGTGCTTTGCTAGGTACGGTGCATGTATTTTACTTTGACCTGATTATAGACCTGAAGTCTGACTAGCTGGCAGTTCCCATTCTTTGCAGTTTACTGCCTCCATAACATTTGACAAAAGGGAACAGACAGTCTATCAAAACACAGAGCTCAGGGAAGGATGACAAATACTGCTCACAATAATTCTCTCTCTTAGGATCAGCAATATCTCCTTGTCACAAAGAGCACAGCAAGATCAGAAAACGCGCAGCAGGAGCCCATCCCAGGTATTTCCATACTTCTGACAGATCCTGTCACACCATCGGTTGTGATTTGCCCAGGCTCAGCCTGCAACTGAACAACCACAGAGGAGCATTTTGCACCTTTTGCTTTCCTCAGCATATACAATTTTCTCTGATAAATTAGTTCTGCACTGTTAATGACAGCACTGGTTAGGGAAAATCCTGTCATAAGCAGAGTATGATGGGTCTTATCAGGACAAAACCAAAACAGTGCCATATCAGTCTCACCTAAACACAGGCTGGACAGCTGCGAATGACCGCCCTACAGAGTTCATGCGAAAAAATCAGGGAGGCCCAAGAACAGACTGAGAACCAATTCTGCAGTTGCAGTAAAGGACTGAGCTCTTTCAGCCCTTCGGGTGTCTCTGGAGGCTTTTGGCCCTCAGCCTTTTGGAGGACTGGAGTAGTGGGAGTTGTAACCATCTGGCATTTCTTTTAAGACTATAGACATCCTTAAATGTTTGAATTAGAATCTTTATCATGGCAGCAAGTGTGCTAAGTGCCTAGAAAAAGCTAAGATTCCCATGTGACCTTTGTTACCCCGCAATATTTCTTTAGCATGCTCATTATACCTCAAAAAGGGTATTATCTTTTTCTTTCATTGCTCTACACACAGTTTCTTGGCAATTCTTTATTTACTATAAAATTTACTTAAACAACCCCCATGTAGATGGGAAAAATCTGTATGCAGTTTAGGAATTCATTCATATCTGTAATTTTTATGATCCAATGATTTTTCTTGTCCTTCCTTGATTTGCCCTGTCCCTGAATCTCAGGTAGTCCCCTGCCAGCAGAGAAGTTGCAGGACTTGACTAAGAAGTAAAAGCTGTTACCTACATAACATTCGGACAACCTATCTGTATTTGACAGAGGACCTCTGTTCAAACCTAGAGCCACAAAACCATGTGTGTTGAATATAAGTACACAGGAATTCATGCTAACAAAGGACCACGCTATTTGTCTTAGGATAACTCAGATTACTAGCTTCACACGTTCAATTAATCTTTCCTTGGTTTTGTATTACGGCATAATATTCTGTCCTCTAGGTTTTTAAAGTTATTCCTTCTTCAGTAGTCCTTACTCAACTCATCTGAGCCCTGTGGTGAAGGTGCTTAAATTGAAGTTTCTTTCACACAAGTGAGGAGAGGGGTTCCAGAAGCAAACATCTTTAAAGACTTCAGCATTATTCAATGCATAGTACGTTACTGTCTTTACTCTCTCATTCTAAATGCATAACAAAGCAAAAGCAATGCACAAGACAAAGTAACCCAGCAGCAACAGACTTGCAAAGCATTAAGCATCAGCATTCAAATTGTTTATTCTACACGCAGCTATCTTAGCTAGATGCACTGCAGCAAACAGAGAGCAATAGAAACGTAACCAAAAAAAATCTATTAAAGGAAAAGCATTCTGCATTTCACTGCAAATCCAGCCTGCAGAAAGACAACTGGAAATTTCGTATACCATGGCTTGTGACTCTCCTTGACATCAGCACCAGTGCAGATGACTATTCTTTTATACTGCCTGATTTAACAGCATCCAACACATTTCCCCCATGACCTGGATGACATTGCAAAGCAAGGGCTTACATTTTTTCCCATTCCCTAGATACAACAATGCAAAGCCTTGCCCACATGGCCAACCTTTTATTAATTGCCCATTATCCATAAAGGTAAGGTTGAAACTACAAAATGCCCATTTTATCAACAGTAAAAACAAGGTGTCATGCAACTAACTGATTTGCTCCTAGCCACCAAATCCATGACAGAGTGAAGCAACACAACCATGGATCAACTGACAGAGTTTTGATCTTCATCTGCTGCACCGTGATTCATATGGTAATTTTTAGTGTTCTTTTTCAATCTAATATTTGGACAGTATAAACAGAGTCCCCCAATCTGGCATACAGATTCTTCTACAGATAATAAAACATGTTTGGATTTTATAATAATTAGATGATATGTGAAACCCAGATAAAAGGAATAGCCAAAGCCTTACACTGGAAACACTAGAAAAGAAACAATAAACAAAGGTTACATTCTGGGGGGTTATTCAGCTCACAGCATGCTGCACAGAGTATCCTAGTAGCTTGAAAACAGTCCAGCAACTGCATTCCCCACGCTGCACCATGACTTAGTATAAAAGCAAACACAGCAACACTTGCATGCACTAATCGCTCACAGTTGTGCAGAGGGACTTTACTCACCACCTCCTTCATCACTCTGAGGAGACTCTTCATTGCTATCCTCCACTTCCATCATATTGCTTTCCAATGGCACCAGAAGTCTTTCCTCCCCATCATCCCTCCTTGTACTTGCATTCTTCTCCCCATCTTCCTCTATATTACTTTCTACTGACCCAGCCTGTTTGAGTTCCCCATTAACTTCGGGACTCTGATGCTGTATTGCCATTACATTTTCATTTAAAATTGCAGTATCTTCCCTTGCCATTAGATCTTCTGGTTTTGCCTTTTCTGCTTCATCTATTCCCTCCTCTTCCAGTGAAAAAGTTTCCTGATTTTCCTCCATTCTGAGCAGTTTATTCTCCCCATTCTCATTTCCATATTGTGCACATTCTGTGTTATCAGATGCCTTTTTGATATTATACTCCTCTTTGCCCTTAATATTGTCTTTCATCGTTTCAGCATGAGAGTCATCTTCACTGCTATACTGAGTACTGATGGATGAGAGAGAGTGTGCAGGCCTCCTACCTAGAAATAACAAACATAATTTTGTTTTAGTATTTGTCACTAAAACATCTGCATTCATTAGCCACTAGTTCCCTTGGCTATGCACAAAGGGACAGACACTCATTCAATATCAGTCTCTGAATTACACCATCTGAGGATACCGTGACAAAATTCCAATAAGTGTAATAGAAGAGCATTGCCCAGATGTATCAAGTGATAAAATCGAAGCCATTTAACATATTTTTTTTCTGATAATGGAAATTAACCAGATTAGCTCCATCAATCACACAGAAATACTCCAAAAGCACCTCTAAATATGACTTAGACGGGTTTTAGAATAGTCCTTTGAGCGCCATTTGATAAAAAATTCAACCATAGCAATAGTCCTTTAGTACACTCCCGTTATCTCAGTGAATATTGTAAAGATCTCGAAAAATCATGCATCAACCATTCAGGTTGAACTGAGATGAAGTTCACTATCTCCTCTAAAAAAAAAAAACATACAGGGGCCATCATATGAAATTCATAAATGGAAAATTTGAGGAAAAAAAAGCAATAATTCATCTTACATTTAGCTGAACGGTAGAGCTTACTGCTACACAGCATTGCTGGTGTCCAAAGTTCACATGGGTTCAAGAAGAGATTAGTCAAACTCAAGGAAGAAAAATCCAGTTAGGCCTAATAAGTAAAAAGGACCACCCTTGACACCAGTCAATTACAGGGGTGGGAAGACAGTGGGGAAGCCGCACAGTATTCTTGTCCTTTTCTTATATTTTTCCTAGACATCCACTGCTGGCTAAAGGCCAGAAGTAGAATCTGGACCTGTGATCTGTCCCTGAACAGCTATTCTGAAAGCCACAGAAGCAACCTGTGCCACATCATTTCTTCCTGCAGGCACAATCTTTCAGCAGCCTCCATGCCTCTTCTTCCTCTGTCGATCTGAAGAAGGTTCATTGCAATTTTTTATAATATTTTAAATTATCCTTTTCATCTGCAATGTACTACAAAAACTTTGCAGGACTGCTTTTAAAAAAAACTTCAAATATGGAAGCTAAAACTTCCCTAAAATATGTCAACTACTCCCATTAATTTTTAAAAAAGTACAAAGAAGGTGTGTTTGAATGGAAACTGCAATTCTAAATTAATGGACTTCCTTATATAGACGCCAGACTACCAATTCAAGAAAACTCCTCAATTTTCCTTAAAAGTAGCAAAAGAAAAGGAACAGAGTGCAACTCCACCTGCCAGCACACTTTAGTGGTGGTGTAAGGAAGCTGCCTGCATCTCTGAGGAAGTTATTCAGGCATACATTCATTCTAACTTTGACATCTTCACGGAGACTGGCAGCAAGGATAATGAGTGGTACCAAATGTGAGGTGGACATCCATCCTCTAGGATCTCTACTGCAATGGATTTCAGGCACAAATTACTGGACAGCCACCACCTGGTAATGACTCTCAGTCGCTTCCAGTCTTCACTGGACTTGCACATGTGTTCTAACAGTAGGTATGTTTAGACTCACAGAAAACATCATCACTCCTAAAGACACTTATAAAAATATAAACAAGCAAGTTCAGAGACAGAACAACTCAAATATGCAGTTTACATATTGTACCTTGGGAATTGTCAGTGATTCTTTCCAATATATTCACAGGCTTATTGTCCACAAGGATTTGAATGTCAAGGTCTATCTTACATGCACTTTATTTATGTCTGACTCATAATACTGTATGCAAAATTAACATCTTTGACACCTCAGTTATCTGGATATTATTCTAAAACTCTATATGCTGGCTGAATCGACCCAAGGGGCCTAATGAATTCAGACACTCTTGAACAAGTGTAATGATATACTGAACTAAGAGGAGACAAAACCTGTCCACAGCATGTACTCATAAAAATCCAGATCCCATTACTATTAGCATGTTAGTTCTACTATAGCAGCACTCATAGGTCACAAGTGCATTAGTGCACTCATGACTGAAACACAAAAACATAGTGTCTACGCCAAAAAAGCTTGCTGTCCAAAATCTTGGTCTAGCAACATTAACACACACGCTTAACTGAGTGCAAGTGAGCTCTTCTTTGAAAAAATTACAGGTCCAAGGCTCAGCAGATGAATTCAAGACACAGTAAATGTACAGAGCACATGGAATTTTAGGTCACAAGGAGACGAAAGTTGAAGCTAGCAACATTTAAATTACGCAGAAACATGTGGTGTGGGTAATCTGTAGGTGGTCACAGGTTTATGTTTGCCTCTTGGGGCCTGACCAACACAGTGACCAACACACCACTGCACGGTAGGGACCTGTATCAAAACAAATTTCATACACTGCAAAAATCCACCTACACTTCAAAAATTCACCTAACAACAAAATAAAAATAAAAACAAAAAGAAGAAAAAATAACAAGGCTGGAAGCGGGACTTTCCTAAATGTTTTAGCTGAGCACATTCTGCTGACCACCTAGCTGCATATGTACACGCCACAGAAGAGCAGAGTGATTTCAGGGGTCTGAGCTGCCATGGAAATTATCAGCAGCCACAGGTGTTCAATAACTTTCTAAATGAAATCACTTATTTACATGCCAAAAGACAAATTCAAGAGCTGAACTGTAGGTAACCAATCTAAAAAACAGCACAGCTCTGTTACCCTCTGCAGGTGAAGACAAAATGTGTTACTATCACTAGCATGTTGCCCCAGTAACACTTCCCACAAAGACCCATTTTACCAGATCAGACTAGTGAATGTCCATGTTGACTGACTCCAGGAGACAGCTGGACAGATTCACAGTTTTAACCTTGACATCTCCAACTGCAGAGATTAAGTCACAGGGTGTTTTTATTACTGAGGGCTTGACAACTCACACTCAGTTGTAAGCCTCACCATCCAGAAGGCAACACAGTTTTAAAGCAAGGGAAAATGGGCCATACCTTTGGGCTAAGAGACAGAATAGCTAACTCCCAAAACAGTTTTCATGAGCCTAACATTTTTTAATTAAATGAGAGCTAGAAACAGTATATATAGATGGCAGTAGGGCTATTTTGAATGCACACTACATCTACACTACCAGAGGGAAGGAGCAAGGTTTGATTTGCTGTATTCTGTTACAACTTCAGAATCACACATCCACATCCTATCTCAGCTGGCAATGAGGTTCATGCTAGTGCTCAGCCCTCAGCATGCACTATGCGTGCATAGCATTAGACACTGGAAGATCTTGTATGCACCCTGCAAGGGGACCTCGACCCTGATTCTGTCACACAGAAAAGAGCATTGAGGATGTCAGTGGTGCATTTTTGTGTGTTGTGCTTGATTCCACGAGTAGACGCAAAACAAATCTGCACCTAAAATGAACTCATCTTGTGGACTAAATTGCTAATGTAGTAACAACCTATTTGTGCTAGCCCTGTAACCAATACCAGACTCTGCAAGGTGCACTATGGAGCATTGAACTTCACACCTCAGCGCGACCTTGCATTCAATATGGAAAAATATATCGTCACAGAATTTCACAAAGGTTAGGCCCTCGTGGAAGGGAGAAGAGGGAGAATTCCTTCTCTAACTGTGGCTTGCGCTCAGGTGCCATCCATATGCCAGAGCTGTAACCCATGCAGAACAGCATGTTCAGAAAAACACGTTGAACAAAGAAATTGTACAACTACAGTTTAAAGAATCCCACTCAGAGTACCACTCCTCCACCATTGGAAAATTCAAGGAGCTGAGGAAGGGGGTTCATTTACAGACATTTCCGCTGAGACTATACATTAATTTCTAGATCTCTTTTCACAGCTAGATACATTAGGGAAGTGGCAATTCAGGTAAGCGAAAAAGAGGTGGATATTAAAGAGGTATATGGATTCAGTTATAAAAGAAAAACTATGCAGGATTTGGGAAAACAGTGACTCAGGCAGGGGATATGGTGTCTTGGAGAATTCGTAAACATAAACACAAAAGAAGGGAAAAAAACTGCTTAAGGATGTGCAAAAAGGCAAAACTAAAACCAATGGAATTAAATTAAAGAAAAATCTTTTTAATAATTAATATCCAGAAAAATCTTCCATTGTTTAGACCTATCAGGCACTTTAATAATCTCCTAAAAAATGGAACTAGTAGTTGCTACTAAAGATGCTTGAAATATTTCCACACAGACTATTTTCAGAGAGTAAGGGTCCTTCATTCAAACAGAAAGCTCTTCTTGTCCTCTAAATTACCTATGAATTCTTATTTTTATTACACCTCAGTTGGGAAAAGCCCACAACTTTTTTATCCCTTCTCTCCACCTCCTCTGTTCATGTGGGGGGGAAAAAAGTAGAAAGATTTCAATACAAAGGGGAAAATATCAAAAATCCACAAATAGCAAACAGGAATAAAAAATCACAGGCATTTTGTGTTCAGTGTATCAATGCCTAGAGTGGTTAACATAAACAATTCAAAAAAGTTATCATTTTCTTTAAAGGATTAGAAACAAATCTGGATAAAACTAGATGAGGACTCCAATGTCATCAGATAAACAGTAAATAGACATTCAGGAGATGACAAACTCTTCCTACAACAAATTTCCTATTCATGCAGAAGGAAATGCCCTGCACTGGTTTACTGTTTGTAAACACATTCTGTGCAAGCACAAAGGAGTAGATACCAACAGGTTTCTGAATGCTTCTGTCACTCCAAGCGTAGAAATCTCTCTGAAGATTAGTCACTACATCAGAACAAAAAGACCATCCCAACCTTCAAACTTAAATGCAAAGTCCCTAGAAATCCAAAATTCCAATGATCTGAAATGTCACCCAAAGTTACACTAACCTTAAAACATCCTTATCTAATGTTACAGTCTACTGTTTACTAGTGCTAAGTAAGGACTGCAGAACTCCTTCAGGCTTCCTGCCCTGAGAAGATAAATGTTGCAAGCACTGCTCCTCTTGTTGACAGTCATTTACACCTACAGGGAGCAAACAGAGCTCGGAGCACAGAACAGACGCATTCACAGTATAATCAACAATCATGAAAAAGGCTTCTCCACCACTATCCCTAGCTCCTAATCTGTGCCTCTTCCATTATTTATTGTACTTAAATAGACTTCTAAAAGCCCCTTTAAGTCCCCATCCAATATTTGGGTAACCACTCCTTTCACTAAAACACCAAATGTTAAATCAGAACTCGAATTGAAAAACTAGAATTTGAACCCATCTCTTCCTTACATCCTCAGCAAACAGAACAGGGAAAATGTAGTAAAGCCAGCTTCCTCGCCTCCTTTCTCCAAAATCATGGAGAAAAGGTTAAGAAGTCACAGCTCACGTGGGCCAAAGGGAAAACTGGCTCCAAGTCATGAGCTTCTCAAGAAGCATCTTTGAAAACAGCTTCCCTCATTTTCACAGAGGCAATGCTGCTCAGTGCATCACCACTGCTGATTGTCAAATGAGATGCAAGTAATAATTGACAAACACTCTGTTGGTGCGCTGATGTAAAAGATAGAAGCAGCAGATCAGGCTGCTATGAAAGAAGATTAAACCTGTCTTATTTAAACCACAGAGAATGTAAATGCTTTAACCGCATGTCCTGAGCTACTGCAGTAAAGGAGAACAAAGCAAGCCATGGCAAATACAAATTGAAAAACATTAGCAGTGCCTGCCAGCTGATCAGGAAGGGGCCCCCGCCCAGATGACTAGCTGTTTTACACTATTAGTTGCTGATGTTAAATGTCCATATTTCAAGACTTGGTGCCTTCCAAACAGCTTTTTCTCCTCATCATAGAAAAATTTATATTGAATTTGTCAGTTCTGGTGCATGCAGCAGTATTACATCCCAGTACAAACAAAGGTGAATAAAAGTGGCCCTTAACAAAGGCCTTAATGCATAGGTAGCCATGAAAGGCCCTTACAGTTAACCTGTTTCTTTCCACCTATGCACACATATGCATCCACTCACTTTCCCTTGATCATCACACACTGCTAGAGCTTAAGAAGCAGCTGATTAAAGTCACAAAAAAGTTCATAATGCCATACACTAATAAGCAGAAAAGAATGTTTAATTGTACTGATTACTCATGAATCACAAGCTATTTCTGATTATCATAAGAAAACAAAAACTAAGATTCTTTTTGATCGCTGCAATGATTTTATAAGCAAAGACGTTTCAAACCTGATTTGAGTTTCTGTTGTATTTTATACTTTCTATAAAAAGACTGGATCTTTCTTGCAGCTGCAACCTTTTCACAAACAGCTGTATTACCTTTGTTTAATTCACCTAGAAATACAAATGTGAAAGTAATGTTTCCATTTAACTTAAGAAATAGTTTGCACAATAGGACTGTCAAATGTGAGGAATATACATTTTTTTTAAACAGCAGAAAATGGAGAAATCTTGGTATATTATGACAAGCAAGAGACACATAAGTCAGCCCAGGATCTAACAAAGCCATACAGGAGAAATGTTAGAAACAAAGCTGCCAGAAGGAAGAGGCACTTCACTTTTGGCTTATTCACCACGATGGACGGAATTCTATTGTTTGTCTAAGAAATGAGAAATTTCCTGCAAGTTTTCTGTGGGATTATTTATGAAGATATACGGCTTGGACTGCATGAAGGCCAATTGTTAAACACTAGACACTAAAAGTACTTCTACAAAAAAACCTGAATGACAGAAAACGCTACTTATTCTACAAAAATTTATTCCAGAACAGTTTAATCTTTCTGAATGAATAATAATAATGGTCTTGGACACTTCACTGCACACTTTTGTACCTACACTTGGATCAAGAATCACAGCCTATCCAATTGACCCAGACTCTTACTCATTCACAGTCAGGCTTCAGCAAGGACCCTCACAAACTGCCTAACCACTGTAAGTAGAATGGACAGCTGAACTGACAGCGTTTCCTCCCTGAGCCAGGACAGAGCCAGTGATGTTCCAGAGGACAAAGCTGAGGTTCTGATTATTTAGGGTCATTAAAGACAGCACTTCTAAAATACAAGGTGATATGCTGGGTTTCATGGTGACTTCTCAGATAAAAGTGTGTATCTTTAGCAGGTGTAAGTGATCGGTGTAAGCAGGTTCTCGGATGTTGGTGACCACTGACATGAAGTGCTGATCTGCCCCAAGTACTTAGAGCTAATTTGCTGACTGGCTCCATCTCCATTTCTGCAACTAAATAGTTCAGCAATGTCTGCTGTGAGCTGGCACATGCTACATTGCCAGTGGGTTTGGCTGTATTTCAGTAACAGATGGTAGAATTAATAAGAACAGATAAAATAACTATATTTTACCAATTCAGTAGGAATTGCATGGTTTTTCCTATGCAGACTCAACATACATACTAGACACGTGCAAAATGTAAAACGTGCACCAGGTGAACTTCTCTAAGCCTCATTACAAAAAAAACTAACCTTGTTTATCATCCTCTGAGTCACTGTCAGAATATCCATCACTTTCATTTTTCTCACTGTCAGAGGCCTGCAGTGCCTCCTGTGATGAGTTTTTACTCTCCTTTTCATAGTTTAAATTATGGTTTTTATCATCTGAGGATGACTTTGACATTCCATTCATTTGATCACCAGTCTGTCCCTCTTCATTAACTTCTTCACCTGCTTCAAAATCTTCATCATACTCTAAAATAAAAGAATCATACTGTGAGACAGGAAACAGAATTCACAATTAATAAAGTTCTTTTAAGCATACAGAGGTTAACTTCATTAATCTCCTTTTGCCTTTGCATTTGCTCAGTCTTTAAAGCCATGAGAGAATCTAAGACCACAGATAGGAATGATAAGAGCACGTTGTCATAAAAAAGCATCATGTTCTTCCTAGATAGAGTAGCAAAAATGCAATAAAGCTACTGAATGATGCATCAAGTATGATTAATACATTGAAAACAAAACAATCATTAACCACTGAAATTACTATAAAAATTAAGAGCTGGGCAAACTCAAATAAAATGCAAGATGGTTTCATTAGAGAATCATAGAATCATAGAATGCCCTGAGTTGGAAGGGACCCACAAGGATCATCAAGTCCAACTCCTGTCCCTGCACAGGACAACTCCAAATTCACACCCTGTGTCTGAGGGCGTTATCCAAACGCTTCTTGAATATTGTCAGGCTTGGTGCTGTGACTGCCTCCCTGAGGCGCCTGTTCCAGAGCTCCACCACCCTCTGGGTGAAGAACCTTTTCCTAATATCCAACCTAAACCTCCCCTGGCACATCTTCCTGCCGTTCCCTCGGGTCCTGTCATTGGTGACCAGAGAGAAGAGGTCAGCGCCTGCCCCTCCTCCTCCCCTTGTGAGGAAGCTGCAGGCCGTGATGAGGTCTGCCCTCGGCCTCCTCTTCTCCAGGCGGAACAAACCAAGTGACTTTAGCTGCTCCTCGTACAGTTTCTCCTCTAAACCCTTCACCACCTTCATGGCCCTCCTCTGGACACTTTCTAGTAGCTTTATAACCTTAATGTGCTGTGGTGCCCAAAACTGCACACAGCACTCAAGGTGAGGCTGCACCAGCGCAGAGCAGAGCGGGACAATCCCCTCCCTCAACTGAAAAACTTGTGATAAAAAAAAAAATACAAGCAATTGAGAAAGCTGGAGAAAGGTACTATATTGTAGCACAAAGTAAGATAAATGTGGATTGACGTGGCTAATTAGCAAAGAAGTGGCTTACAAACTAAATGAATTAATTAGATCCAGCCAAAGGGTGCTGCAGAGGAATGTTCTGTTATCACACTGTTCTAACATGCTCATTCAGGTCCCTGGTGAATTCCCAGTACAAATAAAGCTTACAGCAGAATTACCATTCTTACATCAACACGGTCTGGATTTCATCCCAGGCTACTAGCCTGACAAGTTGTAACATTTCATAGATAACTTTGCTCAGATCTATAGCTAAAGACTGTCTTCATGCATATGCATTGAAGACTCCTTCCCTTTCTAGCCAAGGCTGCTCTATTTAAAATCCCAGGCACCAGCACGCACAGTGATGTTAGTGATTTCCATTTAAAATTCAGTAATTCCACTGCTACCACTAGCTCACTGCACATGCAGCAGAGAGGCAACAAACCTAAATTGTGAAGGAGAGCTGTCACTGCTGACACACCAGCTGTCTCTCGTGGCCAAAGTTTCTCACCTTTCAGATTTTATTGCTCACCTCTTTTTCTTTCCATCAGTGCTTCTAAAGTACTGAAGTGACAGAATGTCAAAGACAGAAATGAAGAGTATCTGATGCAGAACCAATTAGGCAAATAAACAATTGCCCAGACAATGAGAATTAAGGGGATAAGGAGATTTACTTTCTGTATTAAAAATCAATTGAGATTCTAACTGCATTGTTGGAAGTGAGGCCTCCTTAGGTAACTGTCAGAAAGGTGCCCACCTCCTGGAAGGAAAAAGGCTCGATTAATCACAAATACACATCCACAGGGAATAACGAGAAAGCTGAGCAGTAGCACTGCAGAATTATGAAAGTAAAAATAGGAATAGGAAGTAGTTCTCTCTCTAATTTGACTTATTCTGAAAATGTTTTATAATAAGGAGTGAGTGAATGCATAGGCTGAGCTCGCTGTCTTTTCCTGTAGGGGCAGGCAGAGCTGTAAGCAGCCTGATGGCAACAGGGATTGGCCTTAGGTGGCACTGGGGAAATGGCACATTCTGAGCATGTAGTTGGAGCTGCCACGCATCATTTTTGTATAACAAATATTGTCTTTGTCTGCCACAAGAAACACCCCTTGGGCAAACTTACAGCAATGGCAGCCTCTCTCCAGTCTTCCTTTTTAAATCTCTGTCAATGGAAATGAGATGGGACTCAAGCAAAAGGGGCAAGGTCAACCCAACTGGCAATGGGAGCATTCCATAAAGGGCAAGAAAAATAGCCCCAGCAGGGCTGGAGCACAGAAGGCAAGAGAGGTGAGGTGGTAGGCCTGGAGCACAGGGGACAAATGCTCAGACAAGCGAGAAAACTGGAGGTTTGGGCAGGTGTCTCAGGTAAGTGGTGCATGGGGCAGTGTGGTGGAGAAAGGACCAGAAAGAGCCTTTGGTGAACAAAGCATTGTGCTCCCACTGGGAACAGACAGGAGAAAAGAACAAAATAGTTCACCTGGCACTAAATGTTGCTGACATTTTGCTGCTATGTGTTCTTCCCATCTTCCCTCCCCTTCTGCACCCAGCATTCAGCCTCCCCACCTTCACAGTTTGTCCCTCCTGCCCATCCATCTTGCACCAGGCAGCAGGAGGCTTTTCTACCTCCCGCCCCTATGGCCACCATCTTCTCACCATTCACGTTGTGCTGATGTCCTGTTTCCCTTAGGAGCTCAACTCCTACTGACTGTCTCCCTACCCACACCCAGTCCCATTTCTTCCTTCTGCTCTACTTGTCCTCCACCTGCTGCCATTCCTCTTCACTGTTGTCCCTGCACTGTGCCTCACTTTCCTCCTGCTTTCCCACCTGCCTCAGGCTCCTGTTTCAGCCTCTCAGACCTTTCTTACTCACTTTCTTGGCTCTTGCAAAACCCCCTCATCCTCTCACTTGGCCAAAAGTAGCCCCACTTATTTTATTGACCAGTCACAGGCATTACCACATTTCTCACACTTGAGGTGTCCTAAGAGAGGATGTTCCTGGCGAAGTTGTAGGCCCACAATCCCATACCTTCTCTAGAATCATCCTCTCCCTTTTTTCATCCCCTGCTTGTGTTTTGGAATACTGTACCGTTTTTACCAGTGTCCTCCTGACTATCTTCACTCTTGCAATCAGGTATTATTTTCCTTTCTTCTTTTGTGTACTCCTGTCCAGTCTCCATTTTGTCCTCAATAGTTTCCACACTCGCTTCATGACCTGGTAAGATGACTAACACTGAATCTTTCCTTGATTTCTGCTCAACGCTGCTTTTACTTGGCTCACTGTGCGCTCCATCTCTCCAGGAACCCACACGCTTTTCCTCATGGCCCTCCATCTTTCTCTTGGGAGGGGATGGCTTTTTGTCCAGACCCATTGCAATAATGCACCTATAAAAACCAAGGAGAATTGGAAAGTATCACATTTTTCTTTCTGTGAACAATGGAAGGGTAGCAGACACAGTGAGCTATTTAGCTCGTTATCGGCAGTAAAATCAGGTACCTATCTGCCTCTGTACTGCCACTCAGTCAACAAGGTTATTGATTATGACTTACTTGGAGAAGCACCCTAAAATCCTCAAGTGCTCCACAAACACAGATGCTGTTCCTCCTTGAAGGAGGAACACTGTCTGCACTTAAAGGTGACAACTGAAGTATAAGCAGATCAAAATAAAAATTTTCCATTAATTTCAAGCTACACCAAGCATGATATGCAAGAATATAATCACTGAGAAAGGCAGACAAGCTCCAAGTCAGAGGTGTGCTTGATCCAGATCCTGCTGTAACATCCAGTAAAGTGATAACTCAGGTTTTGTGGATAAGACTCTTTTTTTTTTTTTTTTAGTTTGTATGCTGGGTCTAATAACCGTGGGGAAAGGGAGATTAAAATTGAATTATTTTCAGTTTCTGTTCTGTTTTTCCTACCTAACAGAAATACAAACAGATGGAAAACAAAGCATTTTGAATGACTTGTTGAGACTGCTCCTCTTGTATAAAAGGGAGTGACAGCTTCTCTGTGTTATGGTTAGGAGGCTCATGTAAGAGACCAGAGTTCCTGCTCTTGTTTAACATTAACTGCAGACATGAAAAGCCACCCTACACCACCAGTGAGTGTCAGGACATTTTGCTGTATGTAGTACGTTGATTCAAATCCGCAAGCAGAGGATGAAATTGAAACTGGAACTTTCACTTTAGCCAATCACAAGTCTCTCTGGAAAACCATATTTTCTTCACAGACAACTATGTCTTAAAAACTTTTCCTCCACCAGAACTGCTTTTTTTATGTAAGGCTTGATTGCAATTCCCCTCACATTCCAGCTGTTTACAAACTACGGTGAAATATCCTACAGTCATTCACTCTAGAAATCCTTTAGTTGTCAAGCATAAAATGTGAATGTGACAATTTCTGAAAAGAGTCCTACCTTTTCATTATTTGTTCGTGGTATTTTTTTCAGGGACCTTTCAGATATTGAAGCACTTTTACTGTACAGAAATGCTGGACATGGGCCAGCAAAAAACCCTCTGCGCAGCATTGGTGTAGAAGTGTCTGCAGCATCACCTCTTTGTGAACCAAAGCCTTAACCCAACAGGGAAAATCAACTGGAATCTTTACTGAGAATCAGAGTGGGTATTTAATGTGTGGATATAGTATCATACTCAAAACAGGAAACAAACAGAACTGCATTTGACCTAAAGGAGACGTGAAAATAGTTGTGATTTATGGGGAGAATCTGGTTAATACAGATGTGTTTTAGTTACCAGATAAGGTTGGCTGGACTGACAAGAGACAGGAAAACAGATATCACTAAGAATATAAGGGGAAGGTGGACAGAAGGTGGGGGCAACTCAGGAAGAAATTAACCAGTTTCTTGAGATTAAATTAATTCAGAAAATTCACTTCAAAATTTTCTAGAAATCACACAAAATGTGGGATTTGGGCATTTGCTAAACTCTATAGCCACTATATCCCTTCTGAATTCAGGTGCTTTTCACTACTTTGAGCATACTAAGTACTACATTTACATAAATCATGTTCAATATTGGAGCAGATAAAATATGGTACAATAAAGTAGGTTTTTTCTTTCTTAGAATACAGTCCTTGTCTAAAAAATTGAGTATAGCTTTGTGGAGGTTCTCTTCTTCCAACTGCTTGCTGCTCTTTTGAAAATTACTTAGGAAAAGAACTAAAAAGTTTTAAAATTATCCATTTGTGCAGAATTTTACTTGTCTGGCATGACTTAACAATCACACAAAAGGAAGACTTCATTAAAATTAAAGCTTCTTGGCAAAATCATAGCTGTTGATCACAGCATTGACTTTTGCCTAAAACCAAGAATCTTCTGCACAGCTTTCTTGTCTGAAACATGGCTAACATTCAATACTGTCTTATTCTGCAGCCAGGGGTATTACAGCAGAATCCCACCTTAGAGGCAGAGCTATTTAAAAATAAATTATCTTGTTCTCACAACTACAAAGAAAACCCTGAAAACTACAGTTAACTCAGCAGCAGTTAACTCTTGATATTTATTTCACTATCACTTCCACTAGAAACGTGCAAGCAGCATATTAATACCACCCCACACCTATCCCTCCATACTCAGCTGTTGAGGAAGTGCTGACTGCCTCCTGACAAGCTGACTGATCCAGTGCAAACATTGTCCTCTGCTGTGCGTATTACAGAGTGGCTGATGAGGCAGCACAAAAGTAGCTGACTTTGATGGCATCCTTGGATGTGGGACCCTGAGGGTTAAGTTCAATTCTGCACATTTCAAGGGGCGCTGAGAAACAGACAAGGTTGTACAGAGCTGTGGGGTGCCAGAAAGATTAAAAAAGAGGAAACGAGTGATAAACTCTTTAAAAAGTGGGCTGCTAAGTCCTTATGAGTGAAGTGTTTTCATCTCCATACCTGTAGCAAGGAGATGCTCCCTCCACATTGAGAAACCCAAAGTATCCATGTCTGCCTCCCAGCCTGGAACGCTTCTGATGTTTGTACTCACAGCAACAGCTCAACCTGTCCACTTGCATCCCATTGAGAAAAAAGGTGAGGCTGAACGGGAAACCATGGTGCCTCTTTGAGATGAACTGAAAGGTCTCTGTAATCACACAAAGGAAAGGATTCAAAGGAAAAGGTTATGCTTTACTGTCAGCATATTGCAATTGTTTTATCTCATCTTACATCACCACCAAAGCACCCAGGCCTCTAGGTCAGGTACTTTGGTTCTCAGCTGTATTAATTAGTTCGTAAAACTCTGCCTCCTCCCCACACAACAGCCTTGTCTCTTTCCAACCCAGGAGTGCCAAGCTGGACACACCCATGACAAGTGGATCCATCATCAGTTTGGCCACTCACTGCTACAGGAGAACAGAGACCAGAGCCTCTCATCCCAAAAAAAAAATTAACTCTGCCACTTGCCTTACAGGAGTGAACAGAAAGTTTAGGATTCCTGGTGTCTGTCTGCACAGTGCAGTGCAGCAGTAAGTTAGAGCTCCTGCAGTGTAATGAACACCGTCCTCAGTGCAGCACCTCACAGAGGGCAACCAGGCTCCGGTGATCTGCAACATTAGTGGCTCTGGGCCTGCACTAATGCAGCCATACTCAGAGCAACACTGAGCAGCTGTTTCTGGAGCCATTGCAGGCTACTCTGCAAGGGCATTGTTCGGCACCCAGGCCTTAAGGGCACTGAGACTGCTACCCAGCTCCATGTGGTGGGGGAGAATGGGTTGTACTCCCTTTATGCACAAGTCATAGTGTCCTTCCAAAGTAAACTGAGCATGTATCAGCAGGGAGGAAGCCACACTGTAGTCCAGCAGGTTCCCTAATAGGTGTGAATGGGGATCAGGACAACAGGACCACACATAAAGAACACCTTCCACACAGCTGGGACACAGCTGCAACAAACTAGAAAACTAGCTGCTCCTAACCATATCTGTGGGCCCACTGAGTGCACCCATAGCCTCAGGGGACAGGCTGAAGTGCAGGGATCTCTGCACCATCTTCCCATATCCAGTGAAAATGCAAACACAAACACAGTGGGTTCTCCAAGCTGGAATGAGCGGGATGATCTGTGGAATCACTCTTCGACATAAGTGAAAATCTCCCAGAAATTTCTTCTTCCCAATTTCCCAGAACACAATTTGCCTATTACTGGTGTGATTGAATCACACACAATGGATGGGAACTGGGCTTCCACGATGTACTTTTCCTTCTAGAATAATAAGCAACATGCACTGATATATTATAGCAAGTCAGAAACAGATAGCCCCTATTTAAGCACAGTTTACCAATACAACTACTTTATTACCCTATTGCATATAACCTATACAAAATTAATCTAAGCTACAATAGCTTGTTAAATCAGTTCTCTAAATTCATTCTACCGTAATTTGCAGAAGTAATTGTAACCTCACTTTCAGTCATGAAACAGTAGATCCAGATTTAGTGGGGAGGCAGATGGTACAAAAAAACCTGGATGCATATATCTTGACTGAGCTCAGCTGAAATAATTTTGATATCACATCAACATTTTAGCAAAAAAAAAAAAATGTTGCCAGAATCAATATCATGGAATCACAGAATGGTTTAGGTTGAAAGGGACCTTTAGTCCAACTAGTCCAACCCCTCTGCAGCGAGCAGGGACATCCTCAACTAGATCAGGTTGCTCAGAGCCCCGTCCAACCTGACCTTGAATGTTTCTAGGGATGGGGCATTGACCACCTCTCTGGGCAACCTGTGCCAGTGTTTCACAACCCTCATAGTAAAAAAGTTTTTCCTTATATCCAGTCTAAATCTACCCTCCTTTAGTTTAAAACCACCACCCTTGCCCTGTCACAACAGGCCTTGCTAAAGAGGTTGCCCCCATCTTTCCTATAGTCCCCCTTTAAGTACTGGAAGGCAGCAATAAGATCTCCCGCAGCCTTCTCTTCTCCAGGCTGAACAACCCCAACTCTCTCAGCCAGTCCTTGTAGGAGAGGTGCTCCAGCCCTTGATCATTTTTGTGGTCCTCCTCTGGACCTGCTCCAACAGTTCCATGTCCTTCCTGTGCTGAGGGCTCCAGAGCTGGATGCAGCACTCTGGGTGGGGTCTCACCAGAGCAGAGCAGAGGGGCAGAATCACCTCCCTCGATCTGCTGGCCACACTGCTTTTGAAGCAGCCCAGGATATGGTTGGCCTTCTGGGCTGCAAGCACACATTTTTGGCTCATGTCCAGCTTTTTGTTCACCAGTACCCCCAAGTCCTTCTCTGCAGGGCTGCTCTCAATCTCTTCATCCCCCAGCCTGTATTGATACCGGTGGTATGAAGCCTTTGACTCTTTATCCTTACCTCCTTCCAATAGCTTGCCTTTGTAGACACAAAGGTTTTCTCCTCCACAATGCTGCTGATAGACTTTGATTTCATCTCTGTAATCAACGTCATCGTGAGATAAATGCACACTTTTCCCTAGAAAGACCATGGTAACAAATGCGTTGCTGCGTAACGAGGGCTTAGGGAATCCTCCAGAATTCTGCAGTAGGAAATACACAAAAAATGCATTCAGCTTCCAATTCTAACAAAAGATGAACACAAAGATCATGTATGTGTGGCATACACTTGAGGCTTCCAGTCTTTTAAGACAGGCCTTGAGCTGCTTAAATTGGAAGGTGTTTTGTAACATGCAGAAGGGCAGGAAAATATTTTGGACTGAAAATCCATTGCATTGAATTGCCCAAAATTGCAGGGACCAGGTTTAATGAGCCATACCGTCCCTCCCATTCCTGGGTTCCTATCATTTCCTTTACAGGAGTCAAAACTGGCTGGAGCTATAGTGTAACAGATTAAGTTTTCATACATCAAGGCATTTCATATATCCCTCTGAAGTTCTGGTACTAGATATGGTCAGAGACAGGATCAGATTGACTAAGATGGAAGGCTTTAAACAAGAGTTGCTATGTCTTTTCTGTTCAAGCACGGTTTTTTCCCCCAACTGATGAAAAACATCAAATGTTTTAGTATATAGAGAAATGGGTGGCAGTTATGTATTTTAATAGTTATAAATTTTCTTTCTTTCAAAAATTCAGTGAATCTTTGTGCAAACTAGGTATACACATCTTTCAGCATTAGGCGAATACATCAGTGAGGAAAGTAATATATCTATACATAAACTGAGAAGTAGACAGAGATAACTTACTTTTGTTGAAAGTTGCTCCAAGCCATTTGGTGCAGTGGTGGGACAAAATCGTCTGCCTCTGCGCATCCCATTTCTGACTGCACTTACGCTCTTCTCTCCTTTTTGCAGCGGGGGAGGTGGCACTGGTATCACATAATTGTGAATGACGGGGAGTTGATATGGGGATATACCGGTTACATATTCCATTGAACTCATAAGTCTTAATCCACTCCTCTCCCCCTGCATAAACATTTTAACCAGGTTAAATAGGTTACACAAAAATAGCTACCGAGCATCTTGAACTAACCGTGGTTTGACTGGTCTTTACATTAAGTAACACGCATACATCTAGAACGATTCCTTAATATGGTGTTTGCAATTTTGTTCATGAAATATTTCTGTGCTAAAACCCTTTCTTTTGATTTGCAAAGCAACAGGCAGACTGTTTGAAAACGTCACCCTCATAGACATATACAACACTGTAAACCGTATCTATGTGTAACCATGCAGAGTTCTGATCACAAGCAGACAGAATACTGCACAACCCCACAGCACTGCTGCATCCTCTCAGCTGGCAAGCAAATTCCAGAGCAGCCAGAATCTCCCAACAGTAACATCACTTGGCATCATTTATACCAGATGTGGTTCAAAACATTTCTTTCCCATTTGGAGTGGAGGTTTAGTCCTCCTTCAGGATGAAAAGCAAACAGAACTGGGGCCCTGAAAAGCAAGACGTCTCTAGACAATAAATTCTGCAAACATTGCATGCTCTGGATCTGATTTAGCTGTTTTGTCAGTAGTGAGCATTAAAGAAACCATTTAAATCACTTGTAATTTGAGTAGACGTAGGTATTGCCAGCAAATTCTTGGAGAAAGGATCACGACCATCGCAATACAGAGCAAATGCATAGCAGAAGGGAGCTAATCATACAGTGTGTGCCAGTCAGGGGTAGCAGGTCACAGTCCCATTCCAAAATCCTCCAGTTCCATGGAACTCCTAACACAAAGCTAATTACATAAGGTTTTTCTAGAACAGAAGACAAGTCCAAATCTCACCTGAAAGTAACTGAGTACATATCAAGATCATGTTTGGCTACCCCAAAAACTCTCATTCTGTGAACCCACTAGAGTGACTTAGTAGGAGGAATGGTAAAAAAAAGAAAATAGTTTTTTGCTACTTTGCACCTGTAGATGAAGACGAAAATTTGTAAGACTGAAAATTTTCTGAGTTACTGACGTTAATCGAGTGGCTGCCTCTCTACAAAAAAGAAAAACTATGTAGAGGCAGAAAATTTTGCATGCAGAGAGATTTTATACTATGAAAGAGAAGTCGCCACATTTTTCCTGGCTGTGATCAACAACTGGGCATTAGAGCAGTAAGAAAATGTCTTGAAAATTAAGGGAAGGGTACAACGGAGCGCTTATATAAAAGCTGATAACCATTTGGTAGGCATGTTGCCTGCAGTATACAGTTCTGGGAACTAGAGTACTAAAGCAGTATTATAAAGCTGTCCATAAAATTACATTATTTTCAGAATTAAATACAGCCTTACCCCACTGGCAAACTGCTGATCATTTTCAAGTGTGTGGCACCTTTGTTTAGAGCTTGAAGTCTTTGGTACAGACCCTACTGCAGTACAGCTGCGAAGCGGTTGGAGACGAAGTGGTTGTTGCACATTTCCTGGAGCTGTATTTGGTCGCCAGGAAGTCTAGGAAAAGAAAAAGCAAACAGCTACAAAATCTCAATGTAGAGTTTCCAGTGCAGAGAAGCATCATAAAGAAAAAAAAAAAAAAACCAAGTAGCACTGATCAAGATATCTGGAAGTGAAGAGTGATTCTCAGGTACCATCAAGAAACGAACTTTTATAGTCTGCTTCTGAAGAGCCAGACCCCGTTAGGCATCTCTAATTGAACATCCAAGAACCGGAGCATCCCAAATTACTCTTGGGCATAAATCTACATTCTGCTACTGTCTCTTCGCAGTGCAGCCCTGAAGGAAACATAATGAATTCATGGAATCTGTAGCAGTGTGCTGTGTTTTGGTGACTTCAGCACATGAATGCTGAAAGAATGCATGACAAAAGCATGCCTATTTTTGTTCAATACTCAGCATTTTTCTGACTTTTTTATTTAATCTTTTTTTGTATACCCTCCAGAATACGAGGTTAAAATGTTAACATCTAAAAAAACTGTTTAACTGAGTTAACTCACCATCTTAGAAAAGTCAGGCTCCTTGGATCGGTGTTGATGAGAAGGATGTCCACCATTATAATCAACTACAGGTCCAGGTGCCCTCTGTATGGGATGGAGAGGAAAAGGTCATTCAGGACCGACTGAAAGTCACTCTGCAATCTCACCAATTATCATCACTGAAATGGAGAACCAGTTAAAACTGGACATATATTTGATCTTAGACTTTAGTATCATTATATTTTAAGAGTATATTAACATGTCTTCTCTGCCTATTAACAGAGAGTAAGAGGCTTGTGAGCCAGCGCCCCAAAGCCTGGCTTTCTGGAAAGAACTTTAGTCTTACTGCACCCCTTCAACTCTGTTTTCTAAAAGAACTCCATTGCTTGCCTAACCTTGGGTGATAAGGCAGATAAAAGGAAAAGATTAAAGCACATTTATCACAAAGCAAAGCTATTTTTTTCTACGTTCTAATGTGCCATTCCTGCAAAATCAGCTTCCCAAGATTCCTCTTTAAAGATACAATACTGCAAACAGGAAATCAGCCTCAAGTGATGAAGGATGAGGCCCTAATCTGGAACAATCAGGGCAGTTAATGCTCTAGACTAAGCACAGGTGTCATAGGTATATGTGCACGCTTTCAGTTGTGTGTGCTTACGTTATAGCATACGGAGTATTCAGTGAAACTCACCAGTTGTAAGCGACCAGCTGGTTCTGCAGCCACTAAAGGACGGAGCCCATAACGATTTCTTGGACCAAGTGGTGGATGTGGGGAGCGCATAGGACTAGCACCTTCCACTGATCTTCTGGTTTGTTCCACCTAAAAGAATATAAATTTATGTCTATGAGGTATTAAATACTCTTAACAGCAATATTTGAGCTTGTTTTCTGTCTGTCCTTCATTGGATAGCTATGACGACCATTGCACCCGATGGAACACCTGGTGAAGGAAGGAAAGGAAATCAAGGGGAGAGTGAGAGATGGATGAGACAAAAGACTTGTTCTCATCTCTGATTCATTTTCCTGCAGCCCCCTCCAGCTGCAGATTGCCCCAAATTCAACTCATCTGCCTGTTTCAGTTCATCTGTCTGTTTCTGTGTACCTCCCAATTCTTGGTTTGGTTGCAGGTCCCTTTCTTTTTTTAAATTTGAGTGCATCTGCTGTTTCCTTGCTCTGACTGCTGCCCCTCCATACCTTTTCTTCTCAAAAGCTCCACACGGGGGTAACTACCCTTCCAGAAATAGACAGCTATTTCTCATCCTCCCTTGCCCAGCCATCTGTCTTTCTCCTTTCCTTTCAGAGTAGCTACTCAGCTGAATTCACTGAATATATGAGGTGACAACTAAATTACACTGCTAATTCCAGCCAGGTTCCTGTGTCCCAGTGTGGCATCACAGCAAAGATACATATCACATATCTCCAGGCATCTCCCTTACACTTCTCACTGAAGGAAGCAGTTTTGGTTTATGTCCCAAAATTATCCAAGTCCAGAATCCCTTGATAGAGTGCCTTAGTCGCTGCTTCCACTGTGGCAACTTTCTACCAGCAGCAGTTCAGTCAGTAAAAATGCCTTTGCAATTCCCATAGTGATCAGTGGTTTTCATTAAAATCTCCTCCCTTATTTACCTGGTGAATTGCTCATAAATGTATTATTTAAAATTAAAAAGATTTGACACTGTTCTTCAACTGCTCAAAGAAGCAGCTAGCTTCTCAATACATTCTTCCCAACATATGCAGGCTCCTAACACAGAAAAAAGATGTTGAGTAAATTTCAGCCAAAATGAGAACAACTTTTCCCATATGAGTCCCAGTGACTTCAGGGGAGAAGAACCATTGACTTCTGTGGGATTTCCATGACTCTAACAACTACAGGATCAAGCTCTACCTACACAACACCAAAGTGAAGACTTCTGAAACCTCTTTTCATTACTTACATGCTGGTTCTCCTAAACATCATGCGGAGAGGCCAACGACTGAAAATGTGAGCTCAGTGCTCAGCAGCAGTCAAAGCAGACAGTCTCTAGAATTACGAAGAGAACTGCAACACATATCTTAAATTATTCATCTGGTTCCCCATTTCAAAACAGAAATAGTAGAACTAGAAAAGGTTAAAAAATTGGCAACAGTAATGAGAAGCCTGGAATGTCTCATTTGTGAAAGATTCAATAGCCTGAGGGTCTTCAGCCTGGAAACTGAGAAGCTGTATGAAAAAGATGTGTAAAACCACAAATGCCTTGGAAAAGAGGGACACTAACTTCTTCCATAACAAGAACAATGGAGCACCAAACAGAATTATCAGACAGCAGATATATTAATTATTGTGCAGATGCAAGGAAGTACCATTTCATACAACTCAAAATTAAATTCCACATCCAAGAACACTGCAGAACCAAAATAATAAGTAGATTCAAAAGGAATCATGTGCATGAATGGAAGTTCCTGACTGCTGGATAGAGGAAGGAGATGTAATCTGGAGCAGGATCCTCCTCTACTTGCCTGTTTCTTGTACTTTTTTCATAAACATCAGAGACAGGATGCTTGGCTCAGTAAATCTCTGGCTTGACTCATGGCTGTTATTTAACACAGGGCAAAACTGCCACGTCCTATCAGTACTCAGCAGCACTCAAGCCTTACCTTGATTTTCTGCACACTCTCCTTCCTCACAGAATTTTCAAGTTTCCTTTTTATTTCCAGCTGATGATGACGCTATCAATGTAAGAGAAAAAGAAATCTCATTAATGGACATTATGAGATGTCAGTGAATGTAAGAACACTTGCTTCTGTTCTGTTTACCACTTGCCTGCTCCCTGGTCATTACCCTCATTGAGCCTTACTATGAAACTACTATTGATTCAATCCATTTGCATTACACCTGTGTGTATTAGCATTGGCAAGGGAACAACTGAGCATTTGTGAAGTTGTACGGACCAACTCCATTCTTGATATGTAATAGAATGTGCCCAAATTTTGTACTCAGGTAAGATACATAAGCATGTTCAAACTATTGTGTTTTGATTAGAATTTTTTTAAGCAAACTAGCCCTGTGAATATCATCCCATAATCTGATGACTGCCAAAGTGCAGTAAGTGAGCCAGGACAGCATATGTTCTAACGACAGCATGGTTTAACAACTAGAGGCCAGTGGAGGTTTCATGTGGAGGACATCAAGCACAAAGATTGTGCTTGTTTCCAGCAGGAGACAGCCTTCCAGGGGAGCATGAGGGCACAGCTACGGAAAACAGTCCAGTACAAGTTAACAGCCACTGGCTGTCAGTAGGGTGGTATCTGAAAAGGCTTACACATCACTAATAAATGCATACCTCCATGTCAAGGACCTTATGAAATATGGCCTGAGCCAGGCACTCCTGTACATATCTTTGGTGATCCCTCCTCATAGCATTTAGCCGGTACTCCTTCTCAGGTATTATTCTTCCACTCCTTGATATCTGCCATAAACAAACATAATGTAACTAAAAAGGTGAAGACAGGATAAAGTATGTTTTTAAACAGAGTGCAATTTCCCAGAAAGACTACTTTCTCTTCCTGGTTAGCTACCACCTCTGCTTCTGCCATGGTGCTGGAACTCACCTTCCCAGCACAGAATTGTAGTTTCTTTGACCCCATCAGCCAAATGAAGAGAGCAGGAGAGCAGCAGTCACATTTTCCAACAGTTGAGGGCCCAGCCTAACTCTTCATGGGCCATTGCCCAAGTCAGTGGAGGGGAATTAAATACTTGGCTCCCTACTGTGTAAGTGTTGCATCTGCCTGTGCTAAACAGAGTCACACCTAGGAATGCATAAGTATTTTTAAAAATATTCAGCGCATTCACCTTTACCAAATCCTTCAGTTTTCCATTAAACACTTTTGAAAAATAACAGTGAAGCTATTTAAACAGCTAGTAGATTCAAAGATTCTTAGATTTCACAGTTTAAAAAACCTAAGAGAATCAATATGCTTCTGATATTTGCAAACTGAAAGATTTTAAAGAGGCAAACTCCAGTGAGCAAAAAGAAATATGGAGCAAAAACATAAAAACATTCTGAAATTATCAAAACCTCTCCATGAAATATCTGCTTCTGCCTGGATGAGAAATACATGCAGATTGACAAACATTCTCACATCACTGTAATTGTGCAGTAATACAGTGCCATATGTAACAACTTACTGAAACTGCATTACTGAGGAGAAGCTCAGGGCTAAGCCAAGGCTCTCCAATATTTACATACATTATCAATCCATGTCAGCCACTGTTCCCAGTTTCACGCAGATAAGCATTATGACTGTTGCACTACAGAAGGTGCAGTGGAGGCTTGATATTCTATGGAGTGTGGCCTCCATATTGACTGTTAGCACATCACTTCTAGTGTGGAATCATCATCCACCAGCAGCCCCCATGCTAGCATCTTCATAGCCCCAGGTGGCCCCTGGACCTTGATGTCCTGAAACATGCTCAACGCCAGCTATACCGTTTCCTCAGCTGTCACTAGCATCTTCAAAACCACTTAGCACATGGAGCTAAGCTCCAAGCTCAGTTTTACTTGTCTTTCTGTCATTCTGATTTCAGTACCACAGCCTTACGCACCACAGCCCTGTGTCCTTGAGATATCTAGCTGACCAACGGCAGATAATAATGCAGTGGGAAATGCTTGAATTAAACAAACCCGCCCTCAGTCTCAGTGTGATCGTGTGGCTTTGATCTGGCTCAGCATAATTTCATGTTTGGCTAGCTGGTCGAATTCTTACCAATGACAACACATACCTCTAACAAATAACCAACAGAACCATCAGTGGTTTGACTTGTGCAATATTAAAAAAAAACAAAGAATGCTTTTCTTTTTTCTCAGAAAAGGAAACTTTTCAATCTTACCAGTCCTGATCTCTGAAGATGTCGTCTTATTCTGGTATTGCTGAAATATCCAACCAGGTGTTTGTCTGTAAGGCTATTGTAGGTTGCAAGAAATCTGAAATAAAATCAGTACAAATGCATATAATCCCCTTGAAAGCCAAATTATTACAGCTTAAGTTATAAAGACTCACCCAATAGTTTGCTGCACAAAATGCTGTCTTAATGAATCACACCCAGCATTTTATCAGATAAATGCCCATTAAATTATGTAAAAGCAAGATCTTATTGCCTCTGGAAGATTCATATCAGAAACAAGTGACTTTGGCATATGATAGAGCAGCTCAGCATCGAACAGTGTACCGCTGCCGAGGCACAGGGTCCAACAGAGCCCAGTCCTGAAAGTCTCCTCCAAGACCAACCCCCGCAACTGCCTCCTCAGATAATAAACTGACTTTCAGCAGGTCGGTATCATGCCATACAACATTTGGAGCTGGATTCCCTCGCCACCCTGCCATGAGCCCCATTGGAAGTGCATGATGATACGGTACATCACTGGGGAGAGAGACATCCCAGAACTCCTGCACCACTGCATGCCTGCCACTGCCCCACCATGCACCCCGTGCTCCCCTTCCTTCTGCCGCCTCCTAACTGGTGATACATACGGCAGTGACGGAGTTTCTGTCAGCTTTTGCAAAGACCTGTAAGAATAACTTGGGTTGGGAGTGACCTCCAGAGGCCACCTAGTCCAACCTCCGTCTCCAGGCATATCACTTATTGGACTTTATCTATACAAAGGAATTTTCCTGTGGTCTTCATTGCCAGCTCTCAGCCATTATCATCTGGTATCTAACCAAAAAAATTGCCTTCTTCAGTCTACTTAGGTTAGCAGAAACTGCTAGCACCAAAACATATTTTTAAGACAGGATACTGTTTCCATAGTATTTTCACTGGCTTGGAAGTTAGCCTACACGTTATTAACCTGGGTGCAAATCTTTGCTCTTATGAAGACTACTTATTTGTCTTTTCAGCCAAAGCTTCCTTTGGTATCCACATTTTCAAGCTTTTTTTTTTTATGGCAATTTCCTCTTCTTTACTGTTCCCACCATCAGAGGGACTGCATATCAAATCCATTGCTTGGAACACCTACACAGAAAACTGAGCAGCTTCAATTTCAGGTGTCAAAAAAATATGCTTAAGTCTTCCCTCCTGTTTTGAAACATTTGGGATTCAGCTATGTGTCTGTTAAAATGTTGCCTGGCCAACCACTAATTTCTTCATGAACAAAAAAGTCTGTTTCAAGAAATTTCTCCATTTGGCCTTTATACAAACAGAACTCACAAACCACTCAGGAAAACTAATCCATGACAGCAAGATTAGGACCTGTCCTGTCTATTTCAGGGACCATTTATTCCAACACTCTAGAATATTATTTACATAAACAGCCAAGAATGCTTATCCCACAAACACATTCATAAATTCAATTGCACAAAACTTGTACAGGCCAAGATTCATAACTTTTGTGTTATTTACAGGCTAGAAAGCATATGCTACTGCAGTATGGTTTTGCTGGCTGACACCATATGGCAGCAGTTTGCCTGAACTGCAACTTGCATTGATGAGAATACTTCTCTTTTTCCCCACTCTAAATACAACTACTACATTTTACCAAACATCATCAGATCTACTCTACGTGACCGATTTGCTCAAGCTAAACAAAAAATAAACGAACTCTGCAGGAAACCAAAGAGTTTTCACAAAAGGCCAGCAAGCACACTCATCTGTCTGCATGAATCCTGACATACTCTTGCTCTGGCACTCAGCAAGCTGCCACCTTTTCACCCCCTCGGTCTTTCTGTGGAGAGTATGCTTTGTGCTGGAAGGACAGGAACGAGCCATCATCCAAACTAGGGCATCAGAAGACAGATGAGTGGTGAGACACAGTGCTTCTCTCTCGCGAACCCAGCCCCTCCTGGGTTAGCAAGCACAGACACTGGACAACTCACTGCTCTGTTCAGTACCAGCCTGTGTAGTCAAAGCTAAAGACCCAGATCTCTTTCACCACACTGCGCTCTCAAGAGACCAACCAGCTGGTACTGGGATGGCTCTCTAGACTGCTGCTCAGTCTAAAAGACTCCATGTAACATAATATGTTCAGCCTGACCTTTGGCCTTTCTAGGCAGGATATGCTTCAATTACACAAGAGATTGATGTCTTTTGTTTCCTTTGGCTTTAAATTTAAATGCCACTGTACCTCTATTACATACCTTTCAATGGGATAATTGAAGAGAAATTTCTATTGCTAGGCTGAGTTACCACCACAAAAGTATACTCAAGGAAAGAAAGAAATAACAGTTAAAAAAAAAAAAGAAATCCAAAACACCCAAAGAGATCATGGATTTACAGAAATTTCATCTGGGGTTTCACAATAATCTCACAGGTAGCCTACCAACAATAAATTAAACTTTAAACAAACAATTTAGCTTACCCTGTTATGCATGTTGATTAAACACTGGTACTATAGCAACTGTTCCACATTACTTTTTAAATCCACTGTTTGCATTTGAATTTGAAACCACCAGATTACATCAGTTGTGCTAAGTATTGACTTATGGCATCACCTGGCAATTGCATACGGAGGCAGAGGAGAAACTCAATCCAATTCCTTTTCATTTGCTTCCTTCCATCTAATATTTCATGGACCATATAACTAGTTAAAATGCAACTCCCATCCGAGCACAGTGATGCAGCAACTTCAGTTTCAAAGAAGTCTCTGTACACATATTTTCTCATTTAGATTACTAACAGGCTGGTCCTCAGAAATGCTGAATTAAATTCAAAGTTCAAAAGAGTATTGGAGGAAATAAGGAAATGTTTTGGGCCTGAACCAAAACGCATTAAACCATTGAGAAGAATGCAAGTGGATCCACTGGGCTTTGGCAGAGCCACACTGCCAAGAGAAGCCTGAGCTCTCTGCCCAGGTGAATGCCTCTGTTGTTAAGAGAACCAGCACAGGCAGACCCACACAAAATACCCCAGGCACTGACTCAAACGCAGATGTAAATCACATGCAGTAAGCTGGGGCTGGCCCTGCAAGCCTGTGCTCACCTGGAACTTGTGTCATTTTCTTCTGCTGATTTCAGCTGACCGGTTCACCCTCCTCCATAGACTTTAGGCAAGTTTAGTTGGGAGTGGGCCATATTGGCACTATGCTTGGCCTTGGCCCAAATCCCTCTGGAGTATCCCATTGCCACCAAAGGATCAGACCCATTCAGTACTACAGTGGATGGGGTACAGCCATACTTTCCAGTTTAAGGGCAGCCAGGGTGAGACCTTATCCGCTGAATGGAATCTGTATTGTGCACTCAAAACCACACAACTTATTGTCAAGCCTAAGCTTCACTTGAGACTTGTGCTCCCTCGTGCCAAGAGATGACTATGGCACAGATGTGTGCAGTGTTGGGAAAAGGGCACCGGCAGCACCCTCTCATGTTCCCCCCATCCAGCAGCCCAAACACTATTTCCTTTCAATCTTTGCTGATTCGCAGATCATGCCTGGAGATAAAATTCAGAACACTGCTTACAAATGGCAAGAGTGAAACAGACAGGAAGATGATTCCAAAAGATGCAGTCACAGAACTGTTGCAACACAGACTTGGGTTCATTGTTCGCTTCACAGAATAATGCAACCTCTAAGTTCTGGGGCATCTCCCCGGTAGCATGTTTTCTGAGAAACATCATGAATCACCTCATTTGAGGACTGTCAGAAACAAGCTCTTCAGCAAAGCAGACCATTGGTCTCATTCATTCCTCTGCTCCTGCACACATTATCAACAAAAGGATAATACAAGTTAATGTCTGAGAAGTTTTCTTCCAGAGGTCTAAATATTTAAGAGCTACATACAAATGTCACCTCTAAATCCCCTACAACAGATAGAAGTGCAGAACTGAAAAAAATACGTGTTAGAAAAACATACCACAAAGGAAAAGCATCAGTCTTAAAACAGTAATATATGAAGTGTTTGTTACAGTCATATCACAGTAAGTCCAAAACGTCCATTTTTCTGGATATTTCTGGGTGTCCTTTTTCTCTGCCTGTTTATTCTTCTTTCTACAAATTCTACCTTCTTATTAGAATTGCAGACAATTTTCCTGGCACAGAAGCTAGACAGACTGATCTGTACTTTCTGGGATTAGTTTTGAAGCTCTAATCAAAAGTAATATCACATTTTTTCTTTGGTATCTCAGCCAGTGGCTACATATCACTGTTAGAACAGTAATTCCATACTCAAGATTATTTAGAATGCTTGGATGTAGAGTTTTTTCCTGTTGTGGTTTTTTTAAAAATTAATTCACTCAAAATCCTCCTTCACTTGCACCTAATTTTGAGCCGAGCTCCCCAGATTGATGCCCAATCAAGACTGATTCAAGTGAAGCAACCTCCTCAAGTTCTTGAACAGTGATGATCCAGACATAGGACTTTACTACAGACTCAATGGGAAACAGCAGCATCCTATTTTAACAACAACTTTTCAATGGACATCTGCTTTTTTTAATAAGTGGTTTTTATCTTGCTTACTATCAGAGACAAGAATACACTTTACATTATACGAGAAATTACATTTTTCAAATTTCTAAAAGCAAAAAGTCGACTGTCAAAAATCTCTCTGCTTTTCACCTGACTAGAATTATAAAGTGAGGGACCATATACAATACAAAAAAGGAAAATTCCCCAATTTACCGTTTAATAACTAGCCAGTTCTACTGAAACAGAGCAAACTTCTGGAGCTCAGTTAACATGGATCTGCCAAGGCAGGGAAGAGGTGCCAAGGAGCTCTCCCATCACCTGAAGCCAGCCATAATTCTCATCCGTTAAGTCATCTGAACACAAAGAGTTTCTGGACCACCAGAAGGGTAAGAAACAAAGCCACGTAACTTCCTTCCCCAGGACACACCATCTGTCAAAGACCATCACGTGTGGAGTACATGATCTCTATGGATCCCCTGGAGAAACTCCACACCTGAAAGAAGCACCCTGACTCATGGACCAGCCATGGGACCTGGGAGGCAGATGCATCCCATTCCCAGGTCTGGCTGTGCCTCGCCAGGGCAGCTTGGCCTTCCGTCACTGAGACAGGCAGCAGTCCGGGTGCTTACCACCCACGCTTCAGTATCATTCACACTCCTGGGTTAACACCTTAACTGCCCATTCATAAAAAGCCAACTCTTCCTTTTTTCCCCATTAACAAAAGTAGTAAATTAATAAAGGCAAGTACAAATACCCAAATTAATGGGCAGAACGGAGCCACAGAAACCAAAAGAGCCACGATTTATTTTGCTTTAAAAAAATGTATTGAGGGCCAAAGTAAAACACACATCAGTCCAAAACACCCAGGAAGAATTACATTTGCAGCTGCGGGGAGTCCAGCTGTACAGAAGACAGAGTAGACAAAACACACTAAAGCTGATGACTGGGATTTTAGTAAATTAAGGAACTGTCCACTTGGAACTCTGTATTCTACAGGATTTTCATTGCATAGTCATTGCCACTATTTTTTAACAGTATCTGGTTTTTATCAGCTTGCAGTGCACAATGAACTGTATGCAGAGCCAGTGCCATGCATCACAATGATTTTTAAGACCATTCTTACTCGTTTGAAATTACATCAGGACAAAGTCACAGTAGGTGTCCTAAAATAGTTTCGTAAAGCAAATCTTGAGGGTTAATAATTTACACTGCAATTAAATCAGTTACTGCTCACCAAAGAAATAATCTAAAAGAGCACCAAAGCTTTAGTTATTGATTGGTAGAGTCACAGGGAATTATAGCTCCCAGGTTGTACATTACAGCCAGAGTTTAGTGCCGCTCCAGTCAAACAAACAGTCCTGCCCCTAATGGAGACCATTCCTCACTCTAACAAGCGACTGGATCTTGCACTGTTTCTGCTGGGGACATAAACAAGAAAGGCTTGTCTAGCTTTCAGACAGAACAAATCTAACCACAGGCCGTCAACCCCAAAGAGCACGTTCAACATCCTCAAGGCACGGGCACCTGCCCAGCATGTTCCCTTTGGCAGGAAAAGACTACTTTTAGGAGACTTTCCAGATACCCAGCCACTGTCTGCCATTCCTTCGCTAAGGAAACTCTTCAGCCACCATGAAAATATCCCACTTCCAATAATAATGCTGTCAGTGTCTCCAGAGAGGTAAGTAGATGGTGGCAAAGTGGTTTTCTGCAGAACTGGAACCTTAATCCTGAAGGTTAAGGACTTTGTGAATCCTAGCTGGGAATGGCCTAACTGGCACACGTGGCCATAGAAATCCAAAGATGGTACAATTCCATCACCGAGAATGGGATTTTTCCATCTACCCACCAGTACAGGCATTCAGAAGATAACTGCTGCCCTTATGATGCTATTCATCATAAACACTTGTTTTGTTTGATGACTCCAAGCTTAAGCCAAGTGAATATGGCCAGTGACTACACTGTGCTTGGGTTCCTCTCTCTGAGAAAGAGGGCCATCTATTCAGGAGGTGATAAGCCAGGAAAACAAACTCCAGTCTCCACAAAAGGAGGCTCTTGCTTTGTCATGAGGCAGGGCTGTAACACTTGTGGACTGACTCTTCCAACTACAGGCCTCAGACCATGGCCCTCCTCCAACAACAGGAAGCGGCTGCCGTACAGCTGGGTCACTGGCTGACCCTCGGCTGCACCACCTCTGGACTTCACCTCGAGACACAGCTCTGGCTTCTATGTTTACTAATTTCAACTACTACTGCTGTGCATGCGAAACCATGCTGGAACGCGACTGCTGAACGAAAACTCACTGAAGTCAGCAGATTACTTGAAATTTGGATCAGGCTTTGGATTCTAACAATAATTAATTGGTTTATTCCAAGCCCACAAAACCCTTAAGCACATGTAGTCTTACTCAGGTGGTAACCAAGGAAGGGAGAGGCCACGGTCTTTCCAAATCACACTGAATCTCCGCTTAACTATTTGCAGGACCCCTTTAGCCCTGCCATCTGACCTCAATGAGACCACTAGTCATCTTGCTCCATGGATGCACAGGTCACACCCACCTGTGTTTTTGTTTCAAAAGCTCTATGATGTTCTATTTACTCTTCATCTAACCTGAACTATTTAACCGCCAAACCACTGAGGATTCTTTGCCCATATACTCAGTGAGAATTATTCTATTTTATGAATGCTTTGCCCCAGGTGATGATCACCCAGCTCAAAGGCATCCATAGATCTAACGAGCAGACAGAAATGAGCTTGCTCTGCCTGTAGCCCAAAGATAGCCATGATGCTCTGGAAGGCAGACAGTGGCTCACCCAACACTGCCTGAACGCAGTACAGGACCCTTACAAAGTTCAGCAAGGACAGATGAAAGTCCTGCACCCAGGAAGGAATAACCCCATGCAACAGCACGGGCTGGAGGCAGCTGGGCTGGGGAGCAGCCCTGCTGAAAAGGACTGGCTGGTCCTGGGAGACACAAGCTGAACGTGAGCCAGCTGTGTGCCCAAGCAGTGAGGACAGCCAGCAGCACCCTGAGATGAATTAAGAGGAGCAGTAGGAGGAAAGTGATTGTTCCCTTTCCTTGGCACTCGTTAGACCCTATATGCACTGCTGTGTCCATCCCATTCAAGGAAGTCATAGATGCACTGGAGCGAGGTCAGGGGAAGCCACTGGGATGGTGGAGCTGAAGCATGTGCCCCAGGAGGAAAGGCTGAAGGAGCCAGCACAGTCTGAGCATGGGCAGCTGGGGGTCCCACAGCAGCCTGCCAAGGCCTTCAAGGTGCAGAGAAGATGGCACCAGAGGAGGGACAACAGATACTTGTTGAAAGAATAGGGGCTGAGGTGGGTCTAATGAAAATGATTTTCCTCATGAGGGGGGCCAGGCAGTGGAAGGAGCAACCAGGAGGGTGTGCTGTTCCTGCCCTCGGACGTTTTCAGGATCAGTCTGCATAAAGTAACCTGGTCTGATCTCATAGCTCACCCTGTGAGCAGGCGACTGGACTAGAGACCTCTTGCAGTCTTTTCCAGAGTTAGTTATTTTGTGATCCAACCTCTCACTTAGCTGCTGTACTAGGCTAGCACTTTTTGATGGTTTCCAGAAGGGAAATGGGTTACATCCAGTCTGTGAGGAGCAGGGGCAAACCCCACTTGTGTTGGCCTCTCCCCATCCACTTCAGCAAGCTCTGTAGGTCACAGCTCTGTAATTGTCAGTTTTCCATGTTAGATGCAGATTGGAGGTATTCCTTGAAATATCTGTGAAGTGAATGCAATCATCCATGACATAATTGTTTCCCAAAACCTGAATTAATAAATGCCATCCAGAGTCCAAAAGTGCCTTACGTGGTAACTACAATGAAACAATTTTCCAAGAATAAGGTTTTAAGTACTTTGTTTGGAGTTCTATGTATTTCTTCATAAAAGAGATTTTTCATGTACAACACTTTTTCACAGGCTCTTAAATAATCAAATCATGCTACAGGTTCCAATCTTGAACACAACTAGACAGCCAAAAGACTCCTGTTCTGCTACTGACTGGTTGTATGACCATGAGCAAGTTTTGTCATTGTTTCTTTACTCAGAGCATCGCCCACTAAAACAGGATGTGTCCAGTTTTGGCATGGAGATCTGCAGAGGTCCTCAGTTCCTCGGTATTTGTAATTCACATCATCTTGGGGAAGTTTGGATACTCTGAAACTCACAACCTGTCGATCCGAAGTCGGACAACAACCAAGGGAAATGCCTGACGTCGGTGGCCCCGTTCCCTGTGACTCCATCCACCCGTTCACAGATTAAGGAAATTACCTTGGCGGAGGACTCTGAGTTCCGGAGAGGACCTGGGTTAAAAAGCGCTCACCTCCGCACAGGCTGACAGCAACCTCCCAGGCGCCCAAGCTGCAAAGGCCAGAGCAGCCTGACTCCACACAAGCGGAATATCCAAAACCACCGTTTTGCCCCTGCTGGAGTCCAAGAAGACACCTGCCTGTCTTTCAGGTTGTTTGAGGCACTTAATGCTCATGTCATCGTTCACACAGAATTCAAAAGGCAAATGCTGGTTACAAAGGAGCCGCAGCCGCCAGCTGACGTGACTCCAGGCGGGCTCGGGGGCTGCCCGCGGTGCGGCACCACCCCCTGGCACGGCGGGGTGAGCCCCTCCGCGCCGCGGCCCAGCGCCCCCCACGCCGCCCCCGCCCCAGCCTGCGGAAAGCTCGGGGGGCGGCGGCGGCGGCGGGGGCGACGCCGCGGGGAAGGGACCGGCCCCGGGAGCCCCGCGGGCCCCCGCCGCCCCCCGGCCCCGCGCCCGCCGCCCCACTCACCCCGGCTGCGGGCCGCTCATGGCGCCGGCGGGCCGGGCGGCCGCGCTGAGGGGCTGCCAAGGGGGACTCGGCGCTGCCAAGGGGGACTCGGCGCTGCCGGCCGCGTCCCCGGGCGTCGCTAGGACACGGCGGGGAGGCCGCGGGGCGGGCGGGGCTCCCCGCCGCCAATGGCCGGGTTCCGCGGCCGCCCGGGGGCGAGCCGGCCCCCGCCCGGCGCTCCCCGGCGCCCCGGCGGCACCGGCACCCCGAGCCGCTCCGCCACCGACCGGCGGCACCTGCCGTCAGCTGCCGCCGGGAGCGGAGGCGCACAGGCCCCCCGGCCGCAGGAGGACGCCGGCGGTGGCGGTCACCCTCGCCGCAGCTCTCCCGCGCCGGGCCCCGCTGCAGCCCCGCCGCCACACAGCTGCAGCCCGCGGGCTGGCACGGCCGAGCTCTGGGCCGGCAGAGGAGGCCGCAAGATATCTTTTGCCCTGCAGCAACTCCAAGCTTCCAGAGAAGGGGGAGGGAAGGGGAGGAAAAGGAAAAGGAAAAGGAAAGGATGGAGAAGGCATTTTGATACAACACAGACCCATGAACTTCCTTTGATACACCAACCCGTGCACTTCACAATACAGAAGTAATAGGATGCACAATCGTTTCAAACATCCATCCCGATTTAAATTTCTTCAGTACAAATAGCAGCAAAGCTCCAAAGTGTGTATTTCAGTGATCTCCAGATTTACTCAAATAAAGGAGATATAATCACCCTCCCTCCTATTTTTCCCTTCTTCCTTCACTTGTGAGTTCAAGCTGAAGCACAAACACACAGATAATGCCTTCAGCGGCCACAGTACAACCGAACTGAGCATAGATCCTCAAGGTGACTAAGAGCAGGGACAGCCTTCCCTCTCTCGTGCACTTGCTCCAAAACGTTACAGGGCTTTCACTGTCCTCAGGTCTTCTGTGGCACAATCTACCTGCATTAAATACTGAACTGTCTTTTGTAAAGGAAGCAACTATCAAGAACATCAATATCCTTTTGATTTTTAATCTTCCCAACCCTATAACTAAAGTCTCATTAGTTTATGGTATCACGCTATAGCACACAAAGTCAGGAACACACACAGGGGCCCCCATGATTACAATGGAGAGGGGATACTTTTAGTGCCTAGAAAGCGTAGACAGCATTTATTTTTGGCACAACGAGATTAATAAATAGCAGCTGCTTTTCAGAGCAATTCCACTCTTTTCTGTTTCAGAAACATGTATAGCCACAGTCTCCAGGCTGTGGCATTTCTACACAGCTGCACACTTTGAACCCCCAACCTTGCCTGCGTATGCAAAGGCCAGCAGAGAAGTGAGAGCCTGTGCAACCTTTCCCACCACTCACAGCAGCACCAAGCAGACTACCACTGGCAACCACTGCTTCGAAACCCCATCTGGTTAAATCAGGACAAGTTACTCAAAAATAAACAACCTGACAGAATTATTCTGCCTAATTCAATTGTCTGTGATCCTAATCCTCCTCCTCCATCCTTTTCTGCTCTGCCAAGGGGATGGCATGTCCTAAAAGGAGAACCAAGGACTCTCTAGGTTGACAGATTCTCTGGATGGGTGGCTTGCACAGATCAGATACACCTGAAAGTTTAACCAGAAATGTGACCAAGAACAGCTCTAAGAAATTCAGCTGCAGCAGCTGAGGAGGTTACCTAGCCAAGATGATTTTCCCTCCGCTGGACATTAGTGTCTCCCTAACAGAGGCCACAGCCTGGAACACCCATGAACATCTCAACCATTCCCCCTTGCAGATCACAGTGAAGGTGGATTTGCACTAATACACAAGGCTCAGACTACTGTAACTGAGTCATGGGCAAACCAATGCCCCCCACCTTCAGCATGACAGTGGTGACAAGACCTTACACTGCTACAGCGACACCCTCCAGCCAGAGCCCAACCTTATTTCTGCAACAATACCAACAATACAACCCAGATCTCTCAAATACATATCCCCTGCCCGCTGCCTGAAAGCACCCACTTCCTGCCACTTCGTGTTCAGCGCTACGTCATTATTTATATTCACACTACATTTTGCATATTTACATATTTACATATTTAAAAAAACACCTTCCATTTGTATGATACATCAAAAATGGACAAAATAATTAAGTATTTTATTACATTTCTTCACAAAGCAGTCTAAGTTAGGCTGTCTTATTCTGCTAGGTTAACTTTGTAGGGAGAAGCCTGCAATGTAATAAAAATAGAACTACTCTGACACCTTCTGGTGAGAAACCCTGTAACAAATACTACCCTTGTTAACAGCAGCAATGCTGCACAGACAAGAAAACTGCTCTGAATTTCATCTCTAAGCATTAGCTACAATGCAGAGGCAGCACTAAGCAAGAAAGGAGTCACTGTAAATCATAAGCCTCCCATTCATATAACACCCTCTGACCAAAGGCCAGATTAAAAAGAATTAAATATTTTTAAACAGACAATGTATAAAGAAAATGCACATTTTTATGTTCACATCATCTCCATAATCATATCCATCGTAACTGTTACTCTTAACCTGCTATCTAGTACTTCAATATTAAGAGATGTTTTACTTTTTCTTACAGCGCTGTCAAGTGGAATCGCAGAATCCCTACATGACATCACTGCCTCAGACTGCATTCTGCCTGAATGAATAGGAATAAGCAGCATCTTTTACCTGAATAATCAGCTAAAAAACTACCTACCCACATCACTTACACTAGGCTAATCACTCTTAAAACTTCAAATTCAGGGTTTTTATTGAACATATATAAAATTATACAGGTTCCTTTTCCGGGTTAAGTACAGGTGGCCTGTCTGCCTAGGTAACGACCAGTGATTAATGTCTTTGGCAGGATAGATGACACGTCATCATTCCGATCCCGCTATCGTCCCTACATACTGTTGCCCTCTTGCCTAAACTTTTCTCACCCTTGGCACTCTCCAGAGGGGTCTGGTTCCCACCTTAGATAGATAAGAAGAATCAGTTTATTTACAAATCACTAAATAACACATTTACAATTCATTAATTCAATACCAAAATCTTACAACAGTTTGTGCTTGACTAACGAACACATGCCCAATGTCCACCAAAGAAAACAACTTCCAATTTGATAAATGACAAGTGACCTTTTCCTGCTGGGAACTGGAGAGTCTTTCAATAACTTGTAATTGCCTGATAGCGTCTTCCATCTGCTCCTAAAGGAAATCCCATAAATTTAGTAATATTAGCATCTGTCAGTTCTTGAATTTGATGTTTTAGGTGTTGATATTTCTTAATATTTTCTACCACTGCACCCGCCAAAGATGTCGATTTACTCTCATACCTACCTGCAATATCAACTACCAAGGCCTGATCTCCTTTAACAAATATCAGGTCTGGCCTATATAATTAATTTTGTTAATCTTTCAGCAGCAGCTCTTGAAATACTACCCATTCCTCCTTTTTGGCCTCCTCTGCCAACAATTCACATAGGTGATTGTGCCTTTTGATCCTGGCCTCTTGTACCACTGGGCAGTATCCAGTAATATGCACACAAGTCTTGTTCTCCGCCTGACAATGTTGGCAGGCATTCGACTCTCTTGTCTGCCCCTTTCTAAAAATTCTCTTGTGGGGTGTAGACATTGGCTCTTAGCTGTAATGCCATGATAAGCTTTCTGTGGGGAATTGCCCTATAGAATTCTAACCAGTTGTTACTGATCTTATCCTTCTCAAAGTTGGAAATTCCATGGGCCTGGGAAACCAACTTGGTCCAATTCACATATTCCTGTTTTCACCAGTTACAGGGTCTCGGAAAGATGACTTTTGGAGCAGGTATCTCCCATTCCAAGGCTGGTTCCTCTCCGCCAGCAACCACTTGTGGGTTCCAAACAGAATTTTTTCCTTGACTTCTCTTGCTGCAATCCACAATCTTTCAAATTCTTTCTCAACATCCTCTGCAGAACAACTGCTCTTACCATTTTATCCAAAGACTGTGCAATTCTGTGTAGTCTTCAAGCCTGTACACCGGGAATTCAACCCGAGTGCCTGGTAATACCTAAACCTCCATCCCAGGAGCTGGAATACAGGATGGCAACACAAGTGCTTCCTGGAAGATGTAGCCATTCCTTGATGGCCACTCGAATTGCCAAGTTGAGGGTCTCTAGGTACACATCTGCTTGATCTGCCAGGCAGATCAATTGCAGAATAGCATATCCTTTCAACCTTCTGAAATGGCTTTAATACAGCCTTCCCAATCTGAAATGCAGCTCCCTACTCCTATGGAAAGTGCAACATACAAGGAAAACAGCTTCTATCCATTGGGGCATCTGCACAGCCTCAAGGTATGAAGTATCCTACTACACCTGGGAGGGACTAGAAGGCAGGGTACCAAGTTAATGGGTCACTATAGCTGAGTCTGCCTACTCGTTCTCTTCCCTGGCAGCTATTTTCAAAAGCACTTATTGAAATAATAGTTTGAAATCATTAACTCCAAAACCACTCAATCTTCTTCCCTGGCAAAACAATCCATTTGATGCAATGGTTTTAAGGTTTAGAAGAACGTGGTTCAGCCTCAGCTGGCAACTGAACACCACGCAGCCGCTCGCTCACTCCCCCCGCACCCCTGTGGGATGGGGAAGAGAATCGGACGAGCAAAAGAACTTGTGGGTTGAGATAAGCACAGTTTAATGATTACAATAGTATGATAATAATAGTACCAATGATTATGATAATAAGGACAATAATGTTAATATAATAAAATGGAAAAGGAAGGGAAAGGGAAAAAAGGGAAAAAAAACCCCAAAAAACAAGGAAACACAAAGGATACAACCGCTCACCACCCGCCAACTGATGCTGCCCGTCCCCAAGCCGCGATTGCCTCCTCCTCCCCCGGCCAGCGCCTCCCAGTTAACATACTGGGCATGACGTTACATGATATGGAATATCCCTTTGGTCAGTTTGAATCTGCTCTCTTAGCTGTGCCCCCTCCCCTCCCAGCTTCTTGTGCATCCAGCAGAGCATGGGAAGCTAGAAATGTCCTTGACTAGTACAAGCGCTACCCAGCAACAGCCCAAACATCTGTGTGTTATCTCAACAGGTTTTTTTTCCATGATAATTTCAAAGCACAGCACTATGCCAGCTAGAGTGAAGAAAATTAACTCTATCCCAGCTAAAACCATGACAGAAACAATTAAATGACTCAGTATAATAGCAAAACAACCTCACATTTACCTTTGCAGAGAAGAAACAGTACTCTGAAAGATCTGTGAGAGAGTTGGGGTTGTTCAGCTTGGAGAAGAGAAGCCTCCAGGCAGACCTCATTGCGGCCTTTCAATATATAAAGGGGGTTTGTAAGAAAGACAGACTTTTTTTTACCAAGGCCTGTATTGACAGGAAAGGGGCGATGGTTTTAAACTTGAAGAGGGTACATTTAGGTTGGACCTAAGGCACAAATTTTTACAATGAGGGTGGTGAGATGCTGCAAGGGGTTTCCCAGGGAAGCTGTGGATGCCCCATCACTGGAAGTGTTCAAGGTCAGGCTGGATGTGGCTTTGAGCAAACTTATCTAGTGAAAGATGTCCCTGCCCATGGCAGAGGTGTTGGACTAGATGATCTTTACAGGCCCTTCCAACCCAAACCATTCTATGATTCCATGATACATCAACTATTATTATCCAAATCAACTACAATAACACAAAAATACATCTTTTTGCTAAAGATCTAAAGAAATTTATCTCTTGATTTCCATCCACTTACCATAAATCATCCACTTTCCATTAACAAGGTGCCAAGATATTTTCATCCCTTTAGCGGTGATAGCACAAGGGATGTGGCTCTTGGAGAAGACCACATGAAGCCCAGGACCCACTTCCAAGTCTATTGAGACGGCACTTGGAGAGTGGGAGGAAGTAAAGCTGTATTATCTCATTTCCAAGCAAGTATTTAGCATCTCTTTGCACAGTTATGCACAAGAGAAAAATCAAGCAAGACGACTGGATTTTAAACAAGCTGGCACTGCATTAGTTCTAATGATCTAACTATTCTTGGTCTCCTCCAAGGCGAAGTCACTTTGCAAGAAGGAGGATCTTACAGCAGACAGATGCTATCACCTGCAACATTTTCTGTGTATATAAGTCACAATGTTCTACCACTTTTTTAGTATTCCTAGTATTTGTATGCTAACATGTCTACAAGCTTGGAAAATATTTCAATTTCAACCACTCTAATTAAAAAAAAAAAAAACAAACACCAAAGCCAAAACAACCACCCAGACAAAACCACCATGCAAAAAGAAAGATCAGGCATAGGTTTTTGTTTTGGTTTAAACATGTCTGCCAAGTGCAATGAAGACACTTGAATGTCAGCAAGAGTTCAGTACAAATAGTGTCCAATTTTCTGAAAGGAGCCAATTGTTCCTAGAGGACACACAGGTAAAATAACTTATCATTTTCAGGCTCTAGAGGCAAGTAGTGTGTCAGGATTTGATTTCTCCCAACGACACACAGAACAATTGTGGTCAATTAAGCACTAAAGCAAAATGTTAAGATCTGATCAAGAGGCTTATAAAGAGACAGATTTTGGGGCCCTCTCTTACCTTAATATTTTAACTAGGGATCACAAATGTAGAGGAGAAATCAGACATTTCAAAAGATTTTGCCAATTATTTTCTTAGTTTAGATTAAGCAAAATGTCAGTAGAAATGAATGCCTGTTTAGAAAAAAAAAAACCGCAACTTAGAAAATGGTGATGAAGATCCCACCCTGAAGAAACTGTACATGGATTCAGAGAATGTGTGCTGATTTATGATAGTATGACACCAAATGAATCCAGACCAAATATGAAAAAGCAAGTAACCTTCAGGGACAAAAATACTTCTAAAAAATTTCTGTTTAGTAAGGACTTACTCCTCCTCAAAGGAACAGAGAAGCTCATCCTTGAAGTTGAGAAAACTCTTTTGCAAGTAATGACTTCACTGCTCATTAGAGAATTATATCATTAAGAGGAAGTGCCTGTAATACCAAACAGTATTTTGAGTGTAAAAACTGTCAACATATCAGAGAAATTGTCCTTCCTTAATTGGATTGTATTTGGAACAAGTCAGCAATGTATACACATTCATTTATGAAATAAACCCATAAAAGCAGCGCAGCCTCTCTTTTCTTTTCATTGTAGTCAGGGATTCAGGTAACTTTAAGTTTAATAAAGGTCACAGGAAGAACTGAGATCCTCACTACCTAGACATTGACCATCAAGGAATCAGCTGCTTCTGCCAATATGATCAGTTGCAAAGTAGCAAATACTAGCATACAGCTTCAGAGTTACGGGCCCTTCAGATTAACTGGGACACTTTCACCTCAGATACTAAGTCAGGCAATGCAAAATGAAACTGCCTCTGCTTATGAACAGTTCATATTTGAGAGATTCTTTGGCCATCTTCTGAGCTGGGAAGTGAACTATTTTGGCAGTAAAAGCTTTTATTCCAAGTAAATTATGTCAAAAAGATGAATAATACAAATTTTGTGGCTAAAGAATTTACTGAGTCCTAGTTCCATGCATATAGTTAGTTACATACCTCTGTGTATCTGCTTAAAAAGCAGGCTTCCATTTTGTACTGCCTACAGTGGCCTCACTATAACTTCACACAGAGCACGATATCAAATTCTATCTTAGATATTATTTTCCCCTGCATCACAAGGCCACATCAGCTGAAAAAAAATAAGATTTCCACATCAGCCAAAAAAGCTACAAAAATTACTTTAAATTATACACAACTCTGCTTATTACAAAAAGAAAACAGGTTGTTAATGAATTAATTAATGTAATTAATTAATATAAGTTAGCATTTGATGTTACAGTCAAACCTGATCAAAAGTATATTTTATACAGTCAGTGATTCATGTAAACATAGGTGCAGTTAGAACAGCTACAAAATTAACGGGAAAAGACTTCATGGAAGGAGCACCATCTTTCCTCGAGCACCGCTGCTACGAATAATGTCTTCATGAGCCTTGGCTACTTTCTCCAGTGGATATTCAGAGCCTACAATTGGTTTCAGCCAGCCAGCTTCTATGCCATCAAGGACTGCTGTTGCACATTCATGCTTCTCCTCCTGCATGCAATAAACACACCATTTACCATAAGGTCTTTATAGTTTAGAGAAGTATTGACTATTTATGCAAGTGTTAAACCAAATTTCACAACCCAAATATATTTTATGATGTTCTGAGATTAAATCAAAACATCAAGGAATGAACAAGCAAGTTAGTTACAGGGAAATTATGCTTTCATCCCTACAAACGATTTTAACTGGAAATAGAGAGGTGTTGGAATAAGCCAACAGAACATTCTTTAAAATAAAAATATTTCTTACCTCAGTTGAAAGAAACAGACTAACTCCAATTATGCTAGACTCTTTACTCATAGTGTCTCTTGGATTTATCTCAATAGGACCTCTACAGCCCACAACCTGTTACAAACGAGTTAAAAGATAGTTGAAGTTACAACTGTTGAATTGCATTGCTAAATGCCCAAACTAAAGTCAGTGACAAAAAACACTTACCATCACCCTTCCTGCATAGGACAACAGTTGCAAGTCAGCAGCAAGATTGATGTTAGAAAGCATTTCGATTATTATATCAACTCCTTCCATCCCTGTGTATTCCTATAGAGGACACGATATGTTACTTAAATCGCTCCCATTAGTGCTTGCGTACCACTGTTTATTTCATACACTACAGATAACATACATTTTACAGTTTATTGTTTAAATTTTAAATACAGTCTTGGTACCAAGACTGACAACTAATAAGTTTAATTTTAGCATATTTTGACATGCTGAATTATGATATGCTACTATATTGGAGTTTGCCAGAACGCAAGAGTTTCTAAATGCCATTGCCTGTGAAGAAAGCTCAGCCTTTCCAGCCTGGAAAACTTTTTCCCTGTGTAGTAATGAAAAAGGTAAGGTAGTACACTATTGCTCCTTCATAGAACTACTTTAAAAAAATTCTGCAAACATCTGTTCACATTTTGCTGGTATGAAAAATATATACTGCATCACCTAGCCCTGATACATGCTTACCTTAATTTTATCAATGTAATTAGCTTCTCTGTGATTAAACGCTTGGTGAGCACCATTTCTCAGAACCATGTTCATGCCCTCCTCAGTTCCTGCTGTACCCAAAACCTTTAAACCACAAGCTCTGGCAATCTGACATGCTGCTATTCCCACCTGAGGGAAAAAAAGGGGAAAAAAAAAAAGAAAAGAAAAAATAAAAAAGTCTTTTTTCTCTTTCGTTCTTAACATTTTAAATTTTATATATTCTACCAGCAACTTGGAACTTACCCATTTAAAAAGTTGGCCTGGTAACATTTTTTTTTTTAGCTGTAATAAGTAATTTGGATCTTAGGGACAGCCAAATAGTCTTTTAAAAAGGAAAATATATTTAGAGAGGCATAATAAAGTTCTGTGGGGTTTTTAATATCTATCAGCATTTGACTTAAAACCATGTAGAATGTTGTCTATCTGTTGAAGTTGGGCCATATATATTTCATACAAAGCCAAGGAAATTCTTCTCTTCACAGAATCACCTTGATACCAGCATTACATATTGCAAAGAAAATCCACATGCACAAATTTTATTAACACTACTTTTGTACCTTTCACAAAGAAATTAAATTATATCTTCAGAAACAAAATTATCAGTGTCTCGTACCAGCTTTGAACTCCAGAGGATGTTTAGAGGTGAGGGATGCCTCCATAAAAACCTGACGTCAGAGCCAATGATCGCTTGAGGCGTACCAATGCCATCTCTTGTTTTGCTTTGTGCCACAGCAACAGAATGCGAAAGCAAAACAAGGGAACAGCTGACATGTACAAAGCCTCCTGGGATTCAGCCCCCGCTGGTCAGCTTCCTGGGGCTACAGATTCGGCACCCGCTGTACCAACCGTACAGCTGGACATCTCCGCCAGCATATGTTAAGATATGCACATTTTTATATTGGGGGGGGACACAATGGACAGGCACACAAACAAATAAATAAATATACAAATGAAGAAGACCATAAAAACTCCATTCTGTGGCTCTGCTATTTAAATATATATGTGTGAATAACACACAAAATAAATAGACAGGCTTCTCAAAAAAATCTACCATGACCATCTGCCTGGCCAGGATCTACCCAAACTCTTTGCCAAATGTGACCCATTTTCTCAATAGCAGATCATCAGTTTTCAACTAAATGAAAAAATAAATACCATTAATTAAAATACATCATGGGCAGACTGATTTTCAGAGAAAAATTCGAAAGGGGGCACGTTTTTAAGAGTCGTTGTGGAAGTCAGCATCACTTGAAAGAAAAGATGCAGCACAAACCATCTTTTCTCTTCAGCATGTGGTTCATACCTATACATACCTCACTGCCTTTACAAGTATTCCTATAACAAAGGTTACAAGTCCACAGAACAACAGATCTGCATTATATGCTTCTGCAAACCAGAGGCAATATATCTTTTCAAGAAACATAAAATATTCAAGAATAGAAACACTACATTTAGTTTAAGAAAAAAAAGAGACTACGATGCTGAATGTCATTCTAGTATCTTAGAATGAGATCTGAATTCCTCCTCATAAGAGACTGTCATAACCACCTTTTTGCTGTCTACCAAATAATTAAGGAAATGTTGGCCGTTTATAGCAGCTGTTTGGTTAATCAGCAGAAGCTGAGCAACAAAGTGCAGAGTATGGCGATAAATTGAACTAGAATATTGGATGAAAGATATCTAAAGTTAGTTTGTCTTGTAAAACCAATGAAAACTGTATGTTCAGTTTCACATAGTATTCAGTCATGAATTTATATATTCCAATACCTCTCCTTGTGCAGCTAGCTGTTAGCTAATAGGTAAAAATATCCCAGAAATGCATAGTTGCTATGCACTGTGCAGTCGTGATTACTACTTAGAGAATTAAGAACAACTTGTACATACTTTAAAATTACAGCTTTCTGCTATTCGTTTTATCTCAGGAAGACCAGTTATAAAGCTTCCAGACCAACTTCTGACTGCAGCAATGTGTTTATTATGTGACCCTCTGTATTAGGGGCCTTATACAATCACTCATGCTGTTTCATGGTTATTTGGAATAACAGGGTTAGCTCTAAGAAAAAGTATCCTGAAGTGTCTGAAATAAAAACCTAATTTTCTTAATCCATTAATTGATGTAAATGTGACCATAAGTCATTTCACAGACAAAAGCAGGTACAAGGACAGAAAGGAGCATTCCTTGTAACTTTTTAAAATACTTACTCCCCCACTCGCACCATGGACTAGCACACTTTCCCCTGCTTTGGCACGCCCTCTGAATGGACAAACAGAAAATATGGGCATTATGACTGCAGCACATAATCATTAAGCATCAGATTGCATATACTGACATCAAGTCTCATCTTTCACACAGTATTACTTCCAATTTATGTTATGGCTAAACAGGTATAATCAGCCTCTCTGTGAAAACAAGGAGGCAAAATAAACCATACCATTTATGAATTTAAGTAATATGCAATTATGTCAACATGCAACTAGCAGCAAGTAACAGTCTGGTACTGAACCTCAGTTCAAGGTCTTCACCTGTTACAGATCTTAAAATAAACCACACTAGTTCTAATCATTTGTTCTATCAAACTAAACCAGATCTCCAGTCCTAAATTCTCACCTAGCTGACACAGAAGTCTGGCTTTTACTCATTATACTGTACTATGGCAACTGACGGGACTGTACACAGAGTCTCTCTGGCAGAGAGGCTCACGAAGAAAAGCGGTGGGTCTGCTCCACATTGTCCCTTTGATTAAGAAATTAGAACCATTCCTGGTTTTCTTCCCCAGCTCAAATACCAATGAGTACTGAAAAAGCGTTGCACGTTTTATTACATGATACTTATCGAAGAAGCTTTTCCAGGTCTGTTATCTTAAGAAGAAATACTTAACAGGAAAATACAGTCACTAGCTCCTAGGTAACAATTATGTGACAATTCCATTAGTGTAACAAACTTAAACCCAGTGTTCTAAACATTTCCCACTCATTGATCTCCCCCCATTTTACAGGACAACGAAAATATGGGCTTCAATATTTCAAATATTCAAAAGCAAAATGCACAAACTTAGATTTGGCACCTTACTTTTGGAAAAGAGCACGATAAGCAGTGAAGTAGGGTATTCCAATTGCTGCTCCTTGCCTAAAATCCAGTTTATCCGACAAAGGAAAGACTCTATTAGCTGCGGCAACTGCATAATCTGCATATCCTCCAGAGATCGTACCAATGGTAAAAACCCTGTCACCTTTCTAGAAAGGAGGGAAAGAAGATAGGGAAATTAATCATCTCCTTTGTTTTTTCCTGAATAGACATTAAGAACCAGTTCACAGAAGTTTAGGCTTTTTTTAACAGCTCTCCTGTTAAAAATAACGAGTTATATTTGTCACACAGAAGATTTTTATAAATGCTAATACATAAAATCGATGCAACACAAACCATATAATTTCATATACTTAGATTTAAGTGTCATAATTATAACCCCTGTTCTACAGTATAACACAAACCTACTGTCTCATTAATGAACGTGAACACTGAAGAATTCCACCCAGATTCCAAACGCAAAACCTCAAAAGCTTTTACAAACACAGAATAAATATTTCTCCGTTATTTTTGTTTTAACATAGAAAAGATAATACTCTTAATACACCCTAAGGTAACTAAGTGTGGCTGCTGTTCTTCAACAGGGAACACTGAAGCCAGCAGTTCAGGAGGCGACGCCGGAAACGCGCCACCTGGCAGTGCGCTGCACGTGTGCGCGCCTAGGTGCTCCAGTCCCGCTGACGGAGCGCAACGCCAGCTGCCGAGGTCCAGCTCAGCATCCAACCTTGTACAAGCCCACTCGCAGAGCAACATCAGTATCTGTTAACATTCACAGTTACCAAGCTCTCATTTTTCTACTATTTGCATGTTGATGTCAATAAATATACAGCGTGTGGACTACATCGGTTTGGTTTGTGGACTTTGGGTATTAACTACTGTGCAGAGCGCTGCATACCAGAATAGCTGTTTCTCAAGCATTTTGGGCATGCAAATACATAAGCTTGGCTACTCAGCATTTTTAGGATGTCTGTCTGTGGCACATACTGAGCTCATCATCTCTCTCATTCAAGCAAAGAGCATCATGATTTCCATAAGAAACAAAAAGCACACCCAGCAGATATAGCAAACTATTGATAAAATATGAATAAACATGATTCTTCTCTCCAGATAACCAAATATCTCCTCTCTCCCACAATAGTTACATAAGTTCCAAGTCAGGAAATTCCAACACAATTATAACTACAGTTTTTGTGTTTGTCTGAGACCAACAGTCTAGTGACTTGAAAGGACAAACAGATTTAAAAACTAACTAAATGTCATGGATATCTTTTAGGAAACTGATAATTGCCTTCTCCTGTCCAAAGACGATCCCCCTGAGAAAATCTAAGTAAAATTACTAGACTGCAGTAATAAAGTATTTGAACAGTTTTAACAACAAATATGTAATTTATGGGGTTTTGACTGACTCCCAAGTCAGTAAAACAAAAGCTCTTTCTATTTCCCAAAAAAAGGTTATAGAAAATTTTTCAGTTCTGCATGAATTACTGCCTCAAACAGGAAGCACCCAACTTCAAATATTTCTGCAATGCCATAAAAATAGTTCTGAAGCACAAGTTTTGTACACCTGATATCACTGCTTTAAGCAGACAAACTGAAATGCCTCTTCTGAGGTCTTTTAACTCTTGGAGGTCAACAGCATTAAAGACTTCCCTGCAGTTCAATCTGCAGACTGGATTGGCAATATGATCTCGCTGCACACTTTTACCAGTCAATGAAGGTGATTCCCCACCCCACCCCCAAAAAGATTACATGATTGTAAGCAATAAAAACAGCAACAGTAGTATGGCAATCACACAAAGAGGATACAATAAACAATAATGAATTAAAACCCAATGCATAAATACCTTGAACGCAGTCACATGTTGCCCAACACCTTCTATTACACCAGCCACATCTGATCCAGGAGTATAGGGTAAAGCTGGTTTTCTAGCATAATTTCCAGAACGAATATATGTCTCGACAGGATTTACCCCACAGGCATGGACTTTAATTAACACCTAGAAGAAAAGATGCTTCTTAAGCCATAATTAAAAAGATTGAACTCAAAGCATGGTATCATGGCATTTTAACTAAACTCTTAAACAGTCAGCAAAAATTCAGTGCTGAACTGAAGCCATTTTCAGGAAATCCTCTATATGGAATATGTAGCCCATATAAAAGTAAAAACCCCACATTTGTTAAACATGATGCCTCAGGTAGTATGAATACCCTGATGAAAACCGACATATTTAAGATGAAAAGTTTTGGTTTGTATTCTTCATTCTGTTCTGAGTGTACCTATTATCATTCCAAATCACTATTTCAGTTCACCGAACATATATATACCTGATTTTCTTTTGGATCGGGAATTAAGACGTCTGACTGGAGTTTAAGCACTTCAGGGCCACCAAATTCAAAAACTCTGACAGCTCGCATCACATTTCTTGTGGCTGCCATAGTGATCAGAACGTCTGGCGGAGGGAAAAAAAAACAATACTACTTTATTGCCTTCGTAATGTATTTTGCATCAACAAAATAAAGAAACCAAACAACCACCTGTCAAGCAACTGATTTTAATACAGCCTGAATCCGGATTTAAATTTAGGGGGCAGGGTTCGTTTGTTTTGGGGTATTTTCCCAAATCTTGCAAAAGACAGAAAATTAACCGTACTATTTGCAGGACTTTAGGGATAGTAAGAGAAGCACATGCAAATAACTTATCCACAGAAGTATTTCCGCAGCAGCTCCCGCGAACGCTGCACCGCGACCAGTGCAGCGCAGAGACGGGCACTGCTCTGGGGAAGATCACGGGCAGGGCCTGCCCCGCCCCCGGGCAGCCGCCGGGAGCGCGGCCCCGGGGCGTTCGGGAAGCGGAGCCCGGTCCTCCCTCGCAAGGAGAGGCACAGCCGGACGAGCGGGGCCCGGCCGCGCTCCCGGGAGGCGCACCGGCCGCTCGGCAGGGAGGCGCACCGGCCGCTCGGCAGGGAGCGCCGGCGGCGGCGGGGCGAAGCGGCCCGGCGGCCGGGGGACAGCGCGCGCCCCTCAGCGCCGGCGGGGAGGCCCCGCCCCGGGCACGCCCCCGTGCCCAGGCCACGCCTCTGCGGGCACGCCCCGCCCCGCCAGCCGCCGCCGCCGGAGGCAGCGGGGCTGCCGGAGGCAGGGCTGTCCAGCGGTGCCGCGGCCGTGTCCGGCTCGGCCTGCGGAGCCCAGCCCCGCGCGGCGGGGACAGGCGGCACGGGCAGAGCGAGACAGCCGCCAGCCCCGCCCCGCCGCCCTGCAGCGGCCCGCCCCGCCGCCCGGGGCAGCGCCGGGTCCCGGAGACCGCCGGGGTGCCCCCCACCCCCGCCGCGCCCACCGCCTACCTCCGGAGCGCTCCTGCCTCCGCGGCGGAAACCGGGCCCGGGACGATCGGCGGCGGGGGCGGTGACGGGCGTCCCACGCCCCGCCCGGGTCCCCCGCCCCTCGGCCGTCGCGTGGGGAGGTTTGGCCCTGGCGGGCTCCCGTCAGGCCTCACGGGGGTCGCCATTGCGGGGCCGGGGCCGGGGCCGGGGCCGGCCCATGGCGGCCTTCCGGCAGCAGAAGGCGCAGCGCCTGGCGCGGGCGGACGCCAGCAGGAAGGGAGCGCTGGACGAGGGCGCCGCCGCCGTCGTGCAGCTCCTCAACGGGCGGGCCCGGTTCTGCACCACCAGCTCCTGCTCGGGCCGCCTGGTCCTGGTGCAGGGCGGCGCGGCGGTGAGTGCCGCCGCGGCAGCGGGGCGCTGGAGGAGCCCGGCCGAGGCCTCTCCCCGGCCGGTGGGGTGCCGTGCCCCGCTCGCCCCGGCATGCCGCGGGGGGCCGCTCGCCGGCGGGGGCGGCAGCGGGAGCGGCGGCGGGCGGGCTCCAAAAGCAAATCCATGGGACGTGGCAGGCTTGGGTAGGTGGTACGGCAGACGGCGGCTGGCGCTGAGAGCGGCGTTCAGCGGTTCTCGCTCTCTGCTGCGATTTTTCTTATCAGGTGGTGGGACATAAAAGTTTCTAGTGCTAGGCCGCAACCTTACAGCGTTCTCCGACTGAGAATATGTATGAGTATGGATAGGTCATGTTTAAACTAATTCTACGCAAATACATTTTCGTACATTAAGAAAACACACCTTTTTGAAGGCAACGTTATCTATGCTGAAGGACCTTTTTTTTTATACAAGCACAAGATCAAACATCGCGTATCTGTAGTGTTAGTTTAATCGTTTCTCTTCACTATTAGGGTATAAACAGCTGTGAGATCCAGAAGAAAGACTGCACGTGGCTCATGGTAACACATGCAATGTGTACCAAAGATGACGTGGTAAGAGGATGATACGATACGACTTCTACATTTATTTACTGTAACGTTCCTAATGTCAGGGAAAGCATGTCCTGTAAAATATAAAGAAACTCTTAAGGTTTTTTGTTCCTGTTACTAAGATGAACTGACATTCCAGTTTCAAAATAAACTTTTATCTATGTGCTCTGCTTAATAAATTCCTAAGACCTGTTTTGAAGAGAATAGCTTTAAGTTTAATTCCAAATTCTCTGCATAGTTGTAAATGCAGGTAATATCAAACTTGAATAATTTCTTACTGTCTGGAGTCACATAACCTCCGCACCACAATAGCTCAGCAGGAAGTCAGGAATTACCTTTGCTTCTGTAGCAGAAGACTGTCTTTCAAAAATGATTTCTGAGAATCTAAGATACAGTGACTCTTATTTTTTCAAAGCCCTTTCCTTATTCAGAATAAAGAGAAATAATGCTTTTCTAAGCAAATGTTCTTCATTTCCTGAAAGATTACTGTTAGTATAACAATGTCTGTTTCATTTCTGCAGCTTTTTATCTGTTCTTTGTTTTCCCTTCTTGTTGGGTTGTGAGCAAGGTATTGTTTGGAGACTAGATTTGATTTAAAAGCCTTCCTATCCGAAAGTAAAATAAGCTTAATTTCTGTACAATACTTCCTGGCCTTTGGACAGCAATGACCTAGTCATTAGCCCGGACTATTCTGGGCTAAATGAAAACAGTATATTCCTTGTTAATACCAAAGTAACAATTGCGGTACGGAGCTAGGCATTTGCCTAGTAAAAGTTCTCTGTCAGGCAGCATCTGAGATGATGCTTACTCAAGCAGCAGCATTCCTGCAGGACAGAGATGCAGGATAATGTGGCCCTTATCCTGTCCTCCAGTAGTTAGAGCCTGACGTACACGTTAATGCAGTAATCGTGATATCCCTTTCAGAATGGGTTGGTTGTGGTTAACAAATATTTTGTATTGTCCTCATGAACTGTTTCATAAGCTATGGCCATTCTTGCTTTGTTGTTTTGGTCAGCCATTCTAGAAGTGACCAAAATTAATTCCTTTGTTTCCATTAAATGTAGCTGTGTTCAGGTAAGCATGCCACTGAGCACATTCATTTTGTATGTAATAATTCCTTCAAGACAGTTAAAACTGTCTTGACTTAAAAAAACCTTTCTTCAATTTAGAACTGTCTTGAGCCCAGCTTGCTGTGCAAACAAAACAGCCTTTCATTTACAGACACCTGAAACTAGTGTAACAGTGAATCCCTTATACTGCATTTTTAATTTAGTATCTTAAAATCCCATCAAATTTAAAAAAGAAAAGAGTGGGGATTTTTTTAGTATGCTTTCAAAATAGTGTGCTCTCTGCATACATCTCTTTGGTTTGTCTGTCCCACAAAAGAAGCAGTAGAAGAGTAAGAATTCTCTTTCTCAACTCATAGCTCACTTTACCATATGCATACATTCTCACACGTGCACAGAAAATCTCCTCCAAAATATTTGTCTTCGTTAGTATTTGTTCTAGCAAAGCAGAGCTTACTGAAATTTCTATTAGCAAATTTCAGGCTGAATAGGACACAGTAGGCTGTTGCTGACTCTTTGGAGAGGAAATAGTCTGATTTTTCCTGTTGCCTTTAACAGGTAGACGGGATTGTTTTTTTAATGCATGAATTGCAAGCATAAGAAAAATGTCTTTGATTAACTTTTAAACTACTGTACTCAAATGCATGATAAAGCTTTGCTAGTGCAGTATTTAGGAAATGAGAAGGGAAGTCAGGATCTTGTATGCTGTGTGTTGTACTTTTCAGCTGTCAGACCATTTGACCTCATTGTGTATGTTAACCTCAACAATATGATCACAGGATGTTTGGCTTGTAATTTATTTTTATGCCTTTATCCTCCCAATGTGTAGAGAAAAAGCATTGTGTATTACGAAGTACCTCTTTGCAAGGTTATTGATATGAGACAAATATAATCTTATAATTACACAATAGTGTAAAACTGAAATGGGGTACTTTTTTCCCCTGACACGTTATTGGTGTGAATCTTGACCACCTTCAACTTTGGACTTTTGGGCATATGTGTGCCAGGATTTCGCCCGCTGCCGTTTAATGCTTCAAGATATGCGCATGCAGAGCATTCACTTCTACCAAGACCTATGCAGGCATAGCATTGTCCGCATGTCTGTATGGACAGACCTGTAAGGTATGCTGTCAGCTGTTGGCTTTGCATATTGCTGACCAACCTTCCAAGTGTCTAGCTTGAGTGTCAGTACAGTGTACCTCGTGAGTGAGGCGTCATCTCATCCCTTTCTCGTGAGCAGGTTTTGCCAAATGCAGTGGGCTGTGCGTTTCCCTCATCAGACTGTAACTTACATCCAACCTAGTAATGTGACTGCAGCGACAGCATTTGCTGTAGTACCAATGTATTGGCTTTCTAGGACAAGGGCTGCGTTCTGTGTTACTGTAAATGTGCTGCTGTGGTCAGTCATTAAACATGGTTGTTTTCTGCTTCGTATCACTTCAGTGATTGCTGCTGTTTTTAGAATAGAGGGGTTTTCATTTGTGGGAGGTTTTTTACATGTCACCGACAGGTATTTTCTGTCATTTCATGACAGCAATTAGGCTCTGACTTGTTAGAGATGAGGGGCATATTCATATTCCCATTGGGTGTTTTCCCATCAGTTTCCCTGGGAGCAAATCAGGGCCTCAGACTTCATAGACTTAATAGAAAATTTATTTCAGTATTTCCCTGTTAAATTGAGGTTGCAGGAAATTAATGATTTAGAAGCAGTAAGATAATAAAAAACCTTTACTGAAAAATATTTTGTTCCATTAATAAGCTTTTTGAGGAAACAAGTGTTGTAAGACAGCTTTGGGGCAGTGCTAGCAGGCATAGATGATTTCAGTCAGTATGACTCTCTTAACTAGTTGTATTCTCACTGGAAAGCTGCCTCTAGAGTATCTGCTAAATTAGTCTTTTCAGAGAAAGAGAAACCCTTAAAAACACCCTCACCAATATCACACACACTGATCGCAGCTAATAATGTGCTCTCTGTTAGACAGACTTGTCTCAGAGACCTGTCTCGGAGACAAGGCTGTCTCGCTTGGCTTCCAACCACAATGGATGCCGATCATTTCGCTGAAGCAGGACACTGTATTGCGCAGGTGGCTAGAACAGAGTTCTCAAACATGGGAAAGCGCCTGAAAAGGGATCACTGAAACGTGCCTGAAAACGTAACGCACGCGTCCATGGCAGGCCCCGGCCTGTGTTACGCACTGTGAGTGCCAACTGCTGCATATATTTGTGTTCCTGCTGAAATCAGCACAGCCAAAGCAGACGCTACACAGCGCAGGGGCCTCAGGGGTGTACACAGCCAGCCTTGTGCTGTGCTGCAGAGAGAGACCACACGAACTCTGCGGAGCCCAGCTTTAGATAAGGAAGCTGTATGACCGTGCTAGCATACTTTCAAGCAGGGTGAATTCACCTCAGTGGAGCACTGTGTCAACACACTCATTTCCAGGCCCCAGCAAATGCTAAATAAGTTAGCGTAGGTATTTCTGCACAACACTGCATTATGCAATGTTGATCGTTTCTGTTTCTCATCAGCTTTAGCACAGCTGTGGTTACTCGGGCATTTTCTAAAATCTGGTGCAGAAATTACAAACCTAGCCATTCAGAAAGACATGCTTTCAACTTAAGAACACTTATGGAGGAGATGCTGCATAAATATATTTTAACTTTTCAATGTTTAAAGGAAAGGAGAGAGTGTTACTTCAGCAGTTTTCTTTTATGCCATCATGTCTTTAAAAAACACATGAATTTGATTATTTCCTGAAACTTTTATTGAATATTTTAATTTTACGAGAAAGATGAGAAGGGCTAGACAAAACAACAAAGTATGGGAAAACAGCTGAAATTTCTCTAGTTAACATAGCAAATTTTTTAGTGCTGTGAATTAAGCAAGTAAAGGCAAACAAGGGGGGCAAATAGTTTAAATATGTTTATGTTTAAATAATCATACAATGGAATAAGTAATATAACTGCCTTAAAGTGACCTTTCTGAATGGAAGAAAGTAATATTGGCCCTTAAGATTACTCTGCATAAAGATAGCATAGAGAAGTAAGGAAATTGTAATAGTAAGCCATGCAGAATGTCATACAGCTTTCTCCACGCTCGCAAATCCAGGAAAAATTGCCACTAACATCTCAGTCTTCTAGCAGAACTGAGGGGTCTGAAGGTAATTTCTTGAATTTTATAAGTATGAAGTTACTTCATTTTTTTCTTGTCTTGTGGGTTTATGCCTCTAATTCAAACCTCTGAATTTTTTATCATTATGACTCTTATACAGTAGGGTATGCGTTATTATTTAACCTAGGATTAAAATGTGATCAAGTATGTTAGGCCATTAATTTATTCTGCTGAACGCCAGAGAGTTTTCTGGAGTTGACGAATGTACTTCAGAAACTAAATGTCTTTGATTTTTAAAGAACAGTTTTTTTAAAAAACAAACACCTAAGAAACCTGCTCAGGTTTCATCTGATTGCAGTAAAACAGTCCTCTTCCCGTGCTGTACTGACTCTATCGATTCGTTTGAATGTACAAAGAAATAAACAGGGAAGCACAGTTTTTCAGATTTTTAAAGTCTATCTTGCAATGAATTTCGATCAAACCTAATCAGTTTAGCAAACAGAATCAGGGAGATCTGTGGAATTTAGTATTATGAGCAATGAAAAATCAAAAGCAGCTGAACAAACCTCATTGCTTGGAACTCATTTGCTGCATTTTTAATGCTTGTTTCACACACTGACTAGCTATTATTTTAAATTTTTTGTAGTAACAGTGCACACTTGCAGTATTAATATAAATATTTTGGTGTGTTTTCCAGATGACCGCACTAGAGAAAGCCACTGGTGACGTTGTGCTCAAGTTTGAACCATTTGTTCTTCATGTGCTGTGTCAAGAGCTACAAGATGCACAGCTTCTGGTAAAATTACATCAAGTAACAATGTTACATTGTTGTTCCGTTATACTCTTTGCCGTAAATATTGGCTCCTAAGTAAGCTTCAGCATTTAAGAATAGTCCCACATGTGTTGTATGTTTAATAACTAGGGTAGTAAAAGTAAGCTGATGAAGAAAACACAGCTCTAAACTTAGTAGAGATTTTGCCGTACTTTTTGGAAAAAATCACCCAACTACAGTTTAGTGCTTGAGCTGAAGCAGGTTGCCTGGCAAAACATTTTTTATAGTGAGCCTGGGTTGCTTTCACTGGCTGAAAGTAATGGGTTTTTTAGATATCATTTTGCTACTGTCAGGCCATTTGGCTCCAGTGTTTCAACTAACTGAGTAGTACCTTTGCTTCCTGCTTTTCCAGAATGACTCTGGAGAGTAACGCATGATGGGTTTGTTCCTTCGTTAATGTACAAGAGAGTTGATTAGCTTCTTTTATAGTACTGCTGCACTTTTAGCTATAGAAGTGTTGCATGACTGTATATGGTTACTAGCTCTTCAAGATAAAATAGTACAGCACCCAGAGAGACGTTGATGTCCCATCTCCGCTAATGGATTAAGATTAGACAATTAAGATTGACTGTGATTCTTTGAAAACCAACCACAATTTGTGATACTACACAGGTTTGATCTTAAAAGAGATTTTAGTACAACTATTATTGCATTAATTTGGGGAGATGGTTTTGAATAAGTTTTTTTGCAGAAGTGAGACTATAAACTGCATTGCAACCCATCTGTAATTGCTTCTTGCTGTGAAAGTGTGTAACACCTGTTTAAGGCATTTATTTGTTCTGCAGCAGTCAGTGGCTATCGAGTCTGGGTTCAGGAACTCTGGTATTACAGTTGGCAGAGGAGGAAAAATTGTGATGGTAAGGACTCTTCTACTCTACCTGTAAGGAATGTAACAAAATCATATCTTTACTGTTAACCTTGATTTTTTATGAGCCAAGATCTGAATTGTAATCTGACCGACAGCTATCACAGGGCACCCTGTAACAAATACCTTTTCTGCTTTAGTTGACAGCAAACAAACCCATTGTGTGGATAAGTGGGTTTTTTTGCTGTAATGAACTCCCTAGATTATTTAAATAACCTTCATAAAATAAAAAACTTTATTCTAGATAAATCCTTCTTTGTGTGTTTTTAGGCTGTCCGGAGCACTCATTGCTTAGAAGTTCCATTGAGCCACAAGGGGAAATTGATGGTCTCTGAAGAATATATTGAATATCTGATACAGGTAGCTAATCAAAAAATGGAAGAAAACACAAGGAGGATTGACAGGTTTGTAAGAGTACACCAATCCTATTCATGACACCTAAATCCAAAAGTGAGAGAGGTTATGGTAAAAAACAAGCAAGGAAACAAAAAATGCAAACAAAAAAAGCAGGCAAACCAAAACCGGACCACCCCCCAAAGTCTAAAATAAAATTTGAATTAATTATTTGAGCTCTGAAGACTATAAACTGTTTAAGCAAAAACCTTTAAACTCTACTCAGTAACTATCTGCAAACTCATGTTGTTTATGTTTCTTTTTCTAAGATAACAGCGTGTGTTATTCTAACACAGTAACCATTTCAGAAGTATTCAGATTGCAGTGCACACTTCAATCCACTAAATACTTTGTATAGTTTCCAAAACTGATGACTTACGAAGGCGGTGGAAGGTTACACGCCCTTTGGGTCTTTACATTTGTCTCCAGCTGAGGGACAGAATAGGCAGAAGAGCTAAAGAGCATGAGGATCAAAAGGACACTGGAGAGACACCTGCCTGGACCAGTTTCTTTTTATATGCCCATTGAAAATCTCCGTAGTTGTTAAAATTAAAAGTAATCGCTAAAAGTAGCATTCCATCTGGTCATTAATGCTGTCATTGATCAGACGTTTAACGTGATACCATTTGATAGTTTTTGTAAGATTAGCATCTTAATGGCACGTGAGTACATCCACTAACTGATTTCTAACATACAAGCGTTACAAAGGGAAGCGGCATGGCATACACAAGAATACGTGCTGATATTTCTAATTTTTCTTCCAATATTGGCTAGAACATTTCAATGTTACTAATGATTTTCTTGTCTTGGCACGTTTTGATCGTATTACAAAAGCATTAGTTTTTCAGAGTAGTTTTGCAGATCCTGAGCAAACCCACAAAAATGATAACTATGCAATTATTTCTTCCTAGATTCTACAAACGCTTAGAGTTAGCTTTGAAAATGGCCATCAGTGCAAATAACTCGCCTTCTGAGGAGACAGAGAAGAATCGCTCTGTGTACATTCACAGAAGAAAGAGAAAGACCATTCTAGAACAAGATGTACACACCTCTCCAAAGGATCGCAATGAAGAATTGCAGCCCGAGGATGATACAGAAAGCAATCTTGATATTTTTGCTGAAATCGTGATATAGACTAAGGCATTTGAAAGCAAATGGTGAACTGAATAATAACTGTAATGCTCTTTGTAAGAGATAAAAATACTGCTCTGTTCTAAGTAGTAACGCTCTCATGGACATTTACCAGAAAAAAAAAGGTCATTAAACAGAATTGTTGGAGAGGTTTAATGCCACAGAAGCACACAGAACAAAACCTTAGAATGTTTTGGGTTTTTTTGTAAAACCACTGTTGAATTAACAATCTTTGTCTGTCAGTTATCACAGAAATAACTGGTTTGCTACAGCCTTTGGCTGTGTTCTCTATGGAAACGTTTCACTTCCAAATGTTGGGTTTAGTCCTGATTTTTGCAGAGCAGAAAAACTCTAAAGTCTGTGTTGTTATCCTTGAAGGTTTTTCATCCCTGCAGGAACTCTGCAAAACAGTGTGCAGGAATATAGGTATTTTCAAAATACCTGTATTTTTCAGAACAACACAAAGCCACATGTTAGCCAGCTGAAGAACAGTACCTGGTGTGAAGGTTAGGATAGAAAAGTAGAAGGTATGTGCTGCTCTGTGCCGGCTTCAGCCAGGTGCATCCAGGATCCTTCCCGACTGTTGTGCTGCGCAGCAAAGTTGATGCTGTTTTCCTGCACTTCGCTATGTTCAGGCTCCAGCCCGACTGTGTTCATGTGTTCTGCTTCCCTTGGCCAGCTGCCCTTCCCTTTGCACCGTTTAGCCAACTCTGTATGCTGATAGTCCATTAGCTCACTTATTTACATATCATTCTGTGTGGCCAGCGCCCAGCTTCAGTTCCAGTTGTTGGGCAGAAAGTCCACCAAAGCGCGCAGTAATGGGCCTTCTCGCCAGGCTATGCACCGCTGGCGTGCAGGAAGTGTTACATATAAAACAGTGCAATAATTTGTGCATTCCTGTATTGTGCCACTGGGAAATGTCGGAAAACTACATACTTGTAGTGTTTTGGGGTTTTTTCCCAGAAAAATGGTGAATTTGTAAACCTTAGCAGCAATGAATTCTGAGCCCACCCTTCTTAGACTGAGTGATCTCTAACACTGCAAAACAAGACCCTGACTGAAGGAAATGGTTTATTTGATACAGTAACTCCCAGTTTGCATAGATCATTGTTTCCATTATATAAGCCCATGTCTTGGGGACATCTTGATTCCACTGTAAAAATTTGACATACTAGGTAGCAGCCAAAGGGAAAAGTAATTGGGGGGCTTTAAATAGATGCTGAAGGGCCTGTTAGGCTGTGTTTCCAGTAGCAGGCATGCCAAAACAAACCAGAGCCTTTTGTGTTGCTCGTTTCTGTTACTAACTTGCAGCTTGAACAGTTCGGTATGCTTGCTTTCATCCTATTTCTTGTGGCTTGAAAGACCTCAGCACCTGGCTGGGGCATGGGAAGGTGAGAGGCCGACACGTTTCTGTCCCTGCAAGAAGAGTGCAGTCGCGTCAAGTGAAATGCTGGGTGGTTGATACTGTCCTTGCCTGTTGGCTGTGAGCATGAGTGGAGCAAACAGCAGAAGGCGCAGGCTCTGCTGTTCTCTGTGGAGGGGCCCAGGCAGGCACTGGTAACATATTTGAAGATTAAAGACCATCAGCTTGTGAGACAACCAAGTACATAAGATGTTGAAATACCACAAGAAACCTTCAAAAGTAATACACTGTTCTCAAACCACATGTGTATTAGGGTAGACTAATCCTTGTTTAATTCTAACTGAACCTGGGGCAGGAGGGGATTATTTCTAATACTGAAGAGCTGCTTGCTGGGGGGTGTGCAGCAAGCGCCCATCGCCTGGCAGGGTCAGAGCATGTGGCGTGTTGTGGTGGGGCCACCACAACAGGGACGTGGGTGAGCAAAGCCGGCGTCCCACAGCCCATGCAGCAGCAGGCACACAGGTAGGGGCAGCAGAGGGTCCCTGCGGCAGGCCAAAGTGACTGCAGCTCTTCAGGGCGTGGGGAGGTGGCTTCTGCTGCACACGTTATCAGAGTAGCGCTGGGGTGGGGGCCAGGGGGATCACTTGAGGCAGTTGCAATTGCAAGTTTTTGTAGACCCTCCTTTCCGTTCTGAGGCACAACTGCGGTTCTTTGAACCAAGCAGAGCCAAAGCCCCAAAGCTTCCATCAACGAACACGGCCATCTGCTCCAGTGCGGTGGGGTGGCTGGATGATCTCGCAGGCCAGCTACCCCAGCAAGGCCCTGGTGAGCCAGCCCCATCCCCACTGGTGGGGGTCCCACTGTGTCCCCCCCGGTCCCTCCTCACTGCCTGGGAGGGGCGGCTCCTGCCGCCGAGGAGGCAGTCATTGCTTCTAAAAGCAGGAGAGTCGTTTTCAGAGGGTTTGTTCAGAACAGTCTGAACCATCTTCTGCATTTAAAGCAGACCTAACAAGGTCTGGCTTTGGTCTGTTAGAAATGACTGCAAGTGCCTGCAGATGCTGTTAATGAACGTGAGCAGTTTCCACACACTTTGCAGTGCCACACATGGGAAGATAAAATTCAGCACTGAAAAAGCGAAGGTGCAAAGAACCTGTATCAGACCTCAACCCCAGCTCAGGAAGTCCGTATTTTTGAGCCCAGAGGAGGCCTGTTTCAGAGTTCAGAGGCGGTTAACTTCCAAGCACATAGAGTCACGAACATACCTGTGTAAGGTGGGAGAAGGATCACAGATACTAATTTTGTGTATAAACCAGGACTTCGGTATGCTTTCAAGGGCAGAGCTGTGGGACTATGTATTGGGAGGAAAAGGTATTCCATGCAACTACCTCACTACAATAATGGCCCAAACCTTTACAGTATATAACCGCATGTACAGGTTTTACGTTCTTAGAAATAGTTTGTCAGAAACTGATGTGTGGTATGATCCCATGTTGCTCTTAAAAATTATACCAAATTCAGGAAGATTTTTTTGACAGTCTTAACCTAGAAAGGTTACCCTAACTACTGCAATCTTGTTATGTTATACCTGTTAACTCCAATTATCAAAGACTGTTAGGGACCTCATACAAAAATACCAAAATAGGACCCTACAACAAGAAAAACAGAGTTGCATGATTCTCAGTGAAAGATTAGGGAATCTTTTTACTTCAGTGTTTAAAATATTGGACCATTTTTATAAGGTTTTTTCTGATTTTTTTTAAACCCCCCCTCAAAGGTTTCAGAGGGTGATGCTGAGGTTGTGTTTCATCGTCCTGCAGCCGTGCCGGGAAGGGGCAGAGCGCCAGCACCACCCTGCTCCACACACCACTACCTTTATTTGCCTAATATATCCCCCAAAGGGGATAATCACGCTTTTCCCCAGACTTGCCCAAGTTTCACAAGTTCCTTTTGAGATTAATTTTGTCAAGCTGTGTTTTATTTCCAGCTCCTATAATTAATTCTGTTACGCTTTAAATGCAATATTCAGCTGCAGACTACAGGCATCCCAGTGGAGAGAAAGGCTACACGCAACAGGAGGCAGCAGGCTTTGGAAAGGTAATTCTGGGGTTCATGGCAGAAGGAAAAAAAATACTGCTCAGCAACAAGATTCTTAAAATTGCCAAATCTTTATCATTTGTAAGTGTGCTTAGCCACTTAGTTAATGAAAGGGTATTTACAGCCCAGTTTTCATATTTGTTTTTGCTATATTAAAATATTGGAACATTTTAAATTACAATGTCATTCATTTTGCATTCAGTTGTTTCTGGGGAGGCAGATGGCTTCATTCACTCTAGCAAATGATTGTCTTTTCTCACCCATAACAGCATCCATACCCAAAAATCACTTTACGTTGTCATTCCTCAAATTACAGCCAAAGCACTAGCCAGTTCTGCTCACAAATGGCACCCAACAGGCACTTCAGCATGAAAGTCACTTGACTGATTCGCCAAGATCATTCTTTACACGCAAATCATAGATGTCACAAGCACAAGTATTTGCTTGAAACAGCTTCTTCCTCTGAAACTTAAGTACTTAAATCAGTTTACAAGAACATAACAGTAACAGCATCAGAGTGCCGTGGAAATCATTGTTTTCAAATGGAGTTAAAACTCTCAGGATAGGACTGCTTATCAGTTCTCAGACACCACTTCTGTTAATACTTTACTTGAATTTGCCTGAGTCTATGCATTTAACAACGTGCAATTGTATAAAATGTAGCCTTGATTTTTTTTAAATAACCTTGTTCTATTACATATACCATGCACCGGAGTTTTAGGTTACTGAAATTTTGTTAATTTTGGTTACTGAAAATACACAATTACTTTGCAATATCTTCTCAATTTGATTTTACATAATACGTTATTAAGGACGACGTTTAACTTCTGGTCTTCCAACCACTGAAAATAACACCAGTGCAGCATGCTGTGCATTTTTTAAAAGAAACTTTGAAAGGAAATTCGAGTCTTTTTAAAAAAATAGATAATCGTGTGCCTAAGTTTTCCTAGCTGCCTGCTTAATTTCTTTACAGCAAAAGAAAATAAAGCCTGTAAGAATTACTGTCTTAAACCTGCGAGCTCTGGTGTGACAACAGCAGACAGCGACCTAGACACAATGATCAGAGTATCTTCAGCCCTTTTTTAAAAACAGAACAATATCTGAATTCCACACAGAAATTACACGTAGCTTTTATTCTGCTTTCTGGATGCAGTTTATTTATGGTAACTGAGCACACACAATATTTTGGTTAATTTTATACTGGGAGGGGGGGGGAATCTTACTTTGTTTTCATTTACTGCATGACCCCATATTTTTCTCAAAACCAATTGAATTTTTATCAAAAAGAACATCATTCTTTTCCTCAAATAACACCGTAATCGAGCTTTATAGTTATTGTAATAAGGCTTTTTGAAGAAGAATCCTAACGATTTGACTGTTTAATTGTTAAATCGCTTTGCCTCGCTGGCAGACACGGCACTTCCCGCACCTCATCACAGGAACACACACGTCTCCGTTATTTTCCCATTCGGCAGGCACACATCCGGATGAATGCTGGTGCTGTGTTGGCATAAAGATCCGTACAATACATCCAGTACAGCACAAAGGGAAAATCTAACCTCTGGTACGCGGTTTTCGGCCGGTGAAAGGTGTCAGAAACAGCCTGAAGTGAAAGCCCGTGACAATTTGTACGTGCATCGGGGTTTGCTCCCTACGCAGAAGAGCAGGCTTTGTCGTGTCACTAAGTAAGCACCGTTTACGCGCAATTTCACAGTATTTTTATCGTGACGTGGGAAACGCAGTACTCCGCGCCGTGAAGGATCACCGGCGTTGGTTCTGTCCCCTTCGGTCACCGGCAAGCTCACAACGCCCCCGGGCCTGCGGCCGGCCGCGGTGCCGCGGGCGGGACGGGGGCGGCGGGGCGGGGGCAGCCCCGGGCCCGGCGGCGGGCGCTCCCTCAGCGCTGCGCCCCGCCCGGAGCCGGCCGCGGCGCTCGGACCGGCCTCGGGCCGGCTGGGGCCCAGCCTGCCCCGGCCCCCCGGCCCCGGCAGCCGAACGGCGGGCCCGGGCGCAGCGGCGCAGCGGGCGGGAGGCGGGGGCCCGCAGCCCCTCGCCCTCCCGGCCCCGTCCCGCCCCGTCCCGCCCGGGGCGCGGCCGTGCGCCCCCCCGCGCCGAGACCCCGCCGGGGCCGGCCGGCAGGTTCGGCTGTTCTGCAGATTTTAGCGGCGGGAGATCTGCGCGCAGCACACGAAACGCACAGGCAGCTTCGGAAGACGTGGAGTGTCGTGCTTACGGGTGCTCGTGATTTTGGTACTAGCCATGTCTGCAATGCGCTTCTCCATCAAATAGTTTCACCAGTGATACTGGAACTTCAGACTGAGGCGCCCAGCGTCGGTAACTCACTGACATCTAAATAAACCGGCACATTTCTTACTCGGTATATTTCGCGGAAACTGCGCAAATTCTCTGGGTTCATCATCCACGGGGGGAGCCTGATGCCGCCCCGTCCCCTCCGGTACCCCACGGGCTCCCTGGCACAGCCCAGCCCGGCTGCAGACCCGGCTGCAGCGGGCACAGTCATTTACTGGTGCGGTATTTCCGGCAAGAGAAAAAGACACCTTTCAAATTACAGAAGCTATAAACTCTCAAAGCAGATAAACCGATCGCGGCAGTCTTAACTTAGGGCTACCCATAAAACCCAGACAAGACAGTACTTCACAGCGAGTCAGTCGCTAGGTTACGCTTTTGCCTGACTTGATGCACTCTGGAGTCGGTTTTACTCACACGACTATCTCTGAAGAGAAAAAAAATCAGTTCTTGTGATTTGTCTCACACATGCTGCGTTCTGACAGTAGGAGTCATTTAAACTCCTGAAATACTAAACAGCTGGACTGGAAAAACCTGTTTTCCTTGGAATGACCACCAATTTTCCACTAATAGAGATGTAAATGGCTCCCATTGCTTTCTAAGAAGTTTTCCCCGTCCATGATCAATTCTGTATCAATGTTAAACTGGCAGCACTGTTCTTTTATAATCTGCTAATTTAAATATTTTTGCATAACTTCGCTGACAAAAATCAAGGTATATTTACAAGTGAAATGCGCCCAGAGTTTATGCACATCATCTACTTTTTCCCCATTATTTTGCATCCCTCGGTGACATATTTTAAGACAGAATTTTCTTCGATTCCCCTGAGACTGAACCTGGTTTTGTTTTCTCTCACTGAAAATACACTCGACTCAGAAATATTGCAGAAGCATAGCAGTAATGAACAAGTAAAACACAGCAGAATTTTATGTAGAGTTCTGTGCAGGTTCTACATGTTTTCCCTGCACCATCTTCACCTTGGAATGACAGACAGGACCCAGGGACATGCCACTTTTGGAAAATATATGTAGGAATGCCATGGCTAGTTGTACACGGGATCAGAATTTGGCCCAAAATGTGCAATACTACAAACGATCATTTTCCCCTCATTCCTGTTACTTAGATATGAGAGTTCAAATTCAAGAATGTGCTTTCAAATCCACAGCACTCTTGGGTAATATTAAATGAAGTCCATTTAATAAAACACATTCCAAGTTGTTATTTTGACTGAAGCATTATACTCTTTGTCTTGCAATAAGTAGTTCAGATTTCACTGGGTCATTGAAAATTTTTGAATCAGTCTCTCTTCAAGTCACATTTAAAATACAGACTTAAGTAACTGTAGCAACATATATCTTCACAACACAAACCAGAAATAAGGGATATAACGCCGTACTAAAGGTGTTGCTGCATTTATCCCCTGAGTCAGTGAATGAAATTTTGCCATACTCCAAAATATACTGATGCTTTCATAAAACACATCACATTCATCCGGGGAAATGATGGCATCCCATTTTGTCCTCGATTCACTAAAATAAGAGGTATTTTGATCATAAATGCCTGCTATTATTGAAACACTATCATGCTTTCAACAGGATTAGCTAACCCAGGTGAAGCTGCGCACAAGTCCCCCTTGGTTTTGGGTTGGTTTTTTTTTGGTCTGCATCACATTGCGTCTGTTTTTAAATGCTTTGTCATTTAGAACAGAGGCATCAGGCAAAATCCTGTGTTCTGACCCTGGGCAATTATGGCACTCCCCGGATTCATGGCTGGAAGGCACGTTGTCTGAATCCTCTGATTCAGTGTTTTTCCCCTAGAAAATGCATATGTGAAAATCACACCAGGCTTGCAGAAGATGTTGGTATAAATATTTACATAAATATTGAAATATTTACATATGCAGTTCTCCACGCTTGAAACAGGAAAACAAGTGTAATAAATGCAGTTAAGGTATCAGGGTTCTAGACTAATATACCTCGCATTTCCCACCAAGATAACCTACCAGTTAAATGATTACTGTTGTCTCTCATTACACTGCCCACCACAAGGCAGCATAGGCAGGATTAGGACAGTGAAGCATCGGTTCCGTCAGGCTGGGCAGCCCCTGACCACAGCAGGCGAGCGCCGAGGCAGCTCCATCGCCGGGCCAGGGCCGCGGCAGCCCCTCCATGGCGAGCCCCTGCATGGCGAGCCCCTCACCGCCCGAGCCCCTCGTCGCCAGAGACAGCACCTGTCTGCCTGCGCGGGTGCTCCCGCAGCACTGCAGGGCAGCGCTGCCCCTCGCCCTTACGTTCGAGAAGTTTCTAGGGCAGAAGGCTTCCCGCCGAGGCAATTCACGCAGGAGCTTCTGTGGTGGGAACAGCATCCCGCTCAGCGCAGCCCCTAAGCCTGATGCGAGGCTCTGGGCATTAGGCAGTAACAAAGGGAAAGAGTCATTTCATATCTCTCTCTGTGCCTTCATATAAACTTTTAACATGCCAACGCCCTGTGATCAGAGTATCTCTCTGGGCTCTTCTTTCTCATATATTTTCACTGTACATTACTTTCCTTCTGGTATGACATCAGTGAGAATCAGCATGGTGGAAGTGGTAGAGCAGCAGCAGGAAAAAAATATCTGACAAACAGCAACAGCCTCCCCTTTAAAATAATAACGATTTACCAAATGGCTGGGAAGTTGTTATAATTCCTTTTCCAAATTATTACTCGCCCTTTAGATTAGAAATGAGGCCAGGGTTAGCAATCAGCCATAAATGGTAGGATTTCTGAAGTAGAAGCACTTGTCTGATTGTGAAGTGGAGGCCATTATTGCCTTGATTGAGTCTTTTTTTTTTTTCTTTTTTTTTTTTTTTAAGCTTGCTTGATTTGTGGCTGAGAGCGCACATTCACAACTGTACTAGCAGCAATCAGAGCTTTCCCTGCTCTTTTTTGCTCAGCGATTTAGGGTCCACTACTTTGGCACAGCTGCCACCTTTTAGCCTCCATCAAGCAGAGATATTTTTAAGTGAACTGCATTTTGTCTTTTCTCCTCCCACCCCTTTCCTTCCTCACCCTTTTTCTTTCCTTTTTCTCCCCCCATTCCTTTTGGCGGAGGGATGGGGGGGATGAAAATATTATGTGAACTTTAATTCCAAGTATGAAGTTGAAAGAGGACAGCTGAAGCTGGCTGGGGTGTCATGTGTACTCCATGGCACCTAACAAAGCTGCAGTTATATGAGAAATAGGGATGAAGTGACTTGCTCAAATGACTGAAGTCAACCTAAAGCGCTGACGGGTGTCTAGGAGCTGAATTTTACAGTTTTGTTTGCCTGAAAACCAGATTCATGCTAAGAACTTGTATTTACACCATTTCTTATCAGAAATCATCTGTTTTGCTGGCATATAATATTTTACAGCTGCTCCCAAATTTGCTCTAGAGGTGTGCAGCACAGCTGAGGTGGTCCTGGTGCAAGGGAAAAAGGCCTCACAGATCACTGGGGTTCACCCCGTCGCCCCCAGGCTCCTCCAAGCCCACAGCCCATGCCATCGCCCTGCCCACACACGGCAGCAGTGAGGCAACGCCGGCACAGCCTGCTCTGGGCCAGTCCCGCTCAGATGCCAACGTGCAGAACCCACAGGCACTTTGGGTTCAGAAACACATAAGCACAGCTGTAGAAAACCACAAATACCTATTTTATTTTTGTAATTGTTACTGCTCTGAAATAGCTGAATATTGCTTCAGAGTACATTCACAGGCAGAAATTCTACATCAACTAACCAAATATAATGTACTTCTGTGGTCCGCTAGCATATCCCTAAAACTAGCAGTTTAGCATTGAAATGCTACCAAATCCACAACCGCAATGGTGTGACAGGCCCTGGGATTGCAGAAGCCAGATTGTGCTGTGTAATGTAATGCTGCATTAGAAAGGTAGTACTTGCTACCGTATGTTAAAAAGAGGAAGAATAAAAATAACAGAACTAATGTTTCCTGGTGCTAGAGACTGCAAATGCAGCAGAGCAGATATTTTAGTATAGGTTTGTAACTCACTTTCTGTTTAGCAGTCATTTGTTTTCCAAAGCCATCATTTCAGAGGGTCCAGTATATGAAGGGGAAGATTAGCTACACAACCAGCTCGTATTTCAGCCCAATTAGCAAGCTCATGTGAATGAGGTAATCGAAGACTCACAAAAAGAAATTACTTTAGAAAAAGAAAGAATCCGTTTCAGCATTATCCAGGAAAAACAACACGTTAGTCAGACTCAGAGGGAATGCACAGCAAAGCCAAAATGCAGAGACAGAAATTACTTGCTTTCTTAGACCCGTATTTACAGTATGTTCTTTTAGAGCACCAACATGCACCTTCCCCTGAAAGCAGTGTCAGGACAGTGGTAGGGAGATAGTTGATATAGCCTGGATGAAATAATCACCCAAGGAAATAGGGTGCTTGTCTCGCCCTTGCTCACACCAGTGAGCTGCCCAGACGTGTGGAGGGGCAGGAGGGGACCCTGGTGTACAGCGACCAGCACTGTGCATCACTACTCCTCTCAGACCAGGACGAGTCATCCCACACAAACACGTCTCCATCGTGGAGGTGAGCAATTGCCCAGACATCCATTTTTCCCCCAAACCTTGGCAGCCTCGAGTTTGCCCCTCTCTGGCACCTCCCCACTTGCCGAGCGCAGCCCATCCTCTCCCCGTGCTCCTGCCACTTCCTTTGCCCCTCAACTGGACCCTGCCCTCGGCACCCCGCCAGCCCCGGGGCTCCCAGGCAGGGGCTCTGGGCTCCCACTGCTCAGGCAATCAAAAAGGCAGTGTGCTTTTCTCATTTACAAGGGGTGGGTGAGGAGCCCCAGAGACTGCCAGAGGGCAAAGCAGTGCCCTTGGGAATAAACAGGAGAAACAGCTCAGAAAAAGACAACCAGGTGCATGATTTACCAGTGATGAAAAAGGCGTATTTCTGACCAGGACATTACATGCAATTAAGAAACAGGGCTTAAAACCAAAATGTAGACTCAAAAAACCTGCTGTGTTGTATTTACCTTTTTAATAAGCACAAAAAGTCCAGAGTGAGTGGCACAGGACTGTTTTGTGAAAATACCAAGGTAGGACAAACACAGAAGAGACCCTTTGGTTTTAATTCATCCTTCATTTATGCTAGATATTGCTAACATAACTCTCCAGGTGAGAAGTGTTTTATTCCCAGTCAATCCCAGTGCTAAAAACCAAACCCATCCACCCACTTTACTTGTACTTAGGTAAATGTGCCTAGTCGCACTTGTCCAGCTGAGTGCCTCACCTAGTCTGTAACAGGAGCATTTGCATAATTAATTACATATATTCTGAAGCGCACTGGTTTCTAGGGAGGATGTGAGTACTCTGGGTGGAATGAGGAGTTTGACATGATCCTCATGCCCACTCTTGCTGGTGAGGTTTTTGTGCCCACTGAGCTGGCAGAGCAGCTGAGCTCCACAGAAGCTCTGGGGATGGAGAGCCAGACCCCACACAGCAGAGCAGAGCCTCGAGCCGCCAACAGACTCCCTGAGGTGGCCACCTCAGCTACAGGTAAGGGCGCAGGAAATCAACAATGAGCTCTGTCCATTTATTACTAGCTTTGTAAATTGTGCTAATGCATCCATTACAATCAGGCCAATAGAACTAAAGATGAAAAAAAGATGCAAAAGGATGCAAAACATGACCCAGACGAATCCTGTCTGAGGTAATTAAAATTACAAGCAAGTTTAGCATGACAAAAATAACTCAAGAGCAATCAAAATGTCGAAAAATGGTTGGGAAGAACCCCCAGACTCTGACTTTCCCAGTTAGAGGCTTTGCTCAGCACTTCTGAAAAACCGCCAGAGCTGGCTCTGAGCAGCAGGGCCTCCGGGGCTGCCCCTCGGGTGCAAGGAGGTGCCTCTGTGACCACAGGGGTCTGCCTGCTTTGGGCACCGCAGCTGGCCAGGGATACCCTGCTCCTGGCCACTGTTCTACCTGCCAGGGGAGCAGGGCAAGCGCTCCCCGAAAAGGCAGGGGGCTTTGCTAAACACCTTGCAAAACATAAGGTAAACTGGGGAGTCCAAATCCTACACCTACTTTTGAAAATATTATCCCACATGAGTTGCTCATATCCTGCACAAGTCCTGTGCTAGCACTGACAGCAGTCGCTGGTGAGGACAGTACGGTGGCATGGCCAGGGTTAACCACAGCCTTTCCCATGTACAGAGGCTCCTCAGGAGAAGGGGATGTGCTGATGAGAGGGCCGCTGCCAGGTGACACGCATGGGGACGAGGACCTTGCTGCCCCGGGGCGTGGTGGAGGACAGACCATGCCGGTGCTGTGGGGCACAACCCTGTGCCTCTGAAGGAGGACAGCTCCACCAGTACTGCTCAATGCCCCATCTCCCGATGCCTTCTTCTCCTGCTGTCTCCATGCCCCTGCCAGTCCTCCCCTCCAGTGGCTGGCTGCCACCCTTCTGCCCACACCACCACCCTGCCCTCCCATCCCATGTCCCTTCTCTCTCCAGTCACTCCTGGATCAGCATTCAGAGGTTTGATCATGAGTGCATTTTCTTTCTCCCCATGCATCTGAACTCCTCAGCTGATCTGGCTCACCATTTCAACCCTTTGGCTGCAGAGCAAGTCTCTGGTGGAATAAGCTGTTTTATCTGCAAATAAATCTTAAAGTCCTTAATAAATTATTGTGGCCATCCTAAGCAAGTACATTGATGACCCTGTAAAGGTCACATGCTGCAGAAAACTTACTTCAGGACAGCTGAGACTTTTAAAAAGCTGTACTTCAGTGAGTTTTCTCTTTCATGTTGCCTGAGGCAAGATCAGATCCGAGGAGCCAGATAAACATATAAAAATAGACAAACATTTTAGAGACTTAATCATGTATAGTATCTTAGGGGGCCCCTGGAGAGAAATAGAGAGAGATTCTGGTTTCTCATCTTCCATAAAACGCAGCTTTCACTTATCTGCCTTTTTCCCGTGGTGTAAAGGCCAGCGAGGGGGATGAGATAATGCTTGGGAAAAGGCATGTTTTTCATAGCATGCACTAGAGATTGGCACACGGCTAAACTTCCCCTTTGCAGACCCCATCCAAGCACAGCTTTAGAGAAATGTGAGTTCTGGCTGGGACAAGGAAGAAATGGCTCTGACAGGTTCTAAGAAAAATCTGGTTGCAGCTGCTGAGTGGAGAGGGTGCTAAAACCTCAGGGGAAGGCACTGGGGGTCAGAGAGCAGCAATAGTCACATTCACAGACTGCCCCTGCCTTTGCCACCTAATACCACGTTCCTGCAGGGTGTATCTGTTCATTTGACAAGAACCTTCCATCAGCTGAAAAAATGTTAAATTTTGAACAATTGTTTGGTTAACGTCTCAGCTCAAATGAAATCTTGGGGAAGATTTGTCTGGTACAACTATCTATTATTTTTCTAGGGTATTTTTTCAAAATGTGTATTTCGAGAGAGGTTTTCTTAAAGACAAATATTGAAAAATGTCAGCTAGTTGTCATCACCCAGCAGCCCGCTCAGAGTTTTATCCAGGTGTATTTTGTGAGCTCTGAGAAAAGTTCACCAGCATGGTGACACACAGATCCATACATTTCTGTTGTACTTTAGCTAGTTTTATGAATTGAAGGGTGTTGCTCTGCAAGGACTACAGAAGGGAAAGGAAATGATCCATTTCATACATGTGTAGCCATTTTCCTTGACTATAAACCCCCCTTAACCTCCAGCAAGGCTTTGTGGCTCCAGTTACCATAGTGAGCTGGCCGGCGGAGGACGGGTAAAGCTCTCTTGATCAACCATGAGCTCCGTCGCATTAGAGAGGAATGCCCGTTTTATTTCCTCCCTGAAGTCTAAAGCTGAACACATTTGACTACAACGGTTCAGAACTGTCACTTAATATTATCAGCTACATCTACTGTATGCCCTAGCAACTCCCCCAAAACATAGGAGGGGGAGAGTGCGCACTGCAGGGTGGTAGCATGTCACCGGTCCTCTAACGGAGAGGGATAACCATCTCTGTACAAACTTGACATCTATAAATTGATTGCATAAGTGGGCAGTGGTGGTCCTTTCAAGTATGCTCCTTTTGTTTCAGCTTTACAGTAAAATCACCAGCAGCAGTTTACAATTAAGGGAAATAATAATAACTGCATATGCTTTCATCTGCACATACAATTACAATAAACTGCATGCTTTAATAGGATTGTGAAAAATCTGTGTTTGACCCATACAAAAAAGTAAACATTCTTGTTCTGGATACTATATCATTATCACAACAAAGGGAAACTCCTGAAATCTGATGATTTAAACATCTGGAGAATGTTAATCACTTCAAAATGACGGATGTTTTTTATTTTAGCTTTTGACAGACACACTCCTTTCATAGATAGATGATTATTTACATAAATTACATCACCAATGTAAAAAATAATCCAAAATAACTTCAAAGGATAAAAAGCTTAATTAAAAGGAGACTTTTATATTTCTTTTCTTGAAGAACATAGAATAAATAGAAGAATTTGCAAAGGGAAAAGGTAACTCCATCATTTTAAACATGACCCAGTTGTGCTTTAGGTTTTTTCCCCCACATGCATGGGCTTTGGAAGTGCTCTTTAAATATAGCTAAGGTGCAGTAACAAGCAATGCCACAGAGAAACAGGCTAACACCCCACCTCAATGAGCACAGCATATCATGAGACAGGCATGGAGTCAAGTTTTAGCTTAGTTTTTTAAGCACATCTGCAAAAATGCACAGGTTTTGGTCCCACTCTGATCAGTGCCTGCAGCTGTGATTGTTGTCTTAGCATAAATTTCATACAATATAAAGGCACTAACTTCTGCAGAACTATTCTCCAACAACTCATGTTTATTTGGTTTTATAAAGATACATAAAACAAATAATGTTATATATATAACATATATAAAATGTGTTCCATATAACACACATACATATATGAAACAGCATCAAGTTCACCAAGAGTAGGATTAGGGGATCTGCATCAGGTCCTTTGGTCCTGTCCCCTGATGTTACACATGAGGAAACAAATTCAACATCACAGCCATTGTGCAATTATTAGACACAGCCTCCGCTGCGAGGTTTCAGCTCCCAACTGTTTGTAAGACAACAATTTCAAAGAAGGTTGCAGGAATGAGCAGGAGGGAAGGTGCAGGGAAAACTGCCGTGTAACATCTGCAGAGAAACGTGACCACTTGGGATATGGCCAGGTAATTGCTGGATTTAATACAAGGAGTCTGGGGGACCACTGAACACATCAACGTTAAGCTGAAAGGATAGCTATGCTATTCTAATTCATTGTCACCACGATAGTTAAATTTGTCAGACTCAGGAACGGGCTGAATCGGACAAACTACAGCACGGCAACATTCGAAAGCTGAAGGGCTCTTGCCGCGCTTTGCTGTGCCGGGCGGGGGCTGCGCCCCCACGGTGCCTGCCGCCGACCAGCAGCATGCTGCCCAACGCTGCCGGCCAGCCCTGGTGCAATTTAGCTGATCCACTACAATTTCCTCCTACACTCTGAGCTGATCTGCATGTTGACCTTAAACAATTTGTCTTCTTTCTGGCAGAAATGTCATCCAAAAGGAAGCTATTAAGTCAAGAAGGTAATTCTACAAGAACAGTCCACTGTATAAACAGAACTTGACCTAGGGTAATTTATTTCTAGTCCTGCACAAAGGACCTTAAGAGATATGATCAATACATTTCAAGACCTAAATACGTCAGTGAAGGCGAGAGCATAAGAATTTTAGGCAATATTTGTGAGAAGTTATCTTTAATACTAGAAATTGAGAAACAAGTGTAAAACACAGCCTTTAAAATCTGAAGAGATTTTGTGTCCACATTTCACAGGACAAACATCTGCGGATAGTAGAGTTTGGTCTAAAGTTTTGTTGACCAACTATCTGTCATTTAATTCCCCCCATAAATATGCCAAACTCTGCTGATGCCCCCAACACTTAATACCATAACAAAAGTAGACCATTTACTGCCTTAATTCTTTACGAACTTCAGAGGCTGCTAAAAGTTGGAAATCATTTATGAAAGAGACAGAACAGTGAAAAAATATTAACTCCTGCTTTACAATCTTGAAACAAATTAATTTGGAGTGCAGGAGGAGGCCTGTTTTCCTTACTAATACTGTACTAATATTTTGCTTAGCCCAAACTGAATTAATTTCCTTATCCAAGACCGGTTCTCAACAGATTCGTGAACGCGAACCATCAGCTTTTTCTTACAGGGAGCATTCCAGGCGCACCACACTGAAACCTAACAGTTGACAGAAACAAGCCAAGTCCCTGCTGAAGGCGGGGAAGCCACCCCCGCAATGGTCAGTTCTCCCCCGACACAGCTATCAGGGTCCCTTGCCAGCACCACCTCCACTCCCAGGCTGGCCAGCCGCAGCCCCTCTCTGTCCTGCTCAGCAGCTGCCTGCCAGTACATTAAATAAATCTGACACTTTTCCAAACTGGTTCTAAGAAAGAGTTCAAGGGTACAAAGGCAGGAAAATCACCAAGATGAATTCTGCAAAGAAACAGCTGGGAACAGCCGCAGATGCGGGGGGTAGGGGGTGTTATACTTTGTAGGCAGGAGGCAGTTCAAGCATGGTTTTTGGTAAAACTATAGACAGGCAATGTTGTCACAGCTTCATCTATCAGCAGTGTAGAGAGGGATAATGTCTCAGGTTCTACGTCATTAAAACCCTCTTCTTGTGTGCAAAGTGTATGAAATGGTTAATTGTATTTATTGTTGAGAAAGCACATGACTTCCCAAGCTATAAAAAGCAGTTCCCATTCTTGCCTGGTATTTACACTTACATTAAATAACACACTTTCTAGAAGTACCAGCATTTGAAGTTCAAGGAACTTTGCAATATCAAATGTTTCCTTAATGGCTGCACCTGGATCTACATGAGCTCATTGTATACACCTACACCCAAGTTCAAAAGAACTGTCCGTTCTGTTTGTTTTCACCAGTGAAACATGAATATATGTGCCTGACAAACTTAGAATCTGCTTTTTGTTCTTGCTTTTGTCACCCAAAAGGGATTTAATAACATACTGTACAGTCCTCAAAATCTACTTGAAAATTACTCATACTAACCAGACTAAAAAGACAACTCTGTTTACTGACTTTTGACCACCACATTGCTTTTGGGTCCCCCACCATCAGCTGGAAAGACTTCTTCATATTTTGTGCCAGAGAAGTGAGTCTGTTTCTTGGCATTATTTGTACATTCTTCTGTCCTTTCACATTTTCCACTTGAAATTGCAAATTCTTTTCACAAGGGGTTCACTTTGTCTGCTGAAGCCAAAAAAACCTCTGTTTCCTGTCCAAACTTTATTCCTGACATAGTGCAATGAGCTTTTGGTCATGTAGGGTCTATTTCTGGTGGAATGACTCACATCACGCAGATACTTTTGCAGTCTGGCACAGAGTGCAAACCTTCATTTAAGAAGCAACATATTGCTAATACACTTTACTGGACCTCGCGTGAGGTAATGACAAGCCAGGTACTGCAAACTCTAACTTCTGAGCACTTCCCCAGGAAAAAAAAACCACATCTTTGCTTCATGGATCTGGCCGCAAGACAACTTTTACATTCTGTCTTAGGCAGCGTACAGAAGTAGTGTGGGACAGCAGCAACAGATCCCAGGGCTGCCAAACACCCCTTTCAATGGCCAAAGAGATGATTACCACCCGCCTGCCCCCCCGGCATTCTCTCTCCCCTGCCGAGGCTCTGGTGCCTCTTTACATGGAGGGTCACTGCATCAAGGTGAGGGACAGAGGGTGATGTCCCGGCCACGCCTTCTCACTGGCAGTGATGTGCTGACCCAGGAGATGAAGGTAGGTCTCTGCTTGTAGCAGAGCTCAGGACTCACTGCCTCCTCCTCAGTGCCAGCACGCTGGCTGCTGGGTCTGCTCCTGCATGGAAGCACTGCCACGCAGGCTGGCTACAATTCGATTTTGGGAAACATGCTTCTAAAATATCAGTCAGACCAGACCCCTGACAGTTCATCTGCCTGGCCTGCCTCAGACCCCAGATGGCCGTGGGACTGCCATCCTGATCATGCTGAGCAAGCGCTCCGCATTTACACATGCAGCAGGAGCGTAGTGCAAGGTAGCTCAGCAGAGATGCAGTGCTTTGTGCTGAGCACGAGTTCTGCAGCTCCTAGACAGCTTCACACTCCCAAAGGAGGTGCCCAGCAAGGTGCCCAGCAGAGGCGCTTCCATCTGAATCAATCCAGCATTGCCCCACAATCACTCTATTAAAGCTATTATTATTATATTACCTGTTTTTTATCATAGTTTACCACGGTTTAAGCAAATTTACCACAGTTTAAGCAAATTAAGTGAAGTTCTGGGATTTAAAGACCTGCCTGCAACAAGAACCAGACCATCACCTCAAGCCTACCAGACAGTCAGGGCGGTATTCCTTTGTTGGTTTGTCCTTGTGCTGTTTTCAACCAGTTTCTGAAGTCTATTTTAAGCCTTAAGGCTCTTCTGTGATCCATTTACAGTTCTTGAGCTGCTCTTTGTTAAAGACATTCCTTCAAATGGTCAGACCTGTCAAATCAGTTATTGCCCTCCACTTTTTTTCTCCATTGACAGTGTTCTTACATATTAAAGAAGCCCAATCCAGACATTTTTTGGCAACTTTCCATTTTACAATTCATTTTTGTTGTAACAAAAAATTGGCTTGTGCCAGCGTCTAAACATTCAAAGATCAAAGACATGAGAAGTAACCCCCAAAAAATTGTTAAGTAAAAAATTTTCTGCCCCCTTAGAATGAAAGTCTCTTTTCCAAACAGCTCTTCCCAACAAGTTTTGCATTGTCAGGCCAGGAAGGTGAGCACAGGCCCCGATCCTGCTATGCACAGAGGCAGAAATCCCAGGTCTGCATGAGTACACATAGAGGAGCATGTTGGGATGACGTTAGCAAGTTCTGCTGCACTTTGGGATGATCAGTGCTGCCTGTTGAGCCACAAAACAGAAATCTATCTTTCTGTGGTTCCACCTTTCTCCAGGACTACAGGATTTCAAGCAGCCACCCAAACTACATCATGGCAACCCCCAGAGTCAACTATGCTCAACAAGAATGTGCACTGTGCCCATGTTTTCTCCCTTAACCCTCATTTATTTGCTGTGCCATTTGCTAATTTGTTGCCCTTGACCACAGTAGCTTCCAGTGAGATTCATCTGGCTAGCATGACTTAGGAAGGTCATTATTCTATCAGTGAAGATTAACATTTAAAGATGGTTGCCCATAATAAGCTATAACAATGTAATTAAAATGTCAGCGGGACAGAGCTCACACAGGAAGGGTATAACCATGTCCGCAGACACTGAGCGCTTGCAACTTCTTGGAGCAGGCAGGTTGCCCAGAGGCCAGGTCTGGAAACCTCACACAAAAGTAAAATCCAAACCGGACAGTGAAAATTCCCCTTGCTGAAAAAAACTGCCATAGCAAAGAGGGCGCACTGCCCTCAAGCAGACAAGCACTACCAGAGACTGCTCCCTGCCACCTCCATAACATGCATTGCTCCCAGGGCTGGATGAGAAAGCTTGGCACCAGGACCACTCAGCTCATTTCAGAGGGGGACTTATACCTACATGCAGCTGCCAGCACCATAAACGTTATTTTCCAGGAAAGGCAGGAGAAGAGAGTCAGGTGTCCCAGTTCAATATACTTGTTTGGGCACACCAGTGAGCAATCTGGAGAAGATGAAAGAGAAAGGCATGGGGCAGCACACAAGAACCCACACTCCCCTGATGATGCCTAGCTCACCTGGGGCCCTTCATCAAAGGCTCCTCCTTCTCAGGTGTAGGTTTCTCCTCCCAGCCACAGGCACCAGCCAGAGGCCTCCCCTGAGGACAGGACATCTGCTTTCATCTAAGCAGGTTGTGTTCCTTTCTCAGCCTGGAGGTGTTTGTCCTCCCAGGTTATCCCCAGCAGACAAACACCAGCATCATCTCTGGCCTGAGGAGTTTAAGTGCACATGAACTCCTGGTGGGTTCACAAAACCCCAACACATTTCTCTATGACTTGGGACTGCCTGACCCTGCTACTAGGCTGTCGTGCCAAAAGGCAGTGTATGGGCTCTTAGACACCCAGTCCAAAGAAGCAATGGCATTAAATCACATGTTGACAAGGTCTGTGTGAGAGTCTTTTTGGAAGTCGTCACGGAGGATTAAGGGCTGCACCCTAGTCTCTGACAACATAGTCACAGGACAGGGCTGAATTCAAGATGGTTAGTGTCACAGAGGTTAGATGGGGCAGTGTCTGTTCAGTCATGCAGCCTTTTAACAAGCTCAAAGAGAAAGGAGTACATTTTGCCTTTCGAACGGGGGTCTTGCCCAGCAGCGCTTGTTGGTATTAACGAGGGTTGGTATTGAACATCTGCTTCTGTGAGCACCTGGAGGCAGAGCTCAAACAGTTGAAACCTGCACAACAGCAGAAAGTTTCCTTAGGAAGAAGGGCCACAATGTGTTTTGAGAAAGAAGAAAACAAGAACAGAGTTTAGCCCCTTATTTTGTACCGTTGAAAGTATTGGCCATTCCTAGCTTCAAGAAATAATATGTGAAAAAAGTCTAGAGTGTATTTTCCTTTAATATGACAGCTTCACTTTGGCACTACACATAGTTGGCAATGCATGAGACTGTTGACACTTGCCTTCACATACCCTAACTTTTCTGGTAGCATCCACAATCCCTGTTGAAAAACAGGTCTCCAAATGGCTAGCAAAGTGTCAAGCCTGAGAATAGGTGAAAGCAATGAGATCTTTGAGGATCAACCTGTCACCACATATTTCTGTGTGGGGTTAAACAAACTTCTAACATAATGTGTAGTGGCATATAATGCCAGCTGGAGTTAACTTGAGCTTAAAAAAAAGAACTAGCAACTCTAAATCAGAGAGGAAAAGTGATTCAACGAGAAAGTTCAGAATATCAGATGAACAGAAGTTACTGAATACAACAAACTGACCAATCCACAGGGAGTTAAAACATAAGCAAACACAAGTCTTTGCTTTTGAGACTTTGAGAGATCCGTTCTCTCACCTTTGGTTTCATCTTTTCTGGTTAATATCAAACTGAAAAAGTAACTGCTTGTTAGCCTGCATCCTTCCAAAAGAACATGCAACAAGTAAGCCTGAAAATTCCTTGTAATGGTTATAGGTTATCCTAGTGAATAGACTTTTATGATGCTAACTAAAGCAATCTAATAAACACATTGCCTGAGTAGCTTTCCAGTCACTGCCTCCACAGGTCTGAGGAAGTAATATAAGATAGGAACATGTATGCTTTAGTCAACCATGTAACATCAATGATGTTATTAATCACAGGTGTCTACAACTGCATGTCACATTCTTGTTCATTGGGCTTCCTACAGACACAAGAAATTACTGGTATCACTAAAAGCCAGTTGCTGACATTCCATTATTGGTGGAACAGGATGTACGGAGGCATGCCGTTACAAAAACATGCCGACATGCACAGGTCTCCTAAAAGATTTTGGTTTATTATAATCCAATTTAATGTAAAAACTTGCAAAAGTACTGGACAGCTTGTTGCAACTTTGTAGTCTTACAGAAAAGCAGGGATATGACTGAAAACTAAGCTCTTAAAACTCTGTGATTGCCATGAATGTTGCACAGATGCTGCCAGTATTTGAAAAGCCATTCTGAATAACTCACTTCGGATGTTCACTCCTCATCTGCAGCTGAAGGACTGAACCCTGTGGTATTATCAGGCATAACTCTCTGTCAGGGTTGGGAGCAGGACCTGATGAAGGAGAAATGTAACAGGATGAGCCACTCCAAGTAGCCACCCTTGCTGCTCCCTGACACTCCCATCCACAGAAGTTATTCCTTGGAGCAACACACCAGTTTTAACTGCTGACTTCACCAGGAGCTTTGTGTCATTGGAAGCCACACAATTTGATTGTTTCCTTTGAGCTGCTAACATCTAATCATAAACATTCCTAGGGTCACATTTTCCTTTGCATTATATTGACATAGCTGCAATAAAATCATTGTGATTATACCAACATACCACAGGAAACCTGGCCCAATTCTTTAATTGCACGGCACTCACAGCATATAGTAATGAACCCTCATTCATAATTTTGGATTTACTATTCTAGCTTGCTCCCCTTGAATCTGTGATTTACTGTTGCATTACCTTTCTTTTTCCACTTTCGCTAATTTTCAAGGGTCTGCAACATATCATTGTGGAGTTCTCAGCCTTTTTGCAGAGTCGAATAAAAAACATTTTTCATGCAGAGTTGTTTAAGAATAGGATATATAGCTACTCCATACCAAGAGTGTTCAGAGAGTTATATAAATGGCTTGCACTATTTTAGAGCTGGAACCAATAAAAAATTCAGGGTAGAAATTTCAGACAATCTAAAGTGCCAGACATGTTCTTATATATCCTTATAAATCTCTCAGCTAAGGTTATCATTCACTGAAGTTAATCTAAACAGCATAGCTTCTTCAAGTAAGTATGTCAATAACAGTCTCATTCCAGCCTAGTTCCCCTAAACATCTTCCCCCATCCTTCACTCTGCCTTAATCTACGTAGAGTCTTATACAGCACAGGCATTGATAGAACCTGGGATTTCTATTCCATCTAATTGTTCATTGCCATTGAATTTAACTGTTCTGGGAAAGAAGAGCAAGAGCAAGAGTTTTTCAGCCCCCCAACCCTGGAATTATCTTCTCTCATTGACCGATGGGGATCCAGGTCTGTTGATCTTCAGGGCACACAGTAAAACCTATTTCCTCAACCATTTTCCAAGAAGAAATCTTTGTACTGAGTTTGAACTTTCTGTCATGGAAAATTTCTAGCACATGTGTTTTCTGTGGTCAGAGAGTAATAAGGGGGAAACTTTATAAAACATCAAGAGGTAAACTAAAGATAAATCACAGTGGCACACGGAGATATGAAACCTATCTCCAAAGCTGAGCTAACAAAAAAAAAAAAAGCAAACCGCCTTGCTGTGCCCTAACCATTGCAGCTAGTTCTAATACTGCACAGCAAAGGTGTCTCAGTTCCAAACCCCAAGATCTTAGTATTGACAGAAATAAATGGTTGGAAAGAAAGAAAAACAGCTTGATGATTATCATTATTTGTCTTCACTAACTGCAGCCTATGTCATTTGACGTTAATTAATAAACAAAGCAGTTGTGTGAGCATCCCCAGTTCACACAGTTATGTCCACAGTAGCTTCAGGAATGGGCTCTAAGGAAACACGGAAAGGACTAGCAGATTGCTTTTCAAGAAAGGCAGCATAGGAGAGATCTGAGCAAAAGCAGAAGCAGAGGGAGTAATTTGGGTTCTGATAACTACAGCTTATTCCACAGAAGTAAAACAGCTGAGGCTGTTGACATTGTAATTCAGACATCAGAGTCCCACTGCACAATAAGAATGCTCTTAGTAGTTTTAAACAAAAATGTGCGATATCATTAACCTTGGGTAGAAAGGATGTCAAGAAAATCAGTGGTCCTGGCAGCAGCACAGCGTTGTGACTCTGGAAAGTGTAACGATTCCACATTAGAAAAACAAGAATGCAGAGGCAGAGGTTGAGATCCCGTCTTCTCCCCAGGGCTTGTGACTCTGCATTTTGCTGGTTATCTTGGCTGTGCCTGATGAGAACTAGACAAAGCACAGCATCAGCTAACTTTTCACTAAGGCAGCAAAGAGCTTTAGTGATAATAAATAAAAAACTTTATAAAACTTTAACCTTACTTTTTGTTAAAGTAAATCAGACTGTCATCATGCCCTGAGGATCAATGTACTCCCACTCCAGCAACCTGACAGGGAGGAAACTCCAGAACTACAGCCAAGGATCAGACTGGTAGAACTGTATAGTGGGTTTTTACCTTTCCAGTGTTAGATGTGAATGTGTTTCTCCTCCAGAAATTAGCTGCAATTTATCCTTTTGAACAGTAACCACTGTTGAGTAATACACAGTCAAGTAACAAACAGTCAAGTAACTTCACAGACAGCCAAGTTCCAAGGCAATGTTTTCTGGAGTGGCTAGCCCACCATTCTCTTCCCCTTACCCCTCCTCCTTTGTTTCTGAACTCAGGCTTCCTCCGTGTCTTTAGCATCGTAAGCAGTTTATTCACTATGTTTTGCAGTCACACCTGTCCTTGTGTCATTTCATAAGACTAAATCAGCAGCCCGTACCACACCACTTTCAGCATATCACCAGGTGAGTACAGTGCTCGCCTTATGCTGTCCAGCCATCTCAGGCTCATCTCCACCATGTGGCCTTAGACTGCAGACCCCACCACACCTGTCCAATAATGTTTCCCCAGTGCCTTTGTGCTGAACTGCAACTGGGATTTGTATGCCCAAATGCAGGCCTTCTCGCCCTGCCAACTCAGAAGACATCTTCAGTCAGTCTTCCTTATCTTGGGAAACAACAGAGTGAGACCCAATCTCCAAAATCCTGGTGCCTCTAGTCAACCATGTCAGGTCTTTATAGTCCTCACCAGTGTTTGAAGTAAGTGCACCAAAGAATCAAGGTGGGGTGCCCACCACTACTGGCACAGCACTCAACCTCCCTGACCTGCCCAGCTCCAGAAGGGAAGGTGCATCCCTGTGAAGGCAGGCACCCACCTCCTGGGCAGAGAGCCCCAGGAGCCACAGGCAAGGGACCTGCCAGTGTCAAGACCTGGAGGCAGCAGGGCCCTCTTCTCAAAGCCTCATCCCCAGAGGCTTGGTCAGTAAAAGCCAAACAAGCTGAGCTTTCTACAGAATTAGTTTCATAGCCCAGGAACCATGAACATATAGAGGAAGCAGGTAGTGCTCTAAGCAGGACAGACAGGCCCCTACTCGGGCGGTTTAGCCCAGAAGTCACCTTCAGCAGCTTTTGCAGATACACCTACATTGGCTCAGTGCTGGCAGCACTGAAATTCAGAGAAAGTTGCACTTGTAATACTATTACTTTTCGCTTTTGGTGCCATTCTGCTCCTGTTGAGCTACATGCTTCCCAGTCCTGGCTGCTTGTGGACCTGAAACTGCTTGTTGAAAGCTAATGCCAAGTCAGCTGACAAGGCACAGGAGAAATTTTGTTTTCCCTTTCTCTAAAGAAATTCACTGTTGAAAACAATTAATTACTCTAAGATTAAATTATGATATAGTCTACCAACAGATGCATAAGATACCAGAAGACCAGGAGCTCCTGCTGATGTAAGAGTGCCATGTGTGTCTCAGCACCTGGAAATGAGCATTGAACAACAGAGTGAGTTTGGACAGGGAGAAAACACCACCGGGTAACAAACACTTTAGGAACCTTTGAGATCTTGCAGCAGGAGAGGAAGCAAAGCCAGGGCCAGTAACACCTCTGGCTGCTCTGCAGGACCCACAGAACTGGCGCAGCTGTAGCATAACCATCAGTCTGTTTCCCAGACATGGACACAGCAGTGCCTACTCAGGCTCTGCCAAGCCTGAACCCAAAAATAGCTAAAGGATCCAGGTGCCTTTAGAGCTAGCTTACAACAACATCCTCATTACACTCTCCTGAAGATCTCGTTGAGGCTGCCAGAAGAACACCTGCATTATAAACCCAGCGCTGTTTATTGCAGGACAGACTGACGGCAGCTGCAGATGACTTTTCTGCATGCAAGGAAGAGGCAAGGCGAGTCCAGCCACCACAAACAGCGGTACAGCCAGTAGCAGTGGTGAACCAACGGGCATCAGCTGAACAGCGCTGCCTCTCAGACAAACGCCACGCCAAGTGCACCGGCCAAGCAGAAACGCTTACAGCTGGAAGCACCGCTCCCAAACCCACACTGCTTCTCCTGTGCTTGAAACTGCAACATGAAACACAGGGATAGGCAGGATGACTGCCAAGATGAGCTGATGCTCTGCCCTGCTGGGGAGAAAACAAAAATGAAGCAAAAAACCCTACAGTTCCTGAAGCTTGGAGTGAATTAAAAATAGCAAATAAGCAGTCCCCAAGCAGACTCAAGTCTTCTCTTCAGACTCTCCCCTCCACTGGGAGATGGGGGCAACCTCTTTAGCAAGGCCTGTTGTGACAGGGCAAGGGGTAATGGTATTAAACTAAAGGAGGGTAGATTTAGACTGGATATAAGGAAAAAGTTTTTTACTACGAGGGTGGTGAAATACTGGAACAGGTTGCCCAGAGAAGTGGTCGATGCCCCATCCCTAGAAACATTCAAGGCCAGGCTGGATGGGACTCTGAGCAACCTGATCTAGTTGAAGATGTCCCTGCTCACTGCAGAGGGGTTAGACTAGAAGACCTCAAAAGGTCCCTTCCAACCCAAACCATTCTGTGATTCTATAGGCAGCACAGTCTAGGGCCTGGAAGAATATCCAAGTGAAAAGCCAGTCTCTTGCAGAATTGAACAGCACAAATGGAGTAGTAAGAATGAAAATAAAATTATGAAATTATTTTTCACAAAATAAAAAAGTTATATGAAAATTAAGAATTACAAGAAGTGGAATGTAGGTTCTTGCTCAAATAGCCAAATCCACAGCCACATTCTTTGATTTGGTTGTCATATAGAGACCTATCATTTTCAGTGAGTTTCATGAGATATGCCTCAGATTCTTCCTACAATCGATAGTAACCACCAATTTTCATACTATGATAATAATTGTTTGCAATTATTATTACTATTATGTATGCAGAGGATAGAAAATTAAAGTAGCACACACATTAATTGGAAAAATTTATTTTGAAAGATCAGAAGTCAAATCGGAAATGACAGGCACAAGCGATACTATCTGTGTAAAAGATGTTGATCTTCACTGCCATGGATGTGGCACTTCAGAAATGTTTGTTCAGCAGTTTCTATTTTAGTATCTAAAATGTTAAAATTAGAGCTGGGTGAAAAATATTCTGCCAAATAATTTCAGGTGTATGTTCATAAATTCCATTATAGTTAGGCAAAAGCATTACAAAAAAATCCCAAACTAAACATATTTTCATTTTCTTTTTCCTTTTTTCCCCCCATTTTTGAGTCCAATAAGGAAAAAGAAAATGCTGAACCTGAACCCAGTTGTTTTCTGGCCTGACACTGAAGTGCGCGCAGCCGGCACACAGCTGGCAGAAGTGTTCCACATCAGGTAGCTCGCTTGCCGATGTTGCACTGTCATGGTGGCCTGCCCTGGTGGGACCCGTGGTATGCCCAGCCCCTGCCACCCCGCAGACCCCGCCGCCCGGCCAGGGGTCCCCAGGGCCTCAGGAGGAGGCATGGCGCCCCGCGGGCCAGGGTAGCGGCGGGGAACTCTGCTCCCTCATGGCAGCATGACTTGCTGAGGCATATCGGTGCTACACAGCACAAGCCCTTCTGTCCTCTGCTCACTCTCCAGGCATCGGCCCCAGCTGAGGTGGCAATGGTGGGCCTCCAGCAAGGGCCTGGTGCGTCCCTGGAAAGCGTGTTCCGTCTCTGTCTCCAGCTGTGATCAAACTGCTGAAGAAGACTTTCAGTAAGGAGCCCTGCAGGGCAGGACCCCAGATCTCACGGCACCCTGGCTTGTGCTGACTTTTAACCTGGGTTGACGGGTCTGTGACTCATCCTCCCATCCTTCAGGAACATCAGCTGTGAAAAAGAAATGTTTGCTGTGGTCAGTTTTGAAATCTTTTCTGTGCAACGAATAAACTGTTCCTTGCTTATGCAAACTACATTTTAAAGATACTGTTGCTGTCCAAGGAGGCATGCAAGCCAATTCCTCACGTCTTTGGCATCTCATTAATTTCTGTGCTGTTTCTGGCGGCCTTCCCTCTTCCTTCCACATCAGGTGAAAAAGCAGCGCTTGTATTTTCTGTAAAATTATTTCTCCCTGCATCTGAACACAGGTCACCCACTGTTATCAATGAAAATTAAAGCTGTGGCTGAAATAATTAAAAAGCAACAAAATCTTTGCTGCCTCTTTACAGCTTCACAGTCTGGAGTGCCTGCTGGACTAAACTCTCATGGGCCTGACTTGGCAGAGCCTGGCAGGTCTTGCAGTTTCTTCTTCACTGAGCTCACAAAATGCTTGCAAGAAAACAGGTGATTTCCTAAACAGTTGCTAGGCAGAAAAATGCTATAACGTAGAGTGGAGTCCAAAGCCCCACCTTTGACCAGGGTGGGCATGCTATCAAGTGTGAAATGCAGAGTGCCACGCAGAGAGGCCAGTTACCTCACTGCCTCCTTTAACCAGCAAGCTGGGAAGGGCTAGATGAAATTACCAGGTGGCAATCTCCAAAAAACAAATGGAGATATTCTTCACATGACACAAGGTTCTGCTGGGGAACTTGCTGCCAGTGTGGCTCTGGATGACAAATACGTTCCACGTAGGTTCAGAAAGTAGCTACTCACATTCATAAAGAGAATACATCACAAACATGAAGATGGAGTATTCAGATCAGGATTCTCCATTATCTGAACACAGGGTCTTCTGAAGGGGAAAACACAATTTCCTTCATAACTAGAAAAAAGCTGAAGGACAAAACCATGAGTAAGACATTTCATGAAAACAAATTTTTTTTTATTCCACAAATCTTACTGATCTTCTGTCTGACATTAACAAGGGTGACTCTGATCTCTTCCACTACATTAGTAGTTTAAATCCATGTGCCACCAACAATCAATACACAACCATACCAGAGCACGCCTGTCCGAGTTACCGAAAGCAGTTCTAAATCCAGCCCAGAGCACTGGCAGAGTCAGAGAATATATGCTTCCACAGAGACAGAGTCTGGGGTCTATACCAAAACACTCCTGTGCTTAGGTCATTCTTTGAGTAAATTGAGGATAGATGATGGTTTCCAGTGGGATATCAAGGTTTAGTTATTTGACCAAGAAAGTACAACTACAGCAAGCAAAAGTAAACTTTAAAAAGAGTTTCCTAGGTATATAAATAAACATAAATACTAGCACAAACAATTATATCAGCTTATGGCAAGTACAGCAGACAAGAGTTTGTTGCATTGTCTCATTCTTACTATAGGGAGCACTGAGACCTTTAGGGATTTTAATAAATCATCTCCTGATGACAATACAGGTAAATGAGAGTGAAACAGGTTTGTGATTATAGCTGAGGCCCAGGACTTGGGAGACTTGATTTCTAGGAAATCACAGATTCTCTGTGCAACTTTAAATATATTTCCCTTTTTTTGGTGCTATATTTTGCCCATCTTTCAATATAGCAAACTACAGTTGCCCCTTTAACATGAGCTTTACTCTCAAAGGGTGACTGTGATACACCCAAAGTAGCAGGAAAAACACAGGCTAATAACAACCTCACTACCACACATATTAGCCTTATTCAGTTCTCCTGCACTGGCACAGCGCTTTGTGAAGGTATCTTCAGAGCAGAGCTTCGGGCAGCAGCTTTGCAAGCATCAGGTATCAAGACTTCTCACAATGAGGTCTTTGAGGTAAGCTGAACTCTTACAAAGTGTATCCAAATCACAGTATTATTTGAGGACAACCTGTGGGTCAGCTTGAGTCGTGGGTCACTGGTGTCAGTGGCTGGGATGGGGCACCGTGGATGGCAGCTGGGAAACCCTGGAGCCACCCAGGAGGAGACAGGGCAGCCTCCCCACCTTACAGGCGCCCCACGCTGGTACAAGGCACGGCACCGCCTTTGCACTAGACACAGGCGCCGAGCACCTGCTGACAGGCAAACATGTAATAGGGAATGACCCTGAGGTTTCTGCTGCTTACTCAGGAAAATAAGAGCTGGAGTTAAAGACATTTCTGAAAAGCTTACTAGGTACCTACCTGTGCATCTGCAAACAAAACCTAACCCAGAAAAACCTGGCAGTCAGACATTTGCAAATAGTGGGGTTTGAGCTGCGAAAGGCAACTGATACTCAAAGGTAACAAACCTCACACTGCAATCCATTATTATCAGCTATTCACTGTAGAGCTTACACTTTTCACACCATATTTTTACTCAATACCTGCCAAAGACTGGAGCCAAAATGCTGTCAAGACTCTGTTCTTTTCAGTTTTGATTCCTTGAGAAAGAAACTGAGGGAAAAACGTGACTATGGCTCCTTTAAACAAACAAAAAATTAGGCACTCTTACAAATGAATAGAAGAGAAATAGACAGTGAAAGGAAATGTCATCAAAATCCCAGGATCCCAACAGTAACAGAGATGTGAACAATCCTCTGGTAACCCTATAGCTGCATCAAAAGCAAGCGAGCAAGCTGCAGGCAGTATCACTGAAATTATTACTCAATTCCTCTTGGAAGTTTACATCCAGTTCATGTCTTACATGCCCTATGCTCCATGTTCTGCAACAGGTAAAAGAAAACTCAGCCATGTGTTCCCATTTTAATTACAAACCCAGCCCTTTCAACCCATTCCTAGATGATTTAATCATGCTGGGAGACTGAGCAAAGATGACAGATGAATGTGAGCATAAGAAATACACAATTGTTAATCTGAACCTTTCCTCTGCGCTGAGTGACTGTGAACTCCTGCTATGATCAGCAGAAGCAAAATGCCCAGCCGACCCAGGGGAGGCCTGATCATGGTTCCAGGACGCGTGTAGTACTTTGCATTTCCATAGAAGATGCACAATTCACCATATGTGGTATATTTTCCCTTATAAAACCCCTAAGAGTTTTGTTGTGCAGCTTTTGTTGTGCGCTTTTGTCATGCACTTTTGTTGGGCACCATTTTGCAGAACGTGAGTTGAGGCGGCATAGCAAGTCACTGGTTTACCCGAGGGCACATGGAAAGCCATGCCACAGGAGAAAGAACTGTGACGTCCGGAGTCTTTGGCTTGTTTGCCAAACACAAGCCTGTTCTCCACACCTAATCTGTGCCCAAAGACATGTGCAGTCCAGCAAGAAACAGCAGAAAAGCAGAGGCATAGAAATGTTTAGAGCCACCCTCTAGCTGTAACCCTCAGTGGTCCAGCTCAGGTTACTCTGACACGCAGAGTGGTGGCATCCTGGCTAGCGATCAGAGCTCCTTCTAAAGAAGGCAAGAAAAGCAAAGGGTGATTTTGACCTTATTCAGAATATTCCATCAAACATCCATTACCGCCTACACCACAACACTCAGTATGAAATTGAGATCTCCTAGCAGGTTCACATCGGAAAGTCCCAGGCCCTCTTCCCTGGGATGAGAGAAGACAGCTCTCTATTTGATCACTCAGACCAAAGCCCATAAGTTCAGAGGTATTTATTCTCTCTGAAGTGTGTCTGAGCTTTTTCTTTACCAGTGATGACTCTTCAATAAAACTTTGTAACTGCAACTTCATATCCACAGAATAAATCCACTCTAACTGCACAGTCTAAATATGTGAGCATTCTGGCAACCAGCTGAAAACTGGCAGGTTCTGAGTGCTGCAACCTTACCTATAGAATGGCTGCCTAAATTCCAACATGGAATATTGCATACTTACTACTTATGATAACAAAAATTAACAATTTTATGAGTTACTAATGCTGTGAGAGATCTTCTCTGTGTGTTTGTTTCTCAATGCAAACATAAAAGCTTATCTTTGCTACAGGACACTACAAAGAAAAAAAATCGAATCAACAGTGGGAAAGAAAATAAGTTTAGGTGGTGTTGTTATTCACAGTAGTGCATACACAGCATTACAAAATCTACCTTATAAAGGAGCTATTCACACCTGAACCCAGCAGAGATTAATACAGGACTCAGCACATTTCTTCTACCTTCCCCATTTAAGAGCAGAGGGATCCTGGAGAATTCGTAAGTGCTTCTCAGAAGATGATGGTTCACACTGTCAGACTGTCACTCCAGACTGTCTGGAGGCTGTATCGTATTGCCAGGAAAGGAACACGGCCAGGTCAGTAATACTGCCCCAGGCACTCAGTCTTCAAAGCAACCTTGGCTCCTCATTTGCTCTCTTTAAATGTTCTCTGCAAACAAAACTGTAAAAGATTCCTTTTGTGCATGTAAAGCACATTACAGAGGGACAAGACTGAAGTAAAGCTTTGCTTCGATAATGCTCCGCTAAAGTGATTGTCTGGGTGACAATCTTCCATTAAAATCAACACCCTAAGTAAAATGTTGTTACTCGAACAAGCTCCCCAGGGAAGTGGTCATGGCCCCAAGCCTGTCAGTGTTCAAGAAGTCTTTGTACAACGCTCTTAGATACATGGTTTAACTTTTAGGTTGCCTTGTGTGGAGTCAGGACTTGGACTCAATGGTTCTCATGGGTCCCTTCCAGCTCAGGATATTCGATGATTCTGTGCATGTTTTGGGGCAAAGATAAAAGTACCCATGACAACTTTGTTTAAAAAGTGTGCAAACTTGTCAGTTTAGGAGGACATATAGTGGTCTTCTTGTGAATCTTTTGGAACTGCACTGGATATTTCTCTGGCTAGAGACAAAGTCATGATCAAATGCATATAATTAACTTAATAGACAGGAAAATTCACACAAAAAAAATCCTGAGTAAAGGCTGAATTTGGTCCACTTGGAGATTACATCATTATAATAGAGTGATGAGTAAAAATGACCAAAAAAAAAAGAGACACTCTGATGTCTCTAACCATTCATCCAGAGCTGAGCAAGGTGTGAAAGCTGACCACATTTAAGTGGTTAGGAGGATCTAGCGGCTGGCTCAGCATGCCTGAAGCTATCAGCTAGACAAGCAAGGTGGGAAGAGCATTCCTCTCCTCATTGGACTCTAGCTTTTTGCACTGGGGGAATTTTTCAGCTGTTGCCATGCAAACCATCCTTTTGGCTTGCTCACCCTTATACAAGACATCTTATCTGTTTTCAATGGTTCCTAACCCAAGAAAGGACTTAAGTATGAGCTTAACCTTAAACACATAGTAAAGTCCCATTGAAGCAAAGAGGGAGGCATATGCCCTGGCTTAAGAATCAGTGCCAAAGAAAGGAGAATGATTTGAGTGGTTTCAGAAACAACTCTGTGGTTTTGCTCTTCCCTCCCTTGCACAGCAACATAAGCACTGGCTGACTCCCCAGAAGGGAAGGGAGTAAGCTGCAAGCTCTCAGCTGTCATCCTAGGATCTCCACCTAGCCATCCTGCAGGGCCAGCAAGGGTATGCGCCACTGCCAGTGCAGAGGGGTGGCTAAAACCCACCCTACAGTCCTCTGTGAGCAGCATCACGTGTACAACTTCAGTGCCTCATGACTTTTACTGTGCCTTTATCACAGACTGCAATGGCCCAGGAAGCCTTCAGCAGAGTTCAGAAATAGTTAGAGACAAGGACTACATGCTGTTTAAAGGCTGGGGCCATATTATTTCCAGTGAACCTAACCTGGGAGACCCATCAGAGTTCCTTCTCTGCTAATTGAAAAACTACACTTTTACTGTATGTTTCACTCAGTGAGCTCATTACTGAGCAAGGGGATGCTACCACGCAGGGAGAGGCAAAAGGAAGTCCCAGGAGCAAGAGGAGCCAGCTCTGCCTGGTGAGCAGGAGACATCAGCTTTGTCTGTAGCAAAAAGAGGCAAACTATTGCTGCTATTAAATAATTCATACATGTGACTAAGCAAAGGGCAGAGGACTTCTAAGATATGTGGGCAGCCTTGGAATAAGGCTAGAATGACAGGTAGGTCTCACACTAGCCTTTCACAGAGCTGCTAGCTCATCACAGCCACAATGAGCAGAATTCAGCTCATTACAGCCCTGGTATCAGTGGGGGTCCTGGATATGCATTTTTTCCTCAAATGTACCCCTGCCATTTAATTAATTAGCAAATAATTAGGCTAAATTTTGGCAGGTCTTCAAGTGGTTGCAGGTTTCTACAGTGAGTAGGGTTTTCTAATAGCTCGTTGCTGTCCTCTCACTGAAATGCATAGTAAAACATGGGCAAAGATAGGGATTAAATCAGGGATTTAGTAGCATCACGGGTGGGCCAGGGCCGAGCGCCCTCCAGAGACCCTCCCACTGATGCAGACAGTCAGGGATCAATCAGTTCTTCCCTATACATTGTAGCAAACATTTACATGCCCCACAAGGAGACTTGTTCACTGATAAATACCAGATTGCCTCAACATGGCTGTTCTGGGGCTTAAATTTCCTGAAAAATGCAGCTTTTATTAAAGATAATTAAGCATTGTTTTCTTTGGGGTGAGTCACTGAGCTGCATCATGCACTGCTTTCACATTTTGGAAGATCAGTGTGATGATACTGGGGAAATATAATAATTTTGATTACCACAGCAAGAGCAAGGGCAGCGAGTTCTGATCTTAAATTTCACAGTGAACATCTATTATTACTCCCATATTAGCAAAGCAGAGCCCTGAACAAGTTCATTTGTTACTCAGGGCTCCTTGGGAATATTGGAATAACTATTGTTCCACCCCACTTGCTAGATACTACAGCTTTGCAGTTCACCAGTTCAAGACAAATTCATATTGACTTCAGGAAACTATTAGGATATTTTAGCCAATTGTCTTGTAGCAAGAAGTAATCACTTTAGAACAGCAAAGATTAAACTCCATCCTCAATGAGGTCTAAATATCTTTTTAGGCACTTTTTCAGGAACATCACACTGGAGAAGCCAAGATTAATAAGCAGTCTTGTAAAAGATTTTGCATCACTAATAAAAGTCTGTTGACATTAACAAAGACTTTGCTGCCATTTATTCAATGGAGCCAAATCTTCGTCACCTTTTCAGCAGCAAGGGCGGGATTCACTTCCAGCCATTCAGAGGAATTTCCCTGCTAATTTAGGGCACACCCACCTCAAACAGAAAGGCAGTTCTCCAGGGTTCTAGTTCACATCTGAAATGCTTCTAACAGTGGGGTGGAGGTATTATGCCAAAGTAGATGCACCCATAATTTGTCTTTAATTTCAGTTAAGATTGCTAGTTAACTCACCAGCAGATGTAGGTACTCTGGGTTATAGATACACTAGAGTCCACCTCTCTCAGCTCAAAAACTGCACCAAAATCAATGAAATAAACTAATTATCAGCATCTGAAGATCTGGCCTTCCATTTTGCATTTCTGTCTTTAGTTATACTTAGTTGAATTTCTATTAGTTTCAAGATCTTGTGCCCATTGCAAAGAAAAAATAAAATCTGCCTGTTAAGAGAAAAAAGTCTTAGGTGTCAAAAATGATCAAGCAGCCCTTCAGAGCCCTTGCAGAGGCTCTGATGAAGCATTTTCTTGTAATTTTTTAACACGTATTTCATACCGTGATAAGAAAGTCTCTCACTTTGGTGGCTAAATATAGCTCAGACCTGTAAAACCTGTAGAAAATACGCTAAATCCAAAATAATAAAGCAGTAGATTCAATTCCACTTGCATTCAGGTTTTCTGAAATTTCTGTGGTCTGATCACCAGCTGACAAATTACGACTATGACCATCTGTTTGAGAGGAATCTGCTACATAAGATGAAAATTAGCTGCAGTTAAAAAAAGAATGAACCTCAAGACTAGAATTCTGTTTTGCAACACACATAGCAGCTCACAGCTTTCAGCAATACAAAACTTCTGAGCGTGTCTGTTTCCAGCTGAGGAAGCTGTTGTAGGATTGTTGTGGAAAGCTAGATTCTTGGTTCCTTCTTCTTGCATGTTTAGATTTCAGAGGACTTCAGGGCTTTACAAGCCTTTGAAACAATTGACTGTTTGCTTTTTTTACTTTAAGGTAGCTAGAAGTTGGAGATGTTGGAGTTCTAGTTCTAGTTCTGGAAGTTGGAGCAAAGAATCTTCTAGAAAAATAATTACAGTTGCTCTTAATGATTATAAAAAGTATGAAGAAATACAGGAGACTTAGATTTCTTGTGGAAAATTATGAATTATCTCTAAAATTTGATCACCTACAAAGTACACGTTTGTGACAAAGCTTTTCAAGTGAGTCCGATTAGTTTCCACAAGATGAAATCACAAGAATTTCTCAAGGGGATGGTTTCTAAAGCTAATTTTTATTCCTAATACCTGCAATAAATTATTTTGACCACTGTCTGAGTTCCAGGCTGCCACAAATTATCCAAACCACACTACTGGAATAAAGAACTTTAAAGCTTTCATTCCTACAGAGTATTTTGATTATTTTATTAAAGTAAATTTAAATGGGAAAAAAAAACCACAAGGGAAACTCTTGTGTAGTTTAAAATCATATTCACCTGGTTTCAGCTCTTGTCTTTGTCTTGAGTTAAAGCTATAGTCATTAACTTGAAACAATAAACTAACATATTTGAGCTGAATTTGACTCAGAGTCTTGGCAGCATCCCTGCTAAGGTATTATCTACAACCTTATTTGGCTTTCCCAGATGTACAGTGATTTAAAACTCCATGGACAATGCTAGTGCCTTTGAGATAGCCCAGGTATATTTAATTTTATATAAAAGCACAAACACTAGGCTGCCACAGCCTTACCAAGCATGTCCTGACAGTGCCAGCATTCACACTCAAGCCCCACTGGAGGTCCTGGGAAGTCCTTCTGTGAGAAAGGCAGGCGCAAAGGGAAAGGACAAATGGGTCATGAATTTCTAAATAAAATGCTGGATTTTCCTGAAGATGCATCAGTATGCAAAGGACATTTATCAGAGGGAGGTGCTTTGTAAAAGCACTCTTCTTGCTTCCATCTCGCTTGAGTATGAGCTTTGTACATCTGCAGTGTGTGCTACAAAGCCTCTGCCTGTTGAGAAAACAAGTCCTTCTTATTAGTGTTACCTGATTTTCTGAATGCTGCTTTGCCTCTGCTTTCCTTCCCAACCCTTCAACTGCAAAGCAAGGTCACGTTACTGTCTCAGTGCTGCCTGGTGTTACCTTGGTCACACACAGGTCACTGTAGTAAAAGAAGTATTTACTAGCAGTTACTGCACAGCGATGTCCAAGACAGTGCCATATTCCCCTGCATTTGAAGCAGGAAACAATTTCTGAAGTGTTGTGGCATCTCACAAAACCAATTCAGTGTTTTTAGCACTGGATATTCTGTTGTATTCTCCAAACCTTGATAAGAGCTCCAATAATTTCAGCGAAAATTCCCTGGAGTACATGTCTGATAGCTTAGAAATGTAATTTAAATGCTGTTAGCTGATCACACATCATTTGTGAGAGAACTCTAGATTAAGTGATAGGGCACTACTTGCTAAATGAAAGCCAACTTCTGCCAATAATCATAAAAATATAATTTTGCAATTGTTTAATAAAGGTCCCAGTAGCTAAAGGAGAAAAAACCAGACTGAAATCCATTGCAAAGACAGGGTGGAGGCACACTGCAGCCCAGTGAGCAGAGCTGCTGCTAGGGTGATGCATCCCCAAGACACCGTGCCCCGTTGTTGCCAACCCACCACAGCAAACACTGCTCTGAGCATCTCCAGGCTACATCTGGGTGTTGCAGACAGTGACTGTCATTGACCTACAAACTACCTGGCTTTTTCAGAAGTCCCTGAGACTGTGGGTAGAAAAGAGGCATCTGAAAGCTGAGGCCAGTCATTAATGGTTGGCAGGAGTGCTGTGTCCTAACAAAAACACGGCACCAAGCCCTTTCTCCTGCACCGCACTAGCCCTCGCTGGTGCCCATGACCCTCAGTAAGGTAGGCACCGTGCTGCCCAGTCCTCCTCCCGTTGCTGTGCATGCCACTGCCAGGGATGGAGCACATTCCTTTTCCACCAGGCTCTCCTGCAGCCCCCAGGGAGAGCCAGAATCCCCCAGAGCCACTCACTTCACAGGGAAACCAGCACCTCACCCTTTTTCTCTTGCTGTTCTCTTCAGTGTGCTTTCCACAGGAGTGCTGTGTAATTTCACAAAAGCAGGTATCACAGACACAGCACCTTTTATGCAAGTAGTAGGCAAGGTTCTCACCACCAAACATCTGAACTTGCAAATGTGAAGCTCTTACCCCAAAATGCTAGTTTGAGTTATTTTGTTGACGTGGCAAAAACCCCACAATATCATGCAATACACAAAGGCAGCCAAAACAAGTATCTACAGAAAAGATTTGCAACATAGTTTTCACTCATGGCAAAACTGAAGAAAACCCCAACTCCCACAGTATGCATATAGAATGACCAGTTCCAGAAATAAATTATTATCTCTGCTTGCATGCTTTGCTCTTTGTACTTACATTGCTTGCCAAGACTTTTTAGATAAATGTTTACTTTAAAAATATGCTGATTCATCAACACTGATTTTTTTATGTAAGGAACAAGGTCGGTTATGACAAATTATCGGTTTCAATATCCAATTCAAAATCCAGTTTTAATAGTTCAAATTTTTTATTCAAAGCCAGTTATGTACTATGAAAATGTGGTCACTTATAGTAAAAATGTGATGTAAAACAAAAAAATGAAATTCAAAACAAAAAACTTGCTTAAAAATATTCTAAGCAAGTGGTTACAACTGACTGCCTTATTTTTTTTATTTTCAGTGGTTCCTCACATCCTAACCATACATCCAGAAATCTGGATAGTAGTCTTAAGTCTTTTCTCATTATTTTTTCGCTGCAGCATTCTTCTAAGTACCATCAATAGCTGTCAAAGCTTCCTATTAGCACAATTCAGACAAACAGAGAGGGCTCACGATGCAGGTAGTCAAGCCAGACACCCCACGGCAGCCACATCCCCGTGTGTAACAAGTCTGAGTACCTGCACTGACAAAAATTCCCCATTACAATGCTCCTTATGTCATCCTCTGCTAATGCTCCATCACAGCATGGCATACAGGAGACAGAACTGTGAAATTCCCTTTGGATGTAAAAAAGAAAGTTTATTTTACCTCCCTCAAGCACTTATTTCGTTCACTTAGTAACAGCCTTATGCCATACAATCATTAATTAATATTTGCTCCTCTTTCTCACTCTCATCTATCCTTTTCTCTCCTTCCTGCAGGGAGCACGGAGGGTTAGCCAGTCTTCCCAGGGAATCTGTCCCCCCTGGGGTCACCTGTGCGATGGCCTGCAGCTGCTCTGAGCCCACAGCAGGGCTGGAGAAGAGGCTCCTCGCTTCCACCATCCTTCCCAGGGGTGAGAGGCAGCAGGCACCAGGCAGCCTGCCCTGCTGGCACAGATACTTACACGGTGCTGGAGTACTTATTGGCTCCTTGCTAGCAAGGAAATGGGCACCTTCAGGACATTTCAAACACTGAGGCGATCATACAAAGTGGTTTATAGCTTTGTAAAATTACACTGTGTTATTAAACACTGTGCAGCATGTGTTGTCCCAAACCACCAGCAGTAGCAGCCCAAGGACAGAAGCCTAGACTAGACTGTAATTTGCTTCTACATTTTAATCAAGACCTAATCAACCTTTCTTATAACTCCCTACTAAAACAGCATCATGGAGGCTCTAACAGGAGGCTCTTGCCAAAGTTTCTTTCTACCACTTTGTTTTAAACAAAACAATACCCCCCAAAAAAAAAAAAATCAACAAGGAAAGGAGGCATGGGGTGTATTCGCAGGTCCAGGTTTTCAAGGCAGTTAAACTCCTACTGCACTGAAATCCCCATGTTTCCTCACTCAACAGACCAAAGGGAAGATCCCTTTGTTCACAGGGAAAAACGACAACTGGGATTTACTTATTCGTTCTCGCTGTCTGTGAGGCACCCCACCGGCAAGCACACCTACCTAACCCTGAATACACGCACCTGGGAAGGACTCTCCCACACTACACATACTGAAACACGCCCTTTGCTACCCACAATGATCAATACCAAATGTTAGAAAAAAACACATGAGGGAATTAAATTAGAAAAAGGCAGTAGTATAGGAAGGGTTTCTAGTCCACAAGATATACTTTCACACTCTAACAAACATTTTACTTTCAAAGGACAGCAATCTGGAAAGCTCAGAACATTATGTAAGGGACATAGCCAACAGAAGGATCATAAAGTTAAAAAGTCTCTGTTAATCAATGACAAATTTAGTACTTGTTGCTACAATTACAAAGATAATAGTTCCTTTATGTCAGTGCCTTTGGTTTTGCAGCTGTAAAATAGCTTTGAAATTCAGCATTTCAAGTAACAGAAATTAATAGGAGGTCATTTCTACCAGAGAAATTTTAGGGGCCCATCCTCTCTAATCATCATTAAAAACTAAATCCACAGGAGAAGAGGCACTTTACTGATTGTCAAGTGGAAGCTATTATTCATTTGATGAAGCTCTTGGCACAGTGCCATTTATTCTGCTGTAGAGCCTGCTGGTTGCTCTACTTCATCTCATGCAATCAAGGTTGTTTCTGCCTGCCAAGAGTTATTTATAGAGTGGAAAAAAAAACCCCAATATGTTCTCTTGCTTCAAAAACAAGTTTCAAACTTTCTAACTGAACAACTGCTTCCCTACTCCCCAGTGACATTCTTTTATTTTGAGCCCCCTTTGTACAAAAACAAAAGCACATTCCTAGATTTCATCTTCACGAAAACATGGAAACATTTTCTGTGCCACGCACATTTTCATTGAGAAATCATCTGATTTTGTCAAGTTAAGATTCTGCATAGCCACATACCTCTGACAGCGTGTAGCCAGTTTCACCACATGTCAGCCCTCTTGGCCCCCGTCAGCGTCAAAGGGCATGTGCAGAAGTACCTCCTTTGAGGATCACCTTCACTGATGCAATTCACCTATATCTAAAGGTCGGGGAAATTTTGTTGGTGATGGGGACACTTTGCCTGTCCTTACTAAGCTGCCAGGATAAGGAGGTGAGTGAGGCATTAGGGCTGACGGAGGATGAACTTCTCTCCCAAAGCTTGATTCTCCAGTGTCCAGATCATATGCGACCCTTACACCCACGCAGCGTTTGCCACTGTGTTGTGGAAGGGCTTTATGTCCCCTTTGATGTGCAAATGACCATAAATTACCTAGCAAAAGTTTAAAGCCTGTTTTTGACCTGAAGACAGCTTAAATCAGGAATTCTGACATTCTTCAACTGAGATATATGAAATCAGAAACAGTCTTTAAAGCGAATGTGGTAAAACACTGCTAGCGTCAAGTTTGTGCATGAAGCCAGAACCAGCTCTTTAAAGTTTATGTAGTTTTTAAGGGAAGACCCATATAAAGCTCAGACTAAACATCTTAAGAAGGGGGAAAGTTAAATTCATTCACAGTAAGAGAAGTTTCACAAATGCACAAGAAGCAGAACTATCAGCATGCAACTGAGTAATTTTACAGTTAAATTCTAGTTTATCCAGCTCCATGAAACAGAAAGCAAACTGTGGTCGTTTTCACTCCAGAAAATATTGTTAATTCTCCATTTGCAGAACTATTAACCAGTCCCTTTAAACAGACAGGTTTGTTTCCAGTTTGATCATTGCAGTTCTGATACCTTTACTCACACAGAATAGTACCTTATTCCATGGGTGTTAAACCTGATATCACACAACTGTTGTTGGAAAAAACTCTCCGTCACTGGTACGCCCTTCCTTCTTCACCTTAGGACTTCATACATAATAAACAAAGCACAACCCCTGCACGAGTCTCCTTCACCACTAAAGCAAAACTCTGACTGTTCCCTAATCCTCCAAAGTCTCTCCAGTGTCTGACTTACTGATTTGAATGGGTAACAGAGCAAAGGCAGGGGCAGGCTCAGCCCTGTGCAAACAGCAAGGGATCAGCACAGCAGCTCTTCAGGGAATCATGGCTCACAAATTTCATGTTTGGTTTGCAAACTTCATGTGGGAACTAACAAAGATGATTAAACTGGCCCCATTTCTAAGCTATTATTACTATTATTACTATTACTACTATTATTATTATTATTAATGAACATCATAGACAAAAAGCAGACGTCTGATTCCAGATCATAATTTCCTAAATAAAATACCAACCAGATGCAGAAATGCTGTTTTCTAATGGGTTCTATTCCTTTCCTTTTGGCCAATATAAAATTTGATACAGTTTAGTGGACCTTTAGTTAAACAGAATTCATCAGACATACAGAGAGCTACTAATAACCAACTGCTATTGTGAGACTGCCAGGAAATCCCTTCAGTAAAGAAAATGTTGAGCAATTGTTAGCCAATTTCCTAGGGATTTTATACATAATAAGCAAAGTACATTAGGAGCTCTTGATTTAACAAAAAACCCTGAATTATGCATTTGTGTAATGACAAGTACTGTAGGCAACACTTACACAAGCATGCAAATTTTATGTAAAATCTAGTTTGCATATGGTGAAATACCCATCCCCCATATAAAACATGGGAGAATTCCAGGGAAGAATTTTCAGCAGGTACTACCTTCTGCTGCATGGTAAGAACCACACAGCTTGATGAAAAAACATGTTTTTCTAAAATAACCAGCAAAACTATAGTTCTAACTAGTATGCAAAACAAAACAAAACAACAACAACAAAAAAAAGATGTATAAATCACTGGAAAATCATGTGTGGTTTGAGGATTATGTCTCCAAGCTGGTTTTCCCATTGGATGACATGCCAAACCCCGGACACCAAAATGGGTTATGCTGAAGAGCAAATACCAGTCATTAACTTTCCTGTGGTTTAATAATTACACCTCTTCCTGGGGATGTGATTAAACCACACACAGCATTAGAAAACAGAGGGAATTAAGTCAATATGCCTCAGAGCTGAAGAGTAAGTGAATGTGCATAGTAAAAAAAAAGCTGGATCAGATGGCTGGATGTATATTTTCAAGGTCTGTACAGCAGTGCAACACACGAATGCAATAAGAATAACATCATTACCAGATGTAACGGCATTCTCCCCCTCCACAAGGGAAATGCAGCATTGCATTACAGAAAGACATGAGGGGCACCAAGATCATCAGAGACCTGACCCCCCACCATGAGCCCTGGGTCTTTGAGTGGAAGGATGACTCCTTGCCAAAATGTTTTGGTCTGCTGTTTGTTTCAGCACCGGTGCTGTGTTTTTATATTCCTTCCTGGAACACAGGGAAAAAGCACCTGAAATGCCTGGCAGGGTGCTGCTGCTTCTTAAAAGCCTAAATACAATCAAACTGAAGCCTGTGGAAACACTGGGCGCAAGGACAAACTCCCTCACCCCACACATATGCCTGGCTGAAGACAAGTTCAATGTTCAGCCTGTTGTATCCTCTTCCACTTTATTCTGACTTTCGCGTTATAGTGTTAGAAACATTTCCAATCAATATAGTATTACTCCATTACATAATGATTCATGTGGCACTGCAAGGTGACATAAGCCACAAGAAACAGCATTTCTGAAGAACTGCATTAAACAAAGACTCTCCCATTACTCCAATTTTTAACTGGAGTAACTCCAGGAAATTAACTCAAGATACTTCTGGGTGGGAAATAAAAAAAAAGGGGGGGACACACAGTTTCTCTGTTTCTCTCCCTGCCTGTAAGACAAAGTTGTACAGCACCCTCTCAGTGGGACACTGGTACTTACCAAAGCATCTACAATGGAAATAATAAATTTAAAGTGTGATACTGTCAGGGAGAGCTTTCCAACCCCACTCTGACACTTGCCTAATCCTCCGCATGATTCTCTCAGCCCGCTTGCTTTCCAACCCACAGCCTTGCCTTTGAGACTGAAGATTAGCTTAGCAGCAAGGAGGGTTGTAGGTGGGAGGACCACTCATTCTCCAACAGCACTTGGCTCACACTGGGTAGCTACACCACATTCCCCCAGAGAGAGCAGCTGGTGATTATCGATCTGGTCTGGATCTGAACCAGTGACTGGGAGAGAAGGGGCCTTGTCAGGCTGTCATTTGCCAAGCCATCCAGTGCTTCTTAATCCGAGCAGAAGTTTTGCTGCCAAATGTTTGTGGACCTCAGTGAGTGAGATTTTAATTTTTTTAAAAACACTGGAATTACTGAAAAGATAAATGTTCTAGCAGCAAATTTTCTTTAAAAAAATTAAGAAAAGATAGTAGTGTGAGAGTTTCTCAGTGTGCTGGTTTAGTCTTCTTGCTGTATTACTGTCCCTTCTCTGGAGAAGTGAGCATTCATAACAGCTGGCAGAATTTGATGCAAGCAAAAAGTAGCAAATTCAAACAGGTAAGAATTAGATATTTGTCTCTAAAACCCTTCCAGCTTTACCAGACCCACTGTTAATACATAATAAAGAATATCTTCAGGCTGAGTGCAAATTTCTAGGTGGGGACAGCTCCTTTCCTAATAACAAGTCTTTGCCCACTGACCATGCTCTCTGAACACACATCTGGAGGGGATGGGAAGAGGACTTGTTCTAAAACCATTTGCAAGCAACAGTAACAAGCCAAAGAGGTTTGGCAAAGTTTAGGAGGATGCTGGCTCAGGAGGCCAAATTAGCTGGCTTTGATGGAGTAGCATCAGGAAGGAATTCAAGACTAAAGCATTTCAGTTGTGAGTCATTTAGGCTCCAATGCCACCATCTGGTTTTGGACATTCCTGTAACCATTAGTGCTCAAGACTCTGCTTCTGGGAAGAGTGTGGCAGTGTTGTGCCAGAGCAGGCAACAGCAGAGTCCTATGGCTAGCCAAGGGTTGCTTCCAGTTCCCAGGGCAGGGGAAATGGCAAAATTTTCGTTTTCTTTGAATATTTTCCCTTCAATAGTTTTGGGGGTTCTTTGAAATACCCGAGGACAAGACATTCCATCTTTCAATCATTTGAGAAATCAATTTCCACTCAGTGGTACCACCCCTAGAACTTAACTGTAAGTGACTATACCTGTGTAAACTTGCAGTTTAGCAGAGGACAAAATTCAGAAAAAAATATTTTTTCCCCCAAAAGAATATTTTGAACAAATGATTTCCTAACAGTTCTACCTAATTTCTTATTCCACTTTCATAAAAGTGCTCAGATACAGACTTGGGATATGAACGTACCTCACCCAGCACCTCTTGACACCTGGACTGGAAGGAGCCTTGCATGCCACTCACCATACCACAGCTAGGATGAACTCATGCCGCAGGCCTGGAGTTTGCCTCGATGCTCCAATGTCAGCAACTGAGTCACCAAAAGCCTATGGGACAGCAGTTTTCTGAACTGAGACACTACCCCTCACACCCTTCTACAAAACCAACTAATATTAGTGATAACGCCAAATACAGTCTGCATGAGTCTGGCTGCCCATTTCTGGTTATGCAATACCATTACAGTCCTGCATATCCTGGGGCAACCGGTCCCTCTGGGCAATCTCCATGGATGATAACACAGCCCTTGGAAGAGGCTGACAAGGTCAGCACGTCTGGCCCAATGACCATGTCACTACCTTACACTGAGCATGCTCCTTCTTGCACAACCACAGACTGGCTGGGGTTGGAAGGGACCTCTGGAGACCATCTGGTCCAACCCCCCTGCTCAAGCAGGGCTACACAGAGACAGTTGCCCAGGCCCATATCCAGTTGGATTTTTAATATCTCCAAGGATGGAAGCTCCAAAAAGAAGGAATAGGATCCTTCTTTAAGCAAAAGATACGTTAGTGAGGGGTGACCTGTCTTTGCTAAACTCATGCTGTATTTTATCCCGTTTGTCATCTACCTCCACATCTTTCATCATCCTTTCCAAAGTAAAACTACTTCTGCTCTGTTGGCCTGGTTGACAAGCCAGCAGCTGTCAGCCACCTCCTCTGCAACCCTCCTCATTCTGCCTGCGGGTTACATGACCACTAGTCTCTGATCACACAGTACCACCTCAGCCAGGCAGTTTTACTAAAACACATTGCATCAGCCTGCTGGTGGGAACTGGTAAGTGATTGCCCTTGCGTCAATTGTTTTTTCTTTCTTTTTCCTTCACTTAAACTGTCTTTATCCATACCCTCTAGTTTTTCTCGCTTTTGCCCTTCTGATTCTCTCTTCCATCCTGCTGCGGGGCGAAGAGGAACGAGTGAGAGACTGGTAGGTGCTTAGCTCCTGGCTGGGGTCAATCCACCCACAGACTGTCTCTAATGCAGGTCTTTTTCCCTATCCTTTTGTCTCATAGGCCATCCAGCATCTGCCCACAAGGCTTAAATTATATTTATGGGAAATTTGGACAAAGCATTAGTTTATTATGATATCAGTTTATGGTAAATATATTTTAAATATATTGTATTTTAAATTACCTTTTAATTCTTTTTCCTGGCTCAGTGCAGACTTGATTGAAGAAACTGAATTTCCCTCATAAAAATATAACTCACAGGCTTTGGTAATCTTCACTTTATCTTGGACTTTTTATCTCTAAGGGGCAACTTTTTTTGTTGGATTAATATTTTTTCTTTTCATTATAGACTATTTACTCATTCATAGTGTCCTTTTGAGGTATTTATCCAGTTCAGTCTGGATTCATTCCCCACAATAATTTTTTCTCTGTCTGCCATACAGATTCTGGATAGTTTTTACACCTTTGATTTAAAGACACTCCAAAACTCTTCCACATGCAAAGAAAACTAGAGACTAACACAAGCAGAAATATCTGGACCCTGTAATTATTAGTAGCATTTGTTCTCCGATCTATATCTGGAAAGTTAAAGAGTCTCCCATAATGATACAATTACTGGTACTACTTATCTCTCTAATAACATTGCTGAGATCTCTCCCCATTTCCAGATCCAACCCTGAGGGCCTGCAACAGACACCCGGCACTACCCCAGTAAAGCCTCTTATATCATCTTTTCCCAAAAAGATTTTTGTCTCAGACTAATTGTGGTTTCTGTACACTTTAGCCCTTCTTTGTTCTTTATAGTCACCAGGTCATTAGTGTGCAGTACTATCCCAGATAAGCACATGCACACACACTCTCCAGGGGATGAGAACTTGCTACCACATCAGTCCCAAGCCAACTACTCCTGTTTGCTGCTCCCAGGCTTCTGCATTGAATTTTCTGGCTCTCCTGACCGCTGAAAACCACTGACTTCAAGACCAGGTTCTAGGACAGAATAGAACAGGTAGAAGAATGAGAGGGGTCTCACTGCCCAAGTTGGTACTTTCCACCAGCTGGCATTGCAGTACCACTTCTGGCAAAATCACAGCTATGTATAAAACCCAAGGCCCATATTTATGTGACATATAAGTAGGACTGAGATCTCTTCAATATTTAGAAGCAGTTCCCTGGCTGCATTATTTCTATTTACAAAGTTCCCCTATTAAGGAAATACTTTCTTGTGCTTTGATGTGTGCAGACAGTAGCCATGAAAGAATCATAATATGGAAATGGAAGAAAATGTTGACAGTGAAAGCACTGTAGATATGCATTGTTTCATTGGCAGCAAGTAGAAATATTCTGGACCAGATGCATCTGTTGTGTCATTTATTTAAACTGTAGGGGTTGCACCAGGAGTCAAATGGGTCATATTCCTAGTGTCACTGATGTATATTTTACTTGCAGTGAAAAATAATTATTCTCCTTTACTTTTGTATTATTCTATCATGTATCTGCTGTTTTTAATAATTACTTTTGAACAAACTTTAAATTTTCATCAGTTGAAGACTGCATTTCCATGTCTTGGGAAGAGCAAAAAAGCCAGGGCTAGTCACCCAGAAAGCCGCCTGGTACAGACCACAACCAGAAAATTTCCCTAAATAGCTGAGCATATGGTCCTGGATGACAACGATGTTGTCCTTCAATACGTTTTTCATGTTAGGATATATGGCAGACAGGTCTTTCCCAAGACCTCCTTTCTTTAAGGACTTGGATCTTCACAGTCACACAGAACTGGAGAATTTTATAGACATAGAACTTTATGTCTTCTTTACATGCCAAAGGTATGATATTTTGTGTGGAGGGCTATGAAGAGCTAGCCCAAATCAAACTCTACAAATGCAGTACTTACTGAGGATAATAAAGCTCAGCTGGATGGGAAGCCTTGTCTTGCTTCAAACCAAATCTCCTCCCTTGTAACTAGCCTAAAGGCAGGCACTGAAGTCAGCCATAGGACACAATTCCAATCATTGCTTTCCCTCCCAGCCCAACAGAGAGTAATTTCTCATGTAAACTCACATTTAAAAAAAAAAAAAAGTCATCTATCTCTCATCTGCTTTCTCTCTGTTTCTGCTGCTCCTCTGGTGAGTCATCCCAGAACTCCTTGCCAAAGCCTCCAGCAACCACAGCAGAGAGGAGTAGAGCTCACTTCCAAGAGAAGGCAAAGGGAAGCCAGAGGGAGCCTGAAGTAATGATATGTTGCATTGGCAACTGACATTCGTGTCATTATCAGTAACTCAGTGTCACCCCTCAGCCCTACAAGTAACATAAAATATTAATGAGTGCAAAATGCGTTTGCAGGCCATTGCATCTTACAGCCAAAAGGAAGGTCAGAAATGGAAAAGGGTGATTTTTTGGTGAGATAGGAAAAGATGATCTCAAGCACCCCCTCGGTCTCCCTTGCTATGGTTTTTGGAACAATGAGATCTTTTTTGTTATATATCTTCATTGACGTGCATAACACAATGAGCCCTAGTCCTTGTTTGAATCTTAAAATGGCACCAACCATCGATAATAATTATATAGTACAGTGATTATGAGTATAATGTTGCAAAGTCAAAAGAGCCACCCTCTGCTATCACAAATTTGGAAACATAAGAAGAATTCTGTCCTGACAGTCCAGAGAGTCCCCTTGTATTGATTAATTTTGCCAAAAATGAAGATACTGGTGCTGCCTTGGCCTGTAGCTGCGGTAGCAGAAAGCTGTGGATTTGCAGCTGTTCATGCAGTAAGTCCAGGCTGCGTTCTCTGGAGCTCCGTGGTGGAGTGGCACAGCACAGGCTGGTGTGCATGCACATAAAAGTGCAAGGGAGTCCTGCAGGTGAAAGGAAAAAGGAAGGAGGAGACAATCACACAGCTCAGCAGAACTAGTCCCTTAAACTATAAAAAGATACAGCCCAAATTAGAACATTAGATTTACTTGGCCTTGATACAGCAAGGTCTTATAATGGGCACCTTTAAACAAATGAGTTGTCCCCGTTAGCAGAATTCTCACCACTTTTCAGCTGATTTTAAACAAGAAGAATAAATACTACACACCACTTGAATTCACTGGTTGTCAACTGAGAGGAGTAACAGCAAACATAACAGCTTGTGGTAATATCTGGATACTCCTCCCAGAAATATAATGTGGCCCAAAGCAGAAATAAACATAGAATGAATTGCCCGTGATGATCCATAGTTTATATGTTCAAAGGGCTTTTCACAGTAGGCCATTGTAGACTCAGTTAACTTGTACCTCCATATTAATATGCCACTTTCTGCATTATGACACTCTTTACAGCTCATAGATCAGCACAGGACCAAAACCCAAAACCTTTCCTGGCAAATCCTAGTTTTTTCCTATGGCTACACCATATTTCCTTACAATCTCTCTGTTCCAGGGTTTTATGCTTTTAATTTACATAATTGTATTTTTATTGTCTTGCAAGTATTTCTAAGCTGTATCAGTTCCCACTAAACATGAAATTTAAGTTCCTAGTAGGGAGTAAAAAAAACAAATGGAATTGTATGGATGTTCCAATTATAAGTGGTTCATAAAAGTTGGTAAACAATAAAAAACATTTCTATCAACTGTTAATCAGTTCTTAGACCATTAGAGCTCTTTGGGGCAATAGGCTACTTACAGCCTTCTGTAAATGCTCAGCTGGTGTGAGTGAAAGTACATACAACCCATGCTGCTCAGACTTGCAGGCTTTTAACTGTCCTTCAGTGACAGTTTATCAGCAGCTAAACACACACAGAATTCCTCAGAGAGAACATAGGAACTCCAGCCCAGTGGACAACAGTCGCCCATTACAAAAGGACCCAAAGGCACACCAGACCACTTGGTAGATTGGTCTATTATAAATAAATATAAATTATAGATACAATATAAAATATATAAATTATAAATATAAATTGTAAATTAATAGATGTCTATTTGATAGAAACTTAAATACATAATTTTTAACGAAGTTGTGTGTCTCTAAACTTCCTCTGACCACTGAAGCAGAAATGCAATGTATTCCATCTTGAGACCTTAACCAGGGGACTTTAAAAAAAAAAAAACCAACCACCACAGAAAAAAACAACCAAAACAAACAATTCTTGCACTGAATAAAAGAGTCATTTCACACCCCTCATTATCTAAATCATATGGACTTATGGCATAAGCAAGGGCATAACCAAGGAAGAGTATGTAGCTCAAATGCTTTGACTACAGTAAGTGAGCTGCATGTTGTATTGTCTTAACCTGAAAGAGGCCAAAGAATTAAATGAAAGGTATATTTCATGTTTTAAGTTTCTTGCAGGAATCAGGCTCCCCTAAAATTTAGTTGCCTTCTCTTCTGTCAGTATCTCCTCTACCTGGACTGCCCTCACTGTCGTCTTAATTTGCACAATACTCGCTAATTATACTTAATGAGACCACTAAGGTAACTACAGTTTATTAGAGGATGTCATCTTTAACCAACCATCAGTCCACACCATAACTTCTACATCCTGTAATTTACTCTGCCAAATGGCAAGATTAATTAGCAGTCGCTGTCACTGAAGGGGAGGCATACACAATTATTCCTGGAAAAGTCACCCAGCATAGGACCCACACTGATCAGATGCATCTGCAGACATGACCCAGTGCCTGAAAACACATGAGAACTTGCAGTGATACACCACAGGTGACTCACATCTGTGTTTCTTCCAATACAGTCATTTTAAGGGCAATCCCTCATGTTTGGTGCAATAACCAGCTCTTTCTATCTTGGTCTGCAAAGAGCAACAAGAAATTAAGGAGACAAGATAATTAACTTCTGAAAGATTGCATTTCTTTTTTGATTCACCACCACTTATTTTCTTTCGCTTTCCCATATTCTGTTTTCCTTTTAAAAAACCTGTCCCCCACAGGCAGCAGGGTCGTGCTGACGGGAGCACAACCCAAGAGCTTGCTGTGCTTCTGTACTCGGAGGCTTGCTGAGCCCCAGGAAGTACCACTGCAAGGGGCCCTGCTCACGCTCAGGCACCCATACCTAGGAGCCTGGAGCTCCACAGCCAGGGAAGGTCAGACTGGGCTTTAAAACGTATATGTCTAAAACAAGAATAAGACTTGCATCCAAAAGTTTCATTCATTTGAAAAGTTTCTAATTGTTCTTGTGCAGCAACCTGAAGTTATTCCTGCTCTGCATGCAATGTCAAGCAAAAACATTGATTCTGCCTCTTTGTGTCCTGCAGTAAAAAATATAAAAATTCATGTTTTACAAAGCAGTTTTTTGGGCTACTCCCACAGTTATACTTAACCACATGTACTGCACATATTCATTTTCTCCTGAGATTTAAGGAACAATGCAGCATGTGTGCATGGATACTCTCATTTTGAGCGAAGCCACACTATTCACACAGACATGTGAATGCAAAGCTTAAATGCTGAATTTCACCAAGTTCTATGAACCCTATTTAAACAAAGTGGGATTTACAATGTATGCTCTACAAGAAGGGACTTATCTAGCAAATTCTGGGATTAGCCTAAAGGAAGTGTGAGACAATAGATTTTAACATTTTAATAAATATGTGATTCCCTGCGGAAATTAAAAACTCAAAGAGAGATCAGTTGTTGTGGTCTGCATGCCAGATTTTTTCTTTTCTTCTGCCCTGTTACTCCATCTCACTGTTCTTGCAATGTTTACTGCACGTCTTTCCTCAGCTCTCTGCATCTGTAGTGCTGTGGCTCCAGCCAGCCTTAGCAGATCCCATGGAGGCCAGTGGCCATAAGGGTAACCTGGGGGGAAACTCCAGCCACGGCTCAGTACGGATGTCCATGCCCCACGGGGTGCCCCACACCCTGTTCAGGAAAGCCAAGGGCACGGCAGCAGAGCAAGCGTCACAGCGTGCCCTCCACCCAGCACGCCAGCCTCAGCACCAGCAGCCCCGCGCCAGAGACACACGTGGCAGGTGCCGTGGGCTCTGGCTGCTCTGCACGTGGTCCCCAGGGCCACGGGCTCAGCGGGGCTGTGGGCTGGGGCAAGGACGGGCTGAGACCCAGGGGGAGAGCGGAGCAACGCCTCCTTAGGCAGCCCCTCCGCACCAGGGAGGATTGTGATAACCGTGCCAGAACAGCCGCTCCGAGACAAAAAGCCAGAGCTCTGCGCCATTCCCGGCTCTTCCTCACCTTGCATTTTACTATTCTGTTTCATCCTGCTCTTTAGTTTGCTACAAATGCACACTGTCTTGTTTCCTTTGGAGTCAGGTATAGGTTCAAGGATTCTTTTTCTCCTCTGTATTTTCACCCACAGCTACCTGGGGAATTAAGTTATATAAATATTAACGCAGAATTATATGTAACAAAAATATTTGTAATTTTTGTTTCCCTCCATGTTAGGATTTTGCTTCAGGGCACAAGGTGTCTGTTTCAGTGAATATGTTCATTAGCAGAGAAAACAAACAGGATTAGAAGACACGTTTTTAAATAGGATTGGTGATGCAAGGCCTTACTTAAAAATAGTCCCCCATATCGTACTGATACCTGTGCACAGGGAGTCCCCGAGCAGAATAAGGGACCTGCCCAGGGACGAGCTGAGTCAGTGCCCTGACTCCTGGCTCCCTGGTACCACTGCTGTCCTGCACTGGAAGCTCTGAAAACTCCACTCATTGTATGAAGCTTGGAGAGAGTGCTGAGCAGGGTAGGTGCAGGGTAATAAATGCATTTCTAAGTATCTTGTTCTGACTATATTTAAGTAAAAAGCTATTTTTCCTGGCCTGTGCTTCCTAGGGGATTACACACAGACTGAAGTTTGAGTAAATATTAAAATATGCACAAGGAGCCTCAGAATAGCACCATAGAAGCAGCATTCCCAATTCCAGTCAGAGGAATACTGTCTACTTATAACTGCTAATGCAGCACAATATATGGAAGCACCAAAATGCCCAAGCCAGAGTAACTGAAGCTACATAGAGACCTAAGCAAGACGTTAGTCTCAGCCCAGTAACAGGCTGCAGCTGCAATGAGAGCAAGTAAACCGAAAATAGCTTTAATCTCAAATACCTGCTGCTACATCATTGTCGGATACCATTTCACATCACCAAGAATCCAGTGAACAGGTCCAGGAGTTGGGAGACAGACTGAGGTGTTGGTTCTTGAGAACCAGAAAGAGCAGCACGGTTTGCTAAGTCGGTTTTGCATCATCTGCCATAAGAAATAAGCAGAGATGTGCTGTATTTATATGAGATGGCTCAATTCATATATCATCTAGGCAGAACAGGAGCCTATGTTATTTCTGTCATTAGTTATAATTAGAGAGCTCTAATCAACCCCCTGCCTGCCCCAGTACTCAAAACTGTTTGAATCTGCAATTTTACTTGTGTTCTTCATTAAAGAAGGGGGGAAAAGAAATTCATTCATGAAATTCCCACCCATATCAAGGATTTTTATTTTAGGTTTTACCTTCAACATATGCATCTTTAGATCTTAGATGTCTAATAATAATTCTCTCTATGCATAGATTTATGTAATGCCTATTAAAGACTAGATATTTCTCGTTCCTCTTCAGCAATAATAATAGGACTTTGGTGCAGAGATAGAGAATAAATATTAAGAGAAGATAAAGATCTTTAAGACAACCACAGGAAGTATTTGTTGCACACACTTTGTGGTACAGAAGGGCAAAATTACTCAAAAATCTTCAGCATCTTGAGTCTCAACTATTTCCAACAGATGGTGCTGATGACATAATTACTAATTATTAAATTTCAACTTTTATTAGTGAAGAATCTTTAAAGGCATAGGTAAGCAGCATCAGCCCAGACTGACATCTTCACCAGGGCTGCCCAGATGCCACAACACTGAATTTCACCTCCACCCACTCCACCACTTGCTTTCTACATTTCTAGGAGGTTGCACACAAATGCTGGACAAAAACTTGTTCCCATGCACACTGCTGAAGTCTGGAATATTACCTACCACATCCTCATAGGGTGCCATAGACTTCATAGGATGCTGGATTTAAGAGGTTCATAGAGATTAGAGTGACAATCATCCTTTTTTACTCTATCGTATTGCTTTCCAAAAAGGTACCATCCATATGTGCTATAACATGAACAAAGGCTTTATTTAAGCAAGTGTTTCACTCTTACAACCAAAAACGCGTGCTACTAACAGCAAATGCCACCTCTGCCTGACACTTCTACACTTGCAGGAAATCGTTACAAGAAACTCACACAGCTGATTTCAGGAACCAAGCTGCACACCAAAGGATGTGAAAGAAGTTGAAAAAAATGCAAAAAGCTTCTGCTTTGGGAAAGACCACAGTCGTCCTTTTGTTGCAGAATCACAAGCCTGTGGCAAAATCCACTAGTCAAACATTTGAGAGGAATATCTTTGTTTTCCACAGAAACTCAGCCCACTTCACACAGAATTTTGTCTCAGACACAGCTAATTGCCTATATGCTGTAAAGAACCAGTGAAATTTAATTAAAGTTTTGTTCTGCCTTGTGGAGAAGTAAGTCTCCCTGAACCTAGAATGGAAGCCCCAGAGCAGAATACGTTTGGCTCTCTTGATAAATAACCACATATGTCAAACATGTGGCCCAATTTCTGGCTCTAAAATACCCCAAACGTGCTGAACTCAAGCAGTAATCAGGCCAGGATTTAATGGGCACTTGAATCCCATGGGTTTCAGTGTTACTGAAGTATGCGTGCAAGAACCTTTCCTGAGAGGCTTTCTGAACTGGAATCAGAAAGTGTAACATTCATTGAGCCGGACAGACCTGTCTCAGTTTCATCAGATTTCCACATTCCTGCCTCTTAGAAGGGTGCTATGAGATAGCGTCGCACCAGGCAACGCAGCGTGTGTGCCATTCCCACCAGACGGCATGCCACATCGAGTGCAGCCAGGTGAGCTGCAGGAGCAAAAGAGCAACACAGGCAGGAATCAGTTATAATCCGTTTATTCAGCTTATCTGGAATGAGATGTGTGGTGACTCTCATATATCCATGCTCCTAGAAGTAATTATCTCAGAACTCAACTACTTTTTGTTGATATAAGCCAAGTCAATGAGCTAGGCAAACAGACAAACCCACATCTTCTAGAGATTCTGTGATACTAGCTCGCTTACAAGCCCGTTATTCATACGGCCACAGTGCCAAGGATCTAGGCATTCCCCTGGGATCCAGGGAGTTCACAGCCTTAGCCATCACCCAATCAGCAATCCTCATTCTCAGGGATGGGCCTCGGACACCGAGCAGCACAGCTCTACTGGATGAAATAGCAACGTACATGGAAAACTGTTAGAAGGCTTCTTGTACACCAGTGTCCACTTGGCAGAAGGTTAAAAAGACATGCACCAAAGACAACCAAATAAGTCTTTGTGATAGCAAAAGCAAAGTTCCCCCACAGTCACCTTAGTAGTTTAGCACAACATACTGAAGGATATATCAATGTTCTGCTGGTCTCAGAACTGAGGACAGAAGAGGGGTACAAGCTCTGGATGATCAAGAAAAAAAAAAGGCACAACTCAGACTCAAAAACTATAGTATTGAATTTACTACAGTACTTTCCATGTTTTCTACCTCCCAGCAACCCACAGAAACTGTCCCATGCTACATGGATTCTGGTCTCACAGGAATCTGGACAGCTCATAGGAATCAATCCATGCCCAAGAAATCCTCTCCCAGAGTGCAAAGGCAGGGCCCTTTTGCCTTGCCAGGTGGGATGTCACCCTTATTGTGCCCCAGGTTGCATGCAGACAACTGTAACTCCAGAACACAGAGCCAGGTTTTCTGCTAACATACTCCTCTCCTTGGAAATGTACATCCACAGACACCTCTGCCTGTTTTTCTGCCACTGGCACAGCCTGGCTCAATCCCAACAGATGCCTGAGAAACCACTTGTATAGACTGCTGAGTTCCATGGAGTTGTTCAAGTAATTGCCTTGTATGCCACAGGCCTATTACGTTCAGTGTTTCAATTCTAAGTGGCTTATAGAGCCTACCATGAGCAACAAGCATGTTACCAGTTAATTTATTCTGATTTCCCATACCAGCATTTCCCAGAAAAATTAAGAATAAAACCAATTAGCAATCAATCATCATGACAGAATTGCAAGAACATATATTCTACCTGCAAATTAAAACTAAGGTCAGAGTTAAAAAGGCTTCCGAGGGTACCCTGCATGGTTGCACGGACTTGGTTTTCACTGCTGTCAAGCAACAACAGATTCATTCTGACTGTCAACACTCTTCAGTACGGCTAACTCAGACACGGTGCTGCACTCCTCCAGTTTCTCAGACACTTCATTCAGCTAGGACAGCTTCACACAGTGGTTCTCTCAGCAGCCAGATCAAAGACATCAGTTTTCCTGCACTCTTCATTCTGTATCTTGGTATCCCTTTCTTCTCCATTGATGTATATCAGCAACAGTCTCGCACCCTCAAAGTTTGGTGTGTTCGTACCTATCCCAGGTCTGTTATTTCCCTCACATAAAGTTGCATATTATTAGCTTAGCTTTAGCCAGAGCCATGACTCTTCCTCAAGACCACCAAAACCCTTTTATATTTGGTGGGAAAGTCTCTCAGGTACCAAGCACAAGCAGCAGTGTGCAGAAGCCATCTTCCAGAGGAACCACTGAGCACGCACAAATGTGTGACCTGTTTTTCTAAAGGCACCTGGCAGAACTTGAAACACCAGGCAGAGAACAATATTTTTAGCATTGGCCATCTCTCCTGAATTTCTCCCACTCCAGGAAAACGTTCTCTCTGCAAAGTTACCGAGGAAAAAATGGACCAAGTATTCAGCCTAGCTTCCTAACAAATAAGGGTACGTACAGCTGTGTATATTCACGTATACACACTCTTTCAGCCAGTTCTCCCCTTAATCAGCTTGTAACAGCTCACCAATTTCAGCTAGCTCTGACAGAGGAACAGAGAGCCATCTCCCAAATCCTTCATGAAAACAGGTGGTCAAATACTAGAAGGGCCTTACTAATATTTGTATTGATGGAGAAAACGCAAGAAAAGCTTGCCTCCAGCATGTGGGGGTTCACACAAGGGAGAGATTATGGAGTCATCAGTGAAAATCTGTACCTAGCTAAGGCGCAAGTCAGCACCACGTTCAGGGAAACTGTCACTCCCATGGAGAGTCTCTGGGATCTATTAAGTGTTGAACTTTTTCTGTAACTGTAATAGTTACATTAAAAATCTGATCCATCATGCATTACAAATGGATTGGAAATGAGGACTTTTGGACAATTTCTTGAACCTTCCCCATGGGTGGTACCTGGTCCTGTTGTAGCTCCTCTGCCCACCACCTGATCTCCAGACAATAAGGCAAAACAGCCTCACGTCTGGCTTCTGCTGTTGGGTGAGGCAACTTTTAGGAGCATGATTTAGGAATCTGGTTCCTGTGCCCTCCTAAAAAAAGGGCATGTCCTAGAACTGCTACCTTTTCACTTAATGTACCTGATGAGCAGGACTAAGGACTTCATCAGCTGTGGGTATCTGTTACAGCCTGTCTTTTCCTGTATCCCAGCACAGGCGCTTTCAGCCCTGCGAGCACTAAGCTGCAGCTGCCTCCTGCCACTGCAGCTGGAAATACGAGGCTGCCTGTAGCAGCCTCCAGCTCACCACAGAGTCACACCAGCCTCCAGGTCATCAGTCTCCCCGTCCGCTGCTGTGCCACTCCAACGCTCCTCTCGTCCCCTCAGTCTCTGCCATGCTCTTTCCCCAGTACCTACATGGTCCTGCCCAGATGTAATCCGTAGCCATTTCCAGATGACAGCCATTGCCTTGGGCTGTGTTATTTTCCACAGGGTGCGTCATTCTTAGTGCTGTTTCCTGAGGTAGCAGCTTTGAGCTCCACGTTGTTCAGTCTCTTCTCACCACACCCTCAGAGTACGCAGCTCACCCAGCCCAGCCTCACTGGCTTGACAAGTGCTCATGGCTTTCCTGACGAAAGCCAGGTCTCCCATAGTCACTTGTTCTCTCTGTGCTTTGTCCCCAGGCTTGGGTCACAGCAGCCTTCCCTTGCCTGCCTTACCCTTTCCTCAGACTGGCTTCCCAGCCACAGCACAAGGAGAAGCAGCACCAGAGCAGAGCTGCCAGGAGCAGCAGGCCCGAGGCTGTCCTGTGCCAAGGGTGAGCCGAGGGTGACCCTGATGTGGGCAGTGCCATTGCTGATGGGCACATTCCTGCAGCATCTGAACAGGGCAGGCAGCACCTACTGACATCCCCAGACCAGGCAAGGAGATGAACCAAGTCCAGGGAATCACATCAGGAATGAAAGGACAAGGGGCTAGAGACAGGACTGGTGACAAGGCTACAGACTGCTGCACGTAGCCTTCTGCACTGCCAAAAGCCACCTCTGCCAAGGCCATGGGGGCACCAAGCAGCCCAGAAGGGTTTGGGTGGAGCAGCATCTGCCAGCAGCATGGCCACCCCAGCCCACTGAGCGTGGGTGGTGCCCAGCTCCTCCCTAACCCCCTCCACATCTCCAGACTTTTCTGGTGTCCTGACTCCCAGAACAGGGTGCATGTTCATGCTTGTGATGTGGCAGGTTAAATCTTGTTTTCAGTGTGAAATTAAGCCCAAAGAAAAACACTCTTTTAATAGAAATTAACCCCAAAGCCCTCACCCTGCCCCAAGGTTTTTATTTGTGTGCCTCAAATAAAAAACAGGTATGTGGTTTCAAGTTTGAGATCTGGCCTGCTAAAGCATGACCTCTGCTTTTGCACTTGTAACCAGGCAAAGACCAGACCCAGCAATGAAAAAAAACTTCTGAAAAGGCTCATGGCTGGCTCAGCGCTTGCAGAGGCAGGCATTGAGTGTTATACTGCCGAGGTTTGGGGTGTGAGAGCTTGGAACCAGGGTAACAGCTTGGCCGCTTCTGGAAGGACTAAGGCTTTTTGGGAGGAGACATAGAGGAGTTCTCTGAAAGTGCTCACCATGCCAGTAGGCAATAACTTGAGGGGAACTCGGGTTCCTTGGGGGCAAATCTATATCCTGAGCCCCCAAGACTTCAGGAGGAGGCTTCGGAGTCCCAGAGTGGAACCAGCAACAGAAGGAAATCACTCTGAAAACTGCTAAAAATTAGAGAGAAACTGTTTGAGAAGTATTGCCGTAACAACTCTAGTTTACCTAAAAGCACTACAGATAGGATTATTTTGGAAACAAGCAAATTTTCCTACATATGCATCATGCTAATATGTTATGATGCACTTTATCTGGGACATATCGATCAGCACAAAGAAGCAAGAGGAACAGCAATCACAACCTAATCTGTGCTTCTTACTTATGTTGTAAATGTATTTATCGCAGCCTTATTTAGGCAGACTGCAAATTACATCCCTAACTGGATCACGACCAGGCTTGTGAAAGGGGCTGCAAGGGTAACATTGCACCCACAAATAGAGAAGCCATCTTGCCCTTCCTGGCAGGGGTGGAGGAATCATTTTACAAGGATCAGCAATAATTGCTACAAGACTTAGGGGAGTTTATGCAGAAGCTCCCCAATTGCCTATCATGAACTGTCAGATGTACAACAGTGCAAAACAGAGGGAATCATAAAAATAACTCTAGCGTAGCTTCTAAAAATAAAACTCATAGATGTTTGTGAAAATTTTTAGAACACAGAAAATTACAAGGTGACTGCTGAAGCTACAGGAGTGTTCTGTATTCAGTAGTGAGGATTACAGCGTATCTAATAGTAACGCCTTCCAACAGCTGAATCTTGGTGGGGAAATTGACTTCTGCATTGCAAATAGCATTAGGTCCTCTTTGCACTGAAAAGTGGTCAAAAACTTCATTGAGAGGGACTTCTTCCCCCCACCCCCCATGGCCACTAATGCTTCAGTAATAACTGAAGGCAGAAATAAACTATGTACTTGGTCGTTTTCAAGACAACAATAAACTGAAGGCTTTGAACTTTGGCAATGCACCATCATTTGCCATTGGTAATACTAGTCAGAGCTTCATGGGATAGTGTTCTTGTTTATGGATTAATGAAAAATAAAAATTACTTTGCTTCCAGTTAAATGTCCAGGTGCCAGGCTGCAAAATAGAGTGGGGGAGCTCCAAGTAGACCAGAACCTTGAAACAATCTTGAAAGTTGTGTAAAACAAGTCATAGATTCATAGAATCGTAGCTTGTTATGCTGAGCTTGATGCACCCCAGGACACGGTTGGCTCTTTTGGACACCAGGGCACATTGTTGACTCTTATCCAACTTGCCATCAACCCAAACCCCCAGACCTTTTTCCATGGGGCTGTTCTCCAGCCTCTCATTCCCAGTTTGTACACGTAACCAGGATTACCCTGTCCCAGGTGCAGAATCCAGCCCTTGCTGAATTTCATACGGTTGCTGATTGCCCAGCTCTCTAGCCTATCCAGATCTCTCTGCTTGCTTGACTTCCCACACTTTAGAATTGCCTGGTCCTGTGCTCTTAAAAAGTAACCAGCATTCATGGACACAAATACCTTCAAAAGCAGATTCCATGGGGACCTTACTAATTAGCTCCTTCAGCAGCTTCAGGTCTGCTCTTCCCATGCCCAGGGCAGAAGTTCTGCTGGCAGTTTTTCTCCCATTGCCAACAATTTGGAACTCAAGTGTTTCATGGTCACTGTGACCAAGACAGCCACCAATCACCACTTGGGCCACAAGTCCCTCTCTGTTTACAAACAACAAATCTAGGACACCTTTCCTAGTTGGCTCCCTTAGTACCTGCACCAAGAAGTTACCCCCAACACACTTCAGGAATTTCCTGGGCTTGTTTGTGTCAGCTGTATGATGTTGCCAGTTGACATCTAGGAAGTTAAAATCACCCACAAGGACAAGGGCAGTTTTAAACAATATTTTCATTTTCAAGAAATATTGAAAGTAAGGGTAGGAGAGTAAGGGTAGACATTTAATTTTATTAACCCTGAAACAAAGAGATGATAAAGAGCATTCCCCAAGACAGAAATAATCGCAGGTACACACAGTCAGGATTATCTGAGAGTCTTAAAGACGAAGATGGAGGTTGTAGAAAGTCTACTTCAGAGATTCAATTTTAAACTTCCACTAAGTGCAAAGATGTTCCATGTTACAGTCTTCAAATTAAAAGTGAATGCATGTATATGGAAGTTTATGATGATACAGTAAGTGAATGGTAGGTTAGAAAAAAGGGTTAATGAGGAATTGTCTGATTACAAATGTAACTAATGTAAAAAGTACATGAGAAAACAGCAGAAGAAAATGGGAAGTTATTTTAGTCAGTGCCACACTTTGATTTTTAAATAGCTGATTTCAGCAAACAAACTTAACCTGATTCAGTCACTTACCCAAGGGAAAAAAAATGTCAACTTTTTAGGAAATCCTTAGCATTTCTGAATGACTGAAACTTAATAAAAGACTGATATGAATTGTTTGTCTGAAGAAGATTTTGTAGTGAGGGATTCAGTAGAGCTCAAGCCTCAGTAGTCTGGTATTAACACTAAAAGTCTCTCTTCTAATACTGTTACTACCTTCAATTTCTAAAAACTTGTGGAATTTATTGTGTCCTTAAATGCAGTCATGGAAATAATATTTTCCTGTGTAAATATATTTGGACAGAGTGCAGAAAACTGCTGAACATAGATTTTTCTAGGACTGGGCTTAAGGTTAAAGCTAAACCCATTCTTATTTGATTCAAAATAGCCAAGACATATGAAAACAGAATCCAATAGTCTGAACAATAACAATAATATCGAAATAGAGCTGTATATTTTAAGACAATGGAAATATACAATGGAGGGAAAAATACATGTCACACTAGGTAACTGCTGTTTCGCTAAAATGTTCCTTCAAACAGATAATTTTCCTTTGTTTTTCATGCAGTCTATTACTTTAATCCAAGATAGATAGAAAAACTAACCAAATGCCAGAGCTAGCAATGCTGTTGCAGTTCTGGATACACGGCACAGCCTAGGCAAGCAAGCACAGAAGAGGGATGTGGAGACGCAGGGAATTTCAAGTAAGAAATACCAGTGACTGCTGGCAAGTGCTTTCCCTACACTTCTCAAACCCCTCCCCAGACTGCTACTTGCAACAATTTCCCTAAGAAGCCATTTTCTGTACTGAGGAAACACCACTGATGATTACTCACTGAAGGAAAAATAATCTGCCTTTTTGCCAAGGAACCATAAAAATAAGTACAATGAGAAGAAAAAATACGCAGTCAAGGATCATGTCTGGTGCACAGCCCTAATCCATCACAGTCACCTGATTTTTAGCTGTCTCCTATTTCTAGCCATTCCTTACCACAGCATCTCAGGCTCTTGGCTGGTGGCACTGGGAGCTGGTGCCTTTGCTAAGGGTGCACCAATACTAGGAGGTGCTCTGAGCATGCCGCCGGACTGAGCCCTGGCCGAAGCAGTGACCACGCAGTTCCCCTGGCAGGCTCAGCGCACCAGCCTGGCTGTGGCACAGCTGCCATGGGGCCTGGCTCTGCCCGAGAGGCACATGCAGACAAAGAGGTGCATGCATTGCCCCATCCTCGGGGAGAACCTCTGTGCACAGCAGGGTCAGGATCCCACCCCACCCACCCGGACAGACTGGCACCGCACCACGACCAAAGCCTGCTGTGGGCTCAGCCAGGCAAGAGGTTGGACATGGCCATCAGGAAAGGGAAGAGATGCAGAAGTTTTAGTCTTGGATTAGGGGAGACCTTTGCCACCACCAGTTAGCCCCATGCTCCCAGTTGCTCCTGCATTAGTTAGTGTTTGGGCTGCCTGGCTAATTGTGGCATGCGAACGGCAGGCTGCACAGATGTCAGATGTCACGCTCTATCTGATGAAGAGGTCTCTGCCTCCGGCTGTTTATATATGACCTACCAGAATTTCCTGCTGCATGATGAAATAATTAGGGGGCCCTCATGCAGGGAATAATGTTGCGAGTAGGTTGCAAAGACATTACACATACAAAAAGAAAATCCTAAGCATTTTCCTTATCTGTGATATAATCTTCCAAGAGTCCTTATATACATTCAACTTGTTTGTATTATTTCTTTTAAAGTTCTTCATGCAGATGCTAAATGAAGGCTTCAGAAAGTTTAGCAGTGCGCTTTCCTTTATGCTCAGATTACATAGTGGGAATAGTGGCATAAGCAAACAGGAAAAAAGGGAGATTTATTTGTTTCTTTTAAATCAAGATTGCTTTTTGCCTCTTAAGGCAGCAAACTCTAAACTGCGGATAGTTTAATAGAAGTTGATCCTGTCATCAGAAAGAGCCTCATTTTTGTGGCTCTTCTTTTTTCTAATCAGTTTTAATTTGCAAGTGGTTTTCTACATAAAGAGAATGTCCATATGCCCACAGACACCCATGTACTGATTGATCTCAGCCCTCTTCCCTCCCAGCTCACTACACTAGAAAACCAACTGGATCACATCTTCAGTTTCAGTCTGGAACAGCTTACCCATGACTATAAATTTTCCGGTAAAATTTAGAGACCTGAGGTTTCTCTGGTCTCTCATGTCCTGAATATGTTCAAGGAAGGTAAACTGGGTAATTCTGCTGGCTGTCAGCGGTGGAGAAGCCAGCCCAGACGGGAGCTCGGCAGGGAGCTCTGTTCAGAAACACCCTCATAGCAGAGACCTACCCAGCCGCTCACTCGCACCAGGGCTGTGCCCAGAGACCCCAGGCCCTGCTCTGCGGCCCTGAAGTCAGTTCGCTGGGAAAGCTGCCAGCAGTGAGCATGGCCTGCTGGGCATGCTGGGCCCTCTGAGAAATCCCCTGGTGTTTCACAAACCAAGCTTCAATAAGGTTGGCAAATCTGAGGTGAGAGTTGCAAGTCATCTTACAGGAAAAATTTTGTTGCCCTTTTCGCACTGGGGAACTGGTTTCCCAGGCTGAAAAATGAGAAGAGTTTGAGAGAGCTGGGACTCTTCAGTCTAGAGAAGCGACAGCTCAGGGGGTCTTATCCATGTGTATAAATACCTGATGGGAGGGGAGGAAGAAGCAGCAGCCCACTGACAGAACAAGGGGCAATAGGCACAAACTGAAACGTAGGAAGATCCATCTGAACTTAAGAAAACACTTTTTCACTGTGAGGATGTTCAAACACTGACAGACATTGCCCAGAGAGGCTGTGGACTCTCCATTTGTGGAGATACAATAAGCTCAACTGGACACAGTCTTGAGCAGCCCAGTGTAGCTGATCCTGCAATCTCCAGAGGCCCCTCCCAACCATGGCTATCCTATGATTCTACAAAAACAGTAACAAGATTGTTTGTTAGTGTGAAAAAAACTCTGATGTGCCTTGAAAGTCTTCCTGGAAGCCCATTTAATTTGCACTTATTCACAGTGCAGTGAAAAATATTATGTACGTTCTTTCAGTGTGGAGACAGACGCAGTTGCAGTTGTTACCCTTCCCTGCCATTCTTACTGCTCGCGTGACTTCATGGGCTGCTGTCAGCCTCAGGAGATTTCCTCCACCTTTCTCAGAGTGATTACCTGCTTGGATAGATATTTTGTTTAGAAATGTAAATATTTTCTGGGTTTTTTTCTGTTTCCAAAGCACATTATCATTATTCTGCTAAGGGAGGCTTAGAAATGGCATTCTCATTGTTTTTGAGAAAACAAAAATATTAGATAGATCCTGCAGTTCAGATGAAGAAAAATGAAAACGAATTTTCAGATTGGGTGTGTAACTCATAGCCAGCTAGCCTGGATTTTGACTCACTCATCTGGAGGGAGCATGAATTAGTCATAAGCATATCATTAAATAATCAGAAATCTTTCCAGGCAGTTAATCAAAATGGGGTATTCTCACAGAAATCTAGTAGTAAGATAGGATATACTGAAGAAATACCTAGACAGGATAAATTAATAAGTAAAACTTTTATCTAAATTTCTCTTATCAGGAATCATAATTTTGGTTGGAAGAAATCTTAGAAAGGCAATCTGGCAACCTTTACTCAAAGAGCCACTTTGAAAGTGGATCAGGTTTGAATGTCTCCAAGGATGGCAGTAGATGAAGCTCCCCCATCATTTACCTTCACACCTTAATCTTTCCAGCAAAGCTACTGTGTTAACCTTTGTAGCTTACATCTACACAAAATGTCAGTAACAAACAAAAAAAAAGAGGTAAATGCACCTTCTCACTAGCACCTGCTTATTAGCTGCTAACCAGCCAGACCCTAGTTGAGGGAATCTGTGGGTGCAGATCAAGAACACTTTAGTCCCTACAACTGTAACTGGTATTTTTGGATCAGATCACTACACATCTTTTTGCTTCTGGCATCTTGACTTCCATTAACTCTTCTTTTCAACTTTGACGCATCATTGTAGTGGTTTTGGATGGGCTAGAGTTAGTTTTCTTCATAGTACCTTGCACGGTGCTATGTTTTGGATTTGTGATGAAAACAGCATTGATAACACACCGATGTTTTAGTTACTGCTGAGCAGCATCAAGGCCTTTCCTGCTTCTCACCCCACCAGCGAGCGGGCTGGGGGTGCACAAGAAGCTGGGAGGGGGTACAGCCAGGACAGCTGACCCCAACTGACCAAAGGGATATTCCATACCATGTGACATCATGCTCAGTATATACAGCTGGGGGGGAAGGAGAAAGAAGAGGGGGACATTTGGAGTGATGGCATTTGTCTTCCCAAGTCACCACTACACATGATGAAGCCCTGCTGTCCTGAAGATGGCTGAACACCTGCCTGCCAATGGGAAGTAGTGAATGAATTCCTTGTTTTGCTTTGTGTGTCCATGCAGCTTTACTTTACCTATTAAACTGTCTTTATCTCAACCCACGAGTTGTTGCAATTTTACCCTTCTGATTCCCTCCCCGATCACACTGTGGAGGACTGAGCAAGCGGCTGGGTGGAGCTTGGCTGCCTGCCGGGATTAAACCACAACAATCATGATGGACCCCAGTGCAGAACAAACCAGGCTGAACTATACTAATCTCTGCTTCTTACACAGCCTCAAATAATGCACCCAGACATACTAAAATTCATTTCAAAGACTTAACTCTACAGGTCTTCCAAATTGCTCAAACAGCTGCTGTAAGTGCATCACATTTCTAGACTTCACTTAATGCAAATTACCTCAAATGGCTGGAAATAGGATAACAGGTGACCAAAATATGAAAAAAGAGTTTTCAGTGTGGTGACCATCTATATTTTCATGGTTAGGAAAGCTGAATCCACACTTTTATTAAAGCACAACATGGAAAAGAAATTCACATTTCCCAAATATCAAAAACTATGTATGTCACTGCTCTACAGATATGGAATACAAATCTATTTCTGAATTATCATTGCCTTCCTATGACTATTTAGCATCTCAGCAGTCTTCCTTTCCCAGTCTCCATTTCTGAATGGATCTTGTCTTTCACTAACCAAAAGCTCAAGCATAATAAACAGACATTTCTTCGAGTGTATGCTGTCCCTACAGGTTTCAGTTCATGTTAACGCTTCCTGAATTATATTTGTACATAGCACTGTATACAGTAGTACCAAGGAACTCAATCTCAAAGGCTGGAGTAAAACTTAACGTTTCCTTGATCTTAGTCCTCTATTAGGTTCACTATTTAATAGCTTCTTTAGTTATATCAAAAAGATAAAGCCTCACTTGCTCGCCACCATTAGAAACACACAGGTATTCAACATCAGCTCAGGCTTTGGGTGGGGAGAACAGCTGGTGGGGTAGGGGTGCATCTCACATCAAGAGCAACAGTATTCTGGCCCTGAATAAGGCAGAACTGTATTCCAGCGTGATGATATCACAAAGAAACCACTGCCAGTTCAATTTAAGTTCCTTATTCTCAGTGTACCAGTGCACCTTCAAGAAAGAATAAAGAGACCACAAGACAAGAAAATTTCTCTTGCTCATGTATTTGAAGACTACAACCATAACAGACATCAAGCTGCCTATCATCAAGGCCAGGACCCCCTCGACAGCAGCCATTCCTTTCTGTAAGGGAAAATCAGCAATGATATGTGATGATGGAAGGCATTGCCTTCCTCAAGGACCAATTTAGCACAGCAGGGGAAAAGTAGCTAAGGCAATATGCATCTCAAAGCAGGATTAAAATTAAAGGCAGGAAGAGGAAGAATGGATTTGGAAGGGAGACTACGGGATGAAAGTAGCAGTAGTAACCATGGGAAGGATAACCTTGATAAGAACAGTGGATGAAGAAGAGCAAATGCAGTCCTTACAGTTCGTTAGTGGCGAGGATATCTGGACTGAGAAAACTGGGACATCGTAAGCAGAGTTGGAGTCTGAAGAAGTCCAAGTTTACCAGAATAGCTGCTGCTTTGTTTAACTTCTTTCTACCGAAAGGTAAAAAGCCTGTAAGAAGCCCTCATCTGCACATCAGGTACCATGCAGTAGGACTGCAGTGCTCCTGCTCTTGCTGTGGGCCGACTTCAGCACTCACCTCTGACTACTGCACCAGGGTGAATAAGCAGGAGCTGCTTCTGCCGCAGCATGCCTGTTCCCCCTCCCCCAACCCAGATGAGCAACTGAAAGCGTGTCTCCCTGGTTGTCCCCCTGCCTTCCTGGCCCGGTGCTTGGCATGGACCCTTCCACACAGTGCCACCCTTTTCTTGCCTAGCCAGAGTTCAGCAGGACAGTTCCGAGCTAATGAGACAGCATCCTCACACCACGCTACTGTGTGCACTACAGCGGGACGGGCTGCTGCGGCAGCACTGTGCTAGCAGACCCTGATCCTGTAGGACCTTAGGCAAGTTGTTAATCTCCCTACACCTCTGTTTCTATCTCTATTAAATTTTACTGACTTACCTCACATAGCTGAGAAGAAAAATTTTATATTAGGAGTATATTAAAAGTTGTAGGAAATTCCCTTCACAGCTGGCTGCCGACAGATCTGTGGAACTGTCTCCAAAACAATTTACAGGCCCTAGAAGTGCCTTGTATTTGGAAAAAGTATTTGTTGAAACGCCCTTATCTTTTGACCTTTTATTTTTCCACAACATAAAGTCACAAATTCCGCCTAAATATGTGTATTAGGCAAAACCCAGTAGTGGAAGTGTAAAGAAACAACTCCTTACACAAACTAAATATGATAATTGAAAATTGATGTGTGGAATACAAGTTTTTCACCTGGAGCACTCAGTCCTTCGAACCAAAACTTCCATCAAAACTTCCATTAAAACTCAGGACTTTTTCAAAGTGGTTATGGATTTAGGCAGTCCATTTGAAAATATTCTTCCACCTATTCAGTAGGTGAGGGACAGTAGTTGGTTCCCACGTCCATACAGACTGCTTCTGAAACTAACAGGTACCTCCCACACAGCACCAGCTTCATAAAAACAGACCAGTAACTGCTGAATGCAAGAGAGTGGGCCAGGCATCAGCAGCCCAGCCTTGCAGATCCGTGGCCAGAAGGCATCCTGGGGCCTGGCCTGCAGTGGCACTGACAGACCATCCCCTGCCTGCTGGGTCTTGTGATGGTAAATCTACCAGCAGTTTCCAGACAGTCTGTTGTAATACTGGAGTCCTGCAAATCAGCCCTTTCAGGGTCAGCATCTCCTTCCAAACAGCACTGCAGTTGTGTCCTCTTCAGGTCAGACTGCCCTTTTTACCTGGTTGCCTACCTCCCTGAACTTTAGCTCCCACCACAGAGTAAATGTGTAATAATAAGAGACTTTTTAACCACTAATAATAGATACGCCATATACAGACACACAAAGTAGAGATAAATACAGTTTTACAGGTTCACAAGAAATTTTTTCTTGGTGGTCCACTTGATCACGTATGTTTGAAGGACAACGCTGAAATGTTCTGAGTGCAAAACGAACTGTAGCCTAGGGGAAACTTGAACTCCCTTGCTGCCTGCCCCCATGATTTCTGTGATTGATTATATATATCCTCATCTTAGTTTTAAGCTATTCTTCGTTTATTTCATTTGCAACATTTCTTAGCCTTTTCCTGATAATCATTTTATTCCCTGTCTTCCTTTCATTTGGCAACAGCTGAGCTGGCAGCAAGCCCAAAACATGGTAAATGACAAATCACTACCAGATGAAGCTGTAAGTTTTACATAGAGCATTTCCTCCAGCCACAGGATACTTTGAGGCCCAAAAAAATTACCAAACTGACTGAGAATTACACCAAGATCAAGCTTTACATAAAGGCCTCCCAGTTACAGAAAACCATACTAATTCTGCAAGCTGTGAATCAAATAACTGGGTTAATGAAGGCCCAGAAAAGCTGTAGAATCCGAAGCAGTGATAGCAATGCAAATCCATAGCAGATCCCCCCATCAGGGTTTAATACTTGCTGGCTCACCTGGAAGAAGGAAAGGCCCTTTGTTCCCACAGAGAGACAGCAGCCATGAAGAGAAATGCTCCATAAGAAGCAGTAATCCTTCTTGTGTGCTCCCTTATCCATGTTAAACCCAGGCAGCTGTGCCAAGTTACCTCCTGCAGATGGAGCTTGGAGAGGGTGGTGCTTTTCTAACAGAGCCACAGAAAGTTTCCCAGCCATCCAGCATTTTGGGCCAGAGAAGAAAGCAATACCAGAACTTACTGCTGCCAACAACCACGGTAAATCCTTCTCTGCAGAGTATATCCCCCCTAGAGGGCAAAAGGAAAGTGGGATGAAGTTATGATCAGGGAGAAACATCTCTCCTGGGTACCTTCTAAGCAGGACAATGTTGCCTTTTTTCTGGAAGTCCTCTCTGCAGTCTCTGTGAACCCCGTATTGAAGCCACAAGGCATGAAACATGAATGTGTTCCTGAACCTTGTTTCACCCTCCCAGGGCTGATGCCACAGGATATCCTCTTTTGTTACCCAAAATTATCAGACAAGAATTTAGACACTTCATCTTGCAAAAAACTTCCTCAGTTTTTGCTAGGTAGACATTTTTAATCAAGGCTATGGCATTTACAGTGCCCTTGGAGCTCATGCATAGAGTTATATTTCTTTATGTAGTTGTACAGACAGAGGACTGAATTTCTGTGTATAGTAATTCTATAGGAGATACAGAATGATAAAGTAGATGTAAACCGAAACCATTCTGAGTCACATAACATAGGCTAAACAGTGCCTGGCTGTGGACATATCCAAAAGATACAAAGTGAAGCCAGCAGAGTCCTAAACAGAGAAAATACTCCTGAGATATACCCTTCTGAAATTTTTAAGATGAATAATACAGCCATGCAATGAATCTTTAAAAGTAAAATCAGAGGGAAAGGAAAAGACTCAATAACAAAGTGATGTTTGGCTACAGTTCTGTGTACCCAGATGCCACACAACTTGTTTCTCATAATCGCTGGAAAACCACTCCCTTAAGAGGGGTGTTGTTTGATTTTGTGGGAAAGTTTTTAAGATATTGAACAGTTATGTAAACAAACACAGAATACACAGCACATACCAGGCCTACTTAGCTGCCTCCAATTTCAACCCTCATTCACCAAGGACTTAATTCAGCATTCACAGAGTACGGTTAAGACAATTTGTTGCCACCAGACAAGCTAGTACACACTTAGGCTTGTCTGACTCCAAGGTGCTATGGGACTGAGCAGCGCTGGGGTTATCCAGGCTGTACACATGACAAAGCGGTCTGTGGGTGGCAAATTCCCATGTGTTCCCACCGCTTGTCCTGCTGAACCCCTCCGCCGGGATGCAGAAGGACCAGCAGGATGCTGCTGCACCCCAGAGCAGCAAAGCCTGGGGTGTTTTACAGCCAGAGGAGCAGTGCTCTGCCTGCTGTAAAAAAAACATGAATGAGGTCATGTGTAGTCATTCTTGGAAGAGTTAGATTTGAGGGTTTTATGAACAATCCCATACACCTTTTTTCTCTCAAAAGGCCAAACGCCTGGGTTAGTCTCACGAGCCTGCCATGAGGCAGCCCACCTCCATCGGACAGGACACTCATCAGGCACAGTCCACACGTAACTCAATCTCTGCAATCTGCTAACCAATGGGGCAGACAGCAGGCACCCAGGCCAGTCCCTGGACCCAGCCCTGCTGCACAGCAGCAGCCTTCACCCAAACATGCTGCTGAGCTGCGGTGCACTCCCCAGGCACGTGCGGCACAAAAGCGAGGAGGGACAGGAAGGCCTCGCACCCCGCATCCTGCACCCCCTGTGCCCAGCTCTGCCCAGGGCCCCAGCCAGGACCATCAAGTGGTGGTGGTCAGCAGCAGGACAAATACCAGGTCTCCCCTCAGCTGGGTTGGGCTCTAGCTGGTGAGCAGGAAATCAGCGGAAATAACTATAAGAGCCTGAATCTGGCACTTGCTAAGATGTTAATTTATTACCACTGGAGTGACTGTTCTTTTCCAACATGTTTTTCTTCCTTTAAACATCTTTGAAGTTAAGCATCGCCTGAGAAATAATTGCACTGCATCCCTTCAGCCTTCTCAGTTTGCAGTCCCGCACCCCTCCCTCCTCAGAGGGCCACAGGCCAGCCTTGGCCACCCAGGGCCGGGCAGGAGGGATGCTGGGGACCCCCTGCAGGCTTCCCCATGCAGGCTCCCATGGGACAGGCCCCCCACTTGCACCCATGGCACTCAGCTATGATAACCACAGCAGTGTCTGCAGCCTCCAAGCACACAGGACAGGGGACCACAGTGCTGAAATTGCAACTAACTGGTAGGTGGAGGTGAGGGAAACTTCAAAGGGTCCAGTCCAAACAATACTTTCCTGTCTCAGGGAGTTGCACGCAGTCTGGGAGAGGAGAGTAGGGGGAGGCCTGTCAACCTTCATTGGCCACAGGTAATGGTACAGGGTAATTTCTTCTGATAATGTCACCGGAAGAGGAAATCCTGCAGACTAAACTCATTAAAGTCTGAGGGGAACGTAGTGAGGGGCTTTTTCTGCAGGAAGGAGGACTGTAGGCTAAGTTTGTCTGAGTGGGGGAGCATCTCTCATGGCACACAGATTGAAAGCTTTCAGGGCTTCCCTTTATGGTATATTTTAGTTCTTAAAGCCTAACTTCTCACTTTCCAGTCGAAACTCATCTGTTCTTCCAAAAAGTGCACCCCATCAAAAAAAAAAAAAAAAGAAAAAAGAAAAAGAAAGAAATAAAGGGAAAGAAGGTGGCAGATTGATGCTCAAGAGCCAGTAATTTGGAGGCATTTCAATAACTTTCCTTCACTGGCACTCTTGTATCAAGCAAGCAAATAAATAAGACATTACACTTCCGTAAGTGCTTGTTCCAGAAGCCATTAAATGTACTGCAGATATTTCCATTGGCTTTGGATCAAGACCAATAATGCCTCAAAGTTCAGGCTTTCCAAGTCCTCTATGGGCAATGGTGGAATAGTCCTCAACAGCTCCTCATGAAAGGGTGGCATAATTTGCCAAAAATAAACATTGTTATTCATGCAAGGCACCTGAGGCACATACAGATTTATCACCCAGCTCTCCCCTCCTTCATGCATCTGCAGATGTGGAGCAAGTCCCTTTTGGCATGGGCAGGACGGGGCGCCACGACATGGCGCTGCCCATTGGAGGAGCAGCCTCTGCCCCCCCAGGCACTAGTGACATTGCTGGCTCCGCTGGCCCTGTGACCCCCAGCCGCTTCGACCCTGATAAACTCCGCACACCACTGTTCAGCGATTTGTCCCACACCTGCTCTCTGACTTCTCGGCTGCTGCTGATGCAGTTGCTTTTCCGCACATTGGTAACAGATTTGGAGAAAATGTGCAAATTCCTCCTCTTCTGAGTCCATAGCAGAGCAGCAAAGCTTAGCCCGCTCTATTTGAGAGAAAAATGCCTTTGATTTCAGAAGCAATGCAGTCTGATCCCTGATATTTTATAGGAAAATATTTTGACAGTACAACAGCTGAAATTAGATAAAGCTAGGATGACTGGCATTTCATCTGCTAATCCTCTGAGAAGCAGTTAACTTGAAAATGTAAGATAAAATTTTGCACGTGCCTGTCTCCACTTTGTCAGTGCGGGTGGTAGCCCAGCTGGCATGCAGCTCTGACCTGGCCTTCTGCCAAGGCAGTGATTTACTGGGGACAGCATCTTGGCCACAGCTCCTCTCCTGCATCAGCAAAGCCATCCCACCCTTTCCTCCACAACCCAGCTGGATCCCACCCATGTTTAGAGAAAGATTCATGCATGCAACTTGACACAGGCAAAATTCAACTAACTGGTTAAAAAAATAGGGCCTCATTTAAAAAAAAACAAAAAACAAAACCAACAATTATGACTTTACACCAGCACCAGTCAGAAAAATTCTGATGGACATATTTAGCTCAGGAAACACCAGCTTGTCAGAAGTGAAACATTTTGGGGAAAAACATGTCACTTTTGAGGAATGTTAGTTTTAAAATAAAGATTAAGAGAAAACATTTCCCGTTAATCATTATATTTCTACCTAATTTTTTTCAGTTTTTGAAACAAATATTGTCCAATAAACTGTAAAATATAAGATCAACATTTCAATAAAGCATTTTGATTTTGTTAATCAGACTGTTCTTTTTTTTTTTTTTTAAGATTTTGAGATCACAGGAAATGTAGAAGAAAAAAATAAATCTGTTCCAGAACAAAAGGCTGAAATCATAAACTTCACTACAGAACTGAAAGTTCTGTACCTGCACTGCTGCACTTTGAAGCATTTACCCATATTAATGGTTATACTCTTCCACTCAGCATATCTAAAATATCAGCTTAACCACTCCTTTGCAGACAAACATATGTATTTCATCTGTGTACATGCATACTTCCATGAGAAACTTAAAATCTGCAGAGAGAAAACCAGTCTCGTGGCCATTATTCAGACTGAAGGCAGTGGGCACTTTGACAGAGTAAGGATCACAGGATTGTTGCATGAACAGTGCTGCAACTTGATTTTTTAAACACAGAACTTCTATACTTGTCATCACTAAATACGCAAGTAGCTTTTGCATCCAAAAATGTAGGCAACACGTTACATGAACTAAACCATTTGTCTAAGGTGGCCTTTCTGAGAAATGAAAGACATAATGAAGAGAAGTATGAACTATCTGAAAATGCCGTAAATTAAATCACTGTGACTCCAATCCAGGAGGGATTAACTCAAAACTGGCCTGCTGTATGCAGAGTAAGTCAAAAAGTCTCAAAATACCCCAGAGGCTAAGTTCTGCCTAGCCAAGTAAAACAGGCAAAATTTCTCTGCAAAACAGGTATATAGACACGCTGTAAAAGCAGCATATATGTAGATCTATACTGCAGCATTATACACCCTGTTTCTCCTTGTGAAAAGATCCAGTCCATGGCCACGCTCTGGCTCACTGCTGGCTTACACACACAGGTGGCCCAGGAAAAAGCAGCGTGCAAGCACGTGGCGCTCGTGCCCCGCCATGAGAGCCGGCACCCTCAGCTCCAGCCGCCTCCGGAACCCCTCCCAGCCCGCCCCAGCACTGGCGGCGAGGAGCAGCTGCCCAGCATGACTCCCTGCAGACAGAGGAGCTGGGCTCGCTGGCACACAGGCAGGACAGTACACAGCACCTCTGACAATCCGACTGCAACGTGTCATGGGTATTAGAGCACATTTTCCATTCAAAACTCTGGAACTGGATATTGTGCTAAACCTCCCATCACCAAATACCCACATACGAGGCAAGTGGCTGAGAAGGCAGAAACCACCATTGGAGGCACTGCGAGTGATTTATGCAGGAGCCTGTTAGTTTAGATAACATCCTGTGTGGATGGCAGTGGGCCCAGGCCTGTCCCTATCAAAGTCAGTAGATTCACTGTCTTCCCCCTGAGCAGGGTAAGCCTAATGTGAGGCCTGCCCTCACTTTTTTTCAGGTGCCCATTGCAGATTGTTGAACTCTTACATGAGGTGCAGAGATACTACTGCTGGAATCCACAGCTTCAGATTGCAGGGCAGAGCACTGAATAGGCAGTGAAAAACTGACTGTGAAACCTACTCCTAGATGCATATGTGTTTACATAATCTATCCCCAGGACTGTTTATTAGTATTGCGAACTGTGCACATATAACCTTAAAATAACCCCTTCCTCCAGTATCCCATTTGCAGAGGAAGATATTACACCCCTTAACTGGATCCGTTATTCTTCCAATGCTTTCCTAAAATAACTGTTTTGATTTGGGAATTTAAATGGAAGGAAGCATACATATGTAGGCCAGAACATACTTAAAGCATCACTTCTGTTCACTGAGTGAGTCTAATTCTTTTCCTTCTTCATTCCTGATCACGGGTTGTAAAGCACTTTGCATAAGATTCATGAACTTGTGCTTTTGCCTGGATATTACCTTACATCTAAAACAAGAGAAAGAGGGACATGAACATGCAAATCCTGCACCAATATGGCCCATGGGCTCTCAGCGTAGGAGGACAGTGCTTCAGATGATCCTGGAAAAGATGAGAGCTCTTCTCTCTGCTGGACCAAGATGAATGGAGCCTCTTTGTACGTCTTAATGTGTACCTTGCTAAAGACTAATACAAACCTAATGAGTACACTTTGTTGGAGCATCTCATCTCAACTGACCTTCAAAATGATGAATTTTCTGTTGCCAGTGTATAACTGTTCTCTGGAAGTGAGGCAGAAGGAATTACCTGCCTCATCCTGTGTGACAAAATGAGAAATGTTGTGGTCAGTGAAACCATGAAGATGCCCCTGCAGAGCAGCCTGCCCTACATCAACTATTCTCACTATCAAGATGGAACTGGTGCTTACACGCAGTAGACAGAAACAAGTCCATTTGCCAAATCAAACTGGTGAAAACATACCTGGTTCTAATTTTCATTTATAGTAAAAACACTCTAATTACCATAGCATCTCTACAAACCCTGAAAGATCGCAGAGCTAGAAAGAAGAGGTGCTCCTGTTGCACTGAGCAGAATGTTTTTAGTGATAGGAACTGCAGAAAAAGCAGGATCCAAGAATATATGTAACAGTATTTCTTAAGACTGATCCTGAGAATAAATTCTATTTCTCTTGCATAGCTATTTTAAAACAATTTTTCCTACTCAAATAAAAATGTTATTGTATTTGAGGTCTTAATCATATCATTAGTAACAACAACAAATTAAAATGAATTAATCCCATTCTGATTTATTTTGCTTGCGGTGTTAAATAAGAAGTACATAAAACACAATTAAGTCATTTTAAGTTCTCTCCTTAAATCCTAATCATTAATTGCTACATCTCAATAAAAACAAAACAAAACAAACCTTTTTATTTGGTGTGAGCTGAGAGAGGCATAAAGCACTCAGTCCCCGCTGACTCTGAGGTAAATACTTTCACAGCTTCTTAGGATTTCTGGTTAGGAACTTGCTCAGCAATATTGGGACTGTGCACAGATGATTATACAGGATCTGCTATTTGGAATAATTAGTGCAAGGAAACTATAACTACAATGAACAATATACAGAAAGACATCAGCCTAAGGGTAAGTAGGGTCTAACACTTGTTAAAAAAAAAAAGAAAAATAGAAATGTTTGTTTACCTGTGCTGACATTGCTCTTGTTTGGTACTGACACTTCTGCAGGGCACCTCACTTCAAGGCAGCCTGCTTAGTTCATTGTTAAGCACCCACATAGAACTGAGACTTACTTCACTAGCTAAGGCACTGCACGTGCCCAGGTAACAATTAAACACTTGGCCCACAGACCAAATGATCTCAAAACGCTCACTCAGGAGACACCAGCAAAAGGCAAATATAAGCACTGCTGCGGGCAGAGCAGTAGCGGTGCAGCAGGGCCAGGTTTGGGATTCAGTGTTTCTGGTGTTGAGTATAGCACTGCAGCGAGGGGCGCCTGCTGGTGAAGAGCTGGAGCTTGCCGCCGTCCTGGAGGGCACTGCAGCTGTGCAGGAAGGACAGGGCCACAGTGCGAGCAGCCATGCAGGAGAGGTATGCACATCCCCACTGCAATGGTCACACCTGAGCTGCAGGTGATGTGACAGTACCGGAGGATGGCTGAGCCTTGCCATGGTTCTTCCCATCACACACATATCATGTGTATGGGACAACTAGAGGTTGGAGGGTTATTAATCCTTGTTAGGTCTTTCAAATTAGCCCACCTCTGCCTACACAGAGGACACTGCAGCCACCTGCCCACTGACGTACACAAGTCCCACCTACGCCTGTTGCCATGGGGTAAGTCCTGGCCTAGAAGTCATAAGCCTGCCACAAAGCAGAAAAAAAAAAATGTAGTATGAAGCAGAGGATTTGTTGGATGGTCCAGCTGCTCTCCCACCACCTTGATGCAGATCATGGGTCTCTCCTTTCATCACACTTTCCATGTGGGGCCCAGACTTCTCCCCCTACATAGAGGGACATGCCTCTCACCCTGAGCATGCACACGTGAGCCCACACTGCAGGGCTGCTCCTGGAGCCTGATGAGAGCTGGAGCCTGCAGCTGCATGAGGTGCACATAAGAAGAAGTCCAAGAAAGAGGATCCGCCACATAGCTGCTGATCTTCAGCCAGCCTGATACCTGAGCTCCAGAGGGCAAAAGTTGCTTCACTGCACCAGAGATGCAGCCAACATTAACTTCAAGTTCTTCAGATGGCCAAAAACAGCATAAATGAAGAAACATTGCAGGGAGAGCTCTTAACTGTACACAGGGCAGCAGGCAGTGAGGGAGGTACCTTGTCTGTCAGCTTGGCAAGCATATAGGTGAACATTGTGTCCACTCAAGAAGTGTTGTCATAGACCAGACCAGTCACCATCTTACTGCAGGGATGAGTCCTAGCTAGTGCCTCTGCCTGTTCCAGAAGACTTATTTGTTGTTAGACAGGCACTGCACATTTGATCATTTAATGTCTCTGCTTCACCAGTCATCATTCTAAACCTACTTCCATTACTCATTCATTTTTGGAAGGAGTCCTTCATTATAGCAACACCTGCTTTGGTCTTTAGATGTAATAGCTGTCTGGTCAGACTTCATTCTTCTTGTATATATCATCTAGTCATACGTATCATAGCTGAATAGTACATTCATAGCTTCTAGCACTGAACAGATCCGTATGTTCTCCTCTTGTCCCTCAGCAGAGATTTAGCTAAGATACTTGCTATGGGATCCTGCATATCCCATTTAACACCAACATTCAGGCATAAAACAGCATCATATGTCCTGGCTTGTTCCCCCATGAGAACTTGGGGCATGATCAGCCACTAGTATGAAAATCCCCCCAAAACACTGGCATGAACTGCAGATAGACCAGATGGAATGCAGTGAAGACAGGATAAATGTAATTTCCATTTCTGAATTCGCTATGGTTTTGTCTTACAAGAAAACGCAGGTTCCCAAAATAACAGTGCAAAGTAGATGTGGAAGCATAGCAAAAATCACTGCAGAGCATAAACAGTAAAACATGACAGAGTGGGGCCAAGTCTCCTGCTCTGCTTACAGCCATGGAGGAGGCAAAACCAAACAGACTTGATGACAGTACAGCTACTGCTGTGGTGGGTACAAGGCAGGCAGGCTTTCAGGGAGTCATCTTTCCGCTTGCTAAAATCATGAACTCCAGCCTGAGTGGGCTTCACGTACTGGGGGCCTTTCAGTGACGAAGAGTAGGGCAATATAAAGCCTGCAGTTCTGTGGCCCTCTGGCATGTCGTGCTCAGCACGGGCCCATTGGGTTCTGCATTCTGTAAACCTGCCTCTCAATGCCATCAGGGGCTGCCTAATGACAATTTAAATGTTTGGGTATTTATAACACAGCAGTAGAATAGCGTCAGTGTTATAGTGTGTATAACCCTGATGGCAAGTCAGTGCTCCATTGAATTCTAAGTTTTCTTTCATCTCATTAGACTCTCTCCCCCGAGAGTTATATAAATAATTTTTCTCCTGCTCAAGCACTGACATTCAGATAGCACTAAAGGAACAGCAAAGCATTAGACGGTGAAGTGCTGCTTTATGTAAAGCTTTTTCCAGGTAACCAGCCAGAGCTGACTCATTTTTGAATGTTTGTTTGCACAGATTAAAATGAGCAGTTGCCTTTAAAATCTCCAGTGATCCCCTCTGTCACTTTCTTCTCCTTCCCAAGCCGAAGCAAGGAACAGAAGATTATCATTAGATCAGCAGTAAATAAAATTCATCTTCTGTCAGACTTCTGTTGTGGAGTACAGAGAGCATTGAGAGTATCATATAGAGAGTACGGTGCCTCTCAGGCTCCATGAAGGGGACAAGCAGTTTTGTGTAGAGCAGTGAGGTGAACAAAGCTACTCCAGTAAATTTTAGGTACTGTTTAATGTGCTGCTTAAGCAATCAACGTCTTTGTCACTTTTTTCTTTTTTTTTTTCTTTTTTTTTTTTTTTTTTTACATATGCTCAGTGAAACACTTCCTTGCTGCCCTTTAAAAGCAGAGACACAATAGCCAGGGGTGCTGCTGACCACAGTAGGAACAGGACCATATGCCAATCCCCAACAGTTTTAGCCAAGGTACCACAGCACAGTGCTTTTTGCTGAAGCCACAATGTGCTCACAGATGAAAGATGTATTTTGAATCCTGACCAGTGTGCTTTCACATGTGAACAGATTACACAATCTCAGAATACTGCTCAGAACAAGCAGGTGGCCAAAGGGAGTCGTGTTAAACTTACATGACATTTCCCATCTTGGCCCCTGGTCAGAAGTACTGAACTGCTCTCAAGCACTAAACTCAGTAAAAGTAGATGTCTGGGCAGAAACACACGCTGCCTAGACACTTCATTCTCCTCCAGAGCACCATCACCCTGGCACCAAGTAAAATTTCCCCGCTTAGTTCTGTGAGTGTCAATCAAGAGTTAATGTAGCCATATCAGTGTAAAAATGGTAAACACAAAGAGCAATAAGATCCCTTATTTCTACTTAAAACACTACACTGAACACCTGCAGCCTCCGCGCTTTCAAAAGAAATGTATGTTATTTCACAGAATTACAGTAGCACTTTGTACACACCAGACACAAAACTGTAAATCTTGATTCCCTACTTGTAGGCACACGCAAACATTTTGGCAATCGGGACCTGTGAGTAGCAAACCGGGATCTTGTTTCTGGAGGTTCGCTGCGGTTTTCAGATCCGGTATGAATAAATCACCTTTTTTCATGAGCTCCCTTCCCAACTTGTCCACTTAGTAAACAAAACATCTCTAGCTAGGTAGTCCCAAATGTGCTCTGTTTTTAAAAGACATTTTCTTTTTAATACACATACTGAACATTGTATCAACATGCGAAGTCATAAATTAGCCGGGAAGGCTTTGAAACCTTACATCTTGAAATGGAGTGAATCTGCCCTTTAATTCAAATTGCAAAGAACAGTCCTTTGTACCCAAAAGAAAATCCCACCACTGAGTGTGCACTGAGGTACTCATTGTAAGGTGCTCTGAGAAGTGCCACTACCTTAATCATACAGCAACCAGTCATCCAAATCTCTGTGCTACAGCCAGAATTTTCAACAGTAGCTAGTGGTGAGGGAGGCAAAAGTATTAAAGTGTCAGAGGTAGTACAGATCCTCAATGCCTGATTTTCACCAAGCTAAGCAACTCCTCACCAAGCTTGAGGAGAATTCCCCTGAATGTGTCCGCAGCTGAGCTCTGAAAAACTGTCATCCCGTCCCTCAGAAAACCCTGGATACATTTCAGGTGAAAGCAAGCACATTTCAAAGGCTGCGGTGTGCTCAGTGCACGGCATCTGCATGAGAAGGCAGGACTGAGGACCACATCGTGCATCCTGCTTACCAGAGCGTGGCCTTGGACATTGGAAAGAGGCGGGACTTGATCCCAAGGTAGCGAATATGATTTTTCCCTGAAAAGCATTTGTTCTGCAGTGGGGGAGGGGAGTTTTCATTTGTCAAAAGAGCTAACTTCCTATGCCTGCCCCAGGCTCAAATGAAGGAGAGGGTCCTCTGGAAGACAAAGGCAGCTGTGCACTCTGCAAGTCAGCTCCTGCAAGGAGACCCGCTGCCGTGTGGTGCTGACCCCGTCTGCTCTCTGTAATTTGCGTCTGCCCCGGATCCTGCACAAGCTCTAACCCGCTGCCCTCCGCCGGTCGGAAAGGAGCGCGGGACCGCGCGGGGCCGCGCGGGGCGGCCCGGCCCGGCACCGGCGGCAGCCCCGGGTCTGCCTCCCGGTCACGGCGGCTGCGAGCCCCGGCCCGGCCCCCAGCCCCGGGGCCGTCTCTGCGGTGGCCGCCGCCGCGGCTGTCGGGGCCGCCCGTCGAGCCGCTGCCGCAGGGCCCGTCCCAGGCCTGCCCCGCCCGGCACCGCTCGCCGGTTGCTCTGTCCCGGCCGGTCGCTGGGTCTCGCCTCAGCCGTCTGCTCTCCACGCGTCTTTCCCTGCCGTCCCCCGTCCTTCCACCAGCCCGAAGGCGTCCGGGGGGAGCATTGCCGCGGAGCCCCGCGCTGCCCTCCCGGGGGTCCCGGGGGACGTGAGGCAACGGGGGCGGCAGGGGTGGGGAAGAAGAGGATCGGAACCCGGCGGGGTCGGAGCGGGACGCCGGGAGGGAGGCGGGGCGGGAGGGGGCGACAGTGCGGGACGCGGGGCGGAGGGGCGGAGCGGGGCGGCTCACGGTGCCAGGCGGACTGCGCGGCGCGGAGGGTGCGCGCAGCAGCGCGGACACGCTGACCGCGCCCCCGCCGGGGCGGGACTCCGGCCCTACAAGAAGTGTGGCACCACGAACCAGGCTCCTCGAGGGGTGCCGGCAGGGTTTAGGGTTTCCACAGCACCTGCCCGGGGCCCCGGAGCAGACCGGCCTCCCGGGCATCGCTGCGTCCTGCGGGGCGAGCTGCGAGGAGCCGCCGGTGGGCCCGGCCCCGGTGGAGCGGGGATGGGAGCAGCTGGGCTGCCCGCGGCGGGGAGCAGAGATCGCTGCCCCGGCGGAGCCGCCCTCCTGCCGCAGCCCCTCGGACGCCTCGCAAAAGCCCGCCCAGGGCGGGTGCCTGCGGTACGGCCCCCCGCCCGCCCCCCCCAACCCGCAGGGGTGAGCGGGGAAGAAAGGGTCCCTGTCCTCAGCGGCGGCGGCCGAAGGAGCTCAAAAGCGTCCGAGCTACTGCGGCTCCGCTCCTCCCCCCGGCACCCGCGTTTCCATCTGCCGGCCCAGGTCTCCTGCCAGAGCAGTGTTTATTCATCCCATAAACAGAAGTGAAAGGAATTAAGCGGGCAGATACGATAGCTCCGGGGAACCTTTCAGGCCCTTCAGCATGGAGTTACCATGCTCACAGAAAACAGGACGTCCTTGCAACTGCAAACGTGCAGCGAGCTTTGTACCGATGTATTTATAAACAACCGACGGTGGTTTCCATTTTGGTTTTGCCCTGCAGTACGTTAAGGGCAAAATGCTCTTTTACGTAATTTGATCGCTGCTTTAATTTCCTCTGTCCCCAGCACCTTACCTAACGGAATGACAGCGCGGCACGATTAGAACAGACGCGTAAAAAGTCAACTTCTAGATAAAGTGTTCACCGCGATTTCAGGAACGTGTAGGTGCAACACTTAATTTGAACACGCACAGGTTTCACCCAGGTGGTCTGTTCATAGTGCAGGGACCAACAGGCAAAATAAGTAGATCTGAGTAAGTGAAGTAAAATTATTGCTGTTCCGCGTTGGGGTGCCGAAATGACTTCTGCACTTCCTCCTGCCATGCAAGAGCCAGTGCTCTAAGAAGATGCAAGGCTGCACCCTACTAACTCCCTTCTTGCTCTCTGTCTCCCCACCCCTCCAGCCCCCAGTTTTTTCCCTGTAGAAGAGGAGAAAAAATTAAAATAAATTAAAAAAAAAAAAAGGCAAACTGCATCAAGTTCTGGACGTTGGTGAGAGAACCACTGGCTCCGGAATCCAATTAGGAAACAGAAACTTTTCCCTTTGACTGATCTGGTCACTCACAATTAAGCACCGCAGAGCTCCACGCTGGAACAGCCATGCACAAAAGCCACATGTGTGCAGCTTTGAAAGATCCTGGACCCACAAAGCGGAGTCAGACAGCCTGGCCCAAGAAAAGTGCGTTGCACTGATTTGGCAAACAAGTCGCTGGTAAGGGACTGGGTTCGTTTTCTTCTCGTTAAACCAGCCCAGAACCAAGAATTCAGGGCTACTCCAAACCCCGCATCTTTTACCAGGGGCTGGAGCCAGTGGGGATGCAAACTCACAACGGGCAAGCCCGAGAGTGCTGGCTTGATTTCCTTGCCTGTCTTCCACAGCCCACAGAGGCCCCCACAGCCCAGGACGCTGGGGTCTACAGATGGAAAACCTCTGGATACTGGCAGGTGTGCAAATACCATAGTACGTGTAAGAAGATGGCTGAGACAAGAGAGAGGAGCTTGCATGGAAGTGAACTTTGTCCTGCAATAGCTGTCAGGCTTTCCTCTCCGCTCTGTCTCTCCTGCCAGACAGCTGCTGGCGAAGGAGGTGACCACATGGCCCCGCCGTTACACAAGGAGCAAACTGCAGAGAGCGGGAGCAGCCTGCCCGCGGGCCCTCCTCCCTGCCTCGCCCAAGCCTCCCCCGGGAGCGCGGAGAGACCCGGAGGCCCGTGAGCGAACGGGGAGGTGAGACTGCGAGATCAGGGCACGCATCCGCTGAGGGGGGACACGCGCAGAAACGCATTTCCACCCCAGCGGGGCCCGGACCCTGCCGAGCAGAGAGCGGGACGGGGAGGCGGGCGGCGGGGCCCCGGCGGGGCCGGGCGCTGAGGGAGACGCCGGTGCCGGGCGCAGGGATGCCTCGCCCGGGCGGCGGCCGCGGCCGTGGCCGACGGGACTGGGCGGGGATGGGCGGCCCGGCTTACCGCGGCCCGAGTCTCAGTGCCCGTTTTTGGTAAGCTGACCGCAATGCCGTTTTCGGTTTCCCAGCAGACCGTGTTTTAACGGGAGAACCACTTTCGCCAGAGCAGCCTCCGGAGAGAAACACGCGGCCGCACGCCCTTGCACTACGGTGCGGTCTTTGATTCGGAAGCCTACATGCCAACACCCTCTCGTTGTTTTACAACCCGGATTCTCCGCGTTCGGTATTTTCTGCGCGCTGTGCCTTACCGTCAAATATTTAAGAGATCTGTCCTATGTGCAACTGATTAGCACTCCCACCCACACACATCCTTGCGTTACTTGTGAGACAGAGGAATCAGAACCAGACGCAGACCCCCCGTCGGAGGGTCCCGCGGGAGTCCCCCGCTCGGCTCCTGGACAGGACGAGGCCAGGCAAGCCTGCCCTGCCCGGCCCGGCAGGTTCCCCTTCCCACCCGCCCCTCCCTGCCGAGAGCGCCCCGACGGACCCCCCGCCGCGGGGTCCCGCGGGGCGAGGAGCGGCGGGATTAAAGGAGCACCTGAGCCGTGCATCCCTCCGGCGTGCATGGGGAGAGCCGCAGGGAGAGGAGGGCGAGCAGAAATCGGAAATTCCCTAACGCCTGCATGGTTGCGCGTTTTCATCTCCTCCAAAAACGATGCTGGGAATACTAAAATATCGAGGGCGTGAAACTGAAAAATTAAATGTAGACTGGACTTTGGAGAGATAGGCGATAAAGGGCACAGGCGAAGCACGGGTGGAGCCCGGACAGCCCGTCCAGCCCACCCTGTACACACTATAGCGTTTCTGACCTCTCCTCGGACATAACGCCTCTCCAATACGCTCGGCAAAACCGCTCACCTCTTGCGAAGCACCCCCGGCCATAGCAATAACCAGGCTCTGCTACCGCGGACTGTCTCCGCGGCGGTTTTCGGGGCGCCTTGTTCTCCTGCCCCAGCCCCTGCGCCCCCGGGGCTGCCGCCCCAGCCCACGGCTCTGCGCAGCCCTCGGGGAGGCCCCAGAGAAGCCCCGCCGCGCCCCGAACCCCCCGCCCCGCCGCCGCAGGGACCCGCGCCCCCCGCCACGGAGCGCACGGGGCGGGGGGGGGGGCAAGACACCCACAGGCGACCCCAGTCCGTGGCCCGAGCCGACGCAGGGGGGGGAGTGGGGGGGCTGTTGTGGGGCGCCAGCGACGTGGGGAGCTGGACGGCGGGGGGGGCGGAGGGGGGGCGCCGCGCGTCTATCAAGAAACACGGAGAAATCTCCCGTAGGCTGTTTTTCCTCCAACACGCGCTTTATGAATTACTGCTGCACGTTCACAATCGCCGTGGGGAACAACGCGCGGATTGACCTTGCTGGCTCCTACTGCTGTATTTTTCAGAGAGAAAGGGTGTATGCACACAGAGGGGGAGTTATTTTATAGAAATCTAACACGCAGCCCTCCGTGAAGCGCGCGCGAACGCCCTGAACTAACTCGTTGAGGGCGCAGAAAAAGGACCGACGAGCAACAACCTCTACGCCGCTCCCGGCCGTGCCACGCTCCCGCCGCACCCCGGGCTTGCCAGGGGCTCTGCCCGCGGCGGGTCTGGGCCCCGTCTCCCCCGCGGCACACAGCCCTTCGGAGCGCCCCCCCACCCCCGCCCCCCGCCAGGTGCTCGTTTCCTGCCGTGCCGCCTAGGACAGATGATAGCTCTAATGTCGTACCTCTCATAGTCACGGGCGGGGAGATCCGCGCAGAGCGGGGGCGCGGGAGTCCCGGCGGGCTCCGTGCTGGATGCGGCTCCGGGCCGAGCTCTGCGCGGGACGCGGACGCGCGCTCCTCCCCGCCGCAGCCCACGGGGCCGCGCCGACGCGTGACCCCGGACACTCGCCGCTCCAGCACTCGGCCGGTGCCACCGCGCTGCGGGCGGGGAGCGGAGACGCGAGGGGAGACCCCGGCGCGCCGTCACCGGGCCGGGAGCGGGGAGCCGTTCCCCCGGAGCAGCGGGGGCGCAGCGCTGCTGGGAGGCTGTCCGTCGCCTCCTGGGGCGAGGTAGCCCCGCGGGACGAGGGCAGACGGGCCCGGGGTCTGCAGGACCTCGTCCCGCGGGGCTGACTCGGCCGCCCTCCGGCGCCGCGGGCCGTCAAGAGTGGGGGGGCCGGGCCGAGCCCACCGAGGGGACGCCCGAAAGCCGCCTCCAGGCCAGCGCGGGGGGCGGGCCGGGGCGCCCAGGGGCCGGCGGCGTCCCCCGGCGGGGCTCCGGCCCGCCGCCCCCGCTCGCTCGCCGCGCCGTGCCCCGAGCCTCACCGCAACCAGAAAAAAAAAAACCCCAAACCACTACTTGCCTCGCTGTGGCAGCGGCTGTTAGGGACATTAGGACTAAACTTAAGCGAGATTCTGTGCAGGGTTAGATCGGTTTTAGCACTGGGCAAACGAGTGACCGACCGGGAACGTCCCGGATTTCCCGGGGCTCGGCACCGCCGCTCGTTCAGTTACAGTCCTGCAGAATCGGGTCCTGGGATTTGAAACAGCGATCATCATTTTTAGGGGGAGAAGAACACGGGGCTTCTCCTTTCGTATAGCTTCTCAAAAGCAGAATTCCCTTTTGTCAAACTTATCGTATTTCTAAGCATACGGGCAAGTCCCTCCGTTTGTTTTAGTGAGGCCTCTGCAGCATGTCCTGCATCTATCGTCAGGCGGAGCAGAAACAAGGGGGTGGGGGGGGGGCGGGAAGATGGAAACATAACGACAAGTTTAATTAAAAACACCTGGCTAGTTAAATACGTGCAGAGAAGCAGACACCCCGGTTATTTACCTCACCTGCGATGGACAAGCTGTTGCTTTTTTCTCCTGAAATGTCCCGAAAACACCAGCAGCATTTGGTTTGAGGGAACTCTGCGGGCAAGGTTAGTAACCGTGGAAAAAGCGTGCCCGTCGCCCACGGCCCCCCTCCGCTGAAGGAAGTTTTCCGCTTTCCCGGGGAGCCGTGGGCAGCCAGCCCCGAGCACCCTCTGTCCACGGCGCGACCGAAGACGCTGGTGCTAATTAGCAATATCCGCGGTCTGTCAGGCTTGATTTCAGAAGCGGAGTAACGCTACGGCCTTTGGGCAGCTCAGATGCTCGGGTTTTAGCTTAACGAGAAAGGTTTTATCTCGGCATCTCGGAGGCGCGAGCAAGAGCAGCAGCAGATGGAGGAGTTGTGAGTTTAGGCTACAGGAATACGCTCGGGCTTTGGGTTTCAGTAGCACGGAGAAACCTTTCCCATTCACGCGTACTCTCGCTTTCCGTCGTATTTGCCTGCTTTGCTAATAACAGGGATATAACTGGAATCTTTGTTTAGACTGGGGTGGCGGGGGGAAGCTGTGGCAGACGATGAAGACAAACGGGGCGGGGGGGGGGGGGATCCTCCTTTTTTTTTTCCCGTTGCTTTTTTAATAATTATTTTTATTGTTGTTGGGGTCCCTCCGCCCCCCTCCCGCACGAAACCCGGCGCGGGCTCGCTGGCGGAGACAGCGATCCCGCCATGCTCTCAGAAGGCGGGTTTTGCGCAGGAGGTGAGGCCAGCGAGGCAGGTCCCCGCGCGGCGGGGTCCACCCACTTGAAAACAAAACTTTTTTCCTGCAGGCGCTGAGAGCAGAGACCTGGCGCGGGGTCCCCGGAGCCGCCTCGCCGCGCCCCCGCCGCGGAGCTGGTATGCGGTAGGGCAGTGCCATGTATTGGAAGAGCGACCCGATGTTTGTCTGCAGGCTGGAGGACAAGGACCTTCCCGCGCTCGGCGGCCCCTCGGAGAAGGTGTGCGGGGCGTCGAGCGGGGGCACCGGGGCGGGAGAGGAGGGGGCGGCGCGGGGCCAGCGCGGCGCCGGTGCCCGGTGCGGGGCGGCCGCCGCTCCCGTCGCCTCGCGGCTCCGCCGCTCCCCGCTCGAGCCCGGCGGCCCCGGGCGCGGCCCTCCCGCTCGGCCCCGCCGAGCGACGCCGGCTCCCGCCGCGGCGCGCCCCGGCGGGGCCCCGCAGGTGCCGGCGGGCCGGGCCGGCGCGGAGCTCCCCGCCTTCTCCCGGGCGATGCCGGGCGCTGACCGCCGTCTCCCGTGCGCTCCCCCGCAGGCGAGCCCCGCAGCGGCCGACGAGGACTCCTGCTCTTCCTCCGCCGCCCTGTCGCCCTCCTCCTCGCCGCGGTCCATGGCCTCGGGCTCCGGCTGCGCCCCCAGCAAGTGCGTGTGCAGCAGCTGCGGCCTGGAGATCGTGGACAAGTACCTGCTGAAGGTAAGAGCGCCCGGCCGGGGGCGGCGGGGCCGGGGCCGGCGGCAGCCTCTCCCCACCGACGTGGCACGGCGGCCCCGGCCGCGGGACCGGCCCGCTCGCACGGCGCCGTCCGCCCGGCCCGCAGCGGCGGCTGGCGCCCGGGCTGCCCTGGGGGAGAGCCCGCGGTGGGTGAGCCGCGGGGAGCCGGGCTCGGCGAGCTCCGAGGGAGAAACTTGCCCCCTCCCGGGACGCCTCGCTTCCCCGCGCCGCCGTTGCTCGAGCTGTCGGTGGCCGTGCCACCGCCGTGGCTTACTCCCCTGCCCGCCCGCCCGCAACGGCGAGCGGAGCTACCGCAGAAACGGGGGTGCGCCGAAGTACGAAGCGAGTTGTGTGCTCGGCTGCGAGATTCAGGGCTTAGAGGAAAGCTTTCAATTTTAGAGGAAAACTGCATTGCTGTTTATGGTTTGGCTAACGCTTTCCTGCGCTGGGACTGTATGTTCTTGATGCGCTGTAGGAGAGAGCGGGGAAGAAACCTAATGGTTCAGAACATGGATAACCTCCTTGCTGTGCTTTACGCTCCTGGTTAAGCGGTGGTGGTGTGACCCGTTTGTTATTAGATAAAATAAATCTTTTAGTGCGATATCGTGAACCTCAAAGCAAAAAAAAGTGCCTCTTGAGAAACGTGGAAGTGAGTTATTCTGTAAAAGGTGATCTAGTAATGTCTAAAAGAAGCTGTGTGATTGCAGGGTAGTTTTGCTAGCCTTCGCATTCAGGACTGAGTAAGATTGTTTAAAACCAAACAAAACCATGTGACTTGTAAACATAAAATGTCAGTGTGGTTGGGGGTGTGTGTGCGTGCTATTTTCCTTCTGTATTACAGCCATTAAAAGTATCCTGGATCAGACTTCTGCCCTCTCTCCTTTCAAAAGTGAGATTGGACAATCATGCTAGAAGTCACTTGATTCCATTAGATGCAGCCTTAAATAAAGCCATTGTATATCCTGCAAAGTGAAAGTCGGTAACACTGCTGAAGACATCTTAATGTTCTTATTAGATCTTTTGCTTAGATCTCAGTTGGGGTGAGGAGGTCAAAGGAACATGCATGCTGGGTTGGTCTTCATTTAGGGTAGGGTAGGCACAGGTGTGCGGGAGCTGCCTTATACTTTTTGTTCTAGTAAATCCCAGCCACCTTTGCAGCAGGCTGGGCTTGCGCATGAATAGTGTGGAAGGACTGGGAGCAGAGCTAACTTGAACTTGCTTCTAGTCTCATTAACTCCAGTGACATTTTGGTAGCTCTCTTGCTCACAGTTGCTGTCTCCTGTCTGAACAACTGGGATAATGTGGCTTGGAGCAGATCTCTAAATGATTTAGCTTTGCGTTTAAGTTAGCTGTCACTGCTTTCGGTACTGAGAGAGAAAGGAATCTGTGCTGGTGAACTGGTATCTTGCTGATCATCAGCAGTGGGTCTTCCAACTTCAGCACTGTAAATTAATCAGTAAGAATGTAGATGGACGACATCAGATGGGACAACTCTCAAAGCCATTGATGTCCTGCTCTGTGGAAGAGCGTGAGCCTCTGAAGAGCAGGCAGCGAGGTGAGCTTTGTGCGGCTGGGATGTCAGCCCCCGCTTCACAGAGCTGTGCGCCAGCAGCCTGGCTGTGTGCAGGCTCCTCTTGCCTGCGCCGGGGCTCCTGGTGCGGGCCCCCGCCAGGGTCGTGCGGGGGGACTGCTGAGCGGGCTTGGTCTGGCCCAAGCACTGCTGCCCTGCGCCTGCCTGCAGTGCCAACCGCTTTAAGAAATGCTTGGGAAGATCGAGTTGGTGACAGCTGTTATCAACAGTTTCACATTATATTGTGGTGTAAATTTGTCAGTGTACGGGAGGACGGCTGCCAACAAGGATGAGAGCTGGGAGAGCGTTGGGCAACTGCAAACTGTAATGGTATAACCTGAAGAATGACTGAAACGGGTGATTCCAACATGAGTGTTGGAGTCAATACCTCACTTTTTCTGTGGTTTGCCTGGCAGTGTTCTGATGAAAGGCATATCCTGGATTATCTTAAATCTGCTGCTTTGCCACAGGCAATATATACGCTGTTTGGTATGAGATGAGAAAATGGCTCAGAAAATAATAAAAAAAAAATCTAAACTTAGTCATTGTTTGGTTTACAGAATTTCTCCTATGCAGCATGGGATTATCCAGAAGGTTATTACTTAATTTCTATGGTCACTGGGAGTCTTGGGTTTTGAAATTATTTAAGTTATTTAGCTGACATGTGATGCACAATGTCTGCACGACAAGAGAGTTCTCTTTACAGGAATGAAGAAATGAAAATAATTGTCCTCAATTTATTTGCCCCCGAATTATATGAGAGTTTTCAGCACTGCTAACTTCTGCTGCTTTCCATGACTCTGTCTAGTTTCACTATGGATATTACATGTCAAAGAATGGTTGAATTTGCTGTTAAAACAAGTGCTAGTATTTTGAAACTCGCACTCTGTTCACTGACTTGGCTATAACAGAAACCTGGCAAATGAAGATGTGGTTTATGGTATGTTTCTATTTGACAGACACTTTTTTGTTTCCCTTCGATACTTGCATTTTAAAATTTCAAATCACTTTGCAAAGTTTGTTCTTTGTTAGGCAGGATGTTTTACAGACCGGGAAATAAAAGTATGTAAGTTAGCTGCCTTCCCAAGGTCATGTGAGGCCAAAACTTGCTCTGTTACTCTAATGCTATGAGAACAGAACTGGGCACAAAATATCTACGTGGAATTTGAATCTCTTGCTTCCTCTTCTGGTGCTTTTAATTACAAAACCATGAAAGCTTATTCTGAAGACCTCCATTAAATTAACTAACCCTTAATGTGCATGCAGTTCTATAGGAAAAATGATAAATTCTCCATGAATCACGGTACCTGTAATTTTTGGCCTTGTCTGTATGGATGGAAAAAATATTTTTTTGTGAATATGCAATAGAATATTGATAGCCTAAATGTTGAGGGGTATTTCTCTTTTGTGTGTTTGCAGGTAAATGACCTCTGCTGGCATGTGCGCTGTCTCTCATGCAGTGTTTGCAGAACATCTCTAGGAAGGCATACCAGCTGTTACATCAAAGATAAAGATATCTTCTGCAAACTTGATTATTTCAGGTATATCATACAGGAATAGAATTTTATTAGGTAACATGGTATGCTTGCTTGTTGTTTTTCACTTAAGCTGCAACAAAAACGCACGTTTAGCCTCTTTTGGTTTTTGTTTGCTAGGCTTATTTTCAGTAGTTAAATTCTGACATTTCTTGCAGAGGGACTGGGGAAAGCCCCAGTCTCCGTAATGTAACTGCTTCCTAAGTCTCCCCCTCTGCCCCTCCATTGTTATGCATAGCTGCTGCATTTATACAATAACTGACTTCTGTACACAAGGGGCTGGTGGGCAGAAGTAAGTCAGTCCCTGCCACAGTAAGGTTGTAAAGCTATCATACGTGCAAAGAATCGTCCTTGGGTAATATTGACTGAGAATACAAGGTCGGGTTGAGATGATATTCTCTTCAGACTAGCACTCTGCTGGTATGAGACTTAGGGAACTACAGAAACAACCCAGAATAAATCCCGTGACCTTTAAAAGAAGCTTTCAGCAGTTATACACTTCTGTGATCAATTTGATTTAGGACATGAAGCATTCATCAAGATTAAGGTCTAATCCTCTAAGGAAAATATTAATTTACTTGTGCTGGCATTGAAAGTACACATGATACATCTTTGGTCCAGAAAGTAGCAAAAAAAATTTTGTTGTTAATTCTGGTGTAATTGCTAGTGCTTCCCCAGACCAAACTCTTTATGGGATTCTCACCTGTGAGGTGACTAGATTATGTCCAGCTAGTCGTTTTGACACTGAAAAGAGAGGGAGTGGACAGGCTGAATACTGTGAACTTCTGGAAAAACAACATTTTTTGGGCCTTCAAAAAAACTTGTGAGTCTGCAAAGTTTTTCAGGACAAATTCTTATCAACATATCTTGGTGGCTAGTTTCCTCTTCAAAGAGAAACATTCTACTGTAATAATGTAAATACTTGCAGATATTTGAATTTCTTTTAAAATCATAATGTGATGGTAATTAAGGAAATAACTATGAGGATACAGGTTTTCCCCCTTCTTCTGCTGAAGGGGACTGAATGATTAGTCAAGGATGATGTAGCTAAATATAATAACTCAGACTGCCACTAGAATAATGAGAAATACATTTGAATAATTGGGAGAATTTTGAACACACAGTCAGCTGTTTCCATCTCCCACTCACAGCTTTTAAGAGTAATTATCATTGTAAAAGGAAAGATGAAGAGTTGCGAATTCACGTAGCAGTTAAGATGTTTCAATTTTACTCTTCACCCTATGAAAATACTAACTTCTGTAGTTCAGTAGTGATCTTGCCTTAAGCTATCAAATGCACACTTGCTGATTTTTGGTGCAATAAAACCACAATTATGCTGTCCCCTTATCCCTTGTGGTCAGCCTACTTGCCTCAGGTCTCGGATGCGCTGCCACATCCTGGTCGCCTCGAACCCTCCTGGAGTCACCCTGTAGTCCAAGACGGTGAGCGTCTGTGCCTTCAGCCTCCTGTTGCCTTTGTTTTTGCAGGCGGTATGGCACCCGCTGCTCCCGCTGTGGGAGGCACATTCATTCTACTGACTGGGTCCGAAGGGCTAAAGGAAATGTATACCACTTGGCGTGCTTTGCATGCTTCTCCTGCAAAAGACAGCTTTCTACTGGAGAGGAATTTGCTTTGGTTGAAGAGAAAGTCCTTTGTAGAGTACATTACGACTGCATGCTGGACAATCTGAAAAGAGAAGTCGAAAACGGTAACCTACTGCTTTTGTTAAGGACTGTTTGTGGTTTAGTTTTAATTAAATTGTTGGGTTTTATTTCATCGTCCTTATTCAGAGGCAATTACCAAGCTTTACTGAGGCTGGAAGCACAGGTTCTCGCATTAAAATAATGTGCGCGTTATTTGATGTTTTAATTTTTTTTAAGTTTGTATAATTTGCTTTCTATCCTAAGGAAAAGAAAGCAAGAGCGTATCTAGTTTATAAAATATCATGCTGGATCTATTCCTTCCCTCACCTGCAAGGGAGTCACCTGGGTGTAATGTGTAATGGTGCCAGGTCAATTTAACTTTGAACAGAATATGACTCTCTTAAAGTTGAAATTCAGCTGTCCAAGTACTGTCAGTTATTGTTTGGAGGACAGTCTGACTTACGGATAACATTGTTTTGAATGTTTAGCAGACGGCGTTGTTTTCTTTTTAATGCTCCAGGTAATGGGATTAGTGTGGAAGGAGCATTACTAACAGAACAAGATGTTAATCATCCTAAACCAGCAAAAAGAGCTCGGACCAGCTTCACAGCAGATCAACTCCAGGTAGAGACAGTGCTAAAAACTTGCGTAGTTCAGGTTTATTCAGGACGTAAGTGCTGAACCGATAGGAAATCGGATGCATGTCGGGGGCGGGGGGGAAGAAAAAGCTTGCATGCTTTAAACTATTTCATAAACTATCAAGACACAGCATGTTTCTGGAATTGTTTGTTAGCTTCAGCAGTTTAATATGAAATAGTTACTCTTCAAGCTTTTTATTTCCCTGGGGGCAGCCAGTAATTCTGCAGAGTGGAAACAAAAAGGTTGTTCTATTTTGATTGCTCGATGAAATCTATTTAATCAGGCATTTACATCGCTACACATAATAAAGACAAAATATTTTTAGAATTATGTAATGTGAAGAGTTGTACTAAAGATGGGTGCTGTATATGACTTCAAGACGTTAACAGGATGGAGGTTTGAATTCTTTTGTAATGCACAATAAGGGCTGCAAAAGACTCTGTTCTCAAAACAGGTAAGTATCGTGGGTACCTGTTTATATTCATGCGAACACAGGTTGACTCCCATGAGTGACTTTCTTGTTTTGCTTTGGCTTATAGAGAAGACGGGGAATAGTTGTGCATTTATTTCTTCATCGTCCTTTTTCCTCTGAAGACGGTTCTCCTCAATACTTGCTTTTAAAATCATATTTTATAGAATTGGCTTATACCTCTGTACACCAGGGAGAGAGACTATCAACGGGGACTCATCTTTACTTTCCTTCCTTGTCTTCTCCCAGCCCTTGCAAAATGATTCACGTGCTGATTTCCTCAAAGTGTCTTTGAGCTTTGCCTGTTAAAAATATAAATATAAAGTCATTATAGTCTTGGTGTAGTATTTCAAGACCTAGCTTCAATATTTAATGCTGCACACTTTAAGGGGGGGAAAAAAAATCCACTTTCTTCATAGAGCTGGGTGGAGTGAAATACAGGGAAAGTGCATTTGAAGGACTTGGCAGCAATTCTTGTACTGTCCAATTTGTTCTTGAACATGTGTTATTGAAGTATGTTTTTTCCAGTATCCCTTTATACTAGCTCAGCCACTGGTTCTGTTCCTTTCCATGGTCAGGTGTAAGGGAAGTGGGAGCTAGGAAGTCTGCAAGTACCAAATTAAAACCCCTCCTGCAGGGTCAAGCCTGCCCTGAAAGGAGAGGGAGGGGGATTGTCTGTATCTGCTCCGCTTTCAAGGCTTCATGTCTTGTCGCTACTTTGGCAAGAGTTAGTGCTGGACTGCCTCAAATATGAGTTATTTCACCTTCTGGATCACCACTTCACTTAAATTAGCTTTCTAGGGGAAAACCATCATGACTAGGGCCAGCTCCCCATGAAAGGGGTAGTGGTGAGACCAGGTTTAGAGGTTTCAACCTGTAGTGTGAAGGAAGCTGTGGCTTTCTACCTAACCCTAGCTATGCATTGCTGCTTTCAGTTAATAATGTGCCTTTGAATTTAAGGCATTTAAGCAGTGCAATATAACATGGCATGTGGCTGTTCAAAGCTTGGTTTGGTATTTCAGCCATGACTGGAGGCAGAATGCGTTGTTAATGCAAAACAAGCATGTTAGCAATAATCTGACAAGGGTACAGGGCAAAGGCTCTGGACATCAAGCTCAAACTTTTGCAAAAGGGTACTTTCTTCTCCAGCGGTAGTTGAATGGGAGATAGGCTCAGCCATCAGAGCAGGAACTGTAATCAGGGCTTCTTCCCATTTGCTGTCAACAAAACTTCCATGTTTCCCTCTTTTCCTGTTTTAAATAGATTGTAACCTACTTCAGCAGGTATTTGAGATCTTGGGGCCTCTTGTTATTTAATGACACTTGCTGTCTGCTCAGTGCACCTGTCTCTACCTGTCCTTGATGCTGGTATGAGACTTCACTCCAGCAAGAGACGCATCGGAGGCATAAGTGATTGTCAGAGTGGCAGCATGTAGTAACACACCTCATGAAGTACTTGGCAAAAGGATGCCCATGGTTTTTGATGTCTCTGTATGAAACAGTAGGAAAGTAAATAACTTCAGCATTTCTGAATGTGGACAGAAGTAGTCTGAATCTTCAAAGATGAAGCCAGGCAGAATTTGCAGTCCATGGAGGGACAAAATTCAGAAATGAGAGACTACAGTTTACTAAGTTGCTGAAGATACCCTGCAGAAATCCATGAAACCTTACTTCCTTAAATAAGGTAAACTCTTACAGGCTCTAAAACTGTTCAGTATTCAGGCCAAGTTGACATCTACTTCCTAAAAAAAAAAAACCAGTGAATTGTATCCTAATGACAAGCGTTCACTTCAATTTTCTGTAAATTGATGAGTGTAACCAAACTATTACGTAGTACTGGTCAGCTGAGATGGAGCCTCTGTGTTCCTCAGGTCGGTTAAAGGAAAATGAGGCACAAAGTGCTTCCCAGTTGTCTGCATCCGCCATGCAGCTGAGAAGAGGGTTGAGTTGCTCCATATAATGCAAGATGCAGATAGCAATTGACAAGTTCAGAGAGGTGGATAAAAGTTCATTCCTTCCTTATGCTGTGTGCTGTGGTCTGCTGCTATAGACAAATTCTTTATCAAGCATGTTCAAATTGCTTTGCAGGGAATTTTCTCCCACAGTCCTTTTAATGCAATTGTAACAGAGCACCTCCTCCATTTTTTTTTACTACTGCCAAGCAGAATTGATTTCTTTCATTTCTGGTAAATGTCTCAGTTCATAGAAAGGGGCTTGTATTTTGGCTCTGGGGGATTTTTCCATAATGCGTTGGGGACTGTCTGGGGACTAGTGATTAAGTTTCCTAAAACCAGGCAAGCAGTACGACCACAGTCTGAGAGGAGTCTCTAATGCTGCTTTGCAGACTGCACACAAAAAACTGCCATCTCTTATCTTGCCTTTTCAGGTTATGCAAGCACAGTTTGCTCAGGACAACAATCCAGATGCACAAACACTTCAGAAACTGGCAGAAAGAACAGGCTTAAGCAGGCGTGTTATACAGGTAACAGCTGAGTTTTTTGACTAACAAAGTCTGGTACTCATCCATTGCAAATGCTTAATGACAGTTTTCTCCATGTAGTTATTCTGAGACAGAAAAAGAGCTAATCTGGCAGTTTTATCATCACTTCAGATGACATCCTTAGCTGGGAAGAGGTCTAGAACAAACATGGTAATTTGGAAAACTTGCTGTATTCCTCTTGCACTTTGTGTGGAGGATTAATAATATTCCAGGAAGAAACTTCTCGGCCTAAATAGTGTAGAAATTAGCACTCTTCTGAATATAAATTTCTGACTGTAATAGCCTCTTCTTAAGACCTGCACTCTTTCTGAAAATGGCTTGTGGTATAACACATTAGGAGTAAGGGACCGTCTAGTGACCTATTCTACAGAGTGGAGTTAAAATATATACCCATACCATCCAAAACTGAGAGAAACACAAACTTAGCATCTTTGCTTGAAGGTGCATCTCAGCAAACATTATAAGCATGCTCTTTTCATACACAAATACGAGTTTTTATAGAACATAAATTATACATTTATATGTTTATACGAATAAAAATAAGTTTGCCGTTCCTTTGGCTCATTCTAGCCTGGAAGATCGACAGAGTGTTTCTACAGAAAATTAGGTATCTGGCAGCTGCGATCAAAAATAACCAGAAAAATAGAAGCTTGCACAATTCTCAATATGAAACAGAAAATGGGTATCCTGTGAAAAACCTGCTTCGCTGTCAGTAGTGTCCAGGCACGGAGGAGGTGGCTGTGTCCCACTACCTGCCTGGGGCAGCAGCCTAAGCAGCGGTGCGGAGCTGCGGATGCCGTTGCTCAGCCTGGCGGGATGCCTGCCCTGGGAGCTGTGCAGCCCCTCACCATGCCCATGGGCTGCTGTTCGCTGCAGAAGCTTTCCTGACTTGACCACGCTTGTTTGAGGCACCATGTAGTCTTATAATGACTACTTCTTAGTTTGGACTGTTATTGTTATGTTAAAGGCCCAACTAATTTACTGAATTCAGCTGAAGTTAGAACTCTGAGGCTTTTATTATGCTAATATTGAAACAGAATGCAATCTGTCAACATGATATATATTTTTTTCCCCTCTTTTCAGGTGTGGTTTCAAAATTGCAGAGCACGCCATAAGAAACATGTTAGTCCTAATCATTCATCTACTGCTCCTGTCACAGCAGTTCAGCCCTCCAGGCTGTCTCCACCCATGTTAGAAGAAATGGCATACTCTGCATACGTACCCCAGGATGGGACTATGTTAACTGCTCTACACAGCTATATGGATGGTAGGTATAACAACTTTGTGTATCCAAGCAAAATCTCTGTTGACTGTAGCAGGAACAGTTTACCAAGTACTGATTAAAGAAACTTAATGGATTTTTAATTTGTAGTATTTCTTTATAGAATATCTTAATACTGTACACCTCATTAAGAACTGTGCCTCTTCGAGCAGTAGCCCTTCACTGTAAGAGCATAGCTGGAGATCTGGGTATGATGAAGGCCACTTCTTGTGCTTCCTCCAAACTACGAATACTAGTAATAAGAAATCAAACACTTTGTTTAAACACCTGTGCCACGTTTGTAATAATATATAATTTTAATGAAAACTGTTTACCATCCACTTGCTGGCTCTTACCCCAAGGATTATAGGTATACTCAATCCATCAGCTTCACTGAAAACTTAAGCTTCCCTCAGTAACACATGGTGGGGGGAGTCTGGTGGTCAAAACTGTTTCAGCCATTGCATGTCTTATGACCCAGAAGTCAACAACTTTGGCTCATATATGTGATTAGGAGAGACTGAAGGTTGTGGGAGAGCTAGACTCTGAGCCACATGTGTGGCCGGAGCTTATTTTTCACGAAAGCAGTGGTGTGAGGTGGGCTGTGGGAAGAAGAGTGTGAATGCCGGGCTAGGGAAAACAGCATACTGCAGTGGTTGGGACCAGTGAACTGCTGTTACCCAATGGTAATGGGATTTACTAGCTTAAATCTTTTTCTACCTCTGAACTTGACCAGCAAATATTTCTGTTTTTGTAGCTCATTCACCTACAGCTCTTGGACTCCAGCCTTTGCTACCCCATTCAATGACACAACTGCCAATAAGTCACACCTAATTCCTTTCTGTCAGGGATATAAACTGTTAAGGATGTAACCTTAAGTCATTTATTGTGTATTAAAAGTATAATTGGAAAGATATTAATGTTAACTTTTTATTTAACATTTAAAGCATTTTCAAGATCATTTTTGCTGCCCAGGTACGTAAGAATATTTAGCCTGCAAGACACTTTTATGGATTCTGCATAAATAACTATTACATTGTTTACAAGCCTTATTAAACACTTTTTTTTTGTATTGTCTGGAAGTAGTCCACTCTAGTTCTATGTGTGTGTTAATTTATTTGTCATCAAAAGAGCACTTTGCCTAAAAGAAAGGACTGACAATTGTGCAAAATGTTTACAATTCTTTGTGAAATTGTAGTTTATCATTAGTTTGTATCTGTAAGTTATTGCTGAAAGTATTACCTGTATTTGAGTTGTATACAGCCTATATGTTAAAGCTTATTTCTGTGAGTTTACAAAAATAAATTTTGGTTGCAAATATTTTCAGAATGAACTGAATAAAGTTTCTGCTGTAGCATGCGAAGCAAAAATGTTGCTGTGTTTATGGCTGAACTGTGATCATTTGTTGAAGTGCTTAACTTGAATCTTCGATTTTAAGAGAAGGTCCCTGAGATACCTAGGTACACTACACCAAACTCAGGAGTGTTTGTATCTGTCTCAATTGATTTAAAAAAAAAAAAAAATCCTTTAATGGGCTTAGGTCTTCAAACACCCCAAATAGGTACTACTTTAATGTAAGTATATGCAAAATAGTGCCGCTCCTGAGGCTGCGGGTACATACCTGCAAGGCAAGGGAAGTGCTAGGTGCATAGGACAGACTCTTAACTGTGACTTAAGTTGGCAAGTGGAGAACCTAAACTCAGGACTGCTTTTAACATTTTGAGTTTTTACTACCTCAGCTTCTGTTTTTTCCAGTGGTTTTATCTTGCAATTTTGTTAAGCAGGATGGTAACTAATAAGCAAAAACCAGTCTGTATTTTTTAGAGTAAAATCTAGTTCAGGTCAGTTAAAATACTGTCTCAAACCACGTATGAACAGATACTCGAATTCGGTCAAATGAACAACAGTCTACTGTGTTTTAAACTGTTAACATGCTAACACTTAATTGCAAAGCATGTTTTCATACACTGATGAACAAAGGCTTGTGGATACTATCTGTTTAACTGATTTTTGTCTTCACAGACTAGTTTGCTTCAGGGATTTAGGATCTACCCATCTTATCTGTACACCTAAACTTTACTTGCACCCGAAGGAAATCGTACTTTTTGAAGGTGTGTGCATCCATGTCCTTTTTTCCTCTCCCAACTATGAGTTAGTATCTCCACTTTGTGAAATCTCTTAACTGTCCTGGTTGAACCATTTCAAAGTGGAAAAGGTAGAATTCTCCCTGCCACCATGGAAAGAAGATGGCTCTTGAGAGCATAACTTGAATGGCAAGCTCTGAATTATTCAAGTCCTGAAAATGTTGGCATTGTTTCAGGTGCTTCTTGCAGATGTCTGAGCTCATCTGAGTAGCAAAAGCAATATATTTGCACTGGCACAGTGGTTTGTCTAGGCTAATATTATCCTGCTGTGTTTTGTTGGTTCCCCCACCCCCCCACCCCCCCCCAAAAAAAAAAAAACAAACCACAAAACCAACTCTAAAGGCATGGGGTGTTGTGGAACTTGACCAACTTCACGTTTTATTCTAACATACGTAACTTCTTAGTGAAATACTCTGGGTGGAATACTGGATTTGGTATGTTGTTTTCAGTACCTAAGCTAGCTCCGTATATCTGCATGATATAAAACTGCATGCGTAGCAGTAGACAAACTGGTTTTTGTTCATTTGTTGGGTCTGATACGCAAGTAGGACAGGCTTACTACTGAAGTTTTACCAGTTAAACGCTAAATAATGTTAATTTAGATCTTAACATAACTTGGCAATTTAAAATACTATTCAGTTGTCTTGTTTTAAAATGCAACTTGACTTGCATCAAGCCCTTTTAAAGAAAAGTAATTATTCACTCTAATTTGAAGGACTAAGCAGCTTCAGGTTGCCTGAAACAAAGTAAGGCTAAGCTTATTTATGAATCACCCCTTTGAGTTCCAAAGTCAGTGCAGGATTAAAGTAAATGGGGAGCAATTTTCCCATTTCCCTATGGAAATAGGAAGCAGGAGAATTCATCTTTTGTTACTGTGAATGTTTGAGCAGCTGTTTGCAAGTGTGGCTGGGAAAACGTAGAGTTGAAAATAGGAAGAGGATAGTAGAGGATCTGGACTTTTGAGTCTTCCATTTGAGAATGTCAGACCTGTGCTACTGGTTGACTTCAGCTGTCTGCAGCTGGTGTTAGGTTGTGTGGGGCTGACAAAGCATATGGGAAACTAAGGACAGTTTTAATTTGCTGCTCTCAGCTGAAGCTGTTGCTGTAGCCTGACATGCAAGTTTGAATGCTTGTCTCTTTCTATTGGTTGTGCGCTGGCTTGCATTTGTGACTTTGTTGCCGAGCTCTTCTGACCCTAGAGCCATCCTTAACTGCTTCTTGCTGTTTAAAAGAGTAACTTGGATGTTGCCATGCTGAGGAAATTCATGGGATCTTTTTACAGGAAGAGAATACAGCTATAGCTATAGCAGGAACGTGTGGTATGCTGAATCACCACCTTTTAGACTGCACAGGTTCAATTTAAAACTGAAACATCGTATGAAATTAGCATGTGAAATAGATTGGTCTTAACATCTTGCTTGAAGGTGACCTATCTTGAACAGACAGCAATGTAGAGCACTGCCTCGTGGTCTGCTATGTGGATGCTTTTGCAGAGAACTGCATTTGTAACGTATTCTCTCTGATCCTGAAGTGTTTAGCCTACAAGGTAGGGTGATCATATGGTACTTGCTAATAGTTTCAGTATCTTAAGAAATCCACATATCATAAGAAATCCAAACTAGAACTAACAATGCAAAACATTTTGCATCAAGAGGTTCTCAAAGGAAGAAATATCACTAAAAAAGTTAAAGTTGTGTCTCAAAAGTAGTGCAAGAAGACTGGCTATGGACTTCCACTCTTTTCCCCCTTCCTTCCCTGACCTGTCTAACCAATGCAAGTTGGGTCTGGTCACATATTATTGTGTGCTGGAACAAGTAACTACACTGCAAAATAAAACTTTAAATTTATTATATTCAACCTGCTGTAGGAGGAGGGAGAAATATAGATGAAAAATATCCTCCTAGTGCAAACTTGACAGAACCTCTGAAGGACATCTGTTTAGTATTAGAAGTTGGTAGTATTTCAGTTTTCAGAGTAAAGAAATAGACTATTGCTACAGCATCTTCAAGACCTTTTAGAAATATTTCAAACTTTGCAATTAAATGAAATACTAGAATCTAGATGTTTTGAAATTCCAGCTGCTCACTGGAAATATGGGTTTGTGTTCACACAGAGGTAAATCTGAAAAATACTCAGGCATTCTCTACTCTGCTTTTCATCTCAAGGCACAATGAAATCTCTTAGGGACTGCTAGTGGAGATATTTGACTAATATGTTCTTAAATGTCTCCAGTAGTAGAAATTTTTACAGACTCCACAGGAAATCTGGCACTTTCTTAGGAACAAAAAAAAAATTCCAACAAAAGAAAATCCCCAGTCATCTCCTCCCTGCCAAACAAATCCGATTCATTGAGCTTTTCATACCAAGTCATGTTTTCTAAATGTCTAATTGTTTCCGTGCTGTTTTCTTTGCCCATCGTCTTGAAGCACGAAACTCGGTTTTAGCCAAGCCTTTACTGATGCTCAGCAGGAGGATTAGGGCACATAAGTTGCTCATTGCTGTGTGTTCCAGGATGATGACTGTTTTTCTTCTAATAATTCTACACTCCACGCTCCATTTGTGGCCAGCTCTTATCTTGTCTCCTGTTTACCATTCTCCATAGATTATTCCAACCTAGGTAAGCAGCTTCTATTTTGCCATACTGAATTTCACCCTACTTCTTTCTTAATGTTTCTCAGAGTTTTGAAAATAATTTTGAATTCCAGTTCTGAGCTCCCCAGTACTGCCTTTTTTGCGTTGTCAAAAATTCACTAAGAATCTCGTTTTTTTCTGTCATCCAGGTAATTAACTAAAATACTGACTAGAACCTGATCCTTCTGTAATTCCATTTTCCAAACAGGAGAGTGTATTGTGTGTACTGCTTGCAACTGCTTATTTTCCAACTTTTCTATCCTAGGTTATTGCCCTGTCTTGCTTATGTCAGACTGTGACACGTACAACTTCTTAACCACCCATGCAGCTGTTATGCTTGCTAAAAGGAAGTTGAGCTGATTTGACAATCTCATTGTATTCTTGTTATTGCTGGTGTAGTTAAGATTCTAAAATTCTTGAATAAAATGATTAGACTGAAATGAATCTGCATTATTGGATTCCCAGGCTTTCCTCTGCCTATTTCCTGGGCTCTAGGCACTGTATCAATTCTTCTTTCTCCTGGTGTCTCTCAAAAGTAAGAGTTAATGGTTTGGAGAGGTTGCTATCTGGCTCAACTGTCCTAGGACAAAAAGCGGCAGGCCTAAGCTACCCAAAAACATTTAGTTTGAAATAATCTAGGGAGCTTATTTTTGTTCGCCTTGGTACTAACTATGCTAGTGACTTGTTCGTACTTCTTTTCTGTTTGCTTGGTTGGGATTTTTGGACAAAACTGATACAGGTGAAGCTCTAGTTTGGCTTTCTGGTATTCACTGCCTATAGTTTTGACTCTGAGTAACAGATCAGCATTAGCTGTACTCTTGATTAAGTTTATTAATAAATGTACTCAATGCTGTTTTCTTTACCCCTGCTGACATTTGCTAATGCTGCCTGATTTTGTGAGTTGGCTTTTTGGCTAGAAGTTTATGTGGTTTTTTTATATTTGCATTATAACAACCATAACTACCTTCTGCATTTTTTCTGTGATTACATCTGCAGTTGAATAGTTGCTTAAAGTTTAGGCAAGTTGATGTTATTATGCTTCCACCTTTCTTTTATTATTTTTTTATAAGTGTAGATGACTGTCATGAATAGTTTTAATTTCTGAAGAAACTGATGATTCTTGTCTTTCCCCCCCCTTGGAACTTTACAGCTCAGCTCTGGATTTGTGGTATGCCTTCTAGAACCCCCGTACGTTTTCATCTTGCAATACACTACTCTTTAGGACATGCAAAGTTAGTGGTGTTTTAAGGACGGCTTGTCAAATCGATGTACAAGGAATACTGTCTTCATAAAAGAGACCATTTCCAGAAATATTTTGACACATGCATCTGTGCTTTTGTCTCCTTTTTCATCGTTTTTTTTAACATTACATTGCACTTAAAATCATTACTGATTCAAAACTCACAATAGTCTCTGACATCTAAAACTGATTCTACCCTTAATTCAGAATGACAGCTGTTTTACGGTGGAGGTGTATGTTATTAAAGTAGAAGTTGCAAGCCTTCTGCTTTTTGTACAAATGCACACGTAACCTGCTGTAACAGCTGAGGTGATCATCCCCATTCCCTGCTGTGCTAGTGACGTGAATACCAAGCTAGGAATTCACAGAAGACCACTGCTGTGGTCGCCCTGTGCAGGGCTAGAAGGTGGCCTGCTGCCCATAGTCCTGCAAACCCTGACTAAGGGTTTACTTGATTCCATACTGCTGATCTCATCCATGGCTTTCAGCATTGAACTTATGTACATTTAAAGTCCAAATATCCAGCTACTCCATACGTACTCCCCAGACAACTACTTGGCAAGAATGTGTGTACCTGCAGCAGAAAAAAATTTTGCAAGTTCAAAGATTTAACTTCTGTCACTTCAGTTCTGTGTATTACTGCCATTGCTAGTTAACTTTTAACTCCTGCTCATTATAGAATTAAAAGTTAAGCAACTAAACTTGTCATACAAGTCACTAACAGCATGATAACACCAAGCTTTTTCAAAAAATGAAAACAATTTATCATTAGTTTAAATGAAGAGTGGAAAGAAACCTGAACTGGTTTGGTTAATTTCTGAAAATCTACAGTTTAGTTTTTCGTGGATGAGTCTCCAGAATAGTGACATCTAGGGACAGAGAAAGATAGTACAAGATTAATAACGAAACACAAACTGTCTCTAAGTTGTTAATAAATTGATCTGCACTGAGGTATATGTTTGCATATTTTAACTCTCCTATTTCCTTTTAAAATAAAATGAATGGTTACTGAAAACACGCCAATCTGTTAACTCTCTCTTTCACCTGTTCTTGGGTAGAACATGAGAGAACAAGATGCTGTAGGAGATGTCCACTGCACTACTGTGTACTTTTAACTGGCTTTAATACACAGTAACGGAATGCAATACTAACATTAATTTTAGCAAGTGGCCTTCTGTTGTCTTACGTAGCTATCCTAGTTTCAAGCAGAATGGTTTTCCCGTTAAGTTATAAGAGGCTGCCTTTTCAGTTACAGGTAAGGTTGTAACTAAATGCTTACCCTGTTGAGAAAGGCCAAGTCCAGGACATGTTCTGAGCAGGGTAAGGTTCATGCAGCCTCTCTCTTCCTGGAGGTTAAAAGAAACAGGTACTCAGTGTGTGCTTTCATCAACTACTTAAATTTGAAAAAGCAGGTATGTTTGGGATTATGTCACTTGGAACAATATAATCTTAAACTCTGGAGGCCTGTATTTGTTATAAAACCACCACTTTAAAATTGTTTACAGACTTTCCCAATAAGTCTGGTAGTAATAACTGCAATATAAATGTAACGTAGCTTTTTTTTTTTCTCTCCAGTGGGGGAAAACATTATTGTGGACTGGTATGCTGTATAAACTGGAGTTAAAGGAAAAGACTTACTGAGTCATTCTTAGTTCTTCCATATATGCTAGCACAACATCCTATCAAATGTTTTCTGCATTCTATTTTAAATAAATTATGCATTGTGAGTAGTCTCCAAGAGAAAAGGAAATTTTAATTGTTACCTGCATTCATTCTCTCCTGGCATCCATCATTATCCCCAGCTGGCTCATCATTAACACTTTGTCTTTCTCATTATCTTTAAGGATGGTGTTTTTATATTCCACACTTGATACTGATTTAGGCAAACAAAAACTCTTAGAATCGAATTGTTTTTAAATCTGATCTTCTATGAAATGGATGCCAGGGAAGAAAAATAAATAAAAATTTTAAAAAGAGCATTTTAGCAGAGAAGCTTTTCAATGTGTAAAATCTTCCTGGGGTACACCAAACTTACCTGTTACAACTGCATCTGCTCTGTGGTGCTCTCTTCTTCACTCTCCCCTTCTGCAGGAACCCTTGAGAGGAGCAAAGCATTCACGAGGAAGCAGCTGAAATATATTTTCTTATCCTTGAAATCAGCAGTTTCAGCCAATATTTCTAGTAACAGAATACAATGTGTGGTTGATCATAGTAGCAATGGTCTGCAAGAGTTGCATATTTACAATTCGTTTTGAACCCTTCCCTTTCCATTTTCCTGGTACTGAGGGCAGCGACTTCTGCATTGCTTGCATTCATCCCAAGTTATATAGAAATACTATTAAATGCAGTTCTGATATTTGACAGACTCCCCAAGATATTTGCATCTTATGGAGCTGGATCAATAATAAGAAGACAAAACTGAAAATTACTGCACATATGAAAAAGTATTTAAAACATTGAAGTACAAGGAGTGCTTTTTTCTATTTATTTATTTGAAGGCTAACCAAATCTTTGATTTAGACCATCTTCTGTTTTGACATAGTATGGCTGTATGTTGATGAAACCTTGACTAGGATACAAGTTAAGCTATAAACAAAATACTTCACATGGCATGTGACAAAATGAACTCCTTTGACTTCTGTTTTCTGATACAGGACTAGCGGAGTTTGATCCCTGCTTATTTCTAGGTGTAGAAAGTGGTACAGTGCTTGCTGTCAGTTTGTGGAAGTGTGTTTTGACCCAAACATTTATATTCAATTTCTATTTTCAATTACTTTCAAAATCTGCACCTCAATTAGGAGATCCATCTAAAGCAAGCAGAGCAACGGAACTTGCTTATCACTATGTCCTCTGGCCAACTAGCAGCAGAGGAGATCGCTTTGATCTCTCTAGATGCAGGGGTCTGTTGATACAACCCAACGTGGTTGTACTGTAAGCAATAGTCCAGCACTAGTGACTCTTCTCTTGACGCGGATGACTGCCAACAGTAATGCCGAATGACGCTCTTTAGCCTCTGGACAGGTCTCTTGCAAAAAGATTTTGCTGTAGTTGATTTGGCTTTTTCAATATATTTGTCCAAATGTAACTCTTATGTTTTCACTATATTTGCTGGTTATGACAAACATTCCCTGAATACCTTGCTTGTGGACTGCCGAGAATTTGTTCTCTCGTAATAAGCTGAAACACCAAGGTTGCAGTCACACAGACACCTTGCCAAGTGCTGATGGTTCTGCCTCCTCACTGAGCTACTCTGCCACCAGCCAGCAGCTGTGGGACATTTACTACTCTGCTAGTATAGAGCAGACTGTCTTGGATAAAGCATGTAGCTCGATTTTAGATTTTCCTGAGTAATAGTAAAGCTAAAAGACAGCTAATTTTGTATTGCGTTGCTGTGCTGCATCATTCAGTCCTTTCAGTGTTGGAAAATTATTATGGTAACCTAGAATATGAGGTGGTTATAGAATATACAAATCCCAGCTTTTTCAGAGCTGAAAATACAAACTTGCCTGGATGAAGAAGTTATTTGGTGGTGGTGTTCTATAGCTAATGCCTTAGTGTATCTAAGAAGAAAAGAATTTATCTTCCCCTACACAGACAGAATAAACAGTAAGGCAAAAAACAAGCATGATTACATTGATAGATACAACAGGTTGTTTCATTGTTCTGTTGTTTCTTAGACCAGTTGGAATGCCTGTGTTGTCCCCTTTCTTCTTCACCTGGATGTGTTTTTTTTCTAACTCTGTATTTGGCTAGTTCAGCAGGGAGATTAAGAAGATATGGGGCGCCTTTGCTGTTTGGCAAAAGTGTTGAATATACTTCCTGACACTTTGCTTAGTTCTCCCATGCTGCTCAAGGGCCTTGTTGCAAAACCACAAAAGTCCAAGATCCCAGACAGAGTATTCATAAAAGGGAGTAACTCTTTTTCTGAACTCAGGTTTAGAAGCTCAGGGCTTAATTCTTTGGTTTAAGCTGCTGCGATAACATCTGTATAGTTTCTAAGCATTTTACAAATACGGCTCTGTGTGTAAGGACATCACCCAGAAATGCAATACATGCTTTTGCCCAAAGATGCATAAAGGAGATCATGTATTTCTACTGCCTGGGAATCCAGTGATTTTAGAATCAGTACTGACTCCTAACCTGCTGACTTGCTGCCATCAAACAGGGTGACAGTGACCCAGCATAAGTCTTCCGAGGTCTAACATCTTTCTTCTCACCAGGCTGCTGGTGCAATATGATACCTTCAGACAGACTCCTGATCCCTCCCTTGTTAAAACTGGGTAGATCAATTTGATGAGGACACCCACAGTCAGTCAACTAATATTAAATGTGCTTCCAGGATGAGAGAATTACAGCTTATTTCAGGAGCAGGACAAGGGCTATGGGGGGGGGGGGAATCTCTAAGCTATGTCTGGCACTACTACAGACTAGTCTTACATCAGTTCACCTCGGCTTTTTCAGTGAGTATGCTCGTCTACCATTTTGAAAGGCTTGAACTCTGCAAAGAAAGCAGTGAAAAGACAAAACTGTATAGAGAAACTTTTGCGAGTGAATTTTTATAAAGTGGCTCAAACCAGAACAAAAACAATATAGAAACAATACTACTGCAAGAAAAAGAGGGGAAAAAAATCACACAATCTGATTTAAACACTGAGCTACAAAAACCTACCTTTTCCTTCTCCTGTTCAGTTTCTTTCTCATTTTATGTTAACAGAAATGTGCAGAAGGTTTTGGTGACCTCTGTGTGTGCAAAAAAGCTACTTCTGGGAAAGTGCTTTTGCAGCATCCGATAGAAAAAGGACAAAGATTTTGCTTCTTCATGTCATGCTACCTGCTCCAGCACAGCTACGCTCCCATGGTGATTGCTTTCATGTCAATATATAACATTCTTATGTGGGAGCAATTATTCGTGCAAATATTAAGATGACAAAAAGCTATCCAAACACGTTATTGTTATAAAAGGGTATTTACATCCTCAGAAGGGACTGTATCAGTATGTATTGGCAAACAGGTACTGAACAGGGTAAAACATATCGGGGAAAAAAAATGAGGGCACAGCTCAGACCAGTTTATTCTTCCAACAAATGCCTTAAAAACATGTGTGTATGCCTGTGTGTTTGTTTAGTTTTCATTTGGTTTGTGCTTTAAATTGTACTCACTTCATATGTTACCCATAGCTGTGACACCCTTAAGTTAAAAAAGAGAATAACAAAGTAAGTGGAGCAAGAGGCCCCCTTGGCTCAACCATGAGCTCCTGGGTCTACACAAAACCAAAAGAGAAGCATACCAGAGATGGAGAAGTGGAGGATTATCCATTGAGAGTGTCACGGTTCAGCCCTAGCCGGCAACTAAACACCCCGCAGCCACTCGCTCACTCCCCCACCCCTGTGGGACGGGGGAGAGAATCAGAAGAGCAAAAGCAAAAAAAGAAACTTGTGGGTTGAGATAAGAATGGTTTAATAATTAAAATAAAATAATAATGATAATATTGATTATGATAATAACAACAATAATATAATAAAAAGGAAAAGGGAAAAAGGGGAAAAAACCAGAAACACAAACAATACAACTGCTCACCACCCGCTGACCGATATGGCCGGTCCCCCAGCCGCAATTGCTTCCTCCCTCCCCCGGCCAGCCCCTCCCAGGTAACATACTGGGCATGACGTTACGGGTTATGGAATATCCCTTTGGCCAGTTTGAATCCACTCTCTTAGCTGTGCCCCCTCCCCTCCCGGCTTCTTGTGCACCCGGCAGAGCATGGGAAGCTGGAAAAGTCCTTGACTAGTACAAGCGCTACCCAGCAACAACTAAAACATCAGTGTGTTATCTCAACGTTGTTTTCATACTAAGTCCAAAGCACAGCACTATGTCAGCTAGAGTGAAGAAAATTAACTCTATCCCAGCTAAAACCATGACAGAGAGCTACAAGGGCATTGCCAGAGCATGCAGAGATGCAGTTAGAAAAGCAAAAGCCCAGCTTGAATTGAAACTGGCCATAGACACCAAAAATAACGAGAAAGGGTTCTTCAGGTATGTCAACCACAAGCAGAAAAAGAAGGAAAACATAGACCCACTGTTAAACAGAATAGGAGAATCAGTCACCAATGATGCAGAAAAGGCAGAGGTCCTCAACACTTTCTTCACCTCTGTCTTTACCAGCACGGTTGGGTCCCAGGCTTTGGGAACGAAATTCCTGGTTGATCCAAACACCGACCCACCATCAGTGAAGGAAGAGTTAGTACATTAATTACTACAGGAGCTTGACCCCTGCAAATTGATGGGCCCTGACACCATCCACCTGAGGGTGTTGAGAGAGCTGGCTGACATCATTGCGAGGACACTCTACATAATCTTCAAGAAGTCCTGGAGAACGGGGGATGTCCCAGAGGTCTGGAGGAAGGCAAATGTTACCCCTATCTACAAGCAGGGCTCGAGGGAGGATCCGGGTAACTATAGGCCCATCAGCCTTACTTCAATCCCTGGGAAAGTTATGGAACGAATCCTCCTGGGGGCCATCATGAGTCAATTGAAGCACGTGATTGGGAAAAGCCACCATGGCTTCACTAAAGGCAGAGCGTGCTTGACAAACCTGGTGGCCTTCTATGACAAAGTGACTTGCCTGGTTGACATGGGGCAGGTGGTGGACATTGTCTACCTGGGCTCCTCCAAGGCCTTTGATACAGTCCCCCACAGCCTCCTCCTGGAGAAATTAATGCGTTATGGCCTAGGCGAGTGGTCTGTGCTGTGGGTGGGGAACTGGCTGACAGGCTGCACCCAAAGGGTGGTGGTAAATAGCTCCTTTTCCAAGTGGCAACCTGTCACAAGTGGGGTCCCCCAGGGATCGATATTGGGCCCAGTGTTATTCAACATCTCTGTAAGTGATCTGGATAATGGGATCAAGTGTAGCCTGGTGAAGTTTGCGGATGACACCAAGTTGAGTGGGAAAGTGGACACTCCAGAAGGGAGAGCTGCTCTGCAGGGAGATCTGGATAGGCTGGAAGAGTGGGCCAACAAGAACCTTCTGAAGTTCAACAAGGAGAAGTGTAAGGTCTTGCACCTGGGAAAACATAATCCAGGAGTGCAGCACAGCCTGGGATCCACCTGGCTGGAGAGCAGCTCTGTGGAGAGGGACCTGGGGGTCGTGGTGGACAGGAAGCTCCACATGAGCGCACAGTGTGCTGCTGCGGCCAAAATTCTGGGTTGCATCAATAAGGGCATCCCCAGCAGAGACAAAGAGGTCATTATCCCACTCTACTCAGCGCTTGTCAGGCCACACCTGGAGTGCTGTGTACTGTTCTGGTCCCCGCTATACAAAAAGGATGTGGACAGGCTGGAAGGGGTCTAGAGAAGGGCCACCAAGACGATCAAAGGACTGGGACGCCTGCCATATAAGGATAGGCTGGGAGAGCTAGATTTGTTCAGGCTTGAGAAAAGGAGGCTCAGAGGGGATCTCATCACCACGTACCAGTAGTTAAGGGGCAGCTACAAAGAAGATGGAGACTCCCTTTTTACACAGAGTCACATGGAGAGGACAAGGGGGAATGGACACAAGTTGCTCTTGGGGAGATTCCGATTGGACATGGGAGGAAAACTTTTCACAGTGAGGACAGTCACCCATTGGAATAATCTCCCCAGGGAAGTGGTTGACTCGGCCACGTTGGACACTTTTAAGAGTCGTCTGGACAGGGTGCTGGGCCATCTTGTCTAGACTGCGCTCTTCCTAGAAAGGTTGGGTAACCAAAACCAGAGTCAAATGTTTGACTCTCCAGCCATCATTTGTCTCCTTTCTGGCACACATCTTTTCTCTTTTACTCCCTCTGATTTCTTTTTTCCCCACACAAATAAGCACGCACCAAATCAACAGTAGTCCTGGGAAAAGACCTCACAACTTCCTTTTCTGCCTGAAGATTGCACATTCCTCTCTTCACACAACTCTCTCTGGACTTCTTCCCCACCCCTCTCATAAAGAGCTTTTCCCTCATACACATACACATAACTACGTATCAGCTCTCTTTTGGACATTGCTGTCTTGTGGGGGTTTTTTACTTCTTGTTGTTGTGGTGGTTTGTGTTTTTTTTTTCTTAAAGCCCTCCCACATCTGAACAGGACGCAATCCCCTCCCCCTCTCCCGGGAATGATATCTCATAATAGCTGCCATCACAAACTGCACCAATATTATTTCCCAAGTTGACCTCATGGGAGAAAGCTGTCTCCTGCTCCAAACCTACAAACAAAGCTTATTACCAAAATATGGGAAGCCTAGAACAAGTAACAGCACACTGGTATAAAAAAAGTTATACATTTTCTTATTTTAAAATTAAGCTATTGTGTTTGAAAGACAGCTACTCTATTAAAAAAAAAAAAAAGCCACACAAAGAAATGTTTGCTTTTTTTAATGTGAGTTAGCAGGTCATCCAAGAAAGCTAACCATAAAAATGTCGTTTAAATTGGATGTAAACGGTAATTCGCTGAATGTGGGAACAACTAACAGCCACCTTTCTTACCATTTTCAGAAATAATGAGCAGAAATACTAGCACTCCTATAACATGGATATAAGCACTTACTGAAAATATGATTTTAAGACAGAAACATTTTTCTATGTATGTTATGCATAGTCAAAGACATAGAAATGTTACCTTTCCATATACAGTTTGATCTTCAGTGTCTCTGCAGGAATTTGTACAGGCATCTTGGTAGACATATGCGACAGGGCGTGTTCAAACACACAGTTACAAGTTGCTGGTCATGACATCATTTCAGAAAGAGTTGCCACGGCTGGACACCAAGAACCACTAAAATTAAACTCACAAAGATAATATCTACTTGTTTAAGCTCCAGTGACCCAGAACAGCTACAGCTGAGTATTATACTATGATTTGTTAAACTGTTTTGGACCATTGTTAGTGTTCTCACAAAATAACTCACTTGTGGGCATGATGATGCTATTTAAGTATTTAGTATTTCTGTAAATAACTGGAACAGCATAAGCTAAAAAAAAGTAAAAACAAACTACACCACCCCCACCCCCCTTTTTGACATTATCATTTGGAGCAAATTAAGCACGCAACATTCTCCTGAGACTGCTTCGATTCTTTTCCAAACCTGGGCTCTTTCAGACTGCAAAATTAAAATAGATCCCCCACAGAGCCCAGCCAAACCAACAGAAATGCAAACTTGGGACTTGATGAAATGAAAGTTGATTCAAGACAGGAAATTGAGTTGGTCAGATGTGTTGAAAATGATGGCAACCAGAAACTACATTATGAAGCTCTGTACAAAACAATCCCTTCCTTTCCCTCTCCAAGCCATCTGCAGATGTGTGGATTTGCAAAGCAGCATGCCAGTTCTCAGAAGAAAATGCACCAATGGCATCGTTCATCTGCAAAGTCAAACTGCAAAGACGTCACAGGTGGTACACATCAAACACTGGCCAAGACAAAAGCAGAAACATTTTCATCCGATATTTATGACCAGGGTCTGGTTCATTATAACAGGGCAGTTACGTTATCATTTCCTCCTTCAGCGGAAATTTCAGCCCGACCACACCGCTGCTGACTGCACCACTAGTCTGTCCCAGCGTGGCTGCAGCACAGTTATGACTAATGGTGCCAGAGTTGAAAGTAAGGCGACCTCTTCCCCCTTTCCCCTGCGCAGCAGGCACTGATGCTGGGGCAGAGAGCTCCCCCGGTAAGGCACACAGAAGCTAGGTGCTTCCCGCAACAAACCTAGCGACTCAAAATGAGTGGCCGTGCTGCATCCTATCAAGTGACGACAGGGGTCATTGATCCACACCCCAGGCCTGCGGGGGAGACTTGCGTGGTACGGCACTCCCCTTGGGTAACGGGCGACTAGGAAGAACAAACCTAGCAAAAGAAGTAGGAGCCCTAGAAAAGGCTGCACATCAGACTGCTGGTACACAAGAGAAAAACTCAGGCTAGGTTTTGAATTCAGCTGGATATGGATTAAAGTTTCTATGGCATGCAGCCAGTGTTAGATTTAAATGTAATATGAATGGCAAGAAAAACCATGTGAGATCTAAAACACGTCAGTCTGAAAACACATTTAAAAGGAGGCAAGAAAGCAATTTTTTTAGTAAGCTTGACATTTTCTGAAGGAGAACAATGTAACTAATAGCTGCAGTCAGTTCCAACAGACCATGTGCGTTAACAGGAGATACTGATGTAGTTTAAAAAAAAATCCAGATTTAATTAAAATAACTATGTACATATGAGACACATAGTAAAGGTCTCTATGCTCCAAAAATCCCCTTACAATAACTTTTATGTTACAAATGTATCTTCCAGTGTCTGGGTACACTATGATAGGTTCTGCAGGGCTGTACATGATCACCTGAATTCAAACAATGATCTTGTGCTTTAACACACAGGGTACTTTGCTGCTACTGCTGTTTATTGCCACGGTCAGAACTGAACTTTACAGCGATGCTTTAGAGAACAAAAAGAATGCAGGCTTTGCTTGCTAAATTTGTGTCTGATCAAATGTTAAAAAAGAAGGAAAAAGCAGCATGCTTTCATGAAAATTTACAGTAAAACAGCAGTGTCTTTTGGCTCTTCTAAGCAACTGTTCTCTACCAGGCTTGTACTTCTTGTGTTGCACGGCCTCGGTCAGCCTAGCCGCTAAACTGGGCTCAGGGAACAGCAGTAGCCCTCTGAAGACCACTTCTACAGTTTGCTTTTCACCGTTTAGTTTGGACTGACATCGCCCACATCTAAATCTTCCAGGCTGAGCCATTCTCCTCTCCGTATGCATTTGCTTTGTCACAGCTTTACTTTCCCAGCAGCTGTCACCCACCCCCGAGGCACGGCCAGGTCACAACCCCTGCACAGCAGAGCTGTGCTGTGCAAGTACCACCGGTCATGGGTGCGATGGCCACTGGCTGATGATACGGCTGACGGGACAACCCAAACCCACCAACCTCCCCACCAAAACTGACAGCATTTAACCCTTTTTAAGACATAGCATCCTACAGTGTAACACTAACACACTGATCATCTTCCCTTAAATGATATGGGCTGCAACTCTGAATTTAAAGCTCTGTGTAACCTGTGGGCTTGAACGCATCTGTTTGCTATTCAGTCACTGAAGCCCCAGCACAGAGCCATACTTTCTCCATTGAAGCATTTCTAGCTAACGTCTCCTCCCGCTGCAGCTGCCACTCCACCCAAGATGACAGCAATGCCCAGCTGTCAGCATCATAGCTTTATGTGCTAATTAAAAAACTCCATCTCGAGGTTTCATTGCAGTGATCACTGAATGCCAGAAGCATCCTCAAACAAGGCTCCCCGCATATGGAATGACTTACAATGCATACTTTAGGTATTAACCTCCAGCCCAAACTCTCCCTTTGTCCTGCCTCCAAATAGCTGCCCCGGTGCTGCCTCTGCTGAAATGCACCCTCATCTCTGAAAAGCTTTTCCATGGCTTTTAGTTGTTTGGGGTTCCCCCCGCGCCCCGTCAGCCCGGAGGACGTACTGCAGAAGGAGGTACCACCCCATCTCCCCTACTCGCAGCAAGAGGCCGCTGGCCGGCCTGGGACTCTGGCCTGCTACAGCCCCAGCCGTGATTTCAACACCTACAGTGGCATTTCCCGTGGAAGCTAAGACAGGGAAGTCAACCCAGTAAATATGCAATACAAGTTTTGCTGACCTCGCACAAAGACAGGAGAAAAATAGGACTTTTAGTGAGTCCCCAGAACCAGAAAGAGATTTCTACTGAATTACAAGGTAAGGATTCGGCTGATTTAAAGCACACCTTGTCTGGTATGAGATGATGTCAAAACCGGTTCAGCCAAAAAACCTGTGTTTTATTATTACGTGGTTCCAAAAACATAAATAAAAAATGTAATGAACTGCCCTCAAGCTTTTATTAAAAAAAACCTAAGAAACTCCTTTCGTTAAGGAGCGGTGGCATGTGGTCCGGCCCCCCCACGCCGCGGGCCTTCACCTCTGTCCCGAGCAGCCCATCCGCACAGGGCGGAGATGGGCCACACCCAACCGCCGGCCCCGCCCTCCCCGGCCCCACCCCGCCCCTCCCCGCCGCCGGCGGGCTCCGTGCGGCCCCACGCGTGGCACACCCGCCGCCGGCCGGCGCTGGGCACAAAGAGGCTCACCGTGGCTTGTATCTAAACCTTTATTAGAACAATCCCCAAGAGCTGCAAAACAGTGAAGTAACAACAAAATTAAATATGAAACACCTCGGTTATCAAAGATATTTAAACAATCCGTTCCTATTTCTGCATAGCAGAAGCAAACAGGGTTTAGAGCTCAAACCGTCATGCTCATGTTAATTTGGTTTTGGCAAGATAATAACATAACCTCGATAATCACATTAATGAAACGGCAGCCTCCCTTCTCAAAGAGCCTTTTTCGTGATTTTACAACTTATTTGGGACAAGCACGCGTGAACTTCCTACAGCGCAGAGTAACAGACAATATTAGTAGCACTAGTGTTACTTAGACATGAAGAAACAGTTATCTTTCTAATCTGATTACAGCGCAGTACAAATTATGTGTTACCTCAAAAATCATCACCTGTATCAAAAGTTAAAAAATTTAGAATAATTTATAAAACACTTCCAGAATAGCAAATTATCAGTCTTGAAACGGAGGGTGAACGTTATGCTCATGAACGTGCAAATGGACGTAGTACAGTAACACTCGATGTATTTGCCAGCTTTTTTTTCTTTCCGTCTTAAGTCGCAAGAGCCCCTTTCTCCCCGCGGTTACACAGGTACAACACGCGTGATCGTCGTCACTGAAAGCAGAGCAGGCCCTGCTCAGCAATCCACTATACCGTACATTAAAGCTATTTAAAAAAAAAAAATCTACAGTCTTGCATTGTTTTCAATTATTGGCAACACCACACTTGTCAGGCGTTTTCTGCCAGGCCACACAATCCACTTTCACGATCTGACACCAGCAACAGGGAAATTGTGAGTGCTGCATTACGCAGTTCAAATACATCTGGCATCTTTTCTACAATTCCGGTTAATTCAAAATAAAGAGAATATTGTTTTTCCTATCTAGCCTTTTCTGGTTAGCGGTCTACATGGGGTGAATAAACCTCGAAATAGAAGCCAGGTGAAACAATGGCCAGTAAGGCACTTTGGCAGGGAGGACACAGCTGTCCAGGCTGAGCAATCGGTCACAGGGAGACATTCGCCGTCACCCAGAACAGTCAGTCTGTTCTTCATCATCGCATCTCTGACAACCCCTTTTGAGAAGAACGCTTACTGACTGTCCCAGAATCAGCTTTACATTGCATCCGCCAAAATCTTTTTCCTGTTCTACAGCAGAACATGCGACAGTAAAATATTTCATACTTTTAAATACTAATGTTTAAAAGACTACTCAGCATCCTTGTAACACCCAAGAATCAGCTGCTGAGTAATACTTGGAAAAAACCCTCAGCATGAGGAATGATCCCATCTTTCTTGTTTCTTTGTTTTGTTTCTGGGGTCACTTTTTTTTTCTTTCTTTTTTTTTTTTTTTTTTAATAAAATTTGAAGGCTTGACATTAAAACTTTGGTCTAAAACATGTAAAGGAAAGCCATCCATTAATATGTCATAGGGAGGAGACACAATGAATCCAAACCAGAACTAAACCAAACCTGATTGCATGGATATGAGTGTGGGTGCTTTCTACTGTCTCTTGGTTTCTACATTCTGCTTGTTCGAGATCTTCAAAAGAGTTCTTCCTGCCCCTGTAAAAGGGTCTTTCTGCAGAGCCACCCTGACTCTCCAAAACTTCTCCCAGAGAGGAGGCGCCCAGCCAAGGGCCGGGCAGGACCACGACCCGCTGAGCCCTGCGCAGGCGGCAGCACGATGGGCTCCCGCCGGGTGTTCGGTTCTAACACCTCCTCCGCTGCTGCACTGCAAGCGCAGGACGACCGCCAGCCTGCCGGCACTTCGGTCGCTGGGCTGGCCCGCGCCTCGTGGAACGGGCGGGCGTTCTGTCGCCGACTCCCCTGGGCTCAGGAGCAAAGCATATATGACATATTTTACTGTGTTACAGACAGCCACGTGTTCCACTCTCTAAGGTGAAGAATGGAATTTTAAATTTTATATTAAACCAAGCAACAAAGTAAACGGCCAGATCCGTAAATGTCGCCACTAGTACCTCCTCTGTGGTGTAAGTCTGCAGACTCTGGCCCACAGGATTAGTTAAGAACCATTACAATAAGTTAGTCTTAAAATATTTTAAGCGATTCTTTCCCAAGTAAATACTTGCATTAATTTCTACTTAATTCATTAATAGCAATTTATTTTTAAAAAGCCAATTTTAAGATTAAATCATTGTGATTTATTTATTCAATTTATTGATTACAAAATCTACATGGTATTGCTTTGTATTTTCACAGTTCTCATAATTCTATCATTAAGAAAATGGCTTTTAAATTTTCTTCTCAGAAATGATGATCACTTACATTCTAAATAATTTCACAAAATAGTGAGTGGAGCAAATTTATACATATATATATTTTTACTGTATATAAATAATAATACAATTTAAAACTTTCACTTTTAGAAATTCCTTTAGTAAATGCATAGGTTTGTTACAAAAGTCTTCTAATCAAATAACTGTATACTATTTCTACTATGTTTTATTCCTAGTAAACTCTATTGTTACATTCATATGATAAAAAAAGCACGCTGTATTCAGAAATACGCTTTTTCAGTTGAGCTCCCAGTAAGACACTCAAGTCCAGTAGAAATATAGATTACTTAATGCAGTTTCTTTAGCTGCAAACTAATGACACAGTAGTATTTAAAAAATAAAAAAAAAAGCTTTAGCACATGGACTGCAATCAGACCAGCAGCTTTTTTAATCACAGAATGGTGACACATACCCCAGAAAGCTACTGACTTAATTCTCAGAAGAGATTAGAATAGTGGGGGTTTGTATATTCGATGCCACGCACATAATGAGAAAGGAATGATGACAATAATGAAAAACTTCATCAGCCAAGAGTCTGATTTTTTCTGAAGGTAGGTTTCTCAGCCCTTTCTGAACGTCAGGTTTACTCTAGGGTATCTTGAGAGGGGTTATAAAAAACTGAAGCTGCCCACAATCAGTAGTTAGGTTTGAAACTGTATGTAAATGTAAAACCTTTGTTTTACATTACTTGAGTCCTAAACTGAACCACTCACTTCTGCTTCAGGGGAAAGGGCTACAGTGCCCACTGGGCCACAGAGAATCCATACCAGTATCCTGTCACTTGCACCTCAGCTCACAGGATTTCAAGGTCCTACCGTGCCCATGACTGCAAGCACGTGGGTGGTAACTGGTTATGCATCAGCGTGACCCCAGACTTGTTGCATGAAGGACGGTATTTCTGCCTTTGTAGTGGTTACAATCATCACAAACTGGAGCCATAAGTTAGAGAGCAAAATCACTTTGGCATGTGGATCGTCAGTATATTTTCCCCAGAAACTTGCATTCAAATCATCTGGAAAAGAATTTGCCTTTCTCTTTGTGACACAACAGACTCCGGGGGCTAGAAAAGTATTTCCAGGCGCTGAACTCCTGTAACGGATCTGGGAGAGGTATGGCCCATGCCACTCCTGGAAAGCAGACAGTAATGGAATACCTTATTCAGTACGGTGGAATCCATGAAAACTAGGGGCATGCCTCAGTGTGGTTAGGTCCTTGGGCATCCATGAGACTAATAAATTAAAACCTTCTCAGCTCAGCTCAAGTAACAGACTTGAGAAGAACTCCAGTGTAAGACTTTTTCCATGAGCAGGGCTGTTACTACCCTCAGTGACGTTTCCACTAACGGGTCATAAAACTGAACAGTGTTAATGTGCTTTCTACAAATAGATTTTGTACTAATGGCTGGGAAAATTTAGTAATCAAAAAGCAAACTAAATCCTTTGGAGCATCTTTCAGCAGCTAAATAACTCATCCCATATCATGAGGAGACTCGAGTTCAACGTCTTAATACCTTACTGTGTGAGCCACTGAGAGCCTGGAGACCTGCAGAAAGAGCACACCTGGCTCTCGGCACCTGCACGGGCATCGCAACGTCTCATTAAGAAGCCCTTCTGAGCTAGGCAGAGGCAATGGAATTCCTTGTGCACATATACGGCCGAGACTTTCTTCCAAGGAAAAAAAGACTGCATTTGGTTTTCCTTTTGACAAAGCTCAACTTCTTCATAATGCAGAACACAATCAGAGACTCGTTAGAGACAGGGGAATATTAACACAAGTGCATCTCTCTTGGACATCAGCTAAAAATGATACATTCACCATCTTATACCAGATGAAACCTCATTTGTGTGAACCACAAATCCCTTCAAGTGCAGTGGGACCTTCTCTCTGTAATATCATCTTTTAAGCACAACTCACAGAAAACTTCACTTTAAGCTGTATCAGCTATAGTCTTCTCTGACTACCTTCTTTGGGACCTGCAGGGTACCATCATTTCTTAAAAGATGCAGTTGTGGATGTGATTAAAATATCACTACATTTTTCAGTGTAGGGAATCATTAATGCATGTATAATCACAGTTTAAATAGCTGTGAACCAGCTTGTACAAAAAAATACAATCATAGCACCATATTTACAAATTTAGTACCATCTCCTGGTTAACTAGAGAGTCTCAAACTATTTTTTATGGCTAATTAGGTTATATGGTAGTGCTTTCAAAAATTGCCTGAATTTCTTTTACAAATATACATTTATAAAAAGAAACATTATCAAAACTGCTGTCATGTAAGGCAGCAACTTGTGTTACAAAAGTTATTAAAACATCATTATAGACTTAAAAAAGCTTCAAATTTACATTTTCCTTTTCATAGGCACTGTATAAACTAAAACGTGGCCTTGTTTTCACAGCTGTTAGTTTATGCATTTAAACTAGTCAAATGTTACCAATGTTGCTCATTTTTTTAGATATAAGCAAAAGGAAAAAAGAATCACCCATTAACCAGAAGCATCATTTACAGTTTTTACTTTTGCCTACTTTATACACGTTTTGCTTAAAAGTGACACCGTTTTGATGTTGAGGTTTAGCGTATGTTATCCCACTGCCTTCTTAGGGCTTAGTTCCTTCTTCCCTAGAATTCGGTGAAGGCTAGCTGACATGAAGTAGGGTTTTGCTGTAGATCCATCATTTCTTTCCAGATCTTCACCTGAGTTTACACAGCAAAAGCAGCCAAAAGAGAAAACAGCAGTACAACCAGAGAGAGAGGGAAGGAGGGAGGGAGAATTGAAGAAAGAAGAGAGCAAAAGACCAAACATTAAAAAAAAAATCTCAATCAAGGCAATTTAGCTGTATTGTTAAGTTGATGAAGGACACTATAAAATTTCTATTTCCTCAAATCAGAAAAGGTTTGGCAAAAAGCAGACACACAAACGTCCAGCCATTTTCAAATGACAGCAATATATCCTTTTTATTCTTCAGTTCTTTGGTTCGGCAGCATAGGTGGAAATTTTCAGAAACGCTCTTGCCTCCACTGAAGACTGGCATTTTGCCTACTTCTTGCTAGAAAATTTGTCCCAAAGAGAGCTGTGGATTTAAGTGCTTTTAAAAATAGGACCTTTTCTCACTGCCTAAGACAAAGGTCTTTTGAAAACCTGATGCCACAAGTGCACAATATTCTATAAGGCCTCCTGCTGTCCATTACTGAATGGAAGGACAGGAAGAAAAACAGAATATGAATTCAAAATAATGAGGCAGATGTGTTACTTTTTTTCCCTACAGAAGATCATGACTAAATCCCTGGTCTGAGTTCAGCCCAGTGATTACGCCATGCAGTAGCCACAGACCAGTGAACAGTTTCACACTGATGGGCAATCTAGAGGGAGTGTGCAGTGAAGCACAGTCATTTCAGCTGTATCTGCAAAGCCAAGAAGAGAGCACCAGTTGTAAGGAATGGCCAAGAGGTTAGAGGAAGCAAATCTTCATATACCTCCATGGCAGTATATACCACATGTCTTTGGAATAAATTAAAAAGAAAATCTGTTAATTTTTTAGTGCACCAATAAAACTTTCTAAATTCTATTTATTTATGTATAGTTTAGCTTATTTCTTGGAGTGTTTTTAGTGCTATGTCTGCCTGTGATCATGTTTGTGTAGAACCGAAGTCTGTAACTCGAGATAAATAGGACATGGCTTTCAACTACACATCGATTTTCAGTTTTCTGACTGATTTTGTTCCTGTGGCAACCCAGTATTTCCAGAATCGCTGGAACCCTTAGTTCCTAGGGAAGCAGGGTTAAGAAGGTAAATGTTTAAAGCAAAGAAAGAAGTTATGCCATTGTAAGAGGAGAATCAGCATTACCATGTTTATCTTGCCACTGTGATCCACTATGATTATGATAGGTCAAGTCTATGACTATTTCAGTATTTCCTTAGTATTATCAAATAATTCACCCACTGCCAGAACAATCACTGTCACGTAACTTCTACTTGGACCTACCAGAATGACTTTCATTCTCGAAAAATTGTATCTTTGTTTTTTTAATTCAGTAAATCTAGCAAATGGAATGTATTTTTAAATAAGTGCATCCTCTTCTTATAATCACGTCCTGATTTGAGAATAACAGATTTCTTTTATGATTTTAGTATTCTCTGACTGGTCACATTGAACAGCAGTCCCTTTGAGAATGCCCAAGATTGCTTGCCATTGCGGTCCAAGGAACAGATAGTTTTTAAAATGGTATTTCACACAGATTTGAAGGTAATGCAGCATAACACTCTGTTGGAAATGAAGGACCACCTATATACCAAAGAATAACCTTGTTGTTAACAAGAGGTTTGAGTGAATCATTGCTGTACAGGGCTCTTTACAAAGCACCCAGAAGCAAACTGTTAATGAAAGCTAAGGACCACCTGAAAAGCAAAAGCCAGATATCCCCATGAGCCATATTGCTACCTTCCATTACTTAAACTAATTAAATTTGAATACTAAAACACTTCTGCACTGAAGAATGCATCAAGAAGCCAGTCTGAAAAGCAGAAGCAGTTCACATGTAACCAGAATTCTGTAAAGAATGGAAAAGGGGGTTTTCTACTCCTCTCCCGTGACTTGCATGTATTAGTGAAAGAAAACATAGTACTTACAAAAGCAGAGGAAAAGCGTGTCGACACACATTGCATAGACACTGAAGAACCCGTGTGCAACTAGGTAGGAGCCAATAATGACTGTCTACAAAAAACAAACCACAATAAAACCCCAAATTTAGTTTGGCACCAATGTGGCAGTGTTAACACAAGTCAGCCTAGTCTGATAAGCAAACTTGGGAGGATTTAATGGCAGCTCTGTAATTCTACCAAAGGTTACTACTGCTGTGGAAAGGGATCGTGGGTTCAAGACACTGTATCCTAACAGTAGCTGCTAGTTTTCCAGCTGCCAAATTGGACCCATTTCAACCCCCAAAGAGAATATATGCCAAGAATATATTCCAAACTCCTCCAAGATTATTCTAAAGAACCACCCATCCTGGAGATGTTCCAGAGTCTAGGGGGGCTACAAAAGGAGAAGGAGTTGCATCACAAGTCCCTTCCATTAGAAGCCACACTGTCATCAGTGCCCCACCACCAGCCTTTACTGTCTGGGAAGTTTGAGCAAAGCAGATGTGAAACCTAATTTTTCTGAAGGTGCAGAGTCACTGCAATGCCATTTCTGCCTGAAGGATCCAGAGGACTAGAGTGTAGCAGAGCAGTCCTCACTTCAGTGGATAGTATGCCGCCATGGAGGGGATGACAACAGGAGCTGTTACCAGACCGTGCCCTGAGCAGTCTGAGCACCTCAAACTGCCCTCAGTGTTCAGGAGATTAGATGGTTGTCTTACCAACAATGGTACCCAGTAGTAATTTAATGTTGGTGCTTCCTGTGCAAATAGTGGGATTCTCTGTGTGAAGAAAAAGAATGCAAGAACACCTGCAAGAAGCACAGATGATTAGCGATTCCTATGCTAACTCTGATTTCCTAACACCTAAAGACGACAAAAGAAACAGACAACAGATCCAAGGTTGGTTTAAATGAGAATTTGTAAACAATAAATTCCTCAATATTAATTATCTGCTGGATCTGTGAACTAACAGAAAAGCTATGTAAATGAATCAACTACCATAAAGATATTCATGGGCCCAGAAACACTTTAATGAATTGTTGTTTCATCATACTACTGATTTTAATAGCAAAATTAATAAATAATGATAAACTTGACAATGACATGGGATAACAAAGATCATTGGGTGCATCTTTTCTAAAATAAAAAGAATGAGCAAAATTCTGCTGTTTTAAATTTTATTGCTTGAAGAAATACTTAAGTATTTCAGATTAAAAGAAGAAATGGCAGTGCTAGTGATAAGCACAACAATAAGTTTAGAACAGATCAATGCATCTACAACAGAAATCATCCAAGGAATTTATTCCTGAAGAGGACAAAGACATGAATTAACTTCATTGTTTCACGGCTTACGTTTCAGAGAATATGTTTCAAATAAAGTTTGCTACCCTAGTTTGAAAGTCATTCTACAGTAATGATAAAATATTTTACATCTGGTTTTGGTACTAAATTGAAACTTTTAATTAAAATATAATTCATTAGTAATCTTTTAAAATATACAGAATACAAAATACAGTTATTTGTAAAATAATGTTTTGAAACTGCTGTGACAATTTAGAAAAAACACAAGGGAATACTGCCAACTTGAATTTCTAAAAGTGCTTAATTTAAAAAAAATTTCACTTTTCTGTCACAGAAGACCATGAATAATATATTTTGATATTTACTGATAACTAGGAAAACCCTATAAGGATGTTAGAAACATTATTTCTTTTCTCTAGCTTATAGCTATAGTGGTCTTGAATACAGCAGAGCTTCTGCAGACCTGCACTGCCTTCTCTTGTATGCATGCTGTCTGCTACCAGGTGAATCTCATTTGCAATTTTGTTCAGGTCTAACTAAGGGAGAACCAACTGCAGCTGACTAATTTGATGTGAATTTGGTTTGATATAGCTGTGATGCTTTGGCTGCAGAAGTCCTTGCTCCAGCAACACATGCAAGAGCAGTAAAAGCAATTATGGAAAAGATGCTGTCAGCAAAACATTGGGGAGGAGGGGGAAGGGAAAAAAAAGAAAAAATATATTTTATTTCAATCTTGCAAATCCTAGAAACACAGGAACAGCTTCCCTAATAGTTAGGCCAATGAGAACTGCCAGCTCTTAACTAAGCATATATGAATATAGCAGGCATACTTGTAGGTACCAGAAAATAGAACATACCATTTGGAAAAAATCAATTTACTTACCTACACCACCAGCGACGAGAATTTTCCCCAGGAATAAAAGAAAGTCTGTAACTTTGTCCAGAACTGCAACTCTGTTCAGCAAAGAACAAATGATACAGTCACACAAACCAGACATTTGTATTTTTTCTCCTTAAATCTATGGATAATTGACAAAACACGACCAAGAAGCTGTCTTCTGCTGGTTTCACAGGCTGACAATACAACAATGCAGAAACACAACACCAAGATGAGCTTTGTTACAGCCTAATCCCATGAGGCAAAAAAAGCACTGAGTCTGCTGTTGAGATAGGCCTTAATGCAGCAATACTGCCATGGCACTTGAAGACTGTTTATTGCTCTTGCTGGTTAAAAAAAACCAAAACACACACTCAAACCAATCCAAACCAAAACATTAAAATATTTTTATTTCAGTCTTTCTAGTAGGGTCACAGATAAGCCAGCCCACAAGAGACAAAGTACACACCAAAACGAAAAGCAATATTTGTGTAGACCTTGGTCTATCTGGCCACATTTCATGACCCATAACATGCCAGATCTATTATTTTAAGATATCATGGTACAACACTGAAGGCAGGAGGCCTCAAAGCAGGGAGACAATCACAGATGAATGAATGAAGGTAGACAGAAAAATGGACAGTAAATATGCAGCCCTCAAGGAAAGCAACAGTAGGGAATTTCTGCTTGAAATCCTGCTGGCCTGTCTTATCAGAAACTGCATGTTAATGATGGGATGGAAAATGAGTTTTGTATCATCAGCCTCTTGACAGCACTGAAGGCTATGGATATGGTAATATACAGCACTGACTACCACGAAAGATAAACATTAAGAAATATTAAAGAGAACAAATCATCATTAACCTGTCAGAATTCAGAATTAGCAAAACACACAAGATAAAAACACCTAATTTGAAACAATAAAATTATATGCCTGGTTTTTAGGTATCGCTCTTACTGATTAAGGGCAAAAGCACAGAGGACAGTGAGGTGATGCTCTGAAAGGAAACAAAGGCAGCTTCTCTTTCCTGTTGCACAGGCACTACACAGCATGGACACCACTGTATCAATATTAATGCAGGGTAACAGAGTGAATGCACTCCGTTCTCCCATCTCCAATCTCTTCCTCCTCTTTCTTAAGCATCATTTCCCTTTTCCTGTCTTTCAGCCTCCCCCTCCATTCCTCTCCTCCCAGTCCTTCACTTAATTTAAACCACCCAACCAGTTTCACTGTGTCTCTTGCTTGGTAATTAGATTGTCTGTTATCGCATCAATGTGGCCTGCTCCTAAGTTATTCTCCCATTATTTTTTGATCTCACAGCAGTACAGGAAGAGCCAGGAGCAACGAAGAAAAGTACTGATGAGAACAGGGAGTTTGGCAGGAATCTTGGTAGTGGGGAAAAGGGCCAGGGGAGTTCCCAGCACCAGGGGAGATCTGGTTATGTTAAAGATACTGGTTTTGAAAGCAAAGTACTCTCTCTTCTTCACTGCCACTCTCTGACACCCCCATAAGCTTTCTGGATGAATCTGAAGATTTAGGTCTTTCTGTTTCCTTTTCACAGCCAGTGAGTGGACCAAAGCTCAAGAACCATACATAGGGGAGATGATGAGCACCCCATTCCCGTATATCTGTAGATCTCCTCTCAGGGGCTCCATTGATTCCTTGGAGGCACTATTACAATCTACTGGTTGCTTACGAATTTAAAAGAGCAATCACAACAAAACTGTTAGATTATATCAACTTTGCATATATTACTGTGTTGGACAGCCTGCTGTTACACACTGAGTGTTAGAAGTGAGGACCATGTCTGAGGACAGAAGCACCTTCCAATAATATTTGGACGACACATGGGAAAGGAAAGCAATGTGTCTTCAGAGTGCAATAGCAGGAAATCCTGACATTTCCAAGGACTGAAAGATGGCCCCTTACCTCACCACATTCCGCATGAGCAAAAAGAATGCTTCCTTTGCTGAGGTGCAGAAGTTTTTACCATATATGGCAATCTGCAAAATAATAGTAGCTGTTAAGTATTTTAAATAATTAGGATACCTCCTTGTATGCCAGAATCTTATTGAGTGTAATGTATAGTTCTCTATAATATGTGGCCTTGAAACATAAAGCACTTCTCCCAGTCACCTGCTACCTCTCAATGCTTCCTACCAGAGTATTATCCATCTCTGCCTTCAAATCACCTGGTGATGAGCATGCCACCCCTTGTGATCTTGCAGACAGTATACTCAATACGTAGTTTGCCAAGTAGAGGAAATAAGGTACTTGCTAACAGATTCTTCTTACTTTGCTAGTTACCTACACTAGACTTATAGTCACGGAAAGGAACAAGCACTTGTAGATCAGAAATGAGTTGAACTGTGTAGGTGTCTCCTTGGACCTGACGCTGCTTTCACTTAAGAAGAGATGAGCAATACCAGTATCAAAGTCAGTGGATTCACACCAGCATAAAGTAAAGCAGCTAAAGTTATTCAGGAACAAAACAATTTCTTCTTCCTGGAACAGTGTCCACAAGGGTAAGATATACTAGAACAGCTCTTAGTGCAGTCAGTTTACCAACTGTAAACAAGATAGTAAAAAAGAATACTTCCTCTTCAAGATGGCATTAATTTGAAACATCAGTTGCATGAACATGGGTTTATAATGCGCCCATTACAGCCGCTCCTTTGAGATAACAAGTCTGTGACTGTACCGTTCAATCACTGAAATAGCTTCAAGTCAGAACACCCTAGGTTGAAATCTGTGTATGTTTTTGAAAATCTGGAATTTCTCTTCTGGAAATTAAGGAGGGTTATTTTAGAGTAATATCAATGCTGCTGCTAGTAAAATTTGCGCTTTTAACTTCCAGGAGGAAATACAGATACCACACGCCTTCTGATATCCTTTTTCAAACACTGCCTCCAAACAGAAGTGTCATCAACATGCAATATGAAATAAGCTAATATTGCTGTTGAAATCAAGATTTCAATTGCTGAATCAGAGGGGGAGTTAACCAGTTATGCCATCCCTTCCCACTTTGGGGGGTGAGGGGGGTGGACAAGGACAGGCATGAAAAGAGGCTGAGTTTAGAAGAAGAATAAAGAAAGATCTTACGTTTTCATTGTAGGACCACATGCATTTCCTGAAAACTCCCACAAATCCCATTATTTATTCAGCAGATTCTAGTACTGCTGGCTGTTGACCAACTAGTAGTGGCTAGGGTATTTTAGTGTCCCAGATAGGTGAGACCACATGCAGAGACAGCACATACCATGATGTAGGCATTTCTGTTTATAAATTTTAAGAATTTTTCCAAACACCAGAAACAGCATTTGAGGCAGCAGAGTAGAAATCTAGTGAAGGAGTTCTGTGTACCTGAAAAAAGGAGAGTACATCATACACAGAATTCATGAACAGTCTTCAGAACATAGAAAGCTATTCAGAAGAAAATCTTAAATTGTGACAAAATCAGAACCATTATTTCTTTTCTTCTAGGTATGGATTCTCTTTCTCAGTCAAATTTAGTTCAGTAGCTTTTAATTAGATCCACATCCCGCATGAACTTTACATTAAGTTCCCAAGGACATAGACTCAATTTGAGTAAATCAGCACAAATTCACTGGCTTCAAATGGAAATACAATGGCTAAAAATAATGTGGAATTAATCTCTTCTCATTGCTGAAAATATACCTTGGGAAAGTAAAGGAAATAATTTACCAAAGGAGGTCTTAATAACCTAGAACAGATTCATAAATCTCACCTTTCAGTTTGTGATCCAAGTACTCCAGTATTACTCTAATAAGCTGGACAACTGCAAGAATTAAGGCTCCAAATGCCAGCGAACCTGTATGGTAGCTAAAACAAAAGAAATGACTGTTTTGTTGCGCATATATGTAAATGTACAATTATATATGCATGTACGTGTGTGTGTATATATAAATAACATTATAACTGGAGGAAGGGCCATTAGCAGGAATTACATATACTAATAGACCTTCATCCTGATCCGCCAGAGAGAGGAACACAATGAAGCCATTGGTGCTGATGCTGTTTGTGTGAGTGCTGTGTCTGTCGATCTGTGTGGCAGGCTGTGTATGTGTTGTATACATGGGCATCTGCTGGAAATACCTGCTCAGCCTTGTAACCGGTTGGACCTGTAGGCATGGAGCTGCAGCAGACTTACCACTATTGGGCTACAGGATTCAGCCTCCTCCTGATTGTACTGGTTTTGGATGAAACAGAGTTAGTTTTCTTCATAGTAACTAGTACAGTGCTATGTTTTGGAATTGTGATGAAACAGCGTTGATAATGCAGAGATGTTTTAGCTACTGATAGGCATCATCAAGGCCTTTTCTGCTCCTCACCCTGCCCCACCAGCGAGCAGGCTGGGGTGCACAAGAGGTTGGGGGGGACACAGCTGGGACAGCTGACCCCAGATGACCAAAGGGATATTCCACACTACATGGTGTTGTGCTCAGCAATAACATTGGGGGCAGGAAAGAGGAGGAAGAGGGGGATGTTTGGAGTTACGGATTTTGTCTTCCCAAATCACTGCTATGCGTGATGAAGCCCTGCTGTCCTGGGGAGGGCTGAACACCTGCCTGCCAATGAGAAGTAGTGAATGAATTCCTTGTTTTGATTTGCTTGTGCACACAGCTTGCTTTACCTATTAAACAGTCTTTACCTTAGCCCACATGTTTTTGCACTTTTACCCTTCCGTTTTTCTCCCCCATCCCACTGTGTGGGAGTGAGTGAGTGGCTGGGTGGGACTTGGCTGCCTGCTGGGATTAAACCACAATGCCGCCTAATCATTTTCATTTGATATTCTAAGTTTGGCTTCCCTAGATGTAAAAAGAGCACTTGTTGGATACATGACAAGGCTCACATCCAGCTTCACATTCTTACCGTATTGCTCGTCCAAATGAAGAGAAGAGTGGCCACAGTGGAATATCAGCTGGTTTTCGAGAGGCCCAGTAATAAGAGGCAAAGGCACCAGCAAGGGTACACTGACCCAGTGCAATTGCAAAGTTCACCAGCCAGAGAAAGACAAAGGCATTGGCTAACTGGAAGATGAAGATGTACTTATGGTACAGGCTTTCTCCTCCATAAAAAGCAAAAGTACACTGAGCACCCGGACACAATTTAGTCACATTGGTTGTGTTAAAAGACTGTATGGAAAGAAAAATAAACAACACAATGATAAGCAATGAATTCTGTGTACACAGTCTCTGAAGTTTAGCAGCTTAATACAAATAACATAATTCTGCCTGATGTTTCATTAGCTCATTCAACACTGCACTCCAATACTATGTAACCTGTTTACATATTTAAGGATTCACATTAATGTCTTATGCAGGCGCTGAACTTTAAACTATGCAGTTAGCAAACGGTGCTGTTCACCACATGCCTGAAACCTACATAAATGGAATCCGAATTTCAGAAATCTACTTTTAAGATACATAAATGCTTCAGTTTCATTAAAGAAAACCTGCTCACATAAAAAAAATAATTATTTGAAAACCAGAGGCCAAATCTGCAGTTTGGGTAAATCAGCACAGTTGAATTGAAATCAACTGAGCTACGCCATTTTATACAAGCTGTGGATGTGGTCACAATTTTCCTTACCTATCTCAGAGTATTAAAATGGGAGTAGTCTTTAGAGCTAATTCCTTTTCCATATTTCTATTTTTCATTTCATGTATTTGTTCAGTTTGGGCATGAAATAAAACCAGCCAATTCCTAATCCCTTTCTTTTTTAGTGTTCAGACATCAGCAGGGTGGTGAATTGTTTGGGATACACATAACCACAGCAGTGCATTGAAATTTAAGCACCTGAAAATAACCCTGATGTAACATTTGATAAATATTCCTAGTTTTCAAAAAATACTTAAACTCAACCCCACAGTCAAGTCAAAACTTTGTTTTAATTGAAGACAAAACAAAACAAAACAAAAAAACCACAAATATTTCTGGAGCTTCATAAAGGTCATTGCTGCGCCAAAAGAACTCCAATATTTAGCTAAGCCTCTGCTTCAAAACATGGCTGGTCCTTGGGCAAGTTTGAGGCACAGCTTTCGAAGTCTTCCATTGCCTTTTGGGGACTATGAAATAGAATCCTCATGAATTCAAGAACACCTTTCCAAATAAACCTGTATTTCTGTGTCTTCCTTTCTCACCCTGTAAATTAGAATGGTTAATATTTACCTCCCTCACAGGACAGTTCAGCAGAAATATTAGTGTATGTCTGTAAATTGCTTTGAACAAAGAAAAGTTATCTGAACACTAAGTACTATTTTCAGATTTAAAATGAGGAATCATTACTTAAAATATGCACATTTTCTACTAGCATTGCATTTAATAGTGATGAAGGGATGCAATTAGTATAGCTCTCACTATAGGTAAATATTTGTTACACTTACCTCTGGGTCACAAGTCAAGTTTGCGTACTTGCACAGTGTTTGATTAGCCATTACTTTATACACAGGTTCTCCTGATGTTGCCAGAAAACTGAATGAAATATTTTAAGGAGGAATCACAGAACTGTAGTCTTTGAGCAACTCAGGATTCTGCAGTGGGTAACTACTAGCTCTAAAGAACTTGTGCAGATAACAGAAAAACTGCTCCTGCTATGCAGAGACGTATATGAAGGGTTGATAGACAAGACTGAATACTCATTACTTAGAGAGCTAAGGCAAACTCCATCCCAGAGCTGTAATAACCCCTGACCAGAATGGGCAAGGGGAATAATCTTGAAGGTTGACTCAGTCTCTCCTGCACATTGACAAAGCGGATTATGCAGTAGTTCTTTGAGAGTTTGTATTTTGGCGGAAGTAGACACAGAGCATAAGGATAAATTAACATTGTCCTGAACAGTAATAACTGACCCTTTTGCCTGTGAAAGAACAATTTGTTTTCAAAAAGCAATTTTCCCCTTTCTGATACCTTGCCAAACCCTTGCTGTTCTGGGAACAGACAGTAGTTGCTGCTATACAATTTAGAGAGGACTGAGTGCACTATATGTTTTCTCACTCCTTTCCTGTACTTTTCTGAAAAAAAAAAAACCCACACCTGGAGCCAACCCCCAGCTAACTAGGAGATCATTAACATCAGGCCTATAGAGTATGCAGCACACTAAAGGCCATATTGACTCTTTGCTGAGGGCCCCTTTTTACCCCTTAAAGTCAACATCATGTAGTACACAAGGCTTTGTATGATCCCCTGCCTTGGCATGATTTTTAGTCCAGTTCTTTTTAATGAAATTAATTTCACTGCCTGATTTGTACATCACATGCAAATGTGCAGTGAGGAAAAGTACCTCAGTGCAGCAAATGCTAAGTGACCAAATAGCCCCTTTAATGCTGGTTCGGCTAAGGAGAAATAGGAGAGGATTATCTGGTCTTGCAGACCAGAAGACTGTTCCTCCAGAGAGGTACACAGACAGAAGGATACACAGCTGTCACAGCCCAGTAGGAAATACAAATTGCAATGAGTATGAAGGTGACAATTGGGTAGAACAATGTAGACATTATATAGCCAATAGCCCTGTAAAAGAGACAAAACATATCAGTAAGCTACAACAATTTCAGAAACAAGCTTTTTATCAGTCCTTTTCTAGCCTCATGCTTTTTACTTTGAGCTACTTGTCAATAGTAGTAGCAAAACGTAGCACTGGGATTTCAGAATAATGCAGGTTCTTCCTTCAAATGTCTTCACATCTTCACTTTCTCATTTCTACCACTCCACTTCTATTGGCAGTGCTATACAATCAACTTTATCAACTTGCCATGTTCAAGCCTATCTTCTGCTTTCTGCTTCTCCATTACTGCTTCACAAATCCAGCTCTTTCCAGGTCACAAACCCATTTCAGTCACATCTCCTTGCTGACTGCTGCAGACATTACCCTTTATTTCCTTATCCCACTCTGCTCAGCTGCTATGATCTTTCTTCAGCTCTTACACACCTGAAATTACCTCTTGCTACTTTGTATTTGAGGACTCTGTTCCCAGCTCCTTTCCTGCCTTAAGTACTAACTATTTTGGCGCAGGGACATTCAACTTGTCTTTGTAATGCCAGGACACGCTAACATCTTCCTGTGATTATGTGACTTTCCTTGCATGTGCCATAAATGAGTGGTTCTTGCCTTTGGCCATTGGCAGGCAGAAAGAATAATGGCCTTTCACTGTTGACAGCTTAGAGAGCTCCTTTTAACATCAGAGCTGATGTTTTAGAGGCTGACATTCTACTAATACTTCTTGTGGCTAGAACACGACTAGTGAGCAGGAACCTGAGCATGCCAGTTCCTACTCTGCCAGGGACAACTCCTCTGGAAGAGAGTGAGATGATACAGCCACCCTGGGTAAACTGGCTGCAGCTATTGTAGAGGCGAACACCTCCAGCTGGGTATCTCACTGGACGTGATTTCAGAGAGCATGTTTTGTTCACCAACGCTTACAGGTTGTTTTTCTTTACATTCCTGTCATCTACCTCTTCCCATTACTCTAATTTTTCTTTCCAGTGACCCTGTAAGCTTATCACAAGCCTTTCTGTCTCTTATTATTTCCTACAGTACTTCTTCTATGACTTGTGGCACTTCTGATGCTATTTGTTTTACAGGAAGCAGTTTCCAGAATATGAAAGGAGACAAATTTACTCAGTTCCTGCTGCTAAACCAGTAAATGCTGGGGGGAATGCAAGGAAACTGTCATGTGCAATCAAGAGGTTAAGAGCAACACATCAATTTCTGTCTGAGTCTAGAGATGTAAAAGTCCATTAACTGCCACACAGGAGGACAGAGTCTTATGCTGTCTGAGAAATAATCACTACACATTAGCGGTGTTCAGCAGTTAATGGTAGGCCTCTTAGTTACCACTAAGACCATGGACAGTTACTCCAACAGAGTAACAACTGTTAATTGTTTCTAACTACGGATTTCAAGTCAATTATTAGCATTATAACTGTAATATTTTTGAAAGAGTAGTTAAAAGGTATTGAAAAATGTAATTTGATTTCCAGTGATTAGCAGCTTACTTTTCATCTTTCTGAATTAAGTCCATGGTCTATTAGGTTTACAGTAATTACATACAGTGTTTCACTTCATGCATTATGCATGAGAGTAGAAACATCACTCTCAAGTGACCTTTCCGTGCTGCTGAAAAACTACAGAATGTTATTACTTCTCAGCAGGCTGTTTATGAACTTTCTGAAATCCTTCTACTTGTCAAGGTTGTGAACAAAAGTGTTGCAGTGTTAAAAGTGTTCCTGGATTTTAATGAACAGGAATTAAAGAGTATAATTCAGTGCTGCCAAAGTTAATTGCTATGCTCTTATTGCCCAATAGCATAAGACAGGAAGCACGTACCTGGCTGAATGCAGAACTTCAGTATTTCTTAATCCCATTACAAATATCCCAAATACTGATTCCTGAGAACCACCATGTCAACAGATGACAGAAAACCACAAGCAAGTGCACACAGATAAACTCGGAGCTAACTCTATGTGTTCTAACAGACCTCTACTTCCAAGGCCTATACGACCGTAGCATATTTGCAATGAAATCCAAGGGCCTGATATCTTAAATCCATTTATCCTTTGTTATATTCCCATTTTTTTAAAAAAATACCTAAGTATTGGCACTGTGTAAAACAGGAACCGCTGTGAACAAAGTCTGTGCAGACTTCAGGAAACAAAATGAAGAGGTCTCCTAGGCCTTCAACTCTCATTTCCTGCTCTGCTTTCTTCTTTACTCAGAAATGAAAAGAAGTATCTTGGACAGCACCATATTACAATGTCTGGTCATGGAAGTCTCCTTCTCTCTCTGCAGATTTATACATATCCACACAAAAGTTTGACTGGAGTCAGAAGTAGTCTTTCCCAGATAAAAGCCACAGCTAAAACACCACCAATCCTCTACTAGTATGTCATTCCAGAGACAATCCAATGACAGAGCAAAGTTGGCCGCTGTAGGTCCCAGGCCCCCATTAACAGTGTACCACACCTAGCATTTCTGCTGATACACCTTCTTGCGCCGAGAATACGTGGTACCACTAACAGTATATGTACTCTTAAAGCAAGGAGCTGAGAGATAAGAAATGTCTTACTGCAAAAGAGAAAGCTCTTAGAAGCACAACCTCATTAACAGAGAACTGGCATTCCTTATACTACCTGTTCGGCTCAACAAACCCCGTGTTGTACTTTAACACCCAACTTTCTGCCCTTGGTAGCACAAGATGAAGCTCAAGAAGAGTGTACCCTAGAGAACATATAATAAAATCCAAAATATATTAAAATAAGGCAAACATACCTACTACCTTCCTTCAACAGTGCGATAGCAATCCGGATCCGATTCCTTAGGAAGATCAGCATCAGTATGATTATGACCTCAACAACACAAAGCATTATCACTGTAAACAAACAAACAAAATGTTAAATTTATCAAGAACCAAACCAATATGCTGCCTCTGTAAATTGTTCCTTTTTTTCCTTTTTTCCTTGTATTTTATACTATTGTTCATGAACTCCATTAAATTCTCTGCTAGAGCAGTTCTCTCTTTCTCCTATGCAATTCCCAACCTCCAATCCCATTTCATAGTTTTGTAAGTTCCCGTGTAGGGAAATTCAACCTGCAGAGAGTTAGTCAGAATGTGTAGGACCCTGACATGAGCACTTATAACTTTAGAAGAAAAATGGAACATATTTTCACAGATAATAATTTACTTAAATGTGACTGTAGTATTTGGCCTTAGGTACAGTTCACCCTTAACAAGTTCTACTTCTCATAAACAATCATTTTGTATGTTCATACTCTAATGCTGCTAATTTGTAGTATTTAGATACAATAAAATAAATAAGAAGGAGATGAAGAGTCAACTTTGCCATGAAGAGTGTGTTTTTCTAATACAGATTATTCTAACATTTAGATGTACCTAAATCAATAGGTTGGTTTGAGCATGAGCTCCTTTCACCTCATTCGAATTAAAAAAAAACAAAAAAAGGGTAAGATAGGACAGTTTTGGACAAATTCTTTTCACCTTCCAGTTGTGCTGCTGGAATCATACAAACTTGCTCTGAGTTCAGAAAGCTGAGAGCACCATGTCCCAGAACATTTCCTCTCTTAGTTATGAGCAATGTTTGAATCATAATCCAGATCCAGTTTAAAGAGTCCGCTTCAGTAAAAAAATTGTCTGGACTTCATCTAGAGACTACAGAGTCTTTAATGCCTGAAGCACACCTCACCTGACTCTGAGATATATCCATTATTTCTGGGCGCTTCAGATGGTTGGACAACATCTAAACCAGCCCACAAGTTGTGGATGGTTGCACACAGAAGGACCTGTCTCCTCCAGCTGAAACCAAGAAGTTTTGTGGAGGGAGATGAAGACAGAAGGGATAGCATGCCTAAGCATTGGCTTGTCTGGAGGTTTGCAAAGGGACACGGATATTGGCTTCAGGTCCCACAGCTTAGACATAGTCTCAGAATTCAGACCCAGCTAGTCACAGATGATGTTAGACTGCAACCCCCAGTATTACTAGTACCCCTAGCCATCAGAACTGCAGGTGGCAAGTGTCCACTGTGGTGCTCAGAGACACAGACTTTGTTCAGAAAAGGTTTTATTACACACATTTCAGCACTCTTTTTGAAATGGTTACCCATAAAGGAATACATGTGCCCTTGTGGCCAAGAAGGGCAAGGGTATCCTGGGGTGCATTAAAAGGATGTGGCCAGCAGGTCGAGGGAGGTTATCCTCCCCTCTACTCTGCCCTAGTGAGACCACATTTGGAGTACTGTGTGCAGTTCTGGGCCCCCCAGTTTAAGAAGGATGTAGAACTGCTTGAGCAAGGCCAGCAGAGAGCTGCCAAGATGATCAGGGGACTGGAGCATCTCCCTTATGTGGAAAGGCTGAGACACCTGGGTTTGTTCAGCCTGGAGAAGACTGAGGGGGGGATCATATTAATACTTATAAATATCTGAAGGGTGGGTGTCAAGAGGATAGGGTCAGACTCTTTTCAGTAGTGCCCAATGACAGTACAAGGGGCAGTGGGCACAAGTTGGAACACAGGAAGTTTCACCTAAACATGAGAAAAACCTTCTTTCCTGTGAGGGTGACAGAGCAGTGGCACAGGCTGCCCAGGGAGGTTGTGGAGTCTCCTTCCCTGGAGACATTCAAAACCACCTGGACATGTTCCTGTGCCCCATGCTTTAGGTGTGCCTGCTAAATCAGGGGGATTGGACGAGGTGATCTCCAGAGGTCCCTTCCAAACCCTACCATTCTGTGAGTCTGTAATAAATAATCAGGCTTCTTTACAGATGGTGTCATTTCAGTTCAGCTCTGTTAAGTTAATGTAGCTTGTCCCAAACATTGTGAAAAAGTAAAGCAATGTCAGTACGTGATAAGTTCTAGACTAGGACTAAGGGGATCTATGTTTTCTTCAAGGATATGTAACTGCTTTGCTGGATGACTTTGGAAAAGTAATTTGATCCCAAGCACCTCAATTTACTCATCTGAAAGTGACACTGACCTCTAGATAAACTATACATTGGCTGCTAAGAATCAGGCTGGGGAAGTGCTTGGAGAGTTACATGAACAAACATACTGAAGTCCTAATATTCTCTAGGGACAGCATACTAAAAAGTTCTGCCTCAACAATATGTAGAAGATGCCTCATGAGCTCAATGATCCAACATAGAGTTAAATGAAGACACAAAGCAGAGAAAGGAGATTTAAGCCATAAACTACTACTCTATTAATTTAGCTGCCAATAGGGAGAGGCAGTGTTTTAGGTTATGTCCCATTCATCATCAGTTAGTGTCTGTGTGCCTTCTAATAGAGCAGTAACAGCAGTGCAAGTAGTATTTAACAGATATTTGTTCTCTCTTCCACCCCTTCTACCCTGGGGAGGGATGTGTATGCTGCAGGCTGTCTTGTTTCAGTAGGATTTTATTTTAAATACACTGCCCTTGTAAGAGAGGACAATGAAGCACTTTTGAAAATAAAAGTGATGAGATTTGTGGTGGTTCATTTCAGAGTCTTAGATGACCCTCCAAGAAAATTCAGTGACGCAAATGTAAACAGTTCTACAAAGATGTGTAGAGTTATTAATCTGACTTCTGGGGCCCTCAAAGAAGGAGAATAAACAGAATGGGAGAGAAAAATGCCCCTCGTATGCAACTTCATGAGGACTAACTTTGTTATGGCCTTCTACTTCCCCATTATGAAGACTGAACACAGAGGAAGTGGAATGCTAATAACATAAGAACTTTTTACTCTCATCACTAATGCAATTGCATTATCTCCCCTTACAAATATACTAGCCTCCTTGCAAAAAAGTAGATCTTTGCACAATACAAAGAAAGAGTTTTTCCTTCTCAGAGCGACATATGTAGAGGACGAGCTCTAACAAGGCAGAAACTGTAGCAAGACAGTGATTGATTCTCCTGGATATTTATTAACAGATACCAAGTTTAAAGGACACTTACTAAATGCTAACCATGTTTGCCTCAGTTGCAGGTACACTCTGAAGTCTGTCTGGAATCCAATATCGTAAACAGTGAGGTCAGATCCAGGTATACCTTTAAGATGATCATACTCCCAGTAACAATGCCAGATGCCTTTTAAAAAACAATCAGTATATAATGAATGTTTCTGAAAAGTGCAAAGACAAGCTTTTAAAAAAATCTATACAAGCCAAGTCCTCAGCATGTCAGGTAAGCAAAAAAAAAAAAAAAAAAGCATTACTGTGAGACTAGTCAATTGTAACATCACATATACAGTAAAAAATTATCAGTACAGGTGAATACAGACTAAGCATACTGTGGGTAGATAATTAAGGTTACTACATCTGGTGCTAAGTATCAGCACAGCTGGATTCTTACTAAATTTTGCTGCCAGTTAAGCCCTTCTCACTTAACTGTGTCTAAAGCTAGGCATTAATTCTCCCAGTTGTACCACTTAATTGATGTTATTACTGATTTTCCTTGCCCAAACTTAAGCAATAAGGAAAAATTGCCTCAGAGGCTAGAAGATTACACCTACCATAACCTATGATCCCAATTACACCAAAGATGAAAATCCAGAAGAGAACTCCAGCCGTGAACCTCAATAACACAAGGAAGAGCAGACTCACAATCATTGCAATGAACAGCCCACTAGAAAAAGAAGAAACAGAAACACAGGGAAAACAAGTGTAAGAATCTTCACTTTCTTGCATGCCTGCTACTCCAAATGAGAGTCACTTCATCTCACATAAGAGAATGATTTGTAAAAATGTATTTCAAAATATTTCATATGAAATACATCCTCATGGCTATTATCTGCTATTAGAAACAAATAGCTTATATATGATGATCTCACAGGGCTGAGCCAGAAATGTTTGTATACACTGTGTTCTCAGTTTGGCTGAATGGGACATGTACAATGCCTTTTTGGTCATTTACACCAGCTAAGCAATTCACTGCCTTTTTCACACCATGGTCTAGTCTACAGTACAGAAAGTTAAACTGGAGAAATAGAAATACCTATGTGTGGGGAGGTTGCTGGTTTATGTCCTCCATTGAAAATCCCTACTTGCAAAGAAACAATGCTAGTAAAGTAACATTCTAGGAGCTGTCCTAGAAAAAAAGGAGGAAATTTAAATTTAGGAGGAAAACTGGTGATCCTTTCTACCCATCAAGAGAGGAAATGATCAGGGCACTGTGATGCATAAAAAGAAACTGTTAAGAGCTATCAATGGGGCCCTAGGAAAGACATCTGCATAGTGTCTTCTCTTTATCAAGTCTGGGGTAAGGAACTACTTGTTTTCATTTCATTCCCAGAAAGCAAGTCAGAAAGTTAAAAATTACTGCAAAAGGCCTTTTTACTCAGCTAGGCCTTCTAAAGCAATGTGAATAAAGCAACGTGAATAATAATCCCATGCAACAAACATCCAGCTCAGATGCTTCACAGAACATTTAATTTCTCAGAATTTTTAATTTTGTATTAGTAGACTCAAAAAATGTAAAACCTCTTCATGCCTGTGTTCAGCAACTTATCTTCTGAACATTCCCAGCTTATTTAGCCAATTACCGAAGATAAAAAATGTGTCGGCCTGATCTTAAACAATCAAAACCAGATGTCTTGGGCAAACTAAGCCAGATGGGCAGAGGGACAAGAACAAGAACTTCAGCTTATTTAGTTAAATCTTTGTTAGCTGGTCTTAAATTCTAGCCCTTTAAAGGCTTCCCTGTATCTTCCCTTTCTGAATGGCTTGTTTGAAAATCAGAATGTATTGCTCAAAAAGTGTTTTTTGGGTTTGGAGTTTATGACTCTATTCTTGAAAGCAGTAAGTTACCTTTATCTAAAGTTTATTTTTAGATACCCATGAGTCCTAGTAACACCAAAACTGAGCACCTGGTAACAACTGTCCTCAATAGACTGGTCCCCTTAAACTGAGGCTTGAAAGCAGTAGCTCTTTTCGGATATGCTAAAAGGAGTAGTAGAGTAATTCCATATTTAATTTCTAATCAAGCCTCCTTTCACTATCAGGCCTTCATTGTCATCACCCAAACTCCAGCACTTAAATATGTTTGTCAAGAAAACATTTGATGTATGCTATCATTTGGTGAAAAGCGTGAAGAAAATTCTATCCAACTACTTTAAAAGTAGGAACAATTCCTTATAAAAATATCGTATCTGAAATGTGGAAACTTGCTTCAGTATTTAGAATTTCTGCACAAAAATGATCAATTCTTCCGCCAGCCTATCTGTTCAGTGATATCTCCTTTAGAAGAATCTGCACTATAAACCTGATTTCAATAAGGGATCTAGAGAGAACCGAGCTTGCGGAATGCCAGTGAGTTTCTTGCCCCTGACTATTGCGAGCACAGCATAAGACTAGGAGAAAGCTGTCCTCCCACCAGTGACTGAACACCTTTAAAAGCTGACAACTTATGTTTCTGAACTAATTCTCCATATTAATTTTATTATCTAAAGTTTGTGTATTTATTGTTGTGGAATTGCATTCAGGCTTGAATAATGTATACTTAATGTATGCATGTTTTAGGCTCTCACCTTTTTAAATTGATCGACACCCCGGTCCATCAAAAACAATATTAATGGGCTAAGAATGCACATATACGTACCTATTTGCTTCAGCACAATAGCTACTTCTTTTGTTTCAGTGCTACATTTTTTACTAATTGGTGATTAGTATTAATTGAAACATAAAGTTAATACTGTTCAATATTTTTTCTTCTTGATGTTGCTTTGCCTGCTGCATTGGATTTATTGATTTATACTGGATTTATGGACTATAATGGATTTAACTATATATTGCTAGTATGAATTTTAGAAAGTATGTGTTTTATACACATACTAATAACACCTAGCAACTGCAATGGCTTTGAAAGTCTCTTAATTAAGGTTTTTCAGTTTTGGAATTACCACACAGATGGGTCCTGCAACAGAAGACAGCACCTCCTGTTTTTCGGCCTGGTAGACTATTAAAAAGCTACTCCAGATCAACTGACAGTCTATGTATGTATGCTGTGCTATTCTTTCCTCATGTACAGACCATAACATTACTATCATGTGATGAAAGGACATTACAGTTGCTTCTTGAGTTTAAAAGTAGGATTGGTAGCAAACACATGCATAATCTATTTTTTAATTCCCTGCATGCTCCAAAGTGAGTTTGGAAAAATTAAAAACACCCATGGAAGTCTTACATTAAAATCCAATACCAAGAAATGGCATAGTCTTCAAAAATTTTCATTCCAACTGATCTTGCATCCAGGACATTATTGATGCCGCTGAGAAAAGACAAACCAAAGAAAAGGTTGCTTTAGGTAGAAAAGCAGAATTTATTTAAACAACAAATAGGCTCAGTGAAAGAATTTGAAATATCTTTGCTAGTGATAAGAGTATATTACTATCCTTCAGCTCCAGTTCTGTAACCAAACCAACATCAATCACAGTTATGCCAAAGAAAAAAAGCTGTGTAAAAGTGTCTATACAGCTCCTGAAAAAGCTTTATTAAAAAAAAAGCTTTATGAGTACTAACTATCACCATGTCAAAAGAAAAGTGTATACTATTAAGATCTGCAGTGTACCAAGAGCCGCACAGTTGTGACTCTGGAACTGCTAATAGCAGAGGAGCAGAAAACAGCTCAATGAAGCAAAAGGCTGACTTTATGGAACTGTTTTCCTATCCTGCAATGTGCTTGCCCATATTAATGTTTTTCTAAGAAGAAATGAAGGATCTTCTCATGAAAGAACAGACAATGTAGTTGTAGATGCCAGAAGGGAACTTAATACGGTGCAGGTCCTATTGGTGTTGGTAAGGTGCTAGAATGTGGTAGCCTTGGATTGAGAGGTAAGAAAAGGTATCCCTGTGCTCAAGACAGGCTAAGGACTGACAGCAGCTGGAAAAGTGAGGCTACTGCAGCAGTTTTCTCTCATCCTGGTTGATGCCCAGGATTGGAGATGCTTGCTGTCCAACTGCAAGGGAGGTGGTGTTATGCGTCAGAGCCCAGTACACCACTTTTTGACCTTTAGACATGTACTAACAACAGAAGCACTCTGATGAGGCGAAATGCCCAACGTACTAGGACAGTCCATGTTAGCGGAAAGGCCATCATAGGAAGGTAGAGCTGAAGCCATTAGTGGCTGGCCTGAGTCCTGCAGCACAAGGATTTCATTTTGAACCTCCTTTAGCTTTCTTTAATATTAATTTTTTTGCTAGGAAAAATAACAAGAATTATTTAAAAACTGACAGTTGTTCTGAGACAATCAGACTAACACTTTTGGCTCCTCGCTCATTTCTGCATACCACAGTGCTGGTTTTCCATGCTGGAACTTTGCAAGTGCCCAGGCACAGAGAGACCATTTACTAGCAAGTCTTCCCTGGCTACCCTCAGCCATTTGCTACAACTGATTCTGATTATTTTCTCAACTCCTAAATTATATTTCACAATCTCAGAATCAAACAAACAAGCATTTAAAAAGGGTAAAACCTACTTTGCAGCTTCCCTGAGATCAGTTACATTTCTTGTTTTCCCTCTTCCATCTTTGAATGTAGTCTGATTTGCCACGGTTAGCACACCATTCTTCGTGGAGAAGTCTGGGAAGCATCTCTTAAGAACTATTCAAAATATCAAAACAAACCATGCATATTACATTTCGTGTCAAGCTCCACTTCCATTGCTTGTCTTATGTAACATATTTAAAATAATTTCAGATTCACAGTCAATTGTTTTTCCACTGATTATCTAACGAGATGTTGGCTTTGACAAATCTTGGAAGAGCCATTATATTCAAGATTATGATTTTTACGCTCTGGGGCTTTTTGTCCAAGCTCAGACATGGTGGGATTAGCTTTCAACTGGAGATTCTAGGTGCTACCCAGTAACAACAGTAGTATCTGTAGCAGTTTAAGAATTTGTAATAAATGTGGAACTTACTCTATGTCAGTATCTGGGCAGCCTACAAAAACTGCAGCTTCTCAAATATGTTAGTTCATGGTAATAATCAAATCAGCCCCAAGGGACAAACTCAACATGACTGGTCATGAATGGTATTAGCACCCAAAACAATACATAACAAGTGTCAGTTCCTCATGCACCAGATAAGCTGCAGTACCAGTCACTATCACTAGATATTCTTGGAGATGAAGCAATGGAAGGACAGAAACTATTGGTTAGTTAGAGAGAGGAGGAGATTATAAAGGAGACAGAAAAAAGGAGAGATGTTTTCATACTCATTTATGTTGCCCTGCTCTTTGCTGCCAAAAGTCCTGGCTTTCATTCCAAAGGGAAGAGCAGGTTAGTCCTCCTACACAGCTGTACATTTAAGTTTATATAACAATTCTGTGCTTTCCTTATTAGGTTCCAACAAATACTCATGTCAGGACTCAGTATTCAGTCCAGAATATCTACCCCACCAATTACTCTGAGGAAATAATTAACATGTCTCTTTTCCTCCCTCTGTAATCTTTGCCCCTTGTTGTAGTCTAAAAGAAGGTAACAGCTTCTTTGCAGATTATTTTGTCTGTTGGCTTAGTTTTCATACAAATTCTTAATTTTTTTTTAAATTAATCCATATTTTCTCTTTTTGATAACTTGTCCCTGGTTTATATGATGCCTATTTTAAAGCATGGAAAAATAAACAGCAATCTCTTATTTGCATGAGCTTCTGGGTCAGTGACAGGTACTCTTGGTATTATACTTCTGCAGCTGAGATGAGATCTGAGACCTCTGGTTATCTACTCAGAAATACCTGCCGACCACATTGACAAAAACATTTTTTGGCACCTTAATTCCTCTGTACACCCTGCATAGCCAGCACTGCAACTGAGAAGTGAGCTGCATTGTAACTGGGCTCAAGTATCATCTGAATGTCAACAGCTGCCATATGATCCTTCTTACATTCATGGCATTTTCTTGATGCCAATGGGGTTTCTTGCTCAGATGTTTTTGGAAGGCACAATTTGAGCTGTAAAGCTTTTGTTATGAGTGATGATTCAAGGGCAAGAAAGTGCTCAGTTTGACCTGATCACATGCTAAATGTTCACTGGTGGCAGTTAGAAAAAATAATAATGAATCTTTACACTTTCAAACCATTTAAAATTGAATGGATATCACTGCCAGATAACAGACAGCTCCTAGTGACCTTGCCATTAAACACTTTTCAGACTGGAGTTGTGCTTTAATGTGAACGCTTATAATCTGCTAAGATGTGTGTAAGAAGTAGAACCACTCACAAGGCCTGCTTGGAATGATCATCGAAGGACAATCTTCATCACGTAGGACTTGAGCAACAGACTAAAAAGGGGAAAAATAGGAATGCTGAATACATAGCAGAATAACTATGTGGTTTTTGTTTCTCACCCAGTCTGAGAAAATGCCCCAAACCGGGCTTTGTAGCCTCCTCCCCAAACTTGACTGATGGAGCTGCAAGATACATTCACGATGTAAGTGAGAATCCAAACTATCATTGTGATTCGGAAAAAGACTATTCTTCTTGACTTTCTAGTGACAAAAAAGAAAAGACCTGTTCACTTTGCATCAGCATCCAAGCCAGAAGTGACTGGGCAAATGCTCCTTGCCTCCCCTTCACCTTTTCTCTTAAAGTAGGGTAAGAATTTAACACAATTAATATAGCTGAACAAGTTACCTGAAGGATAGACTAATTTTCCTAGTGAAATTACTAAGTAGCTATATAGATGACTCAGGAGCCTTAAGAACTGCTTGAGATATTCTGCTCTACTGCTGTGGAGTACCTAAGTACTAAAGGGTACTGCTTGCCACAATACTGCAACTACATGGGTAGCTGCAGATATTCTCTTAAGCAAACAGCAATCATTTAAAGAGTGGGGGATCTGGTGTGCTTACAAGACCTTCACCCCTGATTAAATCACATCAAAACATATATATGGGACAACTCCTTATATAGTGAAATCAGAATAATTCAAAGCTTTGATGTAGCTCAGTAAAATAATGCATATTACATATTGTTTGAAGAAAAAACGTATCCCATCATCTACTGATACATACACACCTTGCGAGGATTGTTAAAACCGGGTTTGCAGAACTGCCTGAAGTAATTCCACTGATCTGGTTTATATCTGTAGGAAGCCTGAACATCGATGTAGGTTGCAAATCTGTCTGGGCACTTTGAGACACAGAGCTGCAAGAGAAGAAAAAAGAATGAGCAAAAATACACTGGGAGTAGAGGAGAGTAAGGGAAGCCAGTGCAATTAAAAAGCAAGCAAAAGGTCACACATAAAAGTGCACTGTATTATGGAATTGCCTTCAGTAATGTTTACTGCACTATTTAGAAAGGGACATATGTTTTCCTTTTGATTCCCTAGATGAATATGTCTAAAATTCTTCGACAGAATACACTTTCAAAGTCTGTCCTCATCTCTGGTATATGAAGCCACTCTCTGTTTCTTCTTAGGCTCCACACATTCTGGTAGATATGCAGAGCTTTCAGTCTGTTGAAAAAGATTATTTTTTTTTTAACACCAGGAAAAAACCTGTCAGGTCCTCCTCTACTTCCATCAGCAACAGTGTATATGAGCAAGGTGGTACAGTAGCCACTTTCACAGGATACATGTAATTTCTTTCTATTACCTTTATAAGGAGAACTTTATTTAAAAAAAAAAAAAGTCTCATGCTGCTAAAATTGTTCCACCCTTCTACGCAGTCACTTCAAATATATCTCCACAGATATCATTCAAGTCAAGTTATCTGTAAATCACTCAAACGTGACTTTTTACTACTGACTAATGAAGAATCTCACCTAGTTACAAAGCAAGAGGGGTGCACAGGCCAGGAATGAAATTCACACTGCTCAAGGTACAGCCATTATAAACCAGATTTCTGTTAGAAATCAAGTGAAAACTGGGGTTTGATGAATGCACCCACTCAGGAATTATGATTTAGATTTAAGTAATGGAGAAGCAGCCACCCCAATACACAGACTCTGAAGGCTCTGCTGGTCACTGGAACCATGCAGGTATAGTACAGCCATTCTGACTCCTCAGTGTTTCTAAATACTGTGAAGTAGTTTGAAGTCCATCTTTTTAGCAAGTTTCAGCCTTTTCTAGAAGGCTGCTCTCTGCTTCCAAAGCTGTGCTATCCAAACACCTTTTGCAAAGATCTGCTCTACAAGTATCAGAGAGACATCATGTACCAAACTGTGTTTCACCTCAAGGGCATTCCACCATATATAATTCACCTAAAGAAATTTTGGGAAATGATCTTGTACTAATCCTTAGAACAGAGCAGATGCTGCAAGAGGGTCTTTCTAGATTAATGATACAGTTCTGTGGACTACCCACAGGCCAGGGAAGAAAGAAGTTTTGTCCTTGCTGGAACAGATTACTATCAAGTATACACTTTACTATAACCTCAGTTTCCCATCTATGATACAGGCGATGAAATGTGATGTCTATGGATCCAGTCAACTGTAATAACAGTTTGCAAATCCACAGTCTTACTCAAGAACTGAAGCTCTTCCCATGCTAGTTCTTGGGGTTTTTTTTCTCCTGCTATTTGATATGAATGGGACAGGAATTAAAGACCCTGTCTGCAGTTCAAAAGAGGAATTATCAAACAAATGTTTCTTCAGCATTTTCACAAAAGACTAGAGAATTAACCATCTGCAGTAGCAAACAGCATTCAAAAACATTCTCACTTTTGGAGAGGCCGTATATTTGAAAATAAACCAAATAACTACTCTGCTCCCCCAAACTCTCCTTCAACGAGTATTTCACCTTACTTGACTCATGACCACTGCCAACTTGACCACAGCAGCAGTCAAATCCCACACAATGACCTCAGTATTTCTGAACAGGCTGAATTGTTCCAGTAACAGAGTCTAAAGACTGCAGGGTAACAGTGTCGGTGTCTGCATGTGGACAGATGGGGATTCCTGAAGCAAATCTGCTGCTGATAGAGAAAGTTTCCATTCTGACAGCAACTGGCCAGTGTTAAGAGGGTTCTTGCTCTTCCTTGCTGGAGATTTCCATCTCTTCAGCTGTGTCAAATAGTCCATATGGTCACACTAACTGATAGGCCAGAAACATCTATCAAGGATAGGGATCAGGAGTAAGGGCAAGCTGGAATGGGAAACATTTTAAAATGACAGTCAAATAAATAGACAATTAACATTTGTAATCAGTAAATTGGTTACCATATAACAACCCCCATCCAAATTAATACTGGACTTCACTGAATGTTGTCAAGATGGCTGAGACCATACTGTCACCTGCAGTTCAATTACATAATACAATTACTTTGGCAGCAAAGCTGGATCAGAGCAGCCCTGCACCTAATTCATCTGATCTACCCCATGCCATAAGTTGTTGCCTTGTAAGATGAACTGACATAACTGGTTGTGCAATCGTTCAGCAAACCACGTCAGTAAAACGGTTTAATGTAAAAAAGATCAGGAGGATAATTTTAACCCACACATGTTCAGTGACTGGGTTTATTTCACAGCTTCACAAGAAGTTGCAGCACAGCTAAGGAAGTACAAATTGTGGCATAAGGCAAGAACAAACTTTCAAGATCTTCACTTTTGAAAGTGCCATCGGCTCTAACCACACCCAGATACTCCTGTCACTGGGGATATGCACATTTTCTTGAACATGTCTAGTTTGGAAAACCTTAAATGTCAATCAAAATTATTTTTGCATGCACTGATTACTACTGGATAGCTGCCTGTGATGAATTCATAAGTAACAAATTGCTGTAGTCAACTAAACAGACTTTTTTTTGGCAACTCTTATCCAAAATACACAATCTTGTGCATTCCTATTTATTTTTTCTGGCAATCACAGGCTATAGAGACCGTGTGCTACACACATCATCTATAAAACAATCTTATTACATTTTGAAGGATAAGAACAACAATTTTAAAATCCAAACAAATGTATGTCTAGTTCTTAAGCACCACGACTAAGAGACAGGGAAAATATTTTATCTCTGTATTTCACTCACCTGTGTTGTAGGGCACTGTAGGTTTATTAACACTACTGGGCTGGCACATTTCAGAATGTTAAAGTAAAACAAAATGGTCTTGTTCCTATGGAAGTGAATATAAGATAATTAATGTTATAAATATGGGTGCTTATACATCCTACCATTAAAAAATTTATAGCATACATTGATATTTAAAGTCTATTATTGTGAATGGTCATATTGCGTACACAAGGCAAAAAACCAAATCTTGAGCAGACCTTGAATGTTCTGTGCCAAGACGCCTCTGAAACCAGAAGTACTTGTTCTAAAGAATGCTAATTTTGAGAAGCTTTTTCCACAGCAAGGTTTTCAGCTGAAACAACCCTGGGCGCTGTTACAGGTATCTGTAATCCTGCCTCTAAGAAGTAAGGTCTGTAAAATACCCCTGCAAAAACACTGTCATCCCTTTGCTTACACTGAACATACTGTGGATGTACTGCATGCAAAATTACTATCAGCAAATGCTACACTGTAAAAGCTGCCTATTTTTTGTTGATCAGAAGGTGGCACCAAAATCAATCAAAAGCTTTTTATAGTTGGAAACCGAAAGCAGCTGGCCAGGGAACAGAATAATAATAGCATCTGCTAATAACATTGATAAACCTCCTTTGATATAAATATGGGACAGTCTGAGGGGTTTGCACTCCAGGATCCACACACTTCACAGCTTCTGGAACTTGGGACCTTGAGGTAGTTGTCACCTCAGTTTGGATTTGTTGGAAACCGATTACCCCAAGATCTCTGGATTTAAAGACCTGGGTTTTCAAGACAGCAAAATACGCTGTTAATCTTTGCTATCTCAGAAAATTATCAGATAGCTCAAGTGAAGATGGTATGGCAGTAGCCCTGCCCTTTTTACAGGAGACTTCAAAGTCAACTAGCCATGCCAGGACTATACAGTGTACCTGTAAGAAATAGTGGTGCATATGCCCAGCTATGGCTGATGATGTGCAAGAGAACACAGTAAGTGGCGTTTCAGCTACCACTGATCCCCACTGTGGCAATGCAGCACAGAGGGAGCTCTGCAATGGGAGCAGGAGGGCCGTATTGACAATGAAGTGTGCTTGGGCTAACAAGGCCGCCCCTCTTCTATATGCAGACTTGGCACGAGTCTGGCTTCTACATATCTCCACTGTATCCCCCAGTCCAGGACATATCCTCTGATCTTCCACCAGCACGTCTCCCGCCAATTGCTGAATATGGCTATGCCTTCAAAGCCATTGTATAGCATCACTGCACATTCAAGCTCCTTTTAAAACTGGGATTAGCTCAACTGCCCGACATTTTACCAGGTTAAATTGTTTTCACGGGGGTATGTTCTACTATGCACTGTTTAAAAAAACATGCATCCTGGCAAAAATAATTCACTATCATTAGCTATTACTTCTTCAACAGAATAGAATTTTGGACTGAAATGTCATTGTTCTTCAGTAGTTTCTTGACAGTATTTATAACCTGTGAGCTGCTCAAAACCATTAATGAAATATTTTTTTCTTATGTCTTAGCCCACTTGCTGATAGCAGAAAAGAAAGTTTAAACATACAAAACACAAGAAAACAGCCACTGAGAACTAGGTCTGTACTCTCCATCATGAAATTGTGTTGTATTCTGTGATTATGCTGGGCTCTGCAGAAGGCAAAACGAGTTTAGAGATTACATGGAGATTAATGGATGGATTACAGGTAGACACAGAGAGGCCTAAGAGAGACTTGCATGACAACACAAGGTAGAATTAATTTGACTGCAAGGAATTCACTGGAGTTCAAATGGGTTTTTGCATGACCTGTGCGTGTTGGCTTGGTTTTTAGCTTCTCTTTTCCATTCCTCAGTGAGATTGCTGGGAATGCTTGTTCCAAGAACAAGATTCAAAACACAGAGACTGTGTTAACTTTCCAAGGAAAAAGTCTCAGACTAAGATCTGGAGGACACTGGAAAACCATAATCCTGAGTTAGCCTTTCACACTGCTTACTTTCAGGGCATCTGAAATATCTGACAATGGTATCAATGAAGGCCTGACAAGCACTTCCCACACCTCCACTTCTAGGGACTAGAGGTACTTGTTCAGAGGGGCCTCCTGGCCTACTGCCATCAACATTTTTGCTTTTCCAGGAGGTTGTATTATGTGTCTTTTGGCTTATATTTTTATAAGAAATTCCTCAATGTAGCAAATAAGTGCCAAAAAGCAGTCTCAGTAGCTGTATTATTCTCCAGCAATCGTATATATGGAGGGACATTTGTGAATACAAACTGGAAATCACATTGTAAGAAATAACTAAAGGGAAGACTTGGGTAACAAAGAGAAAGAGGGAATGGGAGTGGATGATAAGAATCAGAGAGACGCATCTGGCTACCTGCCACACAGCACATGGACGCTGTGTGTCTGAGACTCCCAAACCTATTTGCCCACTGCTTCCTACAGACCACAGAGGGGACAAGGACAAATTGAGGGTGAAGGGGGTGGGGAGCAGAGAAGGGGTTCAGTGAGGGGAACACACACACAGCACAACTTTTTCTCCTAGTTTTTCATCTTCAGGAAGCTGGACTCTCTAAAAACTGCTGTGAAGAATCTTAGTTGGAGGGTGGAACAGGTCTTACACTATCTAGTCTGTTTCCTCTGTTAAAAAAAAACTTGAGAGGGTATAAAGTCCTAGTTTAGGACTCTGTTTAGTCTGTTTTAGAACCTCTGTTCCACCCCCTGTCTCCTGCTCCTCCCCTTCTGAACTACCCTTTGAACAGTGGCTTCCTCAGCTTTTTCCCAAAAAACCTAATGGGAAAAGAAAGAAGCAGCAAAGAGCTGTTATAAAACACTAGCTTCTGTTTTGCTTCCTGCATAGCATCCAGCTTCCTGACAGTGGCAAGAGCATAAAGGGTGCCTAATACTTTTTAAAAGGGAGAAGGTGAGGGGAAAAGGCAAGCTATTTTTTAAATTCTGTTTCACAAAACACTTCAATGTCTTCTTTGAAAATCTATGTGACATCTTTCTTTCCTGAGCAGCTACTTTCATGTAGAAGTACTTTGTTGATATCAATTAATTTAATTCTCACAATTGAAAATTTTTTAAAAATGGGACACTGAGACAAGTAAATAGAGTCGTTTGGCTAATATTCCCAAGGAAGGTATGGTTATGGCTGCCTGTCCCCCAGGCCACTCAGTCTCCTCTCTACTAGCACTGGACAAGCACCAGAAAAAAACCAAAAGCTCTTCCTTAAGGTCTTTTCTGTTATTTGGTGCATGTTGAGAAAAACTGAGAACCAGGCTACAATGCTTTAGCATTACTCTTATCCCAAGGTGGCCAGAAGAATTACTCAATGGGTTATTAATTATCCGAACTTTGGCAATCAGAAGCTGTGCCAGCTAGTCACTTTCTATGCAATTAGTGATGCAATCTTTAAGTTATATTGATACTTTACCAAAAATATTCTCTGAATTATTAAAACAATGTCATTATAGCAATAATTTTGGTCTAGATTTGCACTGAGCAACTAATCTTTTTCTGAACTTTATTTGGAATAAATATAATAAGAGTGTCATTGTCTCTTTAACTTCCCACAAGAACCCCTTACAGACAGAGATGTGAAACCTCATGTCTTATTCACAGTGCATGAGTAATAAAGTTATGTGAATGGATTTCATACTCACTCATTGGGGGTGTCTTTCTGACCACAGAACTGCCCATAGCTGTCAGTTGGATAAATCACTTTCCTGGGGTCACCGTGCACCCAAGCTGCAAATATACACATATCTTTGAACATTGTAGTCAAGCATACACAGTTAATAGTTGAAACTGAGCTGCATGAAAATGCATCACCTCTAATGTACCATTTTAATCTTCACTGATCACCACTGAAGAGTATTGATTTGTAGATTTCCTAATGAAAAACTAAAATATAAAACGAACTCAACTGAACTAAGATATGGATGAATCGGTAAGAAAGCAAAGTTCACTTTTTACCTTCAAGCCACATATATCTGGGCTGTATCCAAAATGTGATGTAATGGACTTAAAAAATAATGGTTATTAAAAGGGGAAAGAAATGGCGCTAACTATGTAGACAAATTTGAGTGTTCACAGACAGCAACAACGACATTGAAATTAATGGGATTACCTGGGTGTGTGACAGAAATACACAGGGTGTGACTGAAGCTAACAGACTGCATTTGCACTAGAATGGAAACAAACTCTCACTTTGTAAATGAAAACATTTCCTGACCTCTCACTTGGCAATTGTGCCATTTTTCAGTTATTAGGTCTGCACCTGACAACTTACATATTATATACTAGCATGAACCATCGTACTGAATGGGAAGAGAGGTTTATATTGAACCTTTAAACTTCTTTTCTTCACTTTGAAGCAGGATTTCTTCTCCAAGCCATTTTCACCTGCACAATTATTTCCCGTTGAGGATCATGTACACACCAGCTATCACTGTTAGTATCATTATTTCTAAGCTGTAGTATGCAGACCAGACTAAGCTTCCTTCATGACTAGCCAATGACTAGCCTTTGAACTGTTCTGAGTATTAACTGCTGATTTGACCCTAAATAACAGAAATTTAATATATTTTTAAGTATCATCTGAACGTAAGATATAATGCCAGACTATCACCACCCTGAGCTGACATCCTAAAATCGGTTTGCTAGAGAATGGTTAGAAAAGACCATTGATCTTCCCCCTAATATTTCCTTGTGCTTGTATTATGTGGAAAAGATTACAGGTATTACAAAGAGTTTAGTCCCAACCCACCCCCTCTTGCACTATATCAGAATGTCAGGAGCCCACTTAGCATACATTTTAGGCTTTGATCTATGCAAACCACCTTGAACTTGCTTCTCTGCAATCACCCCATTTTCTCTCAACTTTGTGACATTACATCTAGTCGTTTGTGAAACTGTCATTTTCCTCAAGGTCACTTTGGTAAGAATAACAGCACTTAACCATAATGATATGTGCTGTAGAGACAGAACCTATATAAGATCTTAGAGCAGCAGACTGCAAATTTATTGAAATGTTTGGGGCAGATGTACAACATATCTCCAACGACTTGCAAATAGTTACAGAGAATCTGTAAAGCTACCTTTCACCTGGAATGGTTTTATGTTACCAAAAAGGATCTGCTAGTTCTTTTTAACCTGTGTTAGTTTTCTTGTGTTTTGGAGTTTGTCAATTAACCTGCTGCTCGGCATCAAACACTTTCTGAACATTCTGGATTTCAGATGAACTGTTGTGATGCTCAGAGAAAGCTATAGTGCTTCACTAGTGTTAAACCCCATTTATTTTTTCAGTTTTTAGCTTCCACTTACTTATTTCAGCAGCGTTACTTAATAGGAACATTTAGGAGTCATGAACTGTCTCTTAGGAATTCCTATAGTCAGTTGATAATTCTTATGTGCACATGACATTAGAAAGCAGACAGCTCTCTGGTGATTGCAATGAGTCTGTTGGTTATGCCACATACACTTTCTTCCATCATAACTCTGACAAGAGGGAGTTTTTCTTTCTACTTTACTATGGGCTTGCTTTTCATACACGCAAAAGCCTGGTGCCAAATGGATCAAGCTCCTACATAGACCTGAAAGACCTTTCAGGCCTTACTTGATTCATGTTAGATGACTGTAATACACCGGTGTTTTCCCAGCCTCAAAATTAGTTTTTTTAAATTAGTTTGGCACATTATTAAAGGGACTTATTTTTCACATTTGACTGTATCTTTGCTTTAACACCAGCAAAATAGGTAGCAGTAGAGATAAGCCCCACCATGCCAAATTCAAAGTACCGATGAAATATTTGTAGCAAGACTTGTATCTGCTTCACATAGATAATTTGGAAGTAGTTGCTACTGCCAACAATATCCCTTTGCTAAGAAGCGTATTAAACCTGTAACTATTTTTCGCTCCCCAGACAAACTTGGGAGAAAGGAGATAAACACAGCAACATAACACTGGTTGGGTTTTTTTGCTACCTCAGTCTTATTTAGGATCTTTCCATAAGAGGGGCCCATATGACCCAGCCTTACTTCCTTCAGCCTTTTTGTGTGGACTAACACAGCCAAAAAGAATAAAACTCAGCTCATCAAATGGGCAGGGCAGTGTATTCTCCTCACATTCTTTTTAGTTCTAATACAAAGTCTGCTGAAATATTTCAGAAGACTCCCTTGGTTTCACTGGGTTTGTATCAATCCTTGGTCTCAAATTTAATCACCCATCTTTTGCAGGATGTTTCTCAATTATTAGTAGAAATTAGCAGAGTATAAACAATAGAACACACTGCTCACTGCTGAACAGAATGTCTGTTCAGACTGTACCTGCTTTGCCATTATCGAATTGTCTAAAACTACTCCTGCTTGGCAGTAGTTGTCCTGTGTGCCTAAGTCTTCGGTCATGTTTTTAACAGAACAGTATTTAAAAGAATCAGCTTTTAAAAAATAGGTTTAGCACACTTTGTGGAATTCCATCACCGTGATCAGCTGCTGGATGGATGGAGGAAGACGCCTCTCAGCTAAATTCCCAAATGAAACAAAAAATAATTGGGTCTGATTTACAACATATGCATTTAGCATTTAATTAACTCTGCAGCAGAAAAAGAAGGGAAATGACCAACAGAAGAGAAAATCTGCAGCTTCTTTCATTGCCTGTTCCAGGGCTAACCATCAAGATTAATAAACTTAATCCTCTGTCACCTTCTTTGCAAACTTAGAGCAATGACAGTGAAAGAATCCATGTGATAAATACACAATTTTTCTGGCCTAGTCAGTGAAGAGTAAGTACCTAACTCAACAGTTCTCACTAAGTGAAGAAAGTTATCGTAAGAACTAGCCTGACAGAAAAGCACCATGTTTTGCATGTTGTGCTGCACTATTGGTGACTCACTATCAAGCACTAAATGAACAGGAATCCAGTCACATAAACTTTTTATTCCAGCATGCTATGATGCTCATAGGTTGCAGTCTGAGTGCTGCCACAAGCATCTGGGCTAAAAAAGAAAATTAAAGAACAGCTGAACCATAATATACAGTTGACTCAGCCCTCAGAGCAGCAATGTGACATCCTATGACACTGGTATAGCATTTTCAAGAGGCCTGCAGTTATGTCAGTCATTTTATTGATGTGGAGCCAACACACATGAACAGTACCAAAAATGTCTTTCACTAAATGTCTATCAGACACACTTCTTTTTTTTCTGTGCTCTATGGGCTATGTCAGTGGTTGTAAAGGCTGGAAAGCTCCCTGTCAAGGAGAAAATGCAGAACATTGCAGAACAATGGCATCCTTTGATACTCAAAAATGAACTGCAAATATGTTTATACTATCTGTCTCATTCCCTCTACTGTGTATTTTTGAACAGGCAGTCTTTCATATAATTATTTTGCTTCCCTTAAAGGTATATTTTTAATGTTTTAATGCATGGAGAAACTGACCTGCCAAATTGTTCTTATGTTTTTAACACAAGCAATTTACTAATGTGTTGAAACAGGTTATAGAACACATGATACAGAATTTGTAAATTCCTGTTGATAGCATTGGTATTGTATAAACATCCCTTGGAATATAGAACAAGAGTTACCACTTTGATTTAACCTGTCCTTTGGAATGTGAGGCTCTTTTCTAAGATAATGTATTTGCTGCCTTTTATGTGCACTCTTCTGAATTAAAATAATCTTAAATTAAGAGGCTAAACATTTGTAAAGTATCGCCCAGCATAAGCCCAGTGTCTCTGAAATAAACATGAAGAGTTAAGTCAGTTTGACAGGAAGGAAAATTACACAGAATGTTAAATTAGCACTGTTAGTTCATCTGTAAAGTTAAAAGAATGATAAGAAAGTAAATCATAGAATAACTATTTCTATTCAGTACTGTCACTCAACACCAGCCATCACTGATGCAGAACTGAGAAAAGCTAGTATCAAAAATCACAGAATCACAGAATGGTAGGGGTGGGTAGGGATCCCTGGAGATCACCTCGTCCAATTCCCCTGATTTAGCAAGCACACCTAAAGAGTGGGGCACAGGAAAACGTCCAGGTGGGTTTTCAATGTCTCCAGGGAAGGAGACTCCACAACCTCCCTGGGCAGCCTGTGCCACTGCTCTGTCACCCTCACAGGAAAGAAGGTTTTTCTCATGATTCAGTGGAACTTCCTTTGTTCCAGCTTGTGCCCATTGCCCCTTGTGCTGTCGTTGGGCACTACTGAAAAGAGTCTGACCCTATCCTCTTGACACCCACCCTTTAGATATTTCAAGATATTGATGAAATCCCCCCCTCAGTCGTCTCTTCTCCAGACTGAACAAACCCAGGTCTCTCAGCCTTTCCACATAAGGGAGATGCTCCAGTCCCCTGATCATCTTGGCAGCTCTCCGCTGGACTTGCTCAAGCAGTTCTGCATCCTTCTTAAACTGGGGGGCCCAGAACTGCACACAGTACTCCAAATGTGGTCTCACTAGGGCAGAGTAGAGGGGAGGATAACCTCCCTCGACCTGCTGGCCACACTCCTTTTAATGCACCCCAGGATACCCTTGGCCTTCTTGGCCACAAGGGCACGTTGCTGGCTCAGGGTCAGCCTGCTGTCCACCAGCACTCCCAGGTCCTTCTCAACAGAGCCGCTTTCCAGTAATTCAGCCCCCAGCCTGTACTGGTGCATGGGGTGTTTCCTCCCCAGGTGCCCTTGCTCTTGTTGAATTTCATCAAGTTCCCCTCAGCCCAGCTCTCCAGCCTGTCCCGGTCTCACTGGACGGCAGCACAGCCTTCTGGTGTACCAGCCACTCCTCCCAGGTTGGTATCATCAGCAAACTTGCTGAGGTTACCCTCTATCCCTTCATTCAGGTCATTGATGAATATGTTGAACAGGACTGATAATCTTTTGGTTTTGTCTTTCAAGGAGAATTGATCATCTTTTACTCAGACTACATTTCAGCCCCCTTGAAACAAAAAAATTCTACCCCACTGAAACAGACACACATATAGCTGAAGCCTATGTGAGCTATACATACAATACTGAGGGAAAAATTTGACTCAGATTTTCAGTCATAGCACTTTTGTGCTGAAGCTGTATTTATTGCTTACTTCTCAAGCCAAATTAAACAGGGATCCAGGTGTTATTCACACATATTCAAGAAACTGTGGAAATCTCCTTTTTTTTTTTCTGTAATAAGGCATAATTCATGACCTACGGATTGATTTATCATCTATTTTCTCTTAATGTGAACTTCTTTGACTCTCATGTATTTTGTACAGGGCTGGCCCCTGGAATTGTACCAAAGCTGATCTCATCTTTTACTTAGAAATAACTCAGAGTAAAAAAAATAGTTAAAGCACAGTATAAGCAAAGCTGAAAAGCAGGGATCACATGGATCTAGATTTGGAGCTGAACTAAAAGTTTCTAGATTGAAAATTCAAATATTCTCCATAAGAAAAGTAGGAAAAAAAAAAAAAACAGCTATCCATTCAGTATCTGGTTCCAGGAACAGGTTATAATGGTAACCAATATTTCATAAGGTTTGCAAGAGAAGGCTGTTCAGACACCTTGTGTCCAGTAGGAAACCACTGCATATGCAGAGCAGGGAGTATGACCTGTCTCACATCACAGTAACCACATTGTCCAAGATTAAAGACATGAAGAAGTGAGGAACTGGCCAGTCCTCTTCTGCTGCTATCTACTTCTGCAGCATCTAACATATGGGGTTCTTTGGAAACTGCACATACAATGTTGACATAAAGTTCTAGCCAAAAAATTAAGGAGATTTATATAGTGCTGGAAAGACAGCCAAGATCTGGCAGCACAAGAATACTGTACAGCTAGAAACTGCCAATGCTCTCCTTACCCTTTTTGTCCAGGTAGCAGGACTTCAGAATACTGCCTGTCTGCACGGTGGCAGGTGACCAGAGCATTTGTATGCTCAAGAAAACAATAAACGTTCCTCTGATCTGAGTCGAGCTTCTTCAGTTCTGGCTTTATGATTGAGCAGTGACAGAAGGAGAGAGCAGAACACCAATGAAGAATCAACCAGATAGGAAGAGGAGGACAACAGCACAGACGTCAGAGGGATGTCCTTCAGACACGGCATACTCCCAGCACCAAGTGGGAGGCATGGCAGGTGTGCAACAGCTCTGCACAGTTCAGCAGCTACTGTGGCTTCTTAGGACTAACAATTTACCTCCTTTTCTCAGTCTATTCCAGAGCAGTAGCAGTAAGATGAGATACATATTACATGTATATTCTAGTAAGTGCCTCTCCAATCTCCTATAACTGGGAGTTGCATGACTATTTCTCCTCCAAATACTTTCCTAAGTCAAATGAACATGTGTCGATTTGTATTTAAGCAAAGTGGGAACACTGCATTTAGGCCATAAGAGCAAGAAGATGCAGGACCCAAACAGTAGCCAGAACTGTGACGAGAGAGTGCATGCACAATTTTGCATGCACAGAATCCAGTAGTGGCTACAAAACAAAGAGATGCTGAACTTATCTCCACACAGATGTCACTGAGTTAACTTACGCATCACAATCACAGACACTGGCCTTGTGAAAAAATTGTCAAAGGACTGCATTTCAAGTCAGTCTGAAGATTGTACAGTCAGATTGTACAATTATGTCATGCAGTAGAGTTAGGGATCCAGATCCAATTCTGAAGAAAATCCTATAGCTGCTGTAATCTCTAGAAGTATGCCATAAAACCAAGTACAGCTTGAACAGCTTCTGAATTCACTTTTTGCTCTGTCCACTGTTTTTACATTCATAGATCTCAAGTTATCGTTCATTTTTGGGAAACAGAGGCTCAAAGAGATTAGACAAGAAAAACCAAAGAGTTTTGAGAAGAAGTTATTTCTTCCACCTGCAGGTATCATCAGCCATCTGTTACCCTGGTGTTTGCTTCCTAGTGCGGGCTTCGCACTTCCTTGCAAAGGTCCTCCATGCCTCTCATTTGCTGGTATATACCATTTGCTTCCTCATCTCTCTGCCTTCCTGAAGATATAAAGGTTCATTACAGGGCAGTAAGTGCAGGTGAATAAGGGAAAGAAAAGGTACACACAGAGAATTCCTAGTGCTCGAGAGACAACAGACATTTTGGAATGTTCTCAGTGCTCAGCTACTAGAGGCAAGGTGAGAGGATACAGCTCAGCATTGTGGCTTGGAAGACGTCATGCTACTGTACAATTCAGTGTGAGGACAGCATATTCTCTCAGTTATTGGAATCACCTAGGCTAAAGCAGTCTTGCTTACAGTCATCTTTTCATGCTACAGACAGCTTTTCACAGAATGGGTGGGGTTGGAAGGGACCTCTGGTGACCATCTTGTTCAAAACCCCTGCTCAGGCAGGGTCACCTAGAACAGGTTGCCCAGGACCACATCCAGACAGCTTTTGAATATCCCCAAGGATGGAGACTGCACAACCTTTTCTCTCTACAGAAAAGAAAATGGTATTACGAAATTATGAAGAAAACTAATGGCTTTTCTTCTATGTAAGGCAGGGCCAAAACAATCTTTTACAAGCAAACTGGAAGAGCTCAGACAGAGATGCAGGTACACAGTAAGTACACTTTTACAGCATCATTTGTCCTTTCACACACAGGCATTCATACAATTGTCTCACACAAAATAAAATGGCTACTCTTAATGAATATTCTGATGTGCAAATATCTCTGGATCCCACAATAAATGAAATAATTTCTCTTCTCCTTTTACTGCTCACATAGGTTCTTTCAGTAATATTTTACAAAACAAAAAGCATCTTAAAACCAAAGTGTTTCTCTCTAACTTTTGCTGTCAGATTAACGACAAGTGAAAGAGAATTTTTTCCACCACAGTTACTTTATAAGTGCAAAATTATCAAAACACATCATTTTTACTTGAACACACTTGATTTTGAGTTTTTCATAAGTAAACACATGGTTTTGAACTTCTCCCTAATTACAATAGACGCTGAATGTTAATTCACTATTTGCTTCTAGGCAAGGCATTGTTTATTGATTGGGAAGCTTTACATAGATATTAGCAAAAGGGACATCTCAGTTAAAAATTCTAACATTCACAAAGTTGCTTCCCCTGTGTATGAGAATGCACTGCTATACCTGTGTTTACTTACCCACAATTCCTAATGCAATGTAACCCAGAATGACGACTATGAAGATCACACAGCAAATAACGTCTGTACAGTGCCTATGGACAAAAAGAAACACTTTTTAAAAATAAGGTCTCTGATATGACACTTTGAAAACACTGAGCATTATAGGGTATTTTAACACCTGAATGAGATGTCTGCATCTGCACTTAGTAGAAGTCTTACTCACAAAATCATGTTTGAGGTGCAAGGCCCTGCCTTCACAGCAAGACTAGCAAATAAATGTGTATGCCTTTTGCATTGTAAACAGCAATAAGAACATATTGAGGAAGAGCTTTAAATATTCTTAAAACAAATAATACATTGAATCCATGAGATCACTTATGGTATAAGCTACTACAGGACATGCCTCAGCATGCCCCTAAAGCTGGTATCAAATATTGCAAACAATGTGATGAAATAAACTTACCTGTATTATAAATAGCTTATGAATGGAAAAATAACAGCATGAAATGAAAAAAAAAAGCCTATATGCAACTACCCCTGATCTCTCCCCCCTACTCCATCCTTGTGAGACCACATTTGGAGTACTGTGTGCAGTTCTGGGCCCCCCAGTTTAAGAAGGATGCAGAACTGCTTGAGCAAGTCCAGCGGAGAGCTGCCAAGATGATCAGGGGACTGGAGCATCTCCCTTATGCAGAAAGGCTGAGAGACCTGGGTTTGTTCAGTCTGGAGAAGAGACGACTGAGGGGGGGATTTCATCAATATCTTTAAATATCTAAAGGGTGGGTGTCAAGAGGATAGGGTCAGACTCTTTTCAGTAGTGCCCAATGACAGGACAAAGGCACAAGTTGGAACAAAGGAAGTTCCACTGAATCATGAGAAAAACCTTCTTTCCTGTGAGGGTGACAGAGCAGTGGCACAGGCTGCCCAGGGAGGTTGTGGAGTCTCCTTCCCTGGAGACATTGAAAACCCACCTGGACGTTTTCCTGTGCCCCACTCTTTAGGTGTGCCTGCTGAAGCAGGGGGATTGGACAAGATGATCTCCAGGGATCCCAACCCACCCCTACCATTCTGTGATTCTTTACAAAATTCTGACTCAGCTGCTTGGCCTCATTTAATGCAACCAAAATATGCTCTAAGGAGAGGACAAAAGCAGCCCAACATATTGTGGAGAGCCATACCTTCTTTTACAGAGAAGCGATCAAAAGAACAGCACTCTCCAGTCTGAAAACTGAGCCAGTGAATAAACTGTGAGTATTCAATTAAACTACTGTCTTCTACTTATTGGTCTGCATATTAAGTTCATGCAAGCAGATGAGTGGAGATGTGGATCACCAGACTAATTTTTCTCCAGTGTCTGACCTTGATCAGAGCAGTTCCAGGAGTGTAATTAACGTTAAGTATGACACTCCCAAGCCAGCAGGAGAAGGTCAGTACACACTTGTGGAGACTATCAACTGAGGGCTTGGGCTGGGATCAGCAGTTCTCTCCTTCACAAGCCCTTGCTTCTAAAGATGTATGGAAGCAAAATAGTTACCATCTCGCAGGCCTTTGCAGGCCTCACTGGTTAAGAAACATTTGCAGCTAATGGTCTTGCCAGGATTTAATTAACAAAGGAGTGCATTACTCATAAAACAGTGTGCTGCCTAGAGCCTCCTTACCTGAAGGATTTCAATCACTGCTGTTGTTTACCGTGTCTGCTTACCTGACACAGTGTTGGTGAAGAACAGGTTGTATAACTTAGAGGTGTATGAACTGTAACCACCCCATCTGGGCAGGGCTCATGTCTGCAGAGCCTGTTGGTGCTGCTCTGGGCTGTCCCCACAGCTGTAGTAACAAAGTGCTGCTGTTCTGACCGGATCCAAATCCTGTTCCACTTTTTCATGACAGCTGAGTGAGCAATAATCACCCCAGGAAAGCTAAGACATGCTTCAAGTTAAACTAAAGGACTACCTTCATAAAATGAGCAATGTTCATCTCTGCTTGTGAGTCCATGGAAGGATGGATGTGGATGCAAGCAAAATCTCGCCAGTAAAAGAAATCTTAGAATCCAAACTCCAACTGATACAAAGTCATTCTTAGCATCTACCATTCTTTCCATTTTCCTATCTATGCTTCCTCTTACAGAGAGCTGTTATACTTTAGCATAAAGGAGATAAAGATGGCAGATCTTTTAAACAGTTGGAGAACTTGAAAAATGTTTCCACGTTTGGAAAAGGAATGAAAAATCCTGTACACTTCTCCAGAGAGACAGAGTTGTAACATCTCACTGAAATAAATTTTTAGTGAGGCCAAAGTGGTACAGGATTCAAGGTCAATATGACAGTAATCTAAGAAAGGAAAACTGTTTAAAGTAGAAAAAAGCGATGCTAAAAGAATGCTGCTCATTTTCCCAGCCTCCTTTCAGAAGCAGTTCTGACACTGCTCAAGTTTGGCTCTCACTCCATCAGAGCAGTTTTTAAGAGGTAAAATATTTAATTCAAGATGTCTCAGGAGAAATACGGCACCATAAATACTTTAATTACAACTCCTATAGTCTCAAAAACCTCTTCCAGCCCAAGTCTCACAGGTCTCATTTTATGATACCTAAATGCAATTAAAGGTTATACCCATTTGTGCTAAAGCTTCCTTTTAAAGTTTTGCAGAGGCACCATGAACAAGTACCCATAAACACTTCAACAGAATGCAGGATTTTCTATTCTTTGTAATACACAAACTTCTGTACAATACCTAGTAAAACTCACTGTTGCCAAGGATTGCTGTTATATAAATATTTTAAAAATATATAAGAAGTACATAAATCCTCTTTTGGGTGGCTTCAGAAAAAATTAAAATAGTTCATACAGACTAATTGTTGTTCATACAAAATAATTTATTTTACTAGATACTACAGGTGAAACCCTGGCTCAGTTTAACATCACTGTTAGCTCAAGTAGCTCACTTTCAGTGAGATTGTAATATTACCTCATAAACACAAGTCTCCACAGGAGAGGAAAAAAATGTAAAACATCTTAAATGAATACATTAAAATAACTCTGTAAAGATACAGGGCTATACTGTTAAGATTCTGTGAGTTTCCAAAGTTGCAGGGGCTGAAACGATGGGAATTGCCTCTTCCTAAACAGGAGATATTGGAAGTCCACGCTTATTGCTCAAACCTAATCAGAAATTACCCAGCCATGCTTTGACTGAAAACAGATTTGATATGAATTTTTTCAAACTAAGGTGGCAATCTGTTATGGCAAATCTGCTTTTTCAGTTTGCTTCAGGCTAATGAGGCAGAGCAAAATCACTCAGGAGACTGAACTGTTAAACTGAACCTAAGGAAGATAGATTAATGGAAATATGATTATGAGAGTAGGAACTGAGAACACTGCTTATCATACAGGCTCGATAATCTTTCTTACTGATAGCGCTATCATACTTTTATATAATAATTATGCGTAAACATTCAAAGATTAATGAGAAAAAGCACTTTACATTTCTTACGGGATAGATGACGGAAACATTAAAAATGCCTTTGCTCATAGCCAGTATTGGAAATTTTGATGGGTTTCAGTACTTTTTAGATAACCAAGATCCATAATCTGAACTAAAACACAGTGAGTCTGTGTATTTGAACACAGGAGTTTCCATAGAGATAAATTGCTGATAAAAGCATCAGATTCATCATTTTCAGGTGACGTAATAAAAGACCTTCATTTGGTTAAGTGCACAGTTCAGGCTCCCACATCACATTTTACTGCTTACTGCTGTCACTTAGTGTAATTTATGCAGCCTGAATTGCTTTCCACCATCTCTCAGAAACATACTGGCTCTTGGCTTCTCTTGCTGTGTTACATGTGGCAGTGCATGCAAACAATACTTTGTGCATGTGTAATGGCATCCTAGCAAATAAATTAATGCAAAGATAAAATCATCCACAGAGTATTAGTGCATAAAAGCCATTTATTCACTGACAGTTCATGCGCTTAATCGTTAATGACTGACTAGAACGTGTCTCTGTTTGGCAGTTTCATGCCCAATCTGTCACAAGTGCAATTTCGCTCAAGATGCTGCACTAGCAAGAAGCTACGACGTTTATTAGTTAAACAGCACTAGCAATATATTAGCACCTACAAACAGCCTTGGGTCTGGCACTGTGCAGCCACAGAGCAAAACAAGGCTCAAGATGTTCACAGCCTGAGTTTCAGGTTATCACTTTCAACCCTGCTGACAAATTAAGGTGACCACAAATGTGCTCACTTCTGAGTTCCTCCTCCCTGCTTGACTAACAGCTTGTGTTTTGAGACTTCCCTAAATCATGTGTCAAGGCGATGTTATACTATGCCAGACAATGTCACGAATAGCTCTTGACTGGGGCTGAACTGATAAGCAAGATCTTTTGTACAAATGGGTATTTATATCAGCACTGTGACATTGAGGGCAACAATCTGCACAGCTGAAAAAATTGCACAAGGCACCCATAAACTAAATGTTTGCAGAGAAAGTTCCTTTCAAAATCCCCCATGAATTGCCACTTCTACTGTGGAGGCCAAAATGGCATAGAAAAAGATATTTATCCAAGTTTTCACCGCAAGCTGTTTTCCATCAACTTAAATTCCGCATTTTCTTAATGAGTACAACTGATCTGCACTGACCCACACAGATCTACTAAGTTGATATGTCTTAGTTACAGGCACCATGCTTAAGGAAGTATTGTTTAGTTCTGGAGAACTCAAATTCCAGTATCTGCAAGCAAGCAACATCTGCAGAGACTGTATGCCCCAAACCAGAAACACAAAACAAGACCTCAGAGAAAAATGTAGGTTTCCCCACTCATATTAATGAGTGCATGGCACTTCAGGTTGATACAGATAACAACATGTAATAAAACATATATGGACTAATAAAACACCAGTAGCAAGAAAAATAATTTTATATTCTACCACCATTTACCTATGGTAGACTCTTAGCGTAATCTAAGTAACTTCTTTAGCAGGCTATTTAGTTTATAGGCACAAAGAATAATTTAAATGTCAAAATTGTTTATTATGTCAATATTGACCACAGTATCAAGTGATGTGCCATGTAGATATCTATGAGTGACAGAAGGTAAAGTTTGTATTGCTGGCTAAGGCCAGGAATTTTTATTAGTTTTTTTTCCAAACTCTTGAAGAAAATAGCTAAATGGTTATGGAAACTTACTGATATTCAGTTTGCATGGGAACCCATTAACTACATTTTCTAATCACAGAGGAAAAGGTGATCTTTGTCTTAACAAGAACACTGAATTTCTAAAAAGATGCTGAATAATTAAAGATAGTCCAGGACATGTCAGGAGTTTTTAAAACATAACAAGAAAAAAAATCTATACTGTGTCTAACCAGCAAGAGGAATATGATAAAAACCTGAGAAACTACATAGAGGAGGGAGAAAAATAACAAGGGGCAAGGGAAAGAGCTAAGACAAACTGTGAAATTGGAGATAAGTCAGAAGTGTGATTTACTAATCTGATTTTGTCAAAGCAGTTTAGAAAAATATGCTATGATTGTGTTGACTGTATAAAATCCCCTACCGGAATTTAGAGAAAATCTAAATAGAGGAAGACAGTTCATTTTATGCCTGAAGTAGTATGCATTAAGAAAAAGGAGAAGCTTGTTTTCCCACCTATATGATGGTACCTGACTGATTTATCCACAAACATATTTAAGATCTTATGATGATGCTGGTGGAAGAAATGCTTTTTTATTCTTAAAGAAGCATAAGACATTCTATCTGAATTCATTATGAATCCTTAACTTCACAAGCCTTCCCTACAACGTTCACCCCTTCATCTGGCATTGGCATGAAATACCGACACCGTTCAACAAAGCCCCCTTGTCACGTGACAGATCTGCCTGAAGTCCAGTATGAGAGACCATTCCAGTGCCAACAGGAGGCGGGGAGAGAGCAACAGACAGACAGCTTTAGGGTTGTGACACTAGGCAAGTGTTCATACATTTGGAAACTGAGAGGCACGCAACTTAGTTCCTAGGGGTGAACCTCTGGGGACAGGGAAAAATGGCTTGGAGGAAATTTCTGCCTTTGAGGAATCAGAGAGAGCTTAGATTTAAAATACAAAGTGCTAGATTTTGTCTCATAGGAATTCAGTTAAACTGGTCGTCAGATCTGGTGTGAGGAAGGTATACATCTCCAGCTCAGCCTGACAGGGAACACCAGGCGTGTCTATTTTCCTCTAGAACGTTGTCTCCCAAAACTACTGTTACATCATTTTGAGCCAAGAACTGCAATCCACTGCTTCAACCTGTAAGCTTACTCACTTGGTAGATTGTAGGGGAATAGACAGGGATCGGCGATCGGAAGATCACGGGCTGTGACGGAAATATAGACTCCTCCCCATAGGAGTGGCAGGAACAGGGAGCGCAAGAGCTATATAAGTGTGTGACGCAGTTAAATAAACGGACATTTTGTATCCATCATATTGATGTCTGTGCATCACTGTCCCCAGGGTGGGTAGAGCCCTGTGTCCCAGAGACATGCGGCCCAAGATAAGTTCTCCCATAGAAGCATACAGCAACAGTAGATAGAATATATAAAACCTTAAAAGTATTTTCTGGTAGTAATGCACATAGATGAACACTTAATAACATCCCTAAACTATCACTTAAATTCATTCCTATACACGGTGCATACAAAGTCTCACTGGCAGTGTCATAAAGATACTTCTCAAATTGGTATCAACTCCCTAAACAAACATTTATTTCTAAAATTATTAGCTTTCAGAAACTAAAAGAAGAAATATATCTTGCATAGATGAGAACAGTGTGTATGTTCAAATGAGAGTACTACAAGGCTGCAGTGTTCTTCTCTGTCATAAATTTTCTGCCGAGAAAGATAAAATTGAAAAAAAACTTGTGGTTCTCTAATTTATTCTTCTCACTAAGGACAGTAAATGCTAGTTTAGAACTTATTCTCTATGTTACACTTATATCTGGAAAAACACTGATAAATTGCCTATGATTTCTTAGATACTTTCTAAGCAATTTCACTCTACTTGTAAACTACTGAACCTTCTTAATTTCTTTCTATGACAAGCTCACCCCACTAGTGACTGGCCGCCAGCCTGGAGAAGAGGAGACTGAAGGGAGACTTTATTGTAGCCTGCAGCTTCCTCACAAGGGGAGGAGGAAGGGCAGGCGCTGTTCTCTTCTCTCTGGTGACCAATGACAGGACCCGAGGGAATGGCAGGAAGCTTGCCAGGGGAAGTTTAGGTTGGATATTTGGATAAGGTTCTTCACCCAGAGTGTGGTGGAGCACTGGAACAGGCTCCCCAGGGAGGTAGTCACGGCACAAAGCCTGACAATATTGAAGAAGCATTTGGACAACATCCTCAGACACATGGTGTGCATTTCGGGATTGTCCTATGCAGGCACAGGAGTTGGACTCAATAATCCTTGCAGGTCCCTCCCAGCTCAGGACAATCTATGATTCTATGATTCTAAGAGGTAACAGACATGTTTTCGTCTGCAGCACTGACTATTAAGTGAAGTGAAGTCAAGCCAGATTGTTCTGGCAGGAGGCTTTGTAACGAAGTAGTATGTTTCAGAACTACTTTTAGGTTAGATACAATCCACTTTTTCAACACATATTTCCACTGTACACTAATGTTTCTATGGAGAACAGAGACAGTCTTGAGCGGTGCAAAATGAGAATTGAAAAGACTGAAAGGACTGCAGTGTGTAGTCATACCAATAAAAAACATCATCTTGATAACATCAGTTTGGATTTTCATGTGTTGGTTGGCTCAGAGTCAATCAACACAGCCATTGCATTTTAATTCTTTTTAATAAAAAGATGTTTGCATGAAATATACCAAACTCCACACACAATCCCCTTGAGAATGATAGTACTAGCAAAGCACTATACACATTGCCTTGTTGAACACTACTTTTACCCACCATTTTTCAACACTTTAACCACTGAAAACAGCTCTGTTCTATTTTAAAAAAAAGAAGTTCAAATAACTGAATCTCCTTGCAAAGGACCCATCTGACAAACATTGTGGGAGTAATCCATTCTTTAATAGACATTAATACACCATTATTAAGACTTGGCTTTCTGTTTTTCAGGCTTTTAGTGGTTTGGGGGATAGCTTGGTACTCAGCAACTTCAAAACATAATTTCTACTCTATAGCATCTCCAAAATTGCATCAGCTTCAGCAGTCACGATGATGGGATGTGACCTTTTCCTACACCTTTCAATGCAGATATGTAGACTTCACAGCCTATCTCCCTAGAAACCCATTGTCTCCATTTTTCAAAAATGAAGACAAACTTTTTCCATGACCAATGAAAACTAACAATGAAATCAAGAGCAGGACAAATTATTTTATCAGCAGAAAGCAAAGATGGGCGTTTCCCCACTCACACTGTACACAGCGTTATGCCAGTTATGGCAAGGCATACAAACAGCTCTGTCCCCACCCACATATTCATTACTAGCACTCATTTGTCTGGACAAAAATGTGTGCTTTCAGCTTCCTATTATCTCTTCTCCTGCAGAAAACTGGGAAACCCCAAAGTCAGAAACAAATTCAGGGAAGATGCCCATTATCCTTCTGTTGAGGTCTTTGGAGTATCTTCTGAGAAGACATTTTGTTCATAGGAACTAGGTAGTCTTTAGTTGCTTGAAAGACTGTGGTTTCTTAATCATTTAATCTTAGCAATTGGAAAAATTAATTTTAAAAAACCCAGTTCATTCACTGTCTTTAAGAAAAATTAATAATAATCTTAAACTACTTCAAGGACATGTCTATAGTGTAATGCTCAGTGCTGTGCTGATGACTCCAAAAGGTCAGGCAAGTTATTCAGGTATCTTGCAGTAACGGCAGGTTGAATGCAAATCCAAGTGCGCCTCATTGCAAAGTATGCTCAATAAGCATCAGTGCAGCTACCACTGCCTTATGGTCTACCATACAATGAAGCCATACCCATAATGTTTAGGGAACTGATCTTTTTTTATATTGTTTCGAACAATATTATCTCACCAAAGCATTATAAAATGCACTGAACATATGTGGCATAGTAGTGTTGCGTTGTATTCATTTGGTTGTGGTTTTAGGATGCTGCTGTGGAATGTACAATTAGAATTGCACATATATATACACACACCTGGAATTGCAGAAGCTGTCACAGCAACTCCACAGATGCAACAGCAAGGCACAGAGCAAAACCAGTTTTTACTAACTGTATCACACAGTAACAGTGAAAACAAGAGAAGTCCTCCTGGCGTACCATCACCAGTTCTACTACTCCTCATGCACATAAGGGAAAGGCACAGTAATGAACTGCTCAAAAATAACATTAAATTGCAATATTTTAGGATCCAGCTCTGCAGTCCACAGTGCAATAGGTAGTCTCACTCACTTCAGAGACACTCTTCATGCATGTAAAAACTATTGACTCAAGTAAGGGTTTGAAGACTGAGTCACTCCAGCAGCCAGTCACATCACTGACAGTACTTTGCTGCTGTCACTGTTCAAGCACTACCTATTTTCTGCCAGGGGTTTACTCTCTTGGCCAGCCGCAGTACAAAGGTAATGGTGCACACTCAGGCCATACTTTTGAGACAACTAAATAAATCCCTTGGTAAGGTAACTACAAGAGCAGGAAAACCAGCTGCGAACTGAGGAACAGCGTGTGCCAGGGTTCCAGTCCTGTGCTCTATGGAAATGAGACAGACAGCATCACATGGCAGTGGCACCCCAGAACATAACACCACCTCAAATCATAGAGTCATAGAATCACAGAATCATTAAAGTTGGAAAAGACCTCTAGGATCAACAAGTCCAACCGTCAACCCAACACCACCAGGTCTCCTAAACCATGCCCTGAAGTGCCACATCTACATGCTTTTTGAACACCCCCAGGGATGGTGACTCCACCACCTATCTGAGCAGCCTGTGCCAATGCGTGACCATTTTTTCAGTAAAGAAATTTTCCCTAATATCCAATCTAAACCTCCCCTGACACAGTTTGAAGCCATTTCCTCTCATCCTATCACTTGTTACTTGGGAGAAGAGACCAACACCCACCTCACTACAACCTCCTTTCAGGTAGTTGTAGAGAGCGATAAGGTCTCCCCTCAGCCTCCTTTTCTCCAGGCTAAACAAGCCCAGTTCCCTCAACTCTCCTCATAAGGCTTGTTTTCCAGACCCTTCACCAGCTTTGTTGTCCTTCTCTGGACATGCTCCAGCATGTGGTCCTACTTATATCAGCACAAGGTAAGACAGCAGGTACTAGCCAATACGAGGCATACAGAATTGGCATTCAGATTAAAAGAATTTAAGAGCACACAGTCAAATATTCCCCAGCAATTATACATCCTCAAGGGTGGAAAGGATTGACTTCTGGATTTAAAAGAATTGCAGAATCAAATTCACAAGTTCTGTTAACAAAATTTTTTTATCCCCCGTTCACTGCAAAACCAAAAGAGATAAATAGAATGAGTTAAGTTGTTTACCTGTTATGAATAGGTCCTCTGAACTTTGGGTCAAATTTCCTTGGTTCACCTGCATTTAAAATAAAACAGTATAAAAATACGTCCTTATTAAAGTAAAATCTATAGAGAGGGGGTTGTTAACAGCAGTCTTTGAAGAACACCTTCCATATATTCATATCCAATAAGTTCTGTTAAAATCATTTCATGCTGGCACAATATCAGTAATTCACCAATACAACTGCCTAGTTTTTGTAGACAAGATCAAAGGTTTTTGCTTCTAGCTTAAAAACTTTGAGGGCCTCACATTTACCACATGATAAATTACCTTTAATGTACATCCTGTCACTACACCTACACACAGTGTTCATAGTAGAAAGTTGCTGATATTTGAGAGATAAGGATTATGTCTCACAGTCACATGCTAAGTATGTTTGGCAGCAAGTGAATGAACCTTCCTCTCTGGAGCTACAGGCTAAACCCTTCTGATATTTCTTTAAGAGTTTGGAGTCATGTCTGCACTTAATGTTATACTTACAGCCTTGCAGTTATTCTTACTTCCCACTGCTTTGGTTACAGGACTTTACAGACATAGTGTTGCAGGTTTGCCCTTTTTCCATTGGGCTTATCAGATGACAAAGCATGGCTGGAGACTGCAGAAATTCAGGGCTGACCTTGCTCCACACTACCCTGCACAGGTAGTGTAACTGCACTAGCCTCTCCAAAGCCAGAGATGAGGTGCAGCACCACAAAGCAGGCAGAAGAGCATGTGTTTCAAATATCTTCTCTAATTCTCAAGTGGATGAACCCACCATATATCCCAGTGTAGGAAGCAGAGCCGGTTTTAAAGTTGGTTATGCATATATCCCTGAACATGGTGTTGCTTTATATGAGTCAGAACAACTAGAAGGTCAAGTCAGGTCCCCCCTAGAAACAGGCAGTAACATCTGGCCAGCGTTTACAGATGGAAGGAGTCCAATGTGATATATTTTTTTTCACGTGGCTATCTAGGTTAGCATAGTTCCAATGGGTTCACTCTACACATACACAAACTATATTAAGAAATTGCCAAATACTAACCCTCCAATCTGTTCTTCAAATGTGGAGTTGAATAAGATGAATCACAGTATGATTTCACTTGGGAAAGAGTAACCAAAATTTATGGCAGAATTTAAATTTTCAAGTTTCAAGCTACTGTATAAAGAGAAAGAAGCAGTCCTTCATTCAACAGACCAGGATTTTGATTTTTCCTTTTGAAGCAGCTATTCAGCTTTATGCGATGTTTTTTTAAGTTCAGTAATTATGGAGATTTACTGAACCAAACTTTGTGCAATGAAAAATTACTTCTTCATTCAAATGTCAATGCTAAATTACAAATTACTGCTTCAGAGTGCTTTCTCACTGCCTTCTTAAGGATCTCCTCTTCTGAATATACCTGGTATTAAAGGGTGTTACCAGCCTAAGCTTTCTCCCGCCCACAGCAAAAAATACTTATTTTCTTCAATTAGAGAAGAATTCAGCAACTTCTCAAAAGCAGAATTTACTTATTAACTAAATACCAGACTGTGTTCTTGGTTTATATCAGAAAAACCTTATCAAAATACATACCAACCAGTACAATAAACACAGCAGATAATAAATTTCTATTTGCCCTTCATCTGAGGTGTTCAGGTCCACCTTACCAACCTCCTAAAACAAATATATTTTAACACAGAAGAGACTGGGAAAGCTAAAACTTTGGAGGAGTGATGTGTGGCAACAATGCTGGGGAGCGGAAGATCTAAGTTATGCTTTTAGACAGGTACTGTGGGAACCCACCATGGTCCAGAAAGCAAGTGTACCATACACAACACCTAATGCTCGGCCAAAAACTGTATTTTGAAGAACCTTTTTGTACAGCAATTTCTACAAAATAAGTATTTCTACAAAATCATTTACCTCCAGAACTATTCAGTCTGTAACATTACTCCCTATTGACAAGTTCTGGCCATAAGGCATACTGAAGTGAGCCTTTGTTCATGACTCATACAGCACCCAAGTTCAGCATGTAAGAACAGTCACACCAGATCACAAGAAAGATCCACTGAACCCATACCCTGTATCTAACAAGGGGACACAGTGAAAACCTGAGGAGAAATGCAAAATCAAGGCAAACATAGTGGTACTTCCCTAAAATTGAGATTACAGAGATTTGCAACTGCACTTTTCTGAACAAAAGGTAGTGACTTTGTATTTAATAGTTGTGGGTGAATTTCTTTCTCATTCATTTCATAAATCTCTATTTAACTTGCGTACGCTTTAACAATCTGCAATGCCCTACATCATGGAGTACTATAGGTTAATGTAACATTGAAGTACTACCTCCCTTTGTCTGTTTTAACCTTACCGTCAGTCAGCTCATACCTGTATGGAAGCATGGCATGCTACTAATAATTTACTAGTTATTATATTCTTCTTTATTTGTCTATCTTCAAGAGTCCTAGTCTGTTCAATTGTTTCTCCTACATACTGGTCATGCTTATATTCCTTTCCTGTACCTTTTTCAGTGCTACTGTGTATCCCTGGAAAAGGAAGGGCCAGACCTGCACAGGATATTCACCACAAATTGGCTGTGATTTATACAGTCATATAATGACTTTTTCTATTTGATCTCAGTCCATTCCTAGTAATTCTTTCTTACAGTCTACTTGCTTTGGGGAGCAAACACTTCGGCTGAATCATCCATTAAGACCCTAAGTTCTCTCCTGAATGTTGGTAGTTAGCTCAGCCCCACTACTGGATGAACCTTTTCTCCAAAGCTATTAAATATTTTCCTTAACAATTTGAACAATGAAATAGAATGAACACTTTGAAACTGTGCAGGTGACAAGTGTCAAAATACTTCCGGAGACAGAATCAAAGGGATTTTGATAAACAATTTAACAATACAAAGCAATTTTCATAAACTGACGAAAGTTATAAAGACAAACTCCATTCACAAATCCATACAGAATAATTGTTTTCAACAACATTGATGAGAAGAACCCTAAAAGATTACGGCAGACTACAAGCAGAGAATGAGTCGGTAAAGCAATGTTTTTGCTAAAAGAAGCACAACTCATTCAAGAAGTGTGAGCATGACTGGTGAAGTCACTGTATCTTGTGCCTGGGACATGTAAGGCCTCAGGTGAAAAACTACTTCTAGATCCTGGCACTAGAATTTCAGAACATACAAACTGGAGAGAGTAGAAGGAGTGATTAAAAAGAAGACAGTAAGAGGTTTACGAAAAGCAGTAAACAAACGCAAACTTCAATGACTGTGATTAAGGGAAGGAGCACAAAACAAATACCGTATAGAAACAACAGTGATCAGTTGTTCTCGGCTTCCTCTATCAGAAAGAGAAGATCATTTACAGCAAAGATGGTTCAGATTAGGCATTAGGAAACCTTTCAGAACATATGGGCAGTTATACAATGAAACAGGTTTTCCAAGCATACTTCTGAATTTTCCTTACCCTAAGCTTTTAAGAATGGATTAGACAAATACCTGTTGGGAAAAGAATAGGAAAATGTACCATGTCTTGGCACAGAGACAGCCAAATGGATCTCCTGAAGTCCATCTAGCCCCACATTGCTGTAAATAGCTGGCTGTACCCAGGTAAGACCTAGCATGCCCCAAATGTGATTTAACGTGCTTGTTTGTGTTCATCTTTTCTCACACATTATTCATTGTTTACTTTCCAGATAGAAAGGAGTGATTTCTGATCTCCTTGATATGGCAACAAGCCAGATTTTCAAAAACATAATAGACTTTCAGCAGGGAAGCCACACACTTATATTTTGCTTATAGATTTTTCTCCAGTCAGTCTGTGTTGTACTGAGAAAGCCTGTTGACATGGGCAATCTCCTGAGCTTCCAGAATGTCTCCATTAAGCAGAATGGTTTTATAATGTAACCAGTGGGGAAGATATATTGTGTTTCCACAAGTGTTCTCCTTTCCATAATAATATCATTATTAACTGAGTGTCCATCATTGTAAATAGCTCAGGCTTTGCTATTTATGTCATACCTATGTGCTTCTGAAATGGAACAAAGAAAATGCGTGTCAAAAGATACGTGTATTTATGGAGCACGTTCAGGGGTAGTAGGTGAACTCCACAGTATCGCTACAATGAAAACTAATATCCACTAATTAACAGGCAAGAAAACAAAATCAGACAAAGCGCTCCAGAAAACAAGCTCTGATTCAAATGGAGACTTTAATCTCCGTCAGACAAGCAGAGGGATGCTGTGAGATAGTCATAGTTATTAACTGCAGTAAAATTATTGCAGTACTGCAAACTTCTTCCAAGAACTGTTCCTATCTGCCAGCAGTAGGTATGCTTATCATGGCACGGTGCAGTGCAACACTGCTCAAACTGTTTTCCTCTATCACTTAGCTCTTGATATAAATCCATTACAGAATATGGCAGTTTACATAGGAAAAGGCAATTTTATTCTATGTTAAAAATACACTAAAATTCACTGATAGAAGTAGTCTGTAGCATCACTGGGATATTCCTTACCAAAACATATGACATGGCAACAGTGATCACAGTTTCATGGAACAACATAAAACAGAAAAAATGCTGTTCGTTTCATTCCCATTTTTCCAAATAAGATATCAAATTCCCTACTTAATTACTGCCATTCTTTAAAAATTGAGAAGATACTTTGAGGGTGAGGTGGGAATTATTTATTTTACTAGTATTCACATAGCTCCTGGTAAAAGCAAACTACTTCCTTAGCTCTAAAAGGCCAAACACATTTAGAAAGCAAATTCCAAGCTATAGGAGTTTGGTAGGCATAAGAAAGAAGTGGTGGTGTGGGATAACGACTGTCATTTTTTCACTAAGGTTAAAAACTGAGATGATATTCACTCTTTGCAGATGAGACAGATCTAGTTCACAGGATGCCTTATAATGGGAAACTTTTGTATGTTTAATTATAATATCATTACAAGAAATATTTCACAAGGTATTTCATTTATCAATTCTGACTCCAAACAGCGTATCAATTTAATTGTTGCACTTTATTACTGTAATAATTTTAAAAAACAAACCTGGATTACTTATCTAAAATAAAAAAAATATATATAGTTTACCTTTGATCTACAATTTAAATAAACATGCAAACGTCATGCTGGAAAAAATTTAGGATATTGCCGATAATTTAAGAAGTTATATAAAACCATTTGGGACTTGATCCAAGCCTATTAAAGTCAACTGAAATAACCCACTTGAAATAAATGAGCGTTAGATCAGGTGCTTATGAATTGTCATAAGAAAGCAGGTAAATTACCGTGTTTCCCATAGTAGTTTTCTTCATCTTTATCCATATTACTGTACCTGGATCGCTTTAGCAAGTTGCATGAGATATCAACTGTGGGCTCCTGTGTTGCTAGCACGCTTTCCCCAGCAAGCAGAGGTTTATAAAAATACTATTTAAATGGATTTTAAAATACAGCTGAGTGTCACGGACTTCTCCAGTCAGAATGGAAATTCACAAAGTAGGCAGGCCTTTCTGTGAATAGAAAGATATCACTCAGTGCCTTGCCCACCTAGTCCAAGCCAGTCTGATAGTACGAATGAAGCAGAATGACTCTTATCAGCTTGTATGAACCTACAAAGTATAAGCAGAAAGGGAAATGTCTGCACCTGAATACCATTTGTAAAATAATCTTATAGAAGTCAATACAACTTAAAAATTACCTATGATTTCCTAACTGAGGATAAGGTATCACACTCTCAGTAATTATTGTGCTTTCGTAGCCTGTGCTACTGTGAGAGAAAATAGTCTTTACATGTCACAGCCGGTCAATATTTCTTCCTCTATACATGTGACAAGCTTCCCCAGAGTACAAGTCATGCAAGTAGGAAAAACAATATTTACTCTGACATGTTTAAGTCTAAAATGTAAGCTATCTGCTGTATATAAAATTTTCATTCTTGCCAAGTGGAACATTTATCTGTAGAAGTAGTCATAATTTGCTAAACTATTTTCATAATAAAAAAATGTACATTTTGTAATTCTGCATAGCACAAAAGTGCAAAACAGAAGAGTTAGTGCTAGAAAGTCTTAGTGGTGTTAGTTGAGATACTGTAATACCTATATGGTGAATGGAAGTACAAGACATTGTAGTTAGTATGTGAATTTGAAAGCCTGAAACCATTTAAAAAGGAAAAAAAAGCTAGCAACCTCTCCTTTTAGCCACAAAGGAACAGAATCCCAGCATGGTGATCCTGACCAGTATGAAATTTCCATTCTCTGTGGAATATGATTAAAACACCGATTGCAGAATTCTGTAATGAGAAACACATACACTTGTATATGCATTCCTACAATAGCTTTACAGGTAGGGCTGAACTACATGCAGGAACAACAAAAATAATGTTTTTAAGTCAACCCTGTCACTGTGTAGTACACAATGACAAAGAAGAATGATCTCATTCACAAACGATGCCTGTGATATGAAGTCACGGCCCATTTTGTTATTCCAGAGCTTAACAGCCACGTTCTAATGTTTACCAAATGAGATATTTAATATAACCAGTGCCAGTAAACGAAGATGAAAGTAATATGATGAGGATATAGACCAATCTTTTGTAAAATATTACCCATGGACTGAACTCTCATACTTAACTACCTCCCAACACTTCCTGATATCCTTAGGCAAATACAAAAAAAAAAAAAATACAAAAAAAAAAAAAAGAAAAAAAGAAAGAAAAGCAGAGAAGCCAAGTGATTACGATTCTACTGTGCTCCTACTCAAGTTTGCACCTCTGTCAAAGGCTGCTTCAATAAATCTCATTATAGTACACTAACAGAAGGGCCTGAACAGACAGTGCTAAACACAGATGTACACTAACTAACATGGCATTTGGCCAACAATGCTGTTTCTACTTTAATAACTCTTAGTTTCTTCAGGTTTCTTCCTTGGTGTTTGGTCAACAATTACATGGGCCTGTGCCTAGAATAGGTGTGGCTTTTTAATAGAATAGTATTGTTATTAGAAAGGCGTTTGAGCTGTATGTGTATGTGCTGCTTCCCTCTACTGGAGTAAATAGGTATGTTCAAGTAATTAAAAAGTAATCCTATAATATGCCTCAGCAATAGTAATGCCTCCTTTAGGGCAAGTGTACACAATCTGCTAATTCAATGCTCAAAGATACAAGTTCACAAACCAACAAATTAGGTTGGTAATAAATACTCAGGATGTATTAGGACTGAATGAGATTCATCCCAGTTGATGTTTCTCAAAAAAATCCAAAAAGATTTTGATGCTTCTGCCTTTCTGTTCTGGGTAGGAGTAGGAAAAAACAAAATAACACAAGTTCTTGGCACAATTCACCTAACCATTTCAGAAGCATAAACCTCCTGAACATATATGAAAGCCTAATCTTTGCAAGGTTTACAGTCTAATTTTGCAAAGAATCCAAATAAATGTTTGAGATGTACTACTGTTTAGTAGCAGTCAATTTAATTTTACTTAAAGATTATTTTTTTTAGGCAATCTTATGGTACATTCTAAGTCACATGTAATGTTCCTTATACAGAAACAGCCTACTGAACCTAATAATATAAAATAATACATTATTAGTATAGGACACAAATGTGTAGAAGCAGTCTATTAAGTCAAAAGGTTGACATTAGTATAAAAACAGCTCTTCCAATAAGTCTCGTACCTGGTTTACAGGCATTCAGGGGTTTTTTCCCCTCTTTGAAAGACTCAGGTATAACTTGTTTGTTATCAGATCATACACTGGTACACACATAAATTTCAATTATAATAAAAGCACACTTACGATTCCTGTCTTATGTAATAAATAATTAGTAAATGTAGACTTCTTTGAAATATCTTTTATCATGACAGTATGAGCCCTTCTGTTTGTTGCTCCTTCAGCCAGAAAAGCTAATGAAGGGATGAATACAACTCACCCTGAATTAAATTTTTAAATCCCAAAGACGACAAACTTTTCTGACATTAGGTTGTGGAAGGCTTTTTTTTTATTATTTCCTATTAGCCATTCATGTTGACAGATTTTTTTTCCCCAGAAGAGCAATTAAATCTGTTCATCTTTTAGAAGTTGAGAATACAGCAAAAAAGTCTTAGTGAATGGATGCCACATTTTGAAATGTGATTTAGCAATATCACTGCATTAAATAATTGTACTACAGTTTTAATGTCTTGATCCTATGTTAAATCACAGGCTAGATTATGTACGTCATGTTTGTTGGAAACCTTGCATGCCAAAAGACATCTCCTTAGTTGTTTCTTCAGGTGCCCACGCATGAACATAAGAGCTCTGGTACCTTCAGCATTACAATTAATGAAGTAAATATCCAAAACCTAAGTAAAATGTTTGCCTTCATATTTGAAACATTAATTTAGGGTGAACAAAATGGTACAAGTAGAAGCTATTTGGGACAATAAAATAACTTAAGAAATGGCAACATCAGGTGATTAAGTTCAGGGCTAAGGAGGGACTCTGGGTTCTTACAGTGGAATCCACAGCTCTATGTCACTTAGGCCATCTAACAACAGTAAAATAGAAGTCTATTAAAAAAGGATAGAGGCATCCAGCACGCTGAGGCAGGGGATGATTAACTTGCCAGTGGAAAAACACTGAATAAATAAGTGCATCTTCAGCTCAGTTCTCTACAGGTAATTGGGTAGCTAATTCTGGGCAAAATTCACAGTCCTGCACCCTTCCCTGGAGTTTCTATTTAAAAAAAAAAAAAAAAAAAAAAAAACACACAAAAAACAAACCAAGGCATTCTTTCCTTAAAAACACAGATACCAGAAGAGATGACGGTGCCTGTCTCCCACTAAACAAATAGATTGCTCCAATTCAAGATGCAAGAGATCTAAATTCAGACCCACACTGCAGAACAGTAGGCTGGAAGACATTCCCTTACGCATGAACAGAAAGGTACTCTCTGCAGCTGTAACAGATACTGTCACAAAGAACACAATTATGTATATGTTCGGGTAGTCACAGTGGATGAACCAAGAATCCTGTCCCTACTCCAATATTTAATATGTAACATACAGCCAGACCAGTAAGTTCTTTCTTTCCAATATGAAAGAAACATTTTTTCCTTCCTTTAAATGTTTTAACCAATAATTTCTTATTATGCTCTTACACAGAAGTTAGCTGTTTTCTGCTAGATGTCAAAAGAACTGTTATCAATCGTCTTATTAGAAATTCCCAGAATGCAAAGCTTCAAAAAGATCTAACTGGTGGCTTGGATTGCAGTGCTAATAGTAATGCAAGAGGAAAATTACTAACACCAGTTAGAAATGAAACACCATTTGCTCTATCATATGACAATTACCCAGATTTCAAAGGAAAACATTTTGCAACAGGTTTTTGATCAACTCACAAACCAGGAACTGCAACCTAACAAATAGCAACCAGAACAGGCAAACTTTTATTAATGTACAGTGCAACAAATTCTCCAATAAGCTACACACCCAAGGGAACAACTTTTTGTGGTGCTATATACTTGCTACTGCATTAGACTACTGTGAACTCATTCCCTCTCCAGAATTTTCAGAAAGATTGGGGAAAAAAAGCTGTAGTTCAACAGCAGAACAAATGACGCTAGTTGAAATGCTCTGTCTTCTACATTCTCTAACCACTCCCACACAATTCTGCCAATTCATTTCCATGCCCACACATTCCTTTCCTCCTGTAGTTCTCCATCAGCTTTCCACTACATTCCCTGTTTTTCTGGAAAGGCAAAAAACATATGCAATGGGTGTTCTGGAATTACACTGTGATGACTGGCTGGCCACTATGCTCAGGTTGTTTGTCCGCAGACAGCCACCACTCAGAATATTCAAGGGGCTGACTAGCGAGGCAATGGTCATGCAGGGCATGCTCATGAACTAGGCAAAGTGTTGAAACCCAAATGACATTTGAATCCAGTACTGCCTTAAAACTACTCGTACTGGCTCATGAGTTGCACAAAACTGATGGGTGAAGAGGGAAAAGGAGGTGGCAGATGAGACAAACAGGTCACCTCATCACATAAGCGTCCTTTACACAGTTGTAGGGGCACAAATCTTCACATGCAAGACAGAATTTTCTGTTCACATTCAGTCTGAGTTTCAAAAATTACTGCCATTGACTACAGTGGAGCTGAGGGTATTCAGCACTGCTCACAAACCAAGTATTACCTCCAGAGTCTTACTGAAGGACATGATAAAACAAGTGGGGGGAAAACACAATACAGTGAAAGACAAGGGTTTAAGGTTTCAAGAAGACCAAAATACTATGTACTTCTGTGCCAGTTTTATCCATCATACAGACTCCTTTGCTTCCCAAGCAGTCCAGGCCATAAGCACTACGTATGTACATACCATAAAGAGAATTGCCAGGGAATCTTGAGGTCAGTGACAGTGCAGTGGAGAAGGCTGACCTTTTTCTTCCACCGTGGTAAAAAAACCAAGCACTATATTAGGCTCTAAGAATCAAAACCTTTAACAGTAATGCTATTGCATTATCCTAATTAGTCATGTGTCTGAAGAAGCATGACGTTCTCCATGTCATAGCCACAAGACAAAGTGAATGACAACACATCATATGCCCAGCTGACCATCAGTTTGTCCAAGAATTGCGCAATGTTTTTTTCCTGAGGTGGTGCCTCAGGACCATGTTGTCTATGTTCACTTAAGATTAGACACAACATCAAAATCTGTTGGACCAGTACGATATGATCAAATTTCAAAGGTCCACACCTAACATTCTTCTGATACTAGGGATAACACAGGCTAGCAGGCAGATTTTGAAATATACGTGTTGTCAAACAGCTACCCACAGAAAGGTGACTGAAAATGTATACAGTTAACATACTACAACTTAATTGATCACTGAACTGCAATTCTGCCATGTTATCAAGAATACTGCTGGTTAGTGGAGGTTTTACATTTCTCTAAACATCAAACTAACTTTGCCATCAGTTTGGATCACCTACACAGCTTCATTAAGGCTTCCATTTCAATGTGTTTGTTCAGTGTTCCCTCAAATTCTTCTTCAGAGATGAAATAACGTCTGTTCTTTTGTCTCCCAGCTTCCATTTCTTGTTCTTGTTTTTGGACTATTGCAGCCAGAAGTTCCGTGGAATTTCAAGCAAAGACAGCTACCAAGATGCTTCCAAAATGGAGAAAAGTGTGTGGGAAGAGTACTTCTCTGCAACCTCAACATTATGCGATTCTGTGAGACATTTTGTCAAAGTGAGATTGGGCCCAGAAGACTGGGTGAATTCTAGAGAAAAGCAAGCTGTTATCATAAAGTTATGTTTGACGTAACTGTTTGTTAAATATGTCATTTTCCCAACGTTTTTACTTACTAATCCAGCTAGGAAGGATGCTTGGTCTTGAAACATACTCTCATGCTTTAGAAAAAAAAGCACCTAAAATACAGTCTTTGATGACGCTTTAACCAAAAAAAGGTGATGTTTTGAAATAAGAATCATATGCTTCCTACCCAGGATAAGAAAATGCCAGAGGTCTATGTTTCTAGACTGCTTTACTCCAGTTGATCTAGGATGACAGACGCTAGCCAATGATTTTTTTCTCCTAGCTGGGTCTCTAGTCTCAAATGCTTTATACCATTACATACCGTTGCAACCTCTTCTAGTTCATCTTATGCTGTAAAATGCTGCATGTAAATACCCTAGCATCTGAGACCTTTTCTATAAATCATTAAAATAATATTAAAATAACACTTTCATAAGCTCAGAAGGAGGGTATTATCTATCAGCATTTACCATTAATAATTAAACCATTGCACTGTTTCTACTGGGAAAGGAAGTACAATTATACACATTTTTCATATACAAAAATGTCAGGTGGAGGAAATAAAAGACGGATTATTCTGGACTTTGTGTACATCATCTATTTGCCACTATTTTATTTGTACAAATGCATTCAGTAACTTTGCCAGCAAGGGGACAGTCAGACCCACAACCTTCTGAATAAACCAGTGTCAAATTCACAAAAGCTGTCTTGAAACTGAAGTAATCAGAGCCTTAACAGCAAGGCATAGTTTTGAAGTCTGTCCTCCTCTGTATACCAGGCCTTTTCTAATGGCTGCTGATTTAAGCTAAGAATGGCCAATGGTTGCCTGGTTTTGGTTAGCTGAATTTGTCTAGTGAGCTAACATTCTCTGTGAAAATTAGACATCAAAAATCCTAATGTAACGTGTTGTTAAAATGTCCAACAGAAAATGTACAGAGCTATCGTGTCTCATGTTGTTCCCTAATTACAAATGTAACTAATGTTTAATTTTTCAGTCGTGATTACTTATCCAGTTCTGAGAAGGCAAAACAGTAAGATAAAGTTCTATCCTTTCTTCTTTTTTTCCCTTTTTTTTTTTTTTGCCATTTTAAAATGCAGCTTGTGTCTCAAAAACAACATTTCAGACATCCAAATTTTGTAGACAGTTACCTCAGTTTTATCTCCCTTTTTTGGCTCTTCATGTTTTGGAGACTCCGTTCCTGGTGTGTACTAAGCTGTTCCTGACACACTACACATGTACTACTCTTCCATTTCAGCAGCCCTCTGGCAATGTGCCTGTTGAGCATATTCAGCAAGTGCTGAGGTCACATTTACAACTAGGACCCCACTTTTAGGAGGAACTGTATTCCTGCAGGTGAACATCGGAATTTGAAAATAATCTTCTGGTTTTTTGGATGACAACAACAAAAACCCCATCACTATTACTACAAACTAAATGAGCCTGATACTGCAATGAAAGGGAAGGCATAAAATAAGCAAGTTAACCTTCAGCTCTAGAACAAGTTGTTAAGGGGAAATCAGACTATTAATACTCTTCTACAACACATTTTTAGGATTAACAAAATTTATTCCACTAAATATTTAGCACTCTAGTAGACTCTGACCTTTGATAATGACTATAATTTTCTGTGAGATGGAAACCTGGGCCTATGCAATTAATTACTTCAAAATGGAGACAATTAATAGATTTTCACACATGTGCCCTTAAGAACTAAGATCAAACAGAGATTTAAAATTGGCTCTTATTGTCTGTTATTTTTTTATACTAATAAGTATCCACTAGAAAACAACTGTTATAGTCTATACAGTACCTTCAAGTTACAACTTATTAAGCAAAGTCAAAATTTTTTTAGATGTAAATGGAGTTCTGGAAGTAGCATTACAAATTATGTTTTCCCTTCAAGTAGAAGTATGTGAATAACAACTTTGTAGTATCAGTCAGTTCGAAACCAGAGAAATGACATGAGGATATTTCTTGGTGTAATGTACTGACAGAATTATACACACAAAGTTCTGTTTCACTGAATAACGTTAAGAAATTACAATAATTTCTAAAAATTGCAAGCCAGACATCCTGATTCACAAAACAAACTATTGTCTCTCAACCATTGTTTTTCAATAGAATATACAAGTATTCAACTCCACAGTCCCTTATTCTGGGGGAAAAGGGGACACAAATCTATAAAGTACTTTCTTAAAGAGTAGCACAAAGTCTCTGAAAGAATTGTCTCCAGCAATTTCATGCATGGCTTTTGGAACCTCCTGCCTCAGCCCTCCAGTCCATGAGAATCTGGCCTGAAAACTGCACCCAGCTATGACTAGCTGTTTACAAGAGAAAACAGAAAAACATCCAGAAAATCCCCCCGCATAATTTGGGAATTAGTAAAATTTTACTCAGCCTCCTTAACAAGTCTTTGAATGTCATTATTGTATTAATTACCTTTACTGGCAAGCTGTTGCAACATGCTTTCTGCAGTTGTCCCCATCCTACCCCTGCATTTCACATCTGAAATAAAACCATTCTTTTTCTTAGAAAGAGACTGAAAAACTGGAAGCGGAGCAAGACATTTTCTGTCCTCATTCAGGTCTATGCCTTAGGCATAGCTTTTTGGACCACGCGTGACTAGGAGCAGTGCATGTGCCACGGCGCTGCAAGCACTCTCTGCCTCACGCCCAGGCATGGCGGCCTGGCCCCAGCATGGCGCAGCGGAGGGCTGCCCTCCATTTGCTGGCTCTGGAGGGGCAGCACTGCAGAGAGGCCTCAGCCAGGGCAGATCTCCCTTCCCTGGGCCACAGCTCCCACTGCATCGCAGCCATGCCCGTGCGGGCACCCAGCCCAGATCACAAGTTGCCCAGACCACGAGCTGCCCGGACAGTGAGCCACACGCTGGCCACCTGGCTGGCGTCGCACTCTCTGGTCACCACCAGCCTGCCCTGAGATCACGGGTTTGTTTTGGCCTGCTCACCCGCCGGATCCGGCCCTCACCCGGACCCGCAGAGCTGTGTTACTGGCCTCACGCCAGCCCTGCCTCCTTGCCGCTCCTGGTCCCCAGGCCATCCCTGCCAGCCTTGCCTGGGTGCCATGGGACAGGCGCTGGTGCACGAGGCCCCTGCCCTGCCAGCCGAGCCACGGGCTCGCTGCCCGGCTCCCCGCGGCAAACCATGCCCCGATAGCAGGATGATTACAGAATGAGTGACTAATTTTTCTCAGAGAACAATATATCAGAAATTCAAGCGTATTTACCATTAGTAAAACATTTTCTCCTTAAAGGATACTTTCCACAATGATTTGGACGGTTGTTTTACCCAAAGGCTGCTGAAACAACAATAGATCATGTATGCAAAGCAGTATCTGGTAAATTATACAATATTAGTCTGGACAATTTAACATATCACAAGTATGTTAATAGCTTAAAGCACTTCCAAAAGCCAGAAAATGTTTTATTTTCCCTTTACAAAGGGCGTTTTCTGAACCACACACATGAAGTTTCATGTGAAAGTCTAGCTGCCCAATTTCATGACTAATTTTTGCACTTGGTTACTAGTATCCGGTATGATATTTTAGAAAAAAAAATAAAATTGGTTCTGCTTACAATAGATTTGTCCAGAAAATGAGTGACTCATGGGTAAGAATAAAAAGTCTTATCATTTTACACTTCCTAATTCACTGGCTAGTCTCTGTATAGATACACACACCTTCTAGAGATATTCTTAAAAAAAAAAAAAGTATATAAAGAAAACTATTCACATGGAGATTTGGTGACTCATAACTATTGGTGCTTTAACAGAGGTTAACATTTATGTCTATATAACACTGTACATAAGATGCATTATTATGAATGCCTGCCTTTCTGAAAGCAGTCTATGTACAGCACACTGTCTGGTATAAAGAACAAAGCACTAGCACTCCACGGTTGGTTTTGAACCATTAGATATGCAGTTACAAGTGCAGTTTGTCAGACTATGTTAATTAGATACAGTATTTTAATAGGCAGCCACATTTTCATTTGTTTTGCCTTCATTTCTGAGAATACTGCCATTTACAGTAGGATGTGCTCTGCAGTCTTACCAATGTTAACAACGGCTCTCTGTATCTGGAACAGTGAATATATTCACAAAACTATAACACAGGCAGATTTAATTTAAGAATTTATTTGAGCAAGTAAATCCCTTACAGTTGCTTAGAAATGGTCAGAAGTGACCCTTTGTTCCAAGTTTTTTCTGCTTATTAATGAAAAACAGACTTCCACTATATTCTCTATTTTGTCTTCATAAAAAATTCCTTTAGTATCAAAAGCTTGAGTTTAAACAAAGCCAAATGTGTTCTTAGACAAAAGAAGGGGACTATAAGTACTGATGTTTTCTGTCTCTATAGACCCCTAAAGGTACAACATGTTATGCCAAGTTGGTCTGCATCCACTGAGCCCAGTTCTATTCCTAGGTAATAAGACTGAATAATTAAGTAATCCAACATTAGTTAAAGGTTTTCGTTCCTAAAAGGAACTTGTCAGCATTTCCAACATACAAAATCAATTAGATATTGTTACACTGACAGAAAATAATGTCCCCACACATCTAATTATTAGCTGCTACAATTAAAAAAAAAATTTGAATGGTGATCTGAAAATTGTTTGAATTATTCTGAAGGTAAGAGGATTGAATCTGAAAAACTTCACATTAGCTAGATATCTGAAAAAACTGATATATGGTGACTCTTCAACGTGTACACAGGCTAGCTTGCAATGATATTCTGCAGACATGAATCTCCAATCCTCTCTACAGAGCACTGTGCATTATGAGAAAAGTCTTTCTATGAAACAACCTGTTCACACAGAAGCAGGTGACAAGTTACTTTCTAAAGCACACAGAGCTGGCTCAGTTATCCCCCTCCATTTCAAGAGCAAAATACATGATATGCCTAATGTATAAGACTCAGTTTATTATAACTGGTTTGCAGATTTCTCAGTTTGTGATGCAATTAGGAACACGTTTTCTATTGCTGTCAGTACATCGGTTTAGAACCAAAACAGATGAAGAATATAATCCTTGATGTAAATTCACGGACACAATGGCATAAATAACAGTCCTGAATACTCAGTTTAGACTGAAATTAATATAGGAGTAAAACCTAAATATAAGAATCATTAGATGTGGATCAGCCATAAGGTATGTGGAATTAGCAAAGAAGTGATTACAAAAGATTAAAAACCTATAGGAACATTGCTACAATGCATTCTACAGCCTAAACAACATGCTGTTCAGAAGAAAGGCTACTCAACACTAACCCAGCCCAACGTCTGCTTCTGTTACAGGAATGGTAGCACAGGCCTTAGTACCATCTTAAGAAGAGAATGTTCAGGATCCAAAGCTGGGCAGTTTGTCAAATGTAAATGCTGGTTCAGATCCTCACTGTTACCCAAGAGGGAAGAGGTACTCTTACAGGCTTTGTAGCAACTCTAGACTACTACTCACACTTTATATACAAATGACATGAAAAGTGTATTCCAGCACTTGGGGAGATTAAAAAAGAATATCACAGCCCACCATGGACGTGAATATTTAATGTGAATGTTTAACACATAAATATTTATCAGACTGACAAGTAACTTGTGTAGAGGAAACATCTCAAAGACAAATCAAAACCAGACTAAAGTAGGACGTAAATATGATTTGGGGAGATTCTTGGAATATATATTCATATTAGTAACACTGCTAAAGTTTTTTAAGAGAGCTGCAGAAACATAAGAGAAGATGGAAGCCATAAAAATAAGGATTTCTTTTACTCTGCTGAAAGATCAAAATTCCTTCCCAGACTCAGAAGTGAAACACCTCTCACCTCCTTACAGAAATTCACAGAGAAAAGAGCATTTTACAGTCCCAGGCTCAGCTTCATGCACTGCAGATGTCCTTTAACATTTTAAGAACAACAGTAAGCAACAAAATCATAATGGATATATAAAAACTTGCTGACTGGAACTTCTGGTACTATTTTCTGAGCTTAAAATGCTCAATATTAGGCCCAGATGCCTAAAAGCTAGTCTCTAGTCTAATCTTCAAAATGTTCCTATAAGTTGATATATTTGGTAAACATTAATAATTGCACAGATTATAACTGGAAACTAGAGTTCCTGCTCTTATAAAAGATTATAAGGACAAAGTTGTAATACCCTGTAAAACTGTGAAATCCTAGGAATTAGAAGCAAAGTAAATCCTGAAAATTGAGCCTTTAGCATTGCATTTTTGTTGCTGAAGCAACTGCAATGCTTTTTTTTCTATTAGAGGTATCTGGTGCTGAAAACTATAGTCAAGAAATATAATAATAATAAACAATAAATAAGTTATTGTTGTTGTTGTTGTCATACGTCCCAGTAAAAACTGTATTTAAAGTGGCACATACTAACACCCAGGTTACACTTTCCTCTGCCATGTATGAAATCATTTGCTAATACACAGATAGCAAAAAGATGTACTGAAGTACAGTCTGTTTTTGATTCTTGCCAAGTGCTGCAAAGCACGTAAGCCTAACATTGAGCCATGAAGGTGCTGCTAACACGCTTTGCTACATTGACGTTTATAGCAGTTAAGACAAGTTTCCGTGCCTAGTAACTCTGTTACTGGTGCCATAAAGAATTCTACTCTGTCTTTCCCAATGGTACACTGATAGAATCTACTCACGACACATTTACTTGCAGACAGGGCAGGTCCCAGCACTCTATTCATGGCCTCTAGATACCATGCTTAAATTAGAATTGAGCTTACAGAATGCATTACCCTTGTATATTAATCTAACCTCTTGAGACCTTGAGGGAATTGAACACCAACACAAATTTCATGGTCTCCGGTCTGAATTTGCCTTCTACAGTGAACCACCACACCGTAGCATTCACTCTGATGAGCTTCTGGTTGATACTAACAAAAGGTACTGCAAAACTAAACTGTCAGTGTGTGAAGGGAATATTTCACAGTCTATGCTCATACCCTACTTTTTCCTTAGCATTCTGTTAATCCACTAATCTCTTCAAAAAAGGAAAGTGAGGAGAAAGACACTATATCTATACTATACTACATATAAATGTGAAATACATTAATTTATTATCAGTACTCCCTAAATATTCCAAATCTCTGGAGAAGCTAAAAAAATACTATAAACTAGCAATTTTGCAATGACTGCATTTTACGTACAATTTGTTTCCTTGTGTGTCTGTGAGCATACACATATATATATATTTAAAATTGTAATTGGAAGGATTTTCTTCACTGTGACTCTGAAATGCAAGATTTTAACACTCCAGGGTGACACAAGTCCATGTCTTATTGCATGATAACACTTGCACCACCTATATACTTAGCTAGCAGACTACACACTTCCTTTGTAGTTCAGCAGAAATGACTGTTCTGTTAAGACAGCAATCCCTCAGTAATAGGCAGATCTCCATGGAATTCCTCTGGCTAAAGAATAAGCAGAACATGTGCAAGGATTCATAATTTATATTCCAGTAATCTGTAACCTCCAATGTTCCAGGCCCTGAAATCCTTTTCCTTCTGTACCATATGTCCTTCAATCCTCACTTTCCTAGTTCACATGCCCTTAAATAATCCTCCATCCTGAATCTCAAATACTTCTCCTTTCACTTCCTAACCACATTTTTATTGTCATTCTACTGTGCCATATGTGCAACAGGGCTGCCACTGGATGACAGGGTTTCGTTCTGCTCAACTTTAGACAAAAAAATGTTTTATACATCTAGTATTCACAGACCTCATATTAAGCAGGCTATAATTTAGTCTCAGTTATGGTGGTGTTCTCAAACCATTCAAATCACACTCTTTTGCTTTAGGATGCCACTTGACTGAGTTATGGTTTGAATTTGTTTTGTTGTCATTTTAACCCCAATTAGCATGACCCATTTTTCTACACATTCGAGATGACATGGATCAAGCTAGCAAAAAAAAAAAATGCTGTCTTAAAGAAAACATTCAGAATCAAAACATTAGAAAAAAAATCATTATTTGTCAGAATACTGAAACTTAAAATCTTAAAAAACAACCTAACATTTTCCAAGGGATGCAGCTCCATCATCCCAACTCTAACTAGCCAGCTGTTCCGCTTCGGCTAATTACCAGAAATCTGTAAAGTAAAGATAGTGTACTCAAACTGTTCTGACTGTCCAGTTCCAGATTATACTCCCCAAACAATACTCTAGTCTTTACATGTCTGATCCATGTCTGCTTTTAAAACCCTGGAGTTTAATTTTCATTCAATCTTCTCTCTTCTGAAAATCCATAGTAGTTGTGGTATTATAGCCCAGAGATCTAAAGATTTAAAAGATGTATAGCTTTTAGGATGAGGTATTCCATTAATTAAACTGATTGAGAGAGACGGAAAAACAGAAAAGGTACTGAGGCGTTTCATCAGGCCACTAGTGAAAGTAACTATAAATCTATGACATTAACTGGTTTACTCTCATCAAAAACATCATGTGGAGATCTTGTTCTTCCAACAGTTAACACAGCTTCCACTCACAGATTTTTATTTTGAAGCTTTAGATCTTACTCCCGAAAATTTCACTACTTAAAGTTAAAAATTTAATTGCTAGTTGTAGTGATCTTTACAAACTACCTGTATGTTATAAATGAAACAACAATTAAATCAGTTGATTCAGGAGTATGAATTTCAAAGATGGCCACCAGTAATATATAGGGAAGGATACAGGAGAAGGAACAAGAGATTATATAGATTGTTAAAGAATACATTGCCTTCAGGATATTCTGCTTCAATTTATATCAAATCTGCAAAACGTCAGTGGGATAACATCATACAAAAGTATTTTAAAAAATTATCCTATTACACTCCATTGCACATCATGAAAAGAAAAACACTGCAGTATAAAAAACTTATTAAGGATAGCATTTTTAAAAGTCCAACTGGTTAAGTAAAAAAAAACCCCAAACAAAAAAACCCACAACTCATACGAAGTTTTATATGGCTTAAAGAAAAAATGTAGACTAGAAAATCTGGACACGCTCATCTTCTCAACAAAAGTAACAGGAGTTTGTAACTGATTTCAGCTGGATTAGGATATTTTGTAATTAAGCACGTATGCAGAACTTGGGCAAATCCCAACAGATTTCCTGTAAATTCTATTACTGTTTTAAAATACAAACATATGAAAGAACGGAAAATTACACTGTGTTTGTGCATTTTAATAACAGCTTGTTTAATGAGAAGAGCTGGTCTGAAATCAAAAGGCTACCTAAGAAGGCACATGTAGTCCAATCAAATAAAGGGACCACTGAACACTAAATTTGCTTGCTATATCTTCGAATGCATACCACTAATTAAATATCTCAGTGAGTAGCAGCGTTAGTCTAATCTCCTCTGAATTGGTGTCCTTTACACTGTACCATCCTCCATTAAAACAAAAGCAGCTCTTCATGTCCCCTAAGATATTTTGCCAGTCAAGAGACATTCTGTTTGGCAGCCTATCACAGAAGATAACAGGAAAGAGTGAAATCAACGTTCAAATAGTATTGTAAATTAGGTAAAGTTACCAGATACTAGTTTGAAAACAGAGAGCCATTCTGTAGAAATAACCCTATGCTGGCAGAGAGATTAATAAAAGGACATGTTAGAAAAGGACTGTTTATGCTCTAAGAAGAAGAAAATTACTCGTTTTGATATACATTCCTTTCCTCTGTATAATTCAGCATTATGAATTTGAAAGTTGTGATTCTGAAGCCAATGGTTTATTCTCTAGTTTCATTTTCAAAAGCTTTTGGGATCACCCTAATTCTATCAGGGAAATTCTTGTTGAGTTCCATGGACAACAAGCCAAAGGCAAATTCCGTAAGAAAGTACAAAGACTTTAACAAATATTCAACAGCACACTTCAGTGAAATCAAGATGTAAATTATCAATAAAACTTAATCAGTTTTGATTACATTTCTGTCTAAAAGCTGAGGAGAACATTTCCAATGATCATCTGAAACTCTACTTTTTTTCCTCCTTCTGTTGTGATGTGTATGATGTTTTAAGAATCTTGGTTTTCAACAAGATCTTTTATAATGAAAGAGAATTTTGAGAGTAGTCAGACCAGCACAGAGACTTAATTGTGTTTTAGAAACAAAACTTCTAAAGATATAATGGAGAGATAATGCAAAAACTTTACTAAAGCTGATTAGCACCTGAAAGAATAGCACCAAAGTCTCAGCACACATGCCCACTATGCCTGCTGCTGAAATCTACACAAGAGGCACACCTCTCATGCACGACAAGGAAAACAGATTCTCACTTGTAGGGGATGACAATGACTGAAACAGTTGAAGACTGGTCTAAGCCTTTGAAGAGTTTTCAAGATTTAATTAACTTTTAATTAGGTTAAACTCTGTTGGTTTTGCAGTAAACCAGTTTTATTTTTTTGTGGGTATAATAAATCTAAGGACATCTAATATTTAATTTTGGCAGAAACTTCCAATCAGATATGAAGGTGACAGAAATGAAACATCTATCCAAAAAAAAAAAAAAGGTAAATGCCATGCTGCAGGCCCTGTAACATAAATATTGCTTGTCTGAATCTGAAACCATGATCTTTTGGTGTCTACTACAGTCTGAGGCTACTGAAAAAAAATTGCCTCAGAGCAACTCCAGAATCAGTAACCCAATAAAAATGCAGCTATGTAAGCTTCTGAATTCCTCTTCATTTTGCCCCTTATTCTATCAACTGTTTGTTTCCATTATTAGGCATGTTAGCACTTTTGTTTCAATTAGCACACAACCAAGTTTGAGAAGACCTTCATACTCAGGAATTTGATTCCATTTCTAATTTTACAGTAGTATCAGTCATATTCTAGTCTAAATAAAATGGTATAAATCCAGCATAACTCACTAACCTCACTTGACTTGCTACAGTTTTTAATCAAGTTTGCTAAGATCAGATTTGTGTCCTGACTTGCTTAATTTGTTCCATGCTTCTCCCACAGGCTTCATTAGGCTTGTGTGATATCACACCAACAGACTGTAAATTCTTTTCTCAAGAGAAATACTAATCACACACTTGCTCAGTTTTCAAGTTTAAAAAGCGTATTGTTTGAAATGGAGGTGGGCTTACTGCCACTTTGTGTGATTAACACCAAACTCTATTTTTATTGGTATTATAAGGACTGTTTACCAGCTCAAGCATGGGTACAAAGCAAAAACCAGATGTTAAAAAGCACAGTAACACATGTTTTAAAAACTAATGTAAAATCACTGACAGTTACAACTAGTGCTTCAGTAAAATAAGAATGTTACAACTACTCCCCTCTTTGGACAATGTTTCTGTTGTCTATTAAGGTACTACACATTATTAGAGAAAGGTCTCAAAACTGAAATTAAGTTGGAGGTCCTAATGCATGAGGCATTGCATAAACTTGGAATTAAAACAGTTCTTGTCTCTAAGAACCTGGTACAATATTTGGAAACACTGTGTTTAATTTCCACTAAGGCCTGGGTTTTTTTATTTGCAACACTGCAGAACTGGTTACAGCTAAGCCTTTTTAAGTTAAAGAAGACAGAAACGGATGTTTATAGTCCATCAAGACACTAACTCTATATGCTTCTTTGAAAACAGCAAAATCTGTCCTTGGCATTCCAAACAGCTGATAAGCCATTTTGTATTATTAACAATAATACAGTATGTTAATTTAATACAATATAGTAACAATGATACAATGTTAATAATAAATTAAAATTATAATGCTGCTGGTATTGAATAAAATATCATTTATTGGCACTGACACCAGAAGAAAAAAGAGGATAGTACGATAATCTGATGTTGCTTCAGATGCTGGGAACCCTGAGTTGCACAGGGTTGGACACAGACCTCAAATCAGAGCATGGCATGCTGTCGTCTGTGGAGATGATCATCAGCATTTTGGTCTGTAGAGGCCTGACAGGATTTTCATGGAAGAAAACAACTCTATTCATCATTTGTACCACAGAAAAAGGGCACGTTCTCTTGAGAACATGCTGCTTCACTCCAGGATAAATCCAAGGCCATGCAGGTGGTGTCAAGGTGGCCACTGCTGGTGCCAAGTGGAAACTGCCCACAGCCTCCTTCACTATGATTAGCCAGCCAAGGTTATCCTGCACTCAAAGAATACATGCAACACACCACAGGCCTGAAGACTAAGCTATTCATGCAGCATAGGACAGTGCGGCACAGCACAGGCCTTTTTCAGGTTAACTGTTATGTGGATTACTAACTCCTTGATGTACAATGGTCTTCCAGCTAGGATCACTATGGCTGTAAAGACTAAATAATACAAATATTTTTTAACATAATTTTACATAATATTTTTTACATAATTCCTGAGTTTCACAGCCAGCACTTTTTAAAAGAAAAGTCATGGAGTAAACTTAAGGATCAAAAACTTCTGGTTATCCATTTAACAGGAGCAATGAAACCCCCTGTAACAGACACTCTCTTCCATTGATACACTGTGTTGCAGCCACAACTTGAGTGCCAACTACAAGCTTACAGTTTCAAGCTTTAGCCTCTCTGAAGCATCAGCTCATCATCTAGCTCTATACTTTCAACAATGAATACTAGCATAAACCACCAGAGCGCTTGGACTTCAAAGGTATAGATATTAGTCTTCCCATGACTATGGATATATTTACTAGCACATTTTATTAATGTGAACACTGTTTATATGTGCATTTACTAAGTATTCTACAATAACGTTTGCACATCTTTTATAACTTGCTGGTTTAAAAGGATAGATTTCCCCATTGGTTCCCCAGGAAAGGGCCCGTGTTAGTCTTCCCTGTAAGCTGAATGACACTTGAACTAGTCTGAAATAATGCTTCAGAAACCTCATCTCTCTACTGCTTCTAAATTCCTTTTTCTGTTTTTTAAAAAAAGACAGATGGAGTTCTTAAAGAGCAAATTAAATTTGTGTTGCGATCACTACTTACTGCAGCAATTCCAAGAAAAGCTACAAACATTCGCACTGAAAATAGCAAAAGTCTTCAGTTTATCTAATGTTTTAAGCAGCAGACCTTATGCTAGAGAAAAAGATGCCAAAGATAAGTATCAGAAGCTTCCTGGCTGGCCTTTTACTATTTTCTCTACTGTAGTAATCCAGGATAGGCTGGCCCAAGGTGAAGGGACAGATCTATAAGCTGAATTAGAGGCCTAAAAAAAGAAACTAGGTAGACTATAGGGATCCTGTTTCAAGCAGACCACTACACGGACAGGATCATAGTCAGTAAGCCAAGGGGAAAACAGGACTGGTAGACAGGTACACCTGCTTGCTGGGAGAGGCTTGATTTCCAATCTGTGAGAGTACTGAGTTGATATTGAACAGCTCTCAGCCAAAAAAAACCAAACAGCAACCCGCCCTGCCCCTTTCCCCCCCTCCAAAAAAAAAAAAAAAGATAAATGATTCTACTACAGAGACTTGAACCCAGGTTTCTCCTCACTCCAACACCTTTCCTGCTTGGATCTTTTTCATGCTCCTCTGAGGTTTTTACTGCCATGAATCCTGCTTTGCATTCTGCTCCATGCCCTGCCCCAGAATGGAGAAACGATTACTGTCCAGCCTAGTCCAAAATCTAATAATTCAGGCTCTTGTCTAGACTATGCAGATTGCACCCTAACCCAAGATGAGGGCACCTTATTTAGGACTTTCTTTGGTCTTCCAGCCAGAACATCCTCACGTGGGAATGACCCTGTTGACATTTTACAGCAGAAAGCTCCTCTGAGATCTTTGCCAAACACCTCTAAGTGGTGTAAGCTCATGATTAAGTCTCATAAATTCTGAATCACAACAGCACTGCAAACATATCCTAGCCCTACTATTTCCTATCAGCCAGCTATAAATTATCTCATGCTCAGCCGAGTTGTTTTCCTTTGTTTTCTCTTTTCAGGGAAGCTTTTTGCTTCCCATTTTTCTACACCCCTCCCACTGCATTTCCCTACAGGGATATTTACTTTTGCATTAGTGATAACAGAAAGACATTCAGTCTCTAAATAAGATTTAACATTCAATCTACTTAATTTGATTAGCAAGTGAGATGCAGGCAAATCGTTTTGACCATCATAAAATAGTAATTAATTGGGCAAGTATACACTCCTAGTTCAGGACTGTTAAAAGTTATGCTAGTGTCAGTCTTTCATCACTAGCAGTGTTCATAGAAAGCAATTCCCATAAACTGCCAGACACTAAACAGCGACAGAAGGAACACAAGAGGAATCTGAAGGTCAGGCTGATCCTATCTTCTCTAGGATACCAACTTAACAATTTACAATTGTTACAAACATTTGCAGCTTGGCTGTCTGGGTTTAAGTAACTTGTCTGATGCCTCACCTAACTCCCAAGACAATAAACGTTTTTATTAGTCTGACCTCATAGTTCAGAGAAATTGCCTCAGTTTAAACGTGTTAGAAGTGACAGTACAACACATTTACCCTGTAATGTTCTTACTTCTTTCAGAGGACAGACTACTTGTGGCTGCAGCACACTAATTATACGCACATTCAAAGTGTGTATCCATGGAAATGAGGGGTGATAGGGCAGTCACTGAGATGTTGCACTTTATACCTGAAATGAGGGGTTAAGAGAGTCAAAGCAAGCTGCAAGTCTCATCAAAAATCTTGCTTTAAAAAAATGCATATGCTCCTTAAATATTAAAATAATAACTTACAACAGACACATGCAAGGCAAATTCTAACTTGAATGAAGATCACCTTTACATTTGAAGCCTATTAGTTTATTGATAAGCTAAATTGTACAATCAAAAAAAATAACCTTTTAGCCTTTAGAAAACAATCAAAAGCTGTAGCTCAATTTTTCTACAAAAGAGGAGGAGTTGAGCAGGTTAAAATTTTGTAGATTTATATGCAGTTGATAGTTTTCAATTTCTTTTACTCCTTAGTATATATTTTCTCTTTCAAGATTAATTAAAGCACCTGTTGGATCGGCTTAAGAACAGGTTGAAACTCAGGAGGTTGGCCCTATCCCCTCGCCATCCGTTCCCGTCCTCTCCCTTGTGCCAACAGTAGCATTCTTGCAGGTTCGTGGTAAGTAACAGCCAGGTTCCGATGAGACTGAAAACTACCTCCAAGCAAAACCATTTGGCTTGCTTTCACTGCAAGGCCTCACAAAGCTGTGCTAGGGCATGAGAGAAGGCAGGAGCATGCAGGCATGAATAATAGCACCGCAGCTGAAGCGTAGTAGTCATGTAATCAAGTTTGGAGATTAATGGATGAATTTTATGAGCTGATTATGATAGAAATATATAGACATATTGCTACATCCATTGTGTTGCACTGAACAGATGTGCTTTAGAAACCAGTATGATTCAAACTTCTCATTAATGTTCTCTTAAGGGAAAGAGACAAGTATCTTGGGCCCAATTCTGCAACCATTTGGTCATGAAAGTAACTCCCTAAAGATAATGGTAACACTGTATTCTTTTATGCTTCCCCAGACTCTTCTCTTGTCATTGAGGCTACATAATTTGTTGCCAGAGTTTTAGTAGGGCAGTGAATGGTGGTTTATACTTTCATCCCATTTCCAGATGAATTACCACCCCAAAAATCTATTTTGGGGATTTGTTTAGTTTGGTTTAAATATAATCAGTACATACTCTCCTAAAACATTTTTCTTTTTTAATGAGACTCTGATATGCCAGATTTTGATTTCTATTTCCAAAACGTGCATATGTTCAAACTCCAGTCAAACACTAGTTCAGTTAGAACTACAACATACAAACACAGAGAAACAAAGAGAAAACATCTGCTGTATCTGTAACTCTTATTAGTACTGTGAAGTAGCTAAAAGAGAGCACTTTTTCTATGGTAGCTGCAACTCATCGCTCTTATTTGTATTATTTCTCCTCTGTTAATTTTTTTTTCTTTATATGTTTTTACATTCATTCACATTCAACTAATAATCACACATAACATAACATTGAGATTATAGTCATTATTGAGATCATACATTTATTTGACTATATATTAGTTCTTTTTACAGGTATTAAACCTATGCTTTAGCAAAATCCCCTGTACACAAGTTTATACTGCCAGTGATCCCTACATGTCACTAGGTCCCTGGGCACATTACTGACTAACTTTATTGTAAAACACAGCTCTCCTAGCAGAAGGCCAGGCACTGGAGAACTTATCAAGTTCAAAGTCCTGTTAAATAGTAGTCACTTCCCCAGGCACTTGTTGCTTGAGTCAGATGCCTCAGGTTACAAGAAATGGCAGATTCCAATAAATCCACCTGGTTGTATCTAGAGTGACACTTAATAAAATACGAATTACTAATTAAAAAAATAATTTTTTGTTAATATTTATATGTTACATGGGTATACATGCATCCAGGGCACAAATCAAGCAAACCAAAGGCTGCAACAGCCCCTGCAAATACACAGTTAATACTAAACCAACACGATCTCAAAAGTTAGCATTAATGTTACATATTCAAACTTGATCCAACCTCTTCTTTGTGTAAATGAAAGTGGGACTCTTAGTAGTTACACCATGATTTTCATATTCCATCTATTGTAGTATTTCTTTCATCCTCTTAAGTACGGCCCAATTCAGGAAAGCATTTAAGAGTGGGCTTAATTTAAGTATATACTTTCCTTTTAGCATACAACCAATTGTGATTCCAAATTCAGGGCTTTGTACACAAACCTCCTTTGCTACATGGTATCTTAAATCCACGCTGACTTTTCAGTTTCCAAATTTCCATACTGCAGAGTCCAGCGAAGGGCCACCAAGGTGAGGAAGGGACTGGAGCATCTCTCCTATGAGGAGAGGCTGGGAGAGCTGGGACTACTCAGCCTGGAGCAGAGCAGGCTCAGGGGGGATCTCACCCATGTGTATAAACACCTGCAGGGAGGGTGCAGAGAGGACAGAGCCAGGCTTTTCCCAGTGGTTCCCAGCCAGGACCAGAGGCCATGGGCACACACTGACACACAGGAGGGTCCCTCTGGACATCAGGAAACACTTTTCCACTGTGAGGGTGACTGAGTACCACCAAGGAGGTGGTGGGGTCTCCATCCTTGGAGATATTCAAAAGCCATCTGGAGACAGCTCCAGGTGCCCCTGCTTGAGCAGGGGGGTTGGACCAGATGACATCCAGAGGTCCCTTCCAACCTCAACCATTCTATGATTCTGTGAATATTTAATTTCTCTTTTGCTTTGCCCTTTTCCTCAGGTTTTCTTGCCTCCTCATCTCTTTTTCTCCTTACCTAAAGTCTTTTAAACTCTTCCTTATCTCTGGTTATTTTTTAGACTGTATTATTACTTTTTCTTCACTGTTTGATTCATCATATCTTGACTAGTGCCATTGTCTTGGGCAATAATCCATTATCTTTGAACAATTTCTTTTTACTTTTTAATGTTCTTATAAAGTAAATGTTCCGTATAATTTGAATTTTCTGTTTTCTTTCCACACAGTCCTCAGCTGTTCATAATATTTTGACAATGTAAGACTCCCTGGTAAAACTATGCCCGTTAACAAGGTGGCCTCTTCTTTTGTGGAAACAGGACAGGCAGTCATGAAAGGAGGGTGAGGGGGGAGACTGAGGTTATGCTTACCCTATGCTTAATCCATGTCCGTATTACCAGCCTTTGAGGACGTATTTACTAATTCACGTCAATGTTTCTTTTAAGCTCTCCTTTCTTTGACCTCCCTTTTCACATTACAGCGACTTGGATCACTAAAACATAGCGCTGAAATATTTTGCCAGAAATCTCTTCCCCACATTTCCAGGAACCAGATGAGACAAACATTTCTTTAGTGGTAGCAAAATTTACCAGAAATATCCATTTGCTGAGGTGCAATATAGAAAAAAATACAAAGAACAGGATAAAACCAGCTTATCCAGAAGACCTGCACTCTTTCCAAGAAAGAGGAATCACACACACACCCTTTGGAAGTAGTCCTGAAGATGCAGCAAACTGGCTATCAGCTAGTTCCTCTGATCCTCCAGCCAATAGCACGTTTTTCTATCTCACCTATCATTTAACTATTACTCTGACCTTATATTCATAACAGAAGGAAAAATTTTGAAGTATCAGCAATTCGTAGTGGTTGTCTAGAAATGCAATTTGCCCAAATCATTTTGAGGGAGGAAGTAAGTTTATACAAATCTCAGTTTTCTATGTTAATCTCATGCAATGATTATTCTTATAGTGAATAAATATTAAATTGCAGTTAACATTATCAAAAAGCTAATAAAATTCTGTTGAATTAACATCAAGACCTGGGTGAGATTTCAGAGGAAGGCACAGTGCAGTTCTTTGCTAAATAGCACATAAAGCAGGTAATGTTATTGGAAGTAGGAAATGCAATTTAATTTGAAGAAACTACAATTACTTTAATTGCAGAAAGGTTACAGTATTTGAGCAAGTTTCTTGCAAAGCCATTATGAAGTAGAAGACACTACCTTAGAGAAGGAAGTAATCAGGGTATTACTGGGCTGCATCATTTTGCTTTCTGACTATCTGCAATTTCCCTTTTTTCCCTCCTGGGAAAAGCAACACTGGTCTTTTTGACTTTGTAGAAGGACTAACAATATTTACAGAATATTACCAGCTATTGCAATGAGGGTGTCTTCACTACTTGAAAAATAAAGGCATAATTCAGAAAACAATGGAAAACCAAATAAATGCAGAGTGTTCCTGCTTGGAGTTAGTTTTTTTTACCTCCCACTATAACCAGGTTAGCTCTTGCTAGATTTTTGTTCTTTATCTCATGCTGGTTAAGAGGATCACTGACTGTTTCCAGAATGCCTTTCCACTCTTGTATAGGCTTGAATGCCTTTCCACTCTGCCATGATGTATGTAGCATCTGGAGTAAAACTCCTCTATCCAGAGGATCACCTTTACAGCAAAACAATATTTGACAGAAACTGATAAAGAGCAAGAGAGAAGGTTCTGGGCTATCTATCTCACCAGATATGTTAAGTACAAAGAAAAATTATTTTTAAGGAATTCAGTGAGTGCAGTCAACAGGAAGATGAGGTGGAATAATTACCAGGGTCTAAAAATGTAATGATTTCTTGTGTAGCCTCAGAGGCAGATATACCCTTTGGAAAGTTAATCAAGCTCCATAATAACTGTAGATAAAATTATCTGATCATTCCTAGACTTACTTGGGTCTGGTTCACTAGAATTCTGTTTTTACTGAAAGTGTAAGTTAAACTGAAGTGAGATAGTGATGCCATTAAATTTAGCCCTCTCACTCTAACAAAGACTCTCTTCGTTAAGTGAAGAGCTGAAGGAAGCAATTCTCTTGACTATATAGCTGTCCATGTTTCACGAATTAACTAAAGGAACTTCTCTGAGTAATTTATTAATCAACTAGCTAGGAAAGAAAAATTAAAGCAAGCTTAATATCTTAGTGTCATATTAAAAAATTATTTAGGATATTAAAAAATTCTTCAGCCATCAATCCTAAAGAATCCAATGAAGTAAAATTTCTACATACTGGCATAGACATCCACAGACTTTTTCCTTTTAAGTACTTTAAAGATCACACTTCTACTTAAAAATCATTGTATTATCTGCTGCTACTTCAAAACGACCAAGATCTTTAACTGAGAAAAAAGCAGAATAATAATACCTAGCTGTCATACAGTGCTTTCATCTACAAAATGTTATAATTTTCTGTGATTTATAATTGGTGAAACTAATGGACTCAAAAAGAGTAACGTGCTCATGGTCATGCAGAAGCCCAGTGGTAATAGTAAGGTTAGAATAAAGATTCCCCAAGTCACAGTCAAGCTTTATATCAGGCTACATAGCATAGGAGATATATATATAGACATACATATACACACGAGATACCAGAGGTCCAAGCAGACACCAGCGTGTCTAGTCTGGTTCAATATTGTATCATTTCCTAATGCTACTTCATCCTGTGTATGATGACTGGAGTTGTCACAGAGTTGTTACTCAGTCATTAGTAGAAGACAACCAAATGTCAGATTAAACACAAGGTAGTTGATTAGGTAATGAGGTTGTTGACAAGACAAATCCACCAGTACTGCAGTACTTCCACATGCTTTCCATGCTGGCTTTTAGAAAATCACATTAAGCCCACTAGCAGCCATCACAGGTTGAACAGGTCTGACAGTCTGTGACAGGGGGTCAAATATACATCCACCCTCCTATACTCTGTAGTAGTACAGTTGTATTTATACAGACCACGTCTACACAGCAGCTCCATCATAGGTTATTAAAATGCTCTCAAACTTTCACTATAGGAACAAGAACTTCAGCTTTTTGTTTAAAAACACTGAGTTGTAAACACCTGTAAACAAGAAATTCGAAGCTATTTAACCCAATTCTACAGCAGTCCAAGGCAATTCACGTCAGAGTTGCCAGTGTCCTTCAATATTTGCAGCTTCCCACGTGCTGGACAGCAAGCCCGCACAGGCAGCCAAGCTGGCTGAAAACGAAACTCTTGGGTTTTTTTTGCCCTTGGGAGGGTTAGTTTTCAGCAGTCTGGGCACAAGCTCCCACAGAAAAGAGAGGAAGGAAGTACATGCAAAGGGTCTGAATGGAATTGCAGAAGCCCTAGCCTTGACTTAGGAATCTGCAATACTGCATCCATCCAAAGGGAACTGTTACCCCATCAGATATGTTAGAATCATAGAATCATTTAGGTTGGAAAAGACCTTTAGGATCATCAAGTCCCACCATACCAGCTATTTCACTCAGACTTACTGCCAAGTCACTGTATGAAAGCATAATGATCAAGAAAAATGCAATTCCCTTTTACTTTAAAAGAAAGTTAAGTTGCATAAATAAAACATCATATCACAGCTATTTCAGAGAAAAAGGTAACTGTTCTAATATCCAGTTCAGGTCAATGCTGAATAGTACATATAGTGTTTTACAATATTACGAAACACACCAGTAAGAACCTTTAAAAATCTATAGAATCACAGATGCAAGAAAATTGTTGTTAGTTCTTAATTCTTCTATGATGGTTAACTAGGTTTTAAAGCTTCAGATTTTATTTTACTAGCAGACAAACTGAGGAAGATGCTTATCATTTATAGTCCCCTTAGACTTACTTCCAATTAATGGTAGCCTTTAACAATGCACATTTTTTATTTACTTGCAAGAAAACCTGATGTCTGTACCTCAAGTAAGACCACAAATTTTCACAAGCGTATGTAACTCACAGCAAATAAACTGGGTTTAAACTCAGCCATTGAAAATAGTGGATTTTCTTCCCTTGTACGATGTCACGAGTCCACTAGTATCAGAGTTCAATATTCTCTGACCAGGTTATTTTAGATATTCCACACTAGGAGGGTTTAATGTTTAATATCGAGTTTACTTATTTGAAGATATTTGGCATTCCATGGGTTTAGCAGAGTGATACAGCCATGTATAGAAATCACAACACAAGCACAATACAGCAAGTGCAATATACAGCTGGATCACAATACCAACATGGCTCCCATTACCTGTATCTATCTGCTCCATCATCACAATGCTGGGAAGAAACGTGTGAGTCAAAGCTAGGTTCAAGCCCATGGCCCTCTGTGAAGGTCCTTTTATTGGTTGTTCTGTTTTTATACTTTATGATGGGCTGAGCCACATGTATACTTTCCCTGCCCCATGGCAGTCTGGTTAGCTCAGGAAGACATTACTATCTACTATTTATCTCAGGAAAGGCAGCTTACACAACTGTGTTAACTACTGTATGTCTAAAACAAAGGTTACCCTGTAGTCCTTTTTGTGTTCAGGTTAAGATCAGCTTTCTCTACAATAACTGCTGGTCATTCCCTCCATTATTCCCAGGGTCTATCATTCTTGCACATCTCCGAGCCTTTTCCCATTGTGGGGGTGTGCTGACTAGTCACATGGGATTCTACATAGTCTGAATCAGAATAGCATCATCCACAAAGATTAAAATTTGATCAAGAAAGAAACGTTTATCTGTTGTTAGACACTGGAATGTTAGTAGATTCACCAGCCTCTTCAATGTCTAGAGTGTTTTCCATTAATAGATGATAACACTCACAAATCTTCACCTTTAAAATACTTTATTTCACAAGCGTTAGTGGTAGTCTTTCACTTTAGTTTTTGTGTGAACGTGTTTCTCCTGAACAATTAACATTTCGGGTCCCATTGATAGATGGTCAGACTCAACAATCAGTTGATATATAATCTCTATCTTAATAGTGAGAACACGACACCCCCACACTGCTTCCTGGGAACTGATCCCTGGATGATCCACAGCAACAATTTGGCTCAAACACACCATAGCTTTCCAAGTTAGACAAACAGGCTTTTCCATGGAAGATGGGGAACTGTGAGAAAGCAGAAATTATGTCCTGCACTGCATGGATTAAGTCCAGTACCTTAAGGTTGTATAACAACTGCTAAGTGAATACACAGTAGGTCTGACATTTCCTGGAAACACAGATTTACAACACATACACCAAGGGAATGGGTAGAACATGCCAAGTAAGCCTGCACCTCCAAGAGCGCCCGCCCTCCTACACCCACATGCACACAGCATGGCACTTAGGCGGTTGTTCTTGGCTGCCAACGCTGGGCTTATGTTCAGGATTTCTGATGTGGAGCACAGAGGGCAGAAGTATCCAACTGTCAGGGATCCAGAAATTTTGGACAATATCTGTGGCCCTCAAAGTCCACCTGAGCAGAACTTCTAAGTGCAAAAAGAGGCTAAGCCTGAGGAAACTAGATTTGCAGCAGCCTTCAGGAAAGGTATAATTCATGCTACCAGTAGTAAAATTCTACATTGTGAAACAATTACATATGTTCGTTCATTCGGGTTCCCCAATCACCTAAACAAACTTAATATTATTGCTAAAAAATCTGTGCAACAGCAATGTTTTTCTTTTTGTGAGTACTGCTCCTGGGATGGCAGGGATTTTTTTTGTTGGTTGGGGGGTTTTGTTTGTTTTTAAAATCTTATTGTACGTAAAATAGGATTGAACAAATGTTTTAGAATTCTAATGTTTTCAGCTTTCCAGACTTCCTCTCCTACCGACGCAACAACAGCAATATTTACCCTCTGGCTTAAAAGATACAATACCAGATCTCCACCCAAATTGGAATTAATGGAGCTTGATTAATTGGAACAAAAATTATTTGGCGGGGGGGGGGGGGGAGAAAAGCAAAGAAAAAAAAAGTGGGTGAAATTCAAAGCAAGCGGAAATAAGCAAGTGGAAATGGAAACACCTAAGCAGGTAGGCAGGGGAGACAGGAATGAGATGATACAGTAGGATACAGGGAAGAACAAACTGCAACTTTAAATGAAGGAGAGTTTACAAGACCAGTCAGGTGTCCAAGAACAACAGCAGACTTATCCATATGTCCTGCACTAAAGACAAGTCTATCACAAGTCATATCTAGTAGGCAACATAAAGGCATTAAGTTAGAATCGGACTTCAGTTATCTTGACAGCTCAGAAACGGAATAACTATTCCAAAAATCAATTTCTGAATTAAAATTTTGAATCTAAAACATAGCAATTTTGTAATTAAGAATAGCATGAATTGAAAAGAAAAAGATAAAACCCAAGCATGTTTTCAAGAAATAATTCTTTGTAAGCCATAACTTGATCTTAATCATCAGCAATAATTTCTTTTAATACCCCTAAGCAACTTCTAACTGAACAGTACATTCCCATCAACTGAATCCAAATAAGTCAAACTACAACCCTAGTAAACTGTGTATAAATGAGAATTTGACAGCTATGATACGTTACTACTTGGTTTTGACTGCTGGTTAATACACTAATGAAATGATTCCTGAATGCTTAGAATAAACACAGTAAATCCGATATAATTTCTTGACAGAGCCATATAGATAACGAGGATGTACTGGCAAAATGCAGTTTAAGAAGATAATACACATATATCCTGAATGCTTTAAGAAATGCAATAATGAACTTGCTTGAAGAAAAAAAATATTACTTGAACCACAACCATGTATTTTCCTATTATTAACAGACAAAATGAAGGATAACAAATGGTTTCCCTCTTAGAGCACCTTCTGTGTGAGATCTCAACGCTAAACCTAACCAAAGCTTCTATAAAAATTGAGATTAATATAGATTGAACTTGACAAGTTGGGAATACTAGGACACAGAAGACTGATTTTCTATGACCACATGCCAGAAGGCTGTTACAAGTTATTATTCAATTCTATTCTAAGTTGGAAGCCAATACCAAGACTTTTTTAGACATGCCAGTAATTGTCCTCAGTCTTTCTTCCTGCTTCACTATAGACAATAAATAAATAAATAAATAAATTAAATAAAGGTAAAAAACTTTTAGACTTGTGGATTACTGCACTCAGAAATCTGGAAATATTAAAGTGAAGTCAGTTTGCCAGTGACCTCTATAGTCTTGCAAAACATTTTCAACTATGTGTTTGCTGATTATTTTATGTCAAGACACAGTCCTCATCTCCCTCACTATGATTTTGATAACTACCCTGCAAAGCCCTACTTTAGCTGTTATCCAACTTGTGGTAGAACACTGAAGCAATTATGTGTTTTCACCACATGCATAAAAGGCATCATTCAGACTTAAAGAAAAAAAAAGATGACATTTTCATTGCCTCCATGCCTGGATTTCTAATTCCCCCCTCCCAATACTTCCCACTCACTAGAGAATTCAAGCAAAAAGCTGTCCCACAGCTCACATTCCATCCTACTCGTATTCCCAGTGTAGAAGTGTTTCAGTTGTTTTGCACAGTGCACTACCAGAAGTAAGTACATCAGAACAGAGTTCTGATCACTAGGTATTAAGACCTATTATTTCTGGGATACTCTGATACTTTGTCAGAGTGGCATCCATACAATTACATTTACAATTGCTTTGAATGTATTAATTCTTCATGAAAAGTGACTGGAAAAATGGTCCTGAAGTGTGAGCTTCTTTTCATATCTTCTACAAGTTTCCTGTCTTGAGTAACACACAAGTCATTAAAACTGGTGAAAACAAGAGGTTTCCTTTACCCGTTCAATATTTCCTGATCTTTGTCTTGATAGTCTATGACAATGATCATCATACTCAGCTCTTTCAGAGGTAACTTTTCTCATAGCCAAAATGTTTATTTTATTACAGATTCAGCATTTTATCTTACCAGAAGATCTGGAAAAGATTTGCAAATAACTTTCAGCTATATAGAAAAATCTGCTGCAATATGCTTTCTACCTAGTTCTATAAAAGCCGTAAAACAAAAGAAGAAAATCACCTCCAACAACTTGCTGATCAATGTTTATCTCTACTGAGGTTTTCCAAAAGAAAATGGCAGTTTTCCCAACAGAGGAAAATCACTCATTAGAGAGACTTCATAGCTTGAAGTCAAGTACAAATTAATCCTGATGGAAATCTTGTATTCTAAATATGACCATATTTTGACCACCTGCAATTACCTTTAAAAAAAAGTAGTTCTAATGGTGACATACAATGTAAATTTAACGTGGAAGAAAACACCAAATTCCTTGCCTTTCACTCACTTTTATTTTGCTGTAGGTCGGTCCTGTAGTGTTGAAACCAGTACAGTTCGGGTAGGGAGGAAAAATCACAAAATTCCTCTAAAACAAAGGAAGACAATGAAGGAGCAGGCGATAAACTAAAATGGTACTTTCAAGCAAAACTTGTTTTGAAACAAAGAGACAGGTAGATAGAATGTAGACAAACAGACAATACTGAAAGACAAAGCAGACACTCCAGATGAAAGGTGCGCAGCAGTCACAAATGATGTCAAAATTGATGCCTGTAATGACAACAGCTATAGTACAAGAACCTGTCATCTATACTAATAATTTGCATAAACTTTCTCTATTCTTGCAGGAATGCAACCTCACAATTACTGAGAAGTATCTACACTAGCAACATTAGCAGCATTTGGTTGAGAGATTGTATCTCAAATAGTCCGGAGGAAGCTGCAAGTAACCACAGTGTCACTTGCCACTGCTTTTGTAAGGCAACTAAAGCAGCAGAGAAAGACAATGTAACATGTAGTTGTCACTAAACGTAAATGTAGCACACCGCCCCTCAGTGATGAGGCCACCCCTCAGCCTTCTCTTCTCCAGGCTGAACAAGCCAAGCTACCTCAGCTGCTCCTCATAAGTCTTGCCCTTGAGGCCTTTCACCATCGTGGTCACCCTCCTCCGGACACACTCTAATGGTTTGATGTCCTTCATATACTGAGGCACCTAAAACTGCACACAGTACTTGAGGTGGGGCCGCACGAGTGCAGTGTAGAACGAGACAATCATCTCCCTCAATCAGGTAGCGATACAGTGCTTGATGCACCCCAGGACACGGCTGGCCCTTTTGGCTGCCAGGGCACATTGTTGACTCATATTCAACCTGCCATCAACCCAAACCCCCAGATCTTTTTTCCATGGGGCTGCTCTCCAGCCTCTCGTCCCCCAATTTGTACATGTAACCAGGACTATCCCACCCCAGGTGCAGAATCCAGCACTTGCCCTTGTTAAATTTCATATGGTTGGTGATTGCCCAGCTCTTTGTCCAGATTTCTCTGTAAGGCCTCTCTACCCTTAAGGAAGTCCTCCTTAAGTCCTCCTTAAGCTCCTCCTAATTTAGTACCATCAGCACACTTACTTAATGTACATTCGATTCCTGCATCCAGGTAATTTATAAAAACATCAAAGAGCACTGGCCCTAAAATTGAGTCCCGGGGAACCCCACTGGTGCCTGGCTGACAGCCTGATGTCAACCCATTTACTATAACTCTTTGAGCCCAATCCTTCAGCCAGCTGTTCACCCAAAATATTATGGACTTGTCTAGCTGTGTGCTGAACAGTCTGTCCAGAAGGATACTGTGAGAAACAGTATCAAAAGCTTTGCTAAAATAAAACAAACCCCACATCTACTGGCTTCCCTTGGTCAACTACATCGGTGACTTTGTCATAAAAGAAAATTAAGTTGGTTAGTCAGGACTTCCCCTTTGAGAACCCATGCTATGACCAATGACTGCATTGCCTCTCGTGTTCTTCAGTAACCCCCAGAATAACCTTCTCCATAATTTTACCAGGCACTGAAGTAAGACTGACAGGCCTGTAATTACCAGGGTCCTCCTTCTTACTCTTCTTGAAAATTGGAACAACATCTGCCAGCTTCCTCTCAACTGGGACCTCTCCAGACTCCCCAGACCTTGAAAAATAATGGAGAGGCATCCTGCAATAACATCAGCCAGCTCTTTCAGTTCCCTAGGATGATCCCCATTGGGCCCCACAGCCTTATATGCACCCAGCTGGAGCAGCAAGTCTTGAACAAATTGAGGGTTGGCTGGGAGTTTATCATCCCCCCCAGTCACGGTCTAGCAACACAGGGTCCCAAGGCCCATCGTTGGTGTTGAAGACAGAGGTGAAGAAGGCATAAAACATCTACACTTTGTCTGCATCCCTATTTGTGAGGTGACCAACCTCATGGACCAAAGTTATCTCTGATCCTACTTTTGCTGTTCAATATTTTTAAAAGCCCTTTTATTGTCCTTTACCATGCTGGCCAGCCCGAGTGCTAATTAAGCTTTGGCCAAGCAAATTTCCTCCCTGCAGTGGTGAACAGCATCTCTGTAGTCGTCCTGTGTCGCCTGTCCTTGCTTCCAATGTCCATACACTTTCCTTTTTTGCCTAAGTTTCTAGAAGATCCCTGCTTAGCCAAGCCGGCCTTCTGCCCCGCTTGCTTGACTTCCCACACTTCAGAACTGCCTGGTCCTGTGCTCTTCAGAGATGGCTCTTAAAAAGTAACCAGCATTCATGGACACAAATACCTTCAAAAGCAGATTCCATGGGGACCTTACTAATTAGCTCCTTCAGCAGCTTCAGGTCTGCTCTTCCCATGCCCTGGGCAGAAGTTCTGCTGGCAGTTTTTCTCCCATTGCCAACAATTTGGAACTCAAGTGTTTCATGGTCACTGTGACCAAGACAGCCACCAATCACCACTTGGGCCACAAGTCCCTCTCTGTTTACAAACAACAAATCTAGGACACCTTTCCTAGTTGGCTCCCTTAGTACCTGCACCACGAAGTTACCCCCAACACGCTTCAGGAATTTCCTGTCCACCGTATGATATACCCAGTTGACATCTGGGACGTTAAAAATCACCCATAGGGAAAAGGGCAGCTGATTGACAGATACCACCTTAATTCCTTGTAGAATTTATCAGTGAATGATAAAATCATAGAACTTTGCTACTGAAGGTGCTAACAGCTAAATGGTACAGACAATTGCATGCCAGCACTTGAGCCTGCACCTTTGCATATTTACTTTTCTAGTACAGAATCAGCCATAGAGACTTTATTCAAAATGCTGGAAATTTTATTTATTTTTAGTAAAATCTCCAAACATGAAGGATTTTCATACAGATCAGGTGCAGCCATTCAAAAGTTGTTTTGCTTTGAATCAGGTGCATGCTGTTAACCTCCCAGATGGCCAGCAGGTCCTTCTCAGTGTACCAGAAGCAGAAAACTGCTACTGTTACCAGAGGAGTCCTGGGTTACTGATGTGCAAAATGGTGTACCTCAACCCATTTGCTTACATGCATTGCGAGATGGACAAGAAAGGCAGGAGAGACTATGAACTAGCTCCAGTGTGTCTGTAAGCCCTTACCCTAGGCCAATTCCAGCATCACCTTAGATTGTTCAGTGAGTCTGCTGAGGTTTCCTAACACTCATGTTTATACCTTGACGTTATACCAGGTGCTAGGATGTTCTGACACTGCTGGAGGGAAAGTATTAACTCCACTTTGATACTTGCATGGATGTGAGTTCCCACCTTGGCTTCCAAATGCGGCCATGTTTGCTAGCAATTGCTAGCATCAATGAATGGAAGTCATTCCGCAGGGAGAAAAGAAACCATTCTGTAAATTGCTCCTTTATTGGGTCATCCTTTCTTATTATATTTTCCTTACACCATTGAGTGAGACAGAGCATAAACAAACAACATTTATAGGTTTTCTCATATATCTTTTTCTGGCAGTGGTTACAGTGCACGTAACAGGGAAAAGTCTTGGAAAAGAGCCCTTGGCAGCTGGTGGGTTTATTTCCTTTTGCTTGAAGAGCCACATTTCCAGGTGTATTACACAACTTCATTGACAGTGCATTGCTCAGAATTCCAGAGGGGTCATTTGTTTGTTTTCTATCTGCAGTTACAGATTCACTTGTTTTGGGGTTGGCTTTGTTTTGTTAAGAAACTTTCACTGATTTCTCTTCCTTTTTTGTTTTTCAGTATCCCAAACCACTCATTCACTACCTACAGATTTTTTTATTCCTTTAGTTGAAAGGGAAACCTTTCGTTACCAGGGGGTTAGAAGAAAAAGCCAGCAGTTTCCAGCAGATGAGCTCTTTTTATTATTTTCTCTACAATTGCAAAATAAGCTTCACGACAGCTGCTGAGATAGACACTCCCTGGGACCAGAGCAATGGAGTCCCAAAATGGCAGCTAGCCTCAAGCTTGTGGCAAGATGCTGGACTAGTGCCACATTCCTCTTGCCACAACACCCAGTCATTTGTGAAGGATAAATTAGCAAGGGTCTACTCAGAATGAACTACATAAATAGAAATACAATGTATGCATATATTACCTTACTTGCTTTCCAAATTAAATTACGTATTCATGGCTATAATAATTCTGTTATTGCTGTTTTGTGTAAGTGTAGTGGGGAGCTGGACAGATGCCAGAAAAATGCTAACAAGGAAATATATATGTACGTACATAATGCATACATATTTTCTTAAATACATATATATATATATCTAAGCACTTTTTTATCTCACAAATCCCACTCAAACCTTTAAATTACTCATGGGGGGTAAATATTACAAGAGTTCAAGAGTATTGGCCACAGGCACACAGCACTTATTATCATTTTCCTGTTTACAGCAGTTGTCTAGATGCTAGCACAGATATTGCATTGTCCGGAAACCAACAAAAAGGGGTATTCACAGATACAGCTCATTGCCTTTTGTCAGACAGAGCAAAGCAACAGCATAGGAACTATTTATCATTTTGCTGGGGGGAAAAAAAATCTAAAAATAAATACTGTATTTTTCTACACTGTTAGTCAGCTGTTTTTTAGCAACCTGATCACGTCCAAGAAATTCTAACTCTTGTAGAAAAACATAAGTGATGAAAAAAAACAATTAATTTTACTGTAACATCCAGTACAAATAATCTTAAATAAGTACAAGAGCTATTATTCATCATATTCATTTATTTCGAAGTACACTGATTATGAAGGACACTAATTCAGCTACCAGATTTCATGGCACATCAGCTTGTACAAGCCCAGATGCTCTACATGCAATTGGCCCAGCAGGAATCTGTTAACCTGAAAAAGACACTTACTTTCTTCTATATATTATCAGTTGTGCAGAAGAGATAATTAAGCAGAATCCCAGTGCACTCATAGGTTAGAGCTCCTCTTTCTGGTGTCACACGCTCCTGAGGCAGAAACAGATTCCCACCTTTATCACATCAGAAGCACACACTAAACTGTATATTTTAAGGGATTACATCCTGGTTTAAGAAAGAGGTAAAGCATTGGACTTCCTGCAGAGAAGTAACCCACCAAACATCTTCTGAGAACCTTAGTCATTGGTCCTCTTTAGGGAGAGGATCTCTTTAGGCCGAACTTCCTTGTCTTGGCACTGTCAGAGGTCAAAGGTACAGTTTCAGGTTTTAATACAATGAAAGAGCTTTGACTTCAAAGTGACAAGTCAACAGATTGCACGCAAGGAGTATGGTCACTTGCTGCAGCTCTCTCCACCACAATCTAAGAGGAAAAGGCTGATTTCACTAATGTGGATTGAGGTTGGAAATGTGCAAATACTGCTGTGTGGCCTTTCCTCAGTTAGAAAGAACAGTCAGGAGCATCCCATCCCTGCCTGTAAAAATTCCCTATAATTTGCATAGGCATGTGGACAGCACTGAACTTCTACATCAGCAGTAGGCTGTTTGGGATTATCCCACAAGCTAGAGAGATTTCTTCCTGGCTACTTTTATTTATGGGTGCTTATAGCAGCCCAGCTGCTGTGAAGTGCCACAGCAGATTAATGCAATATAAAAAAAAAAAAAAACCAAAAACCTGATGTTTCATATAGATTGCAGCTCTATTATTCAGAATAACAGGTATAAAGGTATTTAGATCTATACCTGCATAGAGGTAAATGCCAGAGACTGGAATACCAGGATCATAAAAGCTTGGTACCAAAAAATTCAGACTGAACAATATGAAGGGGGGAAAAAAGGCAAAAACATTAAGACAAACTTTAAGTTGCACAGGTCTTTTGTCCAAGTTACTGGAAAGTAACTAACTATTGTCAGTTACTGTTGAGATCTTTGCCTAAGAAAACTTAGATATCTAAGACATCCATCTAACTCTAATGGCTGCCAGGCATTTATTTCCTGTCATCCTAGCAAAAGTAAAACACACTTCTACAATAAACCTACTTTTCCCCCCGGTAATTGCTTATTAGGCTTGTCACTGCTTTCCCACCACCCTCATGGAGTTATGTCCTCTGTAACAGACCAACTGAATGAGATCCCGTTTGTTCATCTAAGTCAGCATAGTCCAGTGAGTACCATGAACTCGAACTCCTGCCTTAGCTACTATTTTCTCTATCCAAGAGGAAATAAGGAATGAATTTTTAAGCAATGAGTATTGACCCATGGCCAAATGCTATCTGCTGTGTGTGAACGTGACCAGGGGCTGCCACAAACACTGCAAAAGGTAACAGGGATAAAGGCATCCCCACACAAACACTGCTTTTGATTGGGGCTTCAGGCTCTCCAATTTGCTGAGACTCAACCACCTCCCAGATCAGTGACCATAGAAAACAAAGTTGGAAGGAACTTTGAAAGCTTATTCTGTTTGTCTTCTTCCAGGATTCTCTTGGGTACTTCTTCACTGCTTCCTCAACCTATGACTGAAACACCTTCTTCAAAGTCCCAAAGGAATCAGCACAAGTTCAGCAGCAAAAGACTACATGTGAAAACCTGTATATCCAGGCTTGGATGTATGTTGTACAACACACAGAGACTACATTTTGCTTAGCCTTTATTGTAACAAAACAAGGTTGTTAACAAATCTGGGGATGTGTTTATCTTCATTGTATTAAACAAAGGAGTCATATTTCATCAAACACACCATGTTCCTAACCTCATAGAAAAGCTCTTATGTTTGTGCTTTAATACTTCTAAGTCAACTTGATTTATGCTATCCTGCTAGATGTTTCCATACTATTGTATTAGGCTAATAGTCATTAACAAGACACTGTCTCCTTGACACAGTACCAGGATGCCAGGGGAAATTATATACTCACCCTTGCAGGTTCTGTAAATCTGACTGCCTCTGTTTTTCCTGTTGCTAGTACCTGGCTCAAACAGTGAACGCAGTTAAGCAACTGTCAATGCTATGTGGTTCTGTACTTCAGAAGTGAATGCACAGCACATCCAAATGAAGATCAATTACTAAATTTCCTAAATCACTTCCAGGTTTGTTTTCATTTGGTTTAACTGTAACAGTATTTTTCTTCTGACCAGGGGATTATGGCTAATCTGTTTTATTTTTGCTTATCGTGGTATGGTATGACCATGTCTTTACAGATAACAGTAACAACTAGTTAGTCTGTACAGAATGAGATATTTATGACTCTAACATAGGGATTCAGTGTAGAGAAATACAGGCCTGGTATGACAGGAGAGACCTTGAGAAGTGGAGACACAAGATCGGATGATAACATAAGCGTACAGGCATAGGATGACAAAAGATGGGGCACAGGCTTAGCACTGGAGACCTTATGACTACAAACAGCTCACAAAGAGCAGTTAAGAAATCCAGTGTTAAATCTGGAAAATGCTGGTTTTCAAAGGTAACAAAAGAGAACAAAGAGCAAGCAAAACACACCATATATAGTAAGTTTGGAAGTTGTAGGCCAATGAAGAGCAAGGTACAAAGGTATGCTAGAAAACATATAAAAAGGTTCCTCAAGTGGATCCCAGAGGGAAGAAGAAAAGAACATCAGTACTGACATCATATTCCTCCTGGCAAGGGACTCAGGTGCTAGCAACTCACAGTAACACACACACACACCAAGCACCAGACTGAAGCCTCCAATCTTAGGACCTGGAGCAGCAATGGGAGGATGAACCTTCATTGCTACTCCATGTCCCAAGGTTGGTGGCTTCAGTCTGGTGCTGGGGTGCGTTACTGTGAGTAACGCATGGAAGGATGAACCTTCCATCACTAGGAAAAAGGAAAAGCAGATAGAAAGTAGGAAGCATTAATATAACATTTTTAACTATTTAACAGTAGCTATTATTGAGACTTTTTTCTGTATAGTACTCTTTCTTTTTCTGTAATAACTAGATTTGAAATAAAGATCATTGGATTAGGCTGTTAAGATTTTAATTTTTCCAACAACAGAATTCTTGGCTTTATATATAAAGGTGTGTTTCTTCTTTGCCCAAAACCAAGATTTTCAGCTTAGCACAGGTGCTAAATTCTTTTATCACACCCACTATAGTACAAGACACTAAATCTTGATTTCCTGCCCCTTCCCTCACTTCTAATGAACCAAATAATTATGAACACTGCCTCAGCTTCACTGGTGTACATTCTGAGAAACCCTGACAAATTTGCTACAACAGAGTTGAGATGACACACTAGCCCAAGAATTTTAAGCATGAAAATAGTAATGTTGATACTGTATTTTATTATTTCAATTACAGATTATTAAAAACCATATGCCAAAGAGAAGCTACAAAGGAGAACCAAACAGCACTATAAATGCATCTACCACTTCGGAGGGGCATCTTAAAGAAATTCTCCTAAATGCCGAAGGTCTGCAGAGGTTGGTGAAAACAAACAAACAAGCAAACAAAACAAATTTATTTTTAATCTGTACTGATGCTGGTAAGAAATAACTCCATGTGTCTATAAATACCTATTTTCTTTCCCATGTACAAAAGCACACTCTTCCAGTCCAAACCTATGAGAGGCTCTAGATGGTAGACAGCAGGCAACAGTCCAACCATAGCAAGGGACCTGAGCAAGTCCTGGAATATGCTTCCAAGCCTTGGCTTCTGAGCAAGTTCTGATTAACTAGGCCTGAAATTTACTACTAGGACCAGAGATACATTTTGTGGCATAATGACTACATTCACCATGCAAAAATGTTTAGTCCCTTATTTCTTTCATCTCTTGCAATATTGTTTTTAAAGCAGCAAGATAGCCTAATGATATAGGTATTAAAAAAAAAACAACAAAAAGAACAAAAAACCCAAACCCCAAAACACAGCAACCTAAGTAGCTCTCTAAAGCCTAAGACTTGTTCTTTTTCATGAAAGGCTGACAGCACAGCTGAGCTACAGCTTGGGGCAGATGGGAGTGGGGAAGGGTTTGCAAATACTTGATATGCAAAACCTTGGGTGTTTTGGGACTGAATTCAGTAAACCATCTTGGAATAAAAAAGGAAGAAAGAATTTAAAAACTAGAACTTTTTTTCATTTGTCAGGACTGCCCACTGAAATACAAATATATCAGTTATTTATACAGCTACAGCCAGAGAAGTTCAAGGTACTGCTTATTCGTCTGCTTCCTGATTGTACGAGCCCCTTCTCTTGTCTTTGAGATTTCCACTAGACTTCTAAAAATATGTAAACAAGTATACTATGTATACGTGAATGACAAAAATATAGGCAGGGCTAGATTTCATTTTGGTTTTGTTTTACATTTAAGACTACCTGATTTTGAGAGTGAGAGAAGCTTGGAAAGAGATGGAACACCTGAGGATATTTAACTGCCAGCACACCAGAACATAAATATGTCCAATACTTATGAGAAAAGTCTTACTTTCACACAACCACTAGTGTCTCTGCATTTGACAGGTTTCTTTAATTTCTTTTACCAAGCTGAGCTGTGAAAACAACTGCTTTGTGGCAAGTGCACACAATGCCCATTAATCCAAAAAGGATCAGCTTCTGGTGTTTGCAGTCATACTGAGAAGACAAAATGATGTGGAGACAGACTACAGAGTGTCAATGAACAGTGAGAGCAGGATTGCTCCCCAAGGGAAGGCAAGTCTGGACCCCAGGACACCCAAAACACAGGTTGTGCAATGACCTCACACCTATAACACCAGAGGAAGGCACAGAAAGCAGTGACAGCAACAGGCCCTACTGACAGTTCAGCGATCATCAGGCAAGACATGGTAACAGGCCAGGGTCCACCCAGGGATTTCACATAGCACTTCAGAAACAGGACTAGGGACCAACACATCTGGGACGCAGCTCAGGCAGGAACCAAAGGCACCAGCCTAAGCTTAAATGGAACTCTTGGTCAGAGGATTTAGGTGGAAGCCCCACGTGAGACTGGCTGGGGCAACGACAACCTATTCATGCTCTTGGCATCCTGATGCAGAGAAATGTCAATGGATTCCTAAACAGGAGGCTTCACTAACCCTGACAAAACTACCAAGTTACGGTAAGTGTACTAATTGTAACTCTGCAACAGTTACATTTCATGTTTCTGTGCAACGTATCCTTTTTCAGAGCACAAAGCCCAGGGAAGTAAGAACACTAAAGGCTTTAAAAGTTCCATACACGTACATAAAGCCTTGTTTTAATACCACACGGAGTTCCACTAAAAGCAGTGGGTTTGAGCTTTATCACCTCCTGCATGACAACTCCATTACACACCCACACTTTCCTGGAGTTTCTTTCAGATAGAAACTGCTCTAGTCCATCTGAGAGAGAACTCTGCAAAGGTTAGAGCTAATTGTTAAATTGTATGGTAGCAGAAAGAATTTCCCATCAGCTACGTAATACCATCCTGCTTGTTAAGAGACAAAGTTTATTTTAGTCACAAGGAAGCCTAGCTTATCAAACTGTTCCTTTCTGGGTAACATTCAGTGACAGTCATACCACTCAGCAATAAAGAATCAATTGAATAGTGTGTAACTATGCATAACAGTTAATCTCCTTACTTAAATATGTTCTGATTGCATCATCCTTGTCCATGGCTGAGCAATACCTTACACCCAAGAATGGCTCAGCTTAAGTCAATAAGCTGAAAGAAGTACAATACTCAAGCTTGAAAGGATGGTAAATCAGAGCCTGGATGCTTTCATATACTCTAGAATCTTAATTGGACTGGAAACTGTAGTAATTGACTTGGCTTAAGAAATACACAAGAAGTACTAGACCACTAGATGAGCAATTTCTATTGTATTGCCTAAATCCTACTGGTTTTATTGCCTATTCGCTCACTGACCTAACTGTTTCTGGTATGCAGGACTTTTCATATTTTAAGAAGATATACTGAATTCAACTTAGCTACTTATATTAATAAAGTAAGCACTTATTGTTGTATCAAAGGAGATGCTTGTAAATTTAACTGAGCTAGTGTTTACATTTCATCAATAATCTGTTGAAAATCTCTTGCAAACACTTGGAATACACCTTGCTTTATAAATCTAAGTCATCCCATAAAAGTCTCCATAATAGTCCGAATGAGGCAAAAATGTTTAAACTGTTCCTGAGGTCAGCACAATGTAGGAATCTCATGAAGGTATTGCTATCACTGAAGTACCAAAGTACAGACACTTCTGAAATACCACAACTGTACAAAAACATGGCTGCACATTCAACATGATCGTGAACTTCCTGTCTACAAGTAATAAATACATTGTACAGCTCTACATTAGACACCTGATTCAGAGCCCATTTCTGCTGTGGGAAGAAATGTTCCTCATACCTTGAGATATTAGAAAGCTAGCTCACATACACAAAGTGTGATGGTCTTGTATGTGTCCCCTACTGCATTCATTTTATGTTTATGAAGTCAAGAGAGAAACAGCAGCCACATAAATGGTCTAAAATTGCTTTGTCACTTTCACCTCAACCAAAGTACATATTGCAGTACCTTTATTTTTTTACAATACTTGCAAAAGGGTGACATGTTGAAAGTATTGTGTTTATTAAATCTACTTTTCAATAAATCTACCATATGATTGCATAAACCTTATGTGTCTGTTTTGTTTATACTTTCCAATAACTTACAATTCCATCATCAACTTCCATTAAATCTGCTAGAAGACTGGATATGTGTTAAGATAATTTTTCATTTTGTGAAAATCAGCAGGAGGCAGAGAAAGACTACCTTGTACGTGTCTTGAGGCATGAAAGGTTAAGCAAACACTGTATTAGACTGCAGAGAATCAAAGATGGGGAAGGGGAAGTTACTGTCTAAATGTCCCCCAAAACTTGATTAACTTTGACAACAAAGTCAATCAGTCACAAGACATGAGCACAGGAAATCTGGCTTCCTGAGTTTTGGTACTCATGGAATTTACTTTTTTAATAGAAAAATTTGGAACAGTAAATCAAATTCAATTTAATTACCTACTGTTCAGAATCTCATCGCAATTTAAAGTCAACACACCACCTTCTCCTTTATGTAATAACTACCCAGGCAAATTAGAGGGATGGTATAAGAATTTTAGTCATCTAAAGATCTTGGGACAATAGATGCTTGCTACAAATACAGAAGCGGTATACAAATCATTGTATGATTTGGGTTGGAGGGAATCTTTGAATATCATCTAGTCCAACCCCCTTGCCACAGGCAGGTTCATCTTTCACTAGATCAGGTTGCTCAAAGCCACATCCAACCTGGCCTTGAACACTTCCAATGATGGGGCATCCACAGCTTCCTGGGGAAACCTGTTCGAGCATCTCATCACAAAAAATTTCTTCCTCATGTCCAACCTAAATCTACCCTCTTTCAGTTTAAAACCATTGCCCTTTTTTCTGTCAATACAGGCCCTGGTAAAAAAACCTCTTTCTCCATCTTTCTTACAAGCCCCCTTAATATATTGAAGGGCCACAATGAGGTCTCCCCACAACCTTCTCTTCTCCAGGCTGAACAACCCCAACTCTCTCAGCCTTTCTTCATAGGAGAGGTGTTCCAGCTCTCTGACCAGTTTTGTGGCCCTCCCCTGCACCCACTCCAACAGGTCCATGTCTTTCCTGTGCTGAGGACCCCAGAGCTGGACACAGTACTCCGGGGGGTCTCACCAGATGGAGCAGAGGGGCAGAATCACCTCCCTCGACCTGCTTGGACACGCTTCTTTTTATGTAGCCCAGGACACAATTGGCCTACTGGGCTGTGAGCGCACATTGCCGGGTCATATCCAATTTTTCATCCATCAGTACCCCCAGGTCCTTCTCTGCAGGGCTGCTCTCAAACAATTCACCTCACAGCCTGTGCTGATACTGGGGATTGCCCCAACCCAGGTGCAGGACCTTGCACTTGGCCTTATTGGACCTCAAGAGGTTTGCACGGGTCCACCCCTCAAGGCTGTCATGGTCCCTCTGGATGGCATCCCTTCCCTCAAGCAAACGGACTGCACTGCTCAGCTTGGTGCTGTCTGCAGACTTCCTGAGGGTGCACTTGATCCCACTGTCTATTATTGTTGATGAAGATATTAAATAGCATTGGTCCCAATACAGACACCACTCGTTACTGGTTTCCACTTGAATATCAAGCCATTGACTATAAGTCTTGGGACAAGGACCAGGCAAAAGATGAAGCAGCATGCTAAGAGAAAAAGTTCTCACTCAGAGAGACCTATCTGCAGTAATAAACAAAAGGAAACATACTACAAAGTGCTGCTTTTATAATTCTCTCTGTTTTTCTCCCCAGCCCCCTGAATTTATTCCACAGTTCATTACTTTATCTAAAACTAGGATGATAGCAAAGTCAAACATTGCTGAAGCTCTTTACCTAGGTTCAGCAGATGTGCTCAAAGAGCAAATGATTTATCCCACCTAAAACATGCACTGCAAAGTCTAGATAAAGTGGACCAAGTTTATGTCAGAACAAGAAGGGTTTAAACCACATGAATCTGAGTTTCATCTACTTCTAACACTTCTGCGTATATTCAAATGTGAATAAAGCATTAAATCTAGTTTCAGCTTTAATATGAATGTCACCCACTGGTTAAGAAATTTGAACCTCAGAAGGTGAAAAGACTTACATAACACAGCACACAAGGATGTACCAGCAGGAGCTGAGGAGGCTTTATCTGCAGCGCTGTCACAGCCAATACTTTCCACATCATACGACACTGCTATGGCTAAATGGCCCATTTTCCTTAGACTGGGGATGCCCTTCCTGCATGGTACATATGTATAACTGGGTGAAATTAAGAAAGGGAAATGCAGGCCAATCTACAAGAAATAACATAGCTTGATAGAAAGGGTCATAGTTCATCAAAAGCTCTTCCAAGGGGAACAGAACCACCTCCCCCACTTGGGAAAAAAAAACCCAGAAATTTTTTTAGTTAAAAAAAACAACTGATACAATCACTTCACAGCAGTAACTAGGAATCCCAGTTATAGACTCAAGCTTTGGTTGGACCCACTACTGGCAAAAGAAAACATAGGAAAGTAGTTCTTCCTAAAGAGGATCTAAATATGCAGATATAACAAAGTAAGGTAGCTAAATTTGAGTTGAAAGTAATAAAATTTGGCATTTCATATACTTCCTCTCAACAATGTTTCTTAAAATAGTGATAAAAGCTTTCTTTAAAGACATCATCATCCATTTGGACTTCAGGATTGGTAAGCTAACAACTGAACTACAGTTCACTACTGCAGGAAATTACTTACTGTACAATCACTGCTACGAGCCTGATTTGGCAGTAAAGTAAAAAAGAACTTTACCATTGACTTCAGCGGTCACATGGCAGCACTTAACATTGCAGTTACATGAAACAAAATACTACCTTGGTTAAAAAATAAAGATCCCACAACCCCTAAAAATCAGCTATAATGAGAAAAGGAAATAACGAGTAGTTTGCCTCCTTAGCTTCAGTGGCAACCTTCCTGTTGGGAAATAACTTTTTTTTTTCTCATTTGGAAGGCCCCTGATAGAAAGAGAGAGGTCTCAATAAAGTCACTGTCATTGTTCTTGACAAATCCTTCATATTTAACCCATTTTAAGAAAAAACTTGATGCAATTCCTGGAGCCAGCCTTCAGCTATCCCCGTGAACACTAATCTCAAGGATCTACTACAAAGCTTGTTTCTGAAGACAAACTTAGGACCCTTCTCAGACATGCATGCAGACAGACAGCGTAGCTAAAAGTGAGAGAGCTTAACGGGAACAGGCCTCAAAATGCCTATTGGCTTGTCAAAACTTTTTACAGAGCCATATTCACACTACCAGCCAACCATTCTGTCTGGTACTTTGGGCTTCCAGCAGTCAAACTCTAGTAACTAGTTATCTGATAGGATACTTGTTACCTCTTTTTACCTACACTTCTCCTGTACTTGCTACGTCTCTTTACCTGTAAAGAGAAGTCTGAGATAGTTACAAAACTCTTCACAGAGCTAACGTCAGCTGTCAACCACGGGCTTGACTCATCTCTTCTAAAGAATCAGATTGACGCCACAGGTTAAATGACCAAAACTTTTGAGAAGAATTTGTCTTCGTCATTTATAAATGCTGAAACTCTGCAGAATCCTTGAGATTCCAAGGAGAAAGGTTTAGGACACCTACACTTCTGAAAAATATACCTGTGGGCTAAAAAATAACCAGCTACTGGCAGAGACAACAAAGTCAAGAGAATAACTATTTCCACAACCCAATGTAAAAGGAAAACCATATCATACATGCTGAATTTGGAAATGCTGCGCTTTGCTTTTGTAAGCATTTAACATTATGTGATCCAACAGGGAAAACAAATCTGAATTCAAACCTTGCTTCCCAATACAGGACTAGAGTAATTACTCAAGATTTCTGCAAATGCGGTAACACACTACACACTATTACTAACATAATCCACATATGCAAATAAGATAAAAGGAAGTAAACACACTGATGATAGGGAACAGCTAAAATAGCAAAAGTTCTAGCCAGAATAATTCTTCACAACTACAAGTTAATTACAGATACATCACCCTCCTCCTCCAAGCTGAATACCTGAAGGATCACCCCTTCTTACTTGAGTAACATGCTTTGAAAAATGAAGTTAAAAATGTATTGTATTATGACAATACAACACTCGGTACTTCCCGTCATGACTTTCTTACCAGAGTGTTCTTGTTTACAAAGGGTGAGGGAGGAAGCATACATAGCACTTATTGAACTCTATTCAAAAGGTATTTTCCCTTCCTGAATACTGTACTCCTAGCTCTTCTTTCAGAAGAATATTTCCATGCCTACCTTCCTACCATCAGTGCTAGATATCTATGGTCCTAGGCCTACTCCCTCTGCAGTAGGAACAGGTTCTCTCAGAAATTAAATAACTACAGACTCACCTATTTAGTTTTCACCTTTGAAACACTCTGACTTCTTTCTGACTTGTTTTCCCTCCTTAAAGTCTCTGTGTGTGTGTGTGTGTGTCCTTTTCCTTTTTGGAGGAAGCCAAGCTGTGAATTTTCCTTCAGCCACATCAAGGTTCAGACCATAGACGTGAATTATAAAATAGAGTTTTCCGAGTTATAAACATGCCGCGCAGTGCGCCTGCGATATCAAGGCAAAGGCTGCTTTACCAAGCCACTCTTGCCCATTTGGATAACTCAGCCAATTACAGGCAGCCTTCGGGACTCACAGAAGAGAAGCCTTGTTTCTAAGGGGCTTTGCTCATTCTGCAGATTTGTTTTGCCATGGAAATCTCGCGCACCTTGGAAGAGGAAATTGGTTTTGTAGCGACACCTTCAAACCGGCTGAGAAGCTTTGCAAACCCCGTGTCCTCTGTCGCAAATATATTAGCTTCCAAGGAGCAATTAAAGCAGAGCTCGAACATCGAGATGAAGTCCTGCCCCCGGTGACCTTCCCCGACGCGCTGGCTGGCACGATCCAGTCAGGGAGCGGAGCTCGCCTAGTCCGGGTACCCCGGCCGCGGAGCTCCCAGTCCCTACGCCCAAACACCAGCACCCCACAAGCACCGCCAGCAGCACAGCGGGCTCCCGCCTCCCGGCCCCGGCACCGCACGGCCCGCGGGTAAGCGGCCCCCGGCCCCGGCACCGCTCCCGCCCGCCCAACGGCCGGCGCGGCCTGCCCCGGCACCTGCCGCCCGGCGGCCTGCCGGCCCCGGCCCCGGCCCCGGCCCCGGCCCCGCCGCCCTCTCCTCCCCAGAGCGCGGACAAAGCCGCCCCAACGCACCTGCTCCCGGGGAGCGGGGGGCGGAGGAGGCTCTCGCCCTGCCCGCCCCCATCTCTGCGCCCACCGCCTCCCCTCCCCGGACCCCGCCGTCCCGCCTTCTCCGGGCCGGCCGAGCCGCAGCGCCAGCGGAGGGGGGTGCCCCAGCGCCTTCGGGGGGTCCCCCCTACACCGGGAGGGGGGGACCTACGCCCACCGCGCCCCCAGCACCCGCCGAGGGAAACAAACTCTCGCTGCTGCCGCTGCACGCTGGCTGGATCCGCAATGTAAACAGGCCGGAGGGAGGCACAGGCGCCGGCTGCCTCCGCCCGCCAGCACCGGCGCCCGCCCCGCCTTGCCCCCGCGCCCGGGCGCTCACCGTAGAGAGGCGTGGAGGCTTCTCCCTTCCTCGCCATCGTCTCCCCGGTGCCCTCCGCGCCGGCACAGCCAGGGCCCGGCGCCTCCGCCCGCCGCTCAGCGCGCTCTTTGTTGCCGTGAAGGCATGAGAGGCGGCGGCGGCCGGGCACCCTCCCGCTCCGCTCGGCTCGGCTCCGCCGCGGCCGCTGGGAGCACCGCCCGCGCCCCGCGCTGACCCTCCCGTCCCACCGGCCCACGCCTGCGCCGAGCCCGCGGGGGCGGCGCCCGAGCCGCGCGGGGGGGCGGCGGGCGGAGGGGCCGCGCCGAGGGCAGGCGCGGGGGCGGCGGGACGGACCGCAACCGGTCCCCGCACCGCAGCCGGCCCCCGGCCCGCACGGCCCCGCCGCCGCCCCCTCCTCTTCGGGAGGCGCCTCGCTAACTTCGCCTGGGCCCGTCTCCCGGCGACAACTTCGGCAGCCGGTGGCAGCGGGCGCCGTACCTGGCGGGGTCGGCGGCGGGGAGGTCTCCATCCTGCGTGGGAGGCGCGCCCTGCCGCGGAGCGCCGGACGGTGCCCCGCCAAACGTGACTGCCGCCAGCCGGATCAACTGCGGCTCCGGGCGGCGGCCGTGCCGCTGTCGGGGGTCCCCCTTCCCGCGACCGTGGCCGGAGCCGGGGCCCTGCAGCCGCGGGCAGGAGGCAGAGAGCCGGCCCTGCAGCCGCTACTGCCCGCCCGCGCCCCGCCGGCCGCGGGAGCGACCTTGGAAAGCGCCTCCCGCCGCGGCCCCGGCGGAGCTGTCCGGGCCGGCCGTGCTGAGCGCTGCCCGCCGCGGCGGGACGGGGCGGGACGGGGCCCCCGCGGGGGGCAGCCCCCAGCCCACGCGGAGAAAGGGCAGGCGCTCACACGGGCTGCCAAGACGCCGAAGCACTCTGGTGCGCTCCCAGAGGGCCGGGCTTTCTGTCTCCTCCAGATCGGGAGGAACTCTAGCACTTTGGGTTTGCTTCTGGGTGGGGGTACTTCCGTGATTCAGTCAAAAAACAGGTTCAGTCTTAGCAAATACAGATTGCTGGTCATAAACTTGCCTTTAGCTGTCATCCACTTCCCTTTGCTTTACGTGAACGGGGCAACGGCCGCTTAAAGAGCAATTAGTCTGATTGCCCACATTCTTTTGCGGTCATGGCAGCCCAAATCATCACTACAGCAGAAGGACACCATATTCACATTTCACATTGCTATCTGTCTGTTAGTCTGTTGTTAGGGAAACATCACGAAGTCCAACACACAGAACATTTTGTACTGAAAATTTTTTAATTAACCCTCTGTAATTCTTGACCTGTAGGCCATCATTTACACTTTTACACATGAGCAGTCTGAGGAAAAGGTACTTTCCAAGGCTTGTAAATGAGCATACCCTTTCAAAAATTGGCTTAAGACTCTCAAAAGCACATGTTTATCTTATTTACGAACAAATTAATATGCATAGATCATGGAAGTTGTTACTATGCTTGTATTGAAACATAAACCAACCAGAGGCAGTGAAGGTATGTGCCTCCTCCACAGTCAGTGCCACATCAAGTCTTGTAGAGCTATCTGCCTTGGCTAATTTTAAGAAAACTAAAGCAGGCATATGTAGCACCTTATCCATCCTCCCAGAGGTCTCAGTTCGGGCCAATTGCTGTAATAATTACTGAATTTCACATTTGCAGTTTTGTCTGCTGGTATTACTGGGGGAAGTAATTTCCCCCTCTGCATTAAATTGTGAGGATTTGTTTGTCCTTCTAACTTTTAAAATTAGTAGTTGCTTTCTTCAGTTACTCCATTTCATCCGAATACTACCTAGGCAGAGGTTTATGTGTTCTGTGCACCACTGGTGGTCTCCAAAGTTAACAAGTTCTCAAACCTAGTCTACCTATCCTCTTAAGCCACTCACCTGGTCTAGCTACCCAAGATGCCTGTCTGTGTTCCAGGAAATGGATCCCAAGGGTAAACCCCTGATGTGGAAAAGGGATGACATACTTTCCTATCTAAGAATAAATCCTTATTTCATCTCAGTGTTGATGACTAGGAGAATAATTCAGACAATCTCACCTACAGGAAGAAGACCTTCTTGTGTCAGAGCTTGAGTCAAACGAGAGAAAAGCTGCATAGAACATCTTCGTAAGAATCCAGGTGGTGGGCTACTGTCTTCTGGCTCATTCTGATAAGGCATGGTAACCTGAAGGTAGCTGGTCAGTGCTAGCAGTAGTACTCTAGTATTATTCTCAGAGAAGCTTCAGTATTCTTCTACAGCTCAGTGTTATTCTATTCCCGCTGTGCAGAGGGGTGTATCTATATATAGCCTACTTTCAAGAATGGACACTGAAATCTCAGCAAACTACACAATGAAAACCATAGGTAATGGAGATTGTATAGACAGTCCTACAAATAAATAGATAAAATATATTATATATGTATCATATTATATATAGTATAATATACAGCATACACAATATATTATATGTTGTGTATATATATATTATTGTGTGTATGTTATACACACTATATAATATAGTATTATGTATTATGTTTAACATATGTTATATTTAACATATATGTTATATATAACTTATAGCATATGTTACATAGAACATAGATATATGTTGGGCTATGGCTAACAATCAGAAAAATGCTTTTACTTACACAGCACTTCCAAGTTCTGGCAAAAACCCCTCACATGAAACTCTAGCAAAATTTTTTCTTTCTTTTCATTGGGGTTTATAGACCAATATAAAATTAGGATTTTTAAATTATTTTTAAAAGAATAAAATCATACATAATATTAAGAAGTTAGTGTAGAATCCTCCAGGAGAAGTAGTAACTTTTGACTTGGTTCTCACTATCAGAACCAAGGAGTAACTTAAAAATAGACTAAAGAAAGAGAGGAAACTTGCTAAGAAGAATTAAAATATTAGAATAGCACTAAAACCTACATGAGTTAGAGTTTTCCAGGCAGATAGAAGGCTATGCAAGGACACTGCTTTGAGACATAGCAGATCATCTTTATGTATTCACGTTTCTCAGAAGGGTCTGAGGAATGGCAAAAGGAAGCCAGCAGGTCTAGACAGGATGAAAAGGGCAGTTGCTACAACCAAGGAAGAATCTTTTGATAAGTTAAAGTTGTGTTCAAAGGAGTAAATTATAAAGGATCTCAAAATTTATCAGGTTAAATGTGAAAGCACAATAAGGCCAGCCAAAAAGGAGTTTGAGCATTAATTTGCAAAAAGTGTGGACACTAAAAATAATCCTTTCTTTAAAGGCCAAGAGTGGGAAGGGAATATGCAGGGCCAATATGATATTTTCCTTTAGCCTCCTATGCATATATAGACTTGAAGGTGATAAATATTTTGGAAATTTTGAAAATACTTCTGATGAAAATCCAGAAAACTGCGGACTGATAAACCTTGCCTCTTCACATTGCAAATAGTGGAAACTACAGTAATGCAGACAGATTTGGAATGTATGATATATTGGGAAGTATGATTTTTATAAAGAGAAGTCAAGGCTCACAGAATTACTGGAGACCTCCTAAGGAGTCAGCAGGCATGAAGATGAGGGAATACAGTTTATCTTCAGGTTAGCTGGATTTCTGAAAACATTCCACAAGGTTCCTCATCAGAAAGTCTTAAATAAATTAAGCCACCACAGAGGGAAAATAAAAAGTCTTTCTATGGCTAAAAAATGTTCAGGGATGTTAGGAGTGGTTGCCACTTCTTGCAGCTCCAGCCCAGGACCCCTCCTGCCCAGCCGCTGGAGCCCAGGCTGGCGCCGGGGGACCAGGGGTCTCTGCCCAGGCAGAGGGACATGGCTGCCACCTTCCCTTTTGCAGGTTCAGCCAGCAGCAAAGCTGAGCACGTGTCCTAGAGACTCATGCACAGACACACACAGGACACTGACTCGGCCGGTCACACGCACTGCCACAGACAAGGCACTGCCTTCAACAGCACCTACACACAGGGCCCCCATTTAACACAGAGACAGCCATGTCCCCTCCTCCTCTGGGGCTGGCAGAGACAAAAGGTCACTAGTGCAGGTACACACGAGTGTCTCTGGATGCACCAGCACATGCACTTTCGTGGCCCTTCTGTCTGCCCATTACCCCTACCCGGATCCCAGTCCCTTTACCTGCCTCAGGGGCTGCCTACTTGCTAGCTGGTCCAGCTTGATGCTTGCTGCAAACACATAGCACTCACACTCATCCCTCAGGCACTCCGTGCTTGCAGGTCTCCCTGGATAACAGCATGGATCCTTGCCTGCCTGAATCCCATGCCTGCACCCAGCATCTCCCACTCACCAGTGAGTCCAGCTTGAAGTTTGCCAGTGAATGAGACAAGCACACCCACTTTGGGAAGATACTGGCGCTCAGCACCCTCAGCAGCCAGCATCAGGCACATAAGCTGTGACCCGTGGTCCTGCTCCAGCTGCTGGCACTAAGCCCCTCACTCGCCTCACCCACACTGGTTCCTCACAGGAGCAGGTTTTCGGGACACATGCTGTTCCCACCTCAGCAGCCAGCATCCAAGACCTCCACCCACTCCAGTAGCTGACACCAAGACCTCACTGGCTCCAGTAGCTGGCACCACTGGCCAGGGGCACCCAAACTCCAGTCTGACTCCATTTGCTGGTACCAAATCCACTCATACAGGACCCTCAGCAGCTGGCACTTCATCCTTACAACACACATACAAATGGGATAGATAGTGAGATCACAGAGATAGTTAAGAAAAGATTTAATAAGAAGACAGGACTTCATAAGAAGACTGCGGTGATCAGGTGCTGGGCTTAGTCAGACAAGTGTACTGACTGCCCTCTTTTACACTCGACTGGGCTGCTTTATACCCCATTCTGTCCATTCCTCCTTTGTTCCCCCAGATGCCCTTCCCCTGAGCATTCCTTCATTAGTTTGCATAGCTCCACGGATGCCTTTCCAACATTCTGGACCCTCAGGTTTGCGTCTTTATCAGTTGCAAAGTCCCAGTTTGTCTGCGGTTTACTGAGAGCCAGTTTGTTCCTTGTCTTTGTCGCTGTTACATTTGCCTGTCAAGTTTGTGTCTCTATATTTTGTTTATGGCTTCCCACTTTGTCTTGGTATCCCATTTGACAAGACCTTTGATCAGATAATCTTATGGAAGTAAACATTCCCCCATCAATTAGTGTGACTGATGGGCTTGCGTCTCATCACTGCCTCCCTTACCATTTGTCAGTCAGGTCTGTGTCTCTTTATGTTCTTGTTTATGGCTTCCTCCTTTTCTTGCTCTCCCTTTCTGCACTAAAAATGCAGTTGAATGGATACCCTTAAAGAAGCAGATGCTTTCCTTCCACATACCCTTACAAAAATATGTTTTAAAAATTTCAAGACTAAACAAAAATTGGTTACAGTGGTGGGGTCGCCCATGGAATCTCAAAGACTTGTGTGTCAGGACTTTTGCTGTTCCAGGTACTCATCAATGACTTGAAAAAGGAGAGGAACGCTGAAGTGGAAAGTTTTGCTGCCTCATGAATTTTTATTTATGAGGCTGAAAGGATTTCAAATAAGCTCAGGGTAGATCATATTTTGTTACCATAGATAATATATGAAAATTTTCATTTCAGTGTTCAGAGGTAGTCAAAAAAGAGTACCAGAAAATAACAGAGAAAGAGAACAGGACAGAACTTATACTGTCGCCTTTATGCAAGAACATGAGCCACTTTATGATTCTGATTATTTTGCCATAAAACTAAGACATTGTAGAAAGGTACAGAGGATTATTCAGTTAGAAAAAATAAACAGCTAAGGGAACATTAAGGTATTTTTCTCTTAAATCATTGACACAAAGAGGATGACTAGGGACTGACGGTTCACTGCATCTTCCAATTCAGGCAGTAGGGACAACAAATGAAGTTGGCTAATGTCAGGTTGAAAACAAGCAAACCAAAGTGGTGGTTCATAATGTAAGAAATTAAGCTGTGGTTCCCAACGCATTCAAAAAGCAACTGGTCAAGTTAACGGAAGAGACACCCATGAAGTGTTATTAAATACAAAGGCATCACCTCCAGCTCAGGAAACTTCTAAATTTGACAATTTTTGGAGGGTAGGGGAAAAAAAATCACTATGTTTTTGGTAAATGCTCTGTTCTTGAGCCCTTCCCTAAGCATTCTTCATTGCCAACTGCCACAAACATATAAACATAAGCATACACTAGATGGACCTTTGATCTGACCTAGTACAAGGCTTGTACCTTTGGGGCAAAATTAGTTTAATTATCAGTGTCACAAAGAGCCTGGTGGTTTGTCACACGAATGTTAGATGAAAATCTCAGCCTTCACCTTCTTGTGCCCGTATTGTCACTCCCATTATTCTTCTTCCAGGATCTCCAACACAAGATTTCTCTCTTTCTTTACTTTTTCACTGCACATGCCTCATCAGGGCTATAATCTCAGCTAGTCTTTCTGAACTCTACCTTATGCAATTCAACAACAGCAGCAGCTGTGATCATTCATTTCTGTCTTGCGGGCACAAGTTCTGTCAGCTGTTATGGAAATTGAACTCTTGTGATTTAAGGCAGAATTTACTTTGTGTTTTGTCATTTGCTGCACTTACTAAAAATCATACAGGTTTTACTATAAAATTAACGTCTACATTGTGTCTTACATCAATACCCATTCACATGGTTAAGTTCTTTTATGCTATTAAATGTTAGCATTGGTAAGGTCCGGCGTAGCCACAACTGCTATTTTATAATATAAATGTTTATTAAAATCCGGCCTACAAAGGTCTTTCCGCAGCTCCCTCTACTGTCACTGTGCCGTTAAAACCCCATTTATCCGGAGCTTTATGTTAAATCAGAGGGGTTTTGCCAGAGCCACAGACTCCCCCGACAAAACGCTTTTATTATTACTTTACTGTTGTGGTATCCAGCCTACAAGTGTTAAACACGTTTGAGAGGTGTGTTCTCTGCAACTGGGCATTTATTAATGTATGATTCTAGAAGGAGAAATGTACCAAACAGCAGAGCTTGAAGGTTTTTTTAGCTGCTGAAGTGCCTGCTGTAGCATATTTCAATGTGATGATTAAAGTTGATTTAGTGCCAAAATGTCCCAGATTCTTCCTTTACACATAGATAAGCCTTACCTCGCTCTACTTTTTTAATGATTAACTTGTTTATATTTCATACAAGTGAAAGCCATGGTTGTCTAAGTAAGTACTTGTTTCTTAAAGTAGTTGGTCCTGAAAAATTCTAAAGTGAATTTCATCATACTTTGAAAAAAATCCAGACAGGTGATCTTTATTCTAAGGAATGGTTCAGAAGTTCTTTTCTGAGCTTTCCACCAACCTTCTGTGTCTTCAGAGAGTCATACAGGCCAAAATTATTACAGGGTCAACTGAATGTTTTTTATTTGTTCTCTAGCTCTGTATATGTGTCCCTTCTTTTTTTTTTTTTTTATAGTTCATGTTAGATAGTACCATAAATGTAACTTGGTATGTTTTAATGACATTATGGAAAAAACCAATATTTTATGTGTTTACATATAGTAGTCAAATTAAAAGCCTCCAAGATTGAGTAGATATGACTTTGTAATTAGAAAAGATTGAAAATTTGAAATTAAATAATGTTGTGATACCCAGGAATCAAATGAGCTAAAAATATACTTGAAAATATTTTAATTCAAGCATCACGTTATCTTCAATTTTAGGTAATTCAAAGGTTCCCATATAGGTGTTTTCCTTTTTTTTTCCCCCAAATAAATGTATTGCTTTAAAGACCATGAAAAAGCTACCAAAAAAACCCCACCACCCAAACAAAAAAAAACCCAACCAACACCCAAAAAAACCCAAAACCAAGAAAATGACAAAAATTACATGAGCTTGAAACAGAAGTTTAGGGAAAAAAAGGTGGGCTTAAGATGTTTTAAGTTACTATTGTAGCAGGGATCAAAGAGAAACAAAAAAACATTTCATCATTTTATTAAGAAGAATTTGCCATACTTGTTGCATTGCTCTATGTTGGAAAGGATTTTACTTTGTAGATCACAAATTCAGACCTACACACTGGGTTTTACAATGTTCGTTTACTGCAGTAGCTTCAGTAACTTGCATTACATAAATCACTGCAGAAAATTCAAGTTGCTCTCTGTTTCTAAAATGGTTTATTAGCAAATGCTAAAACACAGTTTGTTGTTAACAATTACAGAAATAAACTGTAAAACATTTATAACTACTACTTAAAAAATAACACTTCAGCCTAGAAAACAGATGTTAACTTTAAGGAATGAGCTGTATTGTGTAATGTAAAATTCTTACTGTGTTTACTTACTAATTTATATATTTCAGCAATAGGCATCATGTATTCTGGTAGTGTAAAAGAGAGTTTTCTAGGTTAATAATGCAATAATCTGTCCAGTATACAATTTTTACCATATTAAAAGGGATCAGAGGCATAATAAGTAAGGAATATGACACTGTAGTAAGGGTTTGAGAAGAAAAAAAGGAAAGACAGATGCTGTATTTCTTGCTTCTGTGAGAAATGCTAAAAATGCTGGGTACACCGAACAGAGACTTCTATCTATTGCCGTTCCTTATGTAAATAATTTTGAACCTCAAAGTCCAAGTGTTTCCGAAAAGCAGATCTGTCACGCTGTGTGCAATAAGCCAATAATCGTACACTCAGGAGAGACATTGCCTATTTATTTCAGGGTTGCACAAGCCTGGGTGCTCCATGGTTTCCCACAAATCAAGCATGCCGGATCAAAATCACAGTAGGTATTATGTTACACAGTTAAATGTGTTAGTAATAAGTAATATTCAAGCCCTGCAGCTAGTCATTGGGTAGTTTCTTTCTCACTTCATCTTAAAGGTACAGCTCCTTTTAAATTTACTACGCATGCTCAGAGAGTAAGGGGCTTATTTGATTAGAGGGCTTTCTGACCTGCGGGTGTGATTTTTAGTATCATAATGAGGATAGTTCACCCAAAGGACACTTAGTTCTTAACCAAACTGGCAACATTGTTCTTACAATCTAACTGCCCTGGCATGTCCTTGGTTAAAGAATAAGGGCTTTGTATTTTTTCACCCAGCTGAGGCAGGAGTTTTCCCTTTTATCAGTCTCTCAGTCCTTCTCCAAGGATACTGAACATCTGTTATTTTAATTAAAGATAGTTTAGCATCCTTTAGTTCTAACACTATGAAGAACATCTTGACCTAATACAAAGTTAGCTAAATTCTTTGAACACAAGGGGTTCAGGCTTTGGCAGATAACCTTGCCATCTTTCATACCCCTCTCTTCCCAAACACTTAGTAGACACGGACCACTGGGTGGAGGTCACCTGGTTAAAGGACATGAACTGAATATTGAATGAAACTAACTGGAAGACATGATTTAGGAGTGTACCTAATGTGCTCCAATCACTTACTAGGGAGTATTCCATCGAGCCCAAAGCAAAAACCCTCCAAAATGCTTATCAGGTCTCAAATCTGATAATTTTGCTATATAAACCCAACAGTATTGGCCTGTATTACTTCCTAATGTCAACATTCCCTCAGTGTACTGATTTATTCAGTCGCTCAGCCTTAGGGACGTCATCAACCCCATTCCCAACTGTCTCTTTGCCTCAATGCAAAAAAGAACTTATTTTCTTACTGAAGGGTTATGGATCCTAATCTCAACAGCACCTAGAAATAATGTCTCAATTCTGAGCACTGTAGTATTTAAAACCCTTCCTGCAGCTAGTAAATATGCTCAGCATGTAACATCCTTACAGGTGTTCAGGCACCTGGCTCAGTCAGCTGGAGTTGCTCATTACCTACAAGGGTGTATACTACCTATGACATCAGCTTTTTGTACAGATTCTGAACCCATCTACCCATCTTTAGAATTCTGTTGTGTGTGTAATCCCAGTCTGAATATCCATGCTGCATATCTAAAGTTAAACTTTTAAAACACTAAAATGAGATTAATATATTTCCTTATATATCATCACAACAAGGGCTGTTGTAATGATAAATCAACTGAGGAGTACAGAGATACTATGTATACACAAACCATACGAATAATAGATAAATAATATATAAATAGAAAATGGACTGCTCAGTAATTAAACTCCCACACCATATTCAGAAACATTACCTATGGAACAGAACCTTATATAAAATGGAACACAAAATACAGACTTGAGTGCTGATATTTAAAAGCCCTACAACCATAAGATCCAGTGGTACGGTGTACTTGAAACTAAATCTTGAACGGGAAGAACATTCAAAAATCTTCATGAAATACTTAAGTAACTTAAAGTTATAAATTATACATATGCCTTTTACTCAGCTACCCTTAAAGCACAGGAAAAAAAAATCCATTGATATTGGAGTGAAAAATCAGTAGCCTGCGCACTAAGTCAAAGCTACTTACATGCTGCCATTTGGTAAACACCTGGAGTCATGCCACTATAAAGCCTATACAACACTACAGGTCAGCTTCTCTTTAAGCAGTTGATATATATGCCAAAAAAACCCTCTTACATCGCTAGCTTTCTATTGAAATGTTTCTTTGGTATTAAGCACAAAATCAGTGCTCTCAACTGTCAGAAACAAAACAAGCAATTAAGAACCAAACATACCAAGGCAATAATGGTGCTACAAATATTTGGGACACCTTACTTTGAATTGTTATGCAAAATAAAATTATATTCAAAATCCAGCTTCCAGAAAAGTGCTTTATGCTTTGGTAATTCTGTGAAAATTTTATATCAGAAAAAATGTCATTCCTAGATAAATCAAAGTAGCTATTTGTCTTCTATGACTTATTTTAATAAAACCCTATATAACACTGCTTTATGACTCCAAAGGAATAATGTTCAAAAGAGTATATTTTATGCACTGTGGATAATTTACAAAATCAATGCTTTTGCTTTAACATACAGCCAGAATTCAGAGCATTTATAAGCACATTTTATGCAACTATTGACACAGTACACATCACTATGATATCTCAAATTAAGGATGGTATTAAAGTTCACATGTGCATGAAACTCAAATTTTAAAAGCCTAGCTATGCCAGATTGTGCTATGTATGTATGTATCTATGTCTAGATTGCTAGATACAATAGATCACGTTCTTCTGTAGTTATGAGTCTAGAAGCTCTTGGAAAGAGCCCAAGTACAGGCACGTACAGTGTTTCGTGCACGGAACAGAAAATTGTGACAGACCGAAGTGCACCAGGGCTGGGGTTGAGCAGGGCCCACATGCTGGCCCCAGTCACGTCCCAGTTCCTGGGACACCTCCAAAACATGAGTTTATGATTCCCTGAGGGGCAAAAATACAGCAAAGCTGGTCTGTAACAGCAGGTGGTTGGATGCAGACCAGGAGACTCGGTATACAACAAGCGAACTGGCTAAGCCTTAGGCAAACCTTCTCTGCACGGCACCACGGCCGGCTGCGTGGGCTGCCCTGCTGGGGAAGGGTCAAAGACTGCCCCGTTTTGTGGAGCAGGGAGTAAGTGACATAAACAGTCCCGGGACCAGCCCCGCACGCAGGACCAGGGCGGCCCGTCGACGGGATGAGACCACCGCGGGCCCGGGCCCGAGCCCAGCCCCCGACCCAGGCCCAGCCCCCGGCCCTGTCGCAGCCCCGGGCCCAGGCCCAGCTCCCGGCCCCCCGTGAACGCTCGGCGGGGCGGGCGGTACCCGCCCCGCCCCCGCTGCCCGCCCCGCCCCCGGCTGGCAGCCCCGCCAAGATGGCTGCGCTGAGGGCCACTCGGGTGAGCGGCCGGGGCGGGGTGGGTCGGGACGGGCCGGGGCGCAGCGGGCGGCCAGGCGGGCGGCAGCCTGGGGGAGCGCTGCCGGGCGAGGGGCCGGCAGCCCCGGGGCCCCGGAGGGCGGGCGGCTTCCGCGGGGCGAGGCCGCGTCCCGCCGCCGTGACCGCCCGCCCCCGGCCGCGGCGGCGGCAGCCAGAAGGCCGCGGTGCTGCCCCGGGGGGCAAAGCCGTGCAGGGCTGAGCCCCGCTCGCTGCTCTGTTTGCCCCGTCTCCGCGTTATTGTCTGTGAGTTTATGGCCTGAACCTTCCGAGGGGCTGTTGTCACCAGCCTTTCTTCAGCTGAGCTGTTGCACAACCTTGGGGCTCTTTATGTGCCAGAGGTCACGCTGCGAAGTCTTTGGGTAAACCCTGTGGAGGTCTGGCACCTCCTGCTTCCCGCTTGGAGGGTGGAGGCGGCTCCAGAGCATCAGGGCTTACAGCTCAGGGTATTTTATACAATGCATTTCCTGAAGCGTACTTTTTTTTACTTTCTACATTTTCACATAAGAAATTCAAGAACAAACCTTTTCTTAGTGTTTGGGGTAATTTGCTTCCCCACAGTGTGATTTGGGTCTTTGTAGAAGTTTATCCAATTAAATATTTTTCACTTTGTTTCCAAACATATCAGCTATTCATAACCGTTGAAGGATGAAGGAGACTAAAACAACCTTTTAAAATCAAATTCAGACATGTTTTTGTACAGTACTAAGGCATCCTGAAAATAGTGGTAACAATAATATTTGTGGGCACTGAACTTAAAAAAGCAAAGAAAGCACAATGAAAAAGAATAAATTAATGATAAGTATTAAGAAGAAAAACTTCAGATAGTCTGCTGAGTTATATCCTATTTGGAGTTTAATAACAATAATCACAAAGTGTCCATGGCAGCAGCTTATTAAAAGAAAGCAGATGTGAGTCTGGGACATTATAAAAATATTCTGATATATATTGGTTACTAAGTAGGTTGTCTTTAAAGTCTTGCTAAATCTACATGTAGGTAAAACATTGGATAGAATATATTCACTAGTGGGCGAGAAAATCAGGTTTGATGACCACGTGTATAAATTAAGGAAATATATATTGCTATGTCTCTGTGAACATAAATTTTAATTATGCTTAATTATTTTTAAATAATTAGTTGCACAATACTTAAAAGTGGATATGGCAGTTCAGTCACGCTCAGTTGCTGTTAAAGCCTGGGATTCGTGGTACAGCTGTCATGTAAGTTCATGTGAGTGCTGCTTACACAGGAACAAAACTTAAGGTAACCAAGAATTCTTTTGTTGCTATAGTAACTGTATTCTACTTCATGTGATATTGTTTCTAAAGAGGGATTCTACATTTAAAGTTGTGCTGCAGTCAGGCTAGTAGCTATAGGACATTTAGGCTGTAAAGATCTTACACCTCATGTTCTGTTTCTCTTTAGCAAATGCTTCAAACCATCGCAGGGCATGGATGGAGATCACATTGTAGTAAAACTGCTCAAAACTTAAATATAGGCAAATCTGGAGCTGGCTTTAGCTTTGGTAAGTATTACAGTTTTTGCAAGAAATATAGCAATTAAGGGCACATTGCAGAGTTAAAAAAATAAAATCCTGTATCACAGTTCAACATTAATTAAAAATGAAGGTGTTTTTCTAAAGTTTTTTATTTAAAAAAAAATAATGTTTGAAAACCAAAATTACTTTCTTCCTCAGCTCAGATAACTCAGGAATATGTTTAGAGTTTATAAGATTTTCTTCTTCTTTTAACTCATGTCTGTCTTAAGCTTTTTTATTGCCAAAGTGTCTTAGCTTTGAATAATTATCTCACATTGCCACTTCCAATTTTAAAGTAACTAAATGTAGTTGTAGTTGAACTTGGTTATAAGGAAATGTTATAAAGAAATTCATCCTCATCTTTGCATATTATATGCATGAAGCAAATTTAGTGGGTCAGCAGCTAGATGTGTGGAACAGAATAGCCATCATCTTCAGACGACTTCTGCCTCCATTTAATTAGCACGGCATTCTTGTGTCTTTTGGTAATACATTTTATGTTACACAGTACTCTCTACTCTGTTTTCAATATTCTGTGGATAATTTTGTCAGAAGTAAGTAAGTGCATTATAGGTGTTGATGAGAGAATGATGGAGGTTTTTACCCAGGAGGAAGAGGAAGCCGAGCTTTTTTTGCTTCCTGGAGAGGCCCAGAAGTGGTGGTTTGGGTTGTTCTGGAAGGACACTCTTGTTTTCTCTTTTCTTATAGACTGATAACTGGCAAAATTAAAGATAACAGCGAATTTGTGACTTTTTTTTTTTAAAATAGAACTTACTGATGAACAGAAAGAGTTTCAAGCTACTGCTCATAAATTTGCTGTGGAGGAAATTATTCCTGTTGCTGCACAGTATGACAGAACTGGAGAGGTAAATCTACCATAGTGTAAGGAAAGAAATAGACTCTTATTTTAACCAGCATAAAATGTTAAATGTTGATTGTGATGAATCAGAAGGTGATTTTCCCTGTCTTTTTCAGTATCCTCTTCCGCTTATAAAACGGGCTTGGGAACTTGGTCTTATGAATTCACACATACCAGAAAGATGTGGTAAGTAAACATTCATTTTAATCTATAAAATGAAACAAAGAAAAGGCATTAGATGAGATTTATATGTGTTATTATGGATTCTGTATAAAATAAACAGTTGCATACTTGAATAATCTAAATTTAATCAGTAGGCAGGTTGACACATACAACTGTTACTAGGTGTGGATGTAATCAGGAGACAAATTAGACAGATTATGATTTAGTAATTTATGACCAGATTTTCCTACCGTGATTACAACTGCCTAATGTTCCCCTGGTGCACTGTGTCAGCTGATTAGGCAGAGAAATTAGAAGGTCATATTTTGTTCTAGTCTCTAGCACAGGCTGGAGCAATTTAAGAGTTTATTCCAGAAGGACAGTTTTTCAGTTTAGGTTAGGTGCAGTGCAGCAGTGCTTTGCCAGTGTTTAGGTATATGAGTAACCATAGGAAAAAAATGTTAAATTATTTTCTTTTTTGCATTTATATTACCTGAAAAAGAAGTTAGGGGGGTGTCCACAGCAGACCCTTTTTTTGGAAGACTAATCAGAAGGTTTAACTTGTATCCAAAAAATTAATAAATGAGGTTAAGGAACAAAGAAACAAAAGGAGCAATTGTGAGGACCAGATTTATTCAGCCACAAATTCTAGAGAAACTAAAGGCTGAAATAGCTGGACTACTGCAGTACATAATCACTTGGCTATTAAATGAAAAATTGCAAGTGGCAAATTGGACACGATTCCTTTAAAAGGTCTCCAAGGGACAGCTGGGAAAATACATACTAGTAAGCCTGACATATCATGTAAATTAAGAGCAAGTAACATGAAGTACAGAAATAGTGGGCACGGATAAACGTAATATGCTAGAGAAGGGTTTTTGTGAAAGGAAGTCGTGCCTCCTAAAATCACTGGAGTTCTCAGAAGTAGCTACTAAGTGTGTGAACAAGGGATGCCTGGTTGATACAGAATGCGTGAACTTCCGATATGAGTTTGTCGCAAATAAAGGTTTGTGGATATGGCCGACTATGCCAGATTATCATGAATACAACCTCGTGTATCCTGCAGACTATATCAAATTGTCAGGAATATGATTTGTTACACAACTTTGGTTAGCAATTTAAGATTTATTAATATTTTTGAGATAAATCACAGTATTAGGTTGTATAATTCTTAACAGCATCAGCCAATTTAAAACAGCAATTTGATGGAATTTTTTACAATCAACGTAGCGACTTAGTTAAAGATTTGAGAATGGCAAGGTTCACTCTATTGCTTACGTGAAAGAAGTGCACAAAAGAAAGTTGAGGTATACTTGAGTCAGAATGATTCAGAGGGATTGTGGATGCAGGGTAAATGGAGGACCCTCCCATAGAGTCACGAGGTTCAGAAGAGACCCCCTTGCATTCTGTACTCCTTTCAGAGAGAAGTCTAGCTGTGGCTAGGTCCAATCTTAGTCTCAGACTTGGTCAATGGTTTATGTGAATAGGGATTATATATATATAGTCAAACTGCACACATACATACACACCCCCCAAGGTTAACCTGTGAATAAAATTTCCCTTTTCATAAGTTTCGTAAATTATTCACTTTTGTGTGCTGGCATTCATCAGCGCACGGCTGGTGAACCTTGTGAAATCAGGCCTTTGAGTCCTCATGAAATTGTCAGCAGACAACCCTTCAATCCTCATGAAACCTACCCTGAGAGGTGTCCCAGCCCAGGGGGAGATACAGGTTCACATGGCCCACTGCGGTCGTGGTGAGTGCAAAGGGTCTCCCTCTTGGATCGCTATTTACAGGATTGAAATGATTGACTTTTGTCAACATTCTACATTCTGGCCACAATTCTGGCACTCAGGTCAGGGAGCAGATGGCCCGGGTGTGGACAGAAATTGCCTGGTGCCCAAGCCGTTATGACCAAGATAACAACACAATAGAGCTCCTCGTGGGATCTCAGAATGGCCCGGGGGGAGGGGGCTGAAACACCACAGAGTTTCAAAAATCATCAGGTTTCAGAGTGGAAAAATTGGCAGCACAGCCTTGCTGGGTTTTGTGCTATTTGGAATACCTATAAATAAACTGGAAAAGGGGTTCAATACTGAGGTGACAGAGTTTACTGTTAATACTAAGTTATTCAGTGTAGCAAAGATGAGGCTGATACAAAGAGCTGCAGGAGAAGGTCATGAAACTGAATGACTCTTAAAATGACAAATGCAATTCAAAGAAGAAAAACTGATGCACATGTGAAGGGAAAGAAGCAATCCGAACTTAACAGAGAAACGGTAACTGCTGAACTAGTTACCGCCTCTCAAAGAAGACCTTTTTGGGTTCATAATATATAGTTCTGTGAACATCAGCATAATGCTCAGAAGTGGTCAGAACCATAAAATTTAAGGTCAGAAGAGACCTTTAAGGGAATGAAGAAAAAAGCAGAAGGCATAATTATGTTGCTGCCTGAATCCAAATTGCACTTTCCTCTTCAATTCATTATGTAGTCAGATTCTTCCATCTCCGAAGAGTATTGTGGAAATGGAAAAGGTTCCTAAAAGGTTGACAAAGATTATAAAAGATGTATTTTCTGTGTGACATGGAGATTCTGTATGAGGAATTACTAAAATGTCAGTGTCATGGAGAGTGTGAAAAGGGATTGATAGTTCACTGTCCCTTTCAATAAAACTAGAAGGCATCAAATTAAATCAGCAGATGGCAGGTTTGAAATAAATGAAAGGAGATGGTTCCACACTCAGTGTGTAGTTAATTTGTGAAACTCATTGGCCCTGGATGATATTGATACTAAAGTTTTACATAGGTTTAAAAAGAGACGGGGCAAATTAACATAAAAAATGTCTGTCAAGGGTTAGCATGACAGAGATACCAAATAGAGGTATCTCTTTGGCTGAGGAAGTCACCTGAAGGCTGGGGAAAATATTTTTGGGGAAGTATAGTGTATTGTTACTGTATTCATATGTACTTCCTGAAGTGTTTGCTTCTGTCAAAAACAGGTTACTGAGTTGGTTGTCTGACTAATATGGACACTTTTCCCGCACCCCCACAAGTGCTGTGGTAGCTCAAGAGCACTTTCTCTGCTGCCTAAGAACTCTTAACTCTCAAATGTAAAGGAGTCAAAAAATTCAAGTGGTGCATTCTTGTCACTTCGTGCAACTTGTCACTCATCAATCACACAATAACCCTGGAACTGTGATATGTAATTTTCAAATCACCTGTTACCCTTCTGACAAAACTTTATTTAAAAAGCTTGCATGAGAATGTCTAATCAAACATGGTACACAATCAAATGTATGTGGGGGAATAAGTTTTTGTTAATTTGTGTAAATCAGTAATATGTTACAATTTAAACCCATTTTAGTAAATGAAATATTTCAACTGTAGGTGGTCTTGGCCTTGGCAGTTTTGAAGCATGCCTTATTACAGAAGAGTTGGCTTATGGATGTACAGGGGTTCAAACTGCCATTGAAGCAAATTCCTTAGGGGTAAGTTCTGCTTTTTCTTATGTCCCTTAAACTAGAACCTGTGCGCTTTAAAAAGATGGATTAATGGCCTAAATATGTTCTTTCAGCAAATGCCAGTAATCATTGCAGGAAATGAGCATCAGCAGAAAAAATACTTAGGAAGAATGACAGAGCAACCACTGATGTGTGTAAGTATAACTGCTACATTGTAGAATGTTGCTAAAGCATATAAATCAGTATTACTCCTTTTTCTTTTCCTTTGCTTTTTTTTTTCCAGGAAACACTGACATATACTCACAACTTAGCCCATTTTGGTTTGTAAATAAACAGTGGCATTTACTGAAAGTCAGGGAATAGCTAATGAGATACATGCAATAAGCAGACAGAATATATTACTGGGAAAATCATCCCCATCCTAAGTCACTTACTAAAAATACCTTTATTTCCCTTTCAAGAGGGGGTGTAGGCATTTAAGAAAAGTACAAGGTTTGTATAAGGAGAAACTCAGCTTGGATGGGTATTAAACTCTATTTGTGATCTTAAATATCATGTAAGCAGTACTTGTAGCATAGAAAGAAGTAAAGATTCATGTGCAATGCATTAAAATCTGAACAACTGAGCCCCATAAAATGAAGGACGCAGTAAACATGTTATTCAGTGCCCTTATTTTCAGATTTTAAAGATCCTCAGCTTTCACATTAGAGTTTGTGAAGCCTGAGGAAGTAATGACCTAAGGGTTGCAGAACATTCTGTTGGATTAAAAGACAATTTTATGTTTTATTACAGATTTACAAAGAAGTTTAAGCCATATATGTTTGGATTCTTGCTCAGACAGCTGTTGTGGGGTTTTTTGGGTTGGATTGTTTTGCTGTGGTTTTTTGTTCGTTTGTTTAATGTTGTGGGGTTTACCATGCAGTTCACTTAAACGTTTTACAGATCAGGTTGATGCACATAGTCTGCATTAATTTGGCACTGCCTAAAACCAGGACTTCTATTCTTCAAGATTTTGCATTTTATTTTCTTTCAGGCTTACTGTGTAACAGAGCCTGGAGCAGGCTCTGATGTGGCTGGCATAAAAACAAAGGCTGAGAAGAAAGGAGATGAATATGTTATTAACGGTCAGAAGATGTGGATCACAAACGGTGGGAAAGCAAACTGGTGTGTTAACTGTTAACTCATGTTGTATTTTTCTGTTGTAATGTTGTATAGTGGCGTCCCCCCTCTGCCCCTGGAGTTAAATTTTTTAAAGATCTTTTATAAACCTGAATGTTCGTTGTGTTTCAACACACTACACTTTAATCTCTGACAAGTTTATCGGGAGAGGATATAAGAATGCAGTCTCAGTGCCGTGCAAAGGCTAAAAAGGAAAATGAGCAATGACATGACAGCTCCTCGCTCAAGAGGGCCTCTCTAATCTTGCTGCTATCAAACAAAATTAATTCTGCTTTTTCTTCAGGGTAGGGCAGCAACAGTATGATTTAACTTGCAAACTACTCGAGGCTCACACTACCAGCTACCTTGCTTTGTAGTTGTGGTGATAGAGATCAGTTCCTTCTGATTCTGCTAGAAACACCTCTCGCTTCTAGTGAAGCTAGAAACACTGTTGGATTGTGGTGATACATTTTATTTTCTGAAGGGAAGATGTTTTCCAGCTGCCAAAGAATTGAGATATTGCTGTGGTGTCTATGGAGAGTGCTTTACAATATAAACTTCTTTCATCATATCTCACATTGTGTTGTGATTCGCAACACGAATTCTTCTTAATTCAAGTGGAAAAACTTCATACATTTATCCAAAAGCTGAATTTTCTAGTTATTTATTTCCTTGTTCAAGGCAGATCCATCAAAGACAATCTACCAGATATCTTTTGACATTACTGAACACTATAAATGTAATTTACAGTTGTTCAATTTCTAAGAGAAATACTTATTTACAACTTGCACTTAGAAGAATATAATTAACATCTTTGAAATCAGGAGATAACATTACATTTTGCCTGCAAGAATGTACTTCCTAAGAATTAAATTTTATGTACGTGCTGTGAATAGGTTTCTTTTGTACTATTCATGAAGCTGATAATATCATAAAGACTTACAATAGATGGAAAAGGTGGAGAATCTTTGCACGTTGATCTGCAGTTATTTTATTAAATTTTATGAAATCCTGAATCTTTGAAACTTCCTCTCTCCCGTTCCCTCTCAGTTTATTTTTGGGAGGGTCAAGAAGAAAGGGTTGTTAACTTACAGATAGAATTTATTACATGGTATAAGTGGACAGGAAAACATTTAAAACGTTAGCTAAAAAAGGATCTGGTTGTTAATTGCGAGGATAAACTGCATCCCTTTTCTTTGTTTTACACTAGGTATTTTTTGCTAGCTCGTACTGATCCAGATCCAAAAGCTCCTGCAAGCAAAGCCTTTACTGGATTCATTGTGGAAGCAGATAGCCCTGGAATACAAATTGGAAGAAAGGTGAAGACTGTATTTCTTATTTGACAAGCCATTGTTCAATTCTAAACCAATAATGAAACAAATTACAATTAAATAAAGACGACTGTTATGCAACTGAACATTTCCATATGCTTACGTACAATGATCTTTTCATTTCCACAACATACAGAAACTATTCATAAGACATACTTAATTATAATTTTATTAATTCAGATAAGGACTTATTTGGAATGGTCTAAAGTAAGATGACTTTGAACAGCTCTAAAAGAATCTTGGAGAACTATTTTATTGACAAGTGCCAGTAAGTGAGAAGCAGTATACTTTGAAAGGGTAAGAAGCAAGTCGGTCAATTTTAACCATAAACATTGAGCTTTAATTTTAGCTACTTCTGGTTGAGGAAGAGGCCTTGGAGACACTGGTGCTAGTTCTCTCTTTATTAAAAAAAAAAAAAAAGGGTACTATTTTCAGTAGTAGGTAGAACTGGATATCAAACATTAGGAAAAGAATCCAAAAACTTGAAAAGCTAATTTATTTATTTACTTGTAGTACACCTTCACTGCCTGCATATTAGATTCTTTACTTTTTCCACTCCCATCTCAAAGGATATAGTTGAACTGGAGAAAGACAAGACTGATTACAGACTGATTTCATGTAAGGAAAAAGTAAACTGCCAAGCTTAGACAAATTAAGGGCATGCTGGTCTGCAAGTGCAAAACTAGTATTTGTCATGTATAGGGTCTTTTTTGGATGAATAATTTTTTGGGGAAAAAGCACACCTTATGCTTTGAGTAAACTAAAGAATGAAAACGTACCTTTGAATAATCCAATTTAGCTGCACCTCTGTCAATCTCCCTTTTCAGGAAATGAATATGGGTCAACGCTGCTCAGATACAAGAGGTATTGTCTTTGAAGATGTGAGAGTCCCAAAAGAAAATGTATTAATAGCTGAGGGAGCTGGCTTTAAAATCGCAATGGGAGCTTTTGATAAGACCAGACCACCCGTAAGTATCACTAAGAACTTATTTATGAAATATAGTAGGGATTTCTGATTTTTTTTATTCTGTGCTGTACTCAATGCAGGTAGCAGCTGGTGCTGTTGGATTAGCAAAAAGAGCACTTGAGGAAGCTACTAAATATGCTCTGGAAAGAAAAACCTTTGGGAAAGCAATTGTTGAAGTAAGTGGGGGGAAAGGGGGGTGAGAGAGAGACTATAAATAAAAGCTGTGTTTTCATACCAGATGTACTACTACTGATCTTTAAAGGTTATTCCTTGATTTTTTTAGTTCCTTAATTTTTGTATCTCTGCCATTTATGGGTTTCCAAGTATATGGGTCAGCACCATTTAAATAAACTTAGCTATGTGGTAACTTCAGGAATTTTTCTGTAATTTACCAATGATAATAGAAAGAAAACTCTGCCCAGAAACCTGAATCTTATGTACTATCAGGACACACTTAAGTTCTTCAGTGCTAATAAACAGAAATTTTCAGGAAAGGAAAAAACCACTGAGGTATGTGAAACGACACACAGTATTATTACTAACAGAATACATTACCAATCACACTGCTTACCAGTTTTAAAGAAATAGGAATCAACAGCAAGGTAAATACCAATCTCATAAATAGCAAAGAACAACTTCATAACTCAGTAGTTAATCCCTATGACTAAATGGATTTGAGAATTAAAAACTTAAAAGTCTAATTCAACGTATGAGAGCCTGATCCATATTCTGTAGAACTCCTCCAGTACAATTTACTGAGTTTGTTGAAGAGATCGCTTTACTAAGAAGATTATATTTTTCTTGGATATCATAGAATTTTAAGTGGACAGTGTTAACCTAGTTTTATTTCTTCATTCATAGCACCAAGCAGTGTCTTTCTTGCTTGCTGAAATGGCAATGAAAGTGGAACTTGCTCGGATGGCTTACCAAAGAGCCGCATGGGAAGTTGATGCTGGTCGCAGGAATACCTACTATGCTTCCATTGCAAAGGCTTTTGCTGGTGACATTGCAAACCAAGTAGCTACTGATGCAGTACAGATTTTTGGAGGAAATGGATTTAATACTGAATATCCTGTAGAAAAACTAATGAGAGATGCTAAAATCTACCAGGTAAGTAAAAGAGAGAATGTGATCTTTATAGTAATGCATAAATTTTATATAAAATAAACTAATGCTGTTTATTTCAAATCATGATGCACATATATTAAAAAAAAAAGTTTTTAGAATGAACGCAATAATCCTTCAATTTAAAGAAAGAGTCATTCAAATCAGGCAAATTCTTGCATAGAAAAGGCATTGTACTGGACCAAGAAGTCAACCACATAAGAGAAATAAATTATCTTTTTTTGTTTGTTTTTTTTTTTACCAACGTGGTAACTTGGAATTCTTGGACTCTTAATTCTGAAGCTTTTGAACTCTTAGATTTCCAAAACACCATAGAAAAAACTGATCAAAATACCAATGCTTGCTTTGGTATTATGTAAGTAGAGATAGTTTATGTATAATGTTGTTCTTGAAAACCTCTGACCCTTCTGTATGTATCCTGGACTGGTGCCTGCCTATAGCTTAGTTTTCCTCTCAGCCTGAACACTAACACAGCTGCTTTACCTTTTTCCTCATAAGTTGCGGGGGTTTTTTATTTCGTTGGGTGCTGGGTTTTGGTTTTTTCCTTTCTGTTTCCAGCCTCTTCAGCATTTGTTGCTGTGCTGTAAAGCTTCTGTTTGAAACTTTGGTATCATAGGCTGGGTAGAATACTTTGGGTGAGATAGCAGCAGCAGAGAGTATCATGGAATGATTATCTTCCATGTGGTGCATTAACAGAAGTGTGACACAGCTTGGAGTAATTAGCCTTTTTTTTTAAACAACAAAACCCGCCCATATTTAGCCCATACTTTCCTGTAATCCCACTTTTTTTCTGCAGTGTTACTGCCCAGAAATTATTCCATGTCATGTCATAATTCTTCTATTAGTATATACTATGCTACAGTTCTTTATTCAGCAAGAATAGTTTAATTGTGTTCAGCAAAACCAGTTACCTCTTCACCTCTTTATGACATTAATAGTGACTAGCTAAAACATATCAAAATAGATGATACCAAGAAAAACATGAGGACCATGACCTGTAATGTTAGTTAGCTGTAACAGCTGTCATTCTTAAAATTCTAGGTAGTTAGTATTTCTTACAGCTGACTTTCAAATGAAAACTGTTCTCACTAGCCAATAATTTATTTTTCTTTATTTAAGGAATGATAACCACTATTTTTGAATCTAAAGGTTCTTAGAACTAATTGCACCCCGTGAGTGAGGAAATGAATGATTAATTGAACTTTATTATGATTGGGCTTTTTTCTTGTCAGGTTGCATGCTTTTCTAGAGAGAGATGGTGTGAGGGTTAGAACTTTATTTGAAAGCTTAGATTGATTTTACAGGATCCCAGTTATTTAGAATTTCCATTACACTGATCCATCACAAATGCATGGCTACATAGACTTTTTTTTTTTTATAATTGTTTAGATTAATCAGATTTAGTATTAAATTTTTGGTGTTTTTCTGTTGCACTTCATCCCCAAAAGAATTCAGGAAGGGCTTTTGTTTTTACAACTATTTTGTCCATGTCTCTTGATTATACCTTGCACTTCACTGTGCTTTATTGTATTGCTGCCCAGTTCCAGATGGTATGTGCTTTTGGCCATATGTTTCATGTACAAAAATTTGGTTTTCCAACTTCTGTTTCATATATTTGATCTTTTTCAGTATCACACAATTCTAATACTGTGTTTACTGGTAACATTTTTACATGTCCTTACTCTGCTCTAGATTTGTCTGGCTACAAATCTAGGCTACTCTGGTAAAGACTCTAAATTAGTTTCCTTTCTCAGATTTGGAAAACTTCCCTTCTCTAATTATCAGTGATTCTTAAAACTGTTTCCATTGGCTTACCAAACAAAATCTTTTTTGTAATTACTTAAGAAGATCACGAGTTTTGATGTCTTTACACTTGAGTTCCATGGCTGTCTTCATCAGCAAGTAATTTCGTGCAATGGGAGCAGACGACTAGATTGCAGGAATAGCTGCTGAGGCCCCTACAACTCAATGATAAGACATTTGGGCACACTGCGTTCAGAGCAAGCCCGTCTGGTCCCTTGGACTGTACGTCACCGATATGCATGTAATTGTAAGGGTCGCGTTGTAGGCTTGGACCGTTATGTTGACACTAGGGATTGGTGGGTATTTGGTATATAGAGAAAGCAGAGCTTCCATTTCAGTTTGCTCCAAAAGGCACCTAGTATTCACAAAGCACAATCTGTTCCATGAACTGGATCAACATGGGGTAAGCAGCAGCAGTCAGAAGACTCCCTTTGTGAATGAACAATTTCTTCTGCACTAAAAAACTAAAGTTGAACACAGGTTATAGCATCTTTATTTTCAAAAAGCTTTGTCAGTTTCTTGGGAATATTATTCCTGGAAGTGAATGAGAAAGTGAATTTGCATGAATTTGAGCAATTTGCTAAACCAAGTTCTGGCAGAACTGGGAGCTGAAACACTTAAACCCCTAAACTATGTTGCCTCATTATGCATTACAATCAAATCACTGTAATCAAATTTTGATTTAATGTAATCAATTTGAAATGAAAATAATCATATAAATTGTATTACATTGCAGTATACCTGCAGAGCATACAGCCTCCTTCGGCATTACAGCTTCATATATGCTTTGTTGCCGATCTTTGACTTTGCTGCCAGCAAACAAATAGAACAGAGGGATGATACAGACTGTTTCTAGAAGAAAATGCAGGAATAAATTATTTAAAACCAAACCAAAACAAACCCCCAAACAAAACTGTATGGGAGAGTTAACAAGAAGCAATGGAAATAAATGGATCAAAGAGAACATTTGGTATGACCTTGAAAGGCTAATAAAAAAAACCCAACACTTTAAGCAAAAGTCACCTCCTCCCTCCACCTATTGTTTTAAGTCCTACTTTGTAAAACCTAAATTATGTATTTTTTTCCTCAGATAAGAAATTTTCCTCATCCTTCTTTACCGACCATGACTGTTTATTTTCATGAGAACCTTACTGAATTTAGATAAGAGGACCTGAGAGAACAAGACTGTCTCTCTCGTGTGTGTGATTTATTCCACTATAGTCACTCTGTCACACTGGAATTTTCTGTTTTCTCTGTCTTCCTGCACATCCTAATCCACACTGGATTAGTGCCATGAAGGTTTTAAAATGTAGTTCTGTTAAAACCTTTTTAAAAATGATCAGCTAACATTATTACAATTCTTCTTTTCAGATTTATGAGGGAACTGCTCAGATTCAAAGGATGATCATAGCTCGTGAACATGTTGGCAAATTTAAGGCTCAAGGAAATATATGAAGTGTGTCTGGTGCTGCTGTAGTGTCTGTGTTTTCATGGAAGAGGATTTTGGTGCATTTCTCCAATAGCATTAAAAAGGGATGGAAGAAAAAAAGAAAAACAACTTTCCTTCAGAATCTTTTTTTTCTGTACATTATTAAGGACTACTTCTATTCTCCCTGTCCAGTCAGTCACTTCAATCCTGACGGACAAAGCTGGTATTTTATAAACATTCTGAATTCCAAAGTGATCGGTTGTTGAAATACAAAATGGGCAAGAAATGAGAACCTTACAATGCAATGTTTTCTCACTATACAGTTAGATGACCAGAATGTTATTTCTGAGAGTAATTGCTGCATTTTAAGAGAAGTATGCTTGGTTTTTATTAATTTTGCTTGTCACATAACTTAAATTGTATTTTGGCTAAGTTGTCCAGTGTCTGAAATATGTTAATAGCTGTACTTCAGTTCCTACCACGTTACTGCCCACAGCAGCTGAATACCCTTTCCAGTCCAGCAGAATGAAGGCCTGCATTGCTATTGTCTGCATGTGTAATGGCTCTGAGGATTTAGATACCATCTGTTCTGGTTTAACCCCAGGCAGCAACTAAGCCCCACCCAGCCGCTCGCTCACTCCCCTCACAGTGGGATGGGGGAGAGAATCAGAAGGGTCAAAGTGCAAAAACTCATGGGTGAGATAAAGACAGTTTAACAGGTAAAGCACAGATGTGCATGCGAACAAAGCAAAACAAGGAATTCATTCACTCTACTACCCATCGGCGGGCAGGTGTTCAGCCCTCCCCGGGAAAGCAGGGCTCCATCGCGTGTAATGGTTGCTTGGGAAGACAAACACCATCGCTCTGAATGTTCCCCCCCTTCCTCCTTCTTCCCCCACCTCTATATGCTGAGTATGACATGCTATGGTATGGAATGTCCCTTTGGTCAGTTGGGGTCAGCTGTCCCAGCTCTGTCCCCGCCAGCCTCTTGTGTACCCCCAGCCTGCTCACTGGTGCGGTGGGGTGAGAGGCAGAAAAGGCCTTGACTCCATGTAATCACGGCTCAGCAATAATGAAACATCCCTGGGCTATCAGTGGTTTTCAGCACAAATCCGAAACATAGCCCCATACTAGCTACCGCGAAGAAAATTTACTGTATTCCAGCCAAAACCAGGACACTATCCAATAGTAACAATATCAGCTTGAAAGAATGTGGCCTTTTGCACTGTTACACCCACTTAAGCAAGTAAATGTTCAATGAGAATGATTCACTTGAAGAGAAAGTGAGTAGCTTTTCCTTAAGAATTATTTAGATTATGTTTATTTCAAATCCAGTATATTTAAACCTATTATTCCTTTCCATTTATGTATATACTTAACTATGTTTGCAGCAAGAACAGCTGAGAAGGAGTTTTGAGATTTTTTTTTTTCAACCTTGGATAGACCATTCTTGACAGTGCTGGCAGAATGGATGGTCCCTGGATTTCTTGTACAAATTACCCGGCACTGGTGAGGCTGTACCAGCAGTACTGTGTCCAGTTCTAGGCTCCTCAGTACAAGAAATACAGGGACTTAACTGGAGGGAGTCCAGCACAGGGCCACAAAGATGATTAAGGGACTGGAGCATCTGTTGCGTGAGGAGAGGCTGAGACTCTAGCCTGGACAAGAGAAGGCTCGGGATAATTTTATGTGCATAAATACCTAATGGGGGTGCAGTGAAGAAGAGAAAGCGAGCCTCTCCTCTGTAGTGCCCACTGACAAGACAAGAGGCAATGGGCATGAATTAAAACACATAAAATTCCACTGGAACACAATAAAATATTTTTTTTATTGTGAGGGGTGTTGTACGCCGGCAGAGGCTGTGGAGCCTCCATTTGTGGAGATATTCAAAATTCAGGGGGACACTGTCCTAGACAACCTGCTCTAGCTGACCCTGCTTGGGCAGGTGGGTCGCGCTCGATGATCTCAGGAGACTGTTCTGTGAATTCATTTGCAATTTCTCACCAAAATGTCCTAGCCTTGCTGCGGTCAACTTCATCCATCATCTGAATTTAGCGCTGGACCATACAATTACTGCCATCAGTTATCAGTTTTGCAATGCTTATTCTTCAGGTAGGCCACCTGGGAAATTAGTTCTTTAAATAAAGTGTTTTATCACTATGAATCGCCAGCTTACTTACTTGCAGAAGTCCAGTAATGCAACATCCTTGATAAGCATTTGACCTATGTAAAAATAGACCTTATTTTTGACTCTTCTATGCAAGCCAGCAGTAGATACAGTGTTTCTTGTAAAAAATCAAAATGGCGTTCCTGCCTGGCATGGTTCTGTGGGGGACGTGTGCCAGCATCAAGTGCTGGTAATCAAGAGAATAATCACCCTAGACAGTTTTAATTAGGAAGCAAAGGGGGTTTTTTTGAACAAAAGGACAGTTACCCTTGCCTGCACTGTGACTACGTTCTGCTTTTCTGTAGAACTGAGGTAAGAGAAGGAAACTAAAGTTATATCTAAGTGTTGTCCTGTTCGCTGTGATGCAGGAAAGCGCATGGTTGGCGTTAGCGTACTTTAACTTAGCTCCCTCACCGGTTTTATGATAACCTTTAACTGTGACAAGCCTAAGCGTCTTCTTACCCGCAGGAGGCTGGAGGGGCCCCCTCGGGCGGGCCCGCTGCGGGTTCTCAGGCGCCGCCGGCGCCGGCCCCGGGAGAGCCGCGGAGCCGAAGGACCCTCCCCGCGCCCGGAGGGCGGCGGCTGCCCGCGGTAGGATCCGACAGCCCGGAGGGCGCGGGCCCGCCCCGCAGGCGCCCGCGGGCAGCTCTAGCGGGGCCCTGCCGCCGCCACGGCTCGCCCCGCCCCGCCGCGCTCCTTCCGGTGCAGGCGGGGAAGATGGTGGGTACCGCTCGCTGCGCCGGGGGAAGGGCTGGGTATGGCGGGCCCAGAGGACCCGCGCCTTCGCCCTCGGGGCGGCGCGCAGGTCTCTCTCCAGCCGCGCAGCTCCGCTCGGCGGGCCGGGAGGTGGCGCGGGTTGGTGGCCGTGGCGGCCCCGGTGGCCACACTCCCCGCTCCGGTTCCAGAGCGGACCCAGGAGGGCGCCTGCGGCCTGACCAGGCCGCGGGGCCTCGGGGTCTGCCGCCGGCCGGGGCCGGGCTGGGGGCCCTGAGGGGCGCGGCGTCCTCTGTGTCCGCCGTGAAGGGCTTCTTACGGACTTCCAGGTTATTTCTGGCGAATCCGTGATTTTTCTCAGCTTTATTGAAGGATTTTGTTTGCAGCCTTTCCCTGGGAAGGGTTTAGCCAGGCTGAAAACTGACGATGTGGGGTACGAAATCTGCCCGTGTTCAGAACAGGCAAAGATGTCTGGTTTCAGACAATCAGATACTGCTACTAGCGTTGACTTAAGTTACACCAAAGTACGAAAACCTTGAACTGATAATGCAACCGACGTTTTGTTGGTACTTTTTACAGGGGACACCACAAAAGGATGTTGTGATAAAACCTGACGCCCCAAACACGTTGCTTTCGGAGAAACATGCGGACTATATAGCTTCATATGGAACAAAGAAAGATGATTATGTAGGTATTGATTTGTTTCCGTACAGCTGTGCTTTTATTAACAGAAATAATAACCTGTATTTACCTACTTAGAGTTAAGGGTTAGGTGCATGCTCATGAGCTAATTGTTTCTTGCCTTGCAATCCAAAGTATAACAGAAAGATGGCTTTGTTAATTTCCCTAGGTCTGTGATGAGTTTTGGCATGTATTATCTGAGTATAAATCTGAAGATTATCAGTTTAGCTCTAGAATTACTCTGAGACCTGGGAAATTAACTACTTGTTGCTTCCTTGTCCACCAGAATGCACAAGGAGTATAGGTGCATTGATGCGCTGCTCTTTTGGTGGGACAATGTACTGAATGTCACCAAAGCGCTGCTCTGTGCTTACTAGGTTTGATAAACACTTCAGCTAGCGTCAGTTTTATAGTCACAGGTTATCAGATGTAGCCCACAACAACAGGATTGCAGTTCCAGCAGGTAAAAAATGTTCGTAACTGCTTATGTCTGAGGAAAGAACAGTAGCAGTTATTTTTACTGTTCACGAAAGAACTCCTAAGTATTTGCTTATGGCTGCTGTTCTCGTGCTTAAGAAGTACTGCATGTAGAAAACAATGTTTATGGGTAGTGTAGGTGATGTAACCCATGTAAGAGAATTCAGTAGGAGATCTTACTTCTAGTGCAGCTTTAGATTGCGGCAGTTTTGGCACGGGAAATAAGTTTCATTAAATGTTAGACGTGTTATTTTTAGACTAGTTGCAGTGGTAATTTTAGTGGTAGTTTGGATACCAAGATGATAACTTATGATCTGGAGTGAATTGGTGCCTAACTGCTTGTATGTGTTTCACTTGATATTGAGCTTGATAGTCCTGAACTAGAAAATACAGGGGAGGAAGGGAACATAGTATGTGTATGTATATACAGATATAGGTATATGTGCATGTACCTGCATGTATGCACATGCGTATACACACACACGCATGTTGTACAGAATATTTGAGTGGCTGATACATAGTACGTTGTTAGTGGGATGGAAGATGGTTGATATATTACAAACTGCTTGTAAATGTTAGCTAATGTATTTTAATTGCTCTGTGTTGATGATGTGCTTACCTGATTAAGAACTAAAATAATGCACTACTTAGGAATACTGCATGTCGGAGTATTTGAGGATGAGTGGCGTTTACTGGGGACTGACAGCAATGGATCTCATGGGGCAGCTACACCGAATGAACAAAGAAGAAATTCTGGCATTCATCAAATCGTGTCAGCATGAATGTGGTGGAATAAGTGCCAGCATAGGTCATGATCCTCATCTTCTGTATACACTCAGTGCTGTCCAGGTAAATGTAACAGGGTAATTTTAGAAAAAAAAACATTCATAATCAATGATTTTGATGATTGCAGATTTACAAGCCAGGTACTGTTGAATGCCCGTGGCAAAAACTATTTCAGTGTCTTATTAAACAAAACAAAACAAAAAATCTAATGGACAAAACTTCAGGATTTAGCTGTATTATTTCCTAAAAAATTATCAGATTTGGGAATGTTGTGCTTTTAATGATCAAATAATGGTGAACGCATTCTTGATAAATTTTGTAACAGTCGTCTTGAAATACTACTTAGCTACAGGTTTTACTGGAGCTTTTTGTAGATAATTTTGGATTTTTGTAAATTCTTCTTAGTGTTCAGTGAGGTGAAAGATGTATGTCCAGAATTAGAGTAAAGGTTTGGATTTTATTTTTAATATCTGTATTACTATATATTATGATTACTATATATTATAACATATTAATAAATATATAATATTTATACAAACTATATATTTATGTAATAGGTTTGTGTGGTGCATTTATGCTTTAGTATTCTACAAAAGAAACATTGTAGTAGCCAGTTCTTATTGCATTCCTCAAATCTGCTTTTTTGTGTATAACTTACAAATGATACCATTCTGTTGATAACTTTTTGTGTGTACTCTTCCCCTGAGAAAAAGTAATTCTCAACCTTATTTTTTTCACCATAACTATCTCCATTATAGATTTAATTTCTCACTACCTCTTCTGTCTCTTTATTTTTTTTTCTCTCCTCTCATGCAAACCATCGTGGAAAAAAAATACTGAAAAGGCTCAAATACTTCTGAACAACTGCTTGATTTCTTGCATAATGTATCTCTAGTCCAACCTTATGGAAGAAATATTTAAATGGTGTTACAAATAAATAAGATAGCATCCTGTTTTAGGGAGAAAGTATGTTGGATATAAGGTATTGGATTTGAAACCCTTAGGTAGGACAGAAGAATGCTGTTTTCTTGGGTCGGTGGTGAGTGTTGGCATGTATTTTCTGCTCTGAAGTTGGCATTAGTCACCACTTGAGCTCTAGAATTACTCTGAGTACTCTGAGAACCAGGAAACTAAAGGTTTTTTAGGCTATGATGTTTGAGCTTTTCCAGACTGTCCAATCAAACTCCTTTCACAAATCCTAATCCAGTATAAGGAGAAAGAGGTACACTTTGAGGTTGTTTACTTTTACATATTAGAGATGTTAGTTCTTAATAAATGCTTGATGTTACTGGAATATATTTTCCTGTTAACTGAATGCAGCTTTAGATGTATGAAGCAAGCATTAGCTGAAAATGCAAATTTTGGGGGGTAAACTTAATGTTTAATAAGCATGTCTTAATGAGCATGCATGTTCTTAGTGAACAAACACTGTTTAGTCCTATCTACATGTCCAGAATGTTTACAAGGTCATGTCACATCTTCTTTTGATCATAATTAATAGTAATGTGTTCAGATCTGCTTTTTGAAGAGCATGCTATGGTTATATATTTTTCTGTTGGAGTTACACATTCTTTTTTGCATTTCTGTAAGACTTAAATTTTGTCTAACAATTGAAAGATTCCAGCTAACGCTAGGTGTTCAAAGTCATAGCTGTTGGTATTTTTCAGGATTGGCACTATAATATTGCTTAATTTCAACTGTTCCATTATGCTATTTATAATAAATTCTTAATTACTCTCTTTACAGATTATGCAGGTTATGAGCAAAAACTCAGAGGCTCAGGAGCAGTAGTATTGTTTTCATGTGACATTGTGTCATCAGGTTTATTGGCTTAAATCAGTGCTAGCTCAGAAAACTTTGCATTCCCTGCTATGACCTTTATTTTTCTTCCAGAACATATTGACTATACAGGGTGTGTTTAATCACATTGTTCATACTTTTTCTTAAATTACTGCAATTTGGTTCCACTCATTATATTTAAAAACTGGATGCAAATAAAAATCTTATAATTTGAAGCTAATCATTGCTGACAGGCTTGTGCTGTAAGTGGTGTTAGTAACCAGCTGCTTAACTTAACTGCTCGCACATATCCAAGTAGCAGCAGTGCACAAACTACAAGTTTGTAAGTCTAGGATGTCATTTTCCCATTAAAAATTAACCACAATAAAATCTGTTTTACATGATGCTAACATGAAAACAAATAAACCTGATTATGCTTTTGAAAGGAGAGCTGAAAGTTGGAAAGTAACAAAGCATGAAAGAGTTCAGCTAGAATTGCCTATATTTTGATTTGAGAATTCCTTAAAGTTTTTAGATAGAGATAGATGAACTGCAGTGAATGAAATTTTATTTTAATAAACATTACCAAATAATATTCAGTCATTAAAGTCTTTTTTAAATCTAGGATTTATTTTTTCCAAGAAAAAAATTTTTAACATTTTTGCCTCTCTTTGATTGTTACTGTCTTTTTTTTTTCCCCCTCAGATTCTTATCTTATATGATAGTCTCCATGTTGTTGATGTAAATAAAATTGTTGAATATATACAAAGCTTGCAAAACGAAGATGGATCATTTGCTGGAGACAAATGGGGTAATTTTTAGATCTTTAAAATTCAGTGACTAGGTTGACCTGTGTAAGTCTGTGAAATTAAGTTTCCTTGGATGGTCTTTTTGCTTATGTATTGTATGTGAGCACTTTTATTTCCTGAGTTAGGAAAAAGGTTTTGTGCAGGACAGAGTTGTTTCATTTCTGTCATAAATATTCTAAGCTTCAGTTCCATTCTTGTATTAAAAACAGGTTGTTCAGCTCTTAATGAAGAAAATCTTTGGGTGTTTGTAACTTGGCAGTACTTTGATATACTAGATGTACTATTCCATAAATAATGTTTTATGCTTGCTAATTAATGGCAGTCAGTTATGATCTTTATCCATGTTGGCTGTGAAGGGATCTTTCACTATATGAGAATGAGAAAAACTGGGTTTGTACTCATGAACTTCTGTTAATACGATTTTGTTTCTGGACATAAATTCTTTATGAACAAAGACGGTATTTTAAAGCTGTAGCATAAATATTTAGTAATTTGAAAAATACTGGTGGAACGCTTAAATTTTTATTAAAACGTATTGCATATTGGTCATGATTGTTCTGGTAAAATTCAGCCTTTCAGATAATGGTAGTTAATGTATGCTGCTGTAAAGGTAGCTGTTATGCTGTGTGTTGAAGCCATAGAATCATAGGTTGGAAAAGACCTCTAGGATTATCCAGTCCAACTGTCAACCCAACACTACCACGTCTCATAAAATGGTTCATAGTTTGCTGCATCCTTTTTGTTAAAGTATTGAAACAAACATGCTGAATGCACAATGGATTGATGTTATTTCTGAAAGGCAGTTACAGCGCAACGGAAGGAGTGTGATACCTCATGTATTACGGAACAGCATGTGTTTGTTTTATATGCTTCACCTTGTGGATTTCTTAAGAAAAGTCTTAGCATCAGTTTGACCAAAAAAACCCCCAGTGTTTGAGCAGGGTTCAATTTGACTTCAAGTATTAATTGCTCGGAGTTTGTGCTAGGAGAGTTATATTGGTATGGACTTGCCAAGCAATCATTCTGCTATAGGTGTATCTTCCAGGTATAAGTATGCAAAAGAAAACTTGCAACTTCATCAGTCTTCCTCTAAAATCAAAAATAGCTTCTATTTCTGCCCGATTTAAGGAAGATGAAGAGTTGAGTCTGAGTATTTTTGAGTCTGCTGCTCTACAATTAGCTAGTAGAGCACTACAGATAAACTCTAAGATTATATAGTTGTTTGTTAATTGCCACTACTTTGGATTGATTTGGGTACATAACTATACACCAGCTCAAAATCAGTTGTTCACTTTTATGTGTGGCAAACATACGGATCACCTGATTTGAAATGTACACTTTCTAAATTACTGAGGAAATAATCCATGGGCTGGAAAAGGAAAGAGTACGGGGTCAGGTTTTGGCTAATTTTTGTTGTTCAACATAAAACCTAGTATTTTAATGTTTTGTACCATATTTTCAGTGGTGATTTAAATGCATTTTTGTTGTTGTTAGTAAAAATATTCTTATTTCATTCTGTACCCCCCACATTCTAGGAGAAATAGATACAAGGTTCTCCTTCTGTGCTGCAGCAACTCTTGCACTTCTGGTAAGTCCTAAATTATTACTTTCGCAAGTAGAGAATCTTCTCTTTGGTACTGCTGAAGTTTCTGGAGTAATGAGCTTGGTAGAATATAAAGTGCGTTAGCTGCTTTTCTGACTTGCAGGGAAAGCTGGACGCTATTGATGTGGGGAAAGCAGTAGAATTCGTTTTGTCCTGTATGAACTTTGATGGAGGATTTGGTTGTAGACCAGGTTCTGAATCACATGCAGGACAGGTGAGTTTTTCTTTATATGGAAGTGTTTTAAATTGCCAAGCATCACATACTGCCTATAAATGTTTCTTTACAACATCTCTCAGTGGTGTCAATTGATGTACCTTTCTTATTTCCCAAATGCCTGATTCTAGTACCGTAGTTAAAATAAGTGGTAGATGCATCTGAGATGATGAGTAGGAAAAAGAAAAAAAGTAACATAAGGAAAGAACTTTTAGGACTGTATTTCAGTCTTCACGTAGTGATTTCAGAATAGTTAGCATGAGGATTTTTAGAGAATTTGAATGGGTATTAATGGAGACATTGGATAAGATCTGTCACTCTGTCTGCCACAAACCGTAATGAAACACAGAAGTCAATTGTATAATACATTTGATATTTATCAGCTGATGAACTCAAATAAAAAGGATGTGAACCTTCTCAAAGGGGAGGCTTGCTTAATTTTTTGAGGAAAGTCAGTTTTAAGACAAGATGCCTGAGTCAGGCATGGGAACATTTATAATGTTTTGTTATAGGCACTAAAGAGTGTTTTACTAGTGACTAGTTGATTCTGAAAAATGTTCAGTAAAATCTAGTTTTGAAGGCAATGCAGTAGTATGACTGGAACAAATCAAGGGACCTCTCTGGGAAGAGAATCTCAATTACTTCTTTCAGCAGAAAATTTACATTAAAACTACCTTTCCTATTTTTATTTTTTTCATGGAAGGGATTCTTGCACTTAAGCTGAATTTATGAATAGAAATCAACTTTTAATAAAATATTTTAATGCTGTTGCAATCACCTCTGTATTTTGCATAATTGTGGTGAGCAGTGCCATTGCCAGGATTCACTTCAGCACATGAAAATACTAGAGGTATGTTGTTGAGGAAAAAGTGTTGGGGTTTTTTTTCTCCCTTCCCCCTCTTTTTTTTAAATCAGGAAAAAAAATTACACCTGGTACATGTATCTTATCTTACGAGTTTTATCTACAGGAGCATTGCCCATATGGTCTAGATGGCTGGACCATGTCCTGCTGTTCAAGGAAGTCAGATTAAGTAGCTGAACCCACTCTGTAGCTGGCATTTCCTGGGAGGATTAGATCTGTTGTGCATGTTCACATACCTCTTAAAATGCTGTAAAGGGCAACTCCTTTGCTTGCACAGTAGTTCAAAAGTTTTCTCGGAATATCCCATTTGTTTTGCAGGATTCTTGGAGAGGCACGTCCCTGTTGATGTGTACTTCTGTTGGCTATTGGGATTTTTGTTGTCCTTTTGGGGGTGTGTTTTATTAGGAAAAGGCAATTATGAGCAGGCTTCAGTTGATATTGTGGTTTCCTGCAGTTTGTGCTTGGCTACTGTGTTAGTGACTGTGTGAAACGTGACCGGAGTACGCTGTTACACTGTGTTATTTCCCAGGAAGAAGTAAACATGGATTAATCAAGGCACACATATTACAAAGCACATTGAAAGTAAGCCTGACATGACTAGATGTATGTGGGGTTGCCGGGTTAGTGAAATGATCAGGCTTAACCTGTTTCTGCTAGGTCTTTGGTTTGGTCTCCACAAGCCTTACCCTAAGAGGCACATACAGGAACAAACCATAGGCTGGACGTGAAATTTTCGTAAAGGCCAAATCCAGCCTGCAGAAATCAGTTTTAGTACTCTGACTTGAGAGCCTGATATTTTTGAAATAAAACTATATGGCTCTGCCTGTTCTTTTAGGATTTTTTTTCAAACCTTATGTTTGTGTCTTTTATATTAGTAAAATCGTACTGTTCTATAGTTACATACGGTTGCTTTTGAATAAAAGTACTGGTTAGACAATTACATACTTTTCTAATGGAAAAGTAAAACTCATTTGAAAGTAAACGCTGAAATGTGTGCTTATTTTGTATTGTGTTTGCATGACTATTCCTGCTTTGAGATCTTCCTGCATTTAGTCTGCTAAACTATGCTTAGTTTTTAAATACACAAAAAATTTATGTCTGTAATTTTAGATCTATTGTTGCACAGGATTTCTGGCTATAACAGATCAGTTGCATCAAATAAATGTTGACTTGCTGGGTTGGTGGCTTTGTGAACGTCAGTTGCCTTCTGGAGGTCTCAACGGACGACCAGAGAAGGTATTAGGTGGCTTCTTTTGTTTGTTCAAAACTCAATAGAGATTATTTTTTCTAAAGCTGAAGTACTTCTGAGAAATGTCATGACTTCTATGAAATATTTAGTAAACTGTTCAAAAGAAATCAGGCCATCTGTTTTTTCACTAATGCGTATCATGCAGTCCTTAGCTATGCTTAGTTTGAGTCCTCACTTTAGGAAAGTACACATACTGAAGTGTGTCTTGCTGACCACTTGAACCAGTATCCTGTTAAATCAGGGCTTGAATATTTTTTGACATTGGCCATGATTTCTTCTGTAGGATTTGTACAAACATTACTGTTTTACTGGATGTAAGTCCTGGTGTGATGTGGAACACTATTACACCCAGGAAACTCTGTAACCTAGAATAATCTCCACTGGCAAATAGATAACCAACCAACAGTTTTTAAAACAAAACAAAAAACCAGAACAACCCCCCTGAAAAACTAGTTGATACGAAATTCTTTGTGCTTACTCCTGAAAAAGGTGCTGTGTTTTTCTAGCCTCTCCCACGAAGGTGGAGGCTGTTTCAAAATCACATTCTTGTGGTTTTGTTTCTTGAAGGGAAGAGGTTTGAAAAAGACTTTCCCTTCTGGAGACGACATCCGGGAACCTTCTTCTCCTTTACGCCAAAGAAACTCTTTAAGTGTTGTTTCTCTGCAACAGCATTATGACAGCACACCTAGTAATTTTCCAAATCACCAATAACATTTGCAATGTCATGTTTAAAACAAAACCAAATAATAATCTGTTTCTCTGCTTGCCAGTTACCTGATGTATGTTACTCGTGGTGGGTGCTAGCGTCTTTGAAGATGATTGGTAGGTTACATTGGATTGACAGAGAGAAACTGCGCTGCTTTATTTTGGCTTGCCAGGATGAGGAGACTGGAGGATTTGCCGACAGACCAGGAGATATGGTAAATAATCCTTTACTAAATAAAAAATACTTAATTGAACATTTCAACTGAGGAAGTCAGTTTTATGAGTTGAGTTATGCTCAAATGAGGATCCAGGTGCAAGCATTTTGCAGAGCCTGGAATTTACTTTGAAGGAAAGAATAGGGTAGCGTTGCCTTTGAATTCCTGGGAAGCACATGCTTTATCTTGCATTTCTGTAGTATTCCCCACAGAAGTCAGCCGCTAATCCTTAGAAATTCTGGTTTGGTTCCCATAACACATACCACATAAATTATTTCTCATGAGATCACTTGGAAGATCTCTGTAAAAATATTGTGTTTGGTGGCGGGTTTTTTGGCATGTGTGGGTTTTTTGGGGGTTGTTTTGTTTTGTAAAATTACATGCAAACTAGAGTTCAGCACAGGTTAAGTAGCCTTCAACTTTCTTTGTGGCTTTGCCTGATCTAAATGAGTCAAAAGTTTTTATTAAGAATCCTTATACGCTAACTTCTGCTCTGCTAACTTCAGCCCAGCCACTGAGTAAATCCTCTCACTGTCATTTGTCTAGCTTTTGTGATAACATTATGAAGAGGCTGGTAATATGGATTTTCTGCTTGTTTGAGAGAGCAATTATGGTTTAGCTGGTCTGGTATCTCTGGTTTCAGGTGGAAATAATTTTGATTCTCCAGGTAAAATGGCAAATAAAGTTTGTATCTTTCAAGGGTGCTGGACAGATAAAAATAAAAATATTCTGAGACCTCAGTGCAATTTCTGTACAACACTCGGCTGCCTATTTGGCAACGGTCAGGGGGAGGTCTTAGCTGTTTTTATTGCAGCTGACCATGTTTTCCCCTTTTCCACAAATGCATTAAAAAATGAAGTAGCTTTCTATTTCTCTGTAAGCTGATACATTATTCGCATTTGGAAGGGGGAGAAATATCTTTCTTCTGATCTGTCATTTGGGAAGTGTTTTGGTGTTCTTAAATGGGAAGGTTTTTGTATTTCAAAGGAGCTCACAGGAAGACTTCCCTTTTCAGAATTCTCCAATAAAAGACGAACACTTAGTTTTAATGCTTTTCTGGCTTTGAGGTTAAACTTGAGCTATTTCCATCTTGCTAGAAGAAACAACTTTGCAGAGCCTTTCCTCTATATCTAATGCAGGCACCTTTGGGAGAGCTTTTACATATTATGTTAGTGGTCATTTTATATTATTTTTACCTGTCCCCCCTTATTGAAGTGAGCACTGCCATAGAAATGTTGATACCTACAGGTTTTTGCTTAGTTCCTGAAGAAACTCATTGCTAATAGACCCTGGTTTTTTGACTTTTTTTCTCTGAGTGTTTTCATTTATTCATTTGGGATTTTTTGTTTTGGGTTTTTGGGGGGATGTGGGATTTTTGCTGGTTTTTTGGGGGTGGTGGTATCCTTAATTAGTTCTAGGTTCTAAGTCTTTTGATTTGACATTGTGATTGTATTTCAGGTTTTGAACTACTTGACAATAAGACAGCTCTGTCATCTTTTTTTTTTAAGTTCCAAGCAGCTAGTTCATGATAACTTAACTTAGTAGCTATGCTTCTTAGCTCTTAGTGGTAAATTCAGCAGGTTTTTCCTTTTTTATTTGCTTTAAAGAAAATTGCAGAAGGGAGCAGACAACATAGCAGTAGAAATCTAGGAATCTGGGTGGCCCTGAACATACAAACTGGTCATCAAGAGGTTGTATCTGTAATGTCATTTGCACACTTCCCATTAGGGACTGTCTCTCCTTCTGGGCCTGTCCATCTGTACAAGGAAATTCTGTCTTGCCATTCCTAAAGTGTACTGTTTATTATTTTGTTACGTACTTATTTATTTTACCCCTCCTCTAACGGCCACCTACTCATTCTGGGAAGGAGCAAGTAAACATATGTCCGAGCTTTGACCACAACTGTAATGCAGTTGCCAAGTCGCTGAGGAGCAAGACTCGCTATGCTAATGTAGTTTGAACCTTCTAGGCTGTGATCAATGTTGAAGATCCCATATATGGCGATGTAACGGTAATTCAGCTTAGTTTACTGCAGTATAGAACCTTTGTGATAAGATTATAAGTTCCACTAATGCAAACAGGATGTACACTGCACCAGACAGCATGGATACTTTTGGGTAGGATTTTGTAGAACGGCTAGTTTACTCCACTGACAGGATGCTGATGTCATGAGACTTTACAGTCTGTTGCAGTTATGTGGTGATACATGCTTCTAGGGAAGGGTCATACAGTGAAGGAATACTTGGATACCAAATAACTGCTCCTGTCTCTTCTGGGTCTTCCTTGTATTTTTTTCCTTCTGGTTTTCTAGCACAGTAGGCTGTTGATCTACTGTCAAGATTTTACATGACAGCTCTGTATTCGGAGACCATCAAAGGGCACTATAATGTTGCTGAAGAGCAAAAGGGGAATTTATGGAAGTGGTACTTGCAGATGATCAAATTTACTTTTTAAATTTTTATTACCTTTGCTTCTGCTACCCTCTGACGTAGTATGCTAGTGGAGACATGTGAGTGCTTCCTGCCAGATTCAGAATTGAAAATTATCTTAGCAGCAGACAAACAACAGGCACCTCTGAGTAAATTGTAGCATTGTAAATGCAATGCTGTGGAAATTGTCTTGCTGTCAACATGTCAGCACAAATGAAAGTTTGTTCAGTTGTGTTGTCTTCTCCAGCCATGGAGATTTGCAGTTCTCTTGCTAGCAAACAAAAGCTTTATTCCATACAAATGAAAGGCTGATTGACTTTTGGAAATGGACACAAACTTTTTTCTTCTCCCAGGTGGATCCATTTCACACCTTATTTGGAATTGCTGGACTATCTTTATTAGGAGAAGAGCAAATTAAGGCCGTTAATCCTGTCTTCTGTATGCCAGAAGATGTCCTTCGAAGAATAAATGTACAGCCTGAGCTTGTGAGCTAAGCATCGTAGAGACAAAAGGTTGATATGCCCAGTTGCTTTGGTTTTACTGATTTAAGTTATGTCATCTCTGAAACTGTTAGCATACTCTTCTTTGAGATGTGTTTACATTATGAATGTGAAGCAATAGCTTTACTGCGGGTTTTGTCACTTTGTAAACTATCAGAACAGGCTGGTTCTAATAATCTCAGTGTAACATGTTCTTTGGTTGTATATAAGAGATGTAGAAACATTTCTAATCTGTATCTAAATATATGGGCCTTTGCATTTTTTTTTATATTTAAGTCAAAACAATAGTGTGAATGCTTAATTTTTGCATTTCCATGATATCAACCATGCTAGCATGTGTCTTTACACAAGTGTGTTTTGATGGTGAATCACACAAAGCACTTTAAAAAAAAATGAAAGAAAATATGAAAAACAAACCCCAAACAAAACCCTACTTAAGCCATGCACTTAATGCCACGCACTGGTGTATTTAATTCTTCCCGCTCATCTTTGCCATCACTTTTATACACTGAGAAGAAAGCTTTTTCTTCTAATAGTAATTGGTACCAGTGAAAACAAAAATTATGGTTCCATTAAGTATATAAATGTCTTCATTTATTGCTAAGTCCCTTAGGCAAAATTTCGCTGATATTTGAAATGGAGCATACCTTTGAGTATGTATAGTGAAACTTGCTAACATTAAGCATTCAAGAGAAGGTCTCTATAGGACAGTGACTTGTAACTGAATATAGAGTTGATGCTAAATTTGTTGCTGGGTTGAAATTCTGCTTTTGTAGTTTTTAAGATGATAATTGCCAACACTTGATTATGGTGTAATTGAGAATAAAACTAGCTATGGAAAATACTTGTTCTCTGAAGGATGAAGCCCTCTTTGTCTTCACAGAAGCCCTAAAACTGTCTCTTAATTCACATTCCACACACCCTGGCTGAGACTGACTGGTAATCCAGTTGAAATGTACATTAAAAGGTGATCATGAAGGGGAGGAAGTCTTTGATAATCTTTGTACTTATGTTTAAGGAAGGTCTAAAATTGTTTCAAACACAGTTTTAAAAGGCAGATGGTTAGTTTTATCCAGCCTGTTGGTGTTAGTAGAGAGTAAGAACTGGACAAAGTAACTTTTTGGTAGACCTTTACTTGTAGAGAATATCAGAGAGAATGTGTATAAGAATGATCAAGTTTCTAGTGCATTTTTTTAAGCCTTCTCTACAGGCTTTTAGACCAGGTAAAAAGCCTACTCTTTTGAGTTGTCCACTTGCCTGATGAAATTTTTTGTCAAAGCCTGGAATTAATTTATTTTTCAAGGTTTGGAGGAAAAGTTACAGCAGGCTTTCTGTCGAATATGAGGGAATGAGAGCACTGATCATGTTTGATCTTAACTGTAAAGTTTAACAGAAAACTTTAAAATTTTTTTCTGATTCTTGGTTACCTTTGCAAGTGCCAGTTCCCTTCATCTAAGGAAATACTGTTCAGTACATAGGAATTTGCATTTTTCCTATGTTGTGTAGACAAAAAAGAATCCCCTTCAGAATTTCTAGTCTAGTATAGACAGAGACACCCTAGAAATTAATATGTGGATGATACTGCATGACAGGGTACAACATTTCACTGTCAGTTGAAATCCTTTTAATCTTATTGCAGTTTTTCTCGTAAGAAGGTCTTGTCAACTTCAATTCCTATGTTTGCTGTGATTTGTAAAGATCTTAAAAGGTTATAGGTTAAAAAGGGGTGAGTATGTGCACAAACTAAAAACTTCTGAAGAATATTCTTCCATTCTTGACATAATTTTTAAAAAAATGTTGTATTTGTAGAAAGAGTAATCAGTTTTTCTTCTGCAAACAAAATAACATTTTCTGTTAAATGTACTGTGAAAAAATTAGTCACCCAGTGTGTCTGTGTCAAGACCTAGGTCACTTTGGTGCAGAATACATTGTTACTGTCTACCTCTATTTTGCTAAAAGTACTGATAAGACTTTTTTCTGAGCTTACATAGACACTTTGCAGTAATTTATCTACTGTTCTCAGTCTTCAGTTACAGGTCCTTTATTAAAGGCTTTCAGAAATTTGTACTTCCATAACATTTTTTTTTCCCATGGAAATCTTTATATGGAAAGATCCTGACATTATCTTAATACTTGATCTTAAGTACTGTAGCAAACATTCCCAGCAATAAATTTTGCAAGATGCTGTATGAGAATTTGCAAAAGCATAATGAATAATTCAGGTATGTAAAATTGTGTGAAGAAAATAGGGGGGGTAATCAACAGCCATTCTATTACCTTCTAAGAACATGGTTAAGTCCAGAGGTATGTGCTTTATTCCAAAGATGCATTCTTTCAGTTTTGTTGAGACAACTTGGGTAGGTGAATTCAGCCTTATGATTTGTGACTGTAAGAAAGAAAAGAAGGTGGAAAATGGATGTTCCTTTTGTTTCTGCTTTTCTTGCCATACACTTGGATTTCTGTCAGAGAAGAGAAGGCCTAACACCAGCTTCAGGAGTCTGAATGCATAACGAAAGTTCAGTGTAGGACTTCAAATTCGGGACAGTGGCACTAACTGGAGTCGCACCTGCTGTCTTCCATCCTTTGCTCTCCAGCGAAACGGAAGTTCCTGATGCTCAGGCTTTTAAAGCTGTCTGACTGGTGATGCTCGATGTGGTCAGTGCTGACAGAGCACATGCATGTTCTGAACCAGGAGGCTGGGGGTGCTGCCCTTCAGATGTCAGCTGAGGAGCTGCAATTGGTAGAACTGCTATTGTGAAGCTGAACTACACCAAACTACAACTGTGCACAGAGTTGTGGCCTCGTCAAGGCTGGCTTCAGTTTGGCGTTTTTTTAATGCAGGTGTATTAAGTTGCAGAGACAAAATGTTGTCTAGTTAAAATGCTAATTGAAACAGTTTAAGTGGGGTATATTACATGCTAATATACAAAGCAGTGTTAGTCTTCTAAAACATGCATGGAAGCACACATATTTAAGAGAATTCTAGATGTGAACAAGCATTATGGTTTTTATTGGGATGTTTTGGTATCTAAATTCTTGAATGGGGAAAAACATCTGTGAAGTTCCTGATAAAACAGTCTCTGAATGTTCAACGAGTGTGGGCCAAATTATGTTTAAATGCTTTACTCCTGTTTTAAAGAGCATAGGAGACTTCCTTTGCCTTCCCGCGTCACCCTGTCTGTAACTACATTTTTATAATGAAACTTGTTGCGTGCCCAGCAACTCTTCATTGTTGTATCATTTACAGCTCTACTAGGAGCTGCAACTCTACAGTTGTTGTCTCCCTTTAACAGCAGGGCCCCATCCTGTTGCGGCGCTCGCCGCCATCTCTCCACGACGGCGGTCAGCGCTGAGCGGTCGCGCGGTGGGGGTGGGGTGGGGTGAGGCTAGTGCGCATGCGCGGCGGGCCGTGGCCGCCGCCATTTTGCGAGGAGGTGTATTTTGCGGCGGGCGGGGCCTGTGCGGGGCGAGGCGGCGATGTCGGATCCGAGCAGCGAGGCGGAGGCCGGGGGGCGGGAGGCCGCCTCCGCCGCCTCGCAGTCCTATACAGGCCGCGGCTCTTCCACGCCGGGGCTGGGCGGGCGAGCGGAGGCGGCGCCCCGCTATACCCTGGGGCTGCTGCAGACGCCGCGCAGCACGGCGGGCAGCACCGGCGACTTGTCCAGCGGAGGGCCGAGGCCGCGCAGCTCCAGCGGGGAAGGCCTCGCTCCCCGCCGGGCTGCTGGTGGTGGCGGGGTAAAGCCGCCGCTTCCCGGACCAGGAGGTGGGATGCGGAGTTGTCACCCCTGTGCGGGTCGTTGTTTCTTTCTTTTATTCTCCTGCCCTCTTGGCTTGGGTCGGGCTTCGAAAGAGCTGTCACAAGCGGTACTTGTACGGAGGAGGGGCAGCAGCAGCAGCACCTCGTCATCTTAGCGACCTCTTTTTTTCGTTCAGCCCGTGAAAACAATGGTAGTCGTTCCTCACACTTCTTTAAATAAATAATTTTTTTCTTTACGTAAGTTTTTTAGGTAGCAGCATCAGAGTTCCCTGCAGGGATCAATAAACTGAATTGCAACACAATATTTACAAGAGATCTGAACCACATTCAGATGGTTTTGTGTTTGGGTTTGTTTGTTTATGTTTGGGGTTTTTTTTTGTTGGTGTTGGTGTGCTTTTTTTTGGTCTGGCCTTCGAAATAATTTTAAGTGCAGTTACCCTTGATGTTTTGTAAGAATGTTGCGGTCCTACAACACAACACCAGTACTTTCAATCCTTCATGTAAATCTGCTGTTGACAGCAGCATCCCGGCGCCCCCCCTGAGGACAAGACCCCTCACCAGCTCCTGTACCCTGTACATGTGTGGATCAACCAGTTCATAAGACTTGAGCCTGATGCCAAAGTCTGTGTCTTGGCAGGCAGAAAAGAAATGGTTAATTTTTTTTTTTCAGTGGAAAAACTATAAAAAGAATTGGAAATTCTTTTAACACTTGCTGAAGTGCATTCTGAAGTATGTATATCTCCATTATGCATAAATTGGGAAGAAGGTAACATGGTTTGGGGTAACCTATGTGATCGGTCATGAATCCTAAAAAAAACCCAAACAACAAACAAACAAAAAACTTAGAATGATAATTGGAGTAGGGCATAACTTAATTGTTGGTTTAAAAAAATACCTGTAGATGGTTTGGTTCATCTGGTCTTTAAAATTACGTGTTTCCACAGGTTATGCCCGATTCAGTACATTCTAAGATAATAGCAAAGTCTCTTCTCCCAAACTTCTGCATGGTTTTATGCCAAAATCTAAGTGAATGCTATTTTTTAAAATCATCCATGTGCATTGCAATGCTGATTTGTCTACTCTTTAAAAAAAAATAATTACAGCCAGAATGAATTTTTTTTAGCTGTCACAGTTTTGTAAGATTTTAAAAAAAGAAACAAGAAACCTAAAAAATACCCCAGTACTGTAAATATTTTTGTACCAACCATGAGAAAATATCATGCAGTTAATGGGTCATCTGAGAATGATACTAAAGTATTTTGTAGATCAATTTTTAATATAACGGAACAAACATTTGGGTTTGCATGTCTCTGAATACCTGGAATTTTATAAGTTTTAAGTGGAAAAACTCTGTTTATATTTTAATTCATTTTTTACCTTAAAAAGCAGTTATCCAAGTTAGATTAAGGGTGCAATGTTTTTAGTCATCTCAAGAGAACTGAAAATAAGTAAAATACTTAATTTATTAAAAATAAAGAATGATCTGAGAAAAAGAGACGTTCAGGACTTCAAAACGCAGATAAATATTAAGATACACATGTAAAAGAAACTGCAGATAACAAACACCTCCCAGATTATTGTATGATTTCTGAGAGTTGAACCCTGCAAATTCAAAGGGAGATCATTCTCAAACAGAGGAGTGTTTGAGCATGGTTCTTTGTTTTCTTTTGTTGTCCTTTTTTTAAAAAGAATGTTCAGCTTTAAACTAAAATTTTCATAAACGTGTGCAGTTTCAGGTAAGCATTTTAAAAGTGCAAGCATTTTAAGCGGTGAATGCGAGACAGAGCTGACTTAGAGCATTCTTTCATAAATCTAGAATTCATAGAATATGAAATTATGCATTGTGAAGTGGCTTCTATCATACTATTTAAGTCCAACAATGTAAACAAATATTTTTAATGGTGCTGCAAGGAATGTCATTTTGGAAAATAACCCTATCGATACAAGCTTGTTTTCAAAACAGACTGACTTTTATTTCATTTTATACTGGTACTACTTTGGAGAGATTTTACAGAATGACATTAAAGGTTATTGCTTGGATATCTCTATTTTAATAAGAAAAATAAAGTTTCCTAAGCTGTATGTTTATATATTGCTTTCTGAATAGAAACTCATTCCAATCTTTTTTTTCAGTAAAATGATCTATCACTTAATGTGTCTGTTTTCAAAAGTTAATGTCCCGCCAGCCTCAGGATCTTATTTTGGGGACAGAAGTTCTTGCATAGAAAATGCTAGCACGTTGAATTTCACGAGTTCTTCTGTGCGAGGCCTGAATAGCACATGTGTAGGAAAAACACCCCTCTCTTCTAGTAGATCTCTTTGCAGAAGCCATACCCCTCTTATGGGATATTCAGGTAAGATTAACAGCTTTTAAAGGAAATAGTCCTACTTGCATTTCTAATCTTATTTTATTAAACATACTTTATTTTTTAACGTGTTACAGTAAAATGCTGAGATATATTCAAAACACGAAACATAATGTGTTTTGTATTACAGAGGATGCCTGTCAATGAAAGGTGCACCCATAGGAGAAAATACTACTTTAGATGTTTCGATATTGCAACCTCTTGTCATTTACTTTGGATTCATATATAAATTATCAATATAGTTAAAATTCAGACTTTTTTCAAATTGTCCAAAATTGAATTATTTTTATGGACATGTGGGTTTGTGTGGTGACTGAAGTGAAGAGCCCAAATCTGTGCACATTTGTAATCAGGGTTTCTTTTTACAGTCGTAATGCATTGTACATCACATATCATGATGCCATTCTCTAGTTTCTTAGTGCAAGTTTTCTGCATTTTATGTTGGCATCTTCAAAGGTGTAGAACACTAGTTCTCCAGCAGAGCGTTTACACAGCAGCTCATTGGGTGTACGTTTTGCAGTGCTTCTTATGAACAAAGTTGTATTACAGGGAAATAATGCCTTGTGCCATGTTATGGGTGTCTGTGTGCTCTAGCAGTGCAGAGTGATGGGGCTCAAAGTTAGTTCTTTCACAGTCTGACTAATCATTATCGCTTCAGTCTTTAGTGTTCTTGAAGTTATTTAATGGTAATTCTCTGAAGTAATTAAATTACTTTAAAAAATTTATTTTAAAAATTATCTGTTCCTGGTAAGAATACAAATTGGCTCTCTACTTGCTTCTGAATTGAATTATTGTTTTGCAAAATGTAAGTAACATGAAGTTTGTAATTTCCTACAGCTGTTGTGATCCACACTTTTCTTTATGACTACTCCAGGAATTAGGGAATCAGAGTAACTATGATGTTGAAACCCACAGAGCAGGCAACTTAACAACAAAATAAACGCACACCTTCAGTTTCCTTTGATTTTACCTGTGTGTTCAGCCTGGAGAAAAGGAGGCTGAGGCCTTATCATTCTCTACAACTGCCTGAAAGGAGGGTCTTCATAACGGAAGACATTAGGTGTTAAGGACCTGTAACCTTAATTTCCACACTTAATGTTTGTAAGGGGTATCTTAGAGAGATTGCTGGACATTTGAAGAAGGAGGCGAGATTAGTTGCGTTTGTGATGGTATCTGGGAAAATTTAAGCCAAACCAATTTTAAGATACTAAAAATGTTTTGTTTTAAAAAAACACCAAAATGAAAATCAAATGAATGTGTCTCAAGCCTATCATAGATATATATATTAGAATAGTTTAATAAGTTTAGTGTAAAATCAGATGACACACTTATATATCTGTAAGATATCTGTTTTCCCTAACTTGACGATATCTAAGCCACCTTGATCAGAGTTGTGCTTTTTCACATTAACTTACAGTACCTCTCTGCAATTAATACACCTGAATTTAACTAGCACTAATAGCTATGCATCGTTTTGAATTTAAAATAGCATGTTTAATAATAGCCGTACCTTTTGGCACATGCTGAACATCTTTTTTGTTTTGTTCAGTATGAAGATTGTGACTCAGAAACTGTATATTCACTTGCTACAGAAATGTGATTAGTTCTGACAATCTTTACGCATTCAATTAGTCTTTTAATGTAAGAGTATGATGTTCATACATCGGAAAGTGTGACTTGCCTATATGGTATGGCAAGTAAGGAGTTCAACAACCAGAACTTTTAATTTTTAACTAAGTTTGGTAAATTGAAAGAGCTTTCCATGGATATGGGAGTATAAACATATTTGATTTGGAATGTCGAAGTATGAGTCTGTGAATGTAAAGTAGTGGCTCACAACTGAATATATGCAACTTTTTTACAGTTACATCCTCATCTACAGCCTCAGCTCATAGTGCTGCATCAGTTATCGTAGCTGTAGTAGAAGGAAGGGGCCTTGCCAGAGGGGAAGTAGGAATGGCCAGTATTGACTTAAAAAATCCTGAGATGATCCTGTCACAATTTGCAGACAATACAACTTATGCCAAGGTATTGTTATATATTTAATTGATGTATTCCTTGCAGGCCAATTAGTGGGACTTTCTTTCTTAAAAAAGCTTATGACTAATGGGAAATTAAATTTTTAGTTTGTAGAAGAAATTCCTCAAAAGTAAAAGTAACAAGTTCTAGAAAATCTGCAATGTTGAAAGGACTGCCATTTTCTTTACTGTGCCTCAGGTTTTAGATAGAGGAAAGAATGTTTTGCAAAAGAAAAATAGCCTTTCTGCAAAAAACAGTGTATTCAAACTATGTGGGAGTGAGATGCCTTGTTTTGAAAAGCTTTGGGCCATACGTGGTAGCAGAACTTGCAAGTATTTTTCATCAGGCAAAACAATTCTGAGAGCAGAACTGTTTTGTTGTAGTTACACATGCTAGAAGATAATGTGGCTTGTAGAATCTTTACAATATTCAGAGAAATAAAACCTAAATTTAATTAGGAGAATAAGTAGATATGACTCAGATTATAAACAGCTATCAAATATATTTGCTAAAATATATGTTGTACAATGTAATTTTTTTGGATCATTAGTGCTTTTTAAAGCTTATCCTGGACTTAACACACGTAAGTATGCTTTGAACCTGGCATCTACAGAAATGCTTCTGTAATACACAGTACTAAAAATCAGAATGAGATGTGCACCTTGAAAATGTGGTGCGTGAGAAAATGCAGATATTCAGATTATGATATGGCAACTTACATAACAATTCACCTAAAGGTTTGAAAGTGAAAAATTGATTTGCTTGTTCCAAGAAAAAAAAAAAAAAGTCCCATGTAATCAAAAGAATTATAAGACTAGAATCCTGCAGGGAAACTTCAGATTATTTTTATGGAAATTGTTTACTAATTTCAATGGTTTCATAAATATTACAGTTACCTCTAAGAGTAAAAGGCTTTCTTTCTAGGAAGAAGTAGCTGTGTTTATACTCTAGAGTCTCTCCTGTTCTCCTGTGTCAGGGTTGAGAACTGTGTTAGTCCCATGAAATTTATCTTTCTCAAACTAAGAAGTATTTTAGCTGCCCATATTCCTCCCCCACCCCCTTACTTTCAGTTTTGTCTTGAATTTAATGATAAAATAAAATCACTTCTTTTAAGCCTTTCATACTTTATCTTTAAATTCTGATAACATTACTCTATTTTCTGTTACTCAGGCTTGTAACATGATAAGTTTATATCTTCTATAACCACCTGTCAGACCATGGCCAGTGTGTTGAATATTTTCCTCCCTTACCATTCTAAAAGTTGGCATTTTAATTTTTGCACATAACTTCCTAATTTTCCATTTAGATTACCGAGTTCTCCATTCTGTGGGCCACCTGATACCGTATTGACTATCCAGTCAAAAAAAAAAAAAAAGACCTACTAGTACACAACTACTTTTTCCCAAATGCACTACGTGGCATCTCTAACACCTTTAACAATACTGTCTGTCTGCTGATCAGCTGTTTTCTTAAGTCACTACCTGTGTTTTGCTAGTGTTTGATATCAAGCTTATTGTATTTTCTTTTTCTTGTGAACCCTTCTATTTTTGAATATTCTGTAAATTAATTCAGTAAAGTTTTCTTTTATTCTTTTATTTCCTCAAGGTTTGCTTTAACTGTGATGCCTCTAAAAAAACGTTCCGAATGATTATCAGATATGACAGGCAGCAACAGCTCTCCCTCCCACCCCCCAATACCCTTAGATGATTTACTTTGTGTATTTTTTATACTTGTTCACCTTTCCATTGTTATCTGTCCTTTCTTTCACATCCTAACTTTGAAGTGTTTAAAATATAGTCTGTTTTTTAATGTTTCTTTCTTGAGAATTTGTGGATGATGATATAAATGAATATAAATGCATAATGATGGTTTTCCTTTCTTATACAGTGAACAAATAAAAAAGCATATGGTGTACTTTAAATCCCTACAGCAGGTGTGTAAAACATAACCAAAGCAAAGCTGTTTTACATATGTGCATTTTGAGCCGTATTGAAAAATGAGATAAATGTTATGAGGAGGTTATTACAAAGTCTAAGACGCAACTCAATCAGAAGATTATTAATATTCGGATCTGTGGCATTTCTTCATTTTCCAGAGCACCATTAACTTTTCAGCTGCAAGCCCAGAAAGCTGCCATCTGCTGAAAATAGGTCCTTTTCCCATCATAGCCATGGAATATAGTTTTGGATATTTATCTCTTGCTTCGATGACAAGCATGTTTCTGTGTTTAAGTAACAGGGGATAGATACCTATATTTTTATTTAGTTTCATGTATATTTATATATCTGTATCTGTAGAAACAGATAAATTTTACTCTGTAGTGTAGAATTTAGCAGAAAATTTAGTCTTTATTTACAAGACTGGAACTGTGATTTTAAAATATAAGGATTCTGTAATTCTTTATTGCTGGTTCATTATAATGTAAACATATTTTAGATTATATATGGATTTTTATTGAATTACTTTTGAATTTTTTTGTTCAGGTTATTACTAAACTCAAGATTTTAACACCACTAGAAATAATAATGTCAAACACTGCTTGTGATGCAGGGAACACATCAAAATTGTTCAGTCTGATAACAGAACATTTCAAGGTTAGCTCTTAAATTTCGTTCCATATTTTAGAGTTCTTGTTGATCACTTTTATATGATTTTTGATTTGAGAGTTTTCCACAACTTCTAAAACCTTAAATGCAGTCAGATTTTGTATTTTCTGTGATTTTTGGGCCTAATTTTACCATGGTAAAGAATAATCTAAATGCAGCTCCAGTGCTGCTAGTTCTAATCCGGACAATTACGGAGATAAGTATATTACTGATTAAAGCCAAAAGTTTTGAATTTGTGGCATTGAAGTAATTTGAGCAATGCTGAACCTAGGAAAGATTCAGAGATCAAAAAAATGAAGCATTTTCCTTTCCTCCGTCTTTGTTCTCTCAGCCTGGTAAATAGATGAGGCTAATGTGTCACAGAACAGGAAAAAGAACACTGGCAGGTTAAAAGAGGGTGAGACTAACCATTATATGTAATTTATCAGTATTAAAGCCTCAGAACTTTTAAAAAACTATATTAATTACTACTGGAATTGCTTCCATGTCTACACTGCTGATGGCTTCTTCACCAGTCCTCTTCTACTTCCTGACCTCTCTCTTTTTCATGCATAACTCACTTGCACATTGCACGCATCTGGTTGCATTGACCTGCATATCTTTGTTCCCTATTTACCACTGAAGGTTTGACAATGATCCCTTGGGCTTAAACCTTGGCAAGGGAAAACTACAGTGTGAATGTGAGCATCAATGCTAGCGTGAAAATAGCTCTTCCCGAAAAGTCATTAACTTTAACCAAACTAGGTTAAATTCAAAATTTGGAGTAGCTAGTTCTTGAGAGGAAGAGCAATATCCAAGAAAAAGCCTGTGCTAACTTGCTCAAAACAGTAGTATGAGTCTTTTTATATATACTCACTACCAGACAGAAGGAAAGATGAGTGACAGTAATGTGGCTTGCTTGTGCTAATAAGCTGGAATGAATACTTCTACAAAGGCAGATTGCTGAATCAATTGCTAGATTTTCTTGGAAACACATATCACTAGAAAAATAGGAGAAGTCTGTCTGATGAAAAATTCTCTGTAACTTTTTAAACTATTTGCTTTTCCCCCGTCTTCACAGAATGTGACTTTTACAACTGTCCAAAGAAAATACTTCAATGAAACAAAGGGTTTGGAATACATAGAACAATTGTGTGCATCTGAATTCAGCACCATTTTCATGGAGGTTCAATCAAAGTACGTTTAAATAAGGAAAAAGCATACTGTGTGCAGATAAGTTTTTAACAGCTTTTTACATAGTTAGCACACAAGTCTGGCTTGTTGCAAAAGTTAGAAAATCGTAACAGAGCTGTTCTTTTATTTTGCCCTCCAGTGCTTCTGATATATCTAGAAACTTAAATAGAAAGCCTGTTAAAGGTTGGGGTTTGGGGGTTTTTTGAGTTTTCACAGCTTTCCACTTTCTCCTTTTCATTCTTTCCTTAAAGATACAACTTAACAGCTATGATTGCCTTTCTGGCCTCAGCAAGTGTTTTCCTTGTACCAACAATTTTAGGTAGTGATACTTGGTGACCTGGGTCTTCATTTCAAGTCATTGGTAACTACTGAAGTATGTATGTTCGCAATACCAGCTATATATGTGAGGTGTCAAGTGTACAGAGACCTAAACATTCATGAATATTTGATTTACATGCATATATGTGCACTATACATGGGTTAGTGTATACTTAAAACATACTGCTTTTCAGTGCTATCAATCCCAGTAGTTGCCAAGCAGAAGTGTGAATGTGATTTCTGTAGTGCACCACTTTGTTTTGTGGTGTTTAAATAGCACTATTCAACGTTCATTAAAGGTTGTTTCTTTCCAAGGTACTACTGTCTTGCAGCTGCTGCAGCTTTGCTAAAATACGTTGAATTTATTCAAAATTCAGTTTATGCTCCTAAATCACTTAAAGTGCGTTTCCAGGGGAGTGAGAAAACAGCTATGATAGATTCATCATCAGCACAAAATCTTGAACTAGTAATTAATAACAGAGATTCTCGGTAAGAATATTTAAGTTTACAAATTACACTTTTATAAATTTGTATTTCACCGAATTTCCTTGATGTTTGTGTCAAAGAGCTGACCCTTATATTTATTTCTGTATGACAGAACTTATATACTTTTATATGGAAAATTTGCAATCCAGCACAATATTTTTAGCATAGGAGATCCTACAAGTGAATTGCAGGAAGAGATGATACATAGTTGTATATACATTAATATCTGTGTTTTATTGAAACTTATAAATTATGTTGATGCAAAATTTCAGACTGTGAGATGAGAGAGGCAACATTTCTGCAAGAAGTTGCTTATGTTGGATTAAAATGCCTGGGGTTTATTCATTTTCCACAAGATAAACACACCAGGCTTGGAAGGTTGCTTTGTTTTCCTTTAGCTCTAAGGAATAGTGGCAAACAAAGTAATTTTTATAATGATGGTCACGTGCAATGTGGTACTTGATTGCATGATAGTTCTCCACAATGAGAACAATGCTTGGAGCATGTCCTTCACCAGGAGTTACTTGCTTTCTAGGCAGAAGAACCTGCAAGGCTTATCTTCTCGAGACTGTTATGCTTCTGGTTAGAAAGAGAAAGACTTGGAACTTGTGCTTTGCTGCCTGCCAAGTTCTGAGATCCACCTCTAGTTAGAAGTCCACTCATCACCCTGATACAAAAAGTGAAGCCTGGAGATTCTTCTCTCTCCAAGTATTATTCATAAGAGCTTTCCACTTTGAGAGATGCCATAGAACCATAGGTCAGCTTGGATTGGAAGGGACCTTTAGAGATCATGTAGTTCCAGCCTCCTTGCTGTGGGCAGGGACATCTTTGACTAGATCAGTCACCCTTCTGACACTGCTTGGTTTTTTCTTTTTTTTTTTAATTTTCGTGGGGATCACAGAGCCCCAGGAAGTTCTTGTGCCAGTATTAATTCTGGAGGGGCTTGCCTCTCTTCATTTACTGTATAGGGAAATGAGTCCCTTATTTGCTTAAAGGTAGGCAGTGTGGATACTATCCCAACTGTAGAGTTCCCCTTGAGTGTTGTCATGAGTTGCATCTAATGGAAAATATGTCCTTAATAATACTGGTTTTGAATCTACCCTTTTTTAATTCTCTTGACTATTGCTTTATTCTTTTATACTGTGGTGTTCAGGAGTTTCTGTGCTATCTATCTATATGCTGCTTTTGTATACTTGTGTCAGATGTCTTCCTATTCAAGTTGAGTTTTCAATCAATATGTTTATATTGCCCCAATGTTTTTATTGGCCTTTCAAGCCAACAGCATTGAAGATTCAGGTTTCTAAAACTGTTTAGGTATGTACTAGATGTAAATATTATAGACTGTTTATTTTAAACAGTTAGAATCAACCCGTAAGTGTGAGACCTTGGGATGTGTAACATGTAAAAGCCATGAACATGAAAATAATACTTACAAATCATAAGCATGTTATTTAGCTCCAGTATTGACTGTAAGTCGGTTCTTTAAAAAAACAAAATCCAAGCTTATTTCTCTCTTGAACTCCTACGTATTTTAAATACTTTGGAAAACGGTATAATGAGGTCTAGTATTATATTAAATGACATTAAATTACCTGACTTCCTAAACTGCTGTAGTTCATATAATATACATGGCAAATAGGGAGGTACTAAGCATCCCAAAAGTATGCCTCAAATTTGTAGGATACTCTTACCTGAAAATGTCACTTGACATTTACCATCTTTATTTCTGTGACTGTATTCTTCACATGTGTTTTGTTTTCAAAGGAATGGTCACACACTTTTTGGTGTCCTAAATTACACTAAAACTCCAGGTGGAAGTCGAAGACTTAGATCCAATATCCTGGAGCCACTAGTTGATGTGGAAACAATTAACACAAGACTGGACTGTGTTCAGGAATTACTCCAGGCTGAGGAGCTCTTTTTTGGTCTTCAAGCAGGTACTAGTTTATTTTTTAATGCATAGTATTATATTTCTTTTTAAACATTTTTTCTAACCTGTGAAAGTATGCTGTGTGACTCAATAGGTTTGAAAAGTGTTTTTTAAATTACCTGTGAGGTGACACATATAGTGGACACTTAATTTTTTGAAGTAATCTTTATTATTATAGCGATATTTTTCTCAAGTATTTTGCTAAGAAAAGTTAATTTCTCTGATAAAGTGGATAGAAGTCAGTGAGCCAATAGCTTTTTTGAAAAATTTGAGTTTGTCTCTTCACCTGTATGGCTAGGTATGCACTATGTTGGAAGACTACATGTATACATGATGTATACATTAAACACAAATGAAGACATTGCTGATGTAACACTTGTGTATGCTTTTCTTTTTCCGTTCCTTCATAAAACACAGTGGTCCAGATAAATGTAATAAAAATACAACACCAGAGTATGAGTTAGTCCATCTTAAGTTGGATCATGTAATCTTAATTACAAGAGAAATATGATTCAGTCTAACAAAAAGAATATTGCTGGATATGTCCCCCTGTGCAATAATCACTACATGCTTAGGCATAGTAAGTATAGTTATGACAAAATTATTTAGACAGCAGTTATTTTTAATCAGTTTTTTCCCTCCTAAATAATTTGTGAAGATAGAATGAAAGAAAAAGATTAGCATAAGTATCACTAAGTAATTGTGTGCATTAAAAAAAAATAGATTTTATTACAATTTCAGTTCAGTTTCTGATTGGTTTACTTTTCTTTTACAGTTATCTCAAAATTCCTGGATACAGAACAACTACTTTCAGTTTTGGTACAAATTCCAAAGCAGGATACAGTATGTTTCGAAACACACCTTAGATGATCAGTTATCTGGCTGCAGCATGCAATATATAAATGTGATATCTATAAATATGCATGATACAATAAGAAAAAGACTGCACCTTAAAAACACATGGAATAGTGTTATCACAGATTGAGAGTGTATCTTATTTTACAGCAGTAGAAGATTCTTATAGGAGAATGATAGAAAAACTTGAGTGTGCTTCAATATCACATTAATCTTAATTTATGCAAGCTGACTTCCAAAAATGTTTACTTTTTCATCACTCCCCACTCTACTTTCATAAGTGTACATCCTATTCAACAGTACTAGGATGAGAGAGGAATTTTCTTCACGCCAGCATAAAAGGAAAAAGTGTACAACAGAAATTTACTGTCTCATTTTTGGAGGTTAACACAATTTTTGATAGCCTAAAGAAAATTAAGCATCTTTCTTAAGATTAATTCTTAAGAATAAAGATCTAATTCTTTCTTAAGAAATTTAGCAATTTCTTAGTTTTCATGTAATACAAATCAATAGAAATTAGTCTGTATTGCCTGAAAAATTATCTTTAAAAGGTTCTTAAGAAGCACCCCTTGTTCAGCTGTGCTTACAATACAGAAAAAAAATCTGTATTCAATTACTAAGTCTGTTGTGTAAACATACAAAGCCAGAAATGGGACTTACTTGTTAGTTTTGAAGACACAGACATTGTGTGAGCTAAGGACAACTTTTTCATGCAGGAGTTACTTGTTTCCCCTGAACAGCAACTAGCTGACAGAAAACAGTGTACTCACTCACACAGCACAAGCAGAGATGCGAGAGAAGTTCCCCTTACAGTGACTGCTTTCATAAGCAGAGAACCTTATGTCTCAAGCACACAGAGCGGGATATCTAGGTTATGAACAGTGTCTGGAAGCCCCTTCTGCATCCCGTTCTCAACTTGACCCATGCTTCTCTGTTAACCTTGGAATGCAAGGAATAAGTAATCTATTGGAGAATTGATTACTCTTCAAGTTTTCTTGGGGATTAGGGATGTTTTAGGGATTAGAAGAGTTCCCTGCTCTTACCTGTTGCCTTAATTCACACATCTTACAAATCGGACCAAAATTAAATGCAGAAAAGAGCATTCATTTATAAAAGTATAACTAGACAATAAAGCTATAAATGCTTACAACAACATAGTTTAGTTGAAAGACACGCAGTATTTTATCTGCTTATGTTAAGACTTCAGCAGGAAGGTATTTTATCCCTTATCCACTTGACAGTGGCAGCCATAGTTTCAGTCTGTGAGTGCCTTATGCTTGATGTTGCATCCATTAGAGTGCGTTCAGGAACTTGACCAACAGGGGTGGCTTCCATCACAGATCACCTTTGGGAGAATTACTGAATATACCTTCAGATTCAAGTTCCTTAGAACTCCTCTTTCCTCCTCAGTATTGATAGTGCGTTTCCCCTTTGAAGTCTTCTAGGAGCTCGAGACAGATTTAGTCTTTCTCCTTGAAAATCACACTGTAACGTTTTTAAGCAGGAGATAGTTGTGAGCAATTAAACTAAGGTTTAATTTAGGTAAATATTTTTTTCTGCAGTTACACATCAAGTTGTTAAAGTGAGCTTATGAAGTATTTTAGCAATTTTCATTAAAAGTGTAAACCTGTTACAGTTAACAGTATGAGTTCTGCTAGTTCTTAAGTTCTTTTATTAACAGGCAGACATACAAACACCTCCAATATGTGTAAAATTTTTCAACAGGTTAAAACTGCTGAATCAAAAATAACTAATTTAATTTACCTGAAGCATACTCTAGAACTTGTGGAGCCTCTAAAAGTAAGCAGTCTCTGTCTTTTTTCTTTATGAAGTACAGACTGTTTTGTCCTTATTTTTATACAGTACAGTTTGTTAAATTTCATAGAATATTGAGTAGAATATCTCAAGTTGGAAGGGACCAATGAGGATCACTGAGTCCAAAAAAATCCTTGTATCTTGTAGAACACAATACTGCCAACATAGTCTGTTAATTCTTAAGCCCATTGAAAATATGCATTTGAGTCTAATACTCTTACGAACTGGATTCCTACCATTATCTGAATAATTTATTTTTAACAAACATTTAACTCAAACCCCTGCCCAGATTCTGTAAGCTGCTTATGCAACTGGTAATGACCCTCAGTGAATCTAAGAACTTTCAGTCCTCTAAAAGGGATACAAAAAGAATTAACTATTCATGTCCATATTTTAATCTTCAACAGGCTGCTTTAAGAAGCTGTAACACACCGCTGCTAAAGGCTTATTACAATTCTCTTGAAGATACAAGGTATTTGTAATACTTTAGCTAGCATGTTAGAAACTCTCATCTTTCTTAAGAATGTCTGTAAGATTCAAGATGTTTCATCTTTGCTTATTTGCAGCTAGAGGTGTAGCTCAATTCTTTTGCCTAAAAGTGGATTTTAATTGTCAAAAAAATCTAATTTTCAACTAACAAAAAAATACAAGGAAAAAAAACAAGCCAAAAAGTTAGCTATGATACTGCAGTTGCTGATGAACTGCAGTCCATTAGAAATAATCCTGAAAAGACAGAAGTAGTCGTTTCCTAGAGTCCCTGTCATAATGCAAAAATCAACTGCTGCCTGTATATTTGAGAAATAATTTATATCTCCCAAAGATCTGAATGATTTGGTCAGACTTGGGTATAGTCATATTTCATTCTGAAGCAAAAATAGACATGAAATATAGTGTTTGGTTTTAACAGTAGATAATTTGCTTCATTTATTTGTAATACTCATAATTTTGGGATGATACTGCAAATAAAAATCGTAAAGTATAATGTGGCTAATTAACAATACCACTAATGTTGCAGATTTGGAATTATACTTGAAAAGATTACAACTGTAATTAATGACGACACAAGGTACACAAAAGGATGTCTGAATATGAGGACCCAGAAATGCTATGCTGTTAAGCCTAACATCAATGAATTCCTTGATATAGCTCGTAGAACATACACAGAAATTGTTGATGACATAGCAGGTATTTCTAAACCAAGATTTTTATTTATTTGGAGTTCAAAGTACATTGTACGTGGCACATAGAAGCCATGTAATTATGTTTATTATAACTTCCTCATATGTAAAAAGTATTTAGTGTTAGTATAAACTGATCGTCATTGGTAAGTAACTGAAATTCTTTTGAGATACGTATTGAGGTTCTCCTTTTTTATATAAAACCTCATTTTTATATTAATGAAGTTGAACAATTATATTGTGATTCCTATATTTAAAACTGTTGCTCTTTATCCTCTAAAAGTACAAAAAGTTAATGTAACAGAATTATTCCAACGGAAATATTCTGCACAAAACTGTAAATCTTTGTTTTAGCTTCTTAAATGAAAATATCTGAGTTCTTTGTTCTTTATATTTTAAGCAGTCTTGATCTATCTGTACACTACTTTTTAGCCAAGCTATTAAGAGTTGGAAAATATGAACAAAAGGAATTTTAGCATGATGTCTGTTACTGTGCTTTAGTAACCTTCCTGTTTATCATTAAGTCAGAATAGAAGAAAAATTATATCTTCTGGAATTGATCTCCTCTTTTTTAGTATCAAATGTTGATTTCTAGCTAAAGGACCATCTTCTTAGTTTACTCTATAATTGGAAACTTAAAAAAGCATCAGAAACTTTAGCATCTGTCATGTTCTGAGCTTTCAGTTTCCTTCTAGTCTTACATTCTACAGTACACAGCGAAAAGTAGAGATGCTATTGGTTTTTATTTCCTAAACCTCCCAAAATTTGGTAGCTGCTAGGATTCCAGAATGAGTGAACAGATCTGTCCCACTTGCCTGTTTTCACTGTAGCCCACATGCTTGCAGAGGGGATTCTTCTCTTTTCCTCTTTACTGGATAAAACTCTAAGTGACTCCAAAACTGAAATGCTGATGTTTTTTACCTGGACTTCTCTAAGGCCTTTGATACAGTCCTCCACAACATCCTTGTTGCTAAATTGAAGAGAGATGGGTTTGATGAATGGACTAAGGAATGAGAGATGGATATGTGATGGATAAGGAGTTGGCCGGATGGCCTCATCCGAAGAGTTACAGTCAATGGTGTGGAGTGGTGTCCCGCAAGGGTCTCTACTAGGACCAATACTATTTAATATCTTCATCAGTGACATAGACAGTGGGATCGAGTGCACCCTCAGCAAGTTTGCAGACAACACCAAGCTGAGCAGTGCAGCCAGTTCGCTCGAGGGAAGGGGTGCCATCTAGAGGGACCATGACAGCCTTGAGGAGTGGACCCGTGCAAACCTTTTGAAGTCCAACAAGGCCGAGTGCAAGGCTCTGCACCTAGGTCAGGGAAATCCTCAGTATCAGTATAGGCTGGGGGATGAATGGATTGCAGGGAGGGTCTTGGGGATACTGCTGGACAAAAAATTGGACATGACCTGGCAATGTGAGCTTGCAGCCCAGAAAGCCAATCGTATCCTGGCCTACATAAAAAGAAGAGTGGTCAGCAGGTCGAAGGAAGTGATTCTTCCCCTCTATTCTGCTCTGGTGAGACCCCCCTGGAGTACTGTGTCCAGCTCTGGGGTCCCCAGCACAGGAAAGACATGATCCTGTTAGAGCAGGTCCAGTGGAGGGCCACAAAACTAGTCAGAGGGCTGGAACACCTCTCCTATGAAGGCTGTTTGGCCTGGAGAAGAGAAGGCTCTGGGGAGCCTTTCTGTATAAAAAGGGCGCTTGTAAGAAGGAGGAAGAAAGACTTTTTTTACCAGAGCCTGTATTGACAGAACAAAGGGTGATGGTTTTAAACTGAAAGAGGGTAGATTTAGGTTGGACATGAGGAAGAAATTTTTTGTGATGAGCGTGATGAGGTGCTGGAACAGGTTTTCCCAGGAAGCTGTGGATGCCCCATCATTGGAAGTGTTCAAGCCCAGGTGGATGTGGCTTTGAGCAACCTGATCTAGTGAAAGATGTCCCTGCTCATGGCAGGAGGGGTTGGACTAGATGGTGTTTGAAGTTCCTTTCCAATTCAAACCATTCTATGATTCTATATCCAGAATCTCCTAAGTTGCTGGTCTATGTTGTAAGTGGCTGGAACATGAGAGTGGGCAAGCTTAGAGCAATGAGCAGCAGGGAAATACCACTAAGTAATGCCATCCTTTCTTCTCACAGGAGTACCACACTATTACCCTCTTTGCAGTATTCAGAATTTCCGTCATTTAACGGTACATACTCTGTCATCTAACAGTTCCCACATACGGTATCTTCTCTGCTAGGAACAAGATGGATTTAAGGGGGGGATTACAAATGTAAAGCATTACCATCAGTCTGGGAAAGAAAACTGCTTAGAATCATGAACTGGTTAAAAACTGAGAGTCTCTAATCTGTGGTTCATATTCTGTCTACTGATTAGACAGGGATGCTAAGTGCTTGAGCAAACTTTCCTTTCCATAGTTTGGTCCACCTGTGAGTTGGTCAAATGCACAGACTGTCTTTAAAGAATACATTAATTTATCTGATTCTCCACTGGAATTTTTTCCCAATAGCTTCATGCAGCTAGATTTGTTACATTAACGTGTTAAATAACTCCCTGAAGACCCACCTCTAAGGCCTTTTGTTGTGTTATTTACCTGACACATTCAACACCTATAAATCACATTGACAGTATGCATCTTTGTGCCAACACAGACGTGTATGTTTGTGTATGCACGTGAACATGTGTAATTTGGGTCAAATCTTTATTTGTGGTATCTAGGTATGATAACACAACTTGCAGAAAAATACAACCTACCAATGAAAACAAGTTTCAGCTCTGCTCGTGGATTTTTTATCCAGATGAGTGTTGATTGTTCAGCATTACCCAATGGCCAGCTTCCTTCTGAATTTACAAAGGTGTGTGTACTAGGTATATTTTTTTTGTAATGTTTGTATACTTAATATATATAAAATGTATAATACATTGGTAAAATACACATTATACAGTAATTTAGGCAACAATTAAAATAATTTCAGTGAAGAAGTAAATGAAGGTATAATTGGTATGTTTTTATGACTGCCCTATTTCTAGCTAATATAGTCAGAAATGTGCAATTACATGCAATTATGTTATGTGTAAATATAAAGTTGTATATCTTGCTGATAACTGCATTCTCTTATATGGATTTTTCATTAAAACTTATATGAGACAAATGAAACCAGGCGTTGTTTTTTCTGCTTTTTTCCCCCTTGTATAGTTCCCAGTTTGCTTTTTAGAAACTATTTTTGTTTCTGATAATATGGCAAGTTCTTAATCTTGGTTTGAATTCCCTGTAGGTTACTAAAATGAAGAACACATATAGCTTCACTTCAGCAGATTTAATAAAAATGAATGAAAGATGTCAGGAGTCCCTGAGAGAAATATATCACATGACCTACTTGTAAGACTATTTAAGACTATTTAATATTTTCTGGCTACATTTATTTTGTCCAATTAACAGCTAATTACATGTTTTCTTAGAACTATCTTTCTGTTAAGTTGTGGCTATTTACAAGAAATAATCCAAAGCGACACTGATCAAGTGTACTTCCTGAGACAGAAAAACCCCACAGAGCGCGTATTTTATTAAATGTGATTACAAATATATAGGCATTTATTAGTAAGGGTGGCCATTGTATTTATTAACTTTTTATGGGTGAATTATATACACAAAATAACACAACAAATGCATTAGTTTTGTAGTGCAGAATTGTTACTTTTAATCAGGTCCTTGCATTTACAGTAGAACTGTCTATTTCTGTATTTTGTCCTTGCTGCATGTCATGTTGCTTTGCTATCTCGGAGGACTTACTAAGTATAATGTTGCATGTCAATTTTATGGAAATTCTTTCTGGAAGCCATGTGGGCTTTCTATAAACATGAACGCTTAAGGGAATTAGAGTCGCATTTCACATGTTAATAAAACATGCTTGATTCCATAGCTATATTTTTAGTTCATTCTTTTTGTGAAGCTTTCTTAGCTGTTGGTATTTGGGCTATGTCTTGTGTCTGATAGCAGGATTTGATCTGAGATGGCGGTATAAGATCTTCATTTGCTTCAAAGAAATTTATACATTTGCTTGCATCTGGCAGAGGTGAATGCATGTTACGAGTCACCTCCCATCCTAATGTATGTAGTATGAAATTATTGACTTTATTTCTGTAAGTTGTTTAAATTGACAATATGTACTGTGCAACAACTAAATCAGTGTCTTATTTCAGAATAGTGTGTAAACTGCTGAACGAGATCTATGAACACATTCATTGCCTATACAAGCTGTCTGACATTGTGTCAATGCTGGATATGCTGCTTTCATTTGCCCACGCCTGCACTCTTTCTGATTATGGTAAGTTTCTTCTTTGATTCCGTCGTGGGCCAGATAAAGACCTTCCTGTTGGAGAATATCCAGGTGGTTTTGTCTGGTTCTCCAATTGCTAAGCCCAAGTCATTTATTTTTCTGGGTCTCAGTAGGCTCCAGGTGAGCATCTCTAGTCTGTCCTTGCCAGTTTTGTGCTGATGTTCCTACTGTTTCCATTCATTGAAGTTATATTCTGCCGTTTAGCTGCTGTAAGCCTTCACAGCCAGTCTTTTCAAGATAGCCCACTTAAGCATATTCTATTCAAAAGCATGAAGTCTGAACATTCTGAGTTTACACTTCTGAAAGGGCACAAGATAATACAAGCAGATCAACATCAAGTATATACCATAAAACAAAATATGTGGCTACCTTTGTTTATCTGCTTCAATTTCTGTAGCACTTTTAGACATTTTTGGAGGTAGAGTCTTCTAAGGAATCTAGGATCATTTGCTTACCTTCATATTTGTTTGTCCTGCTTCCCTAGCCCAGTTCTCCAATGTACAAATGAGCACATTGTCGTCAATTAATGCTGCCCTGTGATTCTTATCTACGGTACAATACAGTGTAGATAGTAAACCGGGTCTGGAAGCCATCTCGGGTGTATTAGCTCATCATTACTGATGATGCTATGTAATTTCCAGTTCATCACCAGCATTGGTTTACTTTGCAGTATGGACTGTGAATTTTCATATGCTGATGATTCCAGTCATAGCACATGAACTGATCTGTAACTGAACAGTAACTGATATGTTTGAGGCATCACAACCTTTTCCTGCCAAATGAATCAGAGCACAAGTTTTCTTCAGCAGTATTAATAAGACTAAAGCCACTTAGCTTCTCCCATAAATCTACACCTGCAGTTTGCACAGCCAGGCACGAACGTGTGTCCATCAAAATAAAAGGACTGTCATTTGTAGCTTTCAGGCCCCTTTGTCACTTGAATCTCTCATCTAAATCTTTATGTGACTAAAACCTACACCAGGTAATTGGAGTTCCCCAATGTTTAAACCTGAAAAACTGTTTTGGGCACTTCTTTCTTGAAGGCTGCTCCATTTAAACAGACCACCAAATTTAACAACGCTTCTTTGTTAGCCTGGGGCTCTGCCATTTAGGTAGACGAAGAGGAGGCATATGGCATAGGTTCAGAAAAGAACTGTATTCTGACAGATAGTCCCAGTATCAAATGGATCTGTGTAGGCACAGTATACACACAAATAATCAATGTGATAAAATATAACAAAAGTAGAAGGAATGCTACTTCCTTGTTTCCCATGCTTGTATAATAAGGTACGTATGTAGTAGTAACAGAGCTCATGACCCATGTACTTTATATGCTCATAGCAGTGTAAAAATAAATTATTAAAAATATATTAGCTATGAAAGTAGCTTTTGAGTTTTCTGTTTTAATTACTTTTCAAGTTTTGCTCTTTCTATTTCTCTTTATTACTGGAGTCCAACCCTACTTACTACAGAACACAAACACAGAAAGTTAACTTAGAAATTAAGTGTTAGTTATGGGATTCTTTTTGTAATAATAAGTCATGAAAAGTGGCATGACAATCAGAGCCTGTACCTGAAGTGGCTGGTAATTCTTCCCAAGTGCCATATCTTAGTCTTGCTCACTACGGAAGAGTAAAAATTGGGAAATCAGGACCACAGAGTTTGACTTCTGCTCTGCAAGAATTACCTTCATTTCAAAATGCACTAGTTTAATAATGTAAAAGTTTCTGTGCTAACTCTGCCATGTTTTATGTCTTTTTTCTCATGTAGTTCGTCCAGAATTTACGGACACTTTAGCGATCAAGCAAGGATGGCATCCCATTCTTGAAAAGATAGCTATGGAAAAACCTGTGTCTAACAACACGTATCTGACAGAGGGTAACAATTTTGTCATTATTACAGGACCAAATATGAGTGGAAAATCAACTTACCTGAAACAGATTGCTCTCTGTCAAATTATGGCACAGATTGGTGAGTAGGAGTGTACCGTATTAGTAATCTTCTGCAGCATGTCTATTGTTTTCTAGTTAAAAATATTTATGAAGTGAAATGATTTGACTTCTAGAATACGGTTCTATCTAAATAGCAACAGGTAATTTTCAGTCCGTTTGCCCCTACCAGCTCTTGTGCTGCTGACAGAGGCCACTGCAAGGTTTTGGGCTTGCCATTGGAAACTTATGGGGCCCCATCTGTGTATCTGGAAGCCTCCCCAGTTTGTCTGTAGGAGAAGCACAGTTGTGTGCTTTAATTCTTTGGAGCACCTTAACCCAGTCAAGCACCTTACGCTAGACTGATAGCGAGTATGCCTGTTGGGCACATATGTGTTAGTCATCCAAAAGGAATAGATGAACTTGATCATATCTCAGTTATGTAGAGGAACATGCTGGCAGCCAAGTAGAATTAATACATATATAATCCACCGGTTCAAATAAAAACAGTAATAAATGCTGCAAGGTTCAATCACTAAAATTATAAAAGTAGAACAAGTATTTGTAAAGTCTAACTGAGACGCATCCCTATACTAAGGAATTCCTCATTACTTTTACCTTAAAGACAAAGGTAAGGCTGGTGACACAGGAGAAAGACCTAGTTAATAGGCTGACCCTAACTCTACTAGAATGAAACTAATTAGCAGTGGAGAAAAAAAATTGTCCCACCATGTGTTTGTGGGTTCAGTCTGCAACAACTGCAATTTCTTCGGGAGTTGCTCTCAAAAATATGAGTTTAATATGACTAAAGGAGACTGTAAAGTCTTTTGGCAGGTTTCCTGTTCTTTTCTATTCAATAAAGCTAATAAGCCTTGAAGTCTGATAAAGGCAATGTAATCCTGGTTTTGGGAAGCTAAGATCCCTTGGGATTAGTAACTCAATGGCTACAGAAATGTAAATCAATCCTAGTGTTTATTCCCACTTTTGCATCTGTTTAGACTGACACACAGCTTCAGGCATATGATTTCTTAAGATTTTACTGATAAGCTTTTTTAAAGTAATGGTAAACATAATCTTATGAAACTTTACAGAATACAATGTGTTTTCTACAGTGCATAAAGGCCAAATGTAAAACTGACCCCCCCCAAAATGACCAGGCTAATAGGCATTTTTAAACTCATATTTTACTTGTTTTGTAGGTTCTTATGTCCCAGCAGAGTATTGTTCTTTTCGAATCGCAGAGCAAATTTTTACCAGAATAGGTATGGATGATGATATAGAAACAAATGCATCCACATTCATGAAGGAAATGAAAGAGGTATTAAACATTAAATCCAGAGTCCAAGGCCCATTTTTACTGTACTTTGAAAAATCATCAAAAATTCAGCTTTCATCTGTTACCTTGATGATAAAGCAGATAAAACCAGGCATATCTTAAATAAAAACATATCCCAATACAAGTGAAAATCAGTGCTCTATTGGACAGTAGTTTTAACATTTTGTTATTTCTTATACTTAAAATGATCATTTGTAAGAGCCTAAGCCCCTCTCCGAAACTGATATGATTTTGAGGGAAAGTGATATGTTCAGTGGAAAAGAGAAAGAGTGCTGTAGTGTGAGTCTTTGCTTGATTAGAATTGATAGCTATTTGAAAGCTGTGAAAAGGTGAAATTTGTGGACCTGACAGGATTTAAAAAAATTTCTTTAAATTCAGTTTACTCTGAATAACACAAAGTGTTCCTATTAGCAGCAGTATTCCTCTTAGGTTTTTTTTAAAAATGCATTTGTAGGAATCATAACACTTTAATTATTTCCCTAGATAACATACATCATACAAAATGCCAATGACAAATCACTCATCATAATTGATGAACTTGGCAGAGGTACCAGTGCTGAAGAAGGCATTGGCATTTGTTATGCTGCCTGTGAATATCTGTTGAATTTAAAGGTAATTCTGTTTTGGAAAAAAAATAAACCTTTTAATTATTTTTGTCATACTGGAAGTAAATACAGTATTTTCTCATAATTTAACTTCCATTTTGTAGAGGTTTCTTGCCTAAATATGATATTTTTTTATAACCGGTGAATAGTAAGAAGTATGGTGATAAGAAAAAAAATGCTGACATAAACTGCGTTTCTGTTCACTGGTTGTTGTGATTTAACCCCAGTAGGCAGCTAAACACCACCCAGCCACTTGCTCCCTCCCCCACAGTGGGATGGGGGAGAGAATCAGAAGGGTCAAAGTGCAAAAACTTGTGGGTTGAGGTAAAAGTTTAACAGGTAAAGCACAGCTGTGCACACGAACAAAGCAAAACAAGAATTCATTCACTGCTTCCCATTGGCGGGCAGGTGTTCAGCCCTCCCCAGGAAAGCAGGTCTCCATCGCGTGTAATGGTTGCTTGGGGAGACAAACGCCATCGCTCTGAATGTTCCCCCCCCTTCCTCCTTCTTCCCCCACCTCTATATGCTGAGTATGACATGCTATGGTATGGAATGTGCCTTTGGTCAGTTGGGGTCAGCTGTCCCAGCTGTGCCCCCTCCCAGCTTCTTGTGTATCCCTAGCCTGCTTGCTGGGGTGGGGTGAGAGGCAGAAAAGGCCTTGTGTGCAAGCGCTTCTCAGCAACAGCTAAAACCTGTGTGTGTTACCAACACTGTTTTGGTCACAAATCCAAAATATAGCCCCATACAAAGCACTGTGAAGAAAATTAACTCTGTAGCAGCCAAAACCAGTACACAGGTGACCATCTCTTTCCAGCTTGCTTGCAAGCTTGCATTTCTATCTAGGAAGAGAATAACCCAGTTTCTTTAGTTTTACTTAGTATAGCTTTGTATGCTTGAATATTAAAGGTGAACCTCTTTACCTGACTGTTTAGAAAAGTGGAAGATGGTTTTAGATGGGTTGGAAGTTTCACCTCCATTACTAGTTACGTGATCGGCCTCGGGTTGTTGTCAGCTTTTTGAAGTGTGTAGGTGTTCAGTTTCTCAACAGAGTTTATTCAGAGTACTTTTGTGGTTTGGTTTGAGAAGCTCAAATATTTTCTGTAGCTTGTAATTTTGGCAAAACGTTCCTTGAGATATTAAGGCAACCATTTGACAGTCATTCAGATTAACCCTAGTCAATTTGTATAACCATCGTGGATTTCCTGTTACTTCTGATATTCTTTTCCTTCTATTGAGAAAGGAGTGGGATAATCCCTAGTTGGAAAAGAAATCCTTGCCAATGGAAGAACTCATCGCTTAAAGATTTTAATTTGCTTTAGTAACTGAAAAACAGCTTTTCAGTGTTTTGGAGGAAAACCTGGACATCTGTGAGATCATTTAATTTTTCTTATTTACTGTAATTTATTCCAGGATCATTTCCAAAATAAATTTCCTTTCTTGATTCCTTATGTAGGCATTTACATTGTTTGCTACACATTTCCTGGAACTGTGTCATATAGATGCTTTATATCCCAATGTGGAAAATTACCATTTTGAAGTGCAACATGTGAGAAGCAGTGCTGGAAATAGGGAGAAAATTACTTACACTTACACACTCTCTAAAGGATATACAGAGGAAAAGAACTATGGTAATGGATTCCACTGTGACCTTAGCTTAATAAAAATTACATAAGATACTACTTTTTTGCTGACAGGTTTCTGCTGAGTTTTTATCTCTTTCATGGAGTAACAACTGCAGATCTGTAATACATTCCAAATACTTTGTGTGTTTTAAGTAATTGTGTAGTGTGATGGTAGTTTGGAATATTATGAAGAACTTATAAGAAATTTCATGGTGTAAAAAACATTTTAGTAGTGTCGTTAGCTACTTGATTCACCTCTGTTTGAATGAGACGAGCTATTCTGAGCACACAGTACCTGAGCTGATTTAATCACTGCTTATGGAGGCGAGTGAAAGTTCTGGAGAGACTTAAAGCTGTGAATGCTGAGGTTTGTGTTATGTAAAACTCTCTTATGTGTGTGCCATAAATAACGATACATTAGTTAAATAGCAGCTTGGACCTTTATGATAAGCAAAAAGGAATCAAGTTTCTTTAAAAAAGAACAGGAATTTTACTGTGTATCAGCCTAAGGCTATTTTGAGAGGTTCCACTAAAGCATCAGTGTTCTCAGGAAAGTGGGTTTACTTCTCTTTTAACTTTAGAATAAATCATACTGAAGACTGTACAGATTGAGGGATTATGGGTCAATAAAGGAGTGAGTGACAATAGAGCATAACTACATGTTTTAAAGAGTACAGAAATCTGTATGTTTCCAAATACTAGATTATGAAGATGGATCCTTGCTTTAGGTGACATTTAATCAACGGGAAATCAGCTACACATGACTTTTGCAAACTAGTGGTAACTGAAGACTACAAATTATTCCAGTCAAGCTTCAGTGAACTGGACTTAAAATGTTTCTTTGTCAGAATTTCGGAATAAGTTTCTTTACCTTTGGCAGCACAAGCTCAATTTCAGATGCTACACCACCAGTAACTGAGAAAAATCTGATGTTTAGAGAATATTCTCAGAGAACAGGATACCTTTAGTAACTCAGTGTTGGTGTCTTGGCTTTACCTTCCTTGAGCAAAGTTACATTCTAAGAAAGAGTGAGAGGGCTCTTCTTGACCCTTTTTTGTTATTAACCCTACAGTATTAAAGCACCCGGTGAAGCACAGAATTTCCTCAACAGCCAGGACTACAGGCAAAAGGAAAAGTAAAAAAATCATGTTAGGGAAGAAAAAAATACCTTATATCTCTTTCTTACCCTGAGTGTCTGGCAGCTTGGCTACTGGCAACAGAGTAGAAGTTGGAACATGACATCCATATCCACTGGATGACTGGATTTAATGGAAAGCACCTTTAGCACAACCTCAGTATTTTCTGGCCTGCCAAATTGAAAAACAAAACAGAGAAAGCTGTTAATGCTGCTGTGCCATTGTTTTCCTTTAACCCCTAATGTGTCTCATCCTGCCCAGTTACGTTATTACCAGCAGCAACTTCATGTGGAAGCATATCTTAGAAGTAGTGTTGCAACAAAGTAGACATTTTGTTTTGTAACTCTCAAAAGCATGATGTTCATTAAAAAAAAAAAAGTCACAAAAAGAAAATGTATATAAAAATTATTTTAATAAAAATTAAAACTTCGCCCTTTAAATAATAGGCTAATTCTGGCAGACATAGTATGGAAGGTAGGAAAAAAAATTACATGAAAAATAATGACTTGTCTTTTATATGTTTAGGATTAAAAGCTGCAGAAGTTTCCTCCCTACCATCATCTGTAATTTTGGATGCAAAGGAAATCACAAATCATATCGCAAAACAAGTTTTGGTATGTAGTAGAAAATTATAATACTGTAATTCAGTTTTTATAAAACTCAAATATATTTTCAGTTTCCGAAAGGATATAGGATAAGCACTGCCTATGGTTTTATGAAAATATTTCATTAAAATTTGTATTTCTGGAACCAGTTATAAAAGGTTGTACTGAAGGTCACTGTTAGGTGACAGCACAAAGCAGTCCTGAGGGTTAAGGAGGATTGGATGTAGTGTTGGTGTACAAAACAAGAATTGGGAGATCAGAAATAGGCTGAAAAATAGCTAATATTAGTGTTTTAATAGTAGAACATAATTGATTTCATATTTCAATGCATGTGTATGTTTTTAAGAACAGCACAGGCAGAAGAGCACTCCTGAGGTGATGAAACAGAGAGCTGTATACCATTTAGCAATGAGATTGGTTCAGACTGCCAGAAATTCTCGGTTGGATCCAGACAGTTTGCGTATATACTTGAAAGGCTTGAAGAAAAAGTATGAAGCCAGTTGTCCTGCAGCCGGACAAAATGATGAGCAACAGTAACGTGTAACAGCTGGTGCTCTTATTTTTATGACTTTAAGATGATTCTGGTTTCTTCCGTAGTATTAGAAAACACTGGCTTTCACGTTTTTAAATTCTTAATTCTTAGTCTAAATTATACTCACTACTGAAAGACCATATCCTTTGTGGTTTTTTCCTCAAAATGTACGTGAAATAAAAGCATTTACTTTGTATGAGGAACACCGTTCTTTTTGATAATGAACTACATCCCCTTCATTATTTTAGAGACAAAAAAGTTGTATGTTTCGGATTTTCTGCGTGATATATCTGGTATAACAGCTCTTACATGGGATACTAAAGATCTTGCCTAACAAAAAGCAGTCTTTGAAACAGTTGGGCCCGCTTGTCTCGCATAGGCAAGCTCTACTTGTGCTGTTGAACGCGCATCCATAAATCCTGTTGTTCCCTACTCAAGGAGGGTTCTAGCTCTCTCAGTCATTATGCCTAATCGAGTGTAAGGTAGGCAGTCCAGGACTGCTTCCTCTCCAGAACTGGGCAGCCAGAGCTTTTTCTAACACAGTAACAGCAGATTACTGTGGTATTGACACTGTTGGTCAGTTTTTGTTTAGAAAGTGAATAACAGCAAATCAATAAAAAGTTGAATATCCTTCTTCCTTGACTTTTTTTTTTTTTAAGTACAACTTCATTGAGTGACTGCAGTCCCGTATTCCAGCTTGAAGGAATTTAATTTTCCCCACTTCCTTCTAACCAACTTTGGCCAAGAGTTCTTATATATTTCTTACATATATCTATGTGTGTGTGTATAATTTATTATACGTATATCTATAAAATGGGTAACACCCAACAGTGTAATATCTAATTCGTAACAACAAATATATTTTTATATGTAGTTATATTTCCTTTTTATGTATCTACCCTTGTAAACTACGAGTGCAACAGAATAGCGTTTGTAGTAGGCACACTGTGGTTTTTTACCCAAGAGATTTTTGTACTGATTTAAGCTATTAACTGCAATTCCCCCCTCTTCAGGCCTTAAATAGTGCCAATTATATCACTCATACCCATCAGTAATACCGTATTTGTTGTCTACCCCGGTGAGGATCATGGCAGAAGAAAGTATTTTGTGTCCAGGTTTCTTAACAAGAGGAACCAGATGGCAAGGGGTGTTTCAGACAGTGAACAAGGTGCCCCTCTCCCTGTTGGGGTCAGCTACCGCAGCACCAGAATGAACAGTTCTGGGGGTTCATGCCTGGGAGCCTGGAGTAGTTTGACCCCATCAGAACTGTTCCCCTCTTTTGCGCACCTTATTTCAGAGCCTTCTGCTTGCTTCCAGTCAGTCTGCCAGGACCATATGCATATGTACTCTGCACACTGCTCTCTTGAACCAGATTTTAAATAAGGAGGTTTTATGTTCTTTGTTACTGACAGCTGGATGCCAAGGAATGGAACCACAACACAAAAAGATAATATAGATACTTTCAGTCTAATTTTTGCATCACCTGTGAAGAGTCCTCAGTGCACTAATTGGCTTGAATTCTAGGGTCTTCACTAGCACTGTCCAGAACTCCATGGAGGGGGGAAAAAAAGTACCTTCAAGGGCTGTGCAGTGAGCTTTATTGCCAATCTGAGAACACTGACCGAAGCAAGGCGGATCTCAGGACGTTTACAGTGGGGGAATTACAGGCAAGCAGAAAGCTCAGAGGGCAAAGGCAGGCAGGCTTGACCTTTCCTGTCCCCTCTCCACAACTGTGTAAGTAGCAAGTCAGATTGCTGCTTTTTTAAAGGCCCTTCTCTTGCTCCTGCAGCACTTCTCTCAAGGTGGCAATCTTGGTGTCGAACACTAAGGAAGAGATTTTAAGCCAAGCTTGGTCAGCAGCTGACAGTAAAAGTCAAAAGGCACGCAACGTTGTCTGATAAAGCCCTGGAGCTTCAACAGACTGTCCATCTCTATGACAAGATTCCTATTTTGCTTAGTCTGTAAACATCTTGTCCTAGAAAACTACAATGCATTTATTGTCTGCACTAACTTTAGCTTTTTAGTGCAGGTTTTCCTCAAAACCAAGGCTGCTATCACCATACGTCTGTGAGACAAGGCGCCTTGGCAGAAGAATTGTTACTAGGAATGTGAATTGAGGATCACCTCATCTAAGTGATCGTGCTGATCTATGATCACCTGATCTAAGTGATCGTCTCCTTGTACTCAGCACTGGTGAGGCCACACCTCGAATACTGTGTTCAGTTTTGGGCCCCTCACTACAAGGACATCGAGGTGCTGGAGCGTGTCCAGAGAAGGGCAACAAAGCTGGTGAAGGGTCTGGAGAGCAGGTCTTATGAGGAGCAGCTGAGGGAGCCCGGGTTGTTTAGCCTGGAGGAGGCTGAGAGGAGACCCTATTGCTCTCTACAACTACCTGAAAGGAGGTTGTAGTGAGGTGGGGGTTGGTCTCTTCTCGGAAGTAACAAGTGATAGGACAAGAGGAAATGGCTTCAATCTGCACCAGGGGAGGTTTAGATTGGATATTAGGAAAAATCTCTTCACTAAAAGAGTGGTCAGGCATTGGCACAGGCCGCCCAGAGAGGTGGTGGAGTCACCATCCCTGGGGGTGTTCAAAAAACATGTAGACGTGGCACTTCAGGGCATGGTTTAGGAGACATGGTGGTGTTGGGTTTGACGGTTGGACTTGATGGTCCTAGAAGTCTTTTCCAACCTCAATGATTCTGCGACTCTCAGACTGCCGCGGCGGCAGCCGAGCACGTCTTGCCTGGCAGGCGAGGCCGGACGCGCGGGTCGGCCTCGCATCTTTTGCATCGCGGTTGTTTCGGGTGGCCCCGGCCGCGCCCGCAGCCCTCCTCTCGCCTGGAGCGCCCCGTTTGCACGGGGCCGTCCTCGGCCGGGGCTGCGGCCCGGCTTGGGGGACGCTCCGCCAGGCGCCGGGCCTTGCGCCGCCAGCGGCGGGGGCGGGGCCGGAAGTGGCCCTCGGACGGCGGCAGCGCTTCCGGGGCAGCACCGGCGGCAGCAGCAGCAGCATCGCCGTCATGACGACGCTCCGCGCCTTCACCTGTGACGACCTTTTCCGCTTCAACAACATGTGAGGCCGCCCCCCTCCCTCCGGGCCCCGTGCCCGCTCCCGGCCCGGCCCGCGGGCGCAGGCGGGGGCTCCCCCGTCCCTCCGGCGCCGCCGCCCCTGCCCGGGGCAGCTCGGGGGGCCGGGCCCGGGCCGCTGGTGAGCTCCGCTCTCCCCCCGCAGCAACCTGGACCCGCTGACGGAGACCGTATCCTTCGGGCCGCCGCCGGCCGCCGCGGGGGGCGCGGGGCAGCCGCGGCGGCGGCAGCAGCAGCAGCAGCAGCTTGCTCCTTAACCGAGCGCCCCAGTACGGGATTCCCTTCTACCTGCAGTACCTGGCCCACTGGCCCGAGTACTTCATCGTCGCCGAGGCGCCCGGCGGGGAGCTCATGGGTTACAGTGAGTGCGGGGCGGCGGGCTCCCCGGGCTCCCCGCGGTACCGCCCCGCTGCCCCCGGGTGTGTGTGGGGGTGGGGTGCCAGGCCGGGGCCCCGCCTGCGCCTCGCCTTTCCCAAAGAGCCGGCGGGGAGGAGGAGCGCTGGGTAACATCCTCCCGTTCCGTCACTGCCCCGGCCGGCGCGGCGGCTCCCGGTTTGGCGTTCCCGGCGCGGCTGCGGTAACGCCCGCCCGCGTGTGTGCGTGGGCAGGCGCGTCCGTAAGCCTGCGGGTGAGCCCCCGCGCTCGGCTCTGACGTCGCACACCGTCAGCAAGTGAGAATGTTGGGCTTGGGATTTGCGTCGGCCTGGAAGGGAAGGCTCTGGGTCTGGCTGTCGGATCCTTGTTTGCTGTGGAATAGTCACGTTTTTCAGAGCTGTTGGGTTGTTTATTCCTTCCAGGTTTGGGGTTTTTTCCCCCTCTTTTGGGGGTGGGGGGCAGGGGAGAATAAGGGTCTTTGCAGGGATCTGGAAAATAAGGTCTTTAATATGGTAAAGCTTAAAGCATTTGCTGTACAGGTTTCTCTGCACCCACCACATCAGTTGTTTATTAGCAGACTGAGGGTGACAAGAGTATCACATGGAAGCGTGACTATTCAGCGGTGAACTGATGCTGGTTTGGCTCCATGTAGGAGGGAGAGGAACTACAAAAAAGCCCCCCAAAACAACACCCCCCCTTTTTTTTCCTTAAACATACTGTGTTTGCAGGCCTTAGGTTTCTATTGCCAAATCGGTAAAGCTTCCCAAGCTCTATTCCTCCTCAGTCCCCAAAGGTCTCTTACAGTTGCCAGGTTGGTGAGTTAGCTTTGGGCTTCTGCCCCTCCATTCTTCTGTTATTTTAGTCAGAACCTGAATTCTGCTCAGTTAAAGACTGAAGAGAATTGCTTAAAATTTGCATCCGGAAGTCATGCCTCAAACAATGAATTTACAAAACTTTTATTTTTTTTTTTAACACCAGTCGAGAAACTGCTGTAATACTTGAGAAAAATGATGGTTTTGGTTGCCGAATCACAGAGCGATAACATACACATCCCTGTTTGAACCTTTACCAGAATCATTGCAATGCTTGTTTATGTGCCGCTTGGTCCTTCTGTAAAGAGGTATAGCTGTGGGTGGCGCGTGATTGCAGAGGTGCTACTGCTCTGATGCTCTGTACGTTCGCAGTCATGGGTAAAGCGGAAGGCTCTGTGGCTAGGGAAGAATGGCATGGACATGTTACCGCGCTCTCTGTTGCACCAGAGTTTCGACGGCTGGGTTTGGCTGCTAAACTGATGGAACTACTGGAAGAAATTTCAGAAAAGTGAGTAGTATACGTATCTTAAATTTACCTTTTAAAGTAATCTTTCTACCTACACCTGTCCATAGCTTGAAACAGACCCAGAATTTTGCTTTGAGTAGTGTTCTGATTTGCTGAAATTCCCTGCAGTTAGAGAACAAGAACTAAAAATGCTGCTTAAGTGGTGGTTTGAGATCTGAGGGTTTCTGTGAAAGCTAACTTGCCAGAGCCAGTAGGACGTAGCCTGAATTCCAATAGACTTGCTGTATAAAAGGTCCTTTTCTTGACAGGAAAAGAGCTTCATGAAACCTCAGCACTGTTTTCTGTAGAGCCTCCAACACACTTGTTCAGTAATCATGGGCTTTGTGTGATTCCCACAGGCACAATCTCGAACAAATTTTGTACGGCAGGCAGTGTCTTAGCTTGGTCTCGTGCTTGGTTGCTTGTGCCTGCTGAAAATTTAATTTGTGTCACATGAACCCACCGGGAAATGTCCTGAACGCCCGCTGGCAGGGCAACCCCGTTGTAGTTGGTAACACCGGAAAATAATAGTACAATGTTTTGAAAAATTGCCTTGTGAGGAGAAGGGCTGGCCTCTGGTAGGCAACTGCATTTTGTGACCGATTCCACTGCTCCCCACCACCGTGCCCGCTGAAGGAGGCAGTCCTGCCCTAAGGCAACGCAATCTAACGTGGATTTTTATATTTTTAAAATAATTTCTGGTGGATATGAGGCTTGTGTGCGTGTTTAGCTTGTCCTGTTCTTCCTGCTCATAATTCTGAACCCACTGGCTGGTGTAAAAAATTAGTCTAGTAACAAAAACAAAATTAAATTTGTGCCTCTACTGGCCTTGCCCCTCGGTAAAGGGGTGCATCCGCTCCCGCAGCGTGAAGGATGGTCAATTAGCATATCGCATCGTTGGGCCTGCTCTTGGTCTGAGCACAAGTTACAGGTTGTTATTTAGAAATACACTCACCTGCTAGTCCTTACTGTGGTTTTCTTTGTTTTTATTTTTTCAAAGAAAGGGTGGATTTTTCGTCGATCTCTTTGTGAGAGTATCGAATCAGGTTGCAGTAAATATGTATAAGCAACTAGGCTACAGTGTGTACCGGACAGTATTAGAGTACTACTCTGCTAGCAATGGGGAGCCAGATGAAGACGCTTATGGTAAGTGCTTGTTCTACCTCACATCGAATGGAAAGAGCCTCGTGTTGAGGGTTCCTTTGTATTGTTATTTTTTTAAAAATATGAAACAAGGTAGGTAGTTGTTGCTGAATGGGATTGTGGATACTCCTTTAGATAGCTTTTCCTACTGAAGATTACATCAGTTACAAAACTTAGTCTTGCACTTCACACGGTTTGTAGCATCTGTGGCAAAATAAGCTATGAAACAAGAATACATTAGTAAGTACGAAGATAGGTATCCTCTAGGTGAGATGAAAATAAAAGTGCAGGTTCTTACCTGAGTTTTCATTCACAGGAACGCTTGTGCCCAGTGGCTGGGCTTTTTGCAGTTGTTACTGGGGGAAGGAATTGCAGTGCTTTCCTCATTTCTTCCCATAACAGGGACTTGAAACTTAGATGTCTTAACTACAAATTGAAACGTGTCAGTGGTCACCAGTGGCAGAGAACAGGGTGGCATTTTCAATTTAAAAGGGAAGGAACATGGAAATTTAAGTTTGTTAATGTTAATTCTGTTAACACTGAAGTACCAGCTGCTACCTCCAGTCGTGACGCCAAGCGTGTCAGAGTTGGATGATGCTCTTAGTCATGTGGTTTAGTTTCAGGTAGTCCTGCAAGGAGCGGGGGAGTTGGACTTGATGATCCTTATGGGTCCCTTCCAACTTAAGATATTCTGTGATTGTTGGAAATCATGATTAGCTGGATTCTGTATTACAGTAAGATCACTTTTAATGCAGCTTTGTGCAATGACTGTCTTACTATAATAGCATTTTTTTTCCTTTTGCCACAGACATGAGAAAAGCTCTTTCCAGAGATACAGAGAAGAAATCAATTATACCTTTGCCGCATCCTGTGAGACCAGAAGACATTGAGTAACTGTAAGCTGTGATTCTCGGGCAACTTACTAGGAGTGTCAGGTTCCTTCTGTCCCCAGCCCCCAAGAACTTACAGATGAGCGGTCTTAGGCTCAGTGTTTTTGCCCTATGACGTACCAAAAGCGGTATCGAGCAGCTTACTGACGCTGCATCTGTTGGTAATGGCTGCATCCTCCTGCACTCCATTATTTTTCCTTTCAGATATTGGAAAAATCAGAGACTATTAAAATGGAATTACCTCATGTGTGGTGGTTTCTTGGTTTTCTTTCAAACCAAAAATAGCTCGTCAGTAACAGTAAAAACTCTTCAAATGCATTTATTTATAATCAGTGAAAATACCGTACAGTACAAGAAGCACAGCAGGGGAAGGCAACATATTAATACTTGCATAGAAGATAAAACTATTATGAAGAGGGGAAAATCATTTCTACAGTCTTGTATGACGCAGGCATGGGTCTGAACTTAGGTTCACTGTTGATTTTAAAAAAAGCCAGACAACCAAAGCAGTTGAGGCTTTCTCTCCACCGTGGCCCAGACTGAAGCCAAAGTCTGTGTTGTTCTTAGTGGCTGGTGTAGTGCCCTGTTTTGGAGTTACTATGAGAATGTTGATAACACACTGATGTTTTAGTTGTTGCTGAGCAGTGTGTGCTCTAGTCAAGGATTTTACAGCTCCTCATACTGCCCTGCCAAAGAGATGCTGGGAGGGGGCACAGCCGGGACAGCTGCCCCCACCTGGCCAAAGGGATATTCCACACCATCTGACAACATGCTCAGCATATACAGCTGCAACTGGTGCTCAGGAACTGGCTGGGCACTGGTCAGTAGGCGGTGAGCAATTGTGTCATGCATCACTTGTTTTGTATAGTCTATTATTATTATTTTGCCCTTTTCTGTCTTTTTAAGCTATCTTTATTTCAACCCATGAGACATTTCTTTTTTCCCCCACCCTATTCTCTCCCCCATCCCACCGGGGGAGTGAGTGACCAGCTGGGTGCTATTTAGCTGCCTGCTGGGTCAAACCACCCCACATGCTTTTCTTTTCACATTCCCCCTTCACTCTGAACTAACATCCCCTTTTTTTCAGCTAATTGCTCAGACTTGGTGTTCACGTTCTGCTTCCACACAGCCAGGCACATGTATTGAGGGAAGTCTCCAAAAGGCTCTGCAACAGCGCGCAAATCTGTGAACTCAGTTTGGTTTTGAAGACTGGGGTGGCCCACAGAGCCTGCCTACCCACAATCTCACCGCAGAGCAGAAAAACCCTGAAAAAATGGATTAATCCAAAGCAGCAATTTTTCTCCTTTAAGATCCAGTTCTGTTTTCATGGGAGACAACAGTAAACTATTTTTATAAAAGCTGAAGCCATTAGGCACCAAGTTCAAAGACTCCAAAGCTTGCTGCTGAATTTTGGGGATGCTAATAACGGTCAGGTGGACTTGGGGCAAGCAGAGGCTGGGGGAAACTCTGTGGGAAGAAATAATGCTGAGTTTGCATTTTTTAAGCTTCAAAAAAGTACGTTCTGAAGCACCGCAATGGTATTATTCAAGACCACAAAACCAAACTTGAAAACTGAAGAACGACCAAATCGAAGGGTGCCCGTACAACCAACCGCCGCCTGCCGTGCCACGTGTGCACAGGCGTTCTGGGTAAGCAACACCCATCTCGTGGTGTGTGTAGAGTCCAGCCCTCATACAAGACAACCAAGATGACTTACCTTGTTAAAAGTAGCCTTTCCTATTTCATCTTCTCATTTTTCATGAATTATCGACAGCAGAGGACTCCATCCCTATTCTGATCTTCCTGCTGAAAACTGATGCCCCACATTACAAAACACTGTTGACTTCTGTAGTCAAAAAGGGGAACTGGATAATTCGAGTAAAATAGTTAACCTTACCCTCCCCCAACTCTGATCAGCCAGGAACTTAAGTATCTTGAAAATTAACACTACACTTGAGGAACTTGCAAGCACTGCTTAACCCATTGCTTCTCAGAGAAATAACTTGTGGAGCCACAACCTGTGTAAATCAGCCACCCCTTGACAAGAGAAAGCGCGTGTCCTGTCACATGATCTGCGCGCAACAGGAACTCAGCAGTAAAAGGCCCTGAGCAAAATTAGCTGCAGTAATAGATTGTTACTTTTTTCTTGCAGTTTTAACAATGGGCACACACACTTCTGTGTATAGATTCCAATGTAACCTTACAAGACCTTAAAACCCACCATAATTCTATCATTTCCTGATGTCACGATTTAAGGGCGATCTTTAGCCACGTTGAAAGGACTGCTTGGGGAGGGGGGCACAGACGCAAACACCCTTTTTCTTCCTTGTGAGGTCTTCTTGTTCCTGATGCTGTATCGTAATAGAGCGTGTCTGTGAGGTCAGCCATTCATCTTCAACTTTCCTACTCCCTATTAGCACAACTGCACGTGATACAAAAAGAAACAGCATCCTTCAGCAATAAAAAGAAGAAATTCAGATATTTGGCTCAGCATATAACATGCTGTATGAAAAAACCTGAATCTTACAACACGAAAGTAGTGTTCTCCAGTGTTATTTAAAAACTCAGTTCTCCATTAGACGGTCAAGCTTCACTTCCGTTGTTTTCTTCCCAAAGAGAAGACAAGCAAGAATACACAAACTATTGTGTGACCAGCTCAGTGTGACCAGCTGCAGCTACCAGCAGGTGCAGGGGAGAGCTCAGCATTGCTGCCTCAGCCCTGCTCTTCCCGCAGGCAGGATCAGCAGCCAGGGCAGGAGGCAGCCGTCAGGAGGATAGTTAACACCCAACAAGGAGCAGGCTGAAGAACACAGGCTGAGGAACACAGGCAGCCAAGGCAGGGGGAAACACAGCTATGGCACGGAGGCAACAGTAGTTACCTTTCCCTGCTCTGCCCAGGGCGAAGCAGTGCTAGAGCCGAACCAGCACACCTGCAGGGGAGGAAGCTGTAGCAATTCCCACCAAATTCCTCCCCTCCACTTTCTCATCCTGTACATGGATTTATTTTTGTATTTTTAATTGTCTACAGCTCCAGGCAGGCTGAGAGGAAGAAGATTTTGCTTTAGTAAATACGAGCTCCCACACAAGAACAGCTCAGAATCACATAAAAAAAATATAATGATGTAAAACTCGATCCCCTCTGTAAAAACACAAGTTGTACTGAAATTCATTTAAGGAAATTAGTTTTTAAAGATTTGTAGTACTAATTAAACATAGTCTGCCAGCCGTGACCACAGACCGATATCTGGAGGACAGCATAGCAAGATTTTCCTCCAAAGCAGCATTAGGGCCTTAACCTGGACGTCCACTGTAGAAACACAAACAGCTGTTGGGCTCTGCGCTACTGCACTGCTGCTCACCGCACTGCGGAGTCAGGTGCTTGGGAACGGCAAAGATCTAGTGTCTTCAATCGTTCTAGGCACACAACAGATTTTGACACAGTTTCAGCATCAGAGTGGCTCTGAGGAACTACAAACCGAGAACCCAAGAAGTAGCAGGTGAGAGAGCTGCAGGTGTTGGAGGTCTTTATTGAGATTATAGCACAGATACACTTCTAGAGTTACCTTTCCACTTTTATACGATAGTTAAAAATGCTTGCTACAGTGCACATATAATTTAGTAACCAAGAGAATCCAAAACTTAACTGACGCTCAAATAAATAAATAACCTAAACTTTAAGGTTTATATTTTAAAAAGTAAAAGGAACTGTACAATATGAAAATATAACAATACATAAACATTAGAATCTAAAGTTTTGTAGAAATAAAACTGCCATTTCCCATACATAAACAGTGCAAGAAACAAAATTCAGATAAGCTTCTGAGCCGGGAATTTAAACAATTTAATTCTTAAATTATCATGCAGACATAGCATTTTAAGCCATGCTGGTTTCTATTATAGCATTAATGGTATCCCTTTCACTTGAAAAAAACTGATAGCCATTAAGCTCACTGTGACAACTGCTGCCAATCCACTCTTTTCTACAGTACATTATACACAGAGGTATTCTGTTGCATTCAAAAAAGTAAAATATTACATGTTCCTATGGAAAAAATAAAATAATCAATATTTTACTTCCACATCATCCCCCCCCACCCCATGTTAAGCTTGTTCAAAACAATGTCACATAGTAAAACCAGCAACATTTCCCCCAGTTTAGATGAAAAGAAAGAAAAATCCCCACGCTTTATAATGGACTGTAATCAAGATGTGGTTACTGCCTAGTCACTTTTGAAGTTCAGAATTTATTACTAAAAAAGCTGGAATTGTGGAGGTGTTACGAAGTTTGGCCTCTTGTTGAGAAGTGATGAATATAGTAAATCTGAGAAAACAGTGGAAGTAATTTATCTTTCATGTGCGTGTGTGGAGTAGTTACGTACAGACTTGATTAAAGTGTTGCTCAACTGAAGTTGCTATATAAAATTCTCACTCAGGCAAAGACCAAGGAATGCAATTAATACCAAACTGTAAACACGTCATTCATGTTACTTTGAGTGCACATCGAAAACGTAAGAGTTCTCCTCAGACTTTGGCAACAAGACTACGACAGGTCACAGCAGCATGAGTTCACGTGGAAGACTGAAAGCACTGCAAAAGAATATACTAAAAACACCAAGACCTCCTAGAAACCAGAAAAATCGGTGACGACAAGTGCCCTTCCTCCTCTTGACAAGACACTTGACTCCCGCTCAACCGCTGCTCTCTCAATGCCTAATTATTATTACTTTGCCTTTACAGTTCTGTAGTCTCAGGTGTCTGTGCTTTAGCTGCATAGGTTGCCTCTGTTTGCACTCTAGCCGTTGTAGGTCCAAAGGGTTACAGTTCTGTCTGCAGAAGACGACAAGAAGGAGAGATCCTGTGTGTGCCACCTGCACTGAATAACTTTGTCCTTGTGCTCTCCTACCACCATAAGAGGAAGCTGCTTCGTGAGGTCCCCTGTGGCAGAGGAAAAGAAATCATTAGTCTTCTCATGAATTTATATCCCGGTTCTTTGGGTTTTAGGTTGGGTTTTTCAGTGCTTTTTGTTTTGGGTCCCCCACCCCATTTTCTTTAGTACAGCTTACATATGTATTTCACCTTACGAAGTGTACTTGACCCCTCCGCCTCTCTCACACACACACACAGAGTATAACACACAAGGCCCCAGTGTTTGGGGTTTTAGGCATTACCGGACACAATACAACATAAAATACAGGCATTCAGTTTTTGGACAATGTGATTAAAATTTAACGGTTCAAGAAATTCAAGTCAATTAGATAAACCCAGTATCTTCTCTCATCTTAACTCTTGCCAATAAAAATAAGCAGCATTATTATTATTACACTTTGAAGCACTGGCCATCTCATTAGGCAACAGTGTTAATTAGTTCTTTTATCATAATCAGACCCCCTCCTCCCCAAACAAATTTAGTTCACAGCCTACGTACGTTCTTAGCAACACGACTAGCCAACGGCGAACAGACACAATCACATTTATATACGTTTCAAACCCTTCAAAGCTCTACCATTTCCCCCCTTTAAAGTAAAACCTGATCTTTGGTGCGTTTAATATTGAAGTTGTAAGAGAATTTGGTTCAAACTGAAAATTCACTTAATATCCTTTGCAGCATGTTACCTTGCAAGTCTGTCACCTTTATTTTCATATCGTACGACCCTGTGAGCAAGTAGTGCGCCCCCGGAGAGAAGCGAACGGAACGAACATCACTGGAGTGAGGATGGTAGCTCTGCACCATTCGTCCTCCTCGAATATCATACAACATACAGCTGGAGTCCTCCTGTCCTGTAGCCAGGAGACGACCGCTAGGATCAACAGCGACTGAGGCTACAGCACTTCCTATGGGAGGAAAATCCCCAACATACACATATTACATTTATGTAATTAGCGCAAACAGCCAACTTTTTGTTTTTTTTAAATGAGAATATACATTGTCTAAGAATACCAAATACTGGCCTTCAGTTTAAGGTGAACATACCTAGCTACCGTTATCTTAAAATAAGAAAAATTTCATGTTCTAGCACTGAAAACTCTGAAGCCATAGGTCACACTGGAATGGTAGCAAAGGCACTATTAAAACTGCATGAGAAAAAATAGCCGTTTCATCACAGGGAAGAGTCACTTTTTATGAAATAACATAGAAGAATGCAAAGAATATTGTCCCTCCCAGGGTTCCAAGAAACAAATCCAAACCCAAGGGGTTCTTATGAATCCTTTTGCTGATTTCTATAGAGTGTGTTGACAACTTGCCAAAATGGCTGCTCCTTCCCACCCCTTCCTCTGATTCTGAAACAGTTATCTTGTGTCTTGTTTTATTTTAATGTACTTGGAAGCGGTCTGTTTGAAAGTCACAAGGCAAAAAACTAGCCAACTTTTGAAAGGAAATGTGACTTTAAGAAAAAATACCTGCAAAATAAAACAGAGGTAAAGTTCTTTACAACTTCTTTCTTTAAAAGTCAGCCCTCTGCTCTGGGATGCAAAATCCCCTTACATTCACTCTATACTACTTAGACATCTTTAAAATCTATTTTTATGCAAGAATGATCAGAAGTACGATAGCAAGTCTTACCTGTTCCATGAAACGTTGTTCCCACAACACGAACACAGCTTGGCACTCTCAGATCCCAGAATCTTACGGTCTTGTCTTGGGATCCAGATGCAATCATCCAGCCACTCCATGTATAAAGTGCTAAAATATGACCTGTGAACAAGACGACTTCTTTATTTGATTAAATATCATTAATCAAATAATGAAATATCACAGTTCTGATTATATTTTTGCATTCATAGATAGTCCTATGGAAAATCTGAACATTGCATGATCTAAAATGCCAATAGCATACGACAATACCCAGCTTTGCATCTGCTCTGGAATGAAGCACGCACTCCCTCCATTAACTTAACAGCCAAGGTATTTAAGAACAGTACCCCCTGCCCCAACACCTCAAGAGCTATTTGGGGAGAGGGGGGGAAAAAAAAGTCTTGCTAGAAAGAAAACAAAGACATTATAAAAAAAACCTCAACCAAAAAACAAACCAACCAACGAGTTTATTATAATACAGACTTAAAAAAAGTGCGAGAGGGAAGCAACAACATACATACCAGTGTGACCACTTAGAGCATGCAGGCCTTGTCCTCGCTGACAATCTGTTGTGTAAATATTACAGTCCCCTGCTCCAGCACTTATTAAAATAGCACCTCCACTTTCTGGACCTTCCATAAAAGCAAGGTCTCTGATTGTCCCATCATGCATGCTGAACTCCAAATCTGGTCCTAAAATAATTTAAAAATAGAGGAACAAAATGAGGTGCACTTTGTTTAACAGTGTTAGTGCTGCCATCTTCAAAGCAGCTGCAGTGATAGCTCAGAATGCTTTAGGCAAGGGTGGGTATACCACCCACCCTTGTATAAACACTGTTGGGCACTTTCCATAGCATATTCTGTTTCAGTTACTAGAGTTCAAACAAAATCTCTAAGACTCTTAGTTTTACAGAGTGTTGCTTGAGCTTCCTACAGTCCCTAAAGCTTTGCAAAAGGTGCAGGGAGCATCTCCATGGCCAATTCCAGCTGAGGTTTATAAAGTACATTTGTTTCTTTTTGTAAACTGTAGTAAAGTAAGAAGGCTTTCTCTGTCTGGAGGGATCACTGAGAACACTGAACCACACAGGACAAGGTAGCCTAAGTTCAAAACAGAGAAGGTAAGAGACATATTCAGTGTATTTATTAGGAGCGTTTGGGCATGGAAAATTGTATTTGCTGGGAGAGAAGCCTCAGACTTCTAAGATGGGGGAGATGACAGAACTAGGCAAGAAAGAGGGGAACTGGAAATAAATTCCTACTGACAGTTCAAGAACAGGAGTTAGGTAAGACCACCTGGTTGTTTTACCACAGAAGAAAAAAAAAAAATCTACCAGAAGACAGCACAATACTGGACTCTTGCAAAACAAAACCAAGAATGCAAACAAAAACCCAAACCAAACAAACCCCAAAAGATAATCCCCAACCCCTCAGTGGCTCTTTGCTGGACAGAGACTACAGTGATGGGGAAAGGAAAAAGATACTAAGTTAATCAAAGTATTAGAATAAAAATGGCAAAACTTATTAAATATATAATTTGAATGGTTTTGCCCAATATTGGACAAATAATTGAAAACAATATCTTTAAACTAAACGCACACACACTACCTGTTGCATTACAAGTTTCTGCATTAAAAGGCAGTACTTTCACATATTTATCATTAGAACCAGTAGCTAACAGCTGCCCACAGGGACTCCAGGCTACACAGTAGATTGATCCTTTATGATGCTTGTTCCTTTTGAAGCGAACTACAGGTTGTTTAGGAGTATTATAAGCACTGGGGAAAAAAAAAAAAGAAAACCATCCAATTTAATTTTCTTTCTAAGGAAAACAATGTATTCTAAAATGAAAATACCGTTTTTGTTATTTTAGGTAACATGAAAAATGCATGACTGTTTGCACTGAAACATAAACATGGGATCTAAGTCAAGACAAAAGGACCTTCATCCCATTTTCTCAGTTTTTCCTCATCTTCCCATTGTATTTGCGACTGCACATGCCAAAGCACTTACATCTTCATCTATAAAGGGCTGATACAGATAATATAGTGATTACTAGCTACCTACAATGAAACCTTATCCCCAGAGTCCTAGATTAGTGGGATTTCTCTCTACATCCTTTGTACCTCAACATCTTGATCCTGTGGCCACTTTTGAATGTGCCTGAGTTCAATTAAGCAACAGTAGGCCAAGAAAGCCCATAAGGCACATACTATCCGTGGGAGCACCCAGTGCACCTGGCGTGGCTAGAGGCTGGGTCTGGGACTAAACTATCAGGCTGCAGGTTGGAAAAATCCAGATTCCTGAAAGAAGAAAGCAGAAGCCTGTGTAACCTCTGTGAATGTGTGCAGGAAGGTGTTTCTCTTCCAGTTTCTCCCCCAGCACACACGATCCCTAACTGGGGATGTGTTTGGTATGACAGCAGAATTATATGACTGGGCTCCATATACTTTTGTTTGCGGCTGTTGCTGTGCCTAGCAGTACTGTAACAATAAAGTTGAGGCCTGCAGTTTTATCCAAGAAGTTTTTGCCTATGCCATCCTTGCTGTCCAAAGAAGTGGGTCTCATCAAGCACTTACAGTGGTTAAAGGATCAAAACAAAAAAAGCTTCTGTGTTAATCGTACCTGGGAAGACACAGAAAATGCTGCCGTCAAGTACTGTATTCTCTTTGGCCATTAAATAAGAGAAAAAGAAACCCAAGCCAACAACAACAAAAAAACAATAAAAGAAAAAAGCTCATATATGGTCATCATCATGAGCTGTGCACTGGGTATTATTTGTTGAATAAAGCAACTCTCAAAACTTCACTCATCTAACTAGAAAAGCTAACGCAGCAGTCAGTCTGTGCAAGAAAGACATATTCAGCACTATATGCTAATGCAGGAGTCTTCACAGCATCTAAACATACCCAACATTCTTACTTCTGAACCCAGATCAGCTTTAGACATGGCTGAAATAAAAGGAACAGTCCCATTGATGCACATTTCCTCTATTTCAATCAATTAATTTTCTACAATGTTATTTCTCTGTTCCCATAGCAGGAGGTAGGTCAAGCGCTTAAGATCAAGTGCTGCTGTATCCCACCCCATCAACATTCACCCCAGTAACATCAACAACACAAATTCAGCAAATTAAATTGCTGTTGAAAAATTCAGAAACCGTACTATGAATACTTGAACTAAAGACGCAGAGGAAAACAGAAAACCCATGAAACCAAACCAAAACAGAAGACAAACATCTAAGTTTGTTTAAAAACTTTTGAGATAAACATGAATAAAGAATACTAAAATAAATCTACTTGGAAGCCAATTTTGTTTTGTTGCCAGAAATGAAATCCATGACAGATTAGCCTAAATCGCAATCACCATTCAACACATGCTACAGAGCTTCCTAAATGGCCTAATGCCTTGTATTGCACTCAAAGTTTGGATTCACAGCGCTTAAGAGGCGGAGGCAGCAGCTGAGAATCACTGACTTTGTGGACGGATGTGGAAGCACCTGCCCAGCAGAGACCACATGCTGCCGGTCAGCTGTGTGGAAGCACTGTGGTTATTTGAGCAACATCTGCAGAATTGTAACATGTATCTGTCAGTGTTTGATCTCAAACATGAAAAAATAAATCACACTATTATACCTTTAGAGATTGGGCGGGGGGAAGAGAACAAAACACCCTAACCAAAACCCCAAACCAACCTGTCCTGCATCACACACCAGTTTGAAGGACAGTTTTAGATATTATTTAGAAGATAATGTAATCTCTCTGCTGACTTGCAAATCCCATTATGAAGTGTTTTTGGCAGACTCTAAGCATAATGAAAAAAACAGTAAGAGGAAGAAGTACACGTTCAGAATTAAGGAAATCTCGGTATTCTTTTCATATCCAGATGCACTATGTCACTTGTCACATCAGATTGTGCGCTGTAACTAGAGACTAAGGCTGCAGAGTCCATCTAACCTTTCCCAGTGCTTAGAGTAAGTCGTGTGGGAGCAAAGTCGTCAATAAGGAGACATTCATTCCACTGAGAATGTTTTGCACACTGTTTACCAATCAAGAGGTGGTCATCTGGGCTTCAAGCCCAGCAAGTCGGCTTGCACTGGGTGTTGTTTCATACATTGCCAATAAATATTTTGGAACTAAACTTCAAAGGCTACCTTACTCATGATATTTAAGGAGGAAAAGAAAAAAAAGATCAGATTACTTTTGAACACTTTGGAACAACTCTGAAACTGGGAAGGTGTCCCAGATGAAGTCACTGTGCATATTTGTAGCTCCTGCAATTGTGACAGCCTAGATCCCTGCACCTCCCCCCTGCTCCAGGAAAATAATGTAATTGGAGCAAAGACAAGGAGATGGTTATTTTGATGGCAGGTTTTATTTCTAGGTAAAAAAGTGTTTTCCCCCTTCCTATTTAAAAAATAAAAAAGGTGAAAACAGAGAAGACTAGGTACACAGTAAACCACAAATAGCACTTCTCCTGTCAAGGAACCAAAATATCAGGAAAACAATGTTTACAGTAACAACCGCCCAACAGACATGCTCTGGCAATTTTTGCTGTAAAAGTTAAAGATACTGTTTTCTCTAATGTTAAGTCTGCCCTCCTGTCAGAAACTGCATCTCATGAAGCCCAGCTTCTGCTGGCTTGGGAACTGACACATGCTTTCTCCCACATTTACAGCTAGAACATCAAAAGCAGAAGCCATCACAGTGAACTCAGAAAAGCCCACCTGCTGAGACAAAGCCAACACTTTCATAAGGACAGGTGTGGTACTGTGGCAATGCATTTTGCCAGTAATGGAAGAGAGCAAGAAGTAGCCCACAAATATGCAAGTTCTTTGGCAGATCTTATTTTTGTTTGTCAGTTCAGGTTTCTAAGGAAAACACTGCACTATTTACAACTACAAAATAAAGGTATGAAATGTACAGATGCCCGTAGCTACAGGAGAAAGAAGTGCTATGCTACAGAAAAAGAAATTATTATACAAGCCTTCTTACCTTGGGTCAATTACTTCTGGATAGGCACAAACTCTCAAAGTTTTAGAGTTGGAGCCAACAGCATATAAACTCCCACTGGGATGAAAGGCTACAGCTCTGACAGCTTGTGTGTCTTCTAGAGTATTAATGCAAATGAACTGCTTTTTGGACTTGTCATCCTGCGTAAAAGGGTAACAGTCAAATTAGGTCAAACTGGATGTTTAAAAGTGGACCTGATTGTTTTGCTTAACAGCGTAAAACTATTGTACCAAAGTATTCGTAAGAAGCAGCACCAGGCTAAACTATTCAAACTACTCATTTGTAACAGTGTCTACTCTGGGTCAAAGAATGGCATACTTCAAAAAGTTCCTTTCTTCAACTCACTCTTACAGGTAAGATCAGATTAACATCTCTCATTCTCCCTCCAGGCTTCCAATAGCTTTTGTTCTTCTGAACAGCCAATCTCAAAAGCATATTACAGTTTATTTCTGTGTAAACACATTTGATCTGTGTGAAACTTGCAAGGGGAACAAGGCTGCATTTTTCTGAAAACAGTGCAATTCATAAAACACAGTTTATAAAACAAATATAATCGTAACTATAAGAATCAGCTTTTCACCCTGTAGACAACACAAATTTGTGCTAAACTTTATTACATCAACCTCCAGATGACTTCATCACCACCATTCTAAAATTTTGATTTTTATTTCTCTGATGCAGAAAGTGTGGAATGTACTTATTGCAAAGTTACATCCCTGAAGTTGGACCATACTGACTGGAGTCCAACAATCACAGTTTCAACCTGGAGAACACAAAACAACGGCTGTAGAAGACATTCCATTAGAACCTCTGTTGTACAAGGAGAAGCGGAGAGAGCTGGAACTGTTTGGCCAGGAGATCAGACGGCCTTTGTGGGTGTGTGTGGTGTGTGTAAATCTTATCACTGTGTATAAATACCTGACAGGAGGAGTAAAGAATTGAAAGACAGGAAATTCCATTTAAACTATTTTTTTTTTAAAACCACTATAAGGGTAGTTAGACACGGGAACAGACTGTCCACAGAGGTTGTGGAGATACTCAAAACCCAGCTGAAACAGCCCCAGGCAGCCTGCTCTTGTTGACCCTTCTTTGAGCAATGGGTTTGGTCTCCAGAGGTTCCTTCCAATCTCAGTGATTCTGTGATTCTCTAGGTACTGCATCAACCAAAATTAATTCTAAATATCTATTAACAATGAGAGGATGTCACATACTCAGGACTAAATACTGCATCTTGTGAAAACACAAATCATAAAGGACAATAAGAAAACTCACCTCATCACCTCTTGTCCTAGTTAAACTCCCTGAAGAGTCTTCCAACTGTGGCTGAGTGACAGCGTGTTCCGGTACACTGTTTTGATTTGGTGAAGAGTTTAAATTCACAACAAAATACAAAAAACAAGAGCAGGGACAGAGTTGTTTGTAAGTATTTTTGGACTAAAGTTACAGTTTTGGTCATAATCAGAAGTGAATAACTTATGCAGACAAGTGTTATGCGTGTCTGATTTTTTATCATTAAACTGTAATCTTTACATGAGGCTGCTGTTCTGTTTTTGCAATAACTCCAGTCATTGAACAAGTGAATGCAAGTTAAACACCTGTTTTCATTCCATAACATACATACATATAAACATATATACTCACATACGCTGAAAAATGGTTGTCCCTTTCAGGTCGGACTACCTTTAGTTAACAGAAGAAAACCAATTCCTACTCTGCCCTGCCTCTCTCTCCATCTAGCTTGTATTTAATAAAAGAGCTTTCAGAAACTTAGAACACAAAATAAACAAGAAATATACATTTAAGATGGACTAAAAAGACCAAAATTAAAAATAAGCATAAAACAAACCATAACAAGTAACAACTATTTCTCAAATGTGCTGTCAAAAAAAAAGGATTTTGTAATCCCTATAAAAAACACACAGAAAGCACTGATCGTGAGCTAAATAACCCTATTCAGTGAGAAATTAACTTGGTAACTAAAAATAAATATGAACAGCTACTCCCACAATGCTAGAGGAAGGACATTTCTAGTCCTGAACAGACTCGCTAACTTACGTTTGATTCCCCTGTACAGGTGATTCTTCAGGAAAGGGTATCTGATTAGCTGATCCACGTTTTCGAGGAGTGCTGGTATTAATATTTTGGCTATCACTTGTTATCCTCTGACTAGCATCTGAAGGCGGTGATATAAAGTTACTTGCTGGATTGGTAGATGCATTCCCTTTGCTCCCGTTACATTGCTGGCTAAGTGTTTGTACATCATTTCCAAGACTGTCCATACCTATATTTAATTCTCCTAGCTTCTGGATAGATCTAATAACAAATGACAAGAAAAAACAAGACCACCAAAACAGATTATTATGAGAACTTTAGGAGGGACAGGAGTGGGTTGAGGGAGAAGCAACAAAACCCCCCAACCTGTTAAGAAACTGTTCAGTCAGATTCTGTTGCTGGTCAGCTCCATCTTCTTGATTTACACCTCCTTCCAGCAACATCTGCTGGTACAACTGTCGTTGCTGCTCTTTCTGTTCTAAGTGCTGCTGGTAACGTAGTCTCTGTCTGTAATATTCCTGAAACTGCTCTGTTGAATCACGAAGCTTAAAAGAAATGAGAATTACTAATGAAAATTAAATAGTTAATTGTGGCATTTAACCTAAATATTCACACTCTGGTTCGTTATTTCAATACAAGCATTGAAAGGCCAGCAGATTCTCCTCTGAGGAGCAGAGCTTTCCTTCTTCTCTAAAACCAGATACAATTTATGTATTAAAAAAGGAGATCGCTGCCAGCCTGTACTATTTGCTGTTGAAGTAGTTCTGCCCTAATTCAGAAGACTACTCCTTTCCTACAAGATTTCCAAAGTATTACTTAACATCAGAACAAATAGGTTAGGAAACTAAAAATAAAATCAGAAAACAATATAAGCTACATGCCAAATTCCAAGTCATGCTTTCACTACAAATTTAGTATTTTCCGTCACATCCACACTTCTCTGCCATTGGTCTGCAGAGCAGATTTACCTCTCCCAATAGCCAGCCTTGAAGGGGTCTATCCAAGTGTTACACCCTACTCTTGAAATTGGTACCTGGTTCTAACTTCACAATTCCTTGCTTTCTGGACCAAACGCAAATACTTGAGCTTCCTTTCTAATAGTCTCTTATCTACTATGTTCAGCTCCCCACACTGCTAGCTCCTCAGGACTCCCCTGCCTTCTGCATTCCCTGATCCTCATTTCCTCTCTGTGCCACTAGATCCAAATGATACCATCATAAAACCGTTGAAAACAAGAGAAAATGAACAAACAAAAAATCCCACAGAAAACCAAAAGAACTTTAGTCCAAGGCCAAAATATCAACACTGAAAAAAACCTTAACTGCACATTTACCAAACTAGTAGGAAAAAAACTGGTGGATTTTTTTTTTTGTTTTCGATAGTTGCATCCTTGTCATCTAGTGCTTTGAAGTTGTATAACGTCATCCTGATAACTTTGCATTAGTTCAGACAATCCATGCAGAGGATCTTTCTTTGTAACTATGAGCCTTTGCATTTCTTCTAAATAAAAACACTTGCCCTAAAATTCTGTTCCCTACCACAATAATTTTTTCATTTATAATGAATTTCCTAGTTCTGTTGCATTTGTAAAAAGTTCTTCACCTGAGACGAATACTTGCAATTTAGAAACTGAAGTTATCTTCAGATGGCTAGAAAGGATTCTCTGTATTTCAAATATGTGAACTACTCTCCAGTCACTGGGCTATACTCTTTCTAAGCAACAGGTATATTCTTGACTAGACTTCTTTCCATGACTGATACTGTTTGTTGCAATTGGATTCAATCCTTTGGTACTTTAGTTTGGGTAATAATGATAATCCAGCACCTAAACCTACAATATGTTGCTCAGATGCTCTATTTTATAAACTCTGGCTTCTAACTAAACCGCTCCAGGAACAATGCAAAAATAAAGCTATGAAAATAATCCTAAATGAATTCATTACTCACACAGGTATATGCATATATGACTACAATGTGGAAAATAAAACAAGGTGAAATTGGATTGGGTACTATGTTCTTTTCTACTTGTGTATAATAGTCTGGCTAACATCTTCACCTAAAGCACGGTGTCTCCTGTCTTTGCTCTTTCCTGTAAGTCCTGTGTCTGTTTTTTTGCCTTTTGAAGACTTCTCTGTCATACGTCTAGCTAAGCTCTTTCCTCCTCCCCTTCTTCCCACTGTGCACACACAGCATTGTTGCAGCAGATAAGTTACTCAGCAAGTCCTTGAGGTGAGTGAAGCCATCAACTTTGGAGGACTTTGTTAATCCTCCAGTAGGTCCCATTGCCTCACTGAAGTATCCAGAGTCTACAAGAATATAGCCCTGTCAAAATGTTGTTGTTTAGCCCCAATCAGCAACTAAGCACCATGCAGCTGCTCGCTCACTGCCCCCACTCCTGTGGGCTGGGGTAGAGAATAGGAAGGGCCAAAGAAAACTTGTGGTTTGAGGTAAGAACAGTTTAATAATTAAAACAGTAATAGTAATAATAGCAATAACAATAATATAATTAAAAGGAAAATAACAGAGAGAGAAAGAGAGAGAGGTGAAACCTCGGGAGAAGGGGGAAGAAAAAAACCAAACCAACCTGAAAAAACCAAACAAACACCAAATGATGCAACCGCTCATCACCCGCCAACTGACCCTGCCTGTCCCCGAGCCACGATCACTGCTTCCCCCATCCAACTCCCCCAGTTCACATACTGGGCATGACATCATATGACATGGCATATCCCTTGGCCAGTTTGTGTCAGCTCTCATGGCTGTGCCCTCTTCCCTCCTGGCTTCCGGTGCACCTGGCAGAGCATGGGAAGCCAGAAAAGTCCTTGGCTAGTACAAGCACTACCCAGGAACAACTAAAACATCAGTGTGTTATCAATATTATTCTCATACTAAGTCCAAAACACAGCACTACACAGGCTACAGTGAAGAAAATTAACTCTATCCCATCTAAAACCGTGACACAAGAGTAGACTGGTTTTCAGTACCATACAGATGTCATAAGCCAATACAAAGTTTACTTCATAAAAATCAAACTGAAGCCTGCAAAAAGACTGCATACTCGATGTTATTCATCATTACTGAATTAAGAGGCAGATATTTAAAATTGTGGAAAGGGAATAGAATTGGTAACCGTTTTCACTGTTTGAAATAGTTTATTGAAACTATTATTTCACTTTCCCCATATTGATGTTAAGGAGAAAAAAGGGAAAAAAACAGGTTAGGCAAGACAGAAGCCTTCAAAGATGAAGCCAAAAAACAGTTATGCTATTGAATTCTGAATCTCAATAGCAAGGAGACATTTACCAGGGAATTATCCAATTTTAATTTCTCTGTGCCCCAGACAAAATTAGGTAAGATGACCTATATGAAACTTGGTGTTAACACCAAAAATTGCAGGCTACATGTCAGATTCCTCACTAAAACACTAAGAGGATTCTTAAGCATTGTTTCATCTAACACTTCTGGCTTTGAGTATTGCAAAGGTGTTGGGGGTTTTTTTGGTGGGTTTTTTTTTTTTTGGTTGGTTGGTTTTGGTTTTTTTTTAGATACACACAACAATCTAGCAACACTGCTGATGTGAGAAGGCACACTAATCAGCTGCATTACAGACTCAAATGACAGCAAGCTTATACAATAAAAAAAAAAGTTTCTTATACAGTGCAACATGGTATTGTCACTATAGTAAAAACAAGATTCAGAGCAACCTACTGTCACGCATGAAGTTCTCAACACAAAGGCAAATCATTATGAAGTAATCAAAACACAGCTCAAAGGGCCTCATTATTTTCAAACCACCAACCACTACCTCATTTTTCTCTTGTTTGGCTGATCCCTGACTCTGTGCTCCATTAACTGGTTCATTTTCTGGAACAGAACTCTGGCACAAAGTCTCACTGCTGATGGGATGCTGTGGCTCCACTGGAGTATCACTTCTTGCAGCAACATGGAAGAGAAGAGAAGCTTAATTGAGAAAAATTAAGAGCAGAAAATCCCCTGGTAAGTAGAGAAAGATAACATTCTAGAGTAAAATGTCATAACAGAAGTATGCAAACTTCTTAAGTCACATAAAACTGAAGATATTGCTTAGGAAAAAAATACCACTTGCAATGGGTTACACTAAACAAAACAAAACCCCCAAACAACAAAAAGCACATACAGTCACTGTGCTTTGTCCTCACATTTTCCAAAATGCCCTAGCACCATGAGATATCCAAATTCCATGTTTTCTGTCCCTACACTTGAATCATATACCCTTTAACTAGCAAGTTATTGAATATCTCCTGTTTTGAAAGCAATTATGTGCATAGAACGTATCAGATATACCATGTGACTAATGTCTTCTATAACATATTAGTATCATTACCACTATCAACCTAAATTTAAACTATACTTAGTATCCATCAGCTTGAGCGCTCCTGGAAATGCTACACAGGAAAATGCTTATATCAGTTTTGCTATTCTCATATCATGTAACAGAACTCTTTCCAAAATGCCTTAGCAATCAGTAAATGTGCAGAACACGTTAAAAGCCTTGGATTCCCATCTTCAGTTTTGTCAGCTTAAAGTCCTCTTCACTCAGTGAGTTGGAGCAAAGCTCTAACAAGTTAATTTGAACATTTTGGGTATGGTAACAAACATAACTTGCTGACTAACTAATAATACAAGTAGTTGCTTGCTGAATATGACTTATAAAAGAAATACCATATTTTTGTCATGTGCAAGAGGAAGTAAGGGCCAGGTTTACCTAAAGGTCAGCTTCCCAGCTTCCACCCTTGCAAATATTGCCATTTACACTGGACGTAATCTGAAGTTGGAGTTTTTCTGAAAAAAATGTAATGCCTTCTTGAAAACTATGGGTTTGGCCCCTTAACCTAATTCTAACCTTCAGGAGATGTATTAATTAATTGAAAAAACACGTTAAGATCTATTAACTTCACTTAACATAACATGCAAACACCTACACAAAGAAAAACTGCAGCAATTTATCACTTTATTTAGCCCACAAGATAACTATTTGTGCACAATTATTCCAGTACACTAAAACTGAAAAAGTAAACAAAAAACTTTCAGGAATCAGTTTTAACATTGGTCACTGGGCTACACACACCGATGTTAACATTTGTGCATACAGATGAGTACAACTAGGGAATTCACAATTAGTTTTTAAAAACGGAACTCAAGATATACTTCTGTAAGACTTTACCTATCCACAAAAACTCCAGTTGTGAAGAGGCTGGTAAAACCAAAGATTTAAAGTGGATTATTTACAATCAAATGAAACAGCTCCTTTCAAGATAAGCATTAATAGAATGTATTAAGACATATATTAGTGCAAACGTTTTCATTATTATTGGTGAACTGGCATGAGTATGATGGTGTTTGTTTCCTTTTTATTGAGTTTAGTTACAGCTGCTCTTTATCTTATCACAAGATACAAAATATTGCTGTAAGGCAAAACTAATAGACAATGTCACCATCTGCTGCCAGGATCGAACACCACAGCTCTAGAAGTGTCCTCTGCTGGCCAGTGCACACAACTGCAGCGCTAGTTACCCACCATGGCCTTTATTTTGTTCAGCAGTTCTGCCCCTTTAAATAAAGGCCAATTAAAACCACGATGACAAGCTCTTAACTGAGAAGTACCATTTCTTTCAGAAAGTAAGAAGCACAAAGTTTTGATACAGGCATTAGTTCTTAAGGAAGAAGAGAAGTCAGTTTTGCAGTGTACATTGCATTAAAAGAAGTCATTAATAGCATTCACTGCTATCGTAAACCAACTATCTCCAAGTCCAATATAAAAAACAGTACATTCACCACCTTGTTCAGATCTGATTTCTAAAATGACAAGTAAATATTTAAACTATTACAACGGTCATTCAACTTCAGTGATAGAGGAATGCTACTGACAGCATACAGTCATTTCCACTGACTTCATTGGGACTATTTCTGCATATAAGGTTTTTGAAGTATACTTCATCATCTACACTGTGAGGATCAAACTTAACCCACTTGAGGACAGAATGGGATGGGGAAAGAAGATTGAGTTACAGTTATTCCGCTGTCTCCATTTAGTTACCTGGAATGAACGAATTTGGTAATACTGACACAAACCTTAGCTGGACTCTTACATAGTCAGAACTATTTGTGCTCTGTGCTAGGACTTCAACTTTAGAGAAAGTCCATATTGAATCTGTAAGGCTCAAGGCCAAATATGAAAATCTACTTTGATCATAAAAGCACGAGGAAGAAACACCTTGCATACAGAGTTTTAATTACAACATAATTTAAACAATCAAATTATGTTTCCATGGTACAATTATATTCAAAGTTACAACACAGGGAAGAACCCAATAATATAAAGTGCAAGTAATATAAAGCCAAGGTAAAAATAAAAGCTACTTACCGCTCAGGTGACTCTTCAAAAATGCTGTGACACTCAGTATTCTCAAGCATGAGACTTCGGCTGAGATTCTGTACTCCTGGGTAGTGGAAATTAGCAAAGGAGTGCGACATTGGAGAAGTTTTGGTCCCAAGGTCTGTGACTCGCTTATCGTGATTTGTTAATCCACACGACAGCCCATCTAAGGCAGGGTTTAAGGAGCGGGTCATGTAAGCATCTGCTGACTGAGGCCGTCTCATTGGGGATGATGGATAAGGAGAAAGTTTGCTGATAAGAGGTGTCAAAAGATCAGCATAGGCAGCTTTTGTAGGCTTGAGGAGTTTATCAACATGAATATTAAGCATCTTTTGTTCAAAAGCACAAGAAAAAACAGTAGCTGGCAGATTCTGCAGCCATGATAATAAGCTAAGGTCCAAGTCATCACAGCCATTGCCACACAAGAGATCAATGCCCAGCAATACTTCACTTTCTGTGATTTCTTCTCCTGTTGCTTTACTCTGACAGAACTCCACACAACATTCATAAAGCAATCCCTTCATTACAAGCTGAAATAAACGATTGTTACTTGCTTTGAAGCCAGCCTCACTCAGTTTCCTATCGGCAGGAATAAACTCTGCCACCATGACGCAGGCTTCTTCAAAGCAGTGAACCCGTGCAGTGCTGGGATTCCAGTCCTTGAATTCTGCGTGGTTGGTCAAGCGAGGCAGTGTCAGTAGCAAGCAGAGTTTACTATAGTCTTCCTTAGAGGGACAATATTCTTCCAGCGCATGGAGGCACTGTACAGCCTCTCGCATTGTAAATTCCAGCTACAGAAATATTAACACAGTAGTTTGTAATACATATATTTCTACAACAAAACAGTGAGTAGAAGAAAACCAAGCAGCAGCAGATTTTCTCCACTATCATCCCTTTATTACTATTACTGTTTATATTTTAATTAAAGCTGAACACAATATAGTCTGAAATTGCTGATGCAAATGTAGTTACAACAGAGTCAAATTTCTGGATGCTTTGACTGCCTGAAGTCACCCTCAGTCACATTTTCTACAGATCTATGAAACTTTTTCACGTCACTGCAGGTTCGATAGGCTTAAAATTTTAAATCTGTAGCTAAATGGCTACAATTCTACTGTAACACAGAAGGTTACTTCCATTCTCAAAGCCAACTGAAGTTTTTTTTCCCTTTTTCACATCTATGACAAAAGCTATTGGCATAAGTTTTAAAAGGCTTGTAGATTTCTTTAGTTTCCAGTGATTAGCAACTTTGAATTATCTTTTACATTGAGATTTTCTGTTCTTCAATCAAACATTGTTTAAAAAAAGTTCAAGAAGTTGTCAGAAGATAAGCCCTACAAATGAATATAGGGCTTTAGTACAAAGCTTGTTGATAGCTAAAAGCCAAGAAGCATGTTAAATACAAGTAACTTGGTATTTTTTGATACAAAGATTTAGAAAATAAACCCCCCACTTACCCATGATACCTAGCATCTACTCAGTGCAGCAGCCTTTCATCCACAACATGCCAACACATTTGGAAACATTCAAAACAAAAAATAAAGGACATAAGTGATTTTTTTTTTTCTCTACTGCTATTTAGTAACAGTATACAGATTGAGTGGGTAGAGGAATAGTTCACCTGTCCTTTACAACTATAAATAAAGACTTACTTTTAGCTTTCTCTACACTGTCAAGAGAAGACCCTGCAGTACAATGTATGCATAATGGGACAGAGAATTAAAATCAATTCAGTTTGGAAAATTAAATAAATTGTCTTAAAGCCACTGGCATTCTTCATTTTTAACTTAACATTTTTGTTAGAAATTTGGTATTCCTGTATTATCAACATAAATGAAAAACTATACTTGATTTCACAATCTGCACACCTTCTTTGTCAGGTTTTTCAATATGGAAAAAGACAAGATCACAACTCCTGCTGTTTGCACATTTAACTGAATTGGTCCTTTGTGAACATGTCTGTTCCCTCCAAAGAAACAAGTGTGTCCTTTCTCTCTAAAAGCAACAGAAATGAAGTTTAACATTAATTCAAATCAGAATCTCTCACCTGGTCCTGATTATGACAATAAATTTCTGTGATTCTGAGGCTCGCTTCAGAACTCTCTTGAAAAAAGGAGCCCTGTACTTCAGCATCATGGCATAAAGGAAATCTCAAGATCAGGACCACAAAAATAGCATATGGCCACTGATCTACGCTGCTAAGTTTCAAGCAACCCTTGTATACATAATTCTATTTGAGACCTGGGAGCCACATTAATTTCCGAAGGATTATCAATTATTGTTTCCATTGTTTATGAAACCATTTGGTAATAGCGGAATTCATATATTCGGTGCTAGGAGCTTCTGCTCTGCCTTTAATCAGAATATCTCAAGAGGCTTCCTGACAACAATTATTCCCGAAACAGAGACAATTCTTACATGCTGAGGCTCATCTTCTGCTGACATTGCATTGTTTACACATAAGGCTTCCAAGAACTTCTGCTTCATTATAATGTAACGAAATCTGCAAGTGATAAGTGAAATACTATATATCTTGACCCAGTAGCTAAACATTCTTTTAGAGACAAGCAGGGTATTTTACAGCTGTTTTTGAGTTAGGCATAGAAATTGCCATGACAAGGAACTCTGATCGCAAATTTGAACAAATTGGTAACTACAAAATTGTATTTTAACAGGAAATGTCTTTTTTCATCATTGCTTTCAGAAATATTACATTTAAATATTAGAAGGCTAATAAGAAAAAAGTATAGCAATCATACTCATTTCTTCAACATAAATGACAGAGCAGCCAAATATAAAAACATGCATCATATTCCTAAAGTGTACAGTAAATGAAAACTCACTACACATTGTGTGCACATATTTTTCATAGTTTTAAAAAAAAACAGACATGCACACACTCTAGGAACTGCATACACGTTAGAAAAAACAAACTAAGGTAAAATATTTAGGACTACTTCTTTCATACACAATACTTAGAAATCTCTGCATTTTCCACAACTCAAAATATCAAACTCCAACATACAGTCTATTTTACCTTTTCTTGTCGAATTTTTCCATACATTCAAGAGGCTGAATAAATTGAAGAACCTCATCCCACTGACCATCAAGAATCAACTGCCTAGTAAAAGAAAGAGTCACTCCTTTAATTTCACTGGACAAGAACATCCTTTCTAAGCAAGCAGCATATTTAACACCACAACAGTCATTTAAATACACAACAGGGGATCAGCCTGCTTTGAAAAGTTAATGCTCTGCACAGATGCCAAGATGACTGTCTGATGTGACTAATAATAAGAGCAAAATCCAATCCTTTTCTCAATATTTAAAAAAAATAACTGCATACAAGAAGGACAAATATTAATTACTTTTAAAGGCACATTAAAAGGACAAAATGGTCCCGTGTCTCCTGCTTTATCTGTAATTCTTATTTAAAAAAAAAAATCTTACTTGAAGAGTAAGAATAAATATATTGAAAAAATGAATACATCCTGAAGAATGAAAGTGAAAGCGAACTTTAAAATGAGTTTTGCTTTATAAAATAGGCCCAGCAGTATTTATACAGGGCAGGGGGGTGGGGGGTGGGGTGGGAGCGAACCAACACACAACTCCCGTTATTAAGAACCCAGGAGGAACAGCTTGGCAGGAACTATGTCAGCACAAGAACTCCAAGACCAGTGGGCTAGACTGCACAGGTGGATTAGTTCTATTTCTTCATGCCCTCTTATCACACACAGAGTTCTCTATAAAAGGCCCAGTTCTACAACAAAGGGGTGAGTTTCTCATTAGAGGTATACTCGAACTAAGCTAAAAATGACAAAACCAAATCTGATTAACTTCAATCTTTCTCTAATTCTTCTTTCATTTTATTACGATATCCATAATTTTAAACAAAAGGGAAGCCAGGTCAGGAGTCTTGTTCCTTGATAAAATTAGTGCTTCAAGAACAGCTGGATAAGTTATTTTCTCGTGCTTCTATGAAGTTGTTAAGTACCTTTGGCATTAAATAGAAAACAGCAACGCTAAAAATCTAGTGTGCACCTACAGTGATTCCTTTTAATTATTTTGAGGGCAATATAATTCATTATAAATCACACCAGCTCTCACACCTTGACGATAGCGGAGACCCCTTTTATGTTGTTAACTTTAAGAGATATCTAAGTATTATTCTGAAATTCAGTTAATATTTTGAGGTAAAAGCTTTGGAAACCACTCCAATCATCCTAGATCTTAGCACTAGAATATTTTATCAAATATTTTATTTATTTTAGAAGTGACTGAACTTCACATTCAGTTCTATGTGACATGGTAAGCAGATAACAACAGATCACTGCTGCCAACAGGAGATCTTGCTCCCCCACTCTATTCCTGCTCATATGCTTTCCCTGACTTACCCTGTGCTAACAGTGGTGCTATCCACTTCAATTCAATAGCACACCAGAAAAATAACCAAGTTAAAATGAATGAACAAGCAAACAAAAAATCTAATTCTAAACCTATGACTAGGCATCATCAACAGTTACTTCAAGTAGCTTATAGAAAGAGGTCATTAACTTCAGAGCTGGACCACAGAAATGAGATCAGGAAGAATCAGAATAGGATGAGGGCATAAGACCTCCTGTTCAGTGGCACAGGGCTGCCCACATAATCATAGCCCAACTGTATCTTTTCATAGATGCAGTATTTAAGCACCAGAAAAAGAAGCCCTACCTTAGAAAAAGCATGTCATCTGAAAACAGACCATTAATGACCCCACTTTCTTTCTCAAGTGCCAGCATGCTAATATGAAGTTTCCTTGAGTTCAGAAAATCTAGTATTAGCTTAATTATTTCAGCTTCTTTAACATTCACTGTTTCTTCAGCTGTCATGATGGCAGCCTAAAAGGGAAAAGAAAAGAGATTTTTAGCTATAATCAATATCTTATTTTACGCTTGCTTAATAAACGTTGGCTACTGAAAAAAAAACTAAAAATACAGTTTTACAAATCAGAATATTGTAACATTACAAAAATTAAATAGACAAGATTAGGAAATTGATTTTAAGAGATTGATTATAAAGCCGTAATTAAGACCTAAGAATGGATCTGCATCTTTTTCATTTGTCCTAAGCATATATAGGGGCCCAGATAAACAAATTTACCAAGAAATCAATCCTCCTGCAGTGTGAAAATATTGTGCTTACCAAGTATGCAATAGGTAAAATTTTCCTTTCTGAAATGCAAACAGTGAAGTTCAAAGAGCATAAAAATTCACCAGTTACTATGTCATCATCTAGAGATCTTATAAATTTCAATGTTTCTAACACATACAAAGGGCACAGCACAGTAAAAAAGCAGTCTTTCCCTACACCATTTTCAAAGTAGCCTTGGCTTATATGCTTTTCATGGTTCCTTCGTAAGGACACCTATATCTGTTTATATGCTTTATGAAGAATCTAAAGCTGCAAACCCAAGGTGGCCTAAGCCAGTTTGACTGCTGACTGCCAGAGTCCCATTCATTCACCTGCCTACAGCTGCGTGTTCCTAGCCCTTCCTTAGCACTCCCCACTTTTGTCACTGAGTTAGCTTTTCCAGCAGTTCATATATTGAAGCGGCTCAGTGGCCTGATGAGCTCTCCAGCCAGCAGAAAGGAAAAGCAGGAAGATACAGCTGGGGCAGTGACAGGCCAAGGCCCTGGCTGCCAGCAGTCAGCTTGTTTAAAGCTCCCATGGATACAACATCCAAGCTCCTTTGCACTACAATTCCTCCAAGGATATGAGAGTTGTAGCATGTTCTGCTTCTGGCTAAGTCTTGCATAGTTCCTTAAGTCTTGACTTAAAGTACAAACCATTTAATTTTTTTTTAAACCATAGACTGCTGTAGCTCCCAAGCTGGTTGGCTGAAAACTATCTGGGGACGTGGGAAGAAACCCTATGACACAGCCAAGCCCCATAGCATCATCTCATTGGGAACTCTTAAAAAAAAAATCCCAAAAAACTAGTGGCTACAAGAGTGCCATCTCACATCAGGAAAAGCTCAGTTTAAGCCCATGTTACTGCAGAAAGGGGTGGCCCTTCTCGCCTCTGCACTCAGCCACATGCCCCCAGCCACTTTATGGCAGCCACAACAGAGCTGTATGGTTAAGCCAGGCCACTCCTCTGATCCAGGCACAAGTTAAACATTTACTCACTCCATGGACACGAGGGCACTAATGCTGACACAAGGAACTGACAGAGCTTTGCTTTCTGGCAGTAGCAAAGTCTTAACATGAATTACATTGATCATGAAAGAGCACCAAAGAACAGAGAAGCAGTCAGTGTTAGAGATGAACCATCAACAGGAGGCAATATCCCCAGGAACAAGGAGAGACAGTGAAACAACAGTGATCAGAAAAATTAGTAAAGGGAGATGACCATAGAGAGCACGATGTCCACAGCAATAGGGTATAGTTACCCCAGCTGTTCCCCCTTTTAATTCAAAAAGGGAGATAAAAATACTTCTTAATCCCCTCACACATCCATTTACTTATGCAGAAATCTAGCAACTGTGACGCTGAAAGGCGTGTAACGCAGCTCCCAAGACAAGCTGAAGAGATGATGCAGCCTCCAGATGCCTTGGAAGACTGGAGTCCATAAGCTAGTTATCTATCTTGTATTATGAAAGGTGCACAGAAACTGGTAATAAGAAATCAAAGAACAGATATGGTAAGTTTGACTAATCCAAATAAGATACTAAGCATAAACATGAAATTAATTATTTACCCCGGCAGAGAAATATTCCAGTGAAATTTCTCACTGATCATCATAAACCAATGCTAATGACCTTCAAGGGCTACAAAAAAAACCAGGCACTAATAAAAGGGGGGTTTGTACTACATTGTCTAAATCCCCAAGTTTTCCGTCTTCCTCACAGTTGTACACCAACTTTTTTCCAAGTAAGTTTTTGCCAGAATATTTGACTAGGAAAGCATTCAATTACAGCCGCATAGTTTATTTTGGAACAACGGAGACCTAATTGTGCCAGACAAAATGGCCTAACTTATTTTTTAAAATGGCTGGGTTTAATTCTGATTTTAGTCAGAGAAGACACCAATCACCAAGTATTCTGATGGGTCTCATGAAGGAGACCACACACCCACTCTTGGCTAGTAAAGTCAAAGGAAAAAAATTTAAATCTGGCTTGCAGAAAGCTTTGCTGCAGGAAAGAAAGCAGGTAGACACAAAAATCCAAAACCAGGGCTTGTAGAATGGTGCTTTTTCCTTATGTTTTGGCACTGTTTCAACTTCCCGTTTTGGCAACTGGATATGGATTTTTGGTCCCAGAGAAACTCAGCCCTTCTCCTATACACTGAAGGAAAAAAATCAACACAAATGTAACCAGCAGGTTAGTACTAACATTTTAACTCGCAACCTCACCTAATGCATTTGCACTTCTATTTTATTATGCTTTATGGCACTGGTGGTTTTTATATAAATTAAATTACCTTCTTTGCCAAAAGACAAAGTAAAATTTAGGCAGCACTATATTGAGACTCCTCATCAGAAAACTACTAGAAAAAGTTCAGACTAAGACTCTCTTTCAAGACAGGAACACCAAATTCAGCTTTCTTTTCATCTGGATCTACTGGACTCAAGTCTAAAGAGAAAACCACCCTACATAGCTTCAAGACTGTCTTAAAATTAATTATTTATATATTCTATTGATGGGAAAATGAGCATAATAGTCAGTACTTCGCTTAAGAGTCCAGCTACATTAAGTAAAATCTAGCATCTGCAAGAAGTTGTCTTCCATTTTTCATTGTAGTTTTAAAAGAACAGGTTGGTCCTGAACATAAAGCCTTTGCCAATTCTAACACTTAACTTCATTTGCTCTATTCATGTTGCCCATACAAATTAGAATAAGGGATGATTGGCACCCTCCATATTTGACGTGGGACTAGTAACAGCACTTTTGGGGTCCAGTTAAAAAAATATAATATCCAAACATAGTTTGGGTACTGAACTTCTGAAGAAGAGTAGAGGTACACCGATAAGCTCATACATGAACAATATAATGAAAACATTTTGTGTGCATTTGCTGTCAGAGCAACACAGATAACTAGAAAAGAACGGTAAACCTACTAGAGAAGATTTTAATTTGATTTTTTTTAGGCTAATGAGCTCAGACTTCTCTTATAAGCATTATGCTGTCAAAAGAATAAGCAGCACTGTAATGCTACCATGATATTATAAATATACATAGGCTTACATATCATCCCCCGTGAAATGTATTGTTTTTTTCTGACATTCAGTGGTGTGTGCACGTGTGTGCGTGTATGTATAAATGAATAAAACTAATAACAATTAAAAAGCAAAGAACAGCAGGGAAACTCAAGATTAGAGCTCAAGCTGCATCTGTGGTCCAATCCACTATATTGCTTTCTGCCAGCACATATGGCATGTAACGTCACAATCTGATCAGCTCAAGCACTAATACTCAAGAATGATGGAAGCACAGCGCTAGCCTGAGGTATAAATGAAAGTAAATGAGTATTAGAGCTTAACATTCCAGGTGCCTTCTACCAACCAGGTTTTTGCTGTTCTGATAAGACTGGGTAAGACAAAAAGGTTGTAGCACTCTTCCACACCTGTCCTCATTCCTTCTTTCTCCTGCCCACTCCCCCTTATCATCTTCCCCTAGTTCTGTATTTAAATTTGTTTTCTTCCTAATCATCAAAGAAAGAACTAATCATCATCAAGAAAAAACTCCAACTTCTTGCCACAAACCTGACACATATTTTCTCTGTAGCTTCAGTGGATGAGGTATCTTTCAAACAAGCTCCTTGGAACATAGACTACCTATTCCTGAATTTTCCAGAGAGAGGTTTCACTCTCATTCTGTTTTTAGTTGTGTTCTAAGAACATACCAACAAGAAAAATCCTCTCACAGTGTTGTAAGCATACAAAACAATTCTTTAAAAAAAAATATTTATACACACACACATGCATATAAATATACTATACCAGGAAAATGTTTAAGGTAGAATTGCCTGAAAATAGTGTCTAAATAGTCTTCCTCTTTAAGCTGCCTCCCTTAGAAATTTAAAACACATATGAATTCATGTGACAGAAAGTTAAAGTAAGGTTTAATGTTCTAGAAAACAAGTAAATAGCGACATTCTAAACCAAGCATTATTCCTATGTTATTTATCATCTGAAATATCACCTGCCAACAGCATAAAACGTGCATTCACAGAACTGGGCAAGGAATATAAAATCTCTAACTACTTGGAAATACAAGATTGAAATATTATAGTTCAAATCTTAAGTGTCATTCTGAGAGAGCGGTGATATGTTTAAAAGGAGAAGTGATGCCTAATTAGAAGTCTTGGTTTGCTGACTTCAGTGACAGCTGCAATGCATATCCATAGCCTCAGCATCTTGGTGAGCGGTGCCACAGAAAAACCAAGTGTGAAGACGTAATACATATTTTAAAAGCTGGCTGTTTTGCATAGAGTTATTTCACCTTTTAATCGATCCCACAGTCACATATGACTCTTGAGCCTGCCCAGAGGCCACTCCGCAGTCCTGCCCACACAGACCCCACGGGGTACTCAGGGCCTGGTCAGTACCTAGTGGCTCCATTTCTGACGCGCCCTTAATCATCTTCCAGTTATTCTACATCAAAAGAATTTACCAAAAAAAAGTCTATAGGCCAATTTTTTTATTACGATTCCCGCAACAGCGCAACTTACTGACACCCATTTTACCCTAAGAGACTACACGATTCATTATGTCAAATGAACTATATTGAGCATATTAAGCCATTAACAGAAAACCTTCACCAAACTTGGTACAGTTGAACTCTACGACTGAAACGTTTTTTACTCCAATACACAGCGTGTCCTCTTATACACTAGCCTTTTCTGCCTGACATAGATTTTTCACTGGCCCGCCCTCTGGTAATCCATTTTTCCACCCTGCTCAGATCAGCTGTTGCTTTAGAGCCACCACAGTAATCCTTACCGCACCACGCTTTAGAGGTGACCGGCAGAGCTCTTTGCATTCATCAATCCCTGTTGCAACATGCACACGCTTCACCCAGAGCATTCTGCACCATGAATGCGAAAAAGGTGACATTAAATTATGCAATACTTCCAATTAGAGTGACAATAGAACGCAGAAAATAAAAAACCCAAACAAGTTACAGAGACTACGAGTTGATGCATTTTGATGGGAAAAAAACCCGAACCCAAAAACCAAAAACAAACCAAAACTACAAAACACACACAAAAAAACAAACCCAGAAAACAAACCAAGCTCTCGCTCCAAATTCTTCTCTTTTTCCTCTTCACGTGCGATTCCGCACGAGATCCACCTGTGCTGGCGAAGGGGTTCCAAACAACCGCACTGTTTAATTACACAGCGCCGAGCCTGAATGAGCACGTCTGGAACGTCAGCTCAGCACCAGCAGCAGGCAGGGCCGCACAGCAGCTTTGAAGCGGCCCCGGAGACAGGGCACACCCCGCGCCCGCCGCCGCGCCTCACCGCGCCGCGCCCACCCCGGTGCCGGGACGCGGGCCCGGGCATGCACCGAGCCGAGCCGCGCCACACCGCGCCCCGCCGGCCCCTGCGGCCCGGCCCGGCCCGGCCCGCCCGCCCCGCCGGCGGATGCCACAACAAAGGGACGACGGCGGTCGGGCGTCGCCGCCGCTCAGGGCGCCGCGCCGGCAGCCGGGGCGATGCTCCCCGCGGTGGGGGAAGCGGCGGCGGACCCCGCGCGGCATGGCCGTGCGCGCACGCCTGGGGACGGGGCGCGGAGGGGGACGGCCCCGTAGTCGGCGGGGCCGCCGGCAGCGCCCACCTCACGGAGCAGCGGCTGCGGCCCCGGCCCCGGCCCCGGCCCCGCGCCCTCAGCCCAATCTGGCCCTGCCCCGCCGCAGCGCGGCGCGGCCCCCGCCCTCTGACACTCACCTGCGGGGCCGGCGGCCCGTCCGCGCCGTCACCAGCGGGGCGTGAGGGGAAGATGGCGGCCAACCTCAGCCGCGGGGCGGGCCCGGGCCCGCTGTCGGCAGAGAATGGGGTGTCGCTCCCGCTCCGCTCAGTTCGGCGTTGCGGCCGCCACCCGCCCTCACCGCCGACTGCCCGGCGGCGCCCCAGGACCCTCCCCGCGCCGCGGCGGGGAGGGCGGGGCAGGGCGGGGTGCCCGCGCCGCTGCCTGAGTGGAAAGCGGGAGGGGGCGGGCAGGGGCCGGCCCGGCTGGGCGTCGCCCGCGCCGCGGGGACGGGAGGGACAGATGGTGGCGGCTGCTGGGCGGGGCGGGGCCCGCTTTGTTAGCGGCGGGGAGAAGCGCCGCGTGCCCACCGAGACCGGCAGTGCCGGCGGGGACCGCGGCGGACCCCCTCCGCGCTCCGAGGCTGAGGGAACCGCGGGACGGGGGACGCCGGGCCAGGCCAGAGCTGCTAGCCCCGGCAAGCGCCGCCGGGCTCACGGCGATACTGCGCGGCGGCTCCGGGCCTGCTCCGAGGGGGGCAGCACAACCCACCGCCACCCGCCTGGCCGCCGCTGTCCGGGCGCCCGGCGCCTCCCCCGCGGCCGCGGCCGGACCCCGCCGCGCCGGGCGGGGAACGGGGTTCCTGACGGAGAGGGGCGCTGTGAGAGCGGCTGATCGGTCACTCGGTGTTCCCGGACAAAGGGCTGCCCCCGCGGGGCCGCCGGGCCCCCACCCGCTCCCGCCCCCGGGGCGGGCGCGGGAGGTGTCACCCCCCGCGTGGCCCGCGCTCCTGCGGCGGAGGCTGCGGGCTCGCCGGCCGCACCCTTGGTTACCGCGTGAGGCGCTGCCCCGCCGCAGGCGCCAGCCGTGGGTCCCTTTAGTGTGTTTTTGCAGCTTCTTGAGACAGTTGAAAAAAGAATGCGTCCTTTACAGAAATCGTATGTATATTATGCACATATTTTATTAAGATATATCAATATATAATTTGACATTCAGTTACATTTAATGCATTTTTGTAATTGTTAGAAGATTGTGGCATGTAAGAATTATCATGGTGAACAGTTAATAAGTTTTATCAGTGTTTAAATATAGCTGTGAGATGAGACACAGAAAGTCACGTTAAAATGCTAGTGTAGCACTCGGATGAAACCCCCCGTGTGTGTACCACAGGGCATTGGCAGGCCTTGCCAAGACGGAGATGGTGACAATTTTCTGGCAAATGACGTAGCAGAGGCCTGGTTTGTGGTTTTTTTTTGGTTGGTGGGTTTTGTTTTTTTTTAAATTATGCATGTGTAACATGTATTGGAGGCCCAGAGAAGGCTGTCAGGGGTTCAGCTGAAGCTGAGCTGGATTCTCTGTCACACTGATGTTTAAAGATGTTAAGAACCACAGTGAGTTCAAGTCTGCTGGCAAACTGTTCTGCTGAGGATCAGCTGAAGGGCAGAGGGGAATTGTTATTCTCTCTCTCTCGCCTCTTTCTGAAAAGGAATACGGAGAAATGTCCTGAAGGCTGTCCAGCAAGGAGTGCCGCCTGGCTGTACAGCAGTGACTCTGCCAAGGAAGAGCAAGGAACGTGGAACTCCGTGGTTCCTTCTGCACCACTCAAGTCCCAGCATCACATCCCAGGAAGCTTGATGAGCTAGTAAAACACCGAATCCTTCCATTTACTTCTAAAGCTATCGCTTGTTGCTTACTTGCCTTTGGAGGCACTGTTTAATAGAAAATTTAATTATAAAAATGAAACTGTTTCCCAATACATATGATTCAATAGAGATGATAAAGGGAGTGCAGAGAAACAAGATGACTTAAATTTGTCTCAACAAAGCTGCATGCATAACTTTGCTGAACATACACTTGGATAAAAGTCCATTTTAAACTTTAATTTACAAAACACTAAGTAAACACACATATGCTTTTAAATTTAATCTTGATTTTGCAACAGTGTTACTGTGGTTTACTTATCTTTTGTGCGATAGCTTTGTTTTCAGTGGAGGTCCTGAGATCAAATCGGTGAGACTGCATCTCCAGAGGGCAAGAGTTTCAGGATGAAAGAAAGGTAAAGCTTCTCCCCAGTTATAGACCCAAAACAAAGAATAAATTCTGAATTTAAAATTATTGTTTCCTTCTCAGCATGTCAGGCCTTTCACAAGGATGTAGCAAATTCCTTAGTCTGGAAAGAGATTTCAGGAACCAAGTATCCGTCCTCAGGAAGAGGTATGGAAGAGTAAGTGGCATTACTTGATGCACCTGCTTTGGAGGGCAATGATACTACTCTTAAATATGTGGTGAGGATGCGTACTAGCATCCTATCAGTGAAGGGCAGATGGAAGACCCTGTTCTCTGGTTGTTGATAAATTTTTAATGAGGCGTAGAAAGGTATCTTTGAGGTGGTCTTGGCTTGCTTTCAACTCCCTAGTCATTATTGCAAAGAAGGTAACTCCCATGAATAGCAAAGCATTTGGGTGTGGGTTTTAGAGAGCTTGAAAATCAGGATTAGTAGAGGAGTTGTTCTGCATTGCTTAGTGACAAGACAGCGCACTGCAGCCTGTTCTTGGAACTCTTCAGAAAAGAAAATAGCAATTGTGCGACTATTTTACAGATGTTGCAGGTGGCTGCTGACAACGTCAGCAGGGCTGGATACATTCTTAGAATTATTCCCCAGTGCTAACCTTGCACAAGGTCTGCCAGCGCAGTTCAGCAGTTCGTGCAAAGCATCTTTGTGTTGTCATAAAAATGGGCCAATCCCCTGATTTTTAGTCATTATAACAGAGCCATTCAACTCTTCACATTTTATGTTTACATGATCTTGTAAGAAGTTGCAAAAAGAATTCTGTTTAACACTGTACTTCTGGAAATAGTTTTCACTCATTTCAGGAAAGGATTTCCAGAACTTTGGAGTGACTATTCAGCAAAATTCTTGCATAGTCTGTAGGAGAATTGTTTATGTCAGCATCGTAGCTCCAGTTTCAGGTAGTTTAAACAAGAAAAATACCGAGCCAAAGTATAATCTGGCTTCAGGTAATTTAAATAATTGCAGGCTTGTGGGGCCTTGCCAGGTCTCGTAATGCAGACATTTAGATCAGCGGTGATGTAGAAGGGATAAGACAGAGCTGCGTTGATGCAAAGATTCATACTAGCTTTTAGTCTTTCTGCAAAGCTCCATTAACAGATTAAGTGACACAAAAATGCTTATAGATGTTAAACAAATTTGTCAATGGATAATTAATTAGTTCTAAGTATTTTGTTCATCTAGATGTTCATAATGTTGAATAATAGTTTGAATAAAGTTTTAAATAACATTTTTCAGTGGAATGCTTAACTCTTTTCTACTGTTTTCTGTCCTTTCTTGAAATCCTAGTTATTAGCTTTTCTGATCAGAGGCAGTTGTGTCTAGCGTCCATCAGCGTTATCCTTGAATTCAGAAATTTTATTAAAAACCCTTGTGTTGAGGCCTCCACCTCCCAAAGCGTTTGTACTGAGCTCTTAAACGTATATGTTGTATATTGCTTCCCTACCTCTTAGGAAGACCAGTAGTTCTGAGTGGTAAACAGGTGAGGTAGCTGCTTTTCTTTCTTGCTAGAAGGAAAAAAGCTAGAGTAACTTCACTACCATATTTCACTCTTTGCTGTGGTTGTCTAAATAAAGCGTATTTCTTTTTACATCTGTGTGTAAGCAAGTAAGTCAGAAAGTATATGTGCCTTTATCTGTGCATGTCGACGTATGCATACACAAACACGCTTCACATCTTTTTTCTTAAGTGGAATAGTTTGCTTTTAAAAACAAATTGCTTATAAATGAACAAAGATGCTGTGCTTGTTAAAAATACCGGAGGGTTTTTTCTGCTGTTCTAGACCTGGAATAAGATAACTTGTGTGGGTTTTTTGTTGTTGGTTTTAATTTTTTTAATTAATTAGAAAAGGTAAGAGCAGATGTAAAGGTCTGTGGCTGTCAAGATAGATCTTTATAGCCACAATTCTTCAAACTGCTTATTCAGCTCATTAGATTAGTAAGAAGGCAGCAAAGAAATGCTAATTTGCCATTTGAAAAGGTACAAGTAGTTGAAGGTTTAGCCCTGACAAAGCTCTGTCTTTATTAAGTTGTTGGAAAAAAAGACATCTGACATCTGCACCTGATCAGTACAGCTGGATTTGAGAAACGAAGCTTTTTTTTACATCACCTTTTGGTGGTGATTGATCCAAAAAGCTTAGGTTCCAAGTGTGGCTGAGATGATTATTCTGCAGTCAGTGATACCAGCTCTCTGCAGTGGATCCCACAGCAGTACAAATTTTGATTCACAAGATTGCGTAGAGATTCAGACACACAGTACAGTCATATTCTGTCAAATTAACCAGGGCGTGATCTGAAGTTTCTCAAGTATAGCGTTGCTTGCCAACGGACAGAGAAAATGAAGTCTGTGCTAAAGCCCATTTGTGCAAAGGCTGGTTTTTGACAAAAATTTTGAGCTGGGCTCAGCACCGAAAAAAACAACTTAACTGGATGTTTGTGTTCCAACATAATTCCTTGCTTGTGTCAGCCTGTTTGTGGTGCCGTACAGAGAACCGATTGAGCTGGCTGACAAATAACCAGTTTTAAGGGGAGGAGGAAAGGCTATGCATTTTCAGCCACATTAGTTTCCAGTTCAGTACTAAAAGCCCTACTATCAGATTTCCTGTATTCTAGAAGCTGCCCTTTGAATATCTTTGAAATTTAGAGATTCTTTAGCTGCGTAAGTCAGCCCAACAATTCAGTCTACCTGTTGACAGTCCAGTGATGTCACGTCCCCTTTCAGCAAGTCCTTGCTTTTGCTCTGCAACCCAGCAGGACAACACAAAACCCCCCAAAAGGCATGATTTGGACTAGAAAAAATTGCTAATTTACACATCTGGGAGAGAGACCTTATTTTTTGGATACTATCTCTGTTCAAGATTGCACCACTAACAAGTACATGTTCTTTCACTAAAAGTCGTAGTCTGTATTAGCTGTCTTGATGAAGACCAATTCATCTTGAAAACCTTCCCATCTGAAGCAATCCTATTACACTGGGCAGCAAGTTTCTGTGGTGGTGGAGCAATGGAAGCTAACCAGAGTACAGGAGCTGTTTATCAGTTGACTTGCAATTGCGAAACTCACTTCTGAAGAGAACAGGGTAACACCACGTTGTTCTCAGGAATGAAATAAAAAGCCTAACTCTTCAATAGCTTTCTGACGTTATCAGAGAGAGGCTAAATTATATGTGAAAGAAAGACGAACAACGGGGAGCAAAAGGAGAAATAAAAATGGTGCGTATTTCCTACAGTTTCTATGTTGCTGAAATAGGAGAAGAAAGAAGATTTAGACATTAATGTGAACTTTTTACAGTTTCAGTTTACATTTAGATGTAAGCAAGAAAACAAAAAATGTTGTTTTGGTGCCATGCTTTTATTTAAATGAAAGGAAAAAACTACACTTTACCACATAAGTAGCAATGACAATATTTTACAGCACAGCATTTGAAAAAATATGGAAGCTATGCTCCATAGAAGTGGACAAGTAAGCACACAATACACTGTACATTTTTCAACAGTGCCCATTAAATCATAATTAAATAGCTGAATTTGGCTTTAAACAGCCAAATAATAAAAACTAACAGTCATACTAACATTAAAAAAAAAAAAAAAGGAAATATTTCAGTAGCTACTATGACTGTTAGAGTATGAAATTTTGCTTCAAAAACTAAGACGAGAGTTTGGCAATTCGGTTGTAGCAACAATAATAATACCCCTGATGAAAGCACCAGTGTGTTCTGAAAAGGTCAGTGATAAATACTGGCCTTTATGGAAAGCTTCCTCTTTTTTTCTTTTTCTTTTTTTTTTTAAACATGATCCCAACTAAAGATCCACTGTAATTAGAAAATTTGCAGGCTTAAAAAGGAAAAGCGTATCTAGCTTTACTTTTCCTGTATTAAGTAAAACTTTATACTGCGAGCAATGAAATTTTCAACTGCATTATTCACATTCTGCTTTTAGACATTGCACAAATCTGTAACCTGTTGACAAATGCAAATTTCATAATACATTCAGCTATATTTAAAATTACTCAAAGAATTCATGTCACATACTTAAGCTCACTTTGATTAGATCGATGCGTGTGTCTTTCTGGAGTTGCAAATCTTCGGTTCAATCATAGTACAGATTTTAGAAACAAAAAGCCTCCCATGATAAAACTTCTTTTGAAGTTATTGACCATATGTGTATCAGTTAATTCCAACCTCCTGGTTTCTTGAATCACTGTATATTATACACAGTTTCATAGTGTTATTCAAGATGTTCCTACAATGGCATTCGTAGGAACTGTCTAACAGGCAGAATGTGCAAACCCTCTTTTCCCCCTTTTTAATATTATTTATATCCTATATACACAATATGTATACACTTGAAATAAGAGTTACATATCCTGGTGATATACATGCAAACAGTAGGAATCAGCTAACCACAAATAGTTTTGAGCCACATACATATTAAACATGTATTTTAAAGTGTTTTTTCTTTTTTTACAGTTTTAACAAATATACATAAATATAAGAACATAAATTACAGTAAAACTGACAGCATTTTTGAGAAAATGTTTATAACCCAGACGTGTTGATGCCTAAGGCCTTATAATAATTTAAAAAAAGTACTGTTCTAACCTGCTTAATGACATCTCATTCCTCTGCATCTTTTAGATAAGTAAATGAGCACATCGGAGTAGTGAGGCGTGGCTTCTCTCAAACTTCAATGAGAGAAACATGAACGTAGTTTTAGTCTCCCCATGAAACAGAATGGACTACGTACTTACAGCACAATACTGTCTTATGTTAATGTAGTTGTCACAACACTGAAACAGAACAGAATCACAAATCATTCAAGTCTTTTCCTGAGAATGAGATTTTTTCCCCCGACAAATCCTCTGGTGTACATTATCAAAATAGCCACAGATTGAGGGGAGGCTTCAAGTTTGTAGTTTCTTTTTTTTTTTTTTTTTTTCAGAACAGTGCTATGTTAAAAGCAAATGATAAGATAAACACTGAAACGGAATAGTGATCTATAAAATAATCAAACACTGTTTTGAAACAAAACGCAGCCCTTTATAAATAATACTGAAATATGCCCAGAGTTTGTTTGTGTAAATTGACGTACAAATTTATTGAAATGTCCTTTAGGCTTTTTTGCCATGTGTATTTAAGATCGCTAAGTGTCACAAGACATCATCTGTTAGATCGTCTCAAGAAAACAATTTACTAAGACACACTGAAAATTCTTATCGGATGTTATTCCCTAGAAAACTGGTTTACGTCTGAGCCAGCAGATCTGAAGGCAGGAAGAACAGACACTGGCCTGGATCTTAAAATCAATGGGAATTACATACACGACTTCTGAAAGATCTGCGACTTAGTGAATTCTGTGATTCTTCTGAATATTTTTAGTGTTCTGTCAGGCAAACGTCAGGGATCTAGTTCTGAATGTTTCACAAGTTTCCATTCCTTCCTTGGAGAAGCAGTACCTGACCATGTGCTTGCTCTTCATCTGGAACAATTCAAAATAACACTCATTTGCGTAAACTGTTTTAGAGGTCTACTAAATCTTTTTAGTTTGCATTTTAATGGCATTATGAACACACACATGGTCAGTCATTACATCTCAGACGGTAACTTAACTGAAACAGGAATAATTGCATCACCCAACTATACCCTGAGTTGTTAAATAATTCATTTGAAAGAAACTTCAAACAGTTCAAAGGTTTTTTCCTTTACTGTTTAGTCTATAAGCAAATCAGTATTATTTAATTGAAAAAGAATTATAAATACTCAGGGGAATGAATCTTGATTTTGTTACAGCACACAATAAGGGTCTTGCAGAACAGATCCATTCAGCTGTTCTTCAGTGACATACAACCTATCACTTAGTCTTTACTGTAAGTCAGTATGCAAAGTTCAATGGTATCGAGAATATTAACAAGTATTTCTTCAGTGAAAGAAAAAAATATTTCAAGACAAGCACAAATACAAACATATAAGGCAACAGATGTAAAAAATGTAGTTTGAGTCACTAAAGAGGAACATTCAGTGCTTCAGTGTATCTAATCAAAATACAGAGCAAATATACTCTATATATTGTATTAGCACATACAAATCTCCACACAAGTCAAACACTTCCGTAATCACTCAATTATTCACCTAACCGATCATCTTCTGCACTCCTAAACACTGTGTTTACATTCCAGTTGGACATGATAATAGAACTTGGTGTCCAGTTTTAAGTTCTAAGAGTCTGGTTGGCAACTAGAAATCTATTTCCTATAGGCAGTAAAGATGAAGTGCAAGTTTATCATAATTGTCTGAAGCAAGTTTTTTCCCATCTACTATGCCTTGGTGGGTAACAGTTTCTTAGGAGTTACTGGTCTCTTGGTTTGCCACAAATGGCTGTGAATGGTAATTGCATCAACACTGGCAGACAAAGTTTTAGCAGGTATGTGGCTAAATTGCTTCCTGTCAGAGTTGTATTTATACAGTCCCTCTATCATTTTCTTTGTGATAGATTTGGGACCTATTCCCGTTAATTTATTGATTTCTTCAGTATCAGGGCAGTATGTGTACAGAGATCTGAACTGGCAGCCTGAATCCCGGAACAAGATTAAGAAATTATTGGCATCGGATTTTTCCATTTCCTTGAAAAGAAAGAAAGAAAAAGATTCACAATATGAATTTTGCATTGTTGTTAGAAAACATTCAGAATCATTGGATTGTCATTTTGAATTTGTTTTCTACCACAGCTGAAACTTATGTCTAACTCTGTCCACTAGAAGACCTTATTTTCAGTCATTAGAATTTGCTAAGCTTCATCCATCTGGATTTTGATAAGGTACCTACCCATCTCAAGCAAAACCTTATTTATTTAGACAATTTCAGCTGTATTTGCTTAGTTGTACCTCAAGAACAGACATCCTAACAAATTTTATGTAGACCAAATAAAAATTCTTTGATCCATTCCATCAAGCAGGTCTAATAGTTGCAAGTTTGAGAACAGGAAATTTATATATGTCTGGATGTGCCTGAAAAATCCTCCAGTGCTAAAATGGGGTTTCAGTCATCCCTAAATCCATTCAAGTTTGGTTAAAGCATAAAGTCATCTGAAGTGTATTAAGCAAAGGTCTTTACTAGCTGAAATCTTCAGACCTCTAATCCACCCAACACAACTTCTGCGTGCCACGTGCCCTGAACATGTACAGCTTCTACCAAGTGATGTGTTCTCCATCCTAGAGTTAAGCATGACCTTTTTACAGCTGTTCTTTCCTGGGATTTCTGGGGGTTATTATGCTCCCAGTTACTTGAACTGAAAGAGGCTGTCTTGATTTCTCACTTGTTATTTCCAAAAAGTAGCTGGAATGACAGAGAAGGCAGCATCTGGGCGTGAATGCAGAAGAATTATGAAGAAAAGAAAGGGCAAGAAATACTGTAATGAAATTCATTCCAGAAAAGGAATTAAATCCAGATTCCAAGTACCTGCCTTCTGTGATCTATTTAATCTGTCAAATTTGTCACAGTTGGTAAAAGGAACAGTCCCATTACTCTAAACCCTCAGACTCGTGTTATTCCTTTTGCACAGAAACACATGGGTCCCCGAGCTCTCACCCTTACAATATTCGTGCATCTTCAGAAGGTTTATACCAGCATAACAGAAAAGGCTGGAAGGCACCTTTCTGTAGTAGAAAGTCCTGAATTTGCCCTACTACTTGGAAACCAGAGCAAAGCTTAGCATTTCAGTTCTTTCTCTTCGTAAGTGCACTGTGCTTTAGTTCTAAAGGTCCCAATCTGAACATCTGTATGTATAAGATGGATTTTTTTCGTGTTACAGAAAACAAGCTTGTGAGAAAAAGTCTACATGTGGAAGTTCCCACATTAAATGTGCAGTAACTACAAACATGTCAATTAATTCAGCTTCCTGTGCTGCATGTACAATGTGACAGCTATTGTTTCTACAGTACTTCTGTCTATGCAGCAAGCAAGGCACAGAACTTAAAGCCTTTCACTAAGAGAGCTGTAAGTCTATCTATACTCTTCACTAAGAGACTATATAAGTCATACCCTGAGAAGATTCCTTTCAATATCTGCATTACACTTCCTGTGTCTTCCTAACGCCTTACTGTGGTTTGGCTTAGATGTTTATGCTTTTAGGGGAAAAATACCCTTACCTCCAATATCTTCTTCTTTTGACCTTCATTTACTTTTCCAGCCAAGCAGCAATGTGCCAGTGCATTCTGAATTATATACTTATTGGATTTAGCACTGGGTTCTTTGAAGAGCTTTGGTCCTATAGAAGAGGAACAACAAATCATCTAAGTTAATCAAAAAGCCGACAAAGGGTTTCTTTAAATGCTGTGAAGCACTTCTGGTATGGATCTTTTGCATGCATAAAATTACAAACCCAGGAATAAAACAGAATTAGGTTAGAGACCGCAAATTTCACGAACAAGTAAAATGTCGTTCTTTCAGCTGTTACTGAATTTGCTTACAAATGTGTCTTTCATTATTAAATCACTATTATTGGCAGTCTTGGTAAATATATTTTCTCTCAGAGGACTTTTTCTTATGAATAACAAAAAAAATTGCAGTTTCTAAGTAAAAATTCAGTCATCCAGGAGGGAGCATATTCTTTATTTTTCTTCACCTACACCTGTGATTTCAAGGGTGAGAGGTGTAACAATGAAGCTGATGCAGTGCTTAGAGTGACTTGGAATTCCAGAAATGTTTTACCCAAAACCAGGGGTAAAGCGTCTGGCCTGACACTTATCAGGTTATTCTGTCTGTAAGAAGACTTGATTCTTCTGGTTGAAGGAGAAACCTCCTCTGTTTTAATTTCTGAAATATATGCTTACTTGTATCAAGACCATTTGAAAAAAAAACAAACATGTAAGCACCAATTCTGAGTCTAGGAAAGGAACATAATATACAAGCAATAACCAATTAAATTTAGATTAAATCTCAGTCTATGCTTCAGGAAAAAAAGCCTAGAATCAACACAAAAAAGCTGTATGAAATCTGACTGACAGAGTGAAGGTATTAAAATGAAAAAATGAAAAAATCCTTCTGTTCGATTCCTAGGAACTGTATATTCCTCCATTTAAAAATAAGCTCTACGTGATAATCATTAAAAGATGATCTTCAGCACTATGGGTCTTCATGAGAAAACTTAGCAAGACCACCCAGGCAAAGTCTCTCTATCCCTCCTGTAATTTAATGTGACATGCATGTGGTACAAACTGACACAAACTGACTGAAGTTTCATGATCTAAAATCCTTCTGATTCTCAGAATGAATGCTTCTGCCCTTTCCAGACCGCAGTCTTTTCAGCAGAGATAAATTCTTTTCAAAACAAACATTTGCCAGCACAGAGTTATACAGGCCAACCAATCAAACCTGATCTCCCTAAAAGTTTATCGAAAATACCTAATGTTATTTTGCTCTTTACCAAACAAGGTGATATTAGGTGGGCAAAAATGGAGCTTTTATAATCCTGATGATGTAAGGCCTTTGCAATACCACATGCTGTATATTTGGAGAAAAGGGATGAAGATACCATTATTATTTGATTCATAATATAAAGAATCAGAAGTCAGACTGTGAAGTTTTTAATAAACAACAAAGGATCTGTTTGGAAACAAAGGGTGCAGAACATTCAAATTCACATTACTAAGCAGATTTTTTTTTTTCCTGTTGCAATCTGGTTTTTGCGTTTTGTACCTCTATTCTAAATTGAGCTAAAATTTCAACTCTTCTTTCCTTGCTAGAGAGACTACTGAAGTGCACAGTGACCTGTGAGCCCATTTGCTGCTCTCAGTCTAACCTCAGTTCATTCTGGTTATCACAAATGCTACTGAGTCAGTACTTTTAATCTGTATTTAAAATTTTAACCTAGTATTATTACCACCTATTTTAAAGGAGGCGAAAGTAACATTTCTCTGAAAGCATCCTCACAACCAAGTTTTAGGAAACCAAATAAAGGTAACTGAAAACTTTTCATGCATATAACCGCTAACAGCCAGGTACTTTTCTGAACATTTTTGTCACTGACCTGTGTATTCTGTAGCAGAGGCCACTGAAGAAGTTGTAGATGCATTTTCCCAATCTTTTTCTCCATTACGACTACCACAGCGACTTGGAGATAAGAATCCTTCCACAGACTCAGACCTAAACATTAATTTTAAAATCTATTTTAAAAAATCACAATGTTCAGCAGAGAAACCTAATACGGAAAGAAGGCAAACTGTATTAAGGTGGAACACAGTGATTTGAATTGTAGACTATAAACCTAAATGCACAATATTTACAGAAGAAATTAACAGATAACTGAGTTCATGGTCTGTATAAAGTATTCTGAGTGATGCAAAAAACTGGTATTTAGTGAGGTGGATGTTAGTAAGCTTTTGAAAGTTTTTTTGATTGTGGCTGCTGCAAAATCCAGTCAAATTTTCAGCTTTGGATGAAAGCTTTTCTAAGTGAGAAGAAAGTTACTACTAGCAAAGAATAAGGGAAAAAGTGGTATTATAATAACATTTATCTGCACACCAACTTCCAGTAAAATCAACAACAGATTAAAATTCAATTTATAATATATCCTACACCTTTTGTGATTAGCACCTGCATGAAGGAGGCCTCAAAGGTATCACTGAAATTCAGTCACTGTGATCATCAAAAGACAATTCTGACGCAAGGAAAGGGTGAAAGTATGGGTCTGGAAAGATACTGAAAATTCTTTCACCTCTGTTACTTTCAGCAATTTGTACTGAATTTTATCCTATTTTAGAAGTCTCAACCGCCTATATCAAATCCAAAGCCAGAGGAAGATATACTGTTCATTACAAGCATAGGACAGCACTGTGCAACTAAAGCTACATAGATAGGGGTCACCTCCTGTAAAGTCTGTTTAGATACACAACATCAAGCATTTTCTAGTAGCTAATATAGCTGGAAGAAATCCCGCTCTCAATTTAAACCAATAATTTTAAGAGATGGCAAGAGATGTTAAGAAACTTCAGTTAAATGATCCAAGTATCCTATGTAATAACCAGAAAGTCCATACTCAAGACATCAAGGAAATTGAAAAGTCAACTGAAACCAGCTGCAGGCATGTCAGAGTTGATGCATGATGCACAGTGGCCATGAAACATGACATGTGATATCGTAACACGTAGCACTCCTTATCAAACTCCTTTTCCTAGTTTGCCTTTCTTCCCTACTTCTTTTCTATTAAAAAAATAGTATTTATCTGAATATAATTAAGTAGTTACACAGAAATAATAATTTGCCTTTGAAATATAATACAGATTTTGTATATAAAATCAGGATTTCCAACCCCTCCCCTTTTTTTTTAATTTCATTTTCAGGTATTTCTATTGCAAATACATTCTCATGTTTGGAAAAGATTGAAGTTCTGGTGGACATTTACTACTTCCCTGTACAACTGCTGAGGGGAGAAAAAACCCAGAAAAGCAGTTTCTGTGTTAAAAAAAAGAAAAGGAGCTATGTAGCTGCATAGCATACAGGTTTAATAAAATATCTGCAAGTTGAGACTTAAATACAAGCTGGTGAATTAAAGAGGCTGTGTGAATAGCATTTTGTTTTGACCTCATTTATAGCTGCCCAACTGGTTTACTTGGTAAAATTTGTGAAACAAATGATCATGGCTTGGTTCCCTAATGCCTGACAGTGGAAACAATCAATGCCTCAAATCAGGGAAACATACGTGTTCTTGGAGTGCACAATATATACATGACCTCTTTGTAATTCATGCTAGTTTTACATAGCTGATTTTAAAATTTTATTATATTAAATGGTTATTTTAGCTTTACCTTGGTGTTCTCTTGCCTGACTGCACACTCTCATTGTCCCCTGTATTCAGCGATGCCAATGAAAGACTAGATACTGAAAAAACACGATAAAGCTGTGAACCTGGATAAAAACAAAGTTAAGGCTCATAAACCTATGCAAGTAGCAGAGTCTGTTCATTAGACCCAACACCAGCATCAGAAAGTCAGTAAGAGCATTTATATACAAGACTCTTACACCCGCACGTGATATACTTGCATGCATATGTGGTGCACTTCATCTAAACACTTGCTGACACCTGGCCATTTACAGCAACCTGGCATGGTCTCAGACTAAGCATTATTGTGAAGCGTGGACATGGGAATATTTGCACTATGCAAATCAAAGAATGCAATCAAAGTTAGTAAATCCTCATGAAAGAGGGCTTAAGACCCTTAATTTAAAGCTTGGAATGGATTCTTGGAAGGCGTTAATGCAATACTTTACACTAGAAGATGGAGGGAAGCAGCTAGAGAAAACGCAGCAGAATAACAAGGCTGTAACAAAAAGGGTCACTGGTCAGTCTGGTTACCTTTTCCTAATTGTAAATTGGCAATACTTCTTCCAATCATTACTGCAGTTATGTGATATCTAAAAGAATGCTAAATTGTTCCACTTGATTAGTGTTGCTATGTTCTTAACTATATATACAGCAGGTAAGTGAGCAAAATAGAAAATAACATTAAATATAAAAGTAACTTTTTTTATTTTGTCTATATTAAGTGGGACTTTAAGTACTCTTACCTTACAATCACCATTTTATTTATCTATCTCTCATCTCCCAACTTTTATTCATTCTTAGCTCTACAGGTGCAAGAAGAGATAACTGAAGAATACATGGGCGCGTAAAAAACTTGAACACATATTGGCGCTTCCATGGGGTTTTCCTGCAGTTAACCTTTTTGTTTGTTGATATATGCATGCATGCATAGCAGGTAAGCGACATCCATCTTTTAATTTCTATTGGTAAATTTTGCCTTCCAGTTCGGTCATGTGCAGCTTCAATTTGGCACAAGACACTAATAAATGCACGTGCTTGTTAGTACCAAAAACCAAGCTGGTGTTTTAGCATGAACAGACTCTTTTTCCACATGAACACTTGTTACCTGGTGGACCTTTGATTGGTGTCTTAGGTGATTCAATATGATCTCTATGAATAGATTTTGGACGTGGCTTTTTTTGTTTGATTGAAAGTGACCGTGGCTTTATGACAGTATCCATTTCTTCCATAAGCTTCAGCTGTTTCCTTCTCATATATTCCTGCTTAATAAATTCTCGCCGTGCTCGTTCATCCTCCTTCTTCTGACGTTCTTCTTCTGTTTTGCGTCTAAAAAAAAGATCAAATAAATTCAGCAGTAGAAACTTTCAAATTAACAGTTTTAACTAACACAGCGAGGACAACACAGGCATCAGGGGTTCAGAACTTCAGAGTTCCCAGACATCACTAAGAGGAAAATAATTTTTTTACAATTTTCAGACAATTTAACCATGTTTATTAGCTTGACTGCTGTAACTGAGTGAGCATTGCGCATTTGTGCAGAAAGAAGCACAAAGTGATACGCTCTCCCTCAGAATATAAAGCACAGAGCAGGGTAGTGCTCTGGGGAGCTTCACTCAGGCCAGCAGGACTTGTATGTCGAGTCTGGGCTACAGACTGATGCCACCTGCTGATTTTGCAGGACCAGCTGGCATGTGTCTTCAGCTGGGCTCCTCAGCGCATCTGGCTCTAGGATTAAATATCTTGGATATTAAGATGCAATGCAATTTTTTTACGTGGAAATCAGACATTTTTATGTTCACAGGTGCTGATAATTTGGACCAGGACACGTAGTTTTACCTTGTCTCTTCCTTCTTATGTTCTAGTTCTGCTTCCAGCTGCTGCTTTCGAAGAAGAGTCTCTTTTTCCCTTCTCAGACGCTTCTCCAGTAATGCTGCTCGTTTCATTGCCATGTCATTTTCTGCCTTTTGATCATCCTAGCAGCAAGAGTATTTGAAGGAAAAGGACCCAAAGATATTAAGATCTCTGAATTCAGCAAGTGATTTTGCCAAGCCATTAGACACTTAATTCCGTACACTGGGTTGCAATATCCTAACATACTTCTGCAGTATTTGAAATAAGTTTACTTTAAAATATTTTTTTAAGACTACTAAAAAACTTTTCATAAAGAACTTTTTCCTTCCTAAGTAAAACATAAAATTCAACACTGATATGAGAAAACTTGCTAAGTGAAATATTTTAGTTTAGAGTCAGATCCCACACTGCAAAACTTCTGTATTCAGCTTCAGAAGATTCTACGTGCGTGGCAATGAAGGTAATTTGTCACAAAAAACAATAACTATGCAGCATATAGAAGTAACTTCTGCTGATCAAGCAGGGTGTTTTGTTAGAACTGAGGAGTGCTTCTAGCCAAGCAAGGTGCATTTCAGATATGTGATACAAGGTTTTGGGGTATTCCAAGATAGAATTTAAAATTTTGATGGCTTTCAGTGTCTAGACCACTCTGTTACAATGTGCATTACAGTTAAAAGCCTGTCTGAATATGACTCTTTAATAAGACAACAGGGAGTGCTCCCAAATACCAACTTCAAAAGGGAGTCTCAGAAGACTGTATTTCCTTAGCCAGCCAAGAGAGGGGAAAAGGGCTCATCAAAGTACAACTCAGACACATTCAACGTTTTAAAAAATGCAGGCTGTTACATGCTTCGAAAACTTTTAGTTAAATTTGGGGGTGGGATGGGGAAGCAAGGGCGAGATGTGAGCATGTTCAATTAAGGTCACCAAAGCTTATGTTAAAAATAAATCTACATTCAGCATGCATCTTCCTCACCAAGAACTCCAAGCACTCTTCCACAGCTATGAATGGAGCTCTGGCATGCTCAGAACTGCACTACAGTAGAATCTTAGCGCTCTTATGCCAAACTAACCATCAAGTACAAAAGATATGCTTGTACATTTAGAGTTGCAGAACCGTCTGCTTTGATTTCAATGGAAAGTCATCACTGAAACCCATATCTGAATTAAGAAGTTCTCTTTCAAAGGAAGCTTAATAGCACACATGCACATCCACTAGTTCTTTTACCTTAAAAAAGAATCCACAACACACTTTCTGGTCATCCTCAAATTGTTCTCGATCACTCTCACCTTCATATTTCTCAACAGATACTTCAGTTTTTTCTGGTGGCTTCAAATCTGATAGGGAAACTTCGATTAAGTTAGCTGTTTTGGGAGCTGGTGTTGGTAAATTTGGTTGGCTTAGCTGATCTTCATTTGGGGTGAGGCAGACAGTTTCTGAGATAGGCTGAGATAATACTTCAGAAACATTAGATTCTATAGGCTTGATCTCCTTTTCCTCCAACTTCTGTTCACACTGTTTCAGCAATTTTGGTCCTTTTTCTTTTGCTACCTCTTCTATAGGCTTGACTTCCTTCAAAAGATTTCCCCTTAACTGAGGTTCACCTATATGTTCACCATCATCTCCAAAGCAAACAAATGATCTAGTCTGAATAGGAACCTGACTTGGAGAAAACCTCCTCAAACGGGGAAGGCTATCCACAGACCGCGGGGCAGTCAAGGTACGATTTAGAGGTGTTATTTTCAGTTCATTTGGCCTGGGAGTCCTTTGCATTTTAATGTGAAAAGAGGCATTCTTCCTGTTGGAAGATTGTGGAGATTGATGTGTAGAGCGAGGAGATTCCTGTGAGAAAGGTGCAACGGTAGATGGAGTTCCCATTTGCCTTGATGAAGACTTAAAGTCCCGAATCTGCTTCTGAGGAGAAGGCTGAGGAGGAGAAATAACCCAAGCCTGTTGCTCTCTCATCTGCATCAACATCTCCTGTTGAAGGGACAGACGTTGCATTTCTTGTTGCAGTACATGCAGGGAAGAGTTTAGTTTTTCAATAGACTTTGTATATTCTAAGATATCACCTTCGTTAAAATTTTCTTCTGAGGGACTTGCTATATTCCATTGCTTTTCAGCGTCCATAGGAGTAGCAGGAGATTTTATCCATTTGCTATGAGAATTTTCAGGGGTTTCTTTCATTAATTCTGAAGTCTTACCAGTTTGTTCATCTGGTCTTTGAGTTTCTTTTTCTTTCAACCGATTACTGTCAGTGAATACCTTCTCATCTTCAGCTCCTGCTGCTTCTTCTCGCAGAGGTGATACTCCATCACCTTTCTTTTTCACAACATTAAGAAATGCTGTTCTTCCCATTTTCTGCCGCTGCTTCGTGAATGCAGCTTCAACTTTCTTCTTCTGTGCTTCAATGGCTCGTCTCTTTTCCTCTAGCTTCATCCTAAGATGTACCATTTCAGAAGCCAGTAACTGTGTAGTGTCTCTTCCTTGAGGAACAGATGCCTCCTCGGGAATATGAGTCCAAGCAACCACATGAGGGATGTTGAGCTCAGAACCTTCTGGGGTGGTTTTCTGAGAACTGCTTCCACTGCTTCTGCTATCTGTGTGATTCAGCTTCCTGAATTTCTGCTCTGCAAAGCTAGTCATTTTGACCCCCGAACTTGAAGAAGCACTGCTGCCTGCCTGTGATTTAGTACTTACTGAGCTGGGACAGGGACTTAACTGATCTCTGTGATTGCTAGCTCGCGTGTCATAATCCTGGAGAAATTTAGATGGTTCTTCCATGTCGGAGTCCATGCTTACAGTATAATCTCTCAAAGAAGAATCCTCATCCATTGTCTCTGGAATATCTTCTGAAGGGACATGTATTCCAGTATCTACTTCTGTATTGTCAGTCACAGGACTTAGAGCACCTTTTGTGTCTGTAATTATATCAGGGGTAGACTGATTTGGTTTAATGTTTGAATTCAAGATGCTCATTTCCTGATTGTGAAGAAAGAACCCATTTGTAATTTGGTCTGCTTGGATAACTCTGGGAGATTTTTCAGTGTCATGAATTATCTGCAAAGCCTCTTCAATGCTTGGTGTTTCAATCCGATTGCCAAAATCATCCAGAACTGCCCTGTTTTGCAGAGCTCCATTTGGAAACCTGTAGTGGCTGCTCTCATTGGCATTTTTTTGATTTGTGTTAAGAAACTGATTGGCCTTTGTATCTTTATGAGCTATCATGTCCTTTTCCTCTTCAATATCTTGATTTTCCTCTTCTCCATTTACTGGTTTGAAGGACAGGTTTTTTCTAATATGCTTTGGCATGCGGTTGATGTTTAGTGTAAGGCCTTCATTGCTCACGGATCTAGTAATTCCTCTGTTTGGAGTAGACACTGGAATGCTTTTTTCTTTGTCAAAAGAAATGTCAAATGAAACTCCATGTACTGATGACCTAATAGAGATTAGAATAAAGGAAATAACTGAGCAACTCATTATTAATAACAATAACATATTAGGTTTTAAAATTATTTTAAGATTCTAGTATTAAAGGCACTGTTAGGCGTACTGTATTTTGCCTAGCATCAAATAGAATATAAAATATATGTGTGTTTATATATTATATTGTTATATCTATTTAATAAATAGATATAGATATAAATAAAAGTGCACAATAAAATAGAATATTACAACATTTTCTTTAGAGACAGCAATGCTTTTTATTACTTTGGAATAAATTGTGGGCATTTTAAGAATATAGGTATTGCCATAGTAGATCAGAAGCAAGGTGAGAAAACACAGTTTACACTTACTGAATAATCCACCATTGTAACTAATACCATTTTAGCTTTAGTATATAACCTACAGATCAAGAGTTTACGTCCGGTCTAACTGAAAAACCAAAACATTCAGCCTGATTGTCCTTACTGTCCACAAAATAATACAAGTTTAAATACTACTGAGCTCATTAGCCATGTGACTCTTACCACTTTTAATTGATTGCGATGAGTGAATGCAAACATATTTAATGCCACCAATTCAAACATCTCAAAGGTACCTCATTTCAATATAAAAACCAGATTATTTATTTCTGAAGTTTGTTTCCTGTTAGTGTATTCTTAATCCATGACAGTTTCTCTTTCTTTTTCTATGTTTGCAAGTCGCTTACAAGAACTCGTATTACAGGATTCTGAAAATCCAAACTACAATGGAGCATTTATTACTTTTTATGACCAATACATGATAATTTTTTAACCAACTGGTATGGTAAGACTACTTACCTTTTTTCTTTGGGCCATGTCCCTACATACCCATCAACATAAGACATTGATGAGGACCTTCTGATGACTCCTAAGTGAAATTAAAATAGAACTCAAGATAACTGCTATGAAAAATTATTTTAACATCACTTTCTGTTGCTTTAACAAATTAGTTTGCTTCACTACTTTGAACACTGCAATGACAAAAAAAGTGTTCTTATATTGAAAACACAAGTAGACTGAGCCTTCATCCCCCAAAGAATTTACTGTTGAGTAAAACCTACTACAAATACTTGTTGTAAGCCATATTCCACATAATCAAAACAGAAGTAAAATTTTAAAAATACACACAATAAGAGCTACAGACACAAACTTCACATTTGTATATTTTATAAATTACATAACTTGTTCATTAGCCCCTTCATGTAAAGCATTCAAATAATGGTTGGATAAATATAAGCAAGATAGCATTTTACTCAGAAGATGACACTTTGTCTCATTGCCTCTTCCACCCATTTGTAAATTGTTACCTGGAACAGATGAATAAGGCTGCTCGGGTGTATGCAGTTGGTGAGACGGTGTGTAAGTTGGACTTTCCAATCTGTAAAGAAAGAGACATTAACTTAGAAGTAATAAATCAAAAGCCACATCACAAAAGGACAACCAGACTTCATGTCCTGGGCCAACACAAAAAGTGATGTGTAATAAATTAATATTTCAAGAAGAGAATTATCTAAAAAGAGAACACTGTTATTACCTTTAACTGGACCTAATGCAGACAGACACAAAGAGGAAAAGGCCTCAAGTTGCACCAGGGGAGGTTTAGGTTGGATATTAGGAAAAATTCCTTCACCAAAAGGGTTGTCAGGCTGCCCAGGGATGTCGTGGAGTCACCAACCCTGGAGGTATTTGTAAGAGAGGTAGACATGGTGCTTAGGGACATGGTTTAGCGGTGGACTGGGCAGTGCTAGGTAAATGGTTGGACTTGATGATCTTGAAGGCCTTTTCCAACTTAAATGATTCTATGATTCTATAAAAAGCCAAAACGGTATTTCTCCTACACAAACAGCCACAGGGCAGCATTAGTTCTGTTATCATACTTGTTTCCCCATTATTTCATGGAAATGTCATTATTAGAAGGTTTTCATTTTTAGGTTTGATTTTAGCAAAAAACCCGAACATAAACATGAATAAAATGAGGCTGTTCCTACTGGCCTCAAAACTGAGTGACTGCAGCTAATATCACATACTTTTCATGCATCTCTCTTTTCAGTTGCTTAGTCTGAAACATCACTTTGTGTGTGGACTGCAATATGCACTAGAAGTGGATAAAGGGTATTTTGTGATAGGCACGACTTTATAAATACAAAAAATATATTCACTACTAAAGCAGTAATTACAAAGATTTCCTCTGGTTTTACTTTCAACAGATACTTTTTTTTGTTCATGGAGAAGGTCTGTAATAGACTAGCTGTGTCAATCCAGAACAGAATTAACATAATTCAGTGTTTTGATCAAGGCGCTTCTTCAGGATCAGAACACACACATGCATAAAGACGCATGCATTTGTATGTAAAACACTTAGAAAGAAGCCAGACTTCAAAAACACGCTGGATTAAATCCCTTCTTGTTTTGAATTTTATTCACTGAGTTGAAAAGCACACTCCCAAACTCCCTTTTAAAATCAGTAATTGTCAAAATATTTGTTTAGTGCTTTTAGAGTTTATACACAGTATGCTGTAGAAATGTTTCTAAATAATATTTGTAGGAAGGATATTCACATAAATTTAAGAAAAATATTGTTCCACAATCTACAAAAGCATCTTTTGTAAGCATATATTAAATAATTCAAAATAGGTTCTCATTAATTCCTGATTTTTTTGTGTCAATAACACTCCACACTAGCTACATGACATATCTGTTTTAAATGGAAATTGATATTTCTGTGTAAATTTTAAAATCATAAATATAATGTCTATATGTTACCCTAAAATAAAAGCATGCTTTCAAATTTTCATCCAGCAGCCTGTGAAAATCTGCTACCACAAGGAAAATCTATACACTTCATTTTCCTGCAAGAAAAGACTGATTTTGGCACCATGACAGTGGTTCCATAGCAACCTCAGACACCGTGACTGTTTGCTGCCACAGTCCCAGTCCCTCCTCTGCGCTGGATCTGGCTCTCCATCCCATCCTCTGAGTCATTTCAACAAGCTATGCCAGCAGAATAACATTAACTTTTTCTGATTGGGTTATGGGTTAGTTTTTTCTGTCTTTGCGCACTGAAATGACAATGTCAAACACAAGGGGCAGGAACGTGCAGTCAGGACAAGGAGGAAGGCCAGGACTATGACATCCTGCAGTCAGGTCCATTCTGCCAGGGAACCTGCAGCCTGTATGTCAGATTCCTTCCATCTGAGATAACTTATTAGGACCCTCCTTTGTCCTACAATGCAGTGAAGTATCATCAAGTTGGATGAAGTTCACTGGTTTATGAGGAAAGATATAGCTCTTTATCACTCATGGATTGCTCTCATAATACTCTCAACTCAAAAGCATATCCATCACTCGTAGAGACACTAAAACAGTGTTGTGATGAGCTGGCACAATATGCAATCCACCACCCGTGTGGGGTCACATATATATGACACCTTGGAACATGTCTCAGGAAACGTAAGCAATATTACAAAAGATGTTGGTGGCAACTTACAGACTTGATCAGTAAATTTGTGATAGTAATGGCACTAAGAAACATAAAGTCTTTTCTAAGTGCTTATGAATTGAATTCAGATGCTTATCATAAAACTTCCAGTCTTGCCTCTTCAGCTTGGAGGTCAAAACCACCTGCACAAAGTGTATGCATTTAGAGAAAAGGTAGATTTATTTGGATGAAAAAGATACTATGTTACTGACAGAATTTGTCAGAGCAGGGATAAATGCATGGTTAACAGCTTCCGCTGTAGGGATTTTTTTTACAGAATCAAGGCTGCAGACAGACTTCTCTTGTGGTGTTGCCCAGTATTCATCTACTAACTTTCTTTTCATTTAAAGAAAATCTTCTCCAAAGTGATCATTCTAGCAGAAGCATAACTATGGCACAGAGCTCTTGTTTCTTTAGTCTAATTTGGTTTTGAGTGTAACTGACATATGATTTACTGTCTTCACAGAATTTCTAGAAGATAAGTCACTGAAGTTTTGTTCATGAAGGGCTCTAAAAGGGGGTCATCAGGTTGGAAGCCACATACGAATAGTGATTTCTACTGCAAACCTTTCTTTGTTCTGTAGGATAGTCATAGTTACAAAGCCCTTTGTTGAACTGCTTGCAGTGGCTTTGCAAAGTGCAAGTGGCCTTGGGAACCCCTGTTCTTAAAGATACGTTCAAAACTATTGTGTCTTTTTCTCCTGGTTTATATGCTCAGTTTACACTAAAATAACTGTATTGTTTACAAGGGAAATGCTTCAGGTACACAGAGGAAAAGGAGATTTGGAATCACAGCATTTAATGATAGTATGAAATATTACTCCCTGATTAAAGTCAGCATAGATTCCTAATACTAAAAACCAAACCAAAACACACAAAAAACCCAGCCACCCAAACAAACAAACCCAACAAACCCCGAAACAAACCAAGAAACCCCACCAAAACCACCCAAACCACCCCCATTGTGCCGCCCCCCCCGAAAACCCCACCCAAAACCAACAGAAAAGGCTGAACAAGGTTTGCTGGGTTGGCAACCAACGATTTGCAGAATACCCAATTAAAATGATAATGTTACCCTTCTCTGCGTCAGTTCAGAAACAAGCTATAAACTTTCGCCCCCAAATTATAAATATAATGTAATGCTACCCCTCATCCACTATGTTTACATCAGACCACTGCAAGGCTTTCTTTACCCTGTTAATAGAAAGATTAAAAAGAAGGCCTAACATGCAATTTCTGCCTCTTATCCAATGTCAAAAATATCAAAAGCTCTTATCAGCTAGATAACACAAGGGAAACCGGATGTGTTTATATTGCTTCCAAATCTGTAACAGTAATACCAAAAATAATGTTTCACATATATTTACAAAAAATACAAATAATTCAACACATATTTAATAAAGCAGTTAGCTTTCCATTCTGGATGCTAATCAAGAATGTTCATCACAGCATAAGTATTTAGTTTTACCTATTTGACTTTCATGGTAATTTAGTAACACAATCAGACCAAACTAAAACCATCACTCAGTGGTTTTCTTGCTGTTATCCTAGCTTATTTCTTTACCGTTTTTGGAAAACTTGCTGTGAATTCCAGAAAAATAGCTCTTTCAGAGCAGACCTGGTCAGCAGCCCCACATGAAACTGAATACGACAAGGCGGCCATGTGACACTTCTCTGCTGAACGGTAAGGGTTGTTTTGGAAACTGGTAAGACTAGAGTGTGTTGTCCAAGTGGCAAACATGAACATGTTACCTGCCATGCAATGGGGCAGTGGCGGAAATAGCTGAACTGTGGGATCTTCCACAAAATTCTACAGATTATATTTGGTAACTCAAACCCTGAGCATTGCAAAAAGGCAACAAAACTAAATAAAAAACCTTGTTTGATTTTGAATAGAAGGAGAAGATTGTGAAACAGTACTAGTGATTCTCTGACATTACCTGGCTACGAAGTCAGAACCAGATGGGCCATCCACATAATTTCTTCTGTTAGCATTCAAGCTGTGAGCAGAAGCTGCATCTTTTGCAGGTTCAGCTGCCAGGAAGAACAAAGCTCAAGTTATTATAGTTTAATATTTAGTTAAAATCCACACCAGAAAAGCTGTCTGAAATAATCTGAAGTAATGATTTCAAAAGATTTAAAGAATTTTCATTGGTTCCATCATTTAGATTAAAACCCAGTTACTTCCTTTCAGCTTTACCTCCTCCAAAGTTCCCATATTGGCACTAATTAAGGGAATGGAGGATGACAAAAATTACTAGAAAAGGCAAGAGTAGAAATAATTAAAAAAAAAACCAAACGGAAAAGAGCTACAAAATTAAAAGCAAGCAATCTTTTTAACAAAAATAAATATTCCTCTGGAAGAAATTTTTCTGATAAAATTATTTTTCCCCCAAACCCTTAGACTGACTTTTCAGCTAGGAAATAGTATTTTGGTAATATCCTAAATTAATTAGCAATATTTAAAAGATTTAAATCAGATTTATTTGTCTATAAAGCATATAAATGAAAAAAGGTATAAAAAGCCACACAATGAAAATCTCTTCCTAGCTCTTGGAGAGACAATCACAGCACTACTGTATGAATGTTCAAGTTACCATGACTCCATACTCATTAACGGATCTCAAGATCTACCTCAGAAGTGGATTTTTAAATTTGAGAATTTACTGATCAAAGATTGTGCCTTTGCATCCGGGTACAAAATGCAATTTTACAATTAACTCTCTGTCTACTTTCTCCAGATTTATCTTTCTTTCTCTCAGTATCTTCTCCTCAGCAGTACAAGCTCTTCAGGCTAAGTTCTGCTCTTGGCTCCTTACTATGTTTGTAATCCCTGCATGGGCATAAATGGATTCTAGGCTTGTTTAGGTCAGGAAAATTTGCAAGTGATTATACCACAACAATTTAAATGAGTTTTTGGTAATAGACAACAAAATCTAATTATGATTTATGAGATGAGATGAAGATTAACGTGAGGAAAGAGTACTTTGCTCCTTCTTTAAGGGGCTGTACACTGCCAAATCCTGTTAAGTGAAATATTCATTGTATTTGTGAACACAATGGCAATCCGTACACATACATATTAAAAACATGCATATTAAACCCGATCCTTAGTATAATTACCTTGGGGGTGCACAACGACACGAGGTTGTACAAATGATGGCTTCACCACTTCAAACCACCAGAACAATTCTGCCATGAACACCATGTAGTTGCTCTACAAAAAAAGAGAAATTTATGTTAAAACACAAGCCTGCAAATAAACAGATTAAGCAGCATTCAGGATATGCCTCTGCATTTCATCCAGTTTATATTCTCTTCTCTACTGATTTCTTCGAAAATGAGATCAGTAAGACTGATCTGTAGCACCAACTATCTAATGCATATAACTTGACCTGACTCTGATCCTTTGGATTGAAATGTTTTTTAATGAGCATATGCTCAGGTCTGAAGTCTTGCAGGCAGGGCAGAGTGACACAGGATGGGTGGAAAAAGATGCCTGTCAAAAAGATTAGCCATTTCCATTAAAAAAAAAAAAAAAAAAAAAAAAAAAAAAAAGAGTAGTGAAAAGCCCATTGTTTTGCAAGGCTAGGCAATACATTTTTCAGGGCTCTTTAATTTGAAAAACTCTGGCAACCTGTGGTTTTAGTGTAGGAATTTTGAATCTGATTTCGGTCTTTATGTCAAGCATGTGCTTTTTGTCACATTTGTGAAGATCCACCCAAATTTACAAGTCTTTAATGCAAAACAAAAACCAGCAGCAGCATTTGTTCAATGCACATTAGAACATGGTTTTAGCTCCAGAGATTCATGCACACTTAATATATTGTTGATATATCTCCCTGCTCTACTTTCCCATTACACAGCTATGAAACACAGAAGTGCGGGAGCCATCAGATTCAACACAAGGGGAAAAACAGGTGAAAAGGAAGAAACAACTGGTGACATGAACTGCAACAAAAAAGTCAATAGGACAATCAGGCAGAAGCAGTAGCAGCACTTTCTGCTGCAAGAGTATATAAGAAGGAGTGCAAAAAGACCAGAAGGTTTGTTGACCACGGAGGCCAAAGAGTTCAGAGGCCAAATGATCACGGTCCTAAGCTGCTACAACCATACAGTTCAGTCTTTGTATCTAGAAACATCAACTGAATGAGGTCAACAAGCATCCAGGCCTGAGCTGACTCAAGCAGGTGCACAGGCTCGTGTCACCAGTCTTACGAAGTCTGAAAATGTAAACAACACAAACCTCTACTTACGCATTAAAATGGGAAACCATAATTAAACAACTTTTTAAAGCAGTCTTTCTGCAATAAAACCCAATAATGTCTAGCTAACAATACTTAGAAAAGCAAGTGTCCTTAGTCACTTTTTTCATGTCATTAACACAGAATAATTTCAAATATCCCGTTTATTTTCTCCACTTTCTGCTATTTTCATTTAACATTTCACACAGCCTAAATGGGAAAATATTAATTAACAAACTTATTGGTTTAATTTTTACAAACTAACAACATCAAGAGCACTTGCAACTTATAAACTAATGTTGAAACCCAGAAATATATTTCCATGTGACCTTTTTTAAGAATAAAGCTTTCTCACTATTTGGTCCTATAAAATTTCCTGTACTTCAGAAAATTAGCATTTTTATACTAAATTATCAGATACCATCTCTCTTTTTATTGTTCTCTGAGAATGAAATTGAGTGAAAATAGTCTTTCAGGGAAAGTGGGAATTTAATTATTTCCTTCAGAGAAGACTTTCAAAGGAAAGCAATGTCTCTTCCGAGTTTAGTGGCAACACAAAGAAATAAGAGCTGCTTTAGAAAAAAAGGAAACAATTAGCTAATTTTTCCTTTTTTTTTTTTTCTTTTAAACAAAATAGGAGAAAATCTGCTTATAAATAAAGGATGTTAGTTGAGTACATAATGTTACATGCTATGGGACAATTCTTAAGCCTATTCATAATAAAACCCATGGCTTTTCCTGGTGTTCTCCACTTGCTTTGGCTTCTGCCATTGCCAAACTGTTGTGAGAAACAGGACACAGTGCCAGGTGGAGCTTTGGTTTGATCAAGGACAGCTGTTATTTTCGTTTTCAGAATGGAGTCGGCTTCTACATTTTCTGTATGACTGAAGATGATCTTTAAAATAGACTTTGCTATTATAGATATTAATAGAGCAATCTTTATATGCATGAAACATATTGATTAGCAGAGCATGGGACATTTCTCTCATTTCCAGCCCTTTGTTGGCAATGAGACCTTCCCTTGTCTCCAGGAAAACCTTGCTGCAGATTAAGAATTATATTTGGGCTCCTGAAATAAATGTATAACTCATTCAATTTCACAGAGCTCTGTAGGAAAGAGACCTACATATCAACATATATGTTATTTATTTTCTGGAGGATTTTAGAAGAATGAGGGTTATCCGCTAACAAACTGCAGAGCTATAAGAGCATAGCAAATGATTTAGATGACAATTCTCTAACAAAAGAAAGACAAATTCTGAGAAAGTAAAACCAGTGGTATAGTTTCTATTTCAACTTTTACTTTGTCCAATGAAAAAATTTGCTCAGGCATACATGGCTGCAAAGCGTGTAGATCTTCTGTTATCAATTCACCAGTTAGAGGAGGAAAACGTAAGCAGAATGATGAAGCTTTTCATGATCCAGCAGGACACAGAAGAAAACTGCTTTGTATTCTGTGATGGACCCATTAACTTTCCACTTCATAGCTACCTAAACAGGCAAAGATTGCTCACATTCAATGTTTAACTCAATATTTGAGCACACCTGGTGTATGCCTGCAGAGGATGTACTCTAATTAAAAATTGTATCCAGACTATGTAAGACTTTCATTTAAGACTTTTGACAGCTTCACTATGTTTTCAGTCACTCAAATGTCAAAATTCCATTGTTGCATTAATTTTGTTGCCTTAAAAATGCATACCTCAAATCTTGGAGTGCAAGCAAATGTTTGAGAAAAATTCTAAACAAAATGTCATTTTATTTCAGAAACAAAGCACAGGCATTAGGGGTAAGAACATATTTTTACAATTTAAAAAGAATTACAAAAAATGTTTAATAATAAATGAGATAACCTCAATTCTGTATCAGTAAATTTGAAAATATAATTTTAAGTATCTATTTGACATTTTGATTTAGATTTATTTTTTCTGAATATTTCTAATGTAGATAAGCCTTTACTCCAGCAAAGGGATACTCTTAGACTGAAAGCTGCTCATATGCTTTGGTAAATGGTAAAGGGATCGGCCAGATGTTCCCATAGTTATTACATAAAAGCTATAAATAGGCTAGGAAAAACCCCTTCTCTGCTTATTCAGCACAACAGAACTGAATGAGGCAAAGTTCATACCAAAATCTTTTCCAGTCAAAGAAAATCTTAAGCACAGCATTTTGGTATCAGATGCTGATTTCACTAGGAAGCAACATACATAAAGAAAAAAATCAGCTGTACTTCTCAGGCAAAATATGATTTTTAATGCTACAATTTCAAAATATTACAATTTCTACAATTTTTCTCTTAATATTCCCCCCACTTACCTCCCCTCAAACTTTAGATTGTTAACTTGAATTCTTTTACTAGAAAAAAACCGCAAATTATAAAATGTTCTAATCATAGCTTTGTCCTAATCTGAAATAATATTGTATTTAAATACTCTGATTTCCTATGTTTATGTTGAAATGCTGCGTTGAACAGTGTAACTATTTTATGAAGGACTCAGACATTCCTTCTGAGAATATCTTCTATGCAGTCCTGAGCTACTGCAAGACAGCTTGTTTTCCCCGAAATCACCAAAGCATTATTTACTGAAGTAAAAGTGACACTGTTGGCTGCACAGCCCGCTTAGGACCAAGGCTACTTTAGATGTCTGATGGTGAAACATCATGATGGAAACTGTATTTTCTCACAAGTTATTTTTAGTCAGAAAGGGATGTTAGTAATAATGATCACAGGGGAGGACTGGTGATCAGTAACTTAGTTTTTTGGGAAAAATCTAACTGTGGGTCCGTAGTAGTCCTGCTACCCAGGGCTAGAAAGAATGTAGATATTATTTACACAGACTTTGCCTTGATTATGCTGACAAAAGTTCTAATAGCTCGTCACATGGTTATCACATGCACTTATACACAAAAATATTCAGAAGCATGAGTATTTTAACAGTACTAAAATAATAAAGCTCTGAGCAGTTCAGACTGGCTCAAAACCACTCAACAGCAGATGGCAGACTTGCAGCTTCTTAGACGCTTTTATTTGCTAAACATTCTGATTGCATTTTTTCAATTTGATATTTGCAAACTGTTCATTAGTTGTATGTAGGCAGCTGTACTACCGGTTACATTTTATCTGTTGCATCTTCTGGTACTGTACAATAAAAATTCTTCAGTTTAACAGATTTTGGAAGATCATCTTTTGGAAAAAAAATATTCCCATATTCTGAGTATACAATCTAAAGTCATTACTTGCTTTTGTATCAAAGGGAGATGTAAGCTAGCTTGTTTTATAAACTTTTATACAAAAAAGAGAAATTATTTCCTTTAACATCTCTATTCCCCCTCCACAATTTTAAAATCATGATTAATTTTTAAATCAAACTCGCTAACAGAAATAGTATGTCCTATCTTGTCACTTAAAGTAAATTCTATCCTTCTAATATTTATAGGTTTTAGATCTGCATTTTGATAGAATAACTACTATAAGGTCATACGTACATTACTAGTAATTTGTAATCAGGTTTGAATCCACTAAAATTGAATGCAAAAGCAGCCATAGATGCTTTTAGGAATTTTCTCAAAATGAACATAAAAATACACTGTAAAATTTATATCACAATGCACATTAAAATCTCTGTTCAATAGGCCAGGAAAGTAAGTTACCTCAAATGCAAATCCATAGTTTATGTTACAAAAGGGATAACATAAATGCATCAAGACTGGAGTGTTTCAAAATGCAAGGCCAAATTACAGCCCTGTGTATGACCCATGCACTACCAGTTTGCTGTATCTCCTGCCACAGGTTAATAAACGCCACAACAATTCAGGCTGAAGACTTCAGTATGTCTTATTTCAGACCAGAACAAAGAAGTGGGAAAACTTGCCGTTAACATCAGTGAAAGCTAACCACACTGCTTCCCTTTAAATAATGAGTCAGGAACATTTGGTCCCCCTCAGGAGAGAAACCTCCTCTTAGAGAGCTGTTCCCTGATTGAATCTTACTTTTCATTCCTCATCCTGAATCCTTTTAAACCAGCCAGATGGGATCAAATCCCTGGGCCAACTCCCACCAGACGTACCTAACTGCCTCACCGAACACAGCCAGCTGCTCTCCCAGGTCCTTAAGGAACCCGTATGCATGCTTACAGGGACTTCAACTGCAAATTCAGGCTAGGGTTAGCAGCCTGACTGGCAGAGGGTTTTTTCACTGAGATTGGAGGGAAAGCTGTACGACACATGTGGATGTCGTGTAGCCCCTCATCTCTAGGATCTGCCTGTGACACAACTGAACACAATTTTTCTCACTGAGAGAGGAGATGGTGCTGATTAGAGCTTTTGCTTACATTTTTGCAAAGTCACCATCAACATTACATCAGAACGTGCAAGTATTCAAAACTGCTCAAGTGCAATAAAGATTTTTAGTGTAAAAAAAAATCCTTTAGATATTATATTCTCCTGTTCAGTTCAGCAGTGAAAAAAAAAAAGAAAGAAAAGAAAAATGAAGTTTTGGAACCAGCCTCTCCACCTGGCCTACTGGGCCTTTGACAGTGCAAATGTTTGTTCGGTCTGCTCTGGTTAGTAACTAAGTGCAAAAATAAGGTACCTATTCCATGTACTTAGTTGTGATTCTGCACAGTTTGGAGTCTGGCCCACATTTAGGTCACAGGAACGCCCTTCATAGACAAGAGACAGATTTGCTGAATTTCACATTCAGAAAGCTTTCATTCTGAGTAATTGTGCCTTCTGCATGAGTTTGGGTGATCAGACTCTACAGTTATCAGAAAACAGCAGCCAAAGAGAAGAAACATCCACGCTGAGGGGCAGCACGTAGAAGTGTTGCAAGAAGTGAGAGGCTGCAGAGACTTCTAGCCCCGCTGAATCCCCAAGAACCCCCACAGAACAGCAGGACTGGGCCAGAACTCTACAAGGCCATCAGCTCAGGCTAGTGTCAACAACAGCTTGTGTAACCCCAACCACACCCACAAGGGCAGTACCTGTTATATGCAGACAAAGAGTACACAATTATATGTATATACACACCTAAAGAGACAAGTGAACCTCTTGAGAGACTTTCTGGACACCTTCCCAAAAGCCACTGATGGGCCAGTGTGACCCTCTGCTTCTGGCGGGCCACTGGGTTGGCCTCCCACCCAGTAAAAAATCACTGAGCGAGGGAGTGTGTGTGAACTGTGTGAGCAAATGAACACATTGTGTGAATAGTTATCTCTTATTAAAAATTGATTCATTCTATTAATAATAGCAGTTGTATTAATAAAAGGTGTTCTAATATTGGTTGTGATATGTGTCTCACCCTAGACTCAATCCTCCATCAATGAAAAGGAATGTACTTACAACAATATGTGTAGATTAAATGAGTAACACAAGTTTAGGATGGCTATTTAAAACAAAACAAAAAAATACCAACAAAATCCCCACACATTATTGAAGGCTCAGATAAAGGAATACTTACAAAAGACAACTGTGTGTCAACTGATTCAATGCCAGGTTCCTATGTGAGCTCTCTAATCACGGCAAACATCAAATGATTCAAGCTGTCTGCCAGTACCCCCTTTGACAGATAACCTGGTAAACGACTCGTTCCTAGACCTGAACCCTATGGTCCTACTAGAATCAACTGGCAGGGAATGATCTAAAAATATCAAGAATATAACCAAATATGTGTTTTTTCCTCCTTTAGAAATACTTTCAACATATATCTTGCATGACAAATGGAACATGCGAGATGCATATTTTTTTTTTTTCTTTCTGTTCAGGGACCATACGTGCCCTTTACATCCTCTCATGAATTACATATTCCATAAGAAATATACATTCCATGCTTTATTCAAGCCACAAATGCTAAATACTATTACACTAGAGTGATCAACCGTTGGACCAAAGCAATAAAGAAGTCTTTACTATTCTGCAAGGTGGTTTATGCGTCCTGTGATGGCACTTCATACAAGTTCTTCCATTTCTACAAACTCGTTCTTTGGATAGGCAGAACGTGTGTGTCAAGACACGATAAAACAGCTCTTTCAGTTCTGTGTCATTTCCCAGACACAAGTGAAGATCAGGATATTTAAACAAAACCCAATCTGTTCAGGATAAAACTGCTTACAAGAGAAGGGAAGATGGAAGATCAGGGTAAAAAAAGAATCTGCACAACTAAAGACAGATCCAAGATTTTCTATCCTTTCTACTTGTTAAATATGCTGGGAGGATTTAGAAAATATTGTGATTATTTTTATGTAATCTCTCTCTACTTGTGTTTGCCTGTCTCAAAGGAAAACAACCAGGAACAAGTATGGTCCCTTGGTGGTGCCTCAAGCATCCATGGAATGTATTAAAATATTTTTTTCTTTAACATCAGTAGCCCTCCCTTAGTAAACATCTTACGAAGTTCACAAACGTATTTCTCTTAGAGGAGGAGAAATGGACAAGTGAGAAGCAACAAAACTTATTTTCTGCTTCATTTGATTGTGACACAGTAAAGCTGTCTAGACAAAGCTTATTTCTCCTCTGTGCTAAAGGAGAACTAAGCCAACAGTTTCATCTGCTGCAAAATCTGAGCACCTATATCAAAGTCGCTGGATGATTGTTAAGAGAAGTTTTAAATTAATCTGACTTTGTTCCTGTGCATTTTGATGGAAAAGCTAAAAGTGGGCACAAGCACCTTGGCCAAGTCCTGCACTACATTTCTGTATCATATACTATCTACAAGGTACCTTGAGTTAACACAACAGGACAGCACAGTGTGCCCAGTAAGGAGTGTAAGGTATGCACTTTGTACTTGATCACTTTAAAAGAAAGAGGCTCTGCTCCCTTCCTTCTCAACGACTAGCATGAAGTCAGGATACCTAGTGTAATTTCTAGGACCACGAAAGGCACAGCGTTATAATTCAAAAACTCAGCTATAATTTTTTTCTTGAGGCTTTTTCCAGTAACATACAAGCAGTTTGGCTCTTTTCATTTTTCCTGTCACTACTATGAAAGTAACAGACCTTTAACCAAAAGCATAGTGCCACCTACTGTGCAGTATGAGTCACCCTGAAAACAAATAGACATCTTTGCTGATTTACACAGACACCTGAAACCAAGACACATGCTTCTACAGATCCTCTAACTCGATACTACATAAATTTTATAGACTGAGATAAAGGTGATTTCTACTAACCAGTTTAATTCAATGTGTAATATTTAATCCCCATTTACAATACAAGTTTTTCCAAAGTGACAACAAAAGTCTTTGGAGAAATATATATTTATTAAAACTTACTCTGATCAGATGCACTGGAAAACTAAGAAAAAGCTCCTTTAACTGTGAAGTTATTTTGAAAGCAAATTAATTCTGAACACTGGAAAAACAGAGTTTATAGCACTAGCCAAAGTTTCTGTGCCAAGTTTTAGAAGAAAAACTTGGCAGCCTTTCTTTGTAGCATTTACATCTAAATAAGTATCCACACCACAGCAACTTGTAAAAACATGATCACAAAAGGGCTTTCTCAGTTCTAGAAATACTCTAAATCTTTGAAAGAACTCAAAATCCTCTAAAAACAGTGTTCAGAAACAGCAAATTAGAGAGTCTGTAGCATTTTAAAAGTGTGAAGTCAGATGCATTGGGATATTGACAAAATATTTATTCTAGTTACTTCTCTCAAATTGAAGCTTCATAGTGCATACTGGCTTGAGAAATAATTCAAACCGTTACTATAAAAATTGTATTATTAATTGTCACGAATGAAACCAAAGAATAATGAATTCCATCTATTCCATGTATCTGTAAGCAAAGAGAAACAATCAAAATGCAGTGAAAGAGTCCTACTCAAGATCATCGAATACAGTTGTAGGACCATATGCTGGGAAACTACAGATGAGAAAGACTGACGCAACAGACTTGTTACAAGTATGTAGGTAGAGTATCCGAAATTTTAAAACACCAAAAGCTGGTTGAAAGCACTAACTACACAGCTTTGCATACACAAAATAAAACAGCAGCAGCTAAATAGTCTAGACTTAAGTCCTACTGTCCTTACTCACCCTGGCAGCTCACTACTTATTTGAAAAGCCTTAGATTCAACTCTACAGGAGACAACAAAGCTGTATTCAAGCTCTAGCCTCTGCAGCTCAGCTTGTGAGATTACTATAAAGATCATAAAAGCAGTGAAATGACCCAGATATTTAGAAACCAATTATATCCCATCTGCAATGGATATGCGCACTTCGTAAAAATAATATTTCATTCCCTAAAGGCAGGCCAACAAGAATTTTAAGCAAACGAAGAGTTTTTTATATAGAAGAAAGTCTTAGAGAAACACAAGAATGAAAAAATCAAAGCTACAATTAGGCAAGAAATAATTACTCATTCTTTTACCACCCAGGCTTAAAAAAATGATAGAATAAGCAAAACCTTTTTTTTTCCCCTGTTTCTAAAAGCACAAAATCTTAGAATGACTGAAAACAGTTAATTCCTTATTCAAACAACTGTATTTGTTGTAATTGTGTTCCTGCTTGTGTTCTGGGCATAAACCCATCAGATTTTTCAATGAAATTAACTCAGAAGTTTACACTTTTATGAAAGTGAAAGAACTTTAAGGTTAAATACCATAAAATTATTGTGTACACAAAAATGAGTAAGAAGAGTGAGTAATAATTCCGTAAACAACTCTTCAATATTTTGTCTTTTTGTTAAAGCCTTAATAAATTTAAACTAATGCAGATCACTATTACATTTTAACAGAAATATCATGGATGATATGGTTTAACTAACAACTAATTAATAAAGAAGATGAAGTGTGAAATAGTTTTGCACAAAATCAAGGTTTGTATAAGTACTTTCACAAGTGCTTTTTTACAAACACTTCAAACTTACTAGAACATAACTGCCAAAAGAAGGTGGTTTTACATGCTGCTGAAATTTGTGTGTTGCGTGCTATACCACAAGAGATGCAATATGCTTTTTCATACAGCAGCAGATCAAAAAAGGCTAAATATATCATTAGCAAAACAGTCCTGTGGACGCTGCCTGCATTTTTATTTACTTATTTACCTTTATTGAAGAAGCTGCATAGAGCATGTCCTCGAGACTGAAATGGCAACACTGGTTAAGGTATTCCTGGCAAAATTCTTGTATCAATTGTAGATTATACAGGCTGTCAGCCAAAGACATTGTCTCTTTCAAACAAATATCTGAAAAGGAAGATCAGAAGGCAAAGATTAGATATACTTATAGATTTGCAAAGAAGTGCTTTTTGCTTTGCTGGATTCTGAAGCATTTTCTCGATAAATTCAGACTTGATTTTTGTTTTTCAGGAGGCTTTTATTTTTCTGTTTCAGAAATTTAAGAAGTGACACCTTTACATTTTTGCGGTTTTATATCTTTAGACATTTTTCTAAACTTGAATTTTGTTTTTTCACTACTGACAAGTTTTTTTTTTTTCTGCTTTGCCTTTTCTGCAAATGGAAGTTATGCTCTAACTCCTGCTATTTCCATATAATAAAAAACCATATTTAATCACTAATGTATATTTTTTCAATTAGATTTTCTATACAGCAATGGCAGTAGGAAATGTATGCTTTTTTACAAAGTTCTCCATACATACTAGTTCTTTGTCTTTGCGTAGAGACCTGAGAGTACATTTTAATGCTATTAACCCAAAATCGTCCCAAAAACCCAGCATCAGTTTAGTCTTATGCATTTGGTTTTGTTGATTTAGATGTTTGATATGAGATTTTACACGGATCTGAAGCCTCTGATATATGAATTATCACTCCCTGTTTGAAAGTGCCATTTAAAGACAAGTGGTAGCAGTGAACACACTAGTGTAGTTACGCCATATTCTCTGAATACTATTTATGCCTGGCTAACCTCCTGCTCTCTTTTTATGACTGCTTCTTGGAAAATTAAGTAGCAATAATAACTTCCTAGAAAAAAACAGACAGTCCTTGTAAAACGGAGGACTGAATAAAAGAAAATTAAATATACTTCCAAAGCATGCATTCCTAAAGCAACAGTGTATGACACAGCTCCACATAAGTTTGAAATTGTTTAGGAGAAAAGGTTTCCTCAGAGAAAGAATCTGCTTTGATGCTAGCAGGACAATCTGACCTATTCCATCATCCCAACCCCACATATGATGATGACTGGAAAAAAATGTTTGACTAAACTGACTGAAATGGGATTAAATTTATGTGAAGTCATGCATTTGGATCTAATAAAATTCTAATGTGATTCACTGGTTGCAAGTGATATTGAGTAGGGAGGTATTGTGTAATAGCCAATGTAAAGATGTTTATGAGCTTTCAGCATCATGCAGCTATGAAAAAAAGCAAACATGGTGCTAAAAAGTATCCAAAAGTTTATTTCCAGCAGTGACAGAGAAGCACTGTACAAAGCAGCAATGAGATGCCAGTCTGGATTTCTGTGTACGGTTACGACCATCCACATTCAAGAAACATGAACCCAAACTGGACTAGCTGCACAGGAAGACTATTGAGGATAATAATGAGAATGGAAATCCACTTCAGAAGGGCAAACTGAAAAAGGCTTGGTTCAGTAGCCTAGGCAAAAAAACCCACAAAAAACACCAAAACCAATAACGGAAACGTATCAAAAAGGTAGACATCAGATTAGGAGAAGGTATTCAAGCCAAAGGGCACTGCTGGAGGAACAACAAAGGCACGTAGACAGGCTACAAGCACATTTAGGTAGAAAGCAAGAATAAGATTTAAAACCCTGTAAAAAATCGGGCTCTGCAACAGTGGGTAAGAACAGTGGGTAAGAAAGAGCTAGACAGTTTTAAGATAGAACATGATAAATTCATGAAAGGGATTATGTAATTTCATACAACAGCCAATTTCTTGACTCACTGACATAGGGAGTCCTTTCTAGTCCTGCATTCCTTGAAGGAAGCCTAGATTTGAAAGTTAAATAAAGTCTTAATGAGAAGAAACAATCTATTTCAGACTACAGAGAACTCTAGTTTAATATTTTTTCTTTTTTTGTTAATATATTTTTAAGCATTTTCGCATATGCATTTTTATTACCTGCCTTCTTCAGTGCCAGTACAAAACCAAATCTCACTGAAATTTAACATGCATCAAAAATTATATTATGTAAATACAGAGAAGATAGGCAAAGTCTTTCTAAAGTGCTTCTAGTCGCTTCAGAGTACCTTTGAATTTACTTCCGAGACAATGACACACACATTTATATCTCTTTAGGTCAGGACACTTAACAAGAACATTAAAACTAAAATTCCAAAGACGACATGTGCCTTATTTTGTTTAAAGTCATATGCTGGAGGAATCGGCTGGTAAGTATATATGTGGTCACGCAAGGTATTCAAGGTCTTTTGGACTGTCCGTGTTTTCAGCCATGCTAAAACAGTAAGGAGGAACTAGGTGTTACCCCCATTCAACATTACCCAGTTTTAACTCTTCCCTAATCGCATACAATAGTATATATTTGGCTGCAACATTTATGTAAATTGAAAGTTGTATTTTTCAAAATTCAGAAACCAGAGAAGAATGGCAAATGAGCACATCTTAGTGTCTTTCATCTTCAGTGCCTACTGTGCTGCAAGCTTCCTGTAAAGTGGTTGTGTATGTGAATTCCAGATTTCAGTCCTTAGCAAGCTTTATACCTTTGTTCGTATTCCTGGATTTCTCAGAATGCTTCTGTATAAGTGTTCCCACGACATCAAAGGTATCATGGACAGAACACAAGCAGAAAATGATGGGTGTTAGCTGCCAAGACATTTTACAATTACATGAGGCTCTTAGTTGCCAAGAGGAAGATATGACTTTAACCAGGCAATTGAGCAAAAGACGACGAAGCTGCTCATCAGCACAGACAATTGCTATTACAGAACAGTATGACATCAATACATTCTAGACTCTATATTTTTGTTTCCTCTTTAAATGAAATAGGTAACTGTCAGGTGAACCAAAAAGCCCAGAACACAGAGCAATATTTGCCATGCAGTGCAGCTATGCAGAGCTTGACTCATCTTAACTTCTCCCATGTTTTATATCTATAACTGCTCATATTCACAAGAAAGCACTTATGCAGCTTCAAGAATAAGAGCTTTCCAGGTGGTTTCAGGTATCAGAGTACAAAGGCAAATGTGTTGCCACAGTCAGATCTGTAATAATATATCTTCATATGCTTATATTACTGTGATAACATGAAAGTAAGCAGAACATGGAAGGACACCTTGGTTCCTTTTATTCAAATGTAAAACTAAATAGGCACGAAGTTAATATTAAACCCACCACACTCAAATTATGCTTATTCTATATCATATTTAAGCACCGTCCTTCACAGAGTTATCAAACACAGACATTTAAACTTTTATGGACATATGTTTATAAGTTGAGAGACACATTAGACATACCTTCCAGTTTAACAATATCTGGACAGTAGAAGTGGATCAGGGCTGCTAGAGCACAACCATCTGTACCATCTTTCAGCAGATTCTCCACCAGTGGAATGCAGGGCAGCTGTTTAAGCAATGTTTGCTCCTTCCTGTAACGAGCCTACAATATAGAATGAAGAAATTTAGAGAGACAAAGGCTCTGAAACATATGAGGAAGAGAGAGATTAATGCTGTAGGTTTTATACTCTGTTAGTGAAAAAGCAGTATTCAATAAATACATTAATATCCTCAGTGTTAAATTTCTTAAAACTATTCATGTTATGCCCCATTTTGAATGGCATAAATAATATCTAAGAGGAAAGGAACATACAATGCTAATATTGAACCTTTCCTTCAAAACTACCAAATTTTGATGATCTCTCTATAGCACACCAAATTAAATAACATCATATACCTTAATTAACATTCAACACTCATTGTTATACAATCAGAAATTATCTGTGTGTAAACACAATGAGACCAATTCTTAGCTGGTGTAACTTCAGTTTACTGGCAAGTCAAATGACTCTGAAGTTAGCACACCTCAGAATCTTGCCCCAAATCTCATTCATATAACTGACTTAATGACGAATTCAGAAACAAGGAAATTTGCATTTGATCAACTCCATTTTTATTACTAGCATGTGTCACTATAAGCAGTCCTAAACATAGAGGAGCATTAATGGTCAAGTGCTACGACCATTCAGTGGCCCAGTTATGAAAGGAAATATTTTGAAAAAAGACTTGCTATATAAAGAGATCATTAGTTCAGAATACCAAGATAACATTTATCTCCAGTGAATATATTTTTCATGGGTTGTTTTTTGTTGTTGGGTTTTTTTGTGTTTTTTTTTTTGGGGGGGGGGGGGGGGGGGCAGTTGGGGGTGTGAGTTGGGGCTTATTAAAATAATGCTTTTCATCATTCTTAGTTTCTTTTCACTTCTTCCTGGGAAAACAAATGGAGGTGGACGAAAGTGCTATAGATTTTAATTTGTTAATACTATTCCCTAAGACTTATTTGTAGACACTCCGCTAAGTCTTTGTGGATGTTACTCTTCCCAGCAAAGCTGAAGCTGACATTTCCTACCTCATCTCCGCCCTTTGACTATGCTGGAGCAACTGCTGATGGGGCACCATGGTAAGACCATTGATCCAGCTACATCATCTCTCTCCTCCTTTGTTTCTGTACAATGAGTACAGTAAATGAGTGGGCAGGGCTGGAGGTTTTATGGGTGGGGTGGGAATTGTTTAGCTAGCTTTGCTGCAAAAACGTCTGTGGAACCACAGACTAACCCTGAAGGCTATACTTACTGTCACTGGATTTCTGTCAAGGATCACACGGGATTATCTTTAGTGAATGTCAGTGTCCTCTGACTGGCCCAAGAAGTATGAGTCTAATTTGGCAACAGCAGACACATCAGTTCTAGAAAAATAAAGGGCTTGTATTTGGCCCAGAGATCTTATACTTTAACCAATTAGTATTTCAATAACTCTGGAGAGTTAGTCTTTATTTCATACTTGACAGGTACCGGTATTTTTGTGTCCAGTAGGCTGTTTAAAAATGAAAATGCCATTTTTGCATGCTATGGGAAATATTCACTCACACCAAACAAAATCATGTTAGTGTTTAATGCATTATTAATATTCTTTTCCCCACATTAGTAATACTCCCTACTATTTCTAATGAAGTGAGCCAATCATGCTCTCAGTGAAAGTTTGTTCTTTTTCACTCTATTGCAATCCAATAACCCACTATGACGAAAATCCTGTAAGTTTCAAATACCAGGTTAATATGTCCATGCGATTCCTCCTCAAAATGACTGACATTAAGTCTATGAAATATTACAACTCAATTCAATTGTGAAATAATGATAAAAGGTACAGGATACAGATGGACTGTAACATCATGGTCTAACAAGTCCTGTGCAATTTACATATTCTTTTAAATAGCATCTTTTTAATGCTGTGAAAAAGTCTGTCACTTTAACGATGCCTTCACTGCCCTTATGACCAGTGCCCATAGATGCTGGAAACTGTGTCATATCAAAGTGGACGTAGAAAGAGGACTTAATTCATGGTAGAGAGTATGTCAGACACATTACTTCAGGAAAAATAAACTTATATAACCTGATATGCTAGGTTCATTAGGGTATAACAGGCATCGTGTTCCAATTTGGTTGAAAAGATAAAAGAAATTATACTGAAAAATAAAAGACGCTGGTAATTGCACTGCATTTTTAATAAACTTCCATCTGAAGAAACTCTCATCAGCTGTAATGTTTGCTACTAAATATGGATGCAATAATGCAAAAGATGAACCCTACATTATTATAAACCTCTAGTGCTAATTTAAACATTAATGCTAATAGAGGCATCTTGTCTCTGAGATCCAAAACCAGCCTGATTTATAATCTTTGGGCTTATTCCACTTGAACAGGTCTAGTTATAGTCGAGACACTTGCATATAAACAAGCTCAGCTAATGAACTGACAGCACACCAGCTACTCTGTCATAAGCGCTCCTGTGTATTCTGAGTTAATCATTAAGAATGAATGCTCTTATGCATTTACCATATAGTAGATAACATGTTATAAATTTACTTCTCAGAGTAAGTTTTCAGCTACCTGCATGCTCAGGAATATCTACCTCACTACGAGACACTTGCTCAATGTAAACAGAAGAGATCAGAAGACAGGTTGAACTGTTGGAGCTGCTTGAACCACTGCCTTCCTACTATATTAGCAGCAGCACTTGGGTTTCAACTGTACCTCTACTAACCTAACAAGCTCAAAGTAACATAAATACCCCTAGTTCAAGACGTTTATGGACAACTGGCAGGCAAACTGGAGTTAGCTTTTCAATAGACTGAATATTTTATACTTGAATATCATTTTTATGCAATGGAAGAGAATCATTAGTAAATTAACACCTTAGGGAAAAACAGAATGAAAACATATTCTGAAACTGCTTTGAAGTAGCCACCTTATTTTGCCAAAATGAGACCAAAAAAAAGTGCTTAAATTTCTGATCACAGACAGTCCTTTTTTTTTTTTTAATTATGCTATCTTAATTCCAAAGGAAAATTAAAGGACTACAATGTGAAGAGCAGTGCATTTGTATGTGTCACAACTGTAACAGATAGCATTATAGAGAAATTGCCTGCATTGCAGAAACTGTAATAAATTTGAATCCTAATTAGTCTGCTGAAGACAGTACTTTTAAATTGGTTTTCCAGACACCACGTAATTTTTGTTGTTGCCTACGTGTAAATGTCTTGTTATTTTTAATTCTCTTTGCAATGTATGAACAATCTTTTACTAGTTATGACAGCAAATATCTGATGGCCTGCTAGATCTGTTATTTGGTAATCCTTAGGTCAAAGATAGGTCAGAATTAGTTCTCTGGAATTCAGACCAGAAGTATGCAATTCTGCATGTACCTAAACAGCTGACCATTTTGTTCCCAGCCAAACCTGTTGCAGAATCAACAATCTGAATGCATTTCAGGGGTGAATTACTATATGACAGAGGAAAGTTACGATATTCCCAAGGTGACACAGCACAGAGAAAACAAACTTTATTATTATTGCAGACCTGAACAGTTATTTTTTATTGCTTTTAGTGAAATTATAGTCTCACTAGAAGTAGACTGCTTTGGGTTACTTTGTGTGGGGAGAGATTAACAGTCTTAAATGAGCTGAAAAGTTAGGGAATTCTAGACGAATGGTGCACTGATTGCGTATTGTTAAAATAAATCAGGAATTTTCAGATTCCATGTAGCATCAACAATCAAAAACTGTTTCTGCAAGCCTCTTTTTAAAAGAGAGTCAGTATCAAATCGCACGTTTACTGAAAGTTTATGAAAAAGTAGTTTGAAAAAAACATGATTGTTTGACATTAGTTAATAACAGGTAGCATGGCTTTATACAAACCCACAGAGAAGTTGACTGCTTGAAAAGTAATTCCTTATCCAGCATCATATCTTACATCTATTTTGCGCAGATTACCTTGCAAAATAAGCTTCTGTCATATGCACACCTTTGCAGAGCAATTTCTTATAAAATTATCTTGTAGAGATAAATGAAATGAATTAGACCAGCATGACATGGATAAAGCCATTCCCAAAACAAGCTATTTGATCAAAGTGAAGCAGTTGGGCAAACTTACAGGAACCAGTTTCCAAAACCATTTGGTAGGAGACTTCAGAGGAAGCAGTAGGAAATAAGAATAAAAGCAAAAAGCAAAGAAAAAAAAAAAGGAACAATTTATCAGATTTCATAAATTACTTTTACAAAGCAATTTTCTTTAACATTCACAGTTTTGTATAACAGTGAATTGTAATTTAATGGTAAGCATTAGTGAACTGTAACCTCTGCGTATTCAACTAATTAGCAGAAATAACACTGGAGAAATATGGCTGCAGTCTTTGTAGATCAACATTATAAATTTTCCCACATGAACAGATAAGATTATCAGATCAATGCGGTTTTATTTAATTCTTTCACACGTCTAATTGTACCCTACATATGCAATCCGACTGAAGAATTCATTTGAGACTTGAAGTCATGATATCACAAGTATCAAAATGAACTCCAGCAGCACACATGGGGAAGCAGGGAAGCTAAAGCAATGACAAAAGGTCTAAACACACTGTAGTACAGTACAACCAGCTGCAGTGAAGTTTGCATTAGTTACTTCAAGCCAGTTACATTTTAACATCTAACAATATTTTTTAAACAATCATATGGCAGTTTTCAGAACAACAAGAGGTGCAGGCAGTTACATTTTTGCAATGACAAATCACATTAGCATCAGCTGCATGACGTGCAATGACCTGAAATGTAGATGGAGTTTTGGCTACTGGCAGAGAAATTATCAGAACCGATACATACAATTCTAAACTCATACGTGATCAAAAAATACAACACGAAATTATAAAGAAAATGTTTTACAAACATAAAACTTGACCTAAAAGCTTAATCCTAAGCACACTGAAATCAGTGAATTTTTCTGTAACCCTATACACTAGTCTGGCATAATACTACTCCTATTAAGAAAAAAAATACATAGTCTAGCTGTATTATAAATACACACAGAAAACTTCACCACTCTCTTGATTTCATTGTAGAAATTTAAAAAAAAATAATTCAAACCATTACCGAAATGCAGGAAAGAAATTTCTTTGTTTGTTAGTTTCTGGAAATAGTGAAAAAGTAATTTTAACACTCCTGTGGAAAAACCTGTTAGGTAAGCTTATCATTTTATGTAGTTGTTAAAATACTGCACTTCTATAAAACCCTTAAAATAACTGTAGTAATGAAGCAAAGCTTTTATGTAAAAAGCTGTTGTAGACAGAAGGGTCTATATTTGTAACATGACTATTCTCAACATTCTTTTTCTCCATTTAACTGGACTACTACAGTGCAGAATCCCAAAGCCACTTAGAAGAAATGAACTATGAGAGGCATGTTCATGTGTGGCTCTAGACATTTCAGTCACACCCAACTAAAGCACTTTCCAAAGGGTTCAGTTTCTCTTTTTCCCACTGAAATATAGTCAATGTATGGAAAAGTACATGATTTTGAAAACAAATTATCTTAATTTTCAACTGCAATCAGGAATTCTAAACCATATCATAAAGCAAGGTTTTAGGTAAATGAACTGAGATCAGACCTGGGTTGCCTATCATTCTACTTAACACTGATAGGAACATTCTTCTTTCGTTTATCAAAGTGAAGTGCGCTTCAGACTTGGACTCAGAAGGTCCACCAATATCTATTTAATGATAGGCTGAAGAACTACTCTCTGGAAAAAACACACATTTGTTTCAATTCTGAAGACTAGGTCTCTGTAACAGCACAAACTGAACTCAAAACTAGCAATTCAATATGTATTTTTATTTGCCCACTTGGCTGAAACTATGGTTGAGATGACGATTAATATGCTTCAGGAGACAGAAAGACTGAAGATAATAGAGTTTAAATTCAAGCATACTATAAGACTTATAAATATACACTTTGTAAAGGCACTTGAGAGAGAAAGAAAAGCTGAAATCTCTTGGACAACATAATGGGAATTCAGTGGCTATTGAATTGGCACTTTATATCAACTGGAATAAACTTTTTTCCCATGGAACTTATTAAAAATCAGTTGCTGGGAAACAAACTGAGCAGAGAATCCTGACTGACTTCTCCCAGCATTAAAAAAAAAACAAACAACAAAACCAAACTGCACCACCCCACCCACCCCCCCAAAAAACAACCAAACCCCGAGCACCAAAAGAACAAAACAGTCCCTCAGGTTGAAGGCTTACAGTTTTACAAGAATATCGTTTAATCCACCCTAACAAAAATTTTAAACATTACTATGATAAATGTAACTCTGCATAAATTCATCCTATGGTGCCAAAAAATGATAGTCATGCCCTTCGTTAAATACTTGTTTCTGCTGTCTTCCTTGCACCATCATTTGTGTTCATGCAGCTGTGCATTAATTGGATCAAGAAGGTGATCCTGCTGCAAACTTTTCTTCTTGACAGGTTAGCTTTTGCTAGCAGCGTGGATTTATGACACATTAAATTGAATGTGGAATTATGGTGTTAGTGTTTTACCTTCACACAAAAATTTGCACTGTTTAAACTAATTTTTAAAACCATTTAGAGAATTCAGGTCTTTGGATAAATACTCTTAAATTTGTTTCTCTCCTAGCATTTGCATTGATTTGGCTTAAATCTGTTAAGACTGATTCAGTCTAAATCACAAAAGCAGTATGAAAAATAAAAGGTTTTTGAGAAAGCTTTGAGTACATTGAAGATCAGTAGTTTAACCAGTGCAACCATACATTCACTACATATTATTCAACAGAAGCCTGAAAACCAAAGCTATTCACTACAAAACTTGAATCCTAATTCTGAAAGAAGATGCAGAGACTCTACCAGAAAAAGACAGGGTTACCACAAATCACCGGCTGATCCAAGATCCACAGAGGACTACCTGGAACTAAAAATTATACATACTCCTTCCTCTCTTATCTTCTACAGGAAGCTAGCAGCAGAAGAAAGTGAAGGAAAACAAAAGCAATCTCATAATCTGTTAATACTTTTTTTATCTAACCAGAAATAGAAAATAGGTATATCTTACCCATTGTATCTTTTATTAATCTGTGTGAACAATGCTTACAACTTCTAGAAATGTAGAGATTTACTATTTATTGCAAAAAGTTCACCACAGATTTGTGACAAGACAGTAAGGCATTTATTTGGCAGGCTTGAGGATTATCCTGAAATTATTTTTCACAACTGAAATTTATGAATTTATCACAGTAGGAAGTTATAAAATAATTAAAAAGTCTACTTCTTGGCCAGAAATTAAAACTAAAGAAAAGCTTTCCCTAATGAGTTGAATGATCTATTCTTCCCATGTTTGTTTGGCCATCCCTCTAAATCAGCAGAAGAGGCATTCTTAATTTAAATTTATTTCAGGTTTAAAACCTGACCACACCTTAGAAACTTTGAAACGTAAATACACAAAGGTGTTTGGCTAGAGCAGAAGGGAGATTGCAAAGTTTCTTAAATTCTAGAATGAAATCATCACCTTTGGAACAGTTAACTGTGTTGGTAATATGGAGAACCTAAATCACAAAACAGAGCCCCAGCCTGAAAATGATGGTGGAAGACATAAAAAAGGCACAATGAAACATTCCAGTTCCCTTCACGCTAAGTTTTAATATACAAACAGAAGCAGCAGTTAGGAGTTTAAAAACATCAAAGAAAGAAAATAAAACAACTGAATTCAGATACCGAGAATTAAGCTACAACTGTAATATGAGCATAGAAAATGCTATACTTAATAAATATATAGAGGTGTGATTTAATTTTTCCATAAAAATGGAAATAATATTGCAAAGGCAGAGTCCAATCCCCCGCCTTATTTTAATTCAAGAAAATCTATTAATATTAATAACTAAACATAGGCATAGCATGAAATGAAAAAGGAAAAACCACACTAATTAGTATTCAGATAAAAAAGTATATACATATTTCAGCAATACCCAAATCTGGTATAGGAATTTAGCTACAGTTATTTCACAGCTTTGCTGAAATATACAAGGTAGGGTCAATGCCATAAAGTAACAGGACATGTCACTGATTCTGTTCTATAAAAAGAAGAATGCATGGGCTGATGCAAAATGGAGACAGATAATCAGGGTAAAACACCTGCATATCTGGGAATAAAGACTAGGAGATGCATGGCAGGAGCCACATCATAATTTAAAAGAAACTCCTGTCAGAAACTCTGACCAACTTGATTTGATGCAAATGATCCATCCAATGGATCCGCATTATAGTTTTCGTTAGAAAGCTAGCATTCAGTATGATCTGCAGTTAAGAAATACAGGTTTTAGTTATCGTGTTTAATGTGTTTCTAAATCTCAGATGCTTACATGTGCACAGTCACCATTAGTTTTAGCTAATTAGTGGAAATTTGGGAAACACTGTGAGGCATATGACAAAAAGTACGGCTGAGATCTCAGAGTAGCCTTCAATTGAATAGCCCAGTTTCTCAAAGAAAACCTGGAGTTAAATAATCTGAATGAATTGAAAATATGTTGCTATCTTCCTGCATGCAAAAAGTTCAGTAACTCAAATTGCTTAAATACTTCAAAATACAGTTGACTATTTAATATTCTAGACTGATTTTCTAGAAGCAGATTCCATTTTATCATCGTGTTCACTGAAACTTTAATACAAAAATAGTATTTTGACTCATTATCCAAGCAATTTTATCATCATTTTTCTTACGTACTTATATGTGAAGGATGGATAATTTTCCAATAGCTTTTTTTAAAAAAATAATCCATAATCCATAATAAATTTACTGTCAGAAGAGACATCTAGGGGTCAACTGGAGCCTGATGTTTTGCCCATGCTGAGATTTTAGCTAATAAAGCTATGCTAATACAACCCCTGAGAATGGAATACCTTACTTGACAATGTGATTTATGCAGCTGAATCCCACACTGAGGAAAATAACATAACAAATACCTGGGATAACAGTGTCAAAAAATCAGTGTATAGAAGACGAGGCCTTAATTACACATTCTTCCATGCTATAGAACTGTTGCATGATTCTGCTATTTGCAAATGCATTTGTACACTGGCCAACAGAACAGGGCTCTGATTGTGTTATAGCTTCACAATTCACATGAAAAACACAAAAAATGCGTATACCATTTTTATGTAACTGCTTTATTCCACTGGGTCCATTTATGGGATGAGAGTTACAGACTATACAAGTGTTTCAACAGTTGAATCAAGAATGCTGACATTAAAGGTAAGTTATAAACTAAAAATTTTATCTTGCTATTTCTGACAGAAAATGCAAACTATAATATAAATGAAAATAAACATTACTTAATTTTTAAAAATACAGATAATTTTATGGCATTGCTCTGATAATAGTGTTCTCTTTATTTGTTTACCATATTAAGACTCTCACGCACTTGGGATTTTAAAAATTGTTCTGATCTTTCAAAGTGATCTAAAACACACACAGAACTTCCTATCATTATTTTCAGGAAAAAGAAAAAAAAAATCACTAGAGGACAGAGCATCACAGGTTCTCTCTCCGCCCGCCATTTACTTTGTTTTATCTGAATTTGAGAACAAGGACATCTAATTCTCCAGATTTCTATGCTCTTATCACTACTGAACACAGACTAAATTTTCCGTATCAGGATATATGCATCAGGGTCACACTACTGTTGTAAAAAATACCATTTTCTTTTGCTGAATCACATACTTATTAATTAGCCTTCATCATTCCTTATATTTAAAAAGAAGCCACAAGTGCAGGGACATTCATTGCATTCATGGTTTTAGAAGCTGAACTTCTAATCTAGCCAGGTAACCTGCAACTCCTTCAGAGAAGCGCTGAAAGAGAGCGTTGCTTACATGAAAATAGACCAGGAAGGGAACTAGGATTACAGCCTTGCAGTAGCTAGGAAATCTGTTCCGCATCATGTGTGGGGATAATACCAAAGGGTGTTCAGACTGATTAGCAATTCCCCAATAATAATTCTATCACAACAGGATAAATGATCTCGTTCTGAAGCAAGCAATTTTACATACTCTGGAACTGTATGCTATTCTTCTGTATTTTGATGGCTATAACATTACTTAATTGAGCTCCGCAAACAAAAGGAAAAAAATCTTGTTAGGAAAGGGAATCAAACATAATCTGTTTTTATTATATATGTAATAAAACCTGTAATCAAACAGTATTTTGGATCATAGCCAGAGCAATACTTCCCCATGATGCCATATATAGATTTCTCTTCTGAGATGCATGCAATTCACAAGGAAAAAGCATTAAAAATCATGAATAAAAATGTGGCAGTCTTTTTCATATCAGATTTGACTACAGTTTTAATTCATTTGAAAGTATTCATTAATCTTAATAAATTCCTTAGGACTAACATAACAGATGTTTCTCTACTATCAAGGATTTTTTCGTCAAAAAGGACAACTGGGAATACAAAGTGCACCTCTATTAGTGTTACAGTTGAATGGATATTTTCATGGAAACAATAAAACTAATAATAAAATGGTTGAATAGTGAAAGTTTGCTTTCTTTAACAAGCAGTTAAAAATTCACCTTCTGCAAATGTGTATTTACGTATATATACTATATGGAAGTAGTTTTTGTTTACAGATAAATGCTTATTCTTGTTTGAAATATTTGAACTCCTATACCTACCTTTTGACCTCCTGCAGATTCTGCACTGTGATGCTCTTTTAGTTTTTGTTCCTGTTCCATTATGTCTTTCAAATGTTCATTTACCTAGAGAAAAAACAGTTTATTCACTGGTCTGTTCTAAGTAACAAGTCACAGAAATTCTAAGTTTCAAAAGGTCTATAAATCCCTCCCACTGTGTTAACTGAAAAGATTAAACAAATATTTTAGACTATAGCCCTGAAGCATAATCAGCAAATGCCATTTCCAGATGCAGTCAGGGGTCACTGGTTGTTAGCTTTACACTGTACTAACCTGCCCCTTATTATGCTCAATCACAATGTATCCTTGCTACTTGATTTGATTACGCGGTGAAGGTAGATCACTTCAAGCAAGATGTGTTCAAATACAAAACAGCATACCTTGGTTTTAAATCATGATAAATTACAAAACAAAACAACAACTCTTAAAAAGCCAAACTGAGACCCTCGAGCAGCCGTCATGGCATCTCAACATGATGGCGACTGCTCAGATGTCATATGTAATGCCTACTACAGTATTTTATTTGTATTTCCCATTTATTTGGTTCACATAACATGTTTAACTTATTTCTGCAAACTTTGCTTTTTCTTATCCATACACAGATGATGAAGGAACAGTCTGTATCGGACAAAGTCTTGATGTACCTACATATCCCACCCGCTCATCTCTAATTGAATCCTATAGACTACAAAGAAAAACACAGCTTGCTTTTCCAGTACTCATACCTTGTTTATCCAGTACATGACAGCATCCTCAATGTCATAAGGTAGATCTGTAGCTTGGAAGAAGGATGAATACTGCCGAGTGCATGCAATCACTTTGTCAACGCTGACCATCTCTACGGTATACGCCATCATAAGAGTATCGATCATGGCCAAGTGAGCACTCTGCAACGAGAAGCAGCAATACCTAATTAGTTTGCAGATGAAAAGATCACTGTCTTATGTATTATTTCTGAACATAGCCACATACATGCAAAGACCGACACTGTAAGTGCTACAAGTTTTCTGTCTGGTTGTCAGTTTTTGAATGAAAGACAAATGAAGACAAACACACATAACATTTGAGAACGCAGTAGAAAGCACAGGGACATTAATTTTAAAAATGCTTATTGCAAATTAAAATAACTTCAGTAACAAAATTAACACAAAAATCTAAAAAACTACAAATGGAAAGAATAAGCTGTTTTAATGATTCAAACATCACATCACTTTTAACAGAGCTAAAGACGTCTTTTAAATTTGTCACCCTAGCGCAAAAAAAAGAGAAATCCCCTGCCTGATCAATGTTATTTGTACTGGAAATAAAAGCTGAAACTGCCTGCTAAACAACCTTCATCATCATGAAAATACTGCATTAATAAGTGGAAATTTATCTATTTTTAAAGTCATAATCCAGGAAGAAGACACAATTATACTAATCTTAAGTAAAAAAACAACATTATAGAAATATTTTTTTCTTCTAGTAAACTAATTCTCTTATGCAGATGCAGCTATATATCCACAACTAGGTTTAAAATAAACATATACTGATAAATAAGATATAGCTTCTGTTAAAAGAGGAGGTATGTTTCTCCTGGTATTGTTACGTATTGAAAGACAATGGCTATTCCACAGTTTGTTATAATTAAAAACAAACAAATAACCCCCCCCAACAACAACAGAAGATGACAACCAGGATTTACATTATACTCCTGTGACTGAATAACAAAATTATGGTGGTTTGTAGAGGCAGTGCCTACAGCTAAACAGATTTGGTTTTGCTTCATGATTGAACAACAGCTTTCTAAATATTAAGCAACATTTCCCACGAAACAGAACAATTTACAAAGCCAATATTTTTTTTTTAAACATTGCCTTTAAACACAGCTCATGATGCAAACAAAGATCCCAAACACTTAACACTGCCACTTCAATTCTATTAAAAAATATTCATAAACATCTCACAAGGTAGCTGTAACAGCCATGGCAACAGCAATGAACAACGAGTCACACAGCAATATGCTATCTAATCATTACTGTTAAGGTAGTACATACACATCATTTATTCCAGAATTCCCAGCAGGAAAAAGATGAGGAGATCCAGACTTTGTGCTGCCCTTAAGCATTTGCACCACTGATGAAACTGATGATGCTGGCCTCAGAAGCACGCAGCAGCAGATAACGTTTTTTTTAATGTAGTTAAGCTGCTTTGACAAAAAATGCAAACTATATTTGCTTTATCTACTAATGACACTCACAAAACTGCTCCTGACAGCCAACCTTCCTGGGGTGAGCTTATTCTTTTCAAACCCTGGATGTGACCTGTCTACCACACACTCCATCCATGCCCCAGCACCATTACTGCAGCTAGGCTAAGAACCTGGACCAATTCAATCCCGCTACCATTGATAGACTTATTCAAAATAAACTCTTTTCACCATATTAATCCGCCTTATGAATTTATTTATAGACCTTTAGTGGACATCTACTGGAACAAGCTCTTAGGCATGAATGAAGGAAAGGTCAAAGATCTGGGGAGCTGAATTCTTGCCACCCCAAAGTATTTAAGAAGGAAAAGACAGGTACTGTTGCCCATGACCTCCTGATGAACCTGCATTCCAGTGTCAAATATAGCAATTCTATACACAAATACAAAAGAGTCACTCCTTTGTTGGCCCAACAAATGCAGTGCAGAGAGACTTCAGAGCACCACATTAACCACTAGTGAAGTCCCAAAACCTTGTGAGGGATTGCAGAGCCTGGGTCAGCCATACAAATCCATGCAGTTCTGCAGGAGTTTCCAGCTCAGATCGCAGAAGGGTAGTTTAGCAAGTGCAGAACAGGAAGGAAGAAGGGAAAACTTGGATCATCACTGACATCCAGGGATCATTGCTCTAATGGTCTTTCCTTGCTGTATCTTTGTTGCCTAGTCTGAATGGCACCTGGGTTAAAACCTTGTGCCATTTCCAGAACCTCTCCAGAAAATGAAATGGAGATATTAGAACAGCCAGAAAGTGCTGGATTTGCTTTTCAAGAGGAGGTAGTGCACAAAACACATTTTCCAGCCAGGCACAGGAGCAACCTCATATGGAATGTTACCGCTAGAGGTGTGCTAAGACTCATCTGTGCTGATCCAGAACTGCTCGGACTGTCTGTTGCACGGAAGGACTGTTTTCATCCCCTGCCTGCGCGGTGGACACAGCCTTCCAGTTGAGGTCTGACAAACAAGGAAGCTCCAAGCAGGTCTCGAAGCAGAATATCCTTTCCCAGCTGTGGATCCACAACTAGTTCACTGGCTACTGTGCCTGTGCCCTGAGACTGGCCTGCAACAAAAGCAGTCACTGGCAACTCTCCCAGAAAGAATTTAGTAGCCTTCACCTCCCACACTGGATCATCAGTTTCTCTGTAAAACTCGATCATGCCCATGAAGTGGATGGCTGATGGAGAGAGAAAGCCACCGAAGTGTTGCTACAACTGCCAATATACTCAATACATTATAAACACATTAAGAAAATTAAATTATTTACAACTAGCCAGCCGAGTCACATTTTCAATGTTTCTAGCAAATTATTAATGAACTGCAAACTACTTAAGCAAACAGAGGGAACAATGAAAGGGAAGACCTTAGATAACACTCTCTACTATTAAAACCAAGGGTAATAAACTTTTACCCACACTGACTGGATCCATGTCACAACTCTTATTTTATATAAGCTATCAAATACAAGCATCTTCAGAGTCTCAAAAGTGAATCCAAATTATTTTCTTTATAATCCAGACAGGATGCTCAAAAGTAAATAATAAGAAGAATTCGAGTCAACGTGCCTCTATAATCCTGAGAAACAAACTACAAAATCGCTATTTTTCCCAGTTAGCATAAACCCAAACTTTATTTTATAAATATTTTCTTTACTAATACAAATACTAAAAAGTATTAACATCTATGCATTTTACCCCCAGAAAACTGCAAGCAAGCAAATAAGCACATAAGATAAAAAACACAACACCAGCCATTTTAGGTGCAAGGGGTTTTTGGGGGTTCGGTGGTTTTTTGTTGTTGTTGTTGTTGTTGTTGTTGTTGTTGTTTTGTTTCTTTTTTTTTTTTTTTAAAAAAGGAGGTACAGAAAGAAAAACTATTTAATTCCGTATACTGCTCTACTGGTTTTCTTCCACTTATTATGGAAAGAGTCAGACAAACTGCATTCTTTTACATCTTTTACTTCGCTCTGCTCAACAAGACAGACTAAATTACAAACTTCACTACAAAAATAGTTTCCTACTGTTCCAAATACAGGGTTTATCAGCATAACTGCTAAAGTTCTCTAAAAATCCAACAGTTTTTAAAAAGTTCTACTGATAGTAAATAAAGTTCCATTTTTTCCGTACATCTCTCACTGAGCAACAGCTAAAAAAGCAAGAGGTAGAGGTCACTTTTACTAGTTGGATCTGCAGTTATGACTGAACTATGACACAAGGAAGCAACCTTTCATATCTTGTGGAGGCGAGAGGCGGAATACAGATACCATTCTGAGCTGGGCAGAAGCTAGGATCAGCTGTTCAGCAACATCTTCTTTCTCTGGACAAGCCTGTAATACTATGCCTGAAAGAAATCCCCAGGAGCTGCTGATGACTGGTACCAAGACGCTACTCTAAATGCTACTATTTCCTCCAAGACATCAGCATTCCGACATGCAGCATAAAAAAGCCCCAGCAGGATTTCATGCTGTCACATACCTCCCACATCCAGAACTGCAGCAAGGACTATTTGGATAAGGATGCATGATTTTGAAAAAATAATTTTTTTAAGAAATAATTTTAAACCAGCAACATTAAATTACAGAGTGGAATGTGAAACCAGTAGAGAAGTATCTTAAAAAAAAAAAAATTCAAGATCAACACATCAGCAGTGAACATCACAAACTGTTATGCAGAGATCTGGTTTAAGCCAATTAAAAAAAAAAATTTTTTTTTTTGATCATTTCACTACAACAATGCAAAGTATTGAAGTCTCACATGACACACTACAAAATATTGAAAAAATACAAAATGCTGGATTCTAAGAGGTACTTTATTTTCTAACACACAAAGGTGGTTTTGTCTTTCCCAGCTACACCCTGCACAGAACACAAGAGTTTTAATTTACTAATCTTTACAATTTCATGTAATTACTAGTTAGTTTCTGCCCTGTAATGTAGGTTCCAGAGCTTTATTTTCTACTGCTGAACAGTTCAGTAAGAAGCTTACTTAACTGGAGAAGAAAAATGATTCTGAGCATGACTGTTAATGCTTTCGCTGTCTGCCTAATCTTTGATTACAGAGCTTGCTCCACCTCCCTTGAAGAACTGCAAACAACTTAATTAAAATGTGTACTAAGCAAAAGGCGTATAAGGTGCCGTAGACACAGATACTTATGGATAAATACTGCATATCAGAGACAGCTTTTATATTATTTCCAACTACTAAGGATATTTCTCATAATCTATTAAATGATATTCAAGTCAGGAGCTCTCTTTTGACCTGTCCCTTTAGGAAAATCATAGCCAAAACCCTTTCCCACTGTGGTGCTTGAAGAAAGGGGCAGAAAGAAAACAGGATATAATTGTTATCCTCATGCTAAAATAAATAAATATATAGGTAAATTACTCTTTCCTTGAGTCTTGTGTTGAAAAAGTACTCCCCTAATCTCACTATGCTTTGGAGAAGAGATTTGATCTTTGACAGAATATGGCTTTTGTAAACAGGAACATGTATTTCTGTTCTTATTGAAGTTCATCATGCTTCAAGAATTTTTTGGCACGAATTTTATGAAGGAATTTGGTCATATTTAAAAACAAAGGTCTTCACACTGTAGTTCTCACTTGCACAATAAACACATTTCTAGCTAAATTCCCTACAGATTTTGCCTATACTGCATCAGGCACTTGAGTAACGAACTGAAGAGATCAGCTCTCTATAATTAGCTGGGGGAATATTTTTATCACCTCTGTATCAGTAGTTATGCATATAACCAACTCTTTCTACCTGCTGAAAGCAGAGGTTTCAGGTCCAGATTCTTCTAACAATACAGTAAAAACCAGTAACTTCAGCCAGTTACTTCAGTTAACAGCAACATACAGATTAAATTCCATGGGCTTGATGAAACTTGCTCTGAAGATACTACATACAAGTAAGCACTAAGATTACAGATATATTGAATGTTCAGTGTATTCCTAAAAATAATCGATCTGTTAATGCTAACTGTAAGCAACATTTCTTAAATTGAAATTCCCATTAACGTTCTGCCAGTATATATTAGCTCTTAAATTATTGTTACATTTCCTTGTATGATTATTACCACAGATTGATTGTTATCAAGAAAGAGCAAAGATAACTAGAAAGAAACAAAACAAGAAAGAGAACACAATAACTAAGACTGAGCTCATCCCCACCAAACCAGCTGCTGACTTTGTAACTGCTAGAAGGTATTGATCATATGGAATAACCATTATAAGACACGTACTTCAGGAAAATACAGGTGAAAAGAGAGTTGCTGATATGCAGAGTAAAAGACAGACAGAAATAGCAGGCAAGTAAGTGATTAAATGTACTAAGTGAAAAGGTGGGCCAAGAGCACTGTGAAGACCTCCTTCCATACCTCGCTAACCCACATCCCTGAATCTGGCTTTCTTGCAGATTCTGTGAACAATGCGGCTTGAGGGGGCTGAGTAGCTTTAGCCCTGAGACACCCTTTCCCAAAGACCCTCCCCTAGATAATCCGAGTCTCAAATGAATCTGCTAGCATAATGAGATACCACCTAAATTACAAGTCTCAACTATGTGGGAAATAGCAGAACTCCAGCTCAGGAAAAGTACAGGCCAAGGCTCGATACTGCAGGAGGTGAGGAAGGAATTCATGAGCAGAGCCAACAGATAACTCTATTACAACCTTCAAAGGTATTGCTTCATTTCACTGACATTCATACAGTAAAATGAAGACAAGTCTGATACTACAAACAACAGTTTTAAAAGATGTTGATCAGGAAAATTGAGCAGTCTGAAGTAGTCAGTTCTACCCTGTTTGGTGATTTTTTGACCCAGTTCTTCTCTAGCCTCACACAGTACTTATGCCTAGCACAATTCTAAAATAGCCCCAGTTGTCTAGTTATTCTTGTCCTGCAGTGAACTGATCATGTTGAATTACCTCCTTACTGCATTTTCATGAAGAACAAGTGCTTGACTCTGATAAGATGCTTGTTCAGCAAGAACAGGCATTACTGAGTCATGCTAAACACATCGTAGCAGGTTCTGCAAGGTAAAGAGAATAGTTCTTACTTTCAATATTTATTATAACCCTCTGTATTTGGTTACCTTTTTAAATTTAGTAATCAATTATAGGAATACATAATATATAAAACATTATTTGACTGACTATACACATCTGACATGGGAAATGTTATTTACTTCTCAAAAAGTATTTGTTAACTATAGATATTCCTGAGTTAAGCATTTTGATAATACTTCTAAGTTCTTCTAACAAAGGTTTCCTCATTATGCTTGCTAGGGAACTCAATCCTAACTGACTAGTTAAGAGAGATTCCCAGATTCTTTCTGAATCTCATAACCAAGTGAGAGAGACCTTGCCCCACTCCAGGTCATAGTGAAACAAAATACCTGCACGACATGCACTGGAACAACAAACCATCAAACAATGCTGATCACATTATTTTTGTTTTGTCATATTTGATAGTTTCACCCTACCTACTTTGATTTTTATTTTTTAAATATACTTAAGTACTCCAGAAGTTGTCTGTATCTTATTTACTGGAAGAATCCAGTGCCTAATGGTAAAAACCACGAAGGCACTTCAGTGCCTTTATGCCAAGTACTCTGTGTTTCAAAAATAAAATACTTGCAGTTGGATAGGCTAAACTAAAATGAGAAATTAATGTAGAATAAATGATAACAAGATACTTATACTCATTTAGACAAACAGCACCAGCCTCAAATTTTCCAGAGTATTTTGTTTTTGCAGATAATTAAGGATTTTCCTAGATCACACTGTAAATCCTCTCCAGATAAACAGAAATCCTTCACAAAACTTTATATTTTGTTACACATGTGCACTGTCTCCTTGCTCTTACGTTCTGAACATTTAAACCAAGAACAAGCAGTAATTATATAAAATGCCATCTGAATTTCTTCAACAATCTCCACTAATCTTTGAAGAATACAGGAGTGGGAAAAAGAGAAACAGGGCTTTGGTTATAAACCAACTATCCGTATATAAATAAAAAGTAGCCCCTTCTTCCTGACTCACTCATACCTGCATAGTAATGACATTAAAAGCAGTGGTTTAACCTCTCTGGCAGCTCAGCTAAAACACCTCCAGAGGCAGTTATCACCAGAAAGTATCCAAGCCTGTTCATCTCAGAATATCTGCTGAAGGAACACAGCCTTAGGAGTGCTGGAAAACTACCAGTTCGTCATGGAGATACAGGAGGAATGGCAAGACATGCTGGGTTGCTACAGAATGTGGGGTGAAGAGTTCAGGTTTGGGTGATGTGCTGTAAGTACATAAGAGAGGAAGTCAGAAAGGGAGAGAGAGAAAAGAGGCTGAGGTCCCAAAATAAAAATATACATAGGGCTGGGGTACTAATTCATGGAGATGAGAGTGGAGGAGGAAACAGAGGCATGTCTTTTTAGTGCATGACTTAGCCTGGCACTCCGCCACAGCGTGCTACAAGTCCACTGACAAAGCCACTCAGAGCCACTGCTCAGCATGTTATCAGGGCAGACTAGTTTTGAAACTTTGCAACATAGATTTCTAGTTAATCCATTCCACAGTTAAATATTGATAGCCATTTTTGAATGGCAGCTTTTGTTGCTCAGGTAACTGATAGAACACATTGTCTGACTAACCTGCATTTCTGTTTTGCCTTTTTCTTAATATGAAACTACTTAGTTACTCTCACGTTATCTCACAGTCCTTATAAGGTTTAAAACATTGAATGAATAGAAAAGACCCGCTTAGTGAAAGTCGTGCCATCAACTTGATATTAGAAGAATAACTTTCTAAGATTTTGCCTAAAGTAATACAGAGGATAAAATTCTACATAGTTCTCAACACATCTCCTTCTACTGCCCAGCGGCTTTGGCTTCTGATGAACTAAGGTCTAACAATGAACTCCTCCGCACATAGTACTAATGAGAGCGAGAGAAAAATTATGCTCTAATTACAGTGATGAACACTGCAATATGCTTGTTTGTTCAATTACTATGTTTGACACAACAGAGATTGGAAGGTTGATTACTCATTGCAATTTAGGATATGTCTCAATTTGAGATAAAATGTAAGAAGTTCCTCATTCTCTACAATTTGCTGGAGAGGAACTCCAATTAAAATTTCAAAGAAAGAATTTAGAAACCTAGAAAACCTGAGACCAGTCCCCTTCGTAAAGCAGGTCCAACTAGCTCAGGTTTCTCAAGGACTTCCCCAGTCAAATTTTTAATATCAACTAGGATGGAGGATGTACAGCTGCTTTGGACAACCACCTAACGTCTTCCATCATGTTAGAGTTAGCTGGTATCCTTCTCAGTACAAATCCCAGCCTCGTGGTAAATATATGGCTAAATTAAAATGCAGAGAAAGACTCTGTAGCTCTCATTTGCTTCAAATACTGAGCTCTCCATATCACTATCAAGTTGGTTTTTGTGGGGTTTTTTTTTGTGTGTGGCTTTTTTTTTTAGTAAAGGTAAACACAGAACACTGCTTTCCTACAAAAGGAGAGATGAAGTTAACTGTGGTTCCCTCTTTCTCAAACAAAAAAAGGATCAAAGTAGAGCCAAATTAATTGAAAACTCCAGCTGAATTCCAGGATTGTTGCTAAAAAACTTGAAACTCACCCAAAGCCCAGCTGAACACTGCAAGTTGCCATGCTGCTGTGTTACAATATAAATCAAGAGTTATCTTTAATAAAAGCATAAAAAGATGCAGACTTTAATCCAGCATAATTCAGCCTACCACATAAAAACTAAGTTGTTACAAGACGGTGTGAGAAGTTGAAAACAAACAGGATGCTCTCTTTCAAAAGGGGGAAACAAGCATGAATTTTCGCATGAAAAGCCAATGTATAGCATTCCTACATTTTCATCTGAACTCCTTATAATTCTCCCTCTGTTTTTCCTATGTATAAACCTGTAATTTTTTAATGTTTCATTTACTAATGTTACAGTGAGATGGTTGCACCTCCACAGTTCTGGGACTGGCCTTCCAGAGTAAGATTTTAACTCCTACATTCTACTCAATTTCCTCAGGAAACGTGCCTCCCAGCTGCAACTTATGTGAGACTTGCCAAAATACAATACTGAAAATACAGACTTAAATTACTCATGGAAGCCATTTTTAAGGACAACTTTTAATTATAAACAGGAGATTTGTTTTTTTGTTGCAAAACTCATCTTCATTTTTGAGAAGTGACTATCCTTCTTGGTCCAAATTCGTATTTTTATTCTATGTTGGGGAAATGTGTATCTTTTAGCATCTTAGATTAAAAAATTAGCTTCAGCACTAATGACTGGCATAGGGACAACATTCTGTCACATGTCAAATATCACCATATTTTTACAAAGCTGCTGCTCAAAGAACCTATAAAATGTTTCTATGAGTTTTTGTTAAACTGCTGATGTACAAAAACCTATTTTTAGGACAGAAACATGAGAATCTTTCTCAGACTTAGCTTGCTTTGTTGACCTAGGAAAATATTGGCTAAAGAAATCAGAACATGTCCAGTCATTTCAACATGTTATCTTCAAAAAGATGAAAACTAGGTTCAATTTTTATATGAAAACATAATATGAAATCTTCCTGCATTTGCATATGAACAGGCTCCTAATAATTTCCTTGCCATTTCTTTATTAACCATACAAAGCACAGAGAAATAAGGTCATCACACTCATTACTGTAATGGCAATTACATTAAGAATAGGACTTATTTGATCTATTCCTCAACAGTTTACAGGAATATCACATTTATAGACCATAACACAGCACAGTAAGACATGAGAGATACACTGACCTTGTCAAACACTATCTTCTAAAATAACAGCCAAGGTCAAAAGAAATTTCCTAGTCTCCTACTTAAATGAACTCTATCAGCAGCATTAAAGAAATTAAAACAGACAGAAAATTATACTGATCACAAGAAACCTGTTTTTCTATGGCTGTTAACACAATAAAACCTTTTAAGTGACAAGCTGCTGACTAACAGCATTACTAAATCAGACAGCTGACCAACATTTTTTCATCTACTTATTAAAGGATTGTGACAGGCCAGCCACAACAGTGGCTGCTAAACAAGGACATGGTCCACAGTGATGTTAGAGCAGAAGTGGGAAAGGTGCATTATGGTTGTTTTGATAAACATACACAAAAGCCTCTCCACTTGTTTGGTTAATCCAGAATAAACACCAAGCTTTAAGACAGATGTTGAACCTCTAAAGTAAAGTAGGGCTTCTTCAGAGAAAAGCACATACGTACGCACACACAGGCATAGAACAATTATTTTACTGTAAACTTTATTATCTGTTTTTTCATCTTCTCCACTAACTCTGTACTCAGGTATATAATTTATACTTAAGAAAGAGTAATCTGCATGCCTTCACAGAGATCCTGCTTACCAATAATCCTTTTTAATAGATTACTTGCACCCAGTGATGTCCACTTCATCCACTGCTCTAGATTTTCATGGGACATCTGGCTGTAGCCCCCATCACTGTAAGTTTCTGCTAAGCATGGGGCCATATGTCTGGATCAGGAACTGCTGCAGACCAACAGGAGCAGACTGGTAAACAGAAGAGGGTTGTGCTGAGAATGGGATACCTACGGTGTAGGCTTCTGTTGTCAATCATCACTCCACTTTGAAAATAATCTGGAATTTAAGCAGTGTACTAGTATGGCAACGGACTGTCTTTCTATCAGCTTTTCACAAAAATGGGAAGGTCAGTGAAATAGTAACTAAATCTTTTCTTAAAAGTTACTTTGGTAAAGGCATGAAAAGTAGTTATAGGTAAGATACCATCTTCAGTAAGTACATTTTCTCTCCAAGAAAATCTTCTTTCTAAAAATGAAAATGGTAACTACCTTGTGGCCTACACATAGAAAAAGATTAGAATGTTATTTTCCAAAGAATTAAGACCGAACAGGACACCGTTGTGAACTAGAGACTACTTCTCAGTTAACTGGCAACCAAGGTAAAATGATGCCCATTCTCATCCTTCACAGGTGTCTGTCTGTAAACTGATACTTTTTATGGCATGAAAATGAATTGCAAAAGTCTCTCTCCTCCATTTCCCTTTAGTAAGGAAATAACTGCCAGTTTGTAAGTGTATTTAAAGATTAAAACAACAAAACATACAACTGTGTTCTCATTCCTCATGCCTTTTTGATACATAATGTTATTCCAGGAGGTGCTGCATAATTAGTAGCTCTCAAAACAGTAAAGTCAATAACCTATTCACACTGTAGTAAACAACTATTTTCTTTAGCAAAATATCACTCCTCCTATTCTCCCCACCTAAGGCAGGGTGATAAATGAAACAGAACAGAGGAAAAGCTGAACAGAAAAACACAATACATAAACATGAAAAACAGTAATTCCTATCCTTTCATTTTCAAAATAATACATTTCAATGACTTCAGATGGCAATTGCTAGAATGTAAGTACTTGCTGTGCTTCCAAGAACAGCAGTAAATACCAATAGTATTATTTGAAGCCTCTGCTGGAAGCACAAGATATGTCAGTGCATGTTGTCCAGGAACCACACAAGCCCTTTGCATAGTAATGAAATACTTGCTTCGGCAAGAGGAATGATCCCCATACATGAACCCCAACTATTAAATCACCTTGTTAATCCAGAAGAGAAGGGAGATGAAGGGAGGGAAGGAACAGGAAAGTATTTTATTGCTGTCCTTAAATTATGGCTTCAGAGACCAACAGCTGTAAACATTAAGTCTCATGAGCAATGCCACATGCTGCCGTGGAAGGATCAGCACAGGCCCCGTGCAAACGATAGGTAGGGGTGTAGTGTGTTTAAAAGCATGTGACTCCTGGCAGGAGTCAGGCAGTTTGATTGATTAGCTACACTGTTTCACGAGTCAAAAGGCTACCACAGAACAAAATTTTTGCTGTGCAGTTTAAGTGTTGAACGTTTGGAAGAACTGAGCACAGTTTTGTTTGAAAAAGTTGGAGAATAAGGTGGTATGAGTAGTAAGGACTGCAGAGTAATGAATTGTAAAATCATTAAGGTTGGAAAAGACCTCTAGGATCATCAAGCCCGACCATCACCCCAACACTACCGCGTCTCCTAAACCATGCCCTGAAGTGCCATGTCTACACATCTTTTAAATACCTCCAGGGACGGTGACTCCACCACCTCTCTGGGCAGCCTGTGCCAATGCCTGAACAATCTTTCAGTAAAGACACTTTTCCTAATATCAGTCTAAATCTCGCCTGACACAGCTTGAGGCCATTTCCTCTCATTCTACCTCTAGTAACGTGCGAGAAGAGACCAACCCCCACCTCACTACAACCTCCTTTCAGGTAGTCGTAGAGAGCGATAAGGTGTCCCCTCAGCCTCCTCCAGGCTAAAAAGCCCCAGTTCCCTCAGCTGCTCCTCATAAGACCAGCTCTCCAGAACCTTCAGCCAACTTCATTGCCCTTCTCTGGACACGCTCTAGCAACCCAATGTCCTTCTTGTAGTGAGGGCATCAAAACTGAACACAGGATTCAAGGTGCAGCCTCACCAGTGCCGAGTACAGGGGCACTATCACCGCCCCACTCCTGCTGGCCACACTACTCCTGATACAAGCCGGGATGCCATTGGCCTTCTTGGCCACCTGGGCACACTGCTGCCGCATGTTCAGCCAGCTGTCGACCAGCACCCCCAGGTCCTTCTCCACCAGGCAACATCAAGCCAGGCCAAAATCTCTGGAGAGGTACTGCTGCAAGAACTTAATTGATTTTTTGGTGGGATCAGACTACATAAAGCAAAGAAAAGTAGAAATCATTGTTTCCCCATTTTTTTCTTAATTTCTGAATGCCTTATTTTGCTGTGTTTTAAATCTGTGTTGCTCGTTTGGATTTTTTTCCCACACCTCCTTCTCATTGAAATTATAGATTGACTCACATCTGATCTTTCTTTTCAAACATCCAAACTCTGTAATCCCATAATCCTTAAATGGGAAAGGATGATTATTGAGAAACTTGCCTGAACTACATGTGAGACACATTACTGGACATTTTAGCATCCAATCTAAATTCATTGGCTTCAAGTACGTTATATTAGAATTGAAGGCAATATCTGTAACTTATGTTACCTAACTACCCAAATAAAAATTTTACCGAACTTCAGAGCTGGCTGTCTGCATAGGCAGGTCAATCTGTAGTGTTTAAATAAATAAGTTAATTAAATCAACATTGTGATAGTACAAGATGGAATGGACACTATTAGAAAAGCTGGTATATAATTCTCACTAAAGAAGAAATACCACAGCACATTTACTGGTCACAGTAACAGGCAATATACATTACCTGTCTACCTGATATACATTACAGTGTCTACCTGATCACCCAAAATATGTGATAAATCCAAATCAGTAAGCAATTTTGCTAAATAAAAGCCTTACAGTACACATTATAGATATAAAAGACTGGGCAGAAGAACTTAATCTGTATTTAAAGCTTGTCAATATTTTAAAATGTACTTTATAACATAGTTTAGATAATTTCGAGTTTGCTTAATAATGTTAATTACTCTGCCATATAGGAGGTATAACAGTAAACTAAACTGTTGTTGCTCAGTTGGTTTCTCATTTCTTAATATTGTATTCTATTATAATAACAATGAGGATTTTTATTTGCTTATTTCCTATACTTTTCCATAGCTGGCAAAACTGATTACTCTTATATATAGCCATGAAGTAATACAAATGCACTCCCCAAATTTCATACATTTGCATGCCAAGTGATATAGATTTCGATGCTAATCAGTCCTTTGGTGCATTTGTCATTGGCAGCATTTTCATGGTAATCAAGATTACAGGAAACTTCACAATAAAGTGTTAAAATTACACAGAGGTTTTTTCTGAAGTTGCCATTAAATATTCATTCCAAGCAAAGCATGAAAACAGATGATGTTACTCTCCAGAATTCTTTTCAATTTATTTTTTCGCCTCATCTCTTTGCTGCTCCAGATTATAAAGGTTACTCATTATAATTGCTTCTTTACTGCTGTTCTCTTAGGTAATTTCCACTTGAATTGTAACATTTTGCAGTATTATCAGTCATATGTTTATGTTATGGGAAACTTGACTACAAAGTCAATGATCACACATAGCTAACTCTTTGGCACTGGATTTTTTCCCTACCATTCTTAACAGCATCTACTATTAAGAATGCATTTCCGAAAGAACTTTGTTATCATTTTCCCTGCTCTTTACATCCAGGCATAATCAAAAGCTGCCAAAACATTCTAATTTTAATAAATTATCCCGCATTAAAAATAAACACACCATTTGTAATTATTTTTCAAATCATTCCTAACATGGACATACAGCTCACTGTATTCATCCTCAAACACGGAATAGTTGCTATTTTGAGACATATTACTTAAGAACTATAATAAAAAGTCTTTTCCAAGTTATATGTTGGATCTGTATGCACACATACCAAGCAAGGCAAAGAGGCACTATAAAGCCCCAAGAAGCAATACAGACTAGACGAATGCCAAGCCTACAGATGGTACACATGGTTTCTCCCTGACCTGAGGGCCCATGAGATCTTAGCTTCCAGTAAGTAACGTGTACCTAGTATATAAAATGCAACTACAGCAGATATATTAAAGCATTATTTTACTATCCCACAACAGATGAAAGGTAGAGAGGCAGAAGTGAGAGATCTCAGTTGACTGAGGAACTATTTCACAAGCTTGTAATTATTGATGGAGACCAATCACACGTGCACCTGTAATCATCACTGTATTTAAAGTGAGCTGCATTTCATAAAGGAAATTTCAAATTTTCACATTGTTGCAAAGAAAAAAAAAAAAAAAAAAACAAACAAAAAGATAAAACCAATTAAGATAAACTGACAAGAACATCCATAGTAGTGCACATGCTTCCTACAGTGTCTGGCCCTATTTCTGTTTATCCTCTTTGTACTTGGGGGCAAAATACTGACCATCAAAAAGCATATGGTGTAACACTTGCTACGCAGTTCAGGTACTTCAAAATGAAGTATCAAATCCAAATAACTTTGACTGTGTCTTTTGCAAATGAGAAAGTAGCTGTTTAATGCAAGTTACTCATACTGAAAAAAATCGGCAAAACAAAATCAGTTTTGCACTTCCAACGAAAAAGCACAGAGTTCAACCGGAGCAGCTGTTACAGACAAGAGAAATTTAACATCCCTCACTCCTTTCTTCTCTGTGCATTATAGCCTGCAACTTCCTTGTACCATCCCAGAATGTGCAGTCAAACAACAGGAAATCCGTGTCCAGCTCCATCCTTCACCCAGGCATGAGAGCAGCAAATCAGGCTGTGCACTGGGATGTTACAGGCGTAGCAGGAAGCACTTTGAACAGAGTTTGCTCTTCAGATACCTGTTTCCCATACCCACTGAAGACAAGGATGTGGGCTGGCTGGCACCAAACTGGACCACACTGATGTAACAGACAGCTTTGACTATGACTATGAAATGGTTCAAAATAAAGGAAATGCAAGATAATAGTAGTGATTCCTCAAATTTTTTACTTGGAAAGTATTTAAAATACTTTTATCATTCATTAACATGACCTTTAAAATAGCTTTTGAATTAATCCCTGACTATACTGGATTCTCTTTACAAAACCTATAAATTCTTTTGGCAGTTCTAGGTATATCAATGACAGAATATAAAAGTTAGTTTGAATGTTGTCTTTATCTTAACTCTTTGGGTTTTGAACAAAAGTGAAAAGAATGTCATAGTGTAGGATGGGGACAAGAACTGGAAAAATTAGGTTTTGGCCCTAGCAAACCAAGGATGTAGTCACTAAAACATACTAATCTGGACAAGCTGATATAAAATCCAAGATACCTTAAGCCTCACCACTAAGGGTATGCAAAATACCAATCTGCAAATGCTTCTCATCCGTTAAATGATGTACACAGCATATGCAGCCTACTCCATCAGTTACTCCATTAAATCAAATACTACAGATCCACACTGTGTATCTACAAGTTCTGATGACAACTGAAGTGCATGCTCATCTAACTCCATGCAACAGGATGTCAGATCTTGGTTTTATTGCTATGTTAAGATTATGATGGGAGGGCAAGGGGGGAATGAAAGAAAAAAAGAAAAAAGGATTTCAGAAGTCTGCTGGTAGCTAGCTCAATGCTCACAGCTTCACTTCGATGTTCAGTAATTTTGTGACCTTTAACTTCTGGATGTTTGTCTTCAGGTGGTCATGTCTGCCATAGAAGTAGTGACACCTCATTTTGTAGCCATAGTAAAAAGTCAGTAGAAGCCAGTTTTAACATACTAGAAGTGCTACCTAATGCTAAATGAACTAAAACTTAAGGCTCTTGACATTCTTAACATCTTACTTCTCTCAGTGTAGATTTGGCCCAGTAACACTTCCGTGTTTGTTTATATACACACATTTACACACACAATTCTATCTATAGGAATAAGACGTCAGAGTAACTTTATATGCATGTAGCAAACAATGTTATAACAGGCCTTAAACAATGAGAATGAATCGGTCATTCAAACAGCATCATCCCTTTGGGATGTGAATGAGACAGGTTGTCGTATTCAGAGGCTAACATCATGCTTACACCAGAGTCCCAAGACTACAAATGAAAATGTCACTCTGGCTTTTCCTAGCTTTCCAGTATTTGGCATTGCCACTAATTTTTTACCTTTTTTTTTGTGTGCAGTATGTTACAGAAATAATATTCCCAATTTAGTTTTTACAGATACTGGTGTCTACAGTAAAAATTTGTTTGTAAACAGATTATTTTTACAGAGTAATCAATTGTTACAAACACCAGTCATTTATTGTTCCAGACATTTACCTAACAAGTCTTGTTCAGCTGTTTATAAACTTGGGACCTTTTCATTCCACTGTTACCCTGAACCAACATGAAAACTTGCTGTTATACCCTGGTATTTCAGGGAGACACTGGATGAAACAATTTAAACTCTCTCCTAATTACTGATAATGAATGTACTGCCAAGATATAATAGTGACTATATTCATATTTGCAAATATACTGCAATATAATTATGGTAAAATACGCTCCTTGATGAGATAAAATATATAATTCTTTAACAAAAACATACAAATAATAATAAATATATATAGGCCCAATTTTAGTCTTCTCACTCAGTCTCCAGATTTTATTCTATATTTGATTAATTTAATAAATATTTCACTGAAATAGTAAGCAGCCCTACCTTAAGCACTCTTTATTGCATATTGAAATTTATAACAATCTAATCCAGGGAAAAACACTGACATACAAAGCTTTCAAATTTCACCTCAAAATATTATTTAGCTTTCAATATATAACAATGTTCAAACTGCTTATGCAAATGCAGCTAATAAGATTGCAAAAACAATTTCTGTAACTATATCAGAGTCTACTGTGAAATGCTTTTTCACAGCAGCAAGTGCTAAAGTTAACCTTTGAGACAGAATCTTGGACTTAAACAAGTTAAGAAGTTGTCAAACAGTTCGTAACAAAAACTAATGTTTAAAATTACAGAAATAAAATAAAATTCCACTCAAAGTGTGTAGAGCTTGATAGCTCCAATGAGTTCGATTACTTTCAATGTGTATGGAAAAGGCAAGACTTTCAGATGTGAGATAAAAGGATATGAGGCAGAGAACTTGTTTGTATAGTTTGTGACATGAATTACAGAAAAAAGCCTAAGTCACTTTTTCCCCTTTCCTCTCCCCCCCATTACATTAGGGAACAGTCATTCCAATGCTGTTATAAAACTAACCTCCTGAAAAATTCTAAAACTAAGAGAAACCTACTTAAAATATTTGGCAAATCACTAATTAATATCCAGTAGCATTACCATGAAACTGAAAACAAACCCATCCTGAATCATGCAGCTCACGCCCTAAGACTAAGACAAAAGCAGCAGAGTAAGCTGACTGGAAGTATTTTTTTTTTTTTTGTATTAACTATATATTGTATTAAACTTAAATGGATTTTAGATAAAGAAATAACCTAATTCACCTAGAGTGAAATAGTTCTTTTAAAGAAAAGTGTCACGGTTTGGGATGAAATGAAGACAAAACAAGTGAAATTGTGGGACAGGTGTTAAAGGAAGAATAACCTCAACATCTAAGAATTGTAGATTAAGCTCTCTGAAATTTCTTCCACTAAAAATACTGTGGAAAACACTGATTAGCATGTCACAGTATTTGTAAACACATTTTAAACAAGAAGTAAAACTTAATTTTCAATTTCAGTTGGAATGAATCTGGACAGGTTCATAAAAGGAAATAACCTGGTATGTTGTTTTAGTAAATACTATCTGCATAAAAACATTCAGCCTTTTCAACTCGAAATTGAGTGGCAGTTTTAAAGTCTAAGTACATCATACAATTTTGCACAATTGTTGAAGTATTTGTCACATTAAAACGCCAGACAAATTACAATTCTGCTGTTATTTTTAGATTAGTTCTTCTAATAGTAGGCCTCCTGGAGAAGTTTGGTAATAACCATTTCAGGTCAAATAGAGATAAAATCTGGGATACACGTTCATTTCTATTTTCTAGTAATTCAAATATCTTAATATAGATTTACATAACGTTATTTTTTCTTAGGGAAAGTGTACACCCTGAGACAGTATATATTATATTTTCAGGCTTCAGATAATGTTGAGTAAAAAAACTCACTCCCCACTTGAAGATTTTTTTTCCTCATACTCCAGCAATACTTTAAATTCTCTGAAAGCCTCTGACACTCTCAACAAATATTCCCATTTGGAAATATCAGTTATTCTGTAAATAGAAGACTTCCAGTCAATCTTTCCTGCATAGGGACCTGCTATTCTAATAGAAAGGGCTCAAAGAAAAGCAAATTGTGACCCTTGCCTGTTACTGTTTTAGTTACAGTGCTACTGGCAGTGCATTGAAAGAAAAGTCCTGACAATACTTAACTGCCAAATTGGAAAAGAAAAGCAATTTCCTTGTTCTGTAGGTCCTATACTTTGATGATTAAAAAAAACAAGAACGAAGAAAAACTTTTCTCCCCCTCATATAGTGCACAGCAACCCAACACTTTTCAAAGGAAGGTATTCCCCTGAGCTGTGCACCACAGAGCTTCATTTTCACCTTGTTACTTCTCAAACCTAACCTTTGCTTAAGCATTTTATCACTGAATTCCATTTGAACTTAGTGTAATACTAGTAACTGGTATCAGTTATCAGTTTAATCTATAACTAGACTAGGATTAAGTTATAAAATTTTAAAAGTTCAATTATTATAATCCATAGTTTTCTTCAGCATAGTATTTTCCTCTTTTATTCACAATCTATTATTTTGCCCCCAGAAATTATGACAGTAAGTTAAGAGATAATGGCATTTCTAGTTGCCAACAGATTATAGATTAAAATAATACATTGCTAAAGTACCATGTACACTGATGCCATTGCAAGAAGCAGAGGTAGGTAAGTGGGAGTTATGCCGTGGGAGAAAAAAGAAACTATCATCCTTCTAGAAAAAGATATTCCTGGCAATAGGCTTTTTCACACCATGCCTACACACAGATCTGGAGGTCTCTGCTTTATTGGGGTTGTCACAGATTGATGATGCCCTTTGGATAACATAACTGAAGCACTTTCAAGAAGCATCTCCAAGCACTTGGCTCTGTTTACCTTTAGGTAGCAAAAAGGAGGAAAGTGGAAAGAAGTGAAGTTGCTCTATGACAACAAAGCTTTGTTGATTGATAGACTGTGTGCTCCGGTCTCAGGAGTAACTTCACCTCTCCTTCCACTCAGCCACTCTGAGTCTCCCAAAAGATCCAGTTCCCATCCTGAGCCCTCTAAACTCTCCCATATTCCCTCAGACATACTTCCTGAGGGCCGCCTTGAACTATTCTCAATATGTGCTGGCTCAGGAAGGAAGCTCATCAGAGTCCATAGCTATTTGGTCTGCACTTCAGCCTTTTCTTTGGCAAAGGAGTGAATTTGGCTCAGTCTCCTCTAGTCCAGCAACTATGGCCAATATGCTTGTAAGAACTTTTACAAGAAAGAATTTGTAAAATAAATAACCAGCAGAAGATCAATATAGGCCACCCATAAGTGGAACAAAAGATGAAAACAAAATATCATTTGACTAGGATTAAACTTGCAAATTCAGATCATATTTTAAATTCTTTTCAAAGAAGGGTTGGCAAAAGTACAGAAGCAATGCAAAGAACAAGGAATTGGCAGTGTATGCCTTCAGGAAAACTTAAAGGCAAATTTAGTCAGTGGTTATACTGGAAAAATGGTATTTTTCCTGATAAAATAACTAGCAGGAAAAAAAAATCTAGAAGACTGCAGCTTGAATAAAACAGCAAAAGGGACAATCCATCAAAAAATAATGTATTTTAAAGTAATATAAGAACAGTCTTGCATGATTTTAACTTTAATTTATTCATTCAAGACCGTAGCTAAGATGTATATTATGCAAAAACAAGTATGAACCAAGAGCTCCATACAGGAGGAAGCGACGTAACTGGCAGGAGAGCCATGCAGTTATCACCCCAGTGTATGCAGTGCCTTTTAAAATGACAGTAAGTGCTGGTAGTCTTTTGTGCTGCTGTCCAAGGTTTCAGCCTGAAAAAGATGGTTAGTAGCTCATTTCTTTGATGACTGAGGACACTTGCTGTGTTTAAGGATAAGAAATAATGGCTGCAGAGAAACATCTCAATTCTATTACAAGTATACATGGTGACCTGCAAGCTGATACTAGTATCTTTCACTTTTTTCAAGAGAATTCTAAGTTTGTCTTCCAAAAAGTATATTAATTATTGATTGCCTTTGGGTTATCTGCAAGTCTGCCAACTTCATGCATAACCTACGTCTTCATCTTAGAGTCTAGAGCAAATAAGGAAAGAAAAAAATATTATCTTTTAAAAATTACAGAAGGATTTAAAGAGGAGCTCTGTACATATCGAGCTATTCTTTCTGTAACTCTAAGAATGCTGGGAACATTCCAAAAGACTAGAAGTAGTGAAACAATTGATTTTTTCTTTTTGAAAGTCAACAGACAATACAAAAAATTTTAAGGCCTCACATCCTCCTTCTGGTCTCATACAAAATAATCTCAGAGTCAACAAGTAGCTTGATTTATTTAAAAAAGTAATAGAGAATGCTAATTAAAACATGGATTTATAAAACATAAGCTACTTTTAAAAATTCACTTATAAATGTAACTGGAAAGTGTAAGGTTGTCATTATGAATGCAAGGCATCTAACTTGATACTAATACATTCTGATTAAACAGAAATTTTAATGATGGATAAATTAAACTGATTTATAATCTGTTCAACTAAGCTGAAAATGCAACTCTGAGCACAGGTTCAGCAATTAATAGGTGCATTTTCCAAGAAACACCACAGGGTTGAGTTATCAGCTTGCCATCTCTTACTATTTTTACCAATGGCCTGGAAGAAAAACCTCATCACTGATCAGGTTTGAAGAGAATGAAAAATTTGTGGGAAAGGTAGCTAAGGAAGAAGATGAATCAGGAGTAGAGTGATCAGTTCTCCCTCTAAATCTAAGATGGTAAGAAGAGTCAAATAAGCTGCAATGAACTAGAAGGTCCCACCTTAGCTGAAAAAAAAAGCTATAGTAATCAGAAAGGTATTATCTTCTCTATCAAAAGAAAAGTGTAAAGTTGTTTGAGAAATGGAACCTAAAATAATTGACACTACAGCCGTATGAACGAAAAGTGCATAATTGTGTTTAAGTCATCAAGACATCAGGTCTTGTTAGAACAAGCAAGGCTGTATTATCCTTCTCCCTCCCCCATAATCAGTACAAGCCAGTAATACCAAGCCACATGTACCCTGTTACATAAGTTCTCGGTTCCCCTATGCTCTGGGAAAACAAGACAAATTATCCCTCAACGCCTAGAGGCATATGGGTATTATTTTAATTTTTCTTGAAATTACATAGCACTTTAGCAGGATTGCTTTTTTCCCCACAGCTTTGACCTGGAAAAATAAAAATTTTCAGGCATATGTGCGTGCTGACTTAAGAAAATACAATTCATGATGCTAACTAACAGTAAAGAAAAAAAACCAACAAACTACTGGTGAGTACCTGGGGACACCATAACACCTTAGAAGACACTGAAGTAATTTGACTGATGCCATTACTGTCTAATTACTATCCTAAAACTGAGAGCAAGTTCAGTAAGTAAATTAACTGAGTAGGACCTTCAGCATCAGGATTTTCTTCTCTCTAGCAGTTCTTTGCTAGTGTCTATACATCTTTCTTCATTAACTGCATTATTATCATACTATTTTACTTCCCAACCACATAAGTTAAGTTTTCTCTGTATTTCTTCCTGTTGCTAAAAAACCCTAAAAGCAAGAGTTTGAATAATCTCATTCTTTGCAGGTACTTACCTGTGAGACACATTTTACCGTCAAGAATCCAGCAACACAGAAGTTATGAGGCTTTCCTGACAAAATTATATACTGAATTACGCTAACTTATAGTCTTTCTATGGGCAGTCACCCCATTATTATTATTTTTAGCCTTGCATACACAAACATGTTTTTACAGGGAACTTCTAAATATCATTAGACAGGTTTGGCTTTGCTTTTGGGAGTAGGGAAGTTAAGAGCGGTAAGGGATTAAAAAAAAAAAAAAAAAGAGTAAAACCCGTTCAAAATTGTGAACTGAATTTTCTTTCCCTCACCATTTTGTCCATTCCATTGTTTCCCTTTTACGTATTAGGATGTAACCCCATGTAGTTCTGTATTTCACCCTAGCCTGTTTTTTTTTTTTCTTTGCACAGAGCATCAAAGATGTTAATGTAACACAACACTTCAAAGTGAATTGAGCTCCTTACAAAAGCTGGCTGCCTTCACAAAAGAATACTGCAGAAACATACCACCCGGACTTCCAGAATTCTTCCTACGTAATAGACCAGGAAGCTTTTACAAATTATTATTCCCTCACAGCACACACTAAAGAGGGGAGATGAAGCACAGGGTATTTTCTACCAAAGCAAGTTTCACTAATATATAGTACATTCAGTTTCAAAATAATCTTAATGTGATGGAGAGACGAGTCAGAAAAAAAGACTGTATTAACCTTTTGCATCAGGGTGGAGAACACCTAAGGAAATCGCTGATCAGCGGACGTGATTTGAGGCTAGAGAGCGTAACCACCTGAGCATACAATGAATGTCATGCTGCCACAGAAGAGGCAGCTGACACACAGCTGTGTGTCAACTGCAGGCTCTAGTCTGCAAAAAAAGCACCCGTACTCATTCTGCCCTACAAGCCTTGACAAGGTCCTAGTTAGGTTCCTGGGTCATTTTCAGCACAACCTATCAAGAAAGATTGGTACCAAAAGGAGGTCATCTGGAATGAAGATAGATTTTGGGAAGCAAAGTGTGAGAGAGACATTACTTGCCCACACATAAAAGGCTGCTACAAAAAAGAAGGGAATAAACTGTCCTTCATGTTCATAGTAGACACAGCAAAAAATAAAGGACTGATAACGCATAAAAGATTTAAGAAAGAAATTTTAAAAAAAAAGATTTTCTGATGATACAATTCTTCTGACTGCTGATGTGGCAAAATAAGGCCCCCACGGCCCCCAAACCCCAGAGATTAATTTAGAAATTGTAGGTCAGCAGGCCAGTGTCAGTAAAGAGGGGTAAGGTGGTACAACTTCTGTAACTAAACCCCTCAGCAAATGTTGTTGATAATACAGACGGCATTTTCTGTTTTCTACAGCACTTAATTGGTACCTACTGCAGTAGGTTTGTTGCCTAAATGCCACTGTGCAATTTACTTTAAAATATATTAGTATCCTTTAATAATATAAAGGATACCTTAATTTTATATTTAAGAAACATAAGTGTCCCTATATAACAAGGTGTCATATTACATATATTTAATAATTACATCGTGTAAAATTAAATCCGATCCACCATTCCTTCCTCCTTAACACTCACTCTGTTTTTCTTGTAATTTTTCTTCTTTTAAAACTCCTAATAATTTTTAACCTGCTACTTCTTTATCAAACTAAACAGCTCTTGCCATTTCAACTTTTGAGAGATGTCATCAGCCTTGACAACTGACTGATTTGGATTTCTAGCTACTGCTAGTGGATTATATAAAATTGTGATAAAGATAGCTTTTCCCAATCTTCTAAAAATTATTAAGTTGTAGGACCTCCTTCTGACATAGACGTTGCTATTTATCCACTGGTCCTAAATTCATGGTTCGGAAAGGCAAAGAAATACATTATACTGGGAGATAACCTTCCTAATGACCTTCTGGTGGATGGGGAAAACCTGAAAATCTTCCATATTTATAGTAGTCAATTTGTTAAAGAGCACTATTACAGTCAATTTATAACTGAAATAGTTGACCACGTTATCAGATAATGTTTTAATACAAGTCTTAAATTGTTTTATTTGCATAGGACCAATTCTATTGGATTTTGCTTTGGGTAATTTGGAGTTATATTTCCGCGAGGTAATAACATTTCCTACTAGTCCATGTAAACCTGATATTTTATAACAACTTACCAGTTCATATAAATGACCAAAGTGCACTGCTAGTTACTGCATTTCCCCTAAGTGTCAAACAAAGACTAGACATACTATGGAGACCTTAGAACACTTTGTTCATTCAACTTCAGGGGAAAAAAAAAAAACAACACCCAAAAAACGTAATGTTGTTAAATTCCAGAGTTTGTAAGAACAAAGCTTTTAATGCTATGATACATCTACTGTGATGACAGTGTGCTCTGTGCTGATAAGTGCAGGGATATTGCCAGGTTTGTGTGCAGATTAACAAATGCTGATTAGCAGCGTTCTTTTGTACTATATTGGAGCAGCTGCTGCATTATGGGGAGTACAAACTGTATTCCTTCAGCCAGTGCGGTTTTGTCCCCTTGATGCTTTGTGTACGTACCACACAGAACGGGTAGTAAAGCTCTCCTTATGTTTACATGACAGACTCACACCTCCTGCTAAAAGCAGCTCACTATTTTCCATAATAGGAAGAAAGCAGTGCTCTTAACCAAGTAACTGCCTGCTACAACCATGCAAGATTTTTAGCTTTCGCCTACCCAGCAGGAGGGTATGAAGAAAAAAATATCTCTTAGCATATTTTGAATAAACTAACTGATGAAGAAATACATTCTAGGTAGTCCATAAAATAATGCATACATTCTTCTTTTTCTAAACAGCTTAGTCATTATACTCCAAAGTATACTTAATGTAGCTGAAGTAAGACCATTCTTACATGTTTTTTAAAATAACCTTTTCACATATTTAAAGAGATACAAAGAAAGTTCACAGCAGCAAACCAACAGCCAAAGCTGAACTGCACTTACCAGTACTGTTGAAACAGGAAGAAAAATGTTTTTAAACTGTGCTTAACAAACAGTATTTCTTTCAAGGTTAATGAAAATACTTCACGACCTCTTTAGAAAGCATTTTCTATATGGTATCTGGCATTCTTCACAGACTAATTCATACTGTCTTTCATAATTTACACCTCCTTTTAACTGTTTTTGCTTGTTGGACTTCTGGAGTGGGGTTTTTTGGTCCGATTTCAAGGTTGATTGGTTGGGTTTTGGTCCTGTCTGTCCATGTTCCCCTCGCCCCCCACCCCTTTAACTAAACCACACCCACCCACCCTTTTTTCTTTTTCCCCAAGGTTAACAGCAGCATAAGAAGGAAAACTGAAAACATTCAGAAGCTCTTTGGTTCAAAACTTTAGTTTGCTCAGGGCAGAAGAACACCAACTATTTTTTTCAGCCCTCTCAGCACTCCACGTTTCCTATATAGCAAGGAAGTGAACAAGACAGTGAATAATGATGCACTGCTTTCTTTTCTCATGAAAGGCATGAGACTGGACTTTGGGAGGTACTACCTCCTCTTGAGGAACATGTTCACTTTATTTCCTGTCATCATTCCAACAGAAGCAGTTTGGTTTATTTACTATATTATGTATCTCAATTGGAAGGTGTGCTGCAATATTTTATCCTCATTTTAGTAAAAGACTAAATGTGATACCCACAATTTTACATTAAAATAAATGAGATAATGCGCTGCTATTTCTGAACGTTGCCTACTACATTCATCTGGCAAAGACAAATGTAAGGCCAGTCCGGTATAGATCAGGGATTTCATGGTGGTTCTGAGGGCACACTTTCAATGTCATACAAGCAGCACAGTCTATTCAATAGCTCTGCACACTGAAATGAATCCTGCAAAAGTTGTTAAAAAGAACAATCAGATTTTGTTATTTTCCATGCAAGGATTCTTAGTGATACAAATTTGAAATCCCAGCTACGTTGCTGGAACCCTGAGTGAGGCCAAGATCCTACAGAGATTTTTGTACTGAAATTAAGGATGCAGGAAGAAAATGAAAATTAAAGCTAGAGAAATACAGAAGTCTTTCAGTTTTCTCTTGTGGGGAGAGTTGCAAACATGAAAGCAAGAGAACAGAATCAGGTTTTTTAGCACTAGAGTTGCTGGAAAGGACCAGCAAAGAATTCCTGCTTTGTATTCTTTACAGGCGTAACTTTGGTGTCAGTAGCTCTGCTACCTTCTGCATTAGTCACTGCTCTTGGTGCACAAGTTGAGCAGACAGCATTCCATGAAAACCTGATGGATGTTGCAGAGGACTTTGCAGTGACCTAAGTCTTCTACAAATTTCTGATACAGATATCTACATTATCTTTTGGAGTCAATTCCTACCTTTGTTTGCAGACAGTCCTTGTTAAACAGATTTCAAAACTGATGCTCTAAGAATAAATGTCTATTTCCTCCCAGAAGAAATCTTTCTAATAAATAATAGTCCTTTACTGCATTCTTCTCTTTTCAACTAGTCATAGGCTAAGATACATATGAACAAAAGCAAGCAGAGAACAATTTAATAATGTAATTTTATTTCATCTGCAGTTTCTTTTGACTAGCTCAGAGAAACACAGCAGTGACTCAATTTCACTGCAGCCAAGATAATAATTTACAGTGCAACAAAATGGCACTGGAAGCAAATGATCAGTCAGAGTTCAGTTTCAGAAAAGGAGCGGGCCTAGACTAAATACACTCTTCAGTCCCAGAAAATTACAGAAATAAAACAAACCCTAGTATGTATCACACTGATAACCTGTATTTGTTTATCTAGTATTTAGTGTGCACAAACCATACTATAGAACACATCAAGTCACTGCTGCTATTTAAATAACACAGAAAATGCATTTTTTACAGACAAACATAATTAAAAACAAGCAGCAGGCAAAACAAAATCCCCAGGTTATAACTCAACATAAGCTGCATGGAAAAAAGCTAACAGGATGCTTGAGTTATGGATTAAAATGGTAAAAGCATAATAAACTTCATGAAGAGTTCTAGCAGTTACTGTGACCAAAGCGCAAACTGGTACCTTGTGCTTGAGGGAGCTTGGTATCCACGTTGCTTTACTATGTCAAACAGATGTTTGTGCAATCCTGACTCAAGTGGGATGGAATATCTGACACAAGACCAGCAAAAATACAGGATCATTGATTTCAAGCAAATTAGAACCTTACAAGGAATGTGTGTAGAGAGATGAGTCTGAAAACCAGTGTCTACAATAGGAATTGAGTAAAAAAAATATGGAACATCTAAAGATTACGTTATCCCAGTCCAAAGCCACAGCTGACTGGTTCTATGAGGTATATTAGACTAAACTCTGGTTCTGTTTCACTACTATATTTGCTTATTATTTTAATCTTCTGTGAAAGATACTACTATGCAAGATGCTTAAATATCACAAGCCAGTTAATATTAGAAACTGGTGTTTTAACTAACAAATTACAGTATCTATGGGCTCAAGTCAAGTAACTGCAAATTCTTTTTACATGTCCTCATCTAACAAGTAATTTACAATAGCACAGGAATGGAATCTTGTTACATCATGCCTAAAACCATAAAAAAAATCCTCAGGGCAGAAGCCACATCTTATTTCTTTGTTCTATAAAATGTTTAGTACACTTTTTGTTGCCTTACAGAGTTAAAGAATTCTACAGCATGAAAATGCAGAGGCTGCAGCGTGTAGCTGCAAGCTAATTGGGTGAGCTGCTGGAGTCCTTCATCAAGGATAAACACTCTGATGAGAGGGACTGTCATTTTAAATGAATGCAGTCTGTCAGAGAAACCAAAAATCTGACTGCAGGATGAGTTAACCACTTATTGTCTGCTATCTTATCCAGAAAGAGAGGTAGGGTCTGGCTATGGGTACAAAAGCAGCACTATCAATCCCCCTTCCTTCCATGTAAGTTTTGCTGGCTATGACTAACTTAGCGATTAGTACTGCACAACAGCAAAGCAAAACTGGTGCAAAGGTCCCAGGAATCACCTCTACTCCCTTCTCAGGGGATTCACTTCAATCAGCTCTACCTTAATCCTGTGAAATGAGTACCCCTTGGCAGGTGGGCTACCATAGGCGTGATCCTAAAGCCCATCTTCCAGTTTAGCTGCTGAAAGAAACTGAGTTCGTGCTCCCTGAGATGATCCACAACGCAAACCAGAAGTACAGTAACTGGGAGAAATATGGAGGTTTGCCTCAAAAGAGTGGTCCTGATCACTACCAAAAAGCTAATACAGGCATACCTAATTATACCCCAGTTACAGTCCAGATTCACAAACTGCTATAGGAAAGAATTCTTGCCAGACTTCCTCACAGAATACATCTTCAAGGAAGAAGGTAATTTGCAGCTACACGGATAAACAGTTTGGATGATAGCACACCATTTATATTAGAAACCCATACAAAGAAATTATGTCTCAGAATTAGGAAAGTAACAATTATAATCCTACCAGCCATTATGGACTTATTGATGGTTTTTTGCTAGAGCCTCTCATTCCCTTTGCATCTTGGCTGACAATTCTGGAATTGTATGGAGGACTTAAGTGTTTCTTGATTAACGATAGTACTTTTAAAAAATAATTACACATGGGTGTAAGTTTAAGATAGCTACTCAGTTAGTTGACATTTTTCTGCAACAGTATTTTTCCAAATTAGAGTTCAAATTTACACAAAAGTTACACTTTTTGATTGCATTATGCATAGCATGGTTGTTGTATTTTCCCATATTGAGAAGATGATACAAAGAACTAGTTGAAAGTATAGCATATTTTCCTGCAGATAGTATTTATATACAGGGTATTCACTAACCTTTTTCTAGTTGCTAAATTTTATTTAAGAACTAAATATCCAAAACTACCTCCTCCCCCTCCAAACCTTTCAAGATAGTAACATTTTTGTAAGTCAGATGAAAATGCTCTATCAATATACAACAATAAGGGTAGGAAAATATATTTTTGGCACAAATCTGGTAATAGTCTGTAACATTAAAGTATCTGTACACCCCTCAAAACACACTGGTTTTAAAGAGTTATTTAAGGTTTGACATTATTACTCCTCAAGCTTGAAATTTAGTTGGTCTTGGCCCTGCCACATTAGGAAGGGGACTGGGTAGTACAGAAATCCACAACTTGGGTAATTATACAACTTCAGTTTCCCTGCAGACTATCAGGCAGTAGAGAACAAAGATGCTGATTCTCTAATCCTTTCCCCAAATGGCAGAAGTGCATTGCAGGGACCTGGGGGAAGGAAAGCATTTCTTAATTCCTCACTGAATCTGTTTTTTCTTCCCTCCACTTAAGCCAAACTGAAAGACAACACCAGCATATGAATGCAAAACGGCCATGCTGATTAAATATCAGAATTCTCATAAAATGATTGGGCTTGTCAAATACATTATTCAGTTGATATAAAATTATTGGCATAATGCAGAAACTTGCCTAAAAGTCTCTTCCTGTGATAACAGATATATGTGGTTTTTACACACAAAGAGATCAAATATGTATGAGAAAAAAACCATGAAAAAATCCAAATTGCCTTCCTTTTGTGTACCTGACATTTGAAGGTTTAAGCCAGTTGGGCTCATTAAATAAGTATGAAATTTAAATAAGATAAATAAACATGGAAATAGAAAAGTTAATCTTGACTTGAACAGTGATCTACATATATCTGGAAGAATTAAAAACAAAATTATTGCATAATTATCAGAACCATGGTGAATTCTTAAGATATTTCTGATTCCTATAGGCTGTCAAAATCTCATATATGATTTCCATATGTAAGTGCCTGCTTAAGACAGATTATTTTTAATACAATTGGAACTTGCCAACTGAAATAAGTAGCTTTGCTCGTTTTTTGAAACTTCACTTTCATAAACTTTTTAAGCATCAGGTAATTCCTTTTGTACTCCTGACCTAAAGTAAAATTTGCAGGAGAAAGATACTCTGGTTCTTGGTTCAACACTGTTTCAATTCCAAGCTTTAGACTGTTTCTGAGTCTAATGCAGCAGACCCAAGATCGTATGAATTTCAACCTGGAGAGCGATAACACAGTATTTGGTTCTCTTGCTCCCCTACCAAAAAAAAAGGCAATAGGATGATCCTATCAAATAAGAAGATTTAACAAAAATAAACATAGAATTAACTTTTAATAGCTTGCAATACATGGAGAACAGGAATACCACTGAACAGTTCTATAGCGTTATCACAAGATATAATCTCAGGAACAGAGAATTTCAATTCCAAGTTTTTAAATTAGAACAAGCCTAAAGAATAATCTAGCTTTCAGTTTTACCAGAAAAAAACAAATAGAGGACAGGTGAACAAACCAAACATAAGAAAGACTAAAACAAACCAGGCTCCACATGGACTTCACTACCCCTACATGAGAGGCTTTAACAGAAGCCTTTGCTCCTGTTGCTGTATGTTAATTTCTTAAGTGCTTCTTTCCTAATCCCATTGGACTGGAGGAAACTAATTTTTATATATACATATGTATGTGTATACAGATATACACATGGAAACACAAAAATTTACAGCTTCTTAAATTAGATACTAATGCAGCCAAGGAAACTACCAGCCTATCCTGACCCCAGCGCATAAACAAACATCTATTTCCTTGATTTCTCAAAGATGTGATATGTAAGGTGCTTCCTCAAATAAGGCACAGTTATAGCTATCTAAGAAAAAGAGAAGGCCAAAATTTTACATGCCCACTTTAGTAAGTAGTCACACATGAAGTAATCTAATCACCACAGCCATCACCACTACAAAGTACAAGGAATTGCAAGTCTGTTGACCACAGCTATGTGCATTATAAAGCACAAATAAAATTAAAACATTCCAAATCTCTTTCCACAGATTCATGTTATGATATAACTCATCCCTTTCTAGCTATAGAAACACAGTACCTCAGAGCAAGTAACAATAAATGTCCTCTAACACACACCAACATCTTTTCCCTATTTTCGGGAAGACTGACTAACAAAGAGAAAGATTACCATACTCTTTTCTACTGAATTACTCAAAATGAGATTGAACATAGGTTTAGCACAGTCTGGTCTACCAGAGGAACGTATGAGTTAATTACATATGCAAGCTTTCTGTTCTATATAATTGAAAAAATCATTCCATGCTCGAAAACAGGATATACAGCTCACTTTGTAAGACTTGTAGAAACTCTGACATGTGGAACACTAGGAAAAGGTACTGGAAGACATAAAGGGGATAATTTTAAGACTGTCAATATTGCAGAGAGATAGATTTGAAATTCTCTGTCAGCTTTGCTAATTGTGTAATAGGGAAAAAGGTTGAGACTTCCCCATTAAAATGTAGCATTGCTGCTAGGAACTTGCATAGGGACGTGAGCACGGCATGACAAATTAAAACTCTTGGACTCAGAATATTAGTATTGAGGCTACAGTTTCACAGCCATTTCTATGGTAGCAATTATTTTAGATATGGCTGCCCTTCTGCCCAAGCCAGTTGTGTTTCCACTGTGATGTTCCCTCTCATTGTCACATCCCAGCTGCTTGCGAACTAACTCAACAGCATCAGTACACTCATCTGTTGCTGGTACTGGCGTGGGGACCAGTGACCTGGGCAGAGTAGGAATCTGGGGACGTCAACTGTTATGACACTGAAGCTTGAATAACTACTTGGTGGACTATATCTAACCAACACAGGAAAGACAGACACAAACATCCACTCAAGCACAGGGGAAATACAAAATTGCTACTGAAATGCATTTTAAGCAACATTAATTATTGAATTAAAGATCAGCAAATCAAACTATTGTACACTGACGCATTTTCTCAGCTGACAACTCTGAAGAGATATGCCACTTACAACTACTCTAAAAAGGGATAAAATGAAAAAATGAAATGGGAAAACCATAGGCTCATAAATGCAGGTCAGTAACCTTTTCTTCCTTCAGAGACAAGAGCAGAATTAAGTTCTGTAAAAACATGAACAGTCAGAAAGTTTGTTTCTTGATGTCTTAAATGCTTTGACTTCTATGAACACTTGTAAACACTCACTCCTAAACCACCCATGACTGTTTCCAATGTGTCCTGCAAATTTTTTATCACTGCTTCAGTGAGTCTTTTATTTGCTATCTACAGGTGCTTATCCTAAAATGACACTTGTTCTTTGCTGAGCTCTCCTTTTTAAAAAGGATATTAAAAAGGATTTTAAGAATTCTGTGAGCAGGAAAGAATTTTCAAATAAAAAATAAAAACAAAGTGGATGTAAAGAATTTAGTCTTTATACCACAGTTACTGACTACTGCCACTTCTAAAAAATATTTTGCCAAACTAAGAGGCCTAATATTTCTTGGCAATACTGTATGGAATAAATCATTAATTACTAATCAATGGCTTTGATGTCACAACTGTAAAGTCTCTGCAACTGATCAGTTGATACCAACTGATCAGAGATTCTCTAGACATATTCTGCCAAATACTTGTTAGACTTCTTACATGTTAGTAAACACAAGCTGCTAATAAGCTGACCATAAAAACATGGCTGTATTAATTTCCACACACCTCCATTCTAGCAGCAGCTAGAGGTCACTGACCACAAAAGTATCAAAGGACTTAAAATAGAGCAGTCAAACTCCAGAGGGTAGATTCAAACAGTAAAGGCCCTCCAAAAACTAGATTGCAAGGTCTCGATTCAGCTAATGGATAACAGAAAATTAATAGAAGTCCTTTCTCGATTAGACATTTTATTCTCCGTGTCCAATGTATTCTAATCTGAAAAGACCAGACTGTGCCACAAATACCTCCAAGTATAGTAGGAACATTAGTTCCATTGATAACATAATAAAATTTGCTTGTGATTTCAAATGAGCAAACATAAGTTCTGTATTAAAATGGAAGCTGTCAATTCAACCTCTGTAGTCTCATACTTTAATTTATTAAACAAATTTGTTTATTAAAAAATAAAAAGGTGAAAATAATTTTAAATACCTCACTTTAAATATAGTTGAATCTTATTCTATAAAACTGTCATTTTATAAACTTCCTAGAGGAAAGGATTGGCCACATGTAGCCATACTTTTTACAGACAGTTTTTTATTTTTACTCAGCTCCAAACAAGGAAGGAAATCCACAACTTAGGAGCTTGGTAATAGAATCATTCATCTGTGGAACTAATGTTTTAATTAGCAGTTGCATAAAGCAAAGACATTATTAAGAGGAAGGAAGGAATATACAATTGCTGTGTGTTTTAAATTGACTTAATATTTAACTGGTGACTGTTGAATATTATTAGGTTGACTTGCCTATGTCATCAAAACTTTTTTTTTTTTAAGCTTTTAACCAACGATTTCTATACGGAGGGGAGGAAAAAAACCACCTATTTTCAAACCACTTTTCCAACACAGAAATATTCACTGACAGTCGGTGCTGTGAAACTGAAATAGAAGTGATCATATTGTCGCTGCTATATTTACAAATGTAACACTTGAACTAAGTAGAATGGTAGCTGTTTTCAAGCATTAGTAGAGAAGAAATACACCTGCACTGACAACTATGAGGAAACAGAAAAAACAAACCAAAACAGTCATAAGCCTCTCAGTAAATAATCACATTTAATTCTTGAGAAGAAGACTTCAAAATAATGATGCATGTTAAATAGATAGATACATAGTCATTGGGAGTGCACAGAAGAATAGAAGAAACGTAACATACAAGCTTTAAACACTCACCATCTGAATTGGCTTTTTGTGAAGATCTCGTTCAGTCACCAACTTTTCTTGGTCAGTGACATAAAGGCCTTTTTGTGCCAGGGCTTGTATAACAGCATCATGACCTAGAAGTGGTTTTGCAGCATCACTCTTGAGAATAAGGCTCCCAGCACGACAGTAGAGTTCTGCAGACAGCAGCAAGTTAACAACAGGTGGTTTAATGTGCTCCTGGTCATACTGGTCTGTGTAAAACGGTTCTCGTAGTTCTTCTGGAACATTTTCTAAAAAACAAACAAACAAAAAAAAACACACAAAAAGAAAAAGCATTAGTCTGTATCAGAAAGGATAGATATAGTATTAGTTCCATTTGGGTTTTTTGTTTTTAGTATATCTATGAACTCTATATTAAAGAAGGCATATTCAAGGGAAGGCCAGAGTCTTTCCCAGTCATCATGATATAAAACCCTTGGGAAAATTGCATACAAATGTAATATTTGAACGATAAACAGAAACTTAAGAAAAAAATTTTAAAAAGAGTTCCACACTGCAAAGGCCATACCAGCAGGCCAACCTGTGGTTTACTGCATCATTACTTTAAAATTTCTTGGCTTCTCCAAATACATGCTTGAATATTCTCACTTCCTTTGGCATAGCATGACATAGGTCAGACATATACAGGCAGAACAACACCCATGTAAACACAAAACCCCACCTCTATTACAATACTACAATGGAAATGGAACACTACATTTTAGCACAGAATAATTCGATACAACAAGGGAAACTTCCACTCAGCAGCCTTCTAGGCTTCATATATACAAGAGCAATTTGATTACTATACTACCTATTTCAAAGGTCATATGTTACAGAACGATGACAATCCAGCAGTTCAGCATAAATGCTTGGATGTTTTACTGGAATCAAAAGAATAGAAAAAGAGGGGAAAAAATAGTATAAATTTCCTTCTGACAAAATATTAACTCTCATTTGCCTATTTGTGTTACTGATTTCCCTTAAAACTGTGGCTTTCCTCCTTTTTCAATGAACTGGCTTAGCACCCATAGAAAGCTATGCAAGATTCTGTCAAGATTTTGCTGAGATTTTAACACCAAAATTAGCATTCCAAGACAATCTAACAGTTTTTCCAAATACTTTACACAACACCATACAGGCAGACTATATTTATAGTTGTCTACCACAAAAGTAATAGTTATAAATTAATTAAATATAGTACTAGATTAAATGAAATTAAATCACCAGTGAAGTGGAAAATAACTGAGACGTTCAGACTTCTGATTTGTAGACATACACACTGCAAGATGCTCCATTTTCCCCATGTAAGAATTTCACTCTCCATTGTTGTAAAATTAGTTAAGCCAACAGCATTTATGGGATTGTCATGGTTTAACCCCAGCCAGCAACTGAGCCCCACCCAGCCGCTGGCTCACTCCCCTCACAGTGGGATGGGGGAGAGAATCAGAAGGGTCAAAGTGAGGAAACTCGCAGGTTGAGATGAAGACAGTTTAACAGGTAAAGCAAAAGCTGCACACACAAGCAAAGCAAAAGGAATTCATTCACTCTTCCCCATGGGCAGGCAGGTGTTCAGCCCTCCCCAGGAAAGCAGGGCTCCATCATGCACAACAGCTACTTGGGAAGACAAACACCATTGCTCCAATCATCCCCCCTTCCTTCTTCTTCCCCCACCTCTATATGCTAAGCATGTTGCCATATGGTGTGGGATATCTCTTTGGTCAGTTGGGGTCAGCTGTCCCAGCTGTGCCCCCTCCCAGCTCCTTGTGCACCCCCAGCCCGCTCGCTGGTGGGGTGGGGAGAGAGGCAGGAAAGGCCTTGACTCTGTGTAAGCACGGCTCAGCAGTAACAAAACCATCTCTGTATTATCAACACTGTTTTCAGCACAAATCTAAAACATAGCCCTGTACTAGCTACTGTGAAGACAATTAACTCTATCCCAGCCAAAATCAGCACTGGCATAAGGAGCACATGATTATTTTCCTGATCCCAAATGGAAAAGCCTATTTAATTCCTACAAGGAAAATAAGTGTTTAGGAAAACAGCAATGCAACTCTAAGTTCCTATCCCCTTCACCTTTCAGCTGGATAAATGGCTAAACAGCCAAGGTTTGCAGCAGAGGGTGGAGTAAACAGCCCAGTACGGTTGGAGCAGGAGAGAGAAAAAACCAAAACACCATCACAAGATTATGTATGAGGAAGAAGATAATCTGTCATTTTCTATTGGAGTTCATGTGCTTCCATTATGGGCTTTGGAGAAAGAGATAGCTCCCTTCTAGCTGTGAAAGGAGATGTGCATTATAGAGTGCGAAAAGGGAAAGACATATTAAAACACACTTTCTTAAATGTCATAAAGATGGTAAAAAAGGATAGGATATCACTTCTTATTTGCCAGTTCAGAATATTATGGGGAAGAGAGGTATAGTTTATAGTTTACTTAATTCAGGCTAGAAAGCTGACAGCTCTGCTTTAGAATAAAGATGAAGATATACTGCCAGCAAAAATAATCTGCCCTTTAAAATACAAGCCTAATGCCTAACAACAGTGCTTTTTTTTTTTTTTAAAAAAGATAGTAATAAAACTACTAACAACAACAACAAAAAAAACTACTAGTGTCAGGCAATGATATTGCAATCTTGCCTTGACACTTGCCAGCCTCGCTTACTGACTCTGTAGGACGTCCAGTCATCCAATACTATTAAAAAGCACTTTTAATTAAGGAACTCTGAGGTGCTAGGTACCTGTTTCCCTAGGTATTATTTCCATCTATCCCAATTCTACCTGTCCTTCTTTCTTTTCCCTGTTTGTCCATACGTTGCCTATTTAAATATTAAGGTCATTATTTCTGAAGTTCCTCATGATCCATCTCCACCTCAGTATCAGGAACGCAGTCCTCCTCATGACTTAATCCTCTATAATTCCAAATGCCAACTTTTAAAGCATCTTCATGCTATTTCCTCAAGCTAGACAGCATTAGAAAACATTTTCTGTAAATATCGCACAATGCACAGGCAGCAGATTTGGCTTTTTTTGAGAAAACAAAATAAAACAAAAAACCACAAAACACACAGACAAAAGCCACACCCAGAAAACCACACACCCTTTTTGAATCACATGGGAAGTTAGATGGGGCAGGGGGCAACAGGGAGGAAGAGATTAAGCGATTTGAAATTTCTTGGAAGACCTAAAAAGTTCTCATTCCCATATGCAAAAATACCTCTTGAGGCAGGAGCAGTTAGCTACGCACAAACAGAAGGCACATAATCTGTGTTTTAGATTCACTGGAGACAATGACAGATTTCAAGTCTGAAAATTTGATCCAGAAGAGAAATCCAAAGACAGGAAATAACAAACCCACTGCCTATTAATGAGTAATATCTGATCTTCTCTATCACCAGATCAGACCCTAAAGTGACAAGATAAGATGCAATTAATGCATTTATCGTCAAAGAATGATACCCGCTACTGGGGTTTAGTAATAAAAACGCAATACACTAAAAAAAAAAAGATATATAGATGATAACTATCAAAGGCAAATATAATTATTTGTAAAGGATATTTCTGCTTCTGAAAAATACAGCAAAAGACAAAATGAAATGTATACCATTTCTTTTACTTCATTGGTGTTCACAAAAACAGATCTGGAATAGAAACTTATCGGTATTCACAAAAATAAACCGGACAAGAAATTTACTAGGGAAGTAGGATACAGAAACAAGGGGCTAGGAAGAAAAACTGTGACTACAGACATATTCTGAATTTATAAAAACAAAACACGTGGAAGCATACAAATAAGGAATCCCTGCTGCAACAAGATCAGAAGTCTTCACAAAAATTCCCATCAGAGCTCCCTTCACACAGACAGAAACACATGCAGTTTTCCCCATGTATAATGTGTATCAAACTGTTTGATATCAACATAGATCTTGATTGAGAACACAGTTTGAATCTTCTTTTTTTGTTACAGTTTAAAAAAACCAAACAAACCAAAACACAACAACAAACCCAAAAAAAGCACAGCAGCTAGACAGAAAGGAAACTCTTCCTGTTACTGATCTCAAAGTAACAGCTCTTCCAGGATCGGTATGCTTTGCCTCTGCAGTCCCGTGGAGGGGAATTTCAAGGCTACATCCAGTTCTCGGCAGATTACCAGAACAACCAACAGGGTCAAAAGCCTCTACTAACAATTCTGGCAGGATTAGAGATGATTGTTAAACAGCTCTGTTAAGCAGAGAAGAATCTTAATACTAATTCCCAATATGTGCATTCTACCAATCCCCTCCCTTTGCCCAGCTGACAAGAGTCTTTCAAGATTAAACTCTGAATTAAATGAACAATTTAAAAATAAATACCTTGTTGCACATACTGCTGTGAAGTATCATTTGACCTTGAAATTTGTGGCAAAGTACAGCAACTATGTTAGAGAGGTATGTCAGGGACACTGAGTTCACCGAGTTGAGCACGTGAAATATAGATGAGGCCAAGGGAACTGGGTGTATTTCTGCTGGAGAGGCTGTGGGAGGATCTAACCACACTCTTCCAGCACCCAGCAGGCAGGTTTCAGAAATATGGACTCGAGCTGGGCAGTGAAGTGACAAAAGGCAGTGGTTACAAGCTGCCACAAGGGACATTTCAACTGGATATAAGTAAAAAAACTTCTTCACAGCGAGAGCAGCAGAGCACAGGCCCAAGTTGCCTGGGGACCTGGCTGCAAAACCACCATCCATGGGGACTTTCAAAACATGAGTGGACAAGGCCCTGAGAAAGCTCTTCTAACTTTGAAGCCAGCTCTTCTTGGAGCAGGAGGTTAAACTAGATGATCTCCAGAGACTGCTTTCACCCTATAGTTTTTCCTAAAGTTGTCAACAAGACCACAGATTTCAGTTTTAGAAATCTTTTCTTGGTAGACGTTTAAAAAATGGTTTTAGATTTTGAATGTTGTAAATATTGAACTGTGAAGAGACTAAATGAAGCTAATGTACAAGTTCAACACAGGGAAAAGAACAAAAAGGAAATACCACATCAGCCCAAAACAATAACATAAATTTAAGAATCAGGTTAACTTTACAATGGTATTCAACATATCTTCAGGTAATTTTTCCATAAATTATGATGGATTCAAAAGCCCTGCCAATGCTCTCTTTAGACCAAAAAAGCCCTCCAAAAACCAAACAACCAAACAAAAACCCCAAACAAACAAAAAGAAAGGACTTACTCCAAGCTTTAAAGCAGACAGTAGATGATTATTTCTCCCCACCATGAGATAGTGGTGTAACTTCACTTTCCATTTAAATAGACCGTTTTAAAGGGAAGGAATAATCTAAAAAATAATTCATGACTACTACCCCTGAATTTACCTTTAATAGCTGTTTTATAAACAAAACTCTCTGCTCAGTTAAGTGTGAATTACTCCTTGGAGGATAGTATGAATTTCTCCTTTGGAAAAAGTTACTCGTATTAATGTATTAATGAAAAGTCTTTCTTTAAAAACTTTCTTTAAACACTTTCTTTAAAAACAAACTGAGTTTTTGTAAAGTTTCCAGACTTCCACACTGATGAATACAATCCTTTGAGTGGCATGACTATTGAGGTTTTCAAGTTTCTAAGTGTGCACAATTCCAGATTTATGAATGTTTGCATTAAGAAAGTCCAAAAGCTTAGTCTTTGTCAACAAGGTCTCTTTCTTATTCCTGAGGACAATATAAACAAGTTAAAATATTTCACTGTGGGCTTTCTAAATAAAATATACATCATTCTTGGGAACCACAAGGTGATACTAAGCCTCAGCATAGAAAACTTCCATCTCTGCAGGTTACTGACGTCAATCAAAGACATCAAGAAAAAAAACCTATTTGTATAAGACTGATATTTAATACAGAATTATCTCATGAAAATTCTGACAATACTTTAACCGCTTACTACTGTAAACCAGTAGATTAACTTTTGCCGAATCTTAATGGACTCAATTACTAAACAGTTTTCTGCAGGACAGCAAAGGTACGCTTTTACCATAAGGTAACAGTGTTAAATTACTTTGTTGAGACTCCCACTTGCCAGTAAGGATTCTGGTGCCACATTTGCCATTTGGACACAAGAGGGCTTGCAGGGAAGTCAAGAGTCTGAGGACTGAGAACAGGTCAGAAAAGAATGATTTATATTATTTCGCTGTTTATGAATTTTTGTAGTTGCCTCAGTAGAAGATGGAGGCATTTCAATTTGCTGCTTTATTTTGCAGACACCTTCAAGGGCTCCGGTGAGCACTCCACTTCTAAGATTTACAGCAGGTTAGTAATCCATGGAGCAAACTGATGCTACTGAAAGAAGAAAAATCATGAAACAAGACTTTTCATCAGGAGTGGAAAATGAAATGAGGCAGTTGATATTAGAAAAGAATTTTTATTTTTTGGTTTGTTGAATCAGTCTGCCACTTACATTGTTCTTGGCTAGCAGGCAGTAGGCAGACTTCTGCCTAGGGGCAAGTATGCAAAAAGGTCAACCTCCATAAATTTATGGTAGACTGAATTTCAGTATCACAGTTCTTAACTTTGTCCACCTAACTAAAACTGAACTTGAGAGATTCTTTACCATTACAGAAGTACTACAAATAAACAGACCCTACCCTCCTGCCTCTAGACGCCACAAAGATAGACCACTATCCACTGCTTTGACAGCAGTTCTGCACTTAGGATGTGGACAGGCTGGAAGGGGTCCAGAGAAGGGGCACCAAGATGATCAAAGGACTGGGAAGCCTGCCATATGAGGGCAGGCTGGGAGAATGGGGTTTGTCCAGCCCTGAGAAAAGGAGGCTCAGAGGGGATCTCATCACCACGTACCAGTACTTAAGGGGTAGCTACAAAGAAGATGGAGACTCCCTTTTTACACGGAGTCACATGGAGAGGACAAGGGGGAAACAGACACAAGTTGCTCTTGGGGAGATTCCGATTGGACATGAGAGGAAAATTTTTCACAGTGAGGACAGTCAACCATTGGAATAATCTCCCCAGGGAAGTGGTTGACTCGGCCATGTTGGACACTTTCAAGAGTCGCCTGGACAGGGTGCTGGGCCATCTTGTCTAGACTGCGCTCTTCCTAGAAAGGTTGGACTAGATGATCCCTGAAGTCCCTTCCAACCTGAGATTATAAGGGATTCCTTATTTAAAAAAAAACATGGAAAACCCAAAAACCAAACCCCCAAAACATCCAAGGAAAAAACATGCACAGGCTCTACCTTCATATCTCACCCAGACTTCAGTTATTTTTTTGAACACTGAGAATCACATAAGAAATGCTCTACTGGGTCACACTAATTGTCCATCCCATCCAATATCCTGTCGTGCTACTGAAGACGGAAAGCACTACTCACAAAGCATACCGAATTGGTCTGGTAAGGGCATTTCCTATTAAAATGGAGAAGTTTAACATTAACTTTACTATGGCCTGTGTATTGATTCAGGCTTTGATAAACAAAAGAATGACTTAGAATTAACCCTGGCAATAAAGGGATCAATTCTTATTAGCATACATGCCTTCAGAGAACTTATTTTTGGGGAAGGTAAGATTTTAAAAATATAAAGGTAGTAGTATAGTTATAATAACTTCTCACTCAGCTAGCACCCTGATGACTGTTATAGTCAAAATATTATTTAAATAGCTTATGGAATAGGGCAAAAGATTGTTTCAGAGATTTAGAGAGAAACTTTTTTTTAACTATTATGAGACTTCACTAAACCAAAGAAAACCTTTTGCCAACTATAACTAGGTAGACATGAGCTGACAGATCTGCTTTGGTGTCTGGCTTACAGGTTCTCTTAGTTAAAGACTGCTTCTAATTGAAAAAAATAAAACATATAGGAAATATCTAGAACTACACAACTCATGTTAGGCAGATAGATTTCAAACACTACATTTCAACTCCATAGCAAAAAGGTTCATTACTACCACCTGATCCAGTAATAATGTACTCTCCAAGGGGAAAAGAGAAGGGGCAGGAAGAAGAACTCACTATTTTTCTTGCAAAGTCTTGCAGGTTTTTCACTCCCAGCCCCATTTTCGAGAATGATCAGCAAAAACTTTCATACAGAGACCTGGGTTTACCAAAGCAAGTAGTTAAAAGTTATTAATTTCAGGAGTGGAATTGTATCCAGTTTTGCTCACTAAAATCCACCAGCTAGCTGTAGAAATGAAATTACATAACTTCTCATATCGGAAAGGCGATAAGTTCCTGATTGACAGCATATAAATATTCAGGCTCAAATGAGAGGCACCTTTGAACATGGAGTCACTAAAGTACCACAAAGGATCCTGACAACTGTTCACGTACAAATTCACCTTCCTGTACTTTTGTACATGCAGTCTACAACCTTAGGTGACTCTGCCAAACCTAATAGATCCATACAATTTTATTTACTTTTTAAAAAGTGATATACAGTCAAACCTTGTTTTAAATGTGTTCTACAGAAAGGAGGGACACAATCACTTCTAAGTAGACCTTCTCTGTAGATGATTAGTCCAATCAACTGATTTTAGTAGAATTGACCAAAGTATCAGTTTGTCAGCAACTATTTTAAGAGTGGTTTTATTTAGGTGATGGAAAGGAATCTATTAAAAGAAAAATTCTGCACAAGAAAGTCAAACATTTGCTTTTATCCTCCAAACTCTTGTACAAGTTTTTGCTAGCTGCCACACTGAGTAAAAGTAGAGAAATTACATCTGCTAAGAAAAGATGAAAAGATGTTCTGGCCTGCAACACCCAGTATAACAGATGGGAGTATTTAGTTAAAACTTGTTTCTGTCAGATATACCACGTTTATTTCCTCCCTTCATGGTTCTACTGGCAACATCTGCAAACAGCAGTAAGTAGCTGCAAATGAATTCTGAAAACATTAATCATCAGGAGAAAGCTATTTTTAAGTTTCTTGGGTAATGTTTAGTTCCAGATGATGCAATATGCAATCTATTGCTTCAGACACCTACAAATGATAAATTTAACCTTAAAAGGTGGATGTACTATTTTATTTTGAATGCAGAAAATTCTCACAACAATGTTTAGGACAAGCACTCAGGCTTGTGCAGCTCTTATTTAATTTTTAATTTTATTCCTGTCACTCCCTCCCACCATGTTAAACCAGTGAAATGTATTACTGTAGCAGGATAATGCATTGTATGGATAGTAGAACAGCCACAGAGTTAACTTGACATTAAAATTGTTCCCATAATTTTCTCAAAATCACACATGTCAGAGGTAGTCTTCAGTTAGTAACTAAAAATTGGATGCAAAGCGGTCTAAAAAACAATTTTCCAAGAGTACGCAGAGGTCCCCTTTCAAATGGAAAGAACATATACTTCAAGGTTCAAGAATTAGTATTTTCATTCATACTAGCTGAGGTTCTAGAGAAACAATTTGAAGCTACAAAGGAATTGAAAGCATTTTGGAGGACAAAACTATAATCCAATATGATTTTGATAAGTGGAAGAAGTGGTTTGAAAATAGGATGCAGTTATATAAGTATAGCTGCAAAGCAGGAACCTACAACTGTACAATTACAAGATGGGAACAACTGAGTAGGCAGCAGTTCTGCAGAGAAAGATATGGAGCCTCGGTGAATCACAGACTGAATGAGTCAACAATTCTAGGCTGATGCAAAAATGGCAAACATCTTCTAGTGAATAATTGTGTAAGTTGGAAAGATGAAGTAATTTTTCAAATCCACGCTGTACTGGTAAGGGTTTAGCTGGACCATTAGATGTCGATTTAAGTACAGAATTAATACAAAACCAACCACAGAAAAAGATATTGGGGGGGGGGGAGGGGGGGAGGGGAGGGGGCGGGGCAAGGCAGGGAACACAAAACAGAGTCCAAAAAAACTTGACTTAGAAAAACAAGATTGAAAAAAGTCTGTTTTGTCTACACTGCAGAACAAGAGGAGAGACTGTTTTTATTATGTGGAAGGTGTTATAAAGAGGTAAAGTGCCCACCATTCTCACATCCACCTGGAACAGGACAAGTAATGGGTTTACAGTGTAGCAAAAGACATCAAGATTATTATGCTGTTCTAACATCTAGAGATAAATAAGGATCCAAATTGACTAGCAGACATACCATGGAATCTTTATAATTACAGATTTTCAAAAAACAGCTAAACAAACATCTGTCAGGAACAATGTCTATTTAGCACAGCCTGTCTTTAGGATGGCAGATTGATAACAATTTTTTCAGCCATGTTTTCTATGACTGTAGTAGAGTGAGAAGACAGAAACTTCACACTTCAAAATAATGAAATTCACTTCTGTTGTTTTAGAAATAAAAAGACAGAGAATAACACAACATCAAGACCTTTTTTAAATTATTCCTATGAAGTAGGTGCCATTACACTTTTAAGACTAGGCATATAATACTAATTTCTAAAGTCAAAAATTCTCACTTTCATACTTCACACTTTTTGCCAATTTTTCCCTCCTTTCAGTTACTGTAAGTTGTGTCACTTAAATCATTTGGTTATTACAAAACATTTAACCTGACCTATCACTGATATATTTTCTTGCAGCAAAACATCAAGGCACAAAATCCTACACTCCCTCAACACTTAAATATGAATGCTGTCTTCAATTAGTAATTCTTAAAAAAATCCTTCATACAAGATGCCTTCAACATGACTGTTAGTATACTTTTATTCTCATAAGACACCTTACTAATAAGACAAGTTACTCTGACTTGCCCATGTTGTGGGCCAGACTCTATTCTTGCAGCTTCAATGAGGGCAACAGCAATATACAATTGGTCTCTCAGGTTTTGGATGCAGATATCAATCATCAAACACCAAAAGCCACTACTAAGTGTTAATACGTTACCTATTTGAAAGTCTCTTTTCAAGAGAGAATTCTCTTCATAACACCTAGCCAAGCTGTATTCACAATTTTGATTGCATTAAAATATGCTTTTAAGTATGCGAAATACGTGCCCATTTGATATATATTTAGATTTCTTCAATGGATATATGATTGCAACAAACTTAAACTTTTCATTAATCAAAATGAATGGCACTGATTTATTTCAGAGAGGGTGGGGAAAAATCATTCACTTCCCCTACCCACTTAAGGAATTCCAATATTTCAGGGATAAAAAAAAAAAAAAGAAATAAAATGTGGCATCCATAAAGACACTAATCATCCTTTGTAATTCCTTGGTACAAATGCATATAGCAATAGGTAGAAGACATGACAGAGGTTGTGATCTACTCCAAAGAACTAAAACAAATAATTTAACAAACCCAAACTTCCTTCCTTCTTGGGAAAGGTGAAGGTCAATTCTTCTGTTTCACTCTAAGTATAAAGGAAGTGTTTGTATTGCAGACATGCAAGTCCTGTATATTGTTTTTCCCTACTTCAGCCACAAACTCTTCTTTGAAGCTACTAGCGATATTAACCTAGTGGAAGAAATGCAAGACCAGAAACACTACAATTGTGTACGGTTACCTCTCTTCATACCATTACATTAAGGCAATATTTAGAGGGCAGATAGAGCTATTATCTTCTCTACTCATGCTTCATTTGTGCATCTCAGAACAACCACAGTAATGAAGGGAAAGTGTAAAGGAATTCGGTTTGGATCACGCTTTCTGTAGAAAAGTAGCAGAAAAGTACCCTGCAAGTTGCTCTGCACATCTAACAAACTCAACCAATATAAACCAACACATTTCAACCACAGGCTGGGAATCTGTCAAACTCCAGTAGAAAAAGGTTTCCAGGTTAGAATCCTGGGTTATATAATTGCACAAGCACTGTACACCCAAAATCCCACAAGTAGAGCCTATAGAACTAAGCTACCTAAAAAGATAGTGACCTCTGAAAATGCTGAATCAAGTACTTCCAAGAATTTTCACTACCACTATTTCACCTCTCATGTCTGCATAGCTGATAAAGCCATATATAAAAATATTACGTACTTGCCCAGGTTTCACAAAGGTGAGTAAGCAGAGTTTATCGGCAAATCTTTATATGGAAATAGTATTGTGATCTATTCTCTTTCTAAAGTGAGGAACACATACTGTGTTTCAGTAGCTACTGACCTTACTGAAATTTCAGTAGGTTGAACCACTTTGAATGCAGCTTTTTGGAAGCAGTATGTCAATTACCATTAGTTCCCAGGGGCATCATAAAGATACACCTTTAACCCTGTTCAAATACATAACATTGCTCTGGCCCTAAATGCAAAAGGTGCAAAATTCCAGGAGGAACCTTTTCCTATTATTCTACAAAGAACAGGGACAAAAATACTGATCGCTGATATCTAAATCACCTTTCAAAGAAAAACACTATTCTTAATCCACAGAAAATTAAGTGATTCATATATAGCTATATTAAAACAAAACAAAAACCAAACAAACCAACAACAACAAAAAACTACAACACACCAAAAAAACCCCACAGCTTGGTAAATTTTCAAAATGCTTCCCTTAGAAGACCTTTAAGTCTGGTATTCCTCAAGGCCCAACAACGTTTCAGGCATAGAATAGGTCTGGTATTCCTCAAGGCCCAGGTTTTCAAAGACAGCAGTAATGCCTTTTGGAGGCATTACAATCAATGCCATTTACGCTTACAGACAAGGAGAGCCTTCAGTATTGTGCAGGCCAAAACCTGGCATTAAACCCTCTTTTTCCTGAAAGCCTTCTTACTGCTTAACCACTCAAATGGCTACGGGCTACCGTCACACATGTCAAAACTAACAGCATAGATCCATTTTCACAGCTAACCCCCAGTTCAGCTCTTAAACCATGTTAGGAAAATTTGAGACAACAGACAAACATGGATTGCTGGTGGTTTTTTGCATTCTAGAAGTGTGACCTGGGGAATAAATAAAACATAATTTACGGAGTTCGATTCCCAAAAATAGAACTGTATTAGCTCAAATACAGAAAAATGACTCGCTAATAGAAGCGGTGGTACTACTACAGAAAGATTATAGGTAATTGAAGAAAAACAAAAGAGAAACAAACAAAAAAAACCCACAAGGTGTAAGGGAACCTCAAGATGAGGGAGCAGTCCAAAACCATTCCCTACGCACCTCCCACCCCCCGTTCCCGGCTCCTCAGGGAAGGGCTCGCACGTCCTCCCGAGCGAAGCAACCGAGCAGGAACCAGCATCAAAGAAAGGGAAGAAGAAGACGCCACCTACCTGTCCCAAAGGCCTTGGCCACCAGCCAGGAGAGATTACAGGCGATTTTCGCTCGCGAGAAATCATAATGGTCAAAGGGTTTGATGGCAGGAACAATGAAAGTCTTCCTCATCTCCTTGGCGTCTGCGGCATCCCCCATCTTCTCACAGGACCCTTGGCAATTCGGAACTTACATGGTTCTTCCTCCTCCTCCTCCTCCCGCGGCCGAGAGAGACGTCTGTAAATACGCCGACAGCAGCTGAGGGCAGCGCTGAACCCAGCTGTCCGTAAAGGGCTAACGCCGCCTCCCGCCTTCCTCTGCACAGGAATGTGGCAGAGCCCGAGTGTCCTCTTCTTCCTCCTCCTCCTCCTCCTCCTCCTCGCTCTTTGTCTCAATTCACTCACGCCGCCGCTCCCCACTCTCTGAAAAACGGCCCCCGGCGGGCCCGGCCCCCCCTTCCCCGGGGGGACTCTCCTGCCAGGGCTGCACGCCCCGGGCCGCCGCGGCCGCCAGCCCTCCGCCCCGGGGCGGGAGCCGCCGCCGAGGCCCCCGCAGCTGCAGCAGGCCGAGACGCGGCTCTTCCCGGCCCCCGGCGGAGGCGCCGAGATGTCAAAACGCCGGGGACCGGCCCCCAAAACGCCGGGTAGCCCGCCGCGCCGCCCTGCCTCACCGGCGAGCCCGCAGCGGGCCGGGAGCTGTGCCGGCTGCCCCGCCGCTGCCCCGCGCCCGGGCGCTGCCCCAGCCGCTCCTCGGCGAGGCGAGGCGCTCCCGGCTCCCCGCAACAGCTGCCGCTGCGGTTTTCCACCCGCGGCTGCCGCACTGGATGGGCGAAACGCGGCTGCGCATGCGCTAACGCCACGGCCGCCGCCGCCACCCCGCTCGGGCGGGGCGGGCTGCGCGGGCCGCCCCCTCCCCTTTCCTCCCTTCCCCACAGGGGCATTCTTGGCGCCGGGCCCCGGCCGCGGGAGAGGGCGGTCGGGGTGGGTCTCGCCCCGGGCCGGGTGAGCCCAGCCTTAACCCAGCGGCAGTAGGAGAGAGGGGTGGAGCGCAGCGCAGCGCTGCCCGGTAAGGGGGCGCCTGGCGGTGCCCAGCCGCGGGGAGAAGGGCGGCGTCCCTCCGCCGCGGGGCCCACCCGCTGCCGCCACCGCTTTCCAGCAGCGGGGCCGGGCGGGCCCTTCGCCCCTGTAGCTGTTGGCTGTTCTGCGGCGCCTGCTGGGAAGGCCGGGGCTCGCCCCGCCCGGGGGCTGCCGCTCGTGTGAGGGGGCTGCGGGGAGCCCAGTGGGCCGGGGCCGCAGCCGGGAGCGCCGCCGAGGAGGCGGCCTTCTCACCCCTCGCGTGTCTGTTTGTCCCGCCTATTTTAAATTGCGTCCATACATAACTTCTCGAATACTCGGGTAGAAAAATGACAGCCTTAAAATGTTTTGGGGCCTGCGCACGTAATAACTGTAATAACAATTTGCCCCAGAGACCATCTGCTGCCTCGCTCACAAGTACCTGGGCTGCTTTTGGAAATGGATATAATCGCTTTAACAGCGGCCTGTGAGGAAAGCAGCGTTAGTCACCGCGGGGAGCCGGTAACCGGGTGATTAACGCGGAGTGGGCTGAGTGAGGCGCGGGCCGGGGGCGGGGCCCCGCCGGGGGCGGCGGCGGCGGCCTCCCCGTGCCCGGGCGCTGGGTGACCGGCGGCGCGTTCCTGCTCTTCGGCGACTCATAGTTGTTAGGTTGGTGTCATGTGGAAGTTTGCTCTCCTTCCCGGCCAGCCTGGGTGCTCCAGCAGCTGTGTGGTGAGCCGGTTCAAGAAGCTGATCCGGCCAAAAATTAATAGTTTGTTTTTGTAGTTCATTTTATATCTGGCTGAGCTTTCTTGGGTCACTGAAGGACCACTTCTGACTTAGAATAATTGTTAGCTAACCTGCCCTTTTTGTTTGAGTGGTTTGGTTTTTTGGGTTTTTTGCTTGTTTCCCTGTTATGGTAATTTAGTGTCTTCCCAAATATTTGCAGTGGAGGATGGCAGTCTGAGGTAGTTTGGTTTTGGGGTTGGGTTTTTTTTTGGCCCCACTGGGTCTGGAAAAGAATATTTAGGCACAGTCTTACCATGACACTGTAAGGTTTCAAATAATATTCTATCCAAACTGTGATTTCTTTGTGTTTAAAGTGGACTGTGAATTGATCTGGACAGAGATTTTTTTCCACTGTTACCTGGCTATGTATGCTTCTAGCATATCACGTGCACAATCATACAAATACCATGTTTATGAGGCCATAGCATGCTTTACAGTTTTACTGACATGAATCTATATTTACTAGTAATGAGTAAATGAAAGGGTGGTGGACATCAACGTTTGAAGAGATTATTGCTGTTTCCCCATATGCTCGCTGGGATGGGATTCCCAAACTGTCATGCATACCACTCGTAAGTGGTACGTAGCTAGCTGCAAAACTAGGAGCTGCTGTTGGCAGTATTCAGCAGAAGGGCGGGGAGGAGGAAAGTTTAGAAATCCTTACTTGAGCACACTTATGACTGAAATTCCTAGAGCCTCTACAGCAGAAATAGGAATAATAATAGCAAATTAACATACAGGTATGACCTGGGAAAACGTTCTCTATTCAGGTAGAGTAAATGCTTAGTTTTCTAACTAAAGTAAAACCTGTGTTTGCACATTTTCCTGAATGATTTTTTAATATATACTTTGGAAATAAGTTATATTAGACTCTTAACATTATTTTAACTAATTTTTTTTACTAGAAAACTAGTTTAATTTTTTCCTGTGTATTTAACAACAAACACACGGTATTCATGAGCTTTAAAACCTCAAATGACTACAGCTAGAAAAAATAAATGTCCCAGATCCTAACTCATTTATTTCTTGTATGACTAAGAAAATACCTAAAAATTAGATCAACCCTCAGGAAAACATATTTAGGAAAAATATAAGGCCATTATTTAGGTATAATGGATAAAGGACCCACTTTGAGAGGTAAAAAGATTACACACTAGTCCCTCTAAAATAATATGAAACTTTCAGAAATAGCTTTCATACAGATGTGGCATAATTCAAGTAAGGAGACATCAGTTATATTTTAGGTATTCCCGTATTTATCATTTGTTCCTATGCAGTTGCAAAACATCACATACATGTATGTACTGTACTATACACTGAGACTAGTGACACTTACCCGAAGCAAATAAAAATGTGGTCTGGTCTTCCAAAATTGTTACAACTGTGAGTCCCTTCTTACTTTAAAAAAAAAAAGTGAAGGTTGTTTTAGAGAATGCATCTCAAAAAATGGCAATAGATACAATTATGGATAGGCACATATGTAAACATTGCTACCAGTCTAATTTAAAATGCGGAAATTTTTGTGGGTGCAGCCTTTGTGCTGATGAAACCTGTTCAGAGTCACAGAACAAAATCTAAAAAAGCTGTGTTGTGGTAACTGCAATCAAAGTGCTCTTAGAAGTGAATGCATGAATATAAGACCTAATATGTATAAGTGAAAAAGAAGACATCACCACCAGTTCTTCTACTGTAGATGTGCCAAAATGTGATCTTGCTTATTGCATTGTCAAAGATGTCAACAGTCAACATGGAAAATGATTAAAATTTGCTCTGATTGTTCAGAGTAGATAAACAGAAAGACTGAGTGTGGAGCCACATCTTTCTGCTCTGCTCCTGTTCATTTATTGTGAAATATTTTAAATAGTGATAATCCCTTCTGTACACAATATTTCTGCTGTGAAGTATTTTATACTTTAAAGTTCATTCCAAGCAGGAAGACAACATATTAAGGATTAAAACAAGCAGCTCACAGATTATTATTTTTTTTAAAGCTTCTCTCCCCTTTCCTTTCCCCTCCCTCCCTCTACCCCAAATTAGAAACCCATTTGACTAGTTTTATCCTGTAATTACATCATAGGCCTGATTCTTCACTGTCATGTGTCTAGCCATTTACACAATGGGTGTACCAAGCCTGTAGTCACTGTCAGGCAACAGGAACAAATATGACCATGAAGCTATGAATAATGGTGTGGATGACAGTTGTTGCTAATAGTCTTAACCTTGGGAGATAGTGGAATAAGCCTTGGCTAACAATTTTATACCTCTGTTTTTTCGCTTGCTTTAAGATTCACTTGGCTTCTGAAGAGGTTACGTATAGAGTAGATGCCCTTCAACTAAATTCAGGCTAGCAATAGATTATAGAGTGTTCAAGCTGGAATAAGATTTCATGCATAATTTCTTCCTTCACAATACTTGATGATAAAGGTAAATACCGTTACTGCTTTTGGTGTGGCACTGTCTGTAGCCAGGCTTAGCGCTAGTGAACAGACAGCTTATCAGGCTACCTACAAAGGGTAGTAAAAACATTCCCATTTCAGTCTAGCTGGTTGCATTAGGGCAAGTCCACAAACAGCAGTTCACAGCAACTATTCTGCCATGTAATGCTTCAGTCTTGATGCTGGAAAAAGGCTAGGAATAACACCATGGAGATATTATCTTTAATTGCTGCTGTCAAATTTCCCTATTTAAGATGATCCCATCTGCCTTAGCTTAGAGGGTATCCGTCATGATAGAAATGGTAGCGGCTGAGCGGAGGGGTGTGCCGTGTGGCCTGTAACCTCTGGCAAAGAGGCAGCGTGCACAACTTGATGTAGTGCTGTCAGGCTGTCAATATACAGACCAAGAACTGGTCATGTTCCAGTGTCATCCTTAAGGAACGGGCTTGTTGACTTCAGTGGGTTTTTTGTTGGTTATGTGAGGTTGAACAGGTAACCTATAAATGATTCTGCAAGGTTATTACAACCTAAGGATGATTTGTGAAATGGAATTACTGATAGTCCAGCCTCTTAAACTTATGATACTTTATTAAATATAATTATTTTACAGTTTTACTGGTTTTACCATTACTTATAGGCTTAAGAAATTATATTTTTAAACAGGTATTATCAAATGAGTGATTGTCTGAATTATTAAACTTCTTTGGCATCATTACTGAAATGCATGTATGTGGTTTCTGCAGGCTAGGAGTTTTCTCAGCATAATTTTGGAGGGGAGTATGTTCTTCCTGTTTCAGGGTGATACAGAAATACAAGAACAGTTACATAATTATTGTCGGTCAAATTCTTTTATTAATTTGTAATCAGAAAGTGCTGAGGCGTTTGAAAGGGAAGAAAACAGTTTACCAACTTTACAGATTCTAGTAGAGTCATGAGTCAAAGTGAAAATAAAGGTTTGTATGACATTTTACTTGGATTGTCTGTGATTTTTTTTTGTTATGGTTAAAAGAAAGAAAAGAAAAAGGTAGCGTAATGGCTACTTTAGCTCGTTTACTACTGAAATCTGCACAACCAAAGAGCTGCCCAGTGATAATCAAATATGGTACCTTACAGTTGCTTCTCTTAATACTTGGATGCTGCTGGTTTCATGTCCTGAACTTGGCGTTGACCTAATGTAGCTCCATGAAGGATGAAAGAAATATCTACATTTTCCCCTGCCCAATTCTGCTGAGACACCAACCAGGTAACAGGTCTGTCCCTTTCCTGCAGACTGAGAGAGACGAAACCTCTCAGCTCCCTCAACACTCCTGGCTACTTGGTTTGTTTGTCTTTTTCTATGGTTATTTTGGTGTCTTCTGACATTTTCTTTAAATTATTTAATTTTTTAATCTGGTTTTCACAGTAGCTGATTTCGTGTTGTGCCCATCTTCTGGAATTGCACTCATGCTAGGGGGTTTTAGGTGATTTTTCCTCCCAGGTGTGCTGTGCAATGCTCCCTAACTCCAGTGCTTTCTCCTTCTTGACATTCCACTGTTGTCAGATTGTCTGTGAAGAGAGTGAATACCCTGCTCTGACAGATATTTTTAATTATAAACTTTAAAGCATATGGAATAGATCCTGCTCTCTTTCAGTGAGTGAAATCTGTGTACTATTTCTTTTATGGCCATGTAGTCCCTGATGTGTTTTCTAAGGAAAATCCTAAGCATGATTTTATGAATGTAACCTTTAAATACTAGAGCTAGCTTAGTTGCACTGTAAAATAAGTGTATGGAGGGAAATTAACATTAAAATAATTCTGTACAAAAATAAAACGCAGTATTATTACCATTATGGTACCTGTTAGATAATGCTTTATTTGCACTCCAGTTCAGAGGAAAATGGGCATGACTCTGGTGTTCAAATTGTGCATTCAGGTATAAGCAGTTTAAATCAGTCAGCAAGGCTTTTTCACTAAGTCTAAATGAGAGTGAATACTAAATTGTGCACTTTTTCCAATTGAACTATGCTCTATTGAAGTGACTGGCTGATTTTTTTTTTTTGATTCTGCTTCTACATGTGAAGAAAGATCTGAATGTTCATAAAAGCTCATTTGTTTTGAGCATACACATGATTTATTAGCAGAGCATGAATAGACTTCAGTTTCCCATCTTTTGGCTCTGCTTTCAGTTTCCACTGAAGCCCATGTGTGTTTGAATGAGACCAGCAGTAAATAGGAGGGAATTCTCTGTTAGAACAGTAAAATTATGGTGTCGTTTAATCACAGCAGAATTATTTTTTGAAGGGATGGTAGTGAAGATGGATGAGGAGGGGAAAGCAAGGGAATAGCATAGGAGACTACCCAATGAAGAGGGTTTTTTTTTATCTATATATATCTTTGAAACATCATCGTCCAATTTTTCACTTAATTTTTTAGCCAGTTTCTCTGTTTCTGGTAACTAAGGAATTTGCATGGTTTCGAGGAATTTTTTATGATTAGTTTAAGGAGCAGGTGTAAATAGCTAGTACACTGTTTAAAAAGTGGCTGTGGAAAGTGTGTATCAAAGATTTTTATTTTAATCCTTCGTTTATACATAGTAACCGTCGATGGTGTTGGAGATTTTGATTATGCATGTGTGGTAAAGTCATCACAACCGGAGCATGTAGAACTTTGTTACTAAGTTATGCCAAAGGAGAATTAAATATATGTTCATAATATTTCTGAGTAGCTTCAGAAGACGTATGCCTTAGAGTTAATCTGAAAACATTTCCAGTATACAAAAATGTATAGGATGTCTAAGCCTCATGTAGAACAATTTGATTTAAATACTCCCCTATTTCAATATATATTAGAAACATGGAAAGAGCAACAATTATTTTAATAGTTGCTTTAAACTAAATGTATATGTACATTTAGCAATAAAAACTTGGCTACAACAAAGATTTTCTTAAGCTTTAGGTTAATCCTATGTGTAGTCCCCATTTGAAATCACTGGTGCTACAGACATGATTAAATTTAAGCGTGTATATAATTGTGTTTCTGGATTAAGGGTGTCATGCAGAGTATTTGTTTTTGAAGGAACAACCTGGATAATTTCTTTCTTCTAGAAAGTCTCAAAAGAGAAATTACCTTCAAAAGCCTTATACATCTCTATGGTTATTCTGCTCTCATATGGTATTCTCGCTACGTAGTATACTCTTAAAGTATAGGGTGTTTTCTTGGCTGTCTCACCTGGGCAGGGAGCAGCCATGGTTCTGCTTCTTGGCACAAAGAATAGAAATGTCCATCACCATCACGGGTGTCAGAAACAGAGCCCTCTCCTTATGTTAGCCAGCGTAGTTGAATACAGATGAAGGAAGGGAGCAAGCAGCCTGAAACTTGCTGTTCTGGGAATGTTTGAACCCTAGTTGTGATGGCTGCTGCCTTGGAAGCAGTCTGAGGCAGGCAGTACACCTGGGACTCCTACTTCTGCACAGTACTTCATAATCCCCCGTGATTCAGTGTTTCTCTTAACAGCCACAGTACAGTCCTTACAGGTGATAATTGACTAAATGAGGGAATAATCAGCTTGGGGAAGAGTATGCTAGTAGGCAGCATGTTGATTCAAGGTAATCATTATACAAAACAACAGAAGTAACTGCTGGAGATTTTGTACAAGAAAAGGGACTTGCTGGGGTGTATACCTATCAGTTTCTCTTTGGTCCAGCAAGTGTTCTCCGTGTCAAGCTCTTTCCTCCTTCTCTATTTGTTCTTCACAGAAAGGAAGCAACTGCCTGATTAGAGAATGTGGGGTAACAGAACAGATTTCACTGCAACAAACCCTGTGCTGATGTAGGTCCAGCTTGTTCAGCTGAGTATTTCACTATGCACAGGGCAATTGTTGAAACTGGGTGCTTGAGAGTCTCTGTCCCAGCTGGTGGGAAGAAGTGGGAAAAGCAGTAAGTCATGGTCACCAAAAGAGACAGGGAAGCAAAGACTGGCTCAGTAAGAAAGTGTATCCAAGTTAGAGGGCACACTGCCATGTTTTATCCTCTTTTACCACCAAGGCCTTAAGTGATATTGTGCTGGGATAATTAGGAATACTATTTGACTTCGAGTGAAGAGAAGGAGGTCGGATGCTGTCGTCGTTTAATTCCAGTTGGCAACCAAGCACTACACAGCTGCTCACTCACCCTCCCCTGCCCAGGTGGGATGGGAGAGAGAATTGGGAAAGCAAAAGTAAGAAAACTCATGGGTTGAGATAAGAACAGTTTAATAACTGAAATAAAATAATAATAAAAAATTTTAGTGAAAATGAAAGCAACAAAAAGGAGAGGAAGAAAACCCAGGAAAAACAAGTGATGCAACTGCTCACCACCTGCTGACCAATGCCCAGCCCAGCCCTGAGCAACAATTGCTATCCCCCAGCCAACTCCCCACAGTCTATATGCTGAGCATGGCATCATATGATATGGAATATCCCTTTGGCCAGTTTGAGTGAGCTGTATTGGCTGTGCCCCCTCCCAGCTTCTTGTGCACCTGGTAGAGCATGGGAAGCTGAAAGGTCCTTGATGTGGTATAAGCACTGCTTAGCAACAACTAAAACATCCATGTGTTATCAACATTATTCTCATCCTAAATCCAAAACACAGCACTACACAAGCTACTAGGAAGAAAATTAACTCTATCCCAGCTGAAACCAGGATACCTAGACACAAACAGATGAAAAATAAGAATTATAAATACTACTTATGTTGTAGCAGGTCACAGAAATTCTAGTCAGAGGTCAGGATGTCACACTGGAAAAGCAGAACAAAGTGATGAACTATTCAGAGTCAGAATGATGAAGTTTTGGATATTGTAAGACTAGGCAAGCAGCAACAAATAAAGCTTTGATATTATTATGTTGCTCTCATTCCAGTACTTAAGAGAGCCCAGTCCCACAGAAGTATCCTCACTGCTGCCAGGGAGCAGGTTTCCTCTGTATCAACAGAAGATTAACAGCCATCTGCATGGAGATGCTCTGCGTCTGAGCTTCTGCTGTCTCTGTAATCACTGAAGGAAGACTTGCCATGTTTCCCAGGGCCAACACCCTCTTGTAACCACTGACTACCTTTGTGGCTTCTTGCAGAGCAGACAGTGTTAGTAATACAGAAGCCTTTTCGCTACCTTGACTTTTTGCTCCAAGTTCCACTGATCTGGTAGGAGCTCTTTGTTCTTACTTGTCTCTTGTCTGGCTAGCCATGTTTTTTCCTTGTTCGGGTTGTATAGTGCTCTATTTTCAAGTATTTACATCAGTAATGTCAAGGGAAGCTGTTCCCCTGCAGCTTTAGTTTATTCTGGAGCTGAGCAGAATGAGAATCTGAGAGCCATGACTTACTCCAGTTCATACAAACTCCTCAAGAATGGTGAAGTCCTTATATACCCAGCATGTTTGGCTAAATTGCAAGTAATCTCAGAGGAACTGTTGTTTCATAGGATTACTTAGCTTTAATTTGCATTGAACTGTAAGGTAGATAGAGAGATTCTGGGGGATAACATGCTCTAGTCAAATTCTGGGAGAAAACCCAAGTTAGTCAAGAAAATTAGCAGAAACATTTCTAAGCTACCTTGTCTCATGGTATTTTCTGGCGCTGTTCCTTCCAGTGTTTGCTTTGAAATTACCTCACCAGATATATTCAGAACAATTTTATAATTTATTGGTAAGTTTTCATTGTCTCCTAGTTTTGAATTGCTGGGAGGTTTCTTCCTCTTAGGCATAAGCCTAAGCCACTGCTTTTTCATAGCTCAGTCAACTGTCATAGCCTTCTTACTTCTTGACACCTGGCTATTGCCTGAAAGAGAGCTTCCTTAGTTTGGGCTCCAATCTGTGTTGTGCCTGAAATCTAATTTCTATATATCTTGCTAGATGCCCCAGGAAACAATATTGCTTTGGCAAGGAACTGTACAAAATGACCTTGTCTAGTGGGTCATGTGCCAAAAAAGAAAACAGAAACACTGAAACTGGACTTTTGCACAGCTCAAAGCTTTTATTGGGTTAAAAAAAAAAAAAACAAACAAAAACAAGCCCACATAATTTAACATGGAAATTCTAGGCTTATGTTTCGTAAGAATGGTGTGTTAAACGTAGCCAATTTTTTTCACAACCTGGCCTTATATCCAAGTCATCTGAGTTGTATTAAGAATTAGCAGATTTAATCCACTGAATTGTTGAGCAGATAGAATCCCATGAGTGCTTCATATGCATTTCATACAGTCTTCCTTAAAAAGAAAATACATGTCAGTGGAGTCTTGAACATACAGCACAAAAGTTTCCTTTCACACTGCAATACTTCAGACTTATTTAATACCAGAAAGTTAGAAAACATATAACGATCTGGGGTGCAAACTTGCTAACCAGAGGATTTTTTCAATAAAGCAACTAAAAAATAAATGAAGCACTAAATTGTTTATCTTATTTAGTGTAAATTTAATTTATTCCAAAACTTGGAAATATATTTTAAAACTTGTAATCTGAATTCTTTTGAACTGGGCATTATCATGCTGGATTTTTTTGCAGCCAAGTTACAAATCCCAGAAAAATAAGGTTTGCATAGAAAGTTCTTGGCAGATCTCGCTTGGAACAACACAAACAAAACTGCTTAACAGGGAGGCATTCATTATGTCTGTCTTGTTACCCTCTGTTATTACAGAGTCACCAGCTGTAAGGTTACTGGCATCTTTGACTCCTTCTAATAAAGAGCATAGGGAGCAATCATTCAAGAGCGGTAGTGAGAGATATGTTGCACTTCTGAGGCTTGCTTTCTTTTTTAATAGCTATTGTGCGTTATCAAGCTAAGCTAATGCATTGTCTGCATGTTCTCACAGCAACCAAAGTTTAGGAAACTAACTGAATTCCAGAGGGACAAATATGTTGGTTTAACTTCAGCAGTCTCTGGTCCTGAAGTGTGCAATTAAACCACACATGGACAACTTTGTGCCACCACGTCATGAGAAGCAGAGGTTTGTCTGCTTAGTATTTGAAACAACTGATAAATACTGCAAGTGGTTCACAGAAGCAAAAGCTCAAGCGAGTGTTAAAAGATTTATGTGTTTTGAGCAGTTATGTATTCTCATCTCTTTTGGTTATCTTGAACACCATAGTCTCATATAATTTGTGTTTATTAGAATTTTCACTTATTCAGTGCTTTCAAGTCCTCAGTTTTATCACACCTTGGCTGTATTTGCTGGTACATCTAGCTTAAAAGAGAAAACAAAACATTCTCTCTTTTATGCAGTAATACTTAATTACACATACTGAGTTACAAGATGTATCCCTTAAGACAGAAGTACTTCAGTTTAATATTTTCACATTTAATAGTATACTTCCTTACTTTATAACAACAACATTTATGAGTTGGATACCAGGTGCCCACCAAAGCTGCTCTATCACTCCCCTCCTTAGCTGGACAGGGGAGAGAAAATAAAACAAAAAGCTCGTGGTTAAGGACAGGGAGATCGCTCACCAGTTACTGTCCTGGGCAAAACAGACTTGACTTGGGGGAATTAATTTAGTAGCAATCAAATCAGAGTAGGGTAATAAGAAATAAAACCAAATCTTAAAAACATTTTTCCCCCACCCCTCCATTCTTCCTGGGTTTAACTTTACTCCTGATTTTCTCTACCTCCTCCCTACCAGTGGTGCAGGAGAACAGGGAATGGTGGTTGTAGACAGCTCATCACGTGGTGTCTCTGCTGCTCCTTCCTCCTCAGGGAGGACTCCTCACAGTCTTCCCCTGTTCCAGCATGGGGCCCCTCCCATGGGAGACTGTCCTCCATGAACTGCTCCAGTGTGGGTTCCTTCCACAGGCTGCAAGTCCTTCAGGAACAGGCTGCTCCAGCGTGGGTCCCCCATGGGGTCACAAGTCCTGCCAGCAAACCTGCTCCAGCGTGGACTTCCCACGGGGTCGCAGCCTCTTTCAGGCACGTTCACCTGCTCCGGCATGGGGTCCTCCACTGGCTGCAGGTGGATATCTGCTGCACCGTTAACCTCCATGGGCTGCAGGGGGACAGCCTGCCTCACCAGTCTTCACCACGGGCTGCAGGGGAATCTCTGCTCTGGCACCTGGAGTACCTTCTCCCCCTCCTTCTTCACTGACCTTGGTGTCTGCAGGGTTGTTCCTCTCATATTCTCACTCCTCTCCCCAGCAGCAGTTGCGCATTTTTTTGTTTCCCCTTCTTAAATCTGCTATCCCAGAGGCACTACCACCATCACCCATTGGCTTGGCCTTGGCCAGCGGCAGGTCTGTCTTGGAGCCAGCTGGCATTGACTCTGTAGGACTCTGTAGGGAAAGCTGCTGACAGCTTCTCACAGAAGCCACCTCTGTAGCCCCCACCATCACCAAAACCTTGCCACGCAAACCCAACGCAATGAGAAAAATCCATAAAATACCCAGTGTTGGTACAGTGCCATTCTCTGACTGATCGGAGGAGCCAAGCCATGTTCTGAGAACGTCTTCATCTCATTTTAGGCAGGTGGCTGTTTGGCTGGGCTTATATGAGGGGATGGAGTGGAAGCTTTTTTCAGATGAGTCATTTCTACTTTTTAGGTTTGGATTTGGGGGGTATTTTTAATTGACATGCTGGTACCAGCAAAGGCTGATTTAGCTGGAGTTGAACTAGAAGCTCAGTCATTTTGTCTGAACTGGGTTTCTCAGAAGAATATAAATAAGAGAGCAGCCTGAGAAACCTGTAAGTAGAACAAAGCTTTGACATGGTAAGTATTCAGAGGTGGACTGTTAAGGCTTAGAGTAAGGTCAGTTTTGGATTTACACAGACTTGGTCCCCTCCTTGTTTACCTCATGTCTTCGGACTGATCCATGGGACCTTATTATTCCCAGATTGGGCTATAGCTTAAAGCCTTTTACTGCCTCGCAGACTAGGGACTTTATGCCAGAAGATAGGTATAAATAATGCCGAGACCTGCTGTTCAGCCCTGTTATTTGTCATTCTTCAATCTGTGCTTTTTTGTCTCCATAGGATGACTGTTACACATTTATGTATTCAGCAGCATTTGCCTGGGAGGGCAGTTTGTCTTTGCCATGAGTGAATATCTAAGTGCAAGGATGAATTGAGTTTAAATATATGGTCAGATTAATGCTAATTCTTTGTACTGAAAAAGCAAGAAAAATAAGCAAATTGAATTACAGGAATTTTAAGGTATATTTTCACTTACAGGTGTTTTAATTCCTCAAAATTTGAGTGGTGTGTTGGTTTTGTAATAACTTGATCATGACATATTTAGCTATATTGAAATACATTTTTAGAAAAAAGTTCTACCACTTAGCTACTTCAGTTAATTTTTGCATATAAGTGTTTAGAAAATTGTTTTCTAAAGAATGATTGTAGTTAAATGATGTAGTGAATTATTTCTGAGGCTAACAGTACCGTGTGATGCAAACCATTTGTCCAGTACATCATCGTTACTCCATTTCAAGTTTCAGCATGGGAACTTTCTGTTGATAGGTTTTACCCTGAGTTAGGTGTTGTCCATACTAGTGCAGCCAGCATCAACACTATGTTGTGTATTACAACTACTGGGACAGAAACATAGTCATGCTAAGACCAGATCCAGATTGCTTCTTTACCACTATGTTATTTTCTAGAACTAATGAAAACCGTGGCCTCCCAGGTGACAGAAAAAAAAACTTTGGGCTGTTGCAAATGTCTATACATTATTTAGTAGGGCAGAACTGGCAGGAGACTTCAGCCCTGCTTTTCCAGCTTCCCAGGTTTATGTTTTTTTGGAGTTTATGAAAAGGAAATTATGAAAATCAATTAGCATTAACCATAGCAAATGTTAACAATCTTTCATTGTTTCGTATGCATGAGAAATAAATAGGGAAGTAACACATCTAGGGAAGGAACACTGAAATTGATGCACAGATTTTGGAGATAAGAGAAAGTAAAAAATGGTTTGCTTTTTGAATTAAAGCCATCTGGTATACTTTTCTGTTAAAAAAGTCATGGACAAATGGCCTACTTGGTGACCAAGTATTTATATTGCATTACAGTCCTTTTGGAAAGGATTTTAGCTAGAGGTGTAATATTTTTTGGTAAACTAAGTCACAATCCTTTTATCCCCTGTTTTGCTTAGCAGTCATGTACAACGTCTTTTTTAGCACGTGACAAAGATCTGCACTAGTGAAATTAATGCCAAATATGCCACAGGTCTGCAAAATTAATATCGGAGACCTGCAATATGAGTCAGTGGAAAAGAATATCCACAAGGGGTATTTTTTAAATTAAACTATTAAGACTGCATTGAATACTCGGTACACAAAAAGTGACATTTAAGAAATGTAAAAACCTGTAGGCTAGGCTCAACAGTAACAGTCACTTAGAGCAGTGATGAAGGCTGACATAAAGGAAGCTTTTTGAGACCTGAATCCTGGAGCTGCGTAGCCACCAAGCCCGCCATTAGCAGGAAGTACAGAAGCTGGAAGGATCCTCTCTTTTGTAACAGCTGCCAATGGCTTCCAAAGGCAACAGTCACAGCTGGCACTCACTCCATAGCAGGGACATCATGAATTTGGCAGCAGCCTGATGGCTTTTGGTAGATGCAGTTATAGCCTTTCCACATCCTTTAATAATTTTTTTGTGAGGGATTCAACTAGGCCAATTTAAGACTTCATGCAGAGTCACAATAGGGACCAAATGTAATGTAGGGAAGTATGAAGGTTAAACCTAATGACTACTGTTGGCACAGATTTTAACAAGACAACTGATAAAAAGGCTAGTTTCTAGCAGCTCTCTTGCATGTTTTCCAGACCACTCTTAGTACAGTGGTTTCTGCTCTCAAAATTAGCAATGCTGGTAGGAGCTTTAGAAAAGGGAAATTTTTGGAAAGGGAGATTTATTACCCATTTACTCGAAAGGCTTATGATGTAAATTTTTCCTTCAGTCTGTCACCCTAATGGATTATAACTCTGTCCTCCTTCCACCTGTCTCCCTGTAATACAAATGCAATGCACCACAGCATAAACTGTTACATTTATCATACTTGCTGAATAATTAGAAAGGTCTTCCTCTCTTAAGAAGCGATATGATTGGAAAGAGCTTACTGAGGGGGCAGGTGGCAACACACATCAAACACAGGTCATCTGACAAGCTGGAACTTAATGATTCCTGCTGTCTCTTGTGGATTTTCTTTTCTTCCTCTCCCATCCTTTTGTCTGGGACCTCAGAGTGGGAAAAAAGGGTTTAATTTCAGTAAGTGCATGTTGTGGGAGTGTTACCTTGTTTTTAGAATAGATGCCAATCTCATATGCCTTCAAAGAGCCTTATTAATTGGAACACAAATCTAAATGGCAAACTCGTAAGCAGCTTTCAAATACAATGTTTTATAACCTCTCAGAAAGAAAAATAGATTAACATGAAAGGAGAGAATTTTTAATTCTTAATTTTGCACCTCTAATTAAGTTATATTTCAAGATTTATTTAATCCTATTAATTTCCACCTGAATTCTCTAAGAATCTGGGTTCCGGTTTACTGGTTACTGAAGTCCCTGGAAATTTGCAATTGTCTTTGCAATCTTTTGATCAAATCCTTGTTCTGTAAGTCTCAGACACGTAACAGAGATTTGTAAGTTAGTTTAAATTATTCTCATATCCTAAAATCATTAACTGGAAGAAGCTACTCTGTATCTTGTATAAAGAAGCTGATAATTGTATTTGTTGTAGTTTTTAAAGTTGTGCTACTGCTACGGTGATATTAAATCAGAGAGTCCACTGATTCTCAAAGCAAGTATTATATGCAATATTTGAGCATATAATCACATACATTAATTATATTCACAATTTTTGCATGATTTGTCCTGTACAGTTATTTCCCTATGGACTAGTGGCATTTAATGCCAGAGCTTCAGGGCAGGACTGCTCTTTGCTTTTTTTTGTTTTAAAAAAAAAGCCAAACCACCAAAACTCACCATGTCAGTAATATGCTTTAAGAATTCAGATTTAAGTTTTGGGTTTTTTTAAATTCCAATTTTACCACAGATTTCTGCACATACTAATATTGACCAATGTTTCCTTGTAAGGTGGCTCTTCAAACAAAGAGGATGCTCAGGAAACCTGAAAATCTTAGCCCAAGGCTTCTTTCACTGATTATTTACTTTCAAAAATCTTATTTGTTGCCTGTTTGGATTAAGCAAAATTAGAAAAAACTAGGCCTCAGAACAAGTATGCTGCAGTATCTGTACTAAATCAGGACATTTTGTATGAATATGAGCAGGATTGACTAGTTAATGGCTAGCCACCATTATTTGTTTTTAGATCATCTGGATTTTTCCGGTGTGGTTCCTTTAAAGCTGTAATTCAGAAACCAGTGGAGTCATTGACTCACTCCTTCAATCAAAGAACTATTCATTAAGTATGCTTTGGGTTGGAGCTGCTGTTGACTACCTACCTACAAATCTGCTGAGTGGCTTTAAAATCCCCAAACATTAAAGAAACACAAAAATATTTAGTATCATAGCATCAGGTGGGGCAGACACAGGGGCCCATCCCCAAGTAAACATGCTTTTACTTCCATGTCTTCTGAATAGAAAGCCATTCCCCCTCCCTTCCACCTAAGCAGTGGATGTTTTGTTAACTCCAATTATGCATACTGTGACAAACTTTAAAAAGAAAAATAATTCAGGGAGTCATTTTTATTCTCTAAGTGACTTCTTCATTAACTTAATAGTCTTCATCCATTGTAACATTAAAAAATAACATTAAGGCACTGGGATTCCTTAATTTAGAATAATGATACATAGGATACATATTGAGATATTTAAAATAATTAATAGCATAAAGAAAACCCAAACCTATTCCTCTTGATGAGACACATTATTTTGAGGTATGTTTTAATTTTCAGATTTGTCAGTACTGACACTTGCCACTTGAGGGAGTGATGCATTAGGTGCTATTTGGACTCCAATTTGAGTCCATTCTCAGTAGTTTTGCATACACTGGGAGCTCACTCTGAGTGGAAAATTCAAACATAACATGAGGAAATGTTGGCTACAAAGGAAACTTAAAATGCACTGTATTAAAATGTTTTGGACGCTTACCCTTTGGGATGTATTTATCTGTTAATCAAATCACTGTGTGGAACTCGGCAAACACCTTGCTTGCCAGGTTCATGGAGAGGTGCCTACAGGTTGTGTTCTGGTACGGGTTTTAATTAAGGGGGTCACTCTGGGAGGTATCGCTGTGGAGAGCCGAGGCATATGTTATAGTCAAGCAGCTGTTTGAAATGCTTGTGATACTGTCTCTAAATTAGCATGCAGAATGCCTGTTTCTTATGACTTTAGTGTGCCTGGGAGTACAGGGATTTCAGTCTCCTGCTTTAATCCAATCTTGTTTTACTGAATTATTTATTTGCAAGTGATGGGAAAGGTTGGTTCATGCTTCTAAAGAATGGCTGTGAGACGTTATAGGGCGAAATGCCTGCTTGTAAATCGAGGGCAGGAATCCAAGGTGCCACGCTTGCTTTCTTTATACTTGATATAGAAACTATGAGTGTGAATATGGAAAAATCTTCCTGATATAATTTAAAATAGGCCAAAAAATGGCATACCTTACTATTAATACTTTATGCTTATTGGTTTTGTATTTATTTTTACTTTTAATCAATAGTATTGGTGTTATCTTAACAGAAATTTGCATAGAGTCAAAATAATCTGTTGCTGTATGTCCATGTAGTAAATCTATGTTGGTATGTATTAGTCCTTTTGTTGTGTGTGCATTGTTACACTTCTCTAGTTCCTAATAGTTATTTTAGAAGTTAGTCTGAAGAGGCCTATTAATTATATAAGGACTATATTTGAACAGGGGTTTCTAATAACAATATATTATACTTTCCTAGGCAGCTACTGTACTGGAACACATGCTGCGTAGACAAGATGAGAAAATTGTACATTCTTGGTGTTTTACAGCTAAATTAAATAACAATATGACTATACAAAATACAGGTGTTGGTGTTTTTTTTTTTAACATGACCTGGAAACATTAAGTTTTTCCATGATGACATCCCCAGCTAAATTGTCCAGAATGTGCAAAAATTACTGTCCTAATTGTGGTTTTCTAACAGGACTTAAACCCAACTTTATTCAGCCAGTGCTTGAATTAACTAAGTTTTAGGAAGAAGAATACCAAGACAAAACTCTTGCAGGATATCTGAGAGCATCTTGTCTGGGGACTTTTTGTACCAACTGGTGAACTTAAAGGTACAAAACTTGAAGTTCAAAAAATCTTATTAAAATATCATTCACCTTGGATCTGATTAGCAGCATCAAGAGCTGAGAGGATGAGAATTAAATTCACCAAGGCTATCTATTACTCTTATATATTTCAGCATTCTATAAAAGCTTAGGAAAGTGACTAGAAGATCTATGCTTTATTACAGGAAAAAAAATTATTTATTTAGTGAGCCCACAAAGCACAGTCTCTGCTCCAGAAGAGTTTTTGGTACATCTACCCTGATTAACTTCTCAAGTAAATAAAGAATAACATACTACATTCTGTGGAAGTTTACACTCCTCTCCAGTTGTGAGCATTTACTATAAAGCATATTACAATTTCAAAGCAGAGCATGTATATTAAAGTAGTGCACTTATAAGTATAGAGAGGGTCAAAGCAATGGCTGAAAAAAATCCATTTTGTTAGTACTTTTTTTAATACCTGACTCCTGGTCATTTTTTTTTTTTTTTGAAGAAAGAATGAACTATCAAGAGCTGTCCAGCCTTTATGACAGGACAAATAGACAGTATTTTACTGTACGCAAGGTACAGTAGATCTACTGTGTCTGTTCCTCAGCCACCTCTTTTTCAGACTGATGAGTTTACGTAGTTGTGTCTTGCATGTAAGCCCTTTCAGGCCTCTGAATATCCATAGAGTCCCTTTTGAAAACTTAATTTCAAGATCTATTGTAGTCTTTCTTAGACAAGGAGGGTGAGTGATTTGGAAATCCCAATTACAAGGAGCATTCATACAGGTGAACTGCCAGTTGATACAGTAATGTTCTTTTCCTAGTATTTCCTACTATGTAACTTGTTACACACTGACTGATGCTTTAACAAAGTTATTCCTCTTAATATTCAGAACTTGGTTCTGAATTCAGAACCTATCATTCTGTACTCAACATGAAGATACCTGTCTGTGTGCCTAGGTTTGCATATGTCTGTCTGAATTTCAACTGTTATCATTACCAAGTCTTGCTAAGGGTCTTGTAAAGCTCTTCTGGTGGCCCTTGTGTTAAGCATCTCAGATATCATTCCCAGCAAACTTTCTCGCTTTCTTGGTCTTCAGGTTGCCATATCAAACTGCAAAATGGTACCAAGTTTTGCAGAATTCACTGGTGACTTCCCTCCCTCCACCGTGGGACCCCCTATTAGTGAGTCCTTAAGCTTTCTTTCCCGTATTCTAATCAGTGGTATGTCTATGCAAGACAATGTCCTCTTACCCTGCATTTTTTTAGTGCCCTTAAAATTTTTAGCAGGGAACCCCTTAAGAGCTTTTTCAAAGTCAAGTATTCTGAATCAGTGACATTTCCCATAATCACAAGGGCGATTATACCAGCCTTTTCTGGTAATACAGAAGTTTTTATTAGGTATTAGCAGTTGTCCTTATCAAACAACTCTTTAAAGGATTCCTAGATAATCAGTGATGTAACTAGAGAAAGGGAGGCTGCTGGTTTTTATTAATAACATAATCCTGCAGACTGTTCAGTACTTGGTTTCTTTTAGTCTTTAACCAGCTTGAATAATCTCTGTGACCTCTTTTTATCTTTACTGCTGTGATGAAGTCTGAGTTCATCTGAAAGACCATTATATGCTAAAGAAAGCAAGCCATTAGTGTGTATTATCAACAGTAAAGGCAGGCTTTCTGTTTGGAGAATGTAAATTTGTGTTGCATTTATAATACTTTGTTATATAAAGATGATCTTATAAACTGCAATAAAATATGTGTATCTTTCAAGTGATTAAAAAAATATCAGTGCCTAATTAGAAAGTGTTCATTACTAACTAAATCATGTTCTCATGAAACACATAAAGGGTAGAGCAAAAAATGAGAGTCATGCATCCATAAGCGAATCGTGGAATACACCCACTGACTACATTATTCCTTCCACAGAAATACATATGCTAGACTTCTGCATTCTGCAGCTTAGAACAGCAGGAATATGTACTATGGACAAAAATGCTAAGCAGTTGTATTACAATATGGACAATATTATGTAATCTTAAAGAGCTTGAATGTGTCTCTGTAATCAAAGTATGCAAACTCTTCTCTCATAGCAGGTGAGGGCAGAATGGTAGCTTTCAAGAAAACAACAGTGTTCTTACCATAATAAAAAAAGCCACTTTAATTTTCTTAAGATCCAGTTGCTTCCATTACATTAATATTTCTGTAAAGAAATCTACTGTTAGCAAAAAATAGAAATAACTGAGATACATATAGGATGTTTGCATTTTGGTATATGGACTTTACAGAGTATAGAGCATTTCATCCATATTGAATACTGTTCAAATACTGGTCTTTACTAAGCAAATGATGTTTTGAATTCTAGGAAACAACAAATGGAAGTAAGAAAAGGAAGTTTGCCTATGTTAGAAACTCTCCAGGAGGGAAATGAAGAAAAGAAGGTCAGTGCAAACAAAGGGGAACGACAGAGGCTGAATCAGAGAAAGGTGGGGATTTTCACAGAGAATGAATGTATTGAGTGTGGGTGAAAGGTTCCTGAAAGTTTTTCATGCCTAGAAATGCCCACTTAATCTTTCCAGAAACTTGGTAGTCTCTTCCAGTCGTATCTGTTAATTAAAAATCCTGTACAGACACAAACCCCCTATTTGCACTAACTTTGTCTTGCCACTGTGGTAATCTACTACAGAGAAATCCAGCAGACTTAATGATAGACCATATTTCAAGTGTGAATAGCCTTGTATGTTACAGCATGCTGCAGTCACCTGCTCAAAAGCCCCCAACTTTCTGTCTGTGTTTTAACCCCATTCCCACAGGTTCCTCTGACTGTTCCCCTGGCCTGCCATTAAACTGTGTTTCCAAAGGGGCTGCTAGTATTTATGGATACTCTCTTTTAGCAGGAAATGGTGATGGTCACCAACAAAATTAATGATCCAGAAAGAAAATGGAACTCCCCACCATCAATGTGGATGCTTTCAGGCTAATGGGATCAATGATGGAGGAGGAGGGAGGTAAGGTGCAATCTGTTCTGGAGTATGTGGAGTGCATGGGAGTACATCAACCCTGACAGCTCCCTACAAGATATCCTTCCCATGCACCAAATCATTTATGGACATAGGCTATACTTTTACTTTGGGAACACTCTGGTCTTCCTGCTTGTGCTCAAAACCAGGACCTCCTGCAAATGGTGCAGACACAGTGACACCACCTTCAGGCTCCTGGTCTTACAATGAAGTATCTGGGACAGGTCCATTCACCTCCTTCTGGGACATGAGTCCTTGGAAAGAAAGGGTGTAGCAGCGACCCCCTTGTTCCCAATGGCCAAGCAGCTAAAACCATCAGCCTTCCCAGTGGACGTACATCCAAACCTTAGTACTCTTTTCCATGCACTTGGCTTGCCTGGGGCAGCGGCACTGGCGCAGCAGTCACACCTAAGCTGTCTTGCAGAGCACAGGTTGAAGCTAAGTCTTAAAGTCTCTTCTGCCCTGCAGTGAAATGTGATAAATTTGGCGTCCTCATGCCTTGTGGTGTAGTGTAAATAAGGTATGCTTATTTATTATTGAAAATAACGTCCTTAATTTGCAGTGTATGAACAGCTCATCATGCCCTTCTAGGTGTTTTAAGTGGGTTATGACGTGCACTGGGCATTCATCTGGCATGCCTGACGCCTCCATCATGTGCAGTAATGACATGTTTTTCTCACGTGTGCACACACTCGTGTGTCCGTAGCACCTGGCCCCTCAGGCTGTAAATACGGGCGGGGGGTGCTGGGCGAGCCCGCCCCGCAGACCCAAAGAGGGGCGACAACCGCGCGGTTCAGCCCCCCCCCAAACCGAAACTGAGCTCGGCGGTGACACCTCCAGGCGATGCGGCTTTCCCCTGCCGGGCCGAGCACGCAGGCCTGGCCGCCCCCGGGAGCGGGCGACCGTGAGGCTCTCGCCTCTCGCCCTCTGCTCAGCCCGCGCGGCCGCCGCAGAGGCCCGACCGCGCCGCGCCGCTCCACTCCTCCCCGTGCGGCCGGGAGCTCCCACCCCTCCTCTCGCTTCCCCCCACCTCGCCCCGGCCGCGGCGCGCCCCGCCGGCTCCTCTCCCAGCGCACTCCGCCTAACGTGGCGCGCTGCTTGCGTGGGGCCGCCGCCATTTTGTGAGAAGGGGCGGCGGCGGGGCCGGCGGCCTGTCGGTAGCGGTACGTGAGGTGGCGTCCCTGCGCTGGCGAGGAGGAGGGGGGAGGAGGAGAGGGAAGAAGAGGTGGGGGCCGGGCTCCGCCTCGCAGCGGGGGTGCGGGCAGGGTGGTGGGGAGGCTGGCGGATGAGAACGGCCCCGCGCCCTCGTGGCCTCCTGCGGGGTGTGTAGCTGCTGCCGGGGGGGGGGGGGGGCTGGGTAGGCGGGGGAGGAGGGGGGGGGGCGGGGGAGGAGGGTGCCGGGCTGCCCGGGGGCCCGGCGGGCAGCGGCCTTCCCAGCGGGGGCCACCGCTGGCGGCGGGACGTGGCCCTCCCGAGGAGCCCCGTAGGGTCCTAATATTTTTCGTCAGCACGGTTTGCTCTGCTCGCCTGAAAGGCTGCAGAGCTTGTGAGGAGGTTTGTTGTGGGCAGCCCTCATTTGGTGCGAAAAATGAAGTAGTGAGCTCTGGCCTGCGATCCAGGAGCGAGCGGGGAGCAGCCTCCGCCCCGGCGGCGCGGCTCTGCCGGTGTTGTGCCGGCCGCGGGGTTCAGCCGGCGGAGCCCGGCCGAGCGCGGGGCTTCCTCGCTCTGCGTTGCTGTGAGCTACGCAGAAAATAGCTGGCTGTAAACAGAGAGCAATTTTGTGTATTTTCAGAAAACCGATGCAAAAAGAAGTTAACAGGGACTGCTATGCACGGTATGATTAATTCAGAACAAAACTGTGGTATTCTGTGTACTTTGTTTACTGATTGTGCCGTACCAAACGATTAGTGGGAACGCCCGCCGCTTTCAGAGTCAACTACTGAAAGTTTCAGAATATAAAAGTTACGGTTATTTATGGACGATTAATTTGGCTTCCTTGTATTACAGTAGAGACTTGGCAGACGGATCGTCTAGGTCTCTGCTCTTTCTTGGACACTGGGAACAGGCCAGAGCTGTTCTCAGACAGGTGTCGGTGTTTACAGTCTTTTCAAATTTGGGTGGACTTTGAAAAGGATAACAAAAGGAGTGGTCTTGGATGGTTCTGTACTAAACTTCACATCCTTTTCAAAATTAATGATTTTTTGGGGGTTGTTTTTTTCATAGCTTAGAAGAATGCATGTTCTGCTTCTATATCTTCTCTTAGAAACAACTAAACTCTCCAAGGATTTTAATACGACTGACTCAAAATAGACAAATTTCCCAACAGATAGTGAAAAATCAAAGCTTTCATTCAACTGCAAATGTCTAATACTGAAAACTAACTGTAGGTGGATCTCTGTCTATTGCTCCATGCTTTCACTGTTACTTTAAAGTACTGCTTTACATTGCATCAACATTGTTAAGGACGAGATAATTTTTAAACAAGGCAGTTTCTAGATCTTTTCAGGGACTGACAGTTGGTTTCTAGATTTGCAAATACATTTCCTAGACTTCAGTTTTTTGTGGTAACAGTGAAAGGCACCTTTCTCAATAGTAGTAGTTTCTAACAACTGTAACAACTTTCTTTCTAGTGTATGGAAGCATGTTTTTACCAAGATCTCTTAAAGTCAAGAGGACTGCTGATGATGACAGAAGCGGTATAGCTAAGAAAAATAAATTGTCTTATGGAGGATCTTTGCTAGAGGAGACAACTGAGTTCCAAGACTGTAAGTCAGTTAGAACAGAAACTTCTGCTTCAAGATGCAATTTGAATGAAGCTGTACAAGAACGCACGGAACCTGTAGCTGGAGATCTCGGTGTTGCTACTACAGCTTTGGGAAAGGACAACCAAAATACTGATGAAGGTAGCTCTTCGGAAGAACCCATAAAATCCTTCAGCAAGTCCCAGCGTTGGGCAGAACCTGGAGAACCTGTATGTGTTGTGTGTGGTCGCTATGGAGAATATATCTGCGACAAAACGGATGAAGATGTTTGTAGCTTGGAATGTAAAGCCAAACACCTTCTACAATCTCAAGAAAAGGAAAAAAAGCTAAATTCTGATCAATTCACAAACGCAGAATCTCAAGCAGAAACTCACCTGCTTAATATGCCTTATTCCTATAAGGATCATTCCTTTATTTTAGGTTTGCGAGATGAACAGATTGAGAACCTTAAACTGCAGCTAGGTATTGCTGTCCAGGGACAGCAGGTTCCAAGACCTATTGTAGAGTTTGAACACTGTGGTTTTCCTGAAACTTTAAACTATAATTTAAAGAATTCTGGCTATGAGGTCCCAACTCCCATCCAAATGCAAATGATCCCTGTTGGACTGTTAGGGAGGGATATTGTGGCTAGCGCAGACACAGGCTCCGGAAAAACAGCAGCTTTCCTACTCCCTGTTATTATGAAGGTTTTGAAAGAGGTAATGGAACTCTGTGTGTTCAGAGAAAGTAGTTTGCAAATTTGTGTCTTAGATTCCCAATGTAACTGAGAATGTAATTGCAGTGCTTTTTGTTGACATTCCATGATTTATTTTACTTTTGATTGATGGGCAGTTGGTTCTTGGCAGGAGGGTGTATGTGCTGATTATTTTTAATGACTTTGAATGTGTTTTCACTTTGGTCAGGAGATGAAGCAACTCTCTTAATATTATCTAGTATACAGTTTCTCCTTGTTAAGAAAGGTAATTAAATTCTGTGGTAAACTTCCTAAATGGCTTAAAATAGAAAGTGAAGATTATTCCAGGCCCTCTGCAAGAAGTTTTTCATATATCTTGATATATCAGATGGCTGCAAGTGACTTTTTGGCATGTGCATGATTTCACAGAGTATTTTCAGCTGACTATCAAATAACTACATGATTTTGGAGTAATATAGTTTCTGAAATCTCTAGTTATATAGTCTTCCCTTTGATACTGTGGCAATTAGGAAGACTTTTTCTTTCTAAGGACATGAATATATGGTGAGAAGTAATGGCAAATACTATTCCGTACCTTGTGTGTGGTTCAGTATTTCTTTTTGCTTTAGTGGTTTTATTCAAAAAGAGGTGCATAAGAATATATTTGGAAATTCTGGACCTGATTCTAGTTGAGGTTTTGGACTTTTAGATGCCTTTATAGATACAGGTATATATACACACACAAATGTGTGTGTGTATAATTTTTTTTCAAATGAATAATTTAAAGATTATTTAAGTAACTCTTTTAATCTTTAAAGTACTATAGGGTTAGTTTTAAGAATGGAAGCGCTATATAGGAGCATTTAAGAACACGAGTATTACGCTCCAGTACCACTTCTGTCTGATTATCATTAAAGTCTGCAAGACAGTTATATGCTTATAATAACATGCACAAAATTGGGGACTTGAATAAAACTTAATTTCTCTACATGATTTTTCTCATTCTTCATCTTCAGGGTACTTTACAAGTTAATGTATATGTCAGGAAATTATTTTGTTGTTTAAAATAATTTTCATTTTTAATGTAAAAGAGAGATGAGATGTTAAGAGCATAAGGGTCATCTGGTTATGAGATACCGGACAGTTTTCTGGCTTCTCCACATCTACATAGATACCTTTTTTGTGGTGGTAAGTTGTTTAGTTAAGCACTGTTGCCCACTTGAAAAAAACTCAAAAAGCCCTTCTTGAGACAAGGATTTAACTGTGTAGTTCCTTTGATGATGCAGTGGGAAAGGAGCAACCTCCTACTGTTGGTCCCTTTTAAATATTCCAGTTGGAGACTAGAAAGAAACACATACCATCTGGAAAAATGTTAAGTGAATTTGTGATTGTAGTATCAATATATGAAAAGGTGATCAGTATTACTGATGTAATACATCTTGGAACTAGACCATTAGTCAGCCTTTTTCCCCACCCCCTGTTTTACCTTATGTTCTTTTTACTTTTTTAAGTATGTGTTAACTGGAGTTAGGAATCTATATTAATCTGAGAGGAATTACTACACTGTAATTTTGTGTTTTCTGGGTTGCAGAAGTATTAGTGGGGTGATAATTTGGTTGAAGATCCTTATATAAGGAACTTAAAAAAAAAATTGAGACTGTACCACTTTAATGATTCATTTCTACCTGGCTAATAGTGGGTCAGAGGGACAATTAGTTTTGGTTTTAAATTTCAGAGACATATGCTTTTGCAATATAAAGTTCCTATCACTGCTTATCTTCTATGACTAATATTTAAAGTTTTTACTTAGTGGTACGCAAGACAGTAAAGGGAAATAATCTGTTCCTGTACCATCAAGACTTCTAAAAACTTTTTTTTTTATCATCTCTAAATTCAGCTAGCATACTGTGTTTTGAGTTCATGTGGAATTTATTCTGAATTTCTGTCCAGATTCAGTGCAATAACTAAACCAGAAAAAAGCAGTCTTTACAACTGACTACTGGCTTTCTGGGCCTTTGTTGTCAGGAAGCTATTCTAACAGTGCCCTTAAACACATGCCTGCTTTTTTTTGTTTTCAAAAGTTGAGTAATTGAGGGATAGACTTCCTTGGCCTGCATTGTTAAAGGTATAATCTCTCTATACCTTCTGTCTTCAAATAGAAGGGGTATTAGCAGTCTAATTGTATCCAGAGTAGCTGCACTATATACTTTATATTAGTACTGGGAGATTTAATCTTGAAACATTTTTATCTAAATAACAAAACAATTCCATGTTCAACAGATTTCTCCCCCCTCTTTCTAGACAGAAACTCCATCTGCCCTTATTTTGGCACCGACAAGGGAGTTAGCAATTCAGATAGAGAGACAAGCTAAAGAGCTGATGGCTGGTTTACCAAACATGAGAACAGTTCTCCTGGTAGGAGGTTTACCACTGCCACCACAGCTTCACCGTCTCAAGCAAAGTGTTAAGGTAAGGACTATAGTGTGGAAAGATCCTGTATAGAGTTATGTTTTCATGATATTGACAGAAAAATGTTACTGTTGACATGTATGGACACACAAAAGATGTGTTTTTCCTAAGTCTAAACTACTAAAATAATTGTTAGCTCTTAAAAATTTTACAGTAATAGATTTTTTTCAACATTTTGACTTCTGATTAAACATAATAGCGTTTTAAAAAGATGTTGCTGCTTTCAAAGACTGAAATATGCCATTTGATTAGACAAGGAGTTGTAATTTACAGGAAAGATAGTTCATTTTTAATGCAGATTACATTGCTTATATTTAGACACTTCCATTACAGTTCTAAAAGTTCCATTGCCTTTTGAGGCTTTATAATTTATTGTTATCTATAAAAGTTTTAAGACTTGAATGCAAGTAATTTCATTAATTAGTGCCCTTCTCACCTATGTGCTGTAACTTTATAGTTTTTCTAGGACAGTCATCTGTCCTTTCATGGAATTTCTAACTCCTGGGGGTTTTCTGTTTGTTGGTTGTTTTTTTTTTTTTCTTCTTTTTTAGGTTATAATAGCAACACCTGGAAGACTTCTCGAGATTTTAAAGCAAAGTTCTCTTCAGCTGCATGGTATAAAAATTGTAGTGGTGGATGAAGTAAGTTTTTAGTTATCAGGGCTGTATTCCCTGTACAGTGGTCCTTGAAGAGCCAGTGTGAGTGGCTTTTCTAACTGTGGCTCTAGTCTAACTGATTAAGCATACAGTGTCGTTATCAAGATAAAATATATTTCTGAAGAGAAAAATGCATTTTTAAACACAATTTTAGGTTTGTTTAAACAATGCGTGTTCTGTTGGCTATAAAAGACTTAGGTACATAACGGGGTAATGCTTCTAGACCAGTGTGAACCATTTGTTTTTAATTTTCTCACTTAGCTTTTCTTCTGACTGAAAATGCTCCTGCATTTGGATTATTACATGCCAGTCATATACATTATGGTTCTTCTGTCAAGTCGAGGATTCTGCTGCTTTTGGAAAAATCTGGTACAAATCTAATATTTTTCACTTAGGTGGATACCATGTTAAAAATGGGTTTCCAGCAGCAAGTGTTGGATATTTTGGAAGACATCTCTCACGATCATCAAACCATACTGGTGTCAGCCACGATTCCAGTGGGCATTGAACACTTAGCAAATCAGCTTCTGCACAATTTTGTAAGAATAACAATTGGAGAAAAGAATCTGCCATGTTCTAATGTTCGCCAAATTATCTTGTGGGTAGAAGAACCATCTAAAAAGAAAAAGCTGTTTGAAATACTAAATGTAAGTGTAATAATTTTCTCATAAGAACAACTTATAAAAGTATTCATGTCTTTACATGTCTCTGTCAGGTTCTCATCTTTAATACTGATCTGTATGTAGTGAAGAGGTGGAGCGAGGTTGAGCATCTGACTGCATTAATCACTTCAGTAGTTCTACAGTGTAGGAGCTTTAATGGCAATTTCAGGGATTACTCCACCCCTGTTGCTCACGCCGCCTCCTGTGCAGCAGCAAACCAGATTCCTGTGCTGGGATCCAAGTTAAAATTTTAATTTTGATAATTTTTTTTGTGATTCACAGCATGACATCCTGAAGATTTGTACTGGTTATCTGTGAGTGGTAGGGGAGCTGGACTTTCTTAAAACTATCATAGCTGCTTTATGGCCTGGGAGTGGTTTGTCATTTTAAAAGTCGTTAAAGAAACCAGTGAGAAAGCTAATTTAGTTAGTTTTTGAATTTTTTTCATATGAATAATAATAATAATAATACAGATCTTTTATGAGTACTTTCTGGGGGGCGGAATTTTGGAGTCTTGGCTGAGGTTATCCAAGAAGTAAGAAAGAATATTTAACTGAACCTCAGAACTTAAGGACATTCAGAATTACTATGTAACATTTAAAGAAACATAAAAGAAAGCTTCTGACTCCTAAAAAATGCATATACTGATATAAACTTGTGTTCTGAGTCTACAAATCATTATATGTTTATGAGGTACAGATTGGTATAGTTTCATGGCTGGTATCTTGTTCCTTCCTTTCTAGAATCCAAGAACATTTATTCATCTGAAAGTGTTGTTAATATTAGAGATTATGAGCAGAAGAAATTGAATCCAAGTCGCTGATGATGAGCAGGAAACTGTTGTAATACCTTCTTAGATGAACTGTTTAATTTTACAGGATAAGAAACTCTTCAAGCCTCCAGTGTTGGTATTTGTGGACTGTAAGCTAGGAGCAGATCTGTTGAGTGATGCTGTTCATAAGATTACAGGATTGCAATGTACAGCTATGCATTCTGAAAAGTCTCAGGTGGAAAGAACAGACATATTACAGGTTTGTGCCTCCTAAAGTTATGGGGTTTTTGATAGATTTAAAACATCCAATTTTTTTTAAAGGTGGCTTAATTTGAACGAGTTAAGTCATAATTTATGGTTTTTCTGCAGTAAAACCTGGAATGTTACTGGGGGAGAGGAGAAGACAGGTGGGACCAAGCAAAACTGTAGACAATAATGCCATCTTAAATGCAGATAAATATTGGAGACTATTTCCTAGGTGAATTGCTTTGAAATGGGAATTTAAATATGTATTTAACTTTAAATTATGAAATTTTAATTAAAATTGTGGTTTTGATCTTTCTTTAATTAGCTCTGTGAATTATATTCCTATTTAAGTCAAGAATTCAGAAGGACCATTCTCTATTCTGCAACGGAATAATCCCACTGGGTGTGTTCTTATACAGTATAACTAACCCTAGCCTATGCTTGGAAAGGTTCAAAGTATAAGTAAGGAAAAAAAGAATTAATTTTTGTTTATTCCTCTGTTGCCAGGGATTACTTCAAGAGAAGTATGAAGTTATAGTAAGTACTGGAGTCCTTGGACGAGGGCTTGACCTTGTCAATGTCAAACTGGTAGTCAATTTTGATATGCCTTCAAGTATGGATGAATATGTACATCAGGTAAACAAATGAATTGCTAAAGCATTATTTGAAAAGTATACTGAAGTATGACATCTGCCTATGGAAATTTAAATGTAAATATAAAGATTGTTTTCCTCTTCAGAATATTGTTTTTATAGAAAAGAAAGGAAGGTGCTGAATATCTCTTCCATAAGTCTCTTACGTAAATTACTAAAATCTGGAACACTGTTCTTCCATCTCCTGTGTAAGTTACTAAAACCTAAGTGTCCTTACATCGATTATGTTTGCAGTATTATTCTTCCTGTTTCGTACTCTCTTGTATCATTTTGTGTCTATAGAAAGCAAAGCTTATCATGTGTTTACTGTGTGAAGAAAGGCCAAATACCACTCTTTTTTTGCTGCAGCGCGTCTGCAGTGTGGGCTATGCGTGTAATAAAATCAGGAAACCAGTCATGAAGTCTTCTCATTCCCTCTTCCTACTCCGGTATCTCCTCGGAGTTTTTTGCTGAGGATTTCTTCCTTTAGCAGAGATGGTGTGTGGGTTGCATGCATGTGTGTATTTATGTATATGTACACACACCCAACCCCAGTTTGGCTAGCAGATCAAGAGAACTAGTAATTACCCTCTTTTGGCACTTAAGAAGGCACAGTACTCTACTACTGTGTCCAGTTTTGGAGGCCATCACTACAGGAAAAACCAACAATCTGGAGAAAGCCCAAAGTCAGGGGCCTGGCATATGTGACACATGAAGAAAGGCAGAGGAAACTGGGCTTGTTTGGGCTGGAGTAGAGATTTAATTGCTTTCTTCTGTGTGGTAATGGGCAGTTACGGAAGAGACAGAGCCAAATTCTTCTTGGGCATGCACAGTGAGAGGACGGGAGCCAATCGTCACAACAATGGCAAGGGGAATTCTGGGCTGATAACAGGGAATAGTGTTTTTCACAGTAAGAGTAGTCAGGCAGTGGAACAGACTTCCCAGAGAGGTTGTGGGACCTTTGTGCTTGGAGACACTCAGAACTCCATAGGACAAGGCCCTGAGTGAACTGTTGTAACTTTGAAGTTAGCCCTGTTCTGAATAGGCAGGAAGGAACTTGGGGAAGGATCCAGTCTCATGAACTTCTAAAGTAGTTTGTTACTAACGGCACAACACCTTTGTGGTTTTTGATTATCTTTCTCCTAAAGTTTCAGGCAAGTAGTAAATAAATAAATATGGTCTTTCCCAGCATCAAAACTATACCAATATTGAGATACTGTCTCTTCCTAAATAGAGAGTAGATTCTTCTCTAAGTTTTTCAAGCACTTTGGATGGTAATGAGAAATAATTTTAAGTTACTAGAACATTGAAAGTAAAGGGTTTTTTTATGGTCATGCTTGTATGTATCATGCTTGATACAAGGTACATGTATGTAGCACTGCTATAATAAATATTTTTTAAAAACATTTTGTTCAGACCAGATTTACTGTAAGCCTTTTCCCATAGGCTAGATCATATATCTTAGCATCAGCGTTGGACTTCCGGTATGTCCCATAAGCAAGTGGCACTTTTAAATGCATTTAAGCTAAAGCTTCAGGTCTGCGTATCCTGAACTCAGGAAGTTTATTAAAACATCGTGCTTAGAGGTTGAGCTAAAGAGATTTGGCCTCGTCGTTTAGGTTAGCTGCTGGGTTATAACAGAAAATTAAGTGTATATGAAAGACTTCCATTTAATATTGATAACTTAAAAAGAGTTTCTTCTTTTTCAGGTTGGAAGAGCGGGGAGGTTGGGTCATAGTGGAACTGCAATTACTTTTATCAATAACAACAGCAAGAAACTCTTCTGGGATGTTGTGAAGAGGGTAAAACCAACAGGCACCATTCTTCCCCCACAGCTGCTTAATTCCCCGTATCTTCATGACCAAAAGAGAAGGGAACAACAGAGACTTAAACAATTACAGAATAGTCTTGTAACGGGAGATAATATTATGGACATTATTAGAAAACATGACAGAAATAGTTCTCAGAGGTAATAAAGATATATTTATAGTTATGTAATTGTAATTAAAAATAAACATGGAATTATGATGCCTTGTATATTGCCTATTTTTTTCAAGAAGTTTATATATTCAGTTTTGTAAGGAGTCTCGTTTTTGAAATAGACTGTTGTGGGTTTGAATTGCTGTAGTGCCTAGTAAAAATACTCTAAGTAACCCTTTTTCAAAACCAGTAGTCTTTGGTCTTGCTTGCAACATAAACTGAGAAGATATGCTTCATTTTGTTTTAATATTTCTGAAGAATTTCAGAATTTTTGTGAAACACACTTTTCTGGTAATTTTTATGCCATTATATTGAGGTAAGATCTTTGCAAAGGAACACCACCCCTACCCCACCCCCCCAAAAAAAAGAAAGAATTGGTGGCCGGTGTCTGAAAATAAGCCTCAATCTCTTCCTGTTAGTTTACGTAAAAGCTTCCACTGGCTGGGACCATTTCTCAAAATCCTCAGTATGTTCTCTAGGGGTTTCATGTGAACATATGTGCAAGTTTTGTTGGTAAACAGTACTGAAAGGTGAGTTTCTCCTTTATTGCCTATGGACCAGTTAATAGCCCTGCTCAAGCACTTTGCAATAGCAGAAATACTCGGTTATTAGTGTAACTTCATTGTTGAGAAATAGGATAAACCACATAAGTTAAATAAGAAATTTGTGTTCTTGTTACATGAAACGTTGTAGTTAATGTGTAACTGGTCACGTTTACTTATTTACTGCTCATTTAAGCATAACTGCTGCCATTCTCTGACACCAGATGCTGTTTCATTTTTTTTCAGGAAATGGGACCAGATATCAAGACCTTTCATGTGCTGAGATGCATTCCTCCTTTTTGGCAGGCTGAGATGTCCCAGGCAGTTAGGTGTGTTGTATGACTGCTCCTTGGCCAAAGGACAGCAATAAGATAGACTGACTTTATTGGGTAGTAAACTAATTTTTTAAAGCTTAGTTGCTGATTCCTCCTTCCCCCTCCCCCCCCCCGCCCCGCTGGAAACAAAAAGAGCAGGTCTTACCTACTGCAAGCTGCATGACATAAGCTGGCACTGGTGCTGGGGGCTCTTTAACAATAAGAGAGTGATGTAGTTGCTAATGACAAACTCCTACTATGAATTCTGATAATCTGAAATACAATACTACGATTTCAACTATTTTCTATGCACTGCGGCTACTACTTCAACATAATCTCAAAGTTTTTAAGCCCCCCCCCCCCCCCCCCAGTGCTGTGTCTTTTGTCTCCCTCTACTGGAATTTTTTAAAACTTTCTCATACTCGCTCCGCCGCAGTTTTTATAAATGCCAGATCTCTTCTAACACGCGTGCATCCTGCGGCAAGAGAGCAGCTTTTGCTCCTTGCGGGGACGTCACGAGGCGGGACTCGATAGCCTTTCCCGTCCTGCAGCCACCAAACTTGTCGGCGCCCCGCGGTTTCCGCTGCGGGACGCGCTGGGTTCCGAGGCCGGCGCTGTTGGCGGACTGGCGGGCGGGGCGGGTCAGAGCCGGGCCTCCCGCCCGCCGAGTGCCCGCGGGGTGCCGGCGGCGGCACCGCCACGGAGCGGGGGACACCCGCGGGGGGGCGGGGCGGGGCGCGCGCGGCCGCCCCCTTCTGACGTAGGTCCTCTCAGGAGCCAATCTCTGTGGGCCCGGCGCATTCAAACGGGGCAGGCAGCGGGCGCGAGCCGCGCCCTGTGCGGAGCGGAGCGGAGCGGAGCGAGGGTGGCGGCGGGTGAGGTGGGATGGCGGGTGAGGGGAGGGACCAGGCAGGCAGGCAGGTATCCCTCCAACCATCCCTCCCTCCATCCCTCCCTCCATCCCCGGGCCCGCGGCACGGGTGGGCCGTTGTTCCGGGAGCGGCAGAGCTGGGTGGGCGGCGCGGGGCAGCGGGCCCTGGAGGCGCTGCCCCGCGGGGTCTCCTTTGCCGGCCGCCGCCGCTTCCTCCTCGCCTTCCCCCTGCGGCGGCGGGCGGGCCCGGCGGGGCTGAGGGGCGCCTCCGGCGGGGCGGTCGCGAGGCGGGTGTGTGGCTGCGTGGGGAGCCTGACGGGGCTGGCCTGCAGAGGGGGGGCTTCCTGAAGGCGGGTAAGGGTTTCGCCCAGCTTTGAACGCTTAGGTTTCATCTCTAGTATTTGTAATCAATTAAAAATGAGGAACAAGTGTGCTTCTAACGGGCCTCGAGCCTCACTCATTTTAGAATGAAGGAACTTTTAATGGGGAGGCTTGGGCTTTCTGCAGGAAAGGTTTGTGAATATTTGCAAGGCACAGCTACAGCAGCAGGAGGGGAGAACTTGTGTTCTTATGCTAGTTATTTTAAAGCTAAATAGAAAAGTTGGACTTTTCAGAAAGCCCTAAAACAGTTCGTGGCTCACAACCGTGTTTATTTACTGCCTACTAGATGGAACCACAAAATGTATGCTTTCACATAAGTAGTTTCCTGTATCAGACTGGGTTGAGCAATAAATACCCTCCGCTTTGAAATTCTTGAAACTTTCCTCGCAACTTTTGAACTGTGGAAACCTTGTGCAGTCGCAACACGTGTACAAGTGAATTCTGAGAGTGTTCCAAAGGCTATAACTTAAACATGTAGCGTTAAAAGCAAATTCTGTTGGAGTAATCATTAATGCTTGCTTCTACATCAGTTGTTCTCATCTCGCTTTCCTTCCCACTCCCCCCCCGTTGCCATCTGCTTTTGTTAATGATATATGCAATTTTTGAAGGATCTAAGGCAGGTGACTACTAGTTGACTTTTAATAGCAAATAAATTGTAGCTGGAAAGCCGGTAGTGCACAGTGATGTCAAACCTATAACAACTCGGTAACTGTGATGTATATACAACAGTGAAAGTATAGTTTTCTTTACAGATTGGAGGTATACAGCTTTCTAAATATTTACATGAAAGGACATGGAACACATTTTACAGTTTTTCTTCTGTTGTCTAGGCTAGGTATATTTTTGTTTTGCTGGGCGTATGTGTACTATAGTTAACTAAATAATGTCCAGGCATGTTGTAAGAGTTACCTTTATTAACTATCCTATTCTGAGAGTGGGTTTTATATATCAAAAATCTGAAAAAAAAAATCTGTTTTCTGTGTTCACAGATTCCCTATTCAGCGTTAATAATTTTGTTCTGTTGGAGTCTGTTAGTTGTGAAACACTAAGAGTACAAATAGTTGTGAGTGAATGGAGGCACCATCTTGAATCCCCTTTCTTTGGGGATCATGGTAGGTCATTTGGAAGAAATGTCCATGGTGATTTTTGTTGCTTTATAGTTAGATCATTCTTTGTACCAACTGGTGCTTCTTCATAATGTTTGGTTTACTTTCTGAAACAAATCATAAAACTCAATAAATGGAATCAAATAGCCTACTATTGGCAGAAGCAGCCATTTGAATATAGAAGAATGGCTTTTTTTTTTAAGTGCTGGAGGTGAAATGGGATACTAATTGTTACTAATGTTTGGGGACATATATTTACTGCAGTATATGTGAGGAACTCCCCATGAACCGAAACATAACTCACACTGGACATGAGCATCATAAAAACTTTTGCTTTGTCTCCCCAGATTCCATAAGAAGAAGCAGCTAGAAATAATCTTTTACTAAAGGTGCTTGTACTTATTAAAAACCTAATGTTAACCTGCTGGAAGACAAAATGCCTATTTATACAGTTCCTGCAAGAAGGCCCTCTGAGGCACAATGTACTACTACTTTGCAGAAGACTTCTTCACAGAATACCAGTAGCAAAGCTTCTGGGCAGCAACTGAAATCACAGGTGTCAGGAGAAGAAAAGGATAGTCTACTCTCTTGTTCTCAGAACAAGGTTGAGGAAATAAATAGGACATATGTGATTTCAGCCTGTAAAAAAGCAAGTGATGCATCAACTGCACTTAAACCTGAAGGCAGATTAACACTCCAGAGGAGAACTGGAACAAGCAAAAAATCAGTGTCTGGTAGTGAACAACTGCATACAAACACAACACAGGACATGGAAAATACACAAATGGAGAGAAAACTTACTCTGCAGAGGCGAGTGAGGACTGGCTCCGTAGAGAAGAACAAAATTAATCAGAATACTGTGCTTGGAATAGAAAATAATGACTCTGCTGCACAAAGAAATTACAAGATTGCACTTCCAAATATTAATAATGATACTCATGATGTTATACCAAGCTTTAAGTTAGCTGAGGGTCAGTCAAGTACAAAGTTGCAGTGTAATCTGAACAGCAAGGGTTCCTTTGGTGTTGTTGATGGCCTGTGTGAAAATGATAGCTCCACACATTTAAAATATAGGACAAGTGCTGCGGACATAAAATTTCAAAATGAAGTTTCTAAATCAGAACAATTAGTTATGTCAAAATATATTAATAGGATATCAGGAGAACAACCGAATGAAAAAGGCAATATAAATAAGCTAGTTGGAAAGCAAAGGTTGCAACATTTGATTACAAAACATAACGGTTTGGAAAGATCAAGGACACCAACAAAGGGTTCAACAGAAGGGTTTACAGGGGTTAAGCTGACACCAAAGAACAGCGCTTCTCAGGATCAACCATCTCTGTCCACTCCAAATAAACGAACACCTCATCTTCAAATTCTAGCTGAGAAGAAAACTAGTGTCTTCAGCTCTCCTTCTGTGAGTAGAAGTTTAAAACCAAGAGAGAAAACACAAAGTCTAGCTGAGAGCAAGAGCACCGAGGAAGATGTTTTCAAAGTGGAAAACAGCAAAGTGATTGTAGCTGTGCGTGTACGGCCTTTCAGTAACAGGTTTGTATCCTGGGCTTATTTCTGATGCTAATAGTAGCTTTTACAGTGTATGTTGATTCCTGCTTTGTATTTTTTGAATTGTTTAATCATTGACCAAATAAGGATGTAACACATACTTAGAAATGAGCTGATATTTCATGCAACATCAAGATAAAGATTTTATTAAGAGGTTGAGTTCACTTTATAGGTGTTTGGGCTGTTTTTCACATGTTCATTAGCTGAAATGGTTTGAGCTTGAATACTTTGTATGTTCATCAAATGTTTTTTTAACAATGGTTACTGAACTTTTTATTTTCCAGAAGGCAGTTGATTGAAATGACTAACTTAAAGCATGTAGCTTATACTTTTTAATTTTTTCCTGCTTTCATCTAGAGAGAAAAATGAAAGCTCACTCCCTGTAATCTCCATGAGTGGTTCAGAGACAGCTGTACGAAATCCAGCCACAAACCAAGTTTACAGCTTCAGCTATGACTTTTCTTTCTGGTCTTTTGACAAGTGTCATCCTAATTTTGCAAGCCAATCGATGATTTATAAAACACTGGCAGTGCCGCTCCTAGAAAGAGCTTTTGAGGGATATAACACTTGTCTTTTTGCTTATGGGCAGACTGGTTCTGGAAAATCATACACGTAAGTTCTTAATTATTAATTGTTAAAATTCTGTAGGAGCCAATTGTTATGCAATGCAAAGTAATAAGAAGGGTTTATATGGAATAGATTTCATAATTACTGAGTTGTGTTAAAATGTTTTTGCATATTTTAAAACAAAAATAATTAAAATAATATAGTTATTGAGATGAAGTTAGCTGTAGAATATTTTTATGTATCTGACACTGACCTCTTTCTGTGTCTAGTGAAGAAAATAAAAGCTCTTTCTAGAGAATTTAGTGAAGAAAACCCTTTATTAATGTTGAGAGTTTCTCAGACTCTCCCAGTGCTGTTGTTCACCAGTGTGTGTTTTGTGTGAGAAGTAGCATGTTGTTTGGAAAAGACCTCTAAAAGATATTTCTAATTATGGTCCTGACTCTTTCAGAACTTTAAATAAATAAAAAATTCCAGATGTTTGTGGTGCTACTTATTTGAAATCTGATCTTTACCCAAAATACTCCCAGACAATTTTACATACCTTGTGTATATCTTTGAATAGAAAGCTTAGTGAACTGTTTTCTTTCCAATCATTCTTCCATTAAAATCAGTTCTAGAGCTTTATAATTACCATGAAGTACTATAGACTTTAAATATGTAGCTGAGGATCAGAAATGTTTCTATTCAATTTATCACACTTTAAATTTTTATTCAATTTATCATAGATATAGAACTTATACAGAGAACTTATTTTCTTTTTAAGCGGGAACTCTATTTTTCCTTGTAATGTTTATTTACCTTGGTCTAACAGAAAGGTATGCTCAGTATCACAGTTGTTATCCTGTTTGTAGGTTTGTTGTATTTTTTTCTTTTCCTCCATGTTCAGGTAGACTCTTACCTTCACCCCTTTGTATTTTCAGCAAGGTTGAAATTAGTATCAGTTGTAACTGCCTCCTCAGGTCAGGTCTACACAACAGACTTCTGCTGAAGCTATATGTGCAGCTGCGTGAGTCTAGACTGTATCCAGTACACTGGCGTTCTGCAGTGACAGAACTAGACAGGAAAAAACTATGCCAGAGGTGTTGAGGGGCTTACCTTACTGCACTGGTAGGGTGCAGAGAATATAAAATGCATGCATGTTGGGATATCAAATGTCTAGGTTTACTGTTTTACTATAAACTTACTCTTCTGTTGCTGTAGGGTTTTCATTTGACTTAGGTTTTCAACCCATTTCTCAATGGATGAATTAGAGAACACCTCTGGACATCATCTTGTCCAGCTCCCTGCTCAAACAAGCACCAACTTAGAAGTAATAAGTGACAGAAATCTATAACTCAAAAGCCTGTGTCATTTCAGCTTTAGAGCTATACAAATAATATTAGAACTAGCTATAGAGGGTTACACAACTGAACTAGCATGTTTGTTTGGTAACTACAGGATGATGGGATTTGATGAAGACCGAGGAATAATTCCAAGACTTTGTGAAGATCTTTTTACTCAGATAGCACAAATGGACAAGCAACAGGTAGTATCCTTGTGCTATTGACCTTACATTGAATTATGAGGAAACTGATGTGTTTCAGTATTTTGATACCTGTTTCATTCTTTCATTTTATACCTTAAAATGATCCATTTATTCATGTCTGTAGTCTTTTGCTGATTCAAATCTTATTTCTGCTAGTAGCTCTGATTAACAGGTTAAATAGTAAAAATCAACCTTGTTTTGCTTCCTCAGTGACAATAATGTAAAAATAAAATATGGACATGGCATTTTTGATGTGTCACTAGACTAGAATTCTTTCCTCTATATAGCATGTCTTACAAGGTAAGATTTATGTGAGGAGAGATAAAAAGAAATCCTAGTGGGTTCCATCCTTTCAGTGGAGGCATATAAAATAAACTTTAAAAAGTATGAATTTATCTTTAAACATTGTCACATATCAAAGTGAAATACACTTTAATAGTATTCTAATTCTAGTATTCTAGCTCTATATTCTTGCTGAAATAATAAAAAAACCCCACAACTACCCTCACCTAAATATTTTTAAGAATTTAAAGTTTTTATTGTAAAAAATGTCATGTTTTCTTCTCTGCTTTGAGAATAGACCTTTATTAGTATGTTAACTTGATATGAAAGAGTGGTCTTCTGAGAGGGGGTGGGAATATTTTATCTGATCACAGTGTATTTTGATTTGAATTCCTGGCCTATGGCTATGGTGTATGGATTTAAAAACAACAAAGTCGTAATCCTTTCCAGAGTGTGTTAATGAAGGGTTACATTCTGTTTCTGCCCCAATTAATTGGTGTAGTAATGGTGAACTTATGTCTTCAGTTATGATTCTCTAAGTAATTTAAACTCTTAAAAAATTTAAACCCATTTCATGCCTTAAGAAAAGGCCCAAACTGACAATGCAGGTATACAGGGGGTTTGTCTGTGGGAATTCTTCAGGTATATTTATTTTTCTGTCTCACTGTTGTTAAGGCTTTTTTAGGCTAAATTTCTGGTGCAGAATAACTTTTGAGGAACCAGCTTGACTACAGTACAGCACTTGAGATTTGAATTGTGCACCTAAAGCTTTCCATAGTAATAACAGAAATCATAATTTGTGGTTAGAAGCTCTGAATGTCTCTTAGAATTGTAAAAAGGATGAGAGACTTGTATTTACATTCTTCCATGGATAAGGAATATCTGATGCAAAACATGCTGACAAAGGCTGTTCTTTTTATTCTTTCTGTGTGTTTGTCCATGTGTGTAAGGACAGTTCAAATGCCTGTAGCACTGAATAGCAGGATCTGTTAACTTAAGTTATTTTTTGAAACACAGGATGATGAAAATGTTTTGTGGACTATATTAATAACTTCTATTATTAATTTTATTAGGTTTTGTATCATCTCGAAATGAGCTTTTTTGAAGTATACAATGAGAAAATTCATGATTTGCTTGTCTTTAAAGCTGAAAGCAGACAGAAGAAACAACCAGTAAGTTTTTCACAAGAACAAGTATATGCATAATCTCAAAGTAGTGGCATCTATTTTGTAAACAATAATGCACGAATGACAATTTATCATTGCTTTATGTAGGTACTTTATATTGTTGTGAATAATGGGATTAAAAAAAAAAAATCTCACTATATGGCTTCAAGCAAAATGCTTGGCACTTCAGAAATGCTAAGCAAAAAAAGATCTTGCTGAAATAGAAACAAAACAATTCAGTAGAATCTCTCAAAATTGTTAACATCTCATCTTCAAAATGAAGATGATCTTATCAGCCTTTATAAAAAGACTCTTACAGTATTATTTATCAAAATCTCCAGATTATATTAAGAATCTTCTGTGCAATATAATTTGAGCTATAATCTTGTAATTTAGATGGATTTCCAAAATGGAAGGATGACAATGTCAGGAGGCTTCTAATGGTGGTGTGGCAGGGGGAGAAGTATTGGCCTAATTGTAGCTGATCCATCAGTCTCCTCAGATCTCAGCCCTACTGAAACGTCCATTCACTTTCTGAAAATATCTCTGTATTGTTTATCTACTGGGATGCCTGTTTGCCACTGACTCTATGTATCTAATTGCAGTCCATAGTATATTAATGAAAAAATGTTAATATTTGCAAAGGGAGAATATTTCCCTGCTTTTTCCTCTGTGTATTTACATTGCCCAGCTACAGAAAACTATTATTATATAAGAGCTTAGCACCAAGATGGATAATATCTTTCAGATTCTTTGCCCTGGATAATTTACTGCTTAGAGCCATGGGGCTGTCAGGAAGTTCCTTTTTTTTCTTCCTGTTGGTTGGCTGGTTGTTTCCCAAGGAGCTGGGGGGGGGTGGTGGGGAATCAGTGACCTGAATAACTAATTAAGGATCACTAGCTAAACTAGTTTAGCTAGTTTTTAATGCTTGTGCGTTGGAATATGTAAAACCATAAATTAAAGAAATTTGTGTTAAGTAGGGGATTCAGGGAAGGAATTTATCATGTTTGATTTGCTAGAAAAAATAAAGTACTTTCTGTACTTTGATGTATTGAACACTGTACTGGCTGTGTGTGTAAACAATAGTTTTAGTTCATGATAAAGAATATACACTAATTCAATTTGCTGTTGAAATAAGCCCTTTATCCTAAACTTGGGGCTTACGTGGACTAGTTATATAGAATTAAAGACTATACTGCCTTGTTTATAGTAGGATTGTTTTTATCTGAGTTTTGTCATTATTTTTTACCAAAACTATTGAACTTTGTGACATAAATCTATTATGTTTCCAAAAAGACTTTTTTTCTTATGTAAATATCTTATATAAGATACATGTTCTTGCAGTTAGCCCTATGAACAATGGCCTGGTGCAGTCTGCTCTGATTTCTTAGGCAGCTGGAAAAATTAAGTTGTAGGTATTTTCCTGAAAATACTGGTCTAGATGATTCATGCTAAGTTTCGTTCAATGATAAATGTCATACTAGGGGTGTAGATAGACTTTCTCATAATTTTAAGGTATTCCTGAGTGCTAGGTCTAACTAATGCACTTCTAATAATTTTTCTTTTAAAATGATTCTCACCAGCTTCGTGTAAGAGAACATCCAGTGTTGGGACCATATGTGGAAGGCCTGACAGTGTAAGTATTAACTGTTCTCATTTTAGTACATGTATGGTGTAATCCTGAAAGAATGTGCTAATTATTATCTTGAGGATCTGTGAAAGCTTGTGTGCTTTCACAGCCAGAAAATTAGGCAAGGTCTTAGTATCATGTAGCGTTACAAAAATGTGCACCCATGTCTAGCTTGACCTATTTCCTTTAGTGTGTTGCTTTAGTGAAATAAGTTGTGTGGAAGTCTCAAGACAACTGGAGCTTTCATGGTATGTTTGTATTTTGTCTGTAACTAGGGAAATGTTTCACAACTCAGGCAGCAGAGAAAACTGTAGAAAGAAAACAGTCTGAACCCAAACTTTTCTTTTTTCCCCCACCTTAGGAATGTTGTCAGTTCTTACTCTGATATCCAGGTAAGAGTTATTTGCTTACCAAAATGGAATACAAATATTTCTACTTGCTCCTTCCTTCACTGCTGAAAACTAAATTCCATGGATGGGAAGAAAATGCTTTACAGACTGCCCTATAGTCTATGATATTTCAGCCGATTTTGTAAAGGGATGATGAAGACTAGTCCTATATAATGGAGTTAAGTAGATGCGTCCAGGCAAGTGGCAATCTCTTCACATGGTTATCTCTTAATCTTATTTTAATTCCTCCCTTATAGATTCACCATTTGTGTTGTTAACTTTATTTGCAACCATTTTAATCTTCAGTTAACTGCCTAGAGTAGGTTTTGGTTTCACATCCTGACTTCTATCTCTTACAGAGTTGGCTTGAACTAGGAAATAAGCAGAGAGCAACAGCTGCTACAGTAATGAATGACAAGAGCTCTAGATCTCATTCTGTCTTCACCCTTGTCATGACGCAAACCAAGGTATTGCTGGGTGTTGTATCTGTTCAAATTGGGTACTAAAAAATTTTGTGCGCTGCCTAGAAAATTGTTGTCGGAATATACTTGAAGATGATAAGTAAAGAATAGGGCATATTAACATGGCTTTTTACACAGCAAAACTTTTGTTCTATTTTTACATGATTTGAGTATATTCTGATGTCTCTGTGCTACATATATTTATAGCAACAATATAAATGTGTCTAGGCTGGCACATCTAGGAGTAGTTCCAAGCTTCTGAGTGAGAGTTTTGAGGTGTAAATGGAATCTAAATTGAGGCCAGACATAACTTCACACTGCTGCCAGCACATCTTGGATTCTAAGAAGGTTAGGCTATATAAAGTGGATAGCTGTGCTAAGTTCTTGCAGGTCATGAGGTGAGACAATGGTAGGAGATGCAGTTTCTGCTCAGTTTCAACACAGTTCACTGAATAAATGTTTCCTTGCTTCAGGATACCTGGCTCACCCATGTGCCTCCAAGATATAGGGGCTACAACTCCTCATCTGATTTTACAGATATGTAAGAGACAAAACCTGATTTAGTGAGATGAGTTTGAAACCAGAAGTCAAATATGTAGAGCTCCTCAGAAGTCTACAGTCAGTCAATTTTCTCCATTCACAAATAACTTGTGGTTTAGGGTTTTTTGTTCTTGGTTTAATTTTTTCGGCCCAGTTTCCTAACCTTCTCCTTTGCTCTGCCCTTCACCATTCTCACCACTGGATTATTTCTTTCCTCTATCAGAACTAGTCCTGAGACTTTTCCACTGAGTACTTACTGACTTAGACCAATGAAGATCAGCTAACAGCTTACTGAGATCCATGGGTTTTGGATAGCCACAATAGTCAAACTTCAGACTGAAACCCATAGTTTGCTAGTCTGTTTGTTTAGTTTATGCTTATACAGTTATTCAACTGCAGACAATTGGTGCTATGGTTAAACATCTGAACTCGGTCTCCTTCAAGGGATGTACATGTCTGTATCCTGTCAAAAAGTAAATGGAAATGTCAATTTTCTATGTATTTAAAGTGAACAGCTTGTTAGATTTCTGCTTGCCCTCAGGTTTTTTATTTTGGTGCAAATGCAAACATCTTCCTTTTTTCCAGGTAGAGTTAGTGGATGAAGAACAATGTGATCGTAGGCTTACCAGCCACATAAATCTAATTGATCTAGCTGGCAGTGAATGCTGCTCAACAGCTCAGACCACTGGAGAAAGGCTGAAGGTAAACCAAGATTGGAAATCGGTGGAAAAGGATTGACTTTAAAGAATACCCCTAAACTCCAAAGCATCCTTACCTACCAGTACTCTTGGGCAGGAACCGTAGCTGTAAAAGGATATGTAGCCCTTATGCTTATAAGTATTGCATAGTGCTTTGATAGTGAGGGTGGATGGCCCAGAGAAGCCGTTCAGACTGTGTAGCATGGCAGGCCAGATCTTGCTTAGCACAAACACTCCCCGTGCTATGCAGGCCTCATGATCCTTTAGAAAGATTGAGGAAAAACTGTCTATGTGACTTTCCATATCACAATCGGGTATCACACGGACTTGGGGCTTGTCCCTTTTTTGGGGATATAAATAGATTCTAATGAGAGACTTACTCTCAGGCTGCCTTCATAAGTTAGGTCGTTCGTAACACTGCTTATTTTAAAGCCAAGGTCTCTGGTCTTTCCAAATGAAGATCTCTGAGGATATTCTTATTGTTGGTTTTTAATCAGTGATGACACTTTATATGGTACAGTTGTACCATACATTGAATAAACACAATTAAATCAACAGTACAGTTAATAACATCACACAAGAAAACACAACTGTATTATAATTATTTTTGCTTTTTGTAGGAGGGTGTGAGTATCAATAAATCACTGTTAACCCTTGGAAAGGTTATTTCTGCACTCTCTAAACAATCTCAAAATAGAAAGAAAACCTTCATTCCTTACCGGGAATCTGTCCTTACTTGGTATGTACGCTTCAGAATTTTTTATATAGAAGCAAAGGCTTTCTCAGATTTTGTATTCCCTTTCTATTCAGCAGGCATAGTTTCCCCTCCTTCCCTCCCTTCTTCCCTCCTCTCTCAAATGACCTATGGGTGGAAAAAATCAGCCTGTTGCATCAGTTAAAGAACAAACAGGACTTTGGTTTGTGTTTTAAGTAGCTAACAATCACTCTCCAGTAAGCAGCAAGACCCTAGGTATTTGGTATTTGGTCTGTTCAGATTGAGAAATTTAATTTTTATTTCAATGTGGGGGCCAGGGATTGACTTCTGCTCTCCTGTCAAATGAAGGTTGTTAAAGGAAAGTCTTGGTGGAAATTCACAAACTGCTATGATTGCCACAGTAAGTCCAGCTGCCAGTAGTACAGAAGAAACACTCAGCACTCTTCGCTATGCAAAACAAGCTTGTTCCATTATCAACATCGCTAAAGTAAATGAAGATGTGAATGCTAAGCTAATCAGAGGTGAGATTGACATCTGCAGTCTCTGAGGGGTCTTCATTTGCATGTGTGTTCAACTTACTGCTTAGTAAGAGTTGTTACAGTTAATCGTCTATTATGTTGACGGACCACTTGTCGGATAGGCTAATACAACCTAGGATATCTTCCTTTTAGTATTCTTTGTAAGCTTTTTTTTTTGCTAAAGTTCAGATGGTATCTTAGGCTATGCTTGAAAACCTGGAATGGGGAAAGGTGTTTCATTTTAAATTAAATAACAGGATGAATTTTCTAGTATCATAGTGAAATGTCTGAACCGTATTTTGTCTTCATTTTTTTTAATGTGTACTCTTTGTCTGGTTTGTTTAACGTAGAATTGAAAGCTGAAATTGAAAAACTGAAGGCAGCTCAGAAGAGCGCTCTGAACACTGATCCTGAAAAATACAGACGTTATTTGCAGGAAATAACATCTTTGCGGGTAAAATTGCACCAGCAGGAGAGGGACATGGCAGAAATGCAAAGGTCTGGTAGTCTTTAATGTCATATTCTAAAATAAAAAAGGTAAAATTTATATGCTGTAATTTTTTTCCTAATATGTTGTGTTATTTTCCCCTTAATATATTAAGGGCCTGGAAAGAAAAATTTGAACAAGCAGAAAAAAGGAAATTAGAAGATATAAAAGAATTGCAGGTACATTTTCTTTCTTCTCTTCACTTTCTATAGGAGATAGTACGGAAAATATAACATCTGCAAGCCTTGCAGAAAAATTAGAATAGTTATAGGATTTGTTTTTCTTAATGCTATTCTTTTAACAGACTACTGTGACTTCTTATAAAAATCTAATATAGATATTTGAATGAACAAAGTAAATTGTTTCTATGCAGAGCTCTTTTTTTATCTAGAAAGCGGGAATTGCATTCAAAATGGACAATCATTTACCAAACCTTGTCAATCTCAATGAAGATCCTCAGCTTTCTGAGGTGCTCTTGTATATGATCAAAGAAGGAGAAACTACAGTTGGAAGGTATACACCAAATTCAAAACATGATATCCAGCTTTCCGGAGTGCTAATTGCTGATGACCATTGGTATGTAGTGTTCTTTTTATACTTGAAGTGAAAGCAGGAGATATTTCTTCTCACCCTTCCCTTTCTTTTGGAGTCACTTTTCCTTTTGGCGGTAACAAAATAGGGTTTTCTAACCAGGAAAATACTGTTTAGGCATAACTCTTGTACTGTTCAGTGATTAAGGTAACTTCCTTCTGTTCCTTCTAGAAATCTGTTTAATTTCTCTGTTCATTTCATTCATATAGCAAAACTTTCTATTCATGCAGAAATGCTGGAGATGGACCTGATCAAATGATGTTGTGCAATAAATCTAACTTCAGTGGAAAAGTAAAATGCCTTGACAGTTCTTAATTAAAACTAAAAGTAGAGAGCAACTTGGCCATATTGCAGAAATATTGTTTAAAGTGCATTCCATGCAATTGATCCTAGACAAATAGCTGACAGCACCTTAACTAATCAATTACTAAAAACATGAAAGATATGGCTGTATTACGAAGTTAAGCATTATCAAACAAATGCTCAGATGACAGGGTAATGTAGTAATTTTTTACCAGTGGATTCTTCTTAGATTGAAATATCAGTTCTTTTTTAAAATACAGGTGGTTGTTCATCAATTAGGTATGTTGTCGATGTCTTCATACTATTTAGCTACATCTGGAAAAACAGTAACAGGACACTATCTAAAGCATGAATTTTAGTTTATTAAGAAACATTAATAGCAATTAACATAAGCTACTGATACCACAAATGTTTCTTGTTTTCAGCATTATAAAAAATACTGTTGGCAAAGTGAGTATTATTCCACTGAGAGAAGCAAAGACATACGTAAATGGGAAATGCATTCTAGGCCCAACAGTTCTGCATCATGTAAGTAATTGATTTGGGAAAGTAATATATGTGCATGTGTGGGTTTCTTAGCTTTGTTAATATTACAACTTCGGACTGCAAGTTTTCTTAGAAGGCTCTGAAACCATAAATGTTTCTCTTCCTCTCTGATTTCTAGTCCCACCTGTTATAAGTACTGTAAATTTGCTTATAAATCTCAAAGTTATAGGACAAACTCTTTTTCCCGCTTTCCCAATAGGGTGATCGAGTGGTCCTTGGGGGAGACCATTATTTCAGGTTCAATCATCCAGTAGAAGTTCAGAAAGTTAAAAGGCCATCTTGTGGGACTACGTTTTTGCATGATGGTCCAAAAGACTTTGAATTTGCAAAGAATGAGCTGCTTATTGCACAGAGAACACAGTAAGTATTGTATCTTGTGTTGGCCGAAAAGTGGATTCGTCACCTGGTGTGCAATGGGTTTCAATAAACACACACTTGAGAGACATTGCTTATTTATTTCAGGGTTGCGGAAGCCTGGGTGCTCAGTGATTTTCCACAAACGAAGCACACTGAAGCTGGCTACTTCATTATATTTAGGCAAAATATGTATTAATTTCTTGTATATCTGATATATATTCATTCTAATCTACATAAGTTGCATAATGGCATTAAGTCATTCCTATTGGCTCTGCTTCAGATCCTTATGCACATGCACATCCTCTCTTTGGGGGGGTCCTTGGTGGTCTTTACAGATGAAGTATCCTAACTCTTCTTACCCATATATGGTCATGTGTCACCTAAGGCCAATTCAAGGCTATTTTCTCTTGCCAACTCTCCTTTATTTTCTTCCAAAAGGAATGTTTGTCCTTGGTTAAATGAATAATGCTGATGGCCAAGATACCCCATCCCTAAGATTAGGTTAAATATTAAAACATCAAACAAGGCTTGATCAAAAAGAAAAGAGTCTAGGTTCATGCTAATTAAACATAGACAATACCTCTCCTTTCCAAGGGGGGCTTGTTCTCATACAATCACATGTTCTAAAAATAAAATCAGTTGTTAATGCAACCGTGCAGTAAGTTTAAGAAATAAGAAGCTTAAGATTATTAATTATTTCACAATAAGGGAAAGCTGGAAAATAGCAAGATTATTGTTAACTCTATTTATAATAGTTATAATAGAAATGGACATCCCAGACTTAGCTGAAATGAACGTATACCTCTAAGAGGTGATCACCACAATCTAGTCCAGTTGTCAAGAATGTAGACTACTAAAGAAACCCTGAGCTCCAGAGGTCCTCAAAGTAGTGTATCTTGTCAGTTACATTTCTTTCCAAGCACATGAGTCTAAAATTGACTTCTGATGCTTTTAGAGAGATTTAAAGCTTGAAAAGCAAATGCCTTAGGAAAATTAGAAGAACCCAAAGTTACGACCTTGGTATTCTATGATGGTGAAGAATTTGACAGACAGTAAAGTGTTATCTGTATTTGCTTCATTCCTGGGAGTTATTAAACCACAAGACTCATTGACTTAAAATTTGCTTTTCTGCATCTTAATGTGATTTAGTGAGTTTCTAATAGAGTTCTTAATTTTTTGAAAGGTGCATAATAAAATAAATATAGAAATCAAGTCTATTTTAAAATTCTGGAATGTCTTCCATCTTTACCAATGTCTACATTTTCCCTATGGAATAAAAAAATATCTAAGTGAAGTATAAAAGCTGTTTTTTAAAAACAAAACAAACCCTCATATTTTTACTGTTAGAATTGTAGGCTCCTGTCATGATAGAAGAAAAGATTATAATCTCTATGCAGCCTATAAGAGATTAAAGCCAGCATTCTAAACGTGTGATACTTCTACTTTTAGGCTTGAATCAGAAATTGAAGAGGCACGACTCAAAGCCAAGGAAGAAATGATGCAAAGTGTCCAAATAGCGAAAGAGATGGTTCAGCAAGAACTGACCTCACAAAAAGAAGCTTATGAAAGCAAAATAAAATCACTGGAAGCAGAGGTGGTAAGTTGCCATTGCATCATTACATAAAACATATCAATAAAATAAAACAGAAGCTGTAGTATAGGATTTATGGGTTTTGGGTTGTTTTGGGGGTTTGTGTGTTTTGTTGTTTGGGTGTTTTTGGTGTGTTTCTTTTTTCTCTTGCATATTATAAAACGATGTTAGGGAATGCAAAGGCTCTTTTTTAAAAAGATCAGCCTTGCTAACAAGAGAAGTTATAAAGTAGCTACACCCTTCAGAAATATTCTAAGGATTTTGGTTTATCGAATTAGCCAGGAACTAAAAAATGTTAATCCAGTGTGAATTTGAGGGTGTAACTTGTATACGAAGAGAAATCCTGACAAAACCTGATTTATTCTGTGAGACTTCAAAATTAGTACAGTATTTCAATATGACTTTTTTCTTTCAAGTTTGCATGCTGCTTTGCTGTTAGTCTTTTAGATACTTTCACAATATATATAACTCTACATAGAATAGTATATCATGGTAAAATAATGATGGAGGATCTTATTTCTTAAATGTGCTATAGAAGACATAATGTGACACTTCTGAACTGGGACATAACCTTTCATAACTCAGAACTCAGACACTGGGCTGAGTAGTCCACAGGGGCTGCATGTTTTAAATGTATTGAAGTAAAAATAAATCTTAATATCTGCCTAAGGGATGGATCAGAAATGCTGTAGAAGTGGTATATCTCCTCTCATCTGTCCTTTTTTTATATTAGAGAGAAGAATCTCGTAAGAAGCAAATCCAAGAACTGAATAACCAAAAAGCTGCAACTAAAATACAGGAGCTAGAGAAGGCAAAGCAAAATCTTGAGCTAGAACTACACTTCAATAAGAAGCGTCTAGAAATGGAGACGTTAGCTACCAAGCAGGTAACGTAAAAGGGGGAGGGGAGGAAGGCTTTTTAGGGGATAACTGTGGTTTGTTTTGTGTGTGTTTTGGTTTTTTTTTGTTTGTGGGCTTTTTAAGCAAATAATTAAGTAGAATGTTTCTGTTTACACTTTTATTATGATTTTGTATTAAATTTGGGGATAAACTAATGCTTAGCTTATTTCTTATAATGTGGACTGTTTTGCTCATGTACCAAACTTTAGCGACACTTGCCTGTGCTAAAAGTCATGACTCCAAGCCTTAATGTAATGACTGGTTTTTGGCTGGTGTTCATATGTATCTGACTGCTGCAACAGATATTAATTAATTTTTTTTAAAGTTGCTTCTTAATTCCAGTATTCTTTTTAAGCAGTCAATATCTAAGCAAAACCAGAAAACCGTTGAGAGTTTGAAGACGGAGTGTTTCATATCAATATGGCAGAGGTTCAATATAAATTCCATACTGTTCTGAGTCCGTAAAATGACAGGAACAAAAAATTTGCCTAAATATCATTAAATCATTAACTATCATTTCTTTTTTTTCCTTCCCTTCCGCCAGGCTCTAGAAGATCATACTATTCATCACGCAAAGATACTTGAAGCTCTAGAAGCTGAGAAGCAGAAGATTGCTGAAGAAATACACACCCTTCAGAAGAATCGTGGAAGTGGGAATAAAACTGTGACTAGTATGTATATACACGACATTGCTAGGGCAATGCTGACTTCTGTTTGTGTAGGGGGTTGGATTTAGTGGATATGGGTCCAGGATCTTTTTCTCTTCCTCTAACACTTCTCTAATGGTCCTGAACAAGAGCAGCCTTTTGGCTGCTATGATCATTTGCATTCATAAGCTGTATATATAACAGTGTCAAAAGCTCTGTTTTAATCATGCTCAGGGTGGTGCTTAGCTGGATATACATGTAGTCTGTATTTACCCTGATTACTTGAAAGTTCTTCCCCTCTCTGGTTGAACTGGTTAGGTGTTAACTTGTTGGGGAAACTGGAGTAACAGAATTGATTCTGTTTAATTTCCTATCTCAGATTAGTCTAATATATAGTGTCTGGTGTTATGCCTCTACTTCTGAAATATCCTTTACCTGACTTTATAAAAAGAGTTATCTTGTCTGGGAGGGTAATTTTTTTTTCCAGTGTACTGAGAATTCATACAACTGTTGTTGGCTAAATTCCATTCAAGTTTTTGGTTGTGGTTTCTTCTTTGCCTTTTTTTTTTTTTTGTTACCCTGAGGCTGTTGCATCACATTAAGTTTGATCCACTTAATTATTATGTGCTATATTCTTTATTAGTTCCACTTAGCTGGAATTCTCTGAAGCTATCTGTGATGATCAAAGAGGCCAATGCCATTAGTAATGAATTAGGGAAAAACACTGTTTTCTACAGGTGAGTATCTGAGTTAACTGTAAGAGGGTGTATACATATTTTATATATATATAAAAATTGGGGGGGTGGATTCTGGATGTGCAATGAGCTGTTTGTTTTTCATTTCACAGTTTTATTAAATGGAACATGACAAATCACTTTTCCAAACTAGCTTTAGTTAAGTGTGTAGTCTAGCCATGTTAGTTTGAAATGTGAATTTCAAATTTGAATTATAGGTCAAGACTCTAAAGGTATGTCTACAGACAATTTAGTTTCGGATTGAGCGTGCTTTGGAGGTGAATCTTCTGATGCCCATGTCTGTCCTGCTTTGGTTTGCATACTGAAGTGGTCCCAAAGCTCACTAACTGCGTTCCTTTGGGACAAAATGAAATGGGAATGTGTGCCGGCCATTAGGTGTTCAGTTCACAGGACCATAACAGAGGTAGTTCAAAGTAGTTCAGAACATGCATATAGTGGATATCGAGTGCTTGGCACTAGTAGTTTCAATCCACAGAACTCTTGCTATGCTAAGCTACTTGCTAGTTGTAGCTGAAGAACATTCTAGAAGTGGACTGCTATATTGGTCAGGTGGTATTAGTGTGAGCACCAATATAATAGTGCAGAGAAAACTCTGTATCATTTAAAAAAAAAAAAGCTACAGTAAATGCAGGTAAACTAGGACTTCCTAGAAACTGTAGGTATTGCTATGTTTTTCAGGTATTGTCTTTTCACATCCTCCAACAAGAACTCTGCCAGTAGAATTCTGTAGCATATATTTGGTTCTGAGTTCCTCAAGAGCCAGGGATATGTATGCTAGTATCTACTTCTGTCTCTGAATGCAGGGATTCCTTTTTTCCTTTACATAAAAATAATTTTAATGGCTACGGTAATCTGTGTTTTGTGAGATCCATGATGTCTCAAGCAATTTTTGTTTGTAATTAAATTTTTATCCTCTGTATAATCCTATTTATAAGTACTTTGTTTGTTTTTTGCAATATGAATAATGTTTTTGTCTTTTCTTTTAAAATTTTCTCAAATTCTTAGGCACGACAAAATTGATGATAAAACAGGAACAGTGTCTTCTATTCAGGTGCAGGTTCGTAACATCAAACTGGGAATAGCAACTTTCTGGAGCCTGGAGAAATTTGAATGCAAACTAGCAGCAATGAAAGAACTCTATGAGGTCAGTAACAACTGAAGAAAAACCACTAATAAACAGTAGCATTTTTCAAAGATAAGATTTTTATAATCTTTGGCATGGTTTAACCCTAGCTGGCAACTAAGCGCCACCCGGCTGCCTGCTCATTCCCCTCTCTGGTGGGATGGGGGAGAGAATCAGAACAGTCAAGTGGGGAAAACTCATGGGTTGAGATAAAGACAGTTTAATAGGTAAAGCAAAAACATTGCACGCAAGCAGAGCAAAACAAGGAATTCATTCACTGCTGCCCATGGGCAGGCAGGTGCACAGCCATCTCCAGGAAAGCAGGGCTCTATCATGTGTAATGGTTACTTGAGAAGACAAACGCCATCGCTCTGAATGCCCCCTGCTTCCTTCTTCCCCCAGCTGTATATGCTGAGCATGATGTCCTATGGTATGGAATATCCCTTTGGTCAGTTGGGGTCAGCTGTCCCGGCTGTGCCCCCTCCCAAGTTCTTGTGCACCTTGGCAGAGCATGGGAAACACTACTTACCACACTGATGATGTAGTTGTTGCAATCAACTTTATTCGCATACTAAATCCAAAACACAGTGCTATACCAGCTACTGCAAAGAAAATTAGTTCTGTCCCAGCTGAAACAAGGACATTATGCAGGAGGAAAATCTTGGTGTTTAAGATCACATAAACAAAAAACCTCAAGGCGTGATTATTTTTTATTAAGCACATGTACGTGCATTTGTCCATCGCACAGAAAGAGGACAGTAGAAATCAATTACTTCATTCAGGTCATTTTGTGTACAGAGTGTGAAGTAGTCAAACAAGGACTCCTTTGTGATGGTTCTGTTCGATTTTTATCTGTTCTGGAGGAAAACAGCTTTTTAAAGGGATCGCTTTTCATTACTATGTTCTATCTATTTTTCTTTGCTTCTGGTAAGTTAATTTGCTACTGGTTGCTTTTGTCTGTATGTACTTCAGGTTCTTCAGTGGGAGTTTTTAAAAGGCATTATTAATTTTGTTTAATAAACTGACAACTAAGGTGTGCATTAATCCTTTTTCTAGTTCTATTGCTTTTAATCAGACAAACTGGGTATTTTTCTACTGTACCTTTCTGAATATGTAGTACTTTGTTTTGGAGTATATCATACTCTTGTATTGAAGAGGATGTAAATAGAAGAAAGGGAGAAATGGGAACAGTGCCTACATTTGATTCTGTATAAAAAAAAATTATAACCATCAGCTAAAATCTTTTTAATTACATAAAGATAAACAATGATTCCAAATTATTGAATACAGATAAGATTACAGTATCAGCTGTTATTCGCTGGGAGAATGGTATTTTTTTATTTCATAAAGAGGGAAATATTGTAAGAAATGTTTATCTTTGAGTCCATGTGAACAGACAACGTTTTCATTGTGTTCTGTTGCATTTTTTCTATTTTAGACCGGAAGACTCGAGCCTAAGAACTACTTTAAAAAACAAACAAACAAACAAACAAAAAAACCCCCAACCAACCACCACACATGAACAAATAAATCTATCAGAGCTGGAGGCCTTTCAAAGTACTTTCCCTTTTTTAGTGGCAATAGTGTGTTCTGTGATTTTTTCCAATCTCCAGGGCTGATCATTTTATTTGGTTTTTTGGTTTCTGCCATAAGAATTGAAAGTTGTTTTAGACTGCAGTGAAATAATGAAGGGTAGAGGAAGGAAAGTTCTTGGAGATAAGCGAGAGCTGTTTAACATGAAGGAAAGATCCAAAGCAATCCTGTACAACTGTAATGATCTTGTAATTTATGATTAATACGCAAAAGCAAACTGTATATTTAAGACCAGGTTTTAGGCTAAGAGAACAAGTGCTTGTCTAAATTTGTCCTGTGCTTGAATTTGTGATTCTCCTGATCACATAAATTCTTTTCATTCCAATAGCTGTGCAATGTTTTGCCTGGAGCAGTATTAAAAAATGAGTAGAAGTTGCTTCAAATAATATATAAACAAACATTCGGATGCTAGCTATTTCCGAATGCAAATCACATTCTGGCACAAATAGCATACTTGAAATTTGCAGAGAAAGAAGTCTTAACTGTTGGAGCACTGAAGGTGCTGGTAGCGAAAAATATAAAGGTTTTTCTATGCTTCAGAATGTTCTTTTTTCTTAGAAAATAATTGCATCTCATTAAATGTTTTGCTTGAAAGAATAACTTCTTCATATGTGAGTATATATCTGAAAAATATTTTAACTTTTTGTCCAAAAAGGAAAAAACCATCAAAGAGGAGACAGACAAAGATGGAGGAAACACTCCTCATTTATGTCATACGAAAGTATTTCCAGTGACAGAAGATGACTACCATATTTATTACTAAAAACTGGATCTTGCCAATATCAGACTGGATTCTATTTCCTGTGGAAAACCATTGCTAAAACTGTTAAATAAATCCAGATATAAAAATTTTTTAATTATATGCCCAGATTTTTAGTAATGTATTGCATGTGGGAAAGAGCTGTGGAAAAGCTTAGTACCTGGTGTTCCTGTATCTCACATGCTGGGTAGCTGGGTGTCTTCACTAAATGTTTACCTTGTTTTAGTTTTTCAAACGCTCAGACCTCAAGCTGGCTGGCAGTCAGTTATCTTCTAGATTATACATATCCTAACAAGAAAGAAAACATTAAAACTACCAGTCCACTGTTAGTAGAATGTGTTATCTTCATCCATATGTTCTAGGCTTTATTATCACTCTATTTCTGTTTAACCCTGCTCCTCCCCTGTGTTTTCTTTATGTTTTCAGAGTAATGATAGAAATAAAGCTGCTGATATATTTTATGACCCTACTGATGAGTGGGAACCTGACCTTTCAGATGCCTCAGTTTCCTCTCTTTCCAGAAGAAGGTGATACTAATTTGTAGCTCCTCGATCTACGTGTAAAACAAAGCAAAAAATAATTTGTGTAATTATCTAACATGCTTCTGTGCCACTAATGTAGTCTTTTATTTATTAATTCTTCTTTTACCTTCTTATAATGTCAAACTCAGAAATTAAACAACAAGTTATGTGTACATTTGTGAGGATGGGGGAAAACTTAAATGTTACCTTACTATACTTTATTAGCTTCATTTATGAAATGTTAGTGTGCACCATTTTGCTAATAAAAATTGCATGCCCATTAAAGCAGTTTGGCAGATTAAACAGCAATGTTTCTGAGGTCAGGTGTAGCATATATGCAACGTATGTCTGATCAGTGCCAGAGGGGTTTATGTATGACTATGGACAACTAGCTGGAGGTAATTAAAGCCTGTACCCTATTATTTCAGATTGATACATTTGTCTGTAGCACAGGACTCTTAATTAACCTGCAGACAGAGGACCCACAGGTTAAGGTTATAGATACCCATGTATTTAATTAGTAATACAAGCGATTTTAAATAGGCACTTGGACATCTGTTCACATCCTAACTTATCCCATACACTATGCCAACTGATACGTTCTTCTGTTCATTCATTCTTTTATCTTTCCTCATGGACAAGAAATAGGAACAAAAGTTCCTCCAAACCCAAAAGTATATTTTGTCAAAACGTGCGTAAGGCTTGCTAAACTACATATCTAGATATTATCAGTATAGAGTGAAATGTGTAGTTTTTAATGTCTTCTTCATACTTCTATAATAAAAAGCATTGTTTTTAAGGAGTAAACTGCAGCTGGTCTGGGACCTTGTGTTTGAAGTTTTAGCCTTGTAACAATATAAATGAACTGCAAGCTTCTGTAAGTTGTAGCTTGTAAAGGAAATTATAACAGATCCTCAATTATAGATTTGCTAGTGGGGTAGCAGCCTGTATGATTATTGTTATTCTGCTGTAAAGCAGGTCGGTTTATCTGACTGCAAGTTTTGGAAAGCATTCCTGACCATTCCAAGCAAACAAGTTACTTGAAAGGAATGCAGTGGGTAAATAGTTTCTTTACATCTTGTCTAAATGCTGTTGTAATGGTAGAATAATGTTGGAATACTATTTTGTCTGATGCTGCCTTCTGAACAGTATTATAATGTGTTGTCTTGAGTCTCAGAATTGTGTTTGGTTTTGTCCTGCCTGTTTTAAAATGCAACAATAGATGCTGAACTGAACAAGAAAAGGTACTGGAAAAGGGAAATGGGCATTGCATGCTGCATTGTCAGAAGTTAACTGACATCAATCACACATATACTGGTGAAATAAATTGAATCCCATGTGCCCATGTAGTGTCATGGAGCTTAAAGGATAGGCTGTTCCAAAAGGAAAGGGCAGTTCGAGGCTGAATGTGATAATGGGGTAGATGGAGCAGTACCCTTGTGAAAAAGAGCCTAACCCCCCAGTACTTGAATGAGGTGAGCAGAGTAGATCTGGTGTTGATAACCAGGGTCAGACAAGAGTCCAGATCCACACTTGAGAATGTAATGATAAGGCAGTCTGAGGTTGAGCTGGGAAATTGGCTCAGTGAGTCAGGATTAGGTACAGAGATTCTTGGCAGGGTCAGCCTGCAGTCCAGTGATTGCCTGACACAGCCATCATGACAAGGTCCCAGGTCAAACTGGGAAGTTGAGTCTGCAGGTCCGGATCAATGGTGTACATGGCCAGACACAGGTACACAACTAGTGTAAGTCAGGCAGGACCAAGGGCAGGAGACTTATCTTAAACACAGCCCTAAGAAAAATTAAGAAGCCCCCGCTGAGTCTCTGTCCACCTGTTTCTTTAACAGCTTGAGGCCTGGCTGAGGCTTCTCAAACAGCTCTCTTACCAAGAGCTGGCCTTGGGCGCTGGCAGCTAAGGACCCAAAGCCAGGCCAGAGAAGTTAAGTTAGCTTGTCTAACTGACAATGGAGAACTTCAAGAACATCTGCCTTCTACCAAGAAAAAAAGCACTCCTATCTGGCTTTCTAAAAGTAATTCATTCTGTCCAGCAAACAATAAAAAAAAGAGAGAGAAACAGCACATCTGCTTTCTAAGGTTCCAGTAGGTAAGGAAGAGATGTATTTTTTTATCAAGCTCTAGATAACAATAATCCAGTAATAAACCAGTATCTTAAAAATGGGAATGTGGAATGAAGATCCTGATATGGTAGGAAGAGCCTGAGGAAAGTAAGTGGGATCCATTCTATGGGCTACATTGTCTTGCTTTCACTCTGGTTTAGGTTCTGTGTTTACAAGTAGCATTAATTAAAAGTAGATGTTTGTTTTGTTTGCCTGGTAATATTCATTGAACTTTCAATGGGTACGGTGAAAGAGATTCTTTTCTTTTAAAGTTTTTTCATATTTTCACTCTTTCATCCTTTCCTAGAAGTAGAAGTTTTATGAAGAACAAGAGAATTTCTGGATGTTTGTCTGAGATAAAATTGCAACCAATTAAGAATATACAGAATTCCTATATAACAGGTACTTACTATATGGTAGAATGCCTTTCATTTCATCTTGAGAACTTGAAACTACTACATGTATAAAACATATACCCTTCTAACAGTCATTAAAGAAAAAGTGGGGGTTGGAAAACAAAATGAAAAATGTCCTGTTTATAATATCTTCAACTTTTTAACATCAATCTGTTAACAGTAGGGTTTTTCTTGTGGTTTTGATTATGCTTTCTTAGGGCAGAAACTTACTGACCAGCACTTATGACCCTTACTTAAGAAATTTACCTAAAACATTGCTCAGATTAACTATGCAGGTTAGCTGGAGACAGATGATAGTTCATGTAACAAAATGCCAGAGGCTGAATCCTGATATAATAACTTGGAGAGTTTGCTTGAGTTGTTGCTATTCATATGCATTCAATTACTGAGGTTCCCCCAAGCTTTTTGTAAGGTTTTATAAATGTTTTTCTGAAACACTAGATGCTTCAGTCTTCCAAATATTTTTATGCATTCAGTTTTATTAGATTGGCTGGGTTTTGTTATTTTGCTCTCTCTCTGTAGGTTTGATTGTGGAAAAAGGTGGATTGGTGTTAAGAATTTCACTATGGAATTTGTACTAACTGAATCTAGAAACAATGTAGAATGTTATATGTGCATTTTCTGACTTGCTATCTTGAGTAGTTGAACATTGCTGAAGAAGCAATATAAAAGAGTCATTACAAAGAATCACTGACTACTCACTCCTATGAAGAACTTCTTACATACATGTTTTGCTTTTATATCATACAGGTTCACAGAATAAGTCCAGCCCAAGGTTTTCTGAATCATTTCTTCCTGGGATTTGCAAAGAATCTATAAGTTCAGCTTTAGATTTATTGGAACAGAATCACGAAGGAGGAAAAAGCATAGTAGATAGTCTCCTAACTAATTTGTTTGTCATATTCTCTGAAGTTTCTGCCATTTCAAAAGCCTATGAACAACAGGATGAAGAATGTCAAGAAAACTGTAAGTCTCATTTTCATAATAGCTTAAAGTAAGCATTACTAATGACTTGTCTTTCAGATGCGCAGCATTCATATGCTTGCCTATCAGAAGAATTAACATTCCTACTGTCATTTGCAAAGGAGACCTTCTGATAGATCTCTTTCTCTTGTAGTTTTCACTCTTAGTCATGCTGCTCAATCCTACAGCATCAGAATTATCTCTGCTTTTGACCGGCTTGTGGTTCTAACCAAGCTCTGCCTTAACAATGTCCAAAAGTGGCCTGGATCTATAAAAGTTGATGATGAAATAAAACAGGAAGTAAAGAACTTGGGAGGTTATTTACAGTTACTGTTGCAGGTAAAGTATATTAAAGAACTCATCTGTGTATAAAGAAGTCATATTACATTAATGCAATACTTACTACAGACTTGCTAAAAAGATTTAAATGTCCAATGTATGCAATGACAAGTGGACATGTCTAAGGAAGATGGACTGTAAAGGGTGCGTTTTTGCTGGCTAAACTGGTGCTTCCGTATGCTAGTTCAGAGTAATGTAGACCTTGCTTGTGCCCGTTGTATTGCGTGACAATAGTGTAGGTTCTTAAAGATAAAAGGGGGAAATAAAGCATGCAGTGACAAGAGCACATGCTAGTTTAGATTGAAGTGCTACTGTTCATAAATTTATAAACTAGTGGCCAGTAAATATTACTTTTGTTCATACTACAGCCTTGTAAAGTGTAATTTTTCTGAACTGTGTTGCAACCACAGAGATCGGTATTATGCAAGGTATGATCTTTCAGCTGTGGTAGATAAGCCATTGGAAGTAGGAAGATGAGCTGAAAATGCCTCAAGCTGTTGTGTGCTACAAACTCTAGGAAGTGTGTGCTTTTTGAGAGATGTGTTTTAGCTTCAGTGGATGAGATGCTTTTATTTTTCAGGGATGTTCTTCAGATATAGCCTCGATGGTAACAGAAGCATGGAGCAAAGTAAAGCAAACAGTAAAACAAACAGTGAAATACATAGGCCACTTGGCAGTAGTCACAAGAGCTGATATTTCCTTTTCTGAAGAGGACACTCCTGCCACTGGTCTACAGGTGAAAAAATGTTTATTAGAAATAGTGATTACAAACAGTAATTTTAATATTGACATCACATTTTCAGTAACGGTGCTCAAAAGCAAGTTGTTTACATATAACAGTTTTTCTAACACTTAATTTTTATGGTGCAAATGGGTATGTGTTAATACCCTTGAATTTTTTTTTCCTTTAAAAAATGCACTTTAAATCTGTATAGCTTCCACCTATAAATAGAAAGAAATACTGTGCTTTTAGGATTATGACTGCACTGAGATTGTACAAGTCTACCTATTTCACTGAAATTCAAAGCTTATTTCAGTAATCTGTGATTAAGTACCACATGGAATTTTCAGAAATCTGAAGAAAGTTAGGAAAAGGAAGTTAAAGTGTTGAGACCTTGTGGTCCAAGAGTGACATGTGACTGGACCAGCACTGAACAATTTTCTCAAATCAAATTACATATTTAACCCACTATGGAAAATCTGTTTTAATTCAATGCCATTTCAATTCCTTTAATTATTATGTTTTGAACTTTTACTTTAAAAGGAATTTTTACTTGCCCTTTATGATGGAGTAGGCTCAGGGCTGGAGTTTCTCATTGATACTGTACAGGAGAAAGCAAGAATGGTGCAGGAAGAACTAATGAAACAATATCCGCAAAATGAGGTGAGGTGAGATGGAAGTAAGATAAAAAATTACTACTATATCTTAGAGGCACTTGATGGTCTCCTTTTATTTTTCAGCAATTTTGTCAAGAAAGTTCTTAGTAGGAATACAGTTGTGATTAGTAACAGGTCTGAGATGGGTGGTAAGTGGGAATGTTCACTACAATCATGCATAAATTTTGAGTGTTTAGCCTTTCACCCATGTGTATACTGAATATTTAAGTGTATCTGTTTAGAATGATTTCTTTGAATTGGAGGGTATTTTGCATAAAATTTCACAATGTAACTGTGAAAGGGGGGGGACACTACGAAAACTGGCACGAAGGAGCAAGTGGACCTTTTAGTCTCTAAACTACTGTTAAGTTTGTTTTGTAAAAAGATTGCATATTTAATATGTAGTGATACTTTATAACCCTGAAAGTTAATTGTTATTCTATGTTGATAGTAGTAATCACCTCTGCTATTACTACACTCGCTGTTATTGTCAGGAGGATTATTAGAAAGTTTGAAGACTTCATTTTGTCATACATTGTTCTTACACTCCTAGACCCAAACAGCATGCTATCTAAATATTAAAATAGTTCAGTGTAATCTTTTAAGAGCTAGTCTTCCAACATGCTTAATGCTTGGGCTATGCTGAATCACTTTCATGAATTGCCCATTTCAGAAGGAAACTGGTTGAATAAAGTAGCTATGCAATAGCACGGAAGTCAGAAATGTCCTGCTTGATTTTGTGTCATTCACTGAAATCACATCTGACCTTCAAATACTTTCCAGGCTGATAAGCAGCAGTGGCATTTTAATTTGAGCCACTTCTTCATTACACGTTATCGGAAAATTATGGCAAATTACTTGTATTGTATTAAAGAGTTGTTCCTGTCACCCTCCAAATTTATTGTAATATAAAAAGGAATTACATCAATGGGAAGCTTTTGTCTGTCATAAGACCTCAATTTAATTTTTCTTGTAACTTTAAGGCAACATATTCCTATTACCTCCCAACAGACAGGTGTGTGTGTACTTTTTTCCCCCCCTTCCTTCCAACAGATAGCAGCTGAGCAGTTATATTATCAAATTGCGTAGGTAGGTTTTTTAATTAGGTATGCTGAAGTTAGTAGCGTTCTGGGGAGGAGTTGCTCTTTCATGAAACAAACATACTATTATTAGTTTATCTGGTGTATTTTCACTCTTAAAGCAGAACAGACCTCGTTATGTGCTCAATTCAGTAGGGGGTTGTTTGGGTTTTTTTGCTTGGAGGGGGCTTTTGGTTTTTTTTAGCTACAGCCTGTTATTTTGAGCTCTTATTTTGCTTAGGTGACAAATTGTGAGGATGTTTATACTGTAGGAGGCTATGCAAAGTAGAGAATAAAGTATAAGGAATAAGTACCACAGTTAAATATTTCTGTGTGTATGAAAATGCCAGTAGGCAAGTTAGAGTACCCCTTGGAAGTATGCCATTTTCTTAGCGGGTGAGCCATTTTTGACAGAAAGCTTGGCTGAATTCCAAGGAAATACTTTGGAAATATTGAAATGTTCTTCAGCAAGTTACTTTGTGTATATAGTGCACATGCTTCCTTTCAGTGTTGGGATAATAGACTTGTTCTGCCACTTTTCCTCTGAGCAAATGTTTTGCACAGAGACCATGCAAAGCCAAAGGTGTCAGTTTACCTGTGTCTAAGAAATCCTGTCTTCTGCCTCATGTTTTTATTTTTATCCTTTTTCTTCAAAGTTGAGAAATTTGCCGAACTGTGGCCAATAAGAAAATCTCCTTAATGAGCTGGGATATAGAAAACACTTAGTAACAATAGTAACAATATGTTACTACTCAAAAATCTGTAATACATGACCTGGGATAAAAGGTTCAAATCAGTTGGAGAGGAGTGACAAATTGCTTGTCTTGAGTAGGGAATAAACTTTGCTTTCCTTTAGTTTTTCACTGTTGTCATTCTTAATCCTACAGATAATAGTGAAACTGTCCAAAATCTTTTATGTTCCTATCTGCTTTCCAACAAAAGGAACTGAGCAGTCTGTTTTCCAGATAATGCTGTCTACCTGCAGCAGATTCCTATGTATCTGAAGGACTCCTGTATATGCTTGTTGCTGGTGGAACTAATGTGAAGTCAGGGAGAGAACCCGAGGGTATTAACTAAGAGATTACCCCTGCCACTTGCAATGACAGTGATACAAAAAAATACACGACAATTTAGCAAAAAGTTAAATTTCCTCATTCGATCCTCTCATATTAAGGGGTTATTTAAAATCTTGCAGATATAGTTAACGATGTTAACTATTAACGCTTAACACCATTTAATGTTTTATTTGAAAAAAATGCATGTTATGTTGCAGAAAATATTACTTCTGCTTTTGAGTATTTTTCTCATTAGTATGCCAGTGTTCACTGTTATCCTTTTAAAATATTAATGTACACTTCATTCAAGATAGAGTAAAATATAATTAAAAGTTTCTTTGTAGATTCAAAGTCGAATAAAGGATAATGTTGTGGCATTAGCCAGATTCCTTGAAAATAACATCACTTATTGCAGAAAGGTAAGAGAAATGTTTCACAAAATGTGCACTTTGAGTCTGGAGCTTAAATTTAAAGGATGCATTTAACAAAGAGGAGCTTTTCTGGCTACTGCATTTCCATTCTGTCATGGTTTTGATTTTAATTTTACGTAAAGTATTTCTGGAGGTACTTGTATCTTACCTTCCTTCTTTTTGTGTTCACCAGAAACATCCTAACCACCTCCTTTGTTTTCTTTTAAGTTGAAAGCCTCAAGTTCAGTAATCTTAGTGTAATTGTTATAACTACTGCAATAGTTTATGGCCATAATTACTGGTATTTTGAATTAAAAGCCAGGGTAGATTATTTAATCTGTATTGTAAGAGCCAAACCTTTTCTGGAATTTAGAGTTTCATTTGCCTTTTTTCATCCTGTCAACAATCTGCACTTCTTTTTGGAACTATCTTATGTTTTGTGACTTCTCTTTTTGTGTATCGGCATTGGCCTCTTATGTGGCTGAATCCATAATAGGCACGTTTAGTAGTTAATATACTGTCACATAATTTGTTGTTTTACATTGCTCTTTATTAATCCAGAGAGAAATAGAATTGCAGTTTCCAGAAGAAGAAACTCTATATCAGGAAATAAAGAAAAGCACTGACATTGCTGTAAAATATTTGGAATTGGAGCAGTGCCTAGCTGAAGTCTGTCAAATTGTTTCTTCTACGTTACAAGGTATTTTGCTGGGTTATTATCTGTCTCGACAGTAACCTGTAGACTACAGGAGACCTGTAAAGCAAGAGGGAGGGAGGGCTATTTGGTGTCTCTTTACAAAGTACTGCATTTGATTCTTCTTGCTTTTGTTTTTCATAGGGTCGTATAGAAACAGAAGTCCTCTCAGGAGCCTTGCAGAAAAGATTTGTGTCATAGCTGGATATTTTAACAACTATTTCAGTTTATTTGCCTTGTCTTCTACTTCTGCAAACAATCCAGTCCAGACAATATCCATACCTTCTATGAATTTGGATGAATTGGACTCTCTGGTTGATTCCCTTATTGTGAATTTAGAACTTGAACAAGGACAGCCATCATTGAAATCTCAAACTCTTTGTAATGAAACTACTGAGAGTCGAAGACAGGTTGAAACAGGTGAAGTTCAATTTGCTTGGGAACAGGAGGGGATTCCAAAGCATACACACAAACCCCAGTCTTCATCTCCACCTCCATTTCCTGCAGAGCTTTCACCTGGTAGGATACAGTGGGTATAAAATGCTATTATCAAGAAATTCAGGGAAAAGTTCCCTTTACATGAAGGGAAAGCAACATATCACAAAATATTAGCAATAAATTTTAGCTTTATTAGTATGTGATATGAAAGTAAATTACATGATTGTATGAGGATAAGTACTCTGAATTTCACGAGAGAAAATGGAATTCCATAAAGGGCTGTTAGACTTTAAAATATAGTGCCTTTTGTTTTAAAAAAAGTCTATCAGCACCTAAGCATATCAAAGATAATTTAACGCAGTAAGTAAATCTATTGGAGAGAATATGAATGGAGAAAATAAAAAGTGTTGGAGAGTAACTAGTAAACAACACAGTAAATGCTTTGTAGAACATTCACATCTCTTCATCTTAGACATTTGACTTAGGACTCTCGTAACAGTGGAAGGAGAGTCCTTGGAAGGAATCCTTCTAACATACATTTATGTTGCTTACAGTTAGATAAGAAGACTGTCTTCCTATCTTAGACAGTTGGAAGGTAGATTAGATGATGCGGGTACCAATTCTTTTTGTTAACATTGCTTCATCTCTGCTGTATTATGATATAGTTGTGCTACTGCAACTTTAAAGTGGTTTTTATAGCTTTCATGTTTTTTTTTCAAATGTCAACCTCATTTATTTTTAAGAACAAAGCAAAAATATTTTATTTATTTCTGTAGGGGAAAACTATGAGAGATGGTAGAAGTACTTTACAACCTCATTTGAATGCTTTTTTTTAGTGTTTTTGTAGTCCATTTAAAAATCTGCACCTAAAGTATCGGTCATGGTGTTCAACTTGATCTGAAGTAAGTTCATGTCAAGTGATGTTTCTACCAAGTTATCTTTTGATTGCTCAAATCACTTTCAGGACTATTCATAGTGGATTAGAAGCATAGCTCTTCCTAAATATGTAAATCATCCCAAGAGGTTGTACAGAACTTCCCCAATCAAGTACTTCCTTGTGCTTTTTACTGTAGTCATCTTACCTTTAGAATGCTGGCTGAGGCCAGGGGAAATTAACAGCGAGGATGAAAATTAATTTGGATTTTTATTCTTTAATATGGGGTTCTAGGAGGCCTGGACGTAGCACATTTTACTCACAACAGTGCCAAGAAATTAATAAACTAAATCCTAAGTTTTTTCCTATGTATCAAAGCTTCTAAGCCAGATATTCATAGCTATGATCTTTCCTTTCAAGGGAAAATGCTCAACATCTTGAGAATTTCAGTCTTCGAGAACACGTCAGGCTCTTAGAACTAATTTCTATGCAAAGACTACAGTAAAGAGCGTCAGTCATCCTTTTCCTTTGAGAACTTTCACACTATAATTAATGCTGTTATTCAGCAATTTTGCACTTCTCCGATTTGGAGGAAATGGAAAGGTAATTATTCTGAAGGAGTAATGTTTTTAAGAATTGTATACCTTAATACTTTGTCAAAAAATGTCTTGCTGTGCAGTTCTGCCATCAAAAATATTCAACAATTTTTATTGCAGCTATTAATTTCTTTCTCACATGAGATGTGATGTTGCTTAATCACTTTCCTACTGTAAAGGCCTTTACAAGTCTGCTCAAGAGTTAACAAGGTATATTCAGTTGTTCAGATTTTTGTGCTTTAAAAGTGAAGAGAAACCTGGTATATTTCTATTTCTGTAAATGTATTTTGTACTTGGCTGAATGTTTTTAAAACAAACTGGTTCTTCTGAATCATGTATCTAAGCATGAGCATTGTAAAGAGTAAAACTAGATCATGTACGTGATCACCAATTTTTACAACTTCAAGTTCCTTGTCAGTTTTCTTCTGCATACAGTTGAGACCTTCATTTGTCACCGAGAGTACTGCTTCCTTGCTGAAAGTATTGTACCATAAAAATCAGAAATATTGCTAAGAGGTGTATTCTGTAGTTCACAAGTGAAACAAAAGACTTCTTTACCTAAGTTTTTCCTCTATTAAGATGCTTAAGAGCACACAGATAGAGACTGAATAGTCGTGAACTAATCTACATCTGTTAATGGCAGAATACTCAATCCCTTACAATTTCTGCTAATAAATATAGTGGTGTTATGTCAAGTCCCCGTTGCAAAATTAAATTGTGTTACTGATGTTCCACCTGCCCAGGTGATTGTGTTTGATTTTGGTCTTGTATTTAATGAGAAGCACTGCTCAGAAGACATCTTCGGTTTTGTAGTTCTGTGTGTTGTTATGAGAATTTTTCTCTTTTTTTCATTCTAAAATGGAAAGACAAGTTCTTCACAAGCTTGGAGCTCAAACTGACTTTCAGTTTTTAGTCCTTCTGAAATTCAGGAGAAAGAAACCATGCAAACAAATGGGTTTCTGGTAAAAATTTAACTGAGGTATTGGATGGGCAACTGTGATCATATCAAATTTAGCTTTTACAGGATGAGTGAAAATGTTGCCAATAGTTTCCTGCTGCTTGGTTGATTTTCTTCCCCTCCATGCTAATTAACCGTGTTTTAATCAGTCTCTCATGTTAATACTCTATTCACATTTTAGAGTAATATGTTAACAAAATCTACCTCTGCTAGTGTCTTCAGGTTGGTGCCCTTGTTGCAGTTATACATCATCAAAGTACTTCATTCTTACAATATATACGGTGACTATACATCATCAGAGTGAGCTAGTGCTCTCATAACATATTGCATTAATACATCAACAAGCCTAGCTGAGGCTCCAGTAAGCTATTGGTGTAATATAACGTAAGGTATATTTATAACTATAGGCAAGTCTGTCTATAAATTATGAATGTCAAGGAATTGGGATCATAGCAGGCAGATTTTGGGGTGGATTGATTTGAATGGTATGTTATTTTACTAGTCTTTCCAAGGAGTTGGAGGAAGGTGTGGGTTAAGCCCAGGTCAGCAGAGGAACTGACATGGCTGAACACAGAAACTGCATCCCCTGCTATTAGGCGTAGTAGTGAAATGAAGTAGACCTTAATGTTGCTGAGATAAAGGACTGTGCAGTATGGTCCAGATATCTGCACCATTTTGCATTTTTGCAGATCTGAGTAGAGTCAGTGTCATCATTTTTGCTGATCTGTTGTGGAGTCAGAGTTTGGATAGCTTCTGGCAGATGGTGGTAATACACAGAAGAATCTTCTTGTGATAGTACCTCTTGGAGTTTCTTCTACACCATAAACTAGAGCAGACACCAAAACAGTGCAATTTAAGTAGAGTTTTTATTTAAGTACGTAACAAGGTTAATTACTTTCGCAGGAATATATACTGGTGATGTAGGCTTCTCTAATGGGGGATTGAGGTGGGAATGGGATCATTTAATGGATATTTATTAAAACACCTTTTATTAATAAACCAGTGTTAATAGAATTTAGATGTTTACTGTTCACACAATACATTCACTTATTCCTTCACACTTCACTTGCACCCACATAAAAATCGCTTCTGGGTGCAAGATTGGAGGAACAACTGTGAGCTGCTGAGTCTGAAGCAGAGGCTCATGTTGGCTTACCTGTGAGGCTTTGATGTGCTATACCCCTCAGCATGTATGCTTCCTCTCTTTGGCTAATGTTTTTTAGTTATTATTTCTCCATCCGCAGCCATAGGTACCAATAGAGCCCCTTCACACACGCTTGCATTGATGGGGCTTTTATGGCTTTGGCTGAAGCTCAGTCTCGATAATAGCTGATGTCATGCTTCTGCTAAGAGCACTAAATTTGGTCTAGAAAGGTTTTCTCTGGGGTTGTCAAATTTAGTCTTCAGCTCTGTGTCCCTGAAAGAAACATTGAGTTAACAGTTAGGAACATGCAGGGACAGGGAATGGAAAGTGTTATGAAGAAACATTTAGAGACCTGAATGGGTTCTATAGTTTACTGAAGTAATGATGGCTTTACTTTGTTATATGTACTGATATAATATGTAGTTTGTGGGTTGTTTGCTGTATTGTTTTTGTGTTCTGGGTAGTTTGTATTTCCTTTAATGTTCTCTTATTTTCTCAGGAAAATGTTCTTCATTCAGATTTCATGTAAAAAGTAATTAGAACTTTATGTACCTGACCCATGGATTTTATTGACTAACATGAAAGAAAAGGGGGCTTTGTTTTAATTTTAAATATAAAGTAGGGATGCAGGGTATTGAGACTTCTGCACCAGAGTTTCATTTGAAAATAAGAAACTAAAAAAAAATCTAGCTAATGAAAAATTCTCTTCACTTAAAGAACTTAGTAAGAAATTGGTATTTCTTCAGTTCAATTCTTTATCTGAAAAATAGTACTACGTTAAAAATACATAACAATTCTCAGAGTATTGATCTACTACTTTACAGCTTCTTACAACTCAGCCTCTAGTTTTATTTTAGTAGTAGGAAAGTAAGATTAAAACTACACATTTTAACTTCACTCAGAGTTAATACAAAAGGTGTACACTACTCTGCAAAAATATAATGTAAATTATTTTTTGTTGTGGAAATTGGTAAAGCCACGGGAGTCAAACTAACTGCAATTAGGCCCTAAACTCTTCATTTTTATCCCTAATTAGGAATAAGAAACATGTATTTCAGGTAAAGATAACAGTCCTGGGAAGGAAGTATGTCTTCAGAATATGAATGCTGGATTACTTGAGCAGCCTTCCAACAATGTTAGCTCATCTTCATCGAGACTCGTTGTATGTAAATGCACTTTTAGAAAAAAAGTACACCCTAGCTATGCTTTGTAAAGGTCATATACCAGTGTTAGAAATTAGAGATAAGTAAACTCTTCTAGCACTCACTGACTCATGAGAATACTGTAGATGAAGAAAAACAAGCTGCAGTTTAGATTTAATTTGATCCAGTAATGGCATCTGCAGGCAGAAGATGAGACTACATCTGATTCACCTCTGCAAATAGAAGATATTATTTTGTGACAGGAATTTTCTTCTCATTCTTTATATACTCTAACATACTGTGATTATATGAATCCTGTTACTTTTTTGTTTTGCAACTTTTCTGATTTCAAGGTAAGGGGTGCTTTTTATTTACTTGGGGTTTTTAATTATTATTTTAGGACAGCATTTTAATTCCCTTTCTAGCTTTCAGTAGGATCTGGGATCGTTTATGCATTTTTCGCAAAGAAGGGCTGTTTGCTTTTTAAGTCCTAATATTTTTAAAATATATTTTTTAAAAATGCCATCTTTTCTTTGTTTTCTTAGTATTTGGAATCAGTATATGTAACAACATTTGGTTACTCTTGAATTTTTTTCCTGCCCTTTTTTGTTTGTTTGTTCTTGTTTTTGTGTTCGTTATAGTATTGGTTTCTAGAATAGGGGATGGTGTAAATAATCTAATCGACGTTCATATAATTTGATTGTTGCAGTGAAAACAGGACAAAACTGAAAGAGGTCTCCTGAGCTAATATTTCATCAACAATAAGCATTATAGACAACATAAAAAAAAATCCTATATCAGGGATCTTTCAATCTGAGTTAATTCTGAATACCTTTATTAATAAAAGTCCAAGTAAACTGTAATCAGAAAGATTTAGTATGAGTTGAGGGAAAGGAAGGAAAGTATCAGGAAAAACTGATGGTAGTCATCTGTAGTTAAAAATACCCCAGACCCACAAACAAAAAAATCCCCAACCACCCCCCCGCATACTCAGAGTTAAACTATACTCAATGTCTTTTATGCAAATTCCTTAAGCCTATTACAAGCATTACTTGATTAACCTTATACAACTCTAGTAGCTTGATAAAAAACACTTCACTTACATTGGTGTATGCTATTGCCTGAGTAGTTCCAAGTTTTTTCCACAGATATGTATAGCATAGAGGCAAGCTTCAAAGGTTAAAAAAAACCCAACCAAACAAATTATCCATGATTACTTTGCTTTATATTATATATTGTTTAGAAGTCTGTGGATTAGTTCAAATGTTGTTTGTAGTGATTTAGTCAAAAGTCCAGCTACCAGTTAAAATGCACTTTAACTTGTACAGTGCTGGTTTTGGTCTACTTGTTTGTATTGCATATAGGTATAAAAATCCTCTTTTACTGAATTATGTTAAGATGATATGTGCGTTAATTATCTGTGGCAGAAAATTACATCGCATTAACATGTTTCTACCTCTCCCCCTAGTGTGCAAACGATGGTATTGATAAAGAGATTGTTTATCTTGGAAAAATGAGGAGCTACGTTGCATACTGACATATTTGTACAAAATCTTGCACTCAGACACAAAGGTATATATGTAGCTAGCTACGTATGCCTATACGTAAGCGTAGAAGGCACATTTGCAAAATAGTAATGGTGCAAGAACCAGTCATAGATATGAAGTAAAACTTATTTCCCAAAAGCTGAAGAATAATTTTTACTACTTTAAGATCCTGAAAAGGAAACAGGATGGCTAATGTTCTGTACATCTTTGCTGTGGTGATACTTTTCTATGAGCTAGTTGTGTCAATGAGCTTGGCTGCCTCCTAGGGATTGGTTCAGGCCTTGGTATTGAGTTTTTAGAGAATCTTTTGAATATTTACTTTGTGCATATTCATTCACATAAACACTTTTCCAGTTTTCTATTAAAGTCTACTGCTTTTTATTTTAACTGGATGTTTCATCTTCACCCCTAGTTCTGGGAACCTGTTGTGTCCTATTAAAACTGTAAACTACCTGTACTAAAACAATCTGGTTTAACTGCTGCAATGGAAGTCTGATCCTCCACTAAGACTGTGTGCTACTGCAACAGCTCTTATCATAGCACATTCCATCCAGTTTATTGGTGGCTAGGGGCAATTTGAGTGTGTTTCTTTGTATACTCATGCTGGCTTTCTTCAGGCATTTAACATCACAAAATGCGGTTCTGGGAGGGAATTCAGAATTGTGTTCATGAAATATAAAGTATCAAAATAATTATACAAAATTTTTAAATATGCTTTTTCAGTATTTTTCTTTGCTTTAATCACACAACTTTTAAATGCACTTTCTATAAAGGTAATAGGAAAATCTTATTTCTTAAAGAAATGAAAGCTTAGTGAAAATTACGTATGGTTTTTATGAAGCATCAGCTATTGAAGATGATGATCAACATACATGGGAGAGGGAAAGAAAAAGAAAACCAACCTTCTAAGCACTTTCTAACTTTCTAAGCAAATTGAATCTGAAATTCTGTCTTGGTAGTTTGTATCATAACTTCACTATCTGTAGATCGTCATGTATACAAGGAGGCAAGAGACCAAGGTGAATCGATAAAATGTGCAGTTGAAACATGTATATTAAATTATATTTGATGTCAAATACTTTGCTTCAAAAGTAAGTTGTCCTGTAGTTTAATTCTGGAGTATGCTGAAGGTAGGTGTCCTGAATGCTTTTTAAAAGAATGCTTGACCACATGGGACTTGACAAAGTCAGAAGGGTAAGTGTGGAATAAAACAAATGCTGGTTTTGAACTCCTGAGCCCCCTTCAACAGTGGAGAGCAAAGCTGATAAGTGGGACTCAAATTTGTTGGTCTTCTGTTTTGCCCCTCCCCTTTCCCCTTACAAGGAAATTCTTTCAGCTCTGCTTCTGCTTCTTACTCCTAAAATACCAAACTACATTCTTAAAAGCAGTTGTTTAAATATTTGATCAATGAGGATAAAATCAGAAAAGCTTATATCAGTGTTAACTGCCCTTCAGTTCTTGTTTGATTATGACCAGTAATATGCAAGTTTCATCTCATAAGCTTGGATCTTTCGACAAGATAATAAAGTTGTGAAGTGGGTATATAGTATGTATATATAAACTTTTTATACTACACTTACCCACCCGAGCATGTGACACAGTCCAAAAAAGTATGCAAAGGTGTTCCTTTGTACGCCTCGTCCTGCTGTGCAACAGTGTAGTAGTTCTAATTTTGCTGATTATCAGGAGAGGGAATCTGGACTGCTACCTACAAACGCTTACAGAGCGCTACTAGGTAGCACTGTGATGTTTGTTATATGTAGCAGAAGAGTGATAAGCAATGGACTAATGCAATGAGGGTATCAGATAATTTATTTCCTGTTTGCATGAAAGTTCTGTAAATGTGTCTCTAAACAGTTACTTTAGGCAGCTGTGGCTAATGCTGCAGGATTTAACCCATGCTGTTCCCTCTGCTGCTGCTGTCGTTAGAGGGTCGCTGATCTCTGGGACTGCCCCAGAGAGACTACAGGGAGCTGGCTCTAGCTTCATGCACTCTGGGGGACCTATATAGAGTGCTCTTGATGTAGGTTCTGTTCAATTGTGGACCCCTAAAATACTCCAGCAGCAAGAGCCCTTGCTTTGTGTTCCTCTGTGCTGCCGTGTCCCATGCCTATTTCAGGAGGTAGCTGGGATACTTTCCTGCTTAGCTTTACTGTAAAATTAAATAAAATCTCCCAGTGCCAGGGACGATTCAGTAACTCTATCCAAAACCGTTTGGCACGTATTGATGTTTCTTTCATGATTCTCTTAACTGTTTCAATTCTGCCACTTGCCAGCACAGTCCCTGAACAGCATTCTCATAAAAAGATGGATGGTAATGAAAAATTCTAGACTTGTCTAGTTCTGGATTTTTTTTTCTTTTATTTTAGAAAAGTTCTGCCAGCTATACCATGTAGTTCCTGAAAAGAGTAGTTTCAAGATGGATATTTGATGTGGTGATTTGTTTTTTTCCACCACCTTACCAGAGGGGAAAGAGAAAAAAGCTTGGTCAAATATTAAGCTATTTATTAGAGGACTGTTTACTAGAAGATTGTATCAGCTGTTTGTATTCCATGTTGCCATTTATTCCAGCAGTTCGTATTATTCTTATTGCAGCCGCTAGATGGAAGTGTTTCACAAGGGTGTACCAGTTACGTGCCCTTTAGGCAACATCTAACCAAGCACGGAAGGAATCTCATTCCCACCTGAATGCTAACACTCATACCGTATTCGTAAAAAAAAAAAAAAAAAAAAAAAGTTCTATACGAAAATCTGTTTGTTTGGGGGTTTGTATAGTTTATAGGATAATTTTTCTGATATATATTCCCTTAAGTGTAACAGTTGTAGTATGGCTGTAACAAAGATTGTTGTTGTTATATGTGAAAATATGTACTACCCTAGACTTACTTTTCACATTATTAGTTTAGCATTTTCGGTGTATTAAAGTTAGTATTTTAAAAAAGTAATTTTGCTTGTGCAAAATATAGTTCAATAACAATTTTTATGAATATCGCAACTATTTTGCTAAAATAGTGGGCCTAACTACACAATCAGTCTCAAGGAATAACTTCCTGTGATGTTCACATGAATAGTCCTGGAAAAAATAATTTTATTAGCTCAGATTTAATATTAAAAACATAAAGCTAGGAGACATGATGGCCCAGTGAAGCAAATCTTATGCCTGTTTAAATTCAAGTTTGTTCTTCAGCCACCTCTAATTGCTAAAATACTTACAAATAAACTAACATTCTGCTGCACAGGGGCTTGGATAGCTCCTTATTCCTCCTTGTCTCTCTCACAAGTAACATAGTGAGTTGAGGATGAAATCCAGAATGGAACTGGGAAATTCTGTTGTTTCCTCTTGTAACTGGTAGTTAAGAAATAGCTTACCATGTTTTGGTTTTTAACAGGTTAACTTTGTAAATAGAAGTTGTTGTAAATGTGTTCTAATGGCGAAACTGAGGTTTATTAAGGCTTATATTTTGCACTGAATAAGACAGGAGTATTATTAGAAAAACCTGCCAATGACTTCAGAGAAGCTCAATACTTAAGAATTACTTCGTAATTTTTTTGTTCCCTGTTTAAAATAATTCCTGGTGTTTGTTAGCATGCCTTACCTCATAATTTCAAGCCGTTTCCAAATGTCTGAGATAAACTATACTTGTCTTCCTCCAGCCTTGGCTATGCTTCTTGTGAAAGTGAGGTTGTAACTCAGAGTGGAGGGTGGGTAGGAGGAGAATTTTTTTTTGAGACACACACTCCTTGTTTAATGAGCAATCTGCATTTACTCACAATGCCACCGCTCCGATGAAAGCATAAAAATGGGCGTGAAGCAATTCAACTTGTCAATTATTGTGCTTGCAAAAACTCAGACCACAGGTTTAGAAACTATTTTATTAACAGTTTCTTGGTAGCATGGGATTCTTCCAGAATTGTTTTTGTCTGCATTTTAGTGGCATTGCAATGGAATAAAGGGGTTAACAAAACCCATGAGTAGATGTGAAATAAAAGCAACAGTTAAAAAACATAATTAAATTTCTTTAAAAATCATGTTTTCAACTAATGAGCAGTATTAAATATTATGCATTTTGGAGACAGATCACTAAGATCAGTATTGGATATATCTCCTGATGTATATATCAAGTCTTGCACTTAAACTTGTGGGTTGCTTTTTTGTTTGGGTTTTGTTTTTTTTTTTTTTTTTTTTTTTTAGAAAGCTAGAAGTAGGTACACTTCTTGATTAGATATAATTTAAAGAGAGGATTTCTTTTTGGAGAGTACTAATGTACTTGGATCATAATAGCTGCAGCTTGACCTTTCCAACTTCTGATGCTATTGACTCATCATAAAACTATCTCCTGTTCTGCTGTGGCTGGAATTGCATGAAATGTACAGTGTTTCTCATCCAGTAGATCTCGGAGTGCTTTGCAAAGGTGAGATACTATTTCTCATTCAACAGATGGGGGGAGAAAGTATTCAAGATTAGATCGCTCCTATTTCTCAGCTGTAAAGCAAGTAGGTGCTATAATTATCTTTGTAAACAGCTCTTATTGAAGAAATAGATTCTTAACTTCAGGAGAATCTGCTTAGCTGAGGTTAAGGCTATTCCCTTAACCTTCAGGGAATAGCCTATGTATGTAAGTTGTTGCAAGAGTGTAACTATTAACTTATTACACACTTTGCATGGATACAGCTATAACACTGCAAAGGAACTTGCAGTTAACTACAAACCGGCTCTAGACAATAGCCTTGTATATAGTAATAGCTGAAGTAGGCTTTATTACTTGAACTTAGGAGCACTGCATGTAGGTAAGCCCTGTGGTTTTGCTTGCCTGTGCTTTTTAATATTCATGTTAGTTGAACGTGTGTGGCTGTTCTTACAGCACCTAGAACCCCAGTGAAACCTGCTTTTTAATCCGTCAGTTTAATGGCCAGTTCTCACTGTGCTTGAGACTAGAATTCCATGCTATTAGTTTACAGCAGTGGTCTAGGAAAGATGAGACTTCAGTAAGATATACAATACATAAAACACGTTTATGACACATTGCACTGGCAGCACTGCATTGGTAGGCTATGATGTCCAGAGAATAAAGATTGCTCTGTGCTATGTGCTTTAACCAAGTGATACTCTGTCCTGAGAGGGCATTTACCAGCATTCTCTGCAGAGAAGTGAAGACATCAGCGACCTGTTCTTCAGAAATGCACAGCATAGTTGGCTTTTCTCCTGATTTGTCAGATAATTGGAGCTTTCTGAGAAAAACAAAATTCTAAACATGGAAGATGAAATCCTTGAAAGAATTCATTGTCCATAGTATCTAGAACGCTGTTTTGTAAACTGTATTTGAAATCTTTGCAGTATTTTGGAAACACTGGACATTGCATAAAAGCAGTTAAACGTAAAAATAGATTCTTGTGGCTGGTCTATTTAAGTTAACTTAAACTGGGAAGTTTATTTGAAGCTAAAGGCATAATGTGACTCTGAAATATTCCTCTGCTTTGTCTAGGTGTTAAAATGTGAAAAATCATATATTTAGCAGGATGCTGATACCTTCTAGTAACACAGTGGTAGGCTGATTACTGCTTAACAGAAATTCCCCTGTCACAAAATGTCTTTACTTCCTACATCTTTTGTGTGGAAGGAGTCATCTGCCAGGCGTTTTCAATAGGAACTTAAAATTCTGTAGGCAGCGCGGTGCACCAGCTCCTTTTTGCATTTCTGTTTGGGCTGTATAGTCACAATGGGATGTAATAGTAAAACTTCTGTTGTTATAGAATAGAAAATATAACTCTGAATGCACAAAGTTGGCTTTTGCGTTGAGTCAGATTATTTTTGCAGTTTCTTTTTCTGATTGTAACATTTGAGTATTTGTTTGCATAAATTGGGAGCTGTGTACATTTCTTTTGGCAGCTTATCAATGCTCTTTTTATGATCAAAAGAGGTCAATAAAAGCCATATTCATGTAGAATAGTGGTTTATGACTGAGTTATTAGACTCCTGTTAGATTCTTCTAAACCTGGTATGTACTGGATTTCTGTGCTAGTATGTTTTCTTTGTAAATAAAGAGTAAGCACATTCTTATGTGTGTGCACATCTGCTCTGTTTTCTATTCTGTACTTTCAAATGTCACAATATTCAGAGCACATTGCAGACCTCTAGGTTGATACTGTCTGTAGTTTCTTAGCCTGTGCTTTGTCTGCTGGAAGCATTTTTTTCCCTTCAGTTTTTCTTGTTTATTTTTACATGAGAAATACGTAGATATTTCTACCTCAGTGTAAAAGCAAAATCAGTTTGTAAAAGTAGTTTGAAGAGGGTGATGCTTCTTTAGTTTTGCATTGCAGAGGCTGCATCAGGCATTTGCTTAGGTAAAGATATTTGTTATTATTTAGATTGCTTGCTATTTGGTAGGCATTTTCCAAACATAAAGGAAATCTGTCCCCAAAGAGTTTAGAGCCGAAAACAAGGGGGGAAAAATAATTTGGAAATTATGGCAGGGCCTGGGAATAAAAATTCCTTTATACTACACAGGTAGCATTTTTACATTATGCTATTGTTCCTGGAAATACCATCTAGAAGAATTTTGAGTTGAACCCATTTTAAAGGGAAGTCAAGGAAAAGGGGGGGGGGGGGGGGGGAATCCTTAAATCCTACTATGATGAACATGACAAAAGGTAGGAAGGTAATGCATGTTAAAATGAATAGCAGCTGTCATACTTAAGTTTTTCATAGGGTTAGAAAAGTAGTTATAAATACCATATCACTTATTTAATTCTAAATTTGGGATTTCCCCAGCACGTTTACTGTGTCCATTCTGCAATGCCAAATAGCATGGTCATCTATTTGTCAAAATAATTCTACTAATGAGCATAAAAGTATACTTTATGATATTAAGTGATATTACATTATAACATACATTACATGAACAGCATATGTGATCTCAGAATTTTGTCCTGCTATAAGAGATTTAACTTTAGCATTAAAGACCTCTCTTGAAATTTTGATGGTTGCCACCATCATATTACACAACGGAAGAATTCAAAAGTAAGGCAAATTACTTGCCAGTGGTGTTTGTGGGCTACTGCTTCCTTTAATGACTAGTATAAACTTTGCTGTTTGATGTTCTGTGCTGTTGTTCAGTAATTAAGCCAGACTGTCAATCTTGCCTGTGTATCGACTAAAAAACTGTTGATGCTGTGTAAATAATAGCAGCTCTCAGCAAATGCACGTGTTTTGAAGCCTGATACATTGCATACATTTGTAATGGTTGGGAAATGCATTTGTAATGGTTGGGAAATACCTGTGCCACCTCTGGCAATTAGTAAAACGTCACAATGGGCATCTAGCTCTTGTAAAACCCATACCACTATTAAAATACACAGCTTTTTATAAATAAGGAAGCTGTTCAAGTGGTATATTTATATTAGGAGATTTTTCAAAACCCTGCCATGTTCTTTGGGTGCACAGATACTGCTAGATAGTAAAGGGACTTCAGCTTCTAACTCTATTTGGTTATTCTGGAAACCTCCTCCCAAGCTTTAAACTGATATTGCAAAGAGAGAGACAAAGTGTACTTAATCCTTCAAGTGGTAGCTTTAAGTAGCCAGGCTTCTGATTAAGTGCTTTCTCTGATGCCTAGCTGAGCTTCAAGCTTCTGGCCTGTCAACACCAGACTGAATTCTATGCAAGAGAGAGCACTCAGGGCCAGAAATTCGGATATCGCCACTCCTTGTCCAAGAGATCTCACTCAGTCAGGTTTGCCTTCTGAAATCTATGGAAAGGAGGATTACAAGGCTGAGCAGTCAGTTTTCGAGAGGTGGAGTATAGTTTAGTTGGTGGGCCTGCTGTGATTGGAATTGATTAATGGGTGTTGTTATAAGCATAGAAACAGATCAGTGGCAGCTTATCCTGCTTTCAGCTGTCACAGCTGTGCCTCTTCACTCTTCTTCTAGCCCTATCACACTCCCTGGCAGCCTTTAAAGTACCTCCTTCCCCATAGCATTTCTGCAAATCATTTACTCAAATGCCAAGATACCACAGAAGCAGCTGTTTCTGAGAAAATTTGTTCAGGCTTACATATTTGTCGCGATGAGGAATGTTATGTTAGAGAATCCTTTCCTACTGCACTAGGAAGCACGTTGTGCTACACCCTGAGGAGAGGGCTGAACAATGGTTCTGATGGGCAGGTGCACTCCTTAGTCAAGAACTTTCAACCCTGGCTTGCACAGTGACACAGTTTGCAAACCTGCTGGCTGAGTGGTATCACTGTTTCTGCTTGACGGTTGCAGTAAATAATCACTGGGGTTTTTTTAATTTCATTGTTAATGGCTTGACAGAATTAATGCTACTATGTGTTTAAAACCCTGACAACTGCCATTTTTTTGTAATGTTCAGTAGATTTTATAGATGTCTATAAATGCAAGTTTTAGAAGTTCTGAATACATTTTGAAAAGTATTTCCCTGGTTTCCTCTTAGGAACTGGGCTCAAGCATGATCACATGCAGCTAGGTAGCTTGATAAGAATCATGTAGTTTTAAAGAAAACAAGAAGTATGTGGATTTTTCACAAAATAAGGACTGGATCCAAACTTTGTGCATACCTTCATGGATTTGAGAAGGACTCCTTAGCAATTAAATGGTTTGCAGGATATGAGACTTAATGTTCTGTAAGACCTCTCCTATTACAAAAATTTTTTGTTCATTTTACTGGAAACTGAATAAGCCTCGAGCATGAAAATAATTGTACTACTCTTTCTGGAGATTTTGTAGGTTATAACACTTAAATGGTAAACAGTCTTTTTATGAAATCTTTGGGTGTGATGTAAATAATTGCTGGCTTATCTGTATGCTTTAAATACCTGAGGCAGCTGTTCCAGCATTATCAATAAGTGCGAAAAATGTTCTGAGCCAACTCAGGCAAACTAAAGCTAAACTTAAAAGCAAATGATGCACACAGAGGGTCTCATCTCTGGCTAAACTTGCAGGATGTCAAACTGATCCACTAAGACAGGATACAGTTTGTCTGCTGTGGCAGTCTGAACAGGAATAAGTTTAGACAATTTTGGAAAACCAAAAAGCAGATTTGTTACCTTTCTGTTACATGAGCACGTACGGTTCCTGAGTTGATTAGAGTTAACTAAGTCATATTAGTGGAAAACTACTTCTTAGAGAGATTTAAAAAAAAAAAAAAATCTTCTTTCTTTCCATTTTAAAATATCTATTACTGAAAGGAGTATATCTAAGAAGCTTTTTTGGTTTTAAAATCATGCTATTTATTTATTCTACAATTATATTGCATGTCAGCTCTATCTTGTAATGTCTTCTGTCATATAAAAGCAAACAAAGTCATGTTACATTAATGACTTGTCTGAGATCATATGACTGCCTCCCTATAATTCCATGCTCCTCTACTATACAGAAAACATGACCCTTAATCTTAAACAGCTTTTGAAAAAAGGCACCTACAATTATGATATGGTAAAAAGTTCATAACATTTATGACTTACTGATTTCAGTTTTCTTCATCTAGTGGTTTTAGCCTCAATTTTCATTTGAATGTTATGCAATTAAAAAAAAATTAGCCACGCTGAAAGCACTACTTTTCTCAGAATGTTAAAATAATATTTAAAAAGTGGACAAATAACACCTATAAACTTGTACCTGTGCTTACTCATCTTAGAATTAAGCTTTCTTTTTTGTACAGTACTTTAGACGTTCAGATCCAGTATAACTTAAAAACGTCCTCTTTGTACGTTACCTAGTGCTTTGTAAAATGAAGATTTCAAGTGAGAACTGATCAAAAGGAAAAAAAAGTTATTAAATATTGTTCACATGAAGTGTGGTGGTTGAGTTTTCCACATCTTGATCTGCTATAAGGGGACTTGTTCTTTGGGGATCCAGTCTGCACTTTTGTCCTTCCTGTGATTTCTTATTTCAAGCTTGATAGAGAAAGCATCCACTGTTGTATCATTTCCTTCAGTGCTAACAGCTTTTATTCTCTTCAACAAGTGTTTACAGAAAAGTGTTGATGCTTATTAATCTGTTTCTTGTCTTACAAATGTGCTTATGCATGATTTGTGGTAAAACTGGCATTTCTGACAGCTCAATGTAATCTGCATAGCACAACAAGATTGTTACATTGAACAGATGTGGTTTGGAGTTGTTATTCTTTGTAATTACCATCATTAAGTGAAAGCATGTGCCAATCAACTTTGTACTTTAAACATACCAATCATCTGCAAGACGTATGCATCTGCATTTCAAATATATAAAATATTTTGTTTTGAAATTTATTTCTGTTGTTTCTATTTAATGCAATACTCCATGAAACACATGAGGACCAAAGATGTCAAAGCAACAGATCACGATCTTGAGAAAGGCTTTACTAGGGGAATCATCGAGATACCCCTTTATTTTTGGGGTGGGGTGGTGTAAAAATACTCATCTTTCTTTTCGGATGTAAAAAGAAGGCATTTAGGTTTAATTGTATAAATTTCCAAAGTTACTATGCTGCCTTGATCTTGGACTATGACTTTCTTATGTGAGGGAAGGGGGCTGTGTCAGTGAGACCCTCACTTTTCTTTTAGCAGGATTTTTAGTGTGATGATTTTGGGGCAAAAAGTAATCTGCATCAGTAAACCGACATAATGCCTTTCTAAGAATTACTGTTTGGGTCATTAACATTGCTAGGACCTTTTAGAGACAAAAATGTTCACGCTGGTAATAAACAGGATTAGATCAGGAAATTATGTTTTGAGTGGAGCTTAAAACAAAGGCATCTTAGCCTGATTGCACAGTAAATGACAGCAGAAATCTGACCAAAGCATACAAAAGCAAGGACAGTTAGAGCTGACATTTGTTTTCTTGTTTCCCTGTATACTGAATCCAGTTATTTGTGTTAGAGGCAGCGGAGGTGACGGCACCTATGTATTTGTTTTTTGTTGTGTTTTTTCTTTTTCCCACTTTGTGCTGTGACATTTCTTCGTAGTGCCAAATAAGATTAACTTTTATATAAGCCACTAACTGTAGTTCACTGTGGTGAGGTGGAACAGCCCTCAGCCTTTTAGGGTATTTGGCCCATACCTTTACAAAAGAAATGGTGGTTGTGTGAATTATTTTTTTTAAAATATCCTCCTTCCCCCTGCCCACATAAGGGAAAATAACAACCAACCAAAACAACAACAAACCAAGCCGCTTGGGGTTTATAACCATGCTTGCAAAGCAGTTTAGAACTGTTGAAATTCATATAAATGCATGCCTCAATCTGGGGCAAAGGGAACCTTAGCAGCTTTAGTGACTTCTTTGGATAATTGTCCATTATAATTGCAGATTTCCAAATATGCTATGGAAGTAGCTAGGCTTCCATTGGAGAAGATTCCCTCATACGTTTTTAATTTAATGTAACCACAATTATTTCAAAGGTGGCTGCAAAAAGTACTGTTTATGGCACCTTCTTTGTAATCCTCAAACCTCTGCCCCACTGGTCAACAGAGTAAATCTAGAAAAGTACCATTTGTATTTACAGGAATTTCCAACATATTCACAGATTTGACCCAGAAATGCATACTTCTGAGCCAATCTGAGGTTGAAGAATTTCCCACTCACAGTGTTATATAATAGTTATGACTAGCAAATTCAAAGGGAGTGATTCACAGTCACATTTTAAATAGAAACTACTTTTGCTGAAAGGGGTGCTTTGGGGATTCTTCAAATTGTTGATACTTGCACCTGCATTCAGCCAGAAGACAAGCCCTCAACTATTTAATTGATTTACTTACCTGTGTTGATTTTGTTGTCATATACACACTTAAATATGAAAAAAAATTCAACATGTGTAATTAGTGAACTACTTTTTACTTTGTGTTTTGAAACAGCAGCATCTAACTTAGATGTATTACGGAGGTGGCAACTGAGTCCATGGGATCTTTGTACATTGCTTTACATGAAAATTTGAGTTACATGTTGAACTTCTTGTCCCTTCTCTCTAGCTTGCTAGGCCTGAAAAAAAAAACCAACCCCAAACAAACCCTGAAATAAGAATTACTTTTGTAGGTAAAAACATCCTTAGAGGTATGGTGTGATAATACAATGGACTCACTTCTTTGGATTTCTATTGAAACAGTAATTAAGATGTCCAGTCATGAGTCAACATGTACAAAAACATAAAGTTGATCCTTACTACAAGGAGTCCCTGGATATTCAGACCATGTCTTGTTTTGTATATTATGTGCCATTAACCTTCCTCTTTATCCCTGTTACGGAGGGATCTATGGAGGCAAATGTTAGAATTCTTTTTTTTTAACCCAAGTTTGAAATAGTGTACTGGTGTGGTTTCCAGGCTGACAGGAAGAGTTTGCATTGGACCTTTGTTCAAGATAAGAAATTGAACCCTTGTACAGGTAGGAGCTGAGAGTTCTTTCATAACTAGAACCTGTTAGTTGTGTTACTAATGCTAGTAACATAGGTGTTGATCTATGATGTAAAATGTATCACCGCAGTTCAAAGTAGTCTGCAGCACAGCTAAATCATCTTGGTGTGATCCAGACATATTAATTTTAAGCCTTATCTGTGGGGTGCCAGAAAGTGCCTCCAGTCGACCCAACTATAAACAGACGCTTGAGGTGACCAGGCAGCTTAAAATGCTGTCATGCTAATCATATCGCTTCCTTGCATGATAACGGTTATAGAAACTAGTATGTCTTGATTTTATTTACCCCTGTCCCGATCCTCTGGGCTAGCAAAATTCAGTGTAGACATTTTGACATTTGTTACCTGAATACACTGTCTTTCAGCTTCTTCAAGTACAAGATATGAATAATGACAACTTCCCGTTTTCTTCAGCATCAAGAATTTTACATGAGGGACCACATGAATGGCAACTATCTATTGCCTTTTTGCATATTGTCCTGCTAAGAGAAAACTTGATTTCAGTAGAGGTCCTCGTAGCACATCTTCATTGAAGATTGTGATACATGTGCTTTTATGTTTTGTTGAATATATTATTTTAAAGATTTTGGAACATCTGCTTAGTGTTCAGTAAAGAAATGTAGGACTGAGCCCTTCAATTCATAGTATGCAACAGACAGTCTGCTTCTGTGGTAAAATCCCAACATCTATCTAAATTTCCTGCAGGCACACCTATTCTTTAGAATATTGTTATTTTAATGGTTGGACTTTCGGAGAAACTTAGTTTTTTGCAACTTTGCTGTCAGATACCAGCTTTATTTTAGTCATTCTAGCATGCAATACTTTACTTGAAACGTAAGGAAATATTACATAATGAAAATGGTACATAGCTTTAAACAGTGGCACGTATGTTTTTACAGATTAAATTTTATTTTGGTAGTTTACTTACATTTCAAAGATCAGTTTAATGTTTACACTCTGTTTTAGAACATGTTTTGTTTCTTGAAGTCTGGTACCTTCTGTTTATTTACATGTATAAAATGGACAATTGAACAAAACCTTTTGCTCATAAAGGTAACATTTTCAAGGGAATGATGCCAGAAACAAGAGAAGAGAATAAACTGAATTGCATACTACATGCAAGTGGAGCAGATACTTTATTCAGTACAGGTTTTAACATAATTTTTCTAAAAATCTCTTTTAGGGAAGTTGTACTATTGTTCAGATGGGAGAAGTTGGTAGCTTCTTGAAGTGGCTGAAATGAAATACTTAAGCATATATGAAGACAGAGGTAGATTCCGGGCCTTTTGACCACTGAGTTGCTCTGAAGTAGAAGCTACATTATGAAGAAACTTTTTCTCCAGATGGTCCCAAAATTATTGTTATTTAAAACAAGTCAAAGGCATATTTTTAAAAAGTTTTGTTTTGGGTTCATAAGAAACACTACTATAAAGCTATATTTAACAAAAATGTCTATATCCTTACGTCAACCCTAAGCGCTTATAATTTGGAAAACCAGCTATTGTTAACTTCTGATTTCTAAGAATTTAGAACTGAGAAGAATTAAGAATGAAGAAAGGTTTCATACCTCCCAGGGAGATTATATATCCTTCCAACTTGATACCTTTTTGGTTAGACAGTGAAGTTTTTAATTTTATGTACTAATCCCCTTTTCCCCTGCTATGATATTACTTAAATGGAGAAAGACAACTGAAAACATCCTTGGTTTTAAGTTAAACATCAGAGTAATTTATCATACTCTATCTTAATTAGAAGTAATGGGGAAAAAAAGTTCTTTAGCCAGGGACTTCTTGTTTTATTATTATCTTGGAAATTACTGAGATTATTTGCTTTGGAAATGGCAGCAAAAGAGAACACAATCATATCACTTTTATGTTTTGAAAATAAGTCAGAAGTTGAAAGAATAGTTTAATTTACTCCTATCCCCTGAAGATATATAGGCTTAGAAGTTAAGGCAGGCATAGAAGAAAATGTTAGTTGTAAAGGTATTTCAGTGTTCCTCATGTGCTCAGAGATAGCCTTTTGCAATCAGAGTAAATGGTATTTGTTTCTCTTATATGTATTTTATTTATTTTACTTTTTAATGTAGAACCATAAAAAAATTTAGAAGTAACTATTTAGGGATATTGTATGTCCCTAAAATGGGATGTGTTTGAAATCTGGAACAGATGTTTGTTGTGTTGAGACTAGTAAATTTCTTGTAAAAATCAACATAGTGGGGCATTTTCTCCTCTTGAGGTATATATAGTTTTCATGAATGTTAATGAGATTTATAGAACCGCAAAGGAAAATGTACACCCAAGCATAATTGTATATATGATATTAATATCCCATAGGACTTTTGTACTCTCCTTTATATGCTATGGAGCCCACAGATGCACAAAAGACTAGCTTAAGACTTTGATGTTTTGTTTGTTGTATTTGGCATAATTTGCCTTTGTATTTAGCTCCTTTTGACAAACCTGTTCCTGTCCCATTTTGGCAGAGGTCTAGATATTTTCTGATAGAAGTACATGTAATCAACATTAGTTGCTAAATATGAATTGACAACTGAAAGAAAGCTAGCTTTCCTGATCGTTTATGCTGGGTTAAATGGGTATTAGTAATTATTTTAACTCTGCGTTGAAATTCAACTCTTTCTATTTCCATGAGTTTAGCCTTGTTTTGCTTGAATACTAAAATTATCTTCAGAATATCAATCTAGTGCCTTGAATTCTTCATTCAGTAGCTATCACTCAAACAGTTCTGCTTGGATTTAAGATCTACTCCAAAATGTGAAGGAAGCACTTTAGCTGTGGATAATGAGATCTGACAGTACCTGAGCTGAAGGAGGAGATGAAATCACTATCTATAGAAAATAATATTTTTTCTACATATTCAGGTTAAATGTGTGCACATCCTGGTAGCTGGAACATCTGTTTCTAGCTTGTTGTTCCTCATGGCTGCTTCTCAATTGGATTTCCTCAAGCAGGTCCAAAGCTTGTCACCTTAGCCAGGGTCTGTTAACTATCACCACTGGCCCCACATTAAGTAGGAGGTTCAGGGCTAAGCTAATAACTCTCCTGCCTTTCTGACTGATCACAGTGATTCTCCCTGTGGCTACTTATCATGCTGTGCTCCTATGGGAGGGTTATCTTCTTTGTCTATACCTCAGCTGGGAATTGTTTTTGTTTTCTTCATTCTGAAGTTTTCAGGTGGTAATGCTGAAAGTGCTGTTGCTTTCTGAAGCAGCTGTTGATTACTGCCCATTATTTCTCCCTTATGAGTTTAAATAATGCTTTCTCCTGTACCTAAATTGTTTTCCTTTTCTCTGGCCATAAATGTAATTGCTCATTTTCAAAGCAGAGATTGTAACTGGATGCATGTGGCAGAAGGGATGTTATATGAACACAAACATAATATTGTAATGCCAATTTGTTTCAAATTTTATGTTGTCACATGTGAAATGATTTTCATGATCTTGGTTTTAGTGTACAGGGATGCATAATATTTTAACACTTCTTATCTAGCACACTAGGCTGTACCTACTGTGCGCTTTTCAAGAGAGGCAAAGAGTTGAGTGATAGAGAAGAATGAAACTGCTTATCTGATTTAGGGTCATGGGCCACCTCTGAGCCTCACGTAAAACATTACCAAAGTCTATGAAATTGTTTTGGCTGGCTTTAGTGGGCATTGAGTAAGGCCCAAAATGAATATTAGGATATTCAGTGGGGGTTTGTTTCTTGTTGAAAATTTTGAGAGAGGTTGGTGGCAGTGCAGGCAAATCCACAAATCTCCCCTGGAAATCTTTCTGGGGGATTAAGGGTATGGTTGTCCTTAGAGTAAAGTTAATATGATTGAAAATAATAATTTTAATCAGATTTGAAAAGTGTATCAGACTTGATGTAGCATGATAACGCTTTGGAGAAGGTGGACAGTTAAACCTCACATTGTAGTCTGATGTGCTCCTTGGCTTTTTAAATTTTTCATTTCTTAAGTATGGTGTTTCACCTCACCTATATTAACCATTCAGTCAATAAATGGAAAAGACACTGGTGTAAAGTGTTTGCAGGGAGTCTGTGTTTCAGTATGGGGAGGAAATTATGTGGGAAAGAGAAAAAAGATTATCTTCTGGATTTAGGTCTGGAACAAAAGCATCCTGGGTCATGAATAATGATGCGGAGAACTGAAATGTTGTTTTACTGCGTGAAACTAGCCTGTCATCCAGCATTCAGGTTTGTCTTTTGTCGGTATGGGAAGAGATCAGTACAGAACTGCTGTTCGTGAGAATGGTAGCTTTTTGAATTGAAAACAAGGGTAAACACTGAATAACCCTCACACAGTTGTCTTTATCTTTACTGTACTCTGGCTAGCTTGAGATCAATCAGTGCGTAATCACAAAACTTCATGTAAGGAAGGACATGGAAATATAGCAGTTCAGTAGGCAGCTAGCACTTGATCCTACAGGGATCTGCTTGATTTCTCTTTCTCATTCCAATAATTGTGAAGTCTGAACTAAGATACTAGGTGCTCTTGAAAGACTTTAATGGTTTAAAATTAAATAAAAGCTCTCCAAAACTATTAAGCAGTAATTGTATTCACAGTCCATGAAGTAGACTGGATCCTCTTAGATCTCTTTCAAGAGATGTGAAGGAGAATGGGTGATGGCAGCAGCTTTCCCCAAGCCATAGGAAGCAGCAGATGGAAAAAAATTTCTGAATGAGATGGAGCCTAAATAGGAGTGATCCCCAAATTGATCATGAGAAGTCTTGCAAGGTAGCATAGCTTATGTCAGAAATAGTTAGGAAGTGAAGACAAGAGAACAGCAATGAGAAAGACAGCACTGGAGACTGAAATGTGAAGAAAATAACAGAGCAAATGAATAGGGAGAGATGACTGCAAGAAGATGACAGGAAGAGGTAGGATGCCTGGGAAATGTGAGAAAATATATAAACAATCTGGAAACAAATGAACCTCTACACCTCTGTGTACTTCAGACAAACAGGGCAGACACTAGGAGAATAAAGATTGCTATTGTAAGAATTCTCTTGCCAGTTAACAAATTCATTCTTATTTTTAATTTCCTCCTCACCCAAGGGTAATAATTTCATTGTTTCTTACTGTCCTTTAGTCATAGCGTCCTGTTGAATCTCACCCTTCCTGGCCTGTCCTCTTCTTTCCATTCTTAGTTATTTTTCTACTTTTCCTGAAATATCTGACGCTCACTTCTCTAAACACCTTATTTTGGGTCATAGGCAGTATGGAAACATTAAGTCAAAAGGGCTAGTAGAGGAAAATTCTTGTCAGACTTTTTTCTCCTTTTTTATTAATCTTTAAATATTTAGGATCTTATGTAAATATAGAACATTAATAGCCAAGTTCTTGTTACAACTTACTGTAGATCCTGATTCTTAGCTGCTTAAATTAGGACAGTGATCTACATGGTCAGTGCAATCGAGTGCTGGCAGATGTGAGATTTATTATTTCAGTCACTAAAACTTGCTGGAGAACTTAGTGGAACTCCCACCCAACGTAATAGCTCTACATTGGTTTAAGTTTCATGTAGTGTATTCTCTTGACAAGAAGTCTGAATTAGGCCAGTTAAAACAAACAAAATTATTAAGCTGAGAAGCCTATATTCCTTTGCATTTTTTATCTGCAACATCAAAATAAATTTAGGGAGGGATACAACATTAAAAACTAATAATGAAAAGTAAATAAAAATAATTTTTGACGTTCTGTGGCGATAGTCTGTATTGCCACTTTAGCAAACAAGATACTAAAAGGACTGTCCAGAATAAAATATTTACCTTTTTAAAACATATTTGAATTCGTCCTACAAATATCAAAAATATGACTCTCTGACCATGTAGAGGAAAGCAAAGAGGAGAATAAGGATAAAGAGAAGAAAAAAAAGACAGAAAAGTTATGAATAGGTCTGTAATGATAGGAAGTTTATTCTAGGGTTGAGATAAAACTTAATGGTTCATAAATAGCAAATTCATTATGTTTTTAATACTCAGATTATATTAACACTATATAACACCTTTATGGTACCATTAGTACCACTTAATCCTAAACTCAATTTGGGAATAAACATTTCCAAATCTTTTTTCATGGAACAATTGGCTAAATAAATTATTTTTAAAACAAATATTATCTGATTAGCGCATGGCTCGTTCAATCACAAACAGACCTATAAATGTTTTATGTCAGCTCTTACACAGAGTTCTTAAACGTTAACAAATTAATTTATTTTAAAGGCCATATCAAGGTGAAAACACCAAGGCCCTAGGCAGCAGGACAATACATCACAGAGCCATTTCTCATTCAGTCACAGTAATGGCAAAGGATATGTTAAGACATAAAACGTGATATGGTTTATTAAATATTCATTTATAATTTGCATTCATTATTAAATCATGTGTTAGAACTAATCTTTAATCTCGAAACTACATAATGTGTCGTAAAGTCTATTTGAAAACATAACTATAAATATTTTATGCTTCTCATGTTGCTTTTTAAAGGTTGACTAGAATACACCAAAATGCTTGTCATTAATGCCATTTAATTATTCTAAAGAGATTTGGTGTACACTGATGTTGATTTCAATAATTTATTTCAACCTTTAGGTCAATATAAAATAAATACCTGTTTGGGAGATGGTCTGTTCTATGATTAATGACAATTTAGCTCCCCCAGTACTCCATGGCAACACTGTAGTTCATTGTCTGAAACGTTTGCGGTGCAATGCGGTAGCTCTAAGAGGCTTATTTTATAGTGGTCCCTAACAGCTTGCTTGGCGATAACAGTGACGCTTGCTTTTCTATGTGTTCTATTTTATTGCTTGTGATTGCTGGAGATTTTCTTTGTGACACAATAGCTTAAACATTTTCACTATTGGGAGCTATACTGACTAGAATGTAATATTTGCTGAATTTCCGTCGAACTGCTATTCGATTTACATTCTGTACACTGGGAAGAAAGGCCTGTATGAGAGGGCTGAGTGTGACGGAGAAGTGATTTGTATTATAGGAGACTAGGAGCGACTCAACGAACCATGTAAAAACAGTTCATTAAAATGTTTATGTGCTTGGCTGGTTAATGCAAAGAAAGCTTTATTGCAGTCTTATAAAACCTCAGTAACTTCAGGTTGAAGTCAGATCGATGCATCTGTAATAATTCAGACAAATGCCCGATTCAGGTTAAGACCCTCCAAAAAAAGCATGGCAAGAAACAATATTCTTGAAGTCTTTCTTCCAAACCAAAACACGTTTTAGCATTTAACTTGTACGACTACAGAACTCCTTACTTAGTGAAAGATTTTTGGACAGAGCTACCATCTGCCTAGCTTTCCCTGGATCTTTTCAACCCTGAAATGTCCATTAGGTGGAATCTGAGGTGTTTGGACACCTGCTAACTCTCCAGCACTTGTGCTGAGGCACTGTGAGTATTTGGGACGCATTTAATGTATTGTGTCCTGTACATGCACTATACACTTCATATACAGTTCTGGAAAACTCTGGTTATCCTATTTTTGAAGGCTACAGTAAAGAAGTCAAGCTTCTAAATTAACTTCCATTTAACTGTTGACTTGTCCTATGAGTAAATACTTGCCTGAAAATAAGCATGACAGTGAAATGGCCCCTTCTTTTGGTTGGTCGCTACCTTTATCTAGGCACAATGAGTTACCGAGAATGCCCTGAACAGAGAGTGTGATTGGCCTAGTTAGATACTACGGGATTAATACTAGTAAAAGTAAAACCCTTGCAAAATAAGGTTTCCTGCTCCCAGTAAAAGACAGTGGCAGAGAAAGCTATAAAGCTACAATTCTTCCCACTAGCTTGGCAGGCAACTAGGAAAGAGTGTCTGCAACGAACTTGACATCCTGGAAAGTCTCCAAAAGCTAAAAAGTTGGCCTGTGTATGAACCCTAAAAAGAGATGGGGGAGCTGTCTGAGAAACCATGCTGGGCTGCCTAAGAATTTAGAATGAGTTGGGTGGTGGTTTTGATTAATAAAGTAATGAAGCATACCTCCCGCCCTTAAAAGCAATACCTTAGTTGAATGGTGGGGAATCGACTCATTACTCCCATTCTCCTGAAAATAGTGGCAAAAGAGAAGAGAAATATCTTTTAAAAATGCATAGTCAGAGTAAACCCCAATTCCTAATCAGCCACATCCTCTCCCTATCCTTCTGGAGAATATGGACCATCAATTTCCCTATAAGATGAAGGGGAGGCAAAGCAATAGTTTAGCATCCTATGCATTATCTCTCTTTTTATGATTACAAATAGAGCACTTATGTTCACTGACCCATATCTCATACCAGACATCAGTAGCCAGGTCCAGATTTAGGTTATTGTTCCAGCGCTGGATTAGGCCATGCGATCAGAATCAAATTTATCTAATATGATCACCTGATTGTGGCATTTCTTATTGGCACTGTATGTATCCACAGCTGAAGCTTGAAGACATAAAGCAAATGCCCCTGAGCCCCAAAAGAACAGTTGTCAGTGCTTTTACCATGAGCTTCAGAAAGGTTGAGGAGATGCTCTCTACTGGGTTTAATTAAGCTGTCCTTTTGCTTGCAAGTTTAAAAGGGAAAAGCTAGTTTGTTCCCCATGTGGTTTTCCCAAACTCTTTCAGATGTAGCTGTAAGCTTAAATGACCCTCAGTCCTGCAGCATATCAACTTGATGTCTATAATTGATTGCTAAACATTTTTTACAGCCTGTTAAATGGTAAGGCTAAAAAAAAGAGTAATATTTGGATGTTGATTAAAGTGCTTTTGTATAGAGGGGTCAGAGACATTAGCAAGTTAAAAAGAAGCGTGAGCTCTGCTGTGGTACTTCAACCTGTACACTTTATTTCGCATAATTGATCCCACATGTCTATTCTAAGGGGTTTTTTGTCAGATTTTAAACGACAAATATTAAAATGCATTTAGAATAGAGTGTGTTTTAGTGAGGACACTGTGCAGAATGCTCAGCAATGTAGATTGCTGGTATTATAATGGCAATGATTATAAAAGGAATAATATAAATGACTACAGTAGCTTGTAATTGTGGGGTAAGGGAGCAGAAAAAAATCAAGGTGTAAAACCTCAGAGTAACAGTAAATCTGAAATGGATTAAGACAGGCATTCAAATGATAATTGCCGGTAATCTTGTTTTCATTATCATTTGTGGGTTTTTTTAATAATTGACATAAGATATATTTTCAGGGTTCTGGGATAGCTAGCCAACAAATGGAATCTGTCACAAAATATTTGCAGCTTCTGTTAGTGAGAAAAGTACGATGCTGTTAAAAATACAGACTGAAAGACATTCTGAGTGTACATCCATGAGGTTTTTGGCTTAATGTAACGACTGGGTATTTGCAACAGAACATATTGTTTATCCATTTGTAAAAAAGCAAATAATAAATCTTTAACCCTTGTTTGGGAAACAACACTTCAAGGGTTTAAGCATAACTTTTTAATACCAATACGATATTCGAGTTTTTTGTTTTTGAATCATTAGTAATGTTAAGGAAATGGTGTAACTGGATGGAATTGCCCTGTCAGGGTAGTTATCTATGAAATTCCCAGGATTAAAAGAATAGTTTAGTCTTTACTAATTCTCTGCTAATTATGCCAATTAATGCTAGATGAAAACATTCGCTATGAATTGTACACAGATGCAGCAGACAGTGAATATAAACTAAAAGTTTTGTATATGTTGTGAGCATCCAACACATAAAATCAAGTTTTAGTCTGTACCCATCCAAGCAGGATCTGAAACAGTCATTTCAGGGTGAAAAGTTCAATGTTTTGTGTACAGAACTCCTGAACCATCCCCTTCCTCTACATAGGTTGGTTTGATTGTTTTTCCTAAAAAGCCTAAATGTAGAAGCTTTATTTTCTTGAATCCTTTTAAAATAGATTTAAACATGTCTTAACTTAATTCTCTGGAATGTGCTAGTTCAATTCTTGTTTTCATAAACATGAAATCAAGGGATATTTTATATTTGTATCTATGCTATTGGAACCTGGATAGAATATTTGGATGGTAAACTCTGGCAGGTGTTTGGTGATTTATTTTTTTTTTATTTTATTTTAAAGTTATAAAGTTACTTTAATTGGTAATATAACCCACCAAAGATATATGCTACTTCTAAGAGTGAGATACTGCACTGAAGTGATTTAATTAAAAAAATGCTCAAGAAGATAGAATTCACTTTTGATATTTTAGATTAATTTATTTTTAGTTTAATGTTAATGTTATTTCAATTCCCCCATTTACCCATAAATTGGATCAATACTCATAATGCTGTATGGAATTTTTGAACTTTTTTTTTTAATTAAAGGAAAGACAAAATGGTTTAAATTAAAAATAAACCAGTCATTATTAGGATACTACTTCTAAATGTCACAACTCTTTAGCTGCAGAGGACAATACGAGTTAGGTAAAGTGAATTTAGAATCAAAACCAGACAAAAGCTCCAAGCAATAAATTCTATTGTAGTGGTTAAATGATAGGGAAAGTGACAAGGGGAAATAAGAATATCATCTCTCTTAACAGAAGAAGAGGTATCTTTTATTTTTTAAGTTTTGCAGAAAATTATCAGAAAGATTTTTTGGGTTGGTTGTTTTTTTGTTTTGGCGTGGATTTTGGTTTGGTGGTTTGTTGGGTTTTGTGGGTTTGGTTTTTTTTTCGTTTTGGTTTGTTTTTTTTTTACTGCACAGTATCTTGTTTATACAAAATTAGCTACGTGCCTGACTTTAACTGAAATGCTATCTAACTTGGACAAAATATTTCTGGAATAAGTTTCGTTTAAGACAGCACAACACGACTGAAGTTAGAAACGTGTTTGTGTCTTTTTTCATGACTAGCCCATGTCTATTCTCTATGAAATTGATGTCAAAAAAGTATTATATATTTTCAGTGGGAAATAGAAGGCTGCCCTCTACTATCCTTGTCAGGACGTCGTATCCCTTTAATCATACTTTTCATTTCAGTACATTGAAATTTCCGTTACCAAGGACAACATCATAAATAAAAGTGTTTGTGAAATTTTTACCTGCAGCTTCCTAACTTTGTGCATTAAGCATGAGACTAGCAAGAGAGGTGGTCAAATGTGAAAATTTATAATCATTTATTACGTACGGCTGAAGCGGGAAGGGAATAAAAGCGTGAAGGCATACATCTATAAACTGGAGCAGAAAAGCTTAAATGAAAAGTAAAGTGAATTTCTGTGTCTTGTCATAAAGTAATGAGAAGCTAGAGCTTTATTCATAGCAACCCAAGATGCATTTACTCTCAATCTAGCTTTAGCAGTAAATGCTTCCCTGATGTATTGCTTTGGACTTACAAAGAAATATTTGTGCTCTACATAATAGTATAGTTAGGAGAATTACTGCATGGCTGAGGAGATTCTATAAAGGTTTATAGCTGGTGGTGTTACTGTAATTTAATCACAATGTAGCTAATGTAGTACTTTAATATCACAGGTTACTTTTTTATTTACCATTTATTAGTAACTGACAGTCAATCATCACCACATCATAAACAAATCACGCAGGGTTCTATAGGAACCCTGAAGTTCCAGAACGGATGCGCTGTACCTCTTACATGTGCTCCATAATGAGCTAAACATCAAATTATTTTTTTAACAGAGTAATCATGTAAGGCAGGGTTCTTGTTTTCAGTCCATCAGCCAAAGAAAATATTTCATGTCATGAATACAATTAGTGTTGCATATTACGCATACATGTGTGAGGTAATGCACCAATCCCTTACAAGCAACACTGGAGAATGTTTTCAGAAATATGAAGAAGGCTCGGGCAAAACACACTGTGTATGGGAATTTGCACATACTGATGAATGAGTGTATATAGACTAAGAATTATGCCCTCTTAATTGCAGCCACCTTTTTGTTAGGATTACTCTGCTTTGTAAATTGGGAAAGTAAATGTAACTAATAAGTATAGTAGAGTCCATCCAGTGCTCTTGAGCCACTGAAATCTCAATGTTGGTTTTTTTTTTTCTGATAAGAATGATTTATATAATTTTTTCTTTATTGTCCTTTTTTAGATGCACTGTAGGATTTTCTTCCCCCAGTTTTGTGTTTATGATCAGCTTTTAGTACCGAATTGGTCTTGCATCTGAAGTTGCTTGTATTAGCAAAACTAAATGCTGATTGGAACTTTGAAAGTATTGCCTCTTTGGACTGAAAATTGTGGTTCTCCCAAGACTCTAAAGACACTGTGGTCTTTTAATTGCAAACAAAATCTTTGTTTTTCAGTGCTCTGTAGCTGTAGGGGAATGACTAGTAGCCGACATCAGACTGCCTTGTTGCTTGATATGTAATAGTAGTAAGACACACAAAGGTGTATGTTTGTAGGCTATTTGTGCATGTCCTGGGTACGCTGCAAAAAACAGGCTGAAGACCAAGACTTGAAAAGCTTGCCAATAAGGATAGCAATGCACACCCTAGCATGGCTTACTTCTATTAAACTCTGTCTCTTCAAGTTAAAATTTCATGCAATCTACCCTTTCACAGTGAAAAATACTTCCTAGAATAGTAAATATTTGGAGGAGGTATATGAAAAAAAACCTGCTTTGCTATTAGATGGATTAGAATATGGAATCTCTTCTTCCGTTCAGCATTGCATTGTTTATGTCTGCAGGTTCTCCAGGCTAACCAGACATTTCCAAGTATTAAATCTGATGTAAAAGGAAGACTGTTGATTTGACCTTTCCTAACTGACTAATTAAAAAAAAAAAAACCACCAAAAAAAACAACCAGACCCAAACCAAGCCCCCCTGCTTCACTATTAGAAGACCCTGTGGCATTGTTTTCCCTAAAATAACTGTACAAATCTTTCAGTCCATAGTAAACTCTTGAGTTTATTTACATATTTATTGACCCTTTGATGTAAGAGTTTTTCAAGAGGAACCTGGATCATTATGTCTGCCCTTGTAGTTAGCTCAAGTAAATAGACAGTTGTGCCATGCACAGCCAAATGAAAATGGCTACTGAATCTTTAAACATAGAATTATTGGTAATACATTAAAAAAAAAAAAGTAAAAGGAAGACACTAGTAGAAAACCATATTAATTTCTGTCTCTGTCTTCCTCTCTGCTTTTCAATGGCTCTCTGACCACAGCCACTTTCAGCGCTTCCTTGAGTGGTCAGCAAAGGTACGATTTAAAACACACAGAGATACTGCACTGAAGTGATTTATTTAAAAAACTGCTCAAGAAGATAGAATTCACTTTTGATATTTTAGATTAATTTTAATTTAATGTTAATGTTATTTCAGAGGTGAATTATCTTTTAGATATTATGTGATATTCTAACTGTTGTACACTTTGAGGGCATTTTCTGGTTATATTAACAATGGATTGAATTGCAGACACTAATCTCTATTTTGAAAGGAGGGTTTAATACCATATGCATTCAGTTAATACCTTCCTTGTGCAGATATCCTATTCATAGCCTATATTGAATCTTGAAAGCTGTAGAACTCTTGTTTCTTTTCACAGTTACCTTCTAAGAATTATTCTGCTGGCTAGGTTTGGGACTAAGTTTCTGATATTTAGCCCATCTGTTCTAATCTATTTTTATCACACCTGTCTGAGCAGCCTGATACAGTCTCCTACTTCACACTTTCCTACTCTTCTTGTTTGACTCTTTCCTTTCCTCCTGTCCTCCTTACCTTTCATCACTGATCTTCTGATAATGTTGCCCCCATGTTGCTTTGCATCTCATCTGGGGTGACTGCTTTCCCTATCTTGCTACCACATTTGTAATGTTGAGGAGGATGACACTACGAGAAGAATGGGAAGGCTGGTATGAAAATGTTCCATCATAGTTATGGATGGTCAAGAAGAACTGAAAGAGCTGATGCAAAGAAAAGTGAGATGATTCTTTGGAATGTAAAACTTAAATGACTGCTTTTCATAAGATATGTTGTTAGAGTACTTTGTCTTATTTGCAAACTAATGTGGAAACAGACCTTACCTTTTTTTTTTCTTACCATCTTACATTTCCTTAAATGAATTATATAGTGCTGGGCAGAAATGAAAAATCAGTTCAACAGAAATGTGTGAACTTGCATCAAATTTTCAGAATTGTTTTCTCAGAAAGAACCTTGAAAAGGTGGGTTGTGTTTAGGTGTAAATGATTTGTTTTAATATGCTCATCCTTTTAAAATCCACTACTTCAAAATATACTTTTGTGAGGTCTTTAAAAAGTCCAAAAAGAAGCCAAATGAAATGTAAACTTTTCTTACACCCCCAATTAAATGTTGGGTTTTTTTATTTTGCCATGAAAGCTGAGAACATATGCATTTTCAGCCAATCTGAGGTAGCAATTAATTTCAGTGCCTATTTTCAGACAGTGATCGAAAAAAATCAATTATTTATACAGCCCTACAGTTAAATGGGCTTTTTTGTAAGGTAAAGTGCTGCAAGTTCTTTTCATTAATTATACCTGAGATACTGTTTTATATTTAGTGTTTCTCAGATTTTTTTTCTAAAGTTCAACTACCGTCACTAACTGAGCAGTTTAGGGCTTCATTGCGCAGCATGCAGGAAAACTATCAAGTGTCCTTCAAAGCATGTAAGCACAGTGGTTTTTACTCTAACTCCAGTGTCACATGATTGAAAGCAAAATTTCAAAGGCATATTTGGAACTCAACATACAGTATAAATCTAAATAGTTGAGATAGCTCGATTATGCATAAGCGATCAGAACCCATCGTGGCTTTCACAATCATGTGGCAGGGCTGGCTCGTAAAACTCAAATTGTAAACTGAACATATTTGCTATGGAACAATCAAGAGAATGTAAGCATGACCTTTGGAAACTATTTTCACATTAACATTTTTAGACTTAGAATAAATTTATAAGTTTCTCTCTCAAAACAATGTAGCGTATATCTGACACCTGGATCTTTGGCTTAGAACCATCTGGATTTTTCCTTTTTTAAATCTGAGTTATTATCCTTCTGAAAATAAAAACGAAGTTACAAAACTAATGTTTGTAATTTTTTTTTTCATATTATTATGAAAACCAGACCCTATTTTGCAAGACAGAAAAACAGGCAGGGCTAAAAAAAAACCCACAACCCTGTTTCTGGGTAGTTACTCATTCTGCTAAGAGCTTCAGATCCACAACCATACTATCAGTAAGTTAATACGTGGCTTTGAATACAATAGTGTATTATCACAGGCCCATCAAAGATTTCCCAGATCTGCAACAGTAGCTAGAGTCAAACTAATTTTGAAATATATTTTGAAATCAGTACAACTGAGATGTCTGAAGACCTCTGCAAATCCAGACCTAAGTGAATATTACCTCTCACAGAAAATCAGAACCAATAGAAATGTGTGATATCTGGTAAGAGGGTAGCATTCAAATAACTTCTGATAACAGGACTTTTTATGAACTTGTTTTATATTTGCTTTTAAGGCAGTTATTTGTGTGACAACAGCAGGGCAACAGTAATAGCTGAAAGGCCACAGATACAGTGAATCTCCCTCTAGTATGAAAAGGTAAGTATTATCCAAGAGAAGAATTCACTGACCAAGCACCGGAGGAGCTACAGACAACACTTAGGGCTGTCTTGTCTTTACACCCTTTTCTAATCATCCAGGAAGGAGTTTGTGCCAATAACAGTACTGTTGTGTGCCAAGAGCCTTCTCTGTATTCAGGCAAAACTCCAATTTTAAAGCCCAAAAGGGCTTCTGCTAATAGAAGAGGGCAGCATCAGGAAAACCTAAAGTAATAGGAAAAGATGTATTTGGAATGAGGCCTCAAATATGGTGTTTCTTTTACAGTGTATCTCCACATCTAATCCAAACAGAATTGATCTGATGCGAAAAACGGGTGAGAGGATGTGGCAAAACTGTTCAGTCACATAATAAGGAGATTAGCGCTATGGGAAATAGTGCCTGTCATTAATTTGTCTGACTGGAGAGAATTTAGATAGAAAGCTTTTATGAGTTTGGTTTTTTAGGCTAGTAATGAAATATAGGATGAATACCACTCCATCTAGAATGTGTGAAAGTACATGTGTATCTTGGCATCTTAAAGGAATATTTTAGGTTCTATAGATTCTGTCTAGAGTTATAGCATTAAAAAAATCCAACACATTAAATCATTAATCATGAGTCATTATTGTACAGTTTTTGTTATAGTAAAATCAGAATGCTTAGGATAGAGTCTGAGCAGCTGGTCTAAATAAAATCTGTGGATCCTGTTGGTTTGAAAGGGCAACACTCAGGTGTGTTTTAGCCATTGGCTGTAGGTTTATAGGGCTCTGCCTGTTATTTCTAAGGACCCCAAGAAAAGAAATCTAGAAAAACAGGTGCTGCATTCAGAATAGTTTACTGAAGTTTTTCTGGGGTCTACAGATTCAGAGAAGCTGTAACCTTAGGCTTTAAATTACTACATACTGAAAATGAAGGCAATATGTAGTAGCCTCCAGCATGTGTTACAGCCTTGGGATCTTTTGCAATACATGTACCTCTGTGTGTGTATAAGGTGGAGAAATACTTGCAAATGTAAAGTTGAAAATGACAATATTACCAGGATTACACTTTGGCTGTATTCTAGCTTGCTTGTAGAGATCTTAAAGTGATTCTTATAGTATAACCTATACCATTGTAATTCAAAAGTTTTCATTTCTTAAGAAACAGATTTTTCTCCCCTCTACTCACATTTAACAATATTGTAGTGCCTGTGAATGGTCTAGGCTAAATTGGCTAGCCATGTTGTGAGATGCTAGGAAATGTAGGGAATACAGAATTTAGCTCGATGTGGTATGAAGCAACAATTTTTTGCACGACATAACACGTTACAAACAGGTTTCATGCTTATTTGTATGTGTGTTAACTTGTTTTGGGTGGAGCAGACCAACCTTTAGAATGAGAATGTAATGCACAAGTTTTTCAATACAAAAGGTTTTAAAGAGATTTTATCGTTTTAAAGAGCATGGAGTAATTCTTTGGGTTAAATATACTCCATTTCCCTGTATGTTCCCTAGCTCATTAGAAGTATTTGGAGAAATTGTTATAAAATGAGGAAGTGTGGTTTAATAACAGAGAAAGTCATCTCTGAGCTGATGACAAGCACAAGGAATAGATGGCAGTTGGAAGAAGTTATAAGCTGGTAAGAGTAAGCAGGTAAAATGGAATTTGCAGTTCTTTCCCCACAGCTATTACTCCAAGTACAACGTTGTATAGAAAGACACTTTTTGTACAGTAGTGGAATCATGCAATGGCATAGCGAGACCAAGCTCTGAGTACATATTAGGGTTTTTCGAAGCACTTTGTGTGTGTGTGAACAATAGACTACTGAAAAAAAAAAAAAGGCAGAAGTGTGACAGTCTCCTCTGTGTCTCTGTGACTGGAGTTGTATCCAGTTTTAGATTTTTGGTGTATACGGTCATCATCGTGATTATGGTAATTAATTTGATCAGAAAAAAACCCCCACCTGGCTTCATGTCTTGGCTTTTCATGCAGTCAGTATGCTATGAAAGAATATCTTGATTTGTAAAGTATAACTCTGAAAAGAAGAAACGAAATCAAGAACACTTTTAAATGGAAATTTATCATACTATAAAAAGAATTAATCCTGTAGCCCTGACTATAATGTTTATAGACTTATTGCAAAGGTCAAGTTGTCCTCTTTAAAGACAGGTGGAAAAAAAGGACCCTGATTACATCAAAAAGCAGATCAACACAGGGTTATCTAAGTGCTCCAATAGGATCTTAGTAAGGTGGTTAAAAAACCCGTCAGATGACATATTTAAGTCATGTCAGAAATTTGCTATATATCTGCCATATGATAGCTTATTCTGACACCTAAACAGTCTATCCTTGCTTAAGCAGAGAGGTGGACAGATGACCTCTATAAGTACCTTCCAACCTTTTTTTTAAACATGAAAATTTCCTATCATTCTAAACATACCTTTGTGCACAGAGGTTATTCTGACTTTATCTAAAACAAACTTCAGAGTAGGCTTACCTTTGGCAACATGGAACACTAATTTGCTAAGGCTGTAGAGAATCTGAGCTGCTCTTTTGATATACTAGATCACAGTAATTCTACTGCACATATTATATATAATTTAATCTAAAATTTCCTATGTGGGTCCTTAGTAGCGTGTGTTTCTAAGAAGGAAAGGTGCTATAGTATTCCTGGTAACCAGGGTGTGGGTTTTTTTTCCATTAAGCTTTAACAATTATGATAGTAGGTAATTTATCTGGCTAAAATCAGGTTTTTTCAACTGTTGCTGTTCCTTTCCTGAAAAGCGGTTGAACCAGTGTTTCAAAAATCATTGTCACTTTTTGAATTATCAGAATTTCTATGGATAAAAGACATTAGGCTGTTTTAGCAAAATAAAAAACCAGCTTATTAACAAAAGGCTATTTGTTGATATAATTTTCATTATGGGATCGATTTGTCTTTGTGGCAATATGTACAGGGGAAAAAAAAAAAAAAAGCCTGTAAAACTGTTTGTGTACTTCATTTCTTGCAGAGGTTCTTGGTGTGGAATCCAGAGTGATATTCTACTTACCCTTCTCCACTTCATCTGATGTTAATGGAAGTATCTTTCTGACATGGCTCTGAACTAAGGAAAGTATCATCTGTTTCTATATGCAACCGAGGCAGAGAGTAATCGCCAAGGCCATACCAAAGAATCTCTTACAGGGTATGTTTCTGATTTGCTCCAGGGCCTTTGGCATGACAGTTTATTACTACCGAATTTCTGAGGATCTGTTAATTTTGTTGCATTATTAAATTCCTGATTGTTCTGGGGTGTTTTTTTTTTAACTTGTGTTTTTATAGGCAGAAAATCTGAATCAAAGTCATGTTGTCTCCTCCTGTTTGCCAAGTCTGCAAGTACTAATTTAAGTGATAACTACAAGAGCTGAAGTAGTTGCTTGTGGGACAGGGACTTGAAATTTCACAATAGTACTGCTTCAAATGTCGAACTTGTTAACTGTTGAAGTAAAGATTTCTAACTTCTTCATCTATGGCAGAAAAATCCCATGATTTTGGAATTTGGTATCTTTAGCATTAACCCTGATGTTGTATGACAAGTTTCCTGAGGCTTATAGATTCTAGCCCTGGCCTGCATTTAAAACAAACAGTAAACCCCTAATCTATCTGTGCCAAGACAATTTTAAATTCTTTTACGGTTACAGGAAGAACACTTGTGTGAGCAAATGAGTTCTATTTGCAATGTGCTCTTTCCATTGCCGCAATAGTTATTTTTAATTTGTGAAAAAAATACGCAGAATTAGTTCAGTATAGCTGCATATGATCTACTAACCTCTCCCATACAGCAAAAAATTTCTTGCAACACAAACTTTTTCAGTGATGGAAATTTTTAAGTTCATACTAGAGGCTTTCTTTAAAATATTAAATTGTTTTTATTAGGTAATCTTTTTTCTTTATTATTAAGAAGGGATTTAATGTCTTCCAAGATTTGTACAATTCTATATAGTGTTTACATGCATATTTTGCTAATATGGTTTTCTTTAATTGACCTTTTGAAGTATTCCAGTATGGATTTTGGTAGTTGAGAATTTTTAAAAAACCTTTTTAGTTATGTCAAACAAATGAAAGATCAAAGGCTTAAAACAGGAGAAGGATGAAGTAATTCCACATACTTGAAAATGGGTATGCTGGAAAAGTGGTGAAAATCAAAATATTAGAAGTATCGGTGTAACATTTCCACCACACCAAAAAACTATTGTAATTTATTGTTTAATCCTGAATGAAATGCTGTCTATAAAAGGAAGCTTTTTGGAAATGTCAAATAGTAACAAATTGAGAGACAAATGTTAAAATCAGGGAAAGAAACTTCTGATAAAAGAACTGCCACACAAGTTTCTGTTGCCCTAAAGCAGAATGAACTTCTGATAAGAGTGTCAACTTTCAGTGGTACCACCCAAATTGGAACAGACCCTGACAAACTTGCTAAAGATTAGAACTGTCCATAGACTGATTTATTCAAGATAGCAAGGACAATTCTGTTAAGACCCACCGACTTTAAAAGCTGAGCAATCCATTCACCCCCTGCACAGAGTGACAGAGAGAACTGTAACTAAGCAGACGCAGTTCTGTTCTTCAGTGTCCAAAAGGCAGGATTCTAGCTCAGCCAAAGGTTTTTAACTTCTAAGAGCATGTCTTACTTTTCAATTAGACTTGAAAAATGAAAGGAGTCCTTCAATGTCCTCTTTTCTCTAAAAACGGCCAGTTTTTCTGCCTTTAACCTTTTCAAGGCATAGATGGCTTTATTCTGTATTCATATGCTACTTCGCATTACGTGGTTACAGTTCCTCGGGGTGTTCCTACGCCCTATCAGAACACAGAGGAAGAATACAAACGTGCCTTCTATGCTTCTTAATGAAGGACTGTTTTTTTAAGTCCAACAGATATAATAAACAGTTCAGGATAACGTTACTAGCTTGATCACAACCCTGCTTAATTTCCAGAAGCCAAAGAACATCTGCCCAGCCTGAGCAACTGAGGCAGCCGCTCACAGAACCATCCTGCAGGTAGCACCACGGCCCACTGAAGAAACAGAGAAGCTCTTATTTTTGCAAGTAATGAGCTAAAGAAACTGAACTATCAATTATGTAGGACCACATTATTTTTAACATTTCAAACCACCTGAGGATCTTTACCTCTTTATTTTGATCTCAGATGGACCACACACTATCCTGGACAGGTAATTGTTGAGTACCGTGTTGTGTAGAAAACTACCCCTCGTTATCAGTTGTGGGTGCCAAGACCTTGTAACTCTGCGCAAGCAATAAGCAAAATCCTTGTTGGGCTGATTCTATTAGCGTAGTTTATTGATGTTAAAGGGAAAAACCCCACCACTGCCACAATGATAAAATAAAACAAGACAAAAAAATAGCCGGAATTCTACAAGAATAATTTAGATAAGAACGTCCACCAGCACTTCATATCTCTAACAGTTAAATATGTAAATGAACTGATCTCAAGCTCAAGAAAAGCAAAAATTTGGCGTACCAATTTAAGATCTGGAATCTTTAATAATTTGTTTCTGAATTTTCTGTAAGATAACCATATACTCAAACCTAAGTAGTTAACTAGTTTGTCTACCTGTGATGAGACTCACAGATTTCAGAAGAGACTTAAAAGCAATTAAAAACCACATTTGTGCATTTCTAGGTGAAAAAGAAAGCATTCCAGTGTTTTAAAAGGCTTGAATGTATATATTTTTTGTATTAGTATTGTAGAGATCAATATTGTTTGGACTGACAGTTTTGGCAAGATTTTCACTCATGAAAGTACCTGAATAACAAGCAATGTCTGACTTTACTCATTCTTCCGGGAGCAGGCTGAGAAAGGAATTTTAATTTTTTTTTTCCTTGGTCTTAACAACAGCTGATTAGTCTCTGCTTCTTACCATGGCATCTACCTATCCCAGCCTCTGGCCTGGGAGGGAAATCCCTAAAATCCTGGGAACTTGAAATGGAGATTGGAGGAAACAAAAGTGTACACTTCATACCTCCTCCGTTTTTGGTTTTTTTTATGTAGGTATAAAGCAGGCTCTGATCAGATTCATACATAAAAATGGATACATTATTTATGTATTTTACAATATTTACATTTGTATTGTTAACATTAACAGTAAATGCTGTCACCGACAGCTTTTGGTACTGTCAAAAACTTAATGATTCTTGAAAAGCTTTGAACTAAGGGACTTTATTTACAATGATTTTTTGCAGAACATTCAGTTACAAAATACCTGTGACGGTGCTCATATTGCTGAATCCTGAAAAATTTGATTAATCAGCTGCCAGTTGCCTATGTTCAATGCCATTATGATGTGGTCATCTTACTTCCTGTAACTTCAATATTTATGTTTCTCAGAGAAAACTAATTTCATTTCAGTGTACCTTTAGAGAAAGTTTCCAATATCTTCCCCCCCCCAGTCTAAATGCAGACCTCAGATGACACTGTGAAAGGCCTCAGAATGGTCCACTAACACTACACTTAAAGACATAACTAGGATTTTATTCTACAAATCATTTTGCATGTGAGTAATTCACTTATCTGAGTTGCCAAGCTTCTGAATTCTGGTTGTTTTGTTTACAAATAAGCAGCATGATGGAATTGTGGTATACCTCGTATGAAGGCACACTCAAAATTTTGCTGTCTTTTCTGTGAATCTATTTTTACTTATTGTTGATGTCATTGATGTAATCTGTAAATAACTGAAAGGAAGTATTGGATTTGGGCTTTTTTGAAAAACTAAACAAAACCACTATCTCTCCCAAGGATTTTACGCTGGCATTGGGTAATTAAGGGAAATATTACATATTAATGTATATATGAATTACTCCCTGCCTAGTAACATAGCGGTTTTGCTGATGAGCAAATCCAGAATTAATCTAGCTGTCTTCAAGTAATTTGCATCTTGGATTAAAAAGTTGTAATTTCTTTGTTACTCAAAGGTGCCGTTTCTATTCAGAAAATATTTTCTGTCTCAAAGTGAAGTTGTTTTTCTTGATATATTCAAGTTGCCCGTTTAAATATTAATATTACAAGATAGGGTTGTTTTACAAATAAATTTAAAAATAGGTTATAAGCACGTGGTGAATCTGGGTTACAGAAGCATTTTCTTATGAAACTTTTATCTTTTACATTTTATTTCCATTTGCTGTTCTGTTGGTCTTCCTGGTAATTTGCCTGTATTTTTCAGGATTCTGCCTGCAGACTGCAAGAATCAGTAAGATGCTCCACCATTACCTTAGATCCTGGAAACACATCCGTCAATAAGGTGGAAACATTCAGAGAAACTCACTGAAGTGTTTTGTTTGTTTTTAGCTTGTTTTGTCTAATAGACCAATTTGAAGCAAGCTGTTAAACTTTGATAAACCATGTATACCATTTGCTTACTTGCACTATTTCTTTCTTCTGTCCTCACACCTCTCTTACTTTCTTCCTATTTACATTTCTAAAATAATTAAGTGGTGTGTATACATTTGCCAGTATATATGCAGGAATATATTTTAGTGTAGAATTTAGCAATATCTGTTTTCCTAATTTCAGAAAAAAAACCAAACAAACCCTGAACTAAACCAGAAGTAATGTTTGTTCCTTCTCAGTTTGCTTTAGCATCTTTGTGTTTTCACTTTTAATATTTTGCAGTTTTGTTCAGAAGACCATTCAAATATAACATTAAGTTTTCTAATTAACGTGTTAGATCATGTCGTGCTAAGTTTTTCATTGCCAAACAGTTGAATACCACAAACGCTGTGGCAACGTGCTCCCATGTTATCAAATAAATGCTCAAGGTACAGCTTATAATGTTGAAAAATAGAAAAATAAATTGACCTTGATGAAGTGTGTCTTCTTTTGTCTGTTCCCAGGAAAGTTTATTTCAGGTATTTCTACTGCTGAAATGATTAGAGTTAACAGCTTTTTCCCTCCATTTTATTTTACAGGGTCTCTTCATCTTCCTGATATATGGGGTGTACAACACAGAGGTAAGTCTGCTTGGAGTATCTCAAGGCTGACAGAGTGAATGAGAGAAATGACAGGTTTCTTATCTTGATAACTGAGGGACAAAGTTGGCTTTCCATATGAGTGTCCTACTGCCCTTCATGCTTGGACTAGCTTATATGCATCCCAGCTTACCATTAAACACAGACACCCTGAATAAAGGGACAGACTCATTTCTCATAGGCATTGACTAATATTTTACTGCTGCGTTAAGTTTTTTTGAATTCCTGGTTGGTCTTTTAACACTTAGCTAAACCTGACAGTCTGAAACTTTATATTAAATTTTAAAATGAACTGTTAGTTTATACGCTATTTAAAGGAAACTATTTACATTTTAAGAGGAACAAGTTTTACTTACTTGACTTCAAAATTTTGTTGGGTATAGAAATTGCATCAAATTCCATTTTTTTACATCAATTAGATATTTTTAAGATATTAAAATCTGACCCAAGTCTTGTACCAGTTAGGCCTATGGAAAGTACTTGAACTTTTCAGGTTGAACTGTCATAATGGGAAATACTTTTGACACATAAAGCATAAAAATCATAAGGAATTTATCCGCCTTGTTCCATTACTTCCATTATGTTAGTGATAAAAAATAGAGTTAAATATGTTCAATCCCAAGTTTTTAAGCTAAGGTACCTCTGCAGTTTACATTTTAAGAGAACTTGGAATTCAGTAGTAAAACCCTATAGAAATATAAAAGGCTTTCAAAGTTAATAGTTAGAAATGAAGCGGAATTCTATTCAGATTTTATTAGCACCCAAGTGGGCATACCTTATCAGAAAAATAGTGAAAAAAGGTCTCCTCGTTGCTTTCACCAAAAAAAGCTATTCCAAAATAACGATATTTTTGTTATAAGGGTGAATTATTTCCGTACAAGCAACTAAACAACCAGCACCATTAGTGGCACGGGTGTTGCGGTGGCAGTGGGCCCAGGCGCCGGGAGCAGAGGGTGGCGGGCAGGCGCGGCGGCTCACCGGCGGCCAGCGGTGCGGCGGGCGCGCCAGGGCTGCCGCAGCCGGCGCGAGCTTGGGGCCCGTGCCCGTGCCCGTGCCCGTGCCCGTGCCCCCGCTGTGCGCGGTGAGGACTCCCAGCAACCCGCGCCCCAGCGGGGTGCCAGCGCTGCGCGCCCCAGCCGCCCTGGGTCAGAGACAGAGAGTCTGTATCGGTAGTATCTCGCTTCTGGGAGCAGCTGCATTAATTCAGTGGGGTTACGTGCAAGTAATGTCATTGTTTTGAGATAAAAGTAGCGACATTATATGATGTGACTTCGTTAACGATGCCAGACTTTCAGCATTTCTGAAAGGGCACCTTTTTACTAGGAGTAAATACTTACGCTGAGCCTACAGGCGCTGCACCTCCCGGGTGGTTTGCAAACGCTTTGGTTGGGCAATCACGTTAGCCTACGTGCAGCTGCACCTGTGATTTTAATGACAGGCTGAGCCTCCCCCGCCGAGGGAGCGGCTGCCCTCGCCCGGTCCCGTTAGCTGGCGGCCGTCCGCCCGGTACCCGCCGGTTAGCGTCATTCGTGGAAACCGCCGCGCTCTTTGATGGCAGGAAGGATGTCGCTTGCTCTATTCTTAGCACCGCGGCGGCAAGCCTGAGGCGCGTGCTCGGCGCGGTCTCTCCTCCCGCCGCACACGGCGCTCGGCGCTGCCCGGGGCTCCCGCCCTGCCCCTGCCCCTGCCCCTGCCCCTGCGGCGGGGCCGGCAGGAGCGAGGCCGAGCCGCCGGGCGGGGCCGGGCGGAGGGGGCCGGGGCTGGGGCCGGGTCCTCGGCGGCGGCGGCGCCCCCAACGTGGCACCGCCGCCCCCCCCGCCCCGGGCGAGCGCCGCCGCCGCCGCCGAGGGCGGGCGAGCAGGGTCCCGTCGCGCCTGCGCGCTGGCCGCCCGCTGGCTGCCCGGCCGGCCGGGCCGGGCCGTACCCAGCGTGCCGCGCGGCGCGCATGTGCAGTGCGGGGCGCAGGGGCTGCTAATTCCATTGTGGAGCGGACGCGGCGTTATTTTTAACTGGAGGCGGCGGCGGCGGCGGGAGCCGTAAGTGCAGCCCGGGCCGGGGCCGCCCGTCGGCGCGGGAGGGGGTGGCGGCGATGCGCCCGGGCGGCGGCCGCCGGGCCGCGGCGGGAGCCGACCGCTGAGCGAACGCCCGCCAGCGAGGCGGCGAGCGGTGTCCGGCGGGCGGGCGGGCGGACGGCGGGTCCCGCAGCCCCTCTGGGCCGCGCCTCCTCTCCGGCCCGCCTTCCCGGGGGATGAAACTCGGCAGCGGCTTCCTCGGCGGCGGCGGCAGCAAGAGGGCGGCGGCCATGGAGCCCACCTTCCCCCCCGGCATGGTTATGTTCAACCACCGCCTGCCCCCGGTCACCAGCTTCACCCGGGCGGCCGCGCCCCCCCCGGCGGCCCAGCACCCCCCGCAGTGCGTGTTACCTCCGGCCTCCGCCGCCGCTTCCTCCACGGCGGCGGCCGAGCCACCGGCGCCTCCTCCCCCTCAGGACATGACTTTCAAGAAGGAGCCGGTGGGGGCTTTTCCCTCGGCTCCCTCCTCCTCGCAGAGGAGCCCCTGGGGCTTTCTGCAGTCCCTGGTGAGCATCAAGCAAGAGAAGCCCAGCGAGCAGGAGGAGGAGGAGCAGCAGCAGCCACAGCACCACCACCACTACGGGGGGCTCTTCGGGGGCGCGGGGGAGGAGAGGCCCCCCGGCCTGGGGAGCGGCAGCGGGGAAGGGACCGGCCAGAGTGTGATTCAGGACCTCAGCCTTCTTCACCACCTGCACCAGCATCCCCACCGAGACCTGTTACTGAGTGGCAGAGGCGAGGGCGCCCTTGGGAGCTCGGGTGAGCCAAAGCACGATGCCCAGGTCAAGAAGGCAAAGAGGCCAAAGCCAGAAACTCAGGGAATCAAAGCCAAGCGGAAGCCAAGCGCTTCATCCAAACCCCCCCTGGTGGGAGATGCGGAAGGTGCCATTGCCTCCCCCAGTCAGAAACCTCACGTCTGCGAACACTGCAGCGCTGCCTTCAGGAGCTCCTATCACTTGCGCAGACATGTGCTCATTCACACGGGGGAGAGGCCTTTCCAGTGCAGCCAGTGCAGCATGGGTTTCATCCAGAAGTACTTACTGCAGAGACATGAGAAGATCCACAGTAGGGAGAAGCCTTTTGGGTGCGACCAGTGTAGCATGAAGTTCATCCAGAAGTACCACATGGAAAGACACAAGAGGACGCATAGCGGAGAAAAGCCATACAAATGTGACACTTGTCAGCAGTATTTTTCAAGGACTGATAGACTGTTGAAGCACAGAAGAACATGTGGTGAAGCCATAGGTAAAGCAGGTGCCGGTATGGAGCCCGGAGCATCAAATAACATGGGTAGCTTGGCTGCGTTGTCTCAGGGAAATACAAGTTCCTCAAGGAGAAAAAGTAAAACAAAAAGTATATCCACTGAAAACAAAGGAAATAAGTGTAGCAGCAAAGTAACTGAATCTCAAGTTACAAGTAACGTGGCCATGCCAAATTATGCAGTTGATATTCCTATTGTGTCTTCCAGTGGTGGTCTAGTTGGCACGGGCGTAGAAGAACTTCAGAAAAAGGTGCCAAAATTGGTCTTGAAAAAAGGAAGCAGAAAACAGGCAGAGAAAAATTACCTTAATTTTGTATCGCCGCTGCCAGATATTTTGGGGCAAAAACCACTGTCTGGGAAGCAGAGTGGCTCTCTAGGCCTCGTAGCCAATACCGGTGTAGAAACAATTGGCCTTCTTCAAAGTACAGGTGGTAAACCAGGTCACATAAGTAGCAATTATGATGATGCCATGCAGTTTTCAAAGAAGAGAAGATACTTACAAACTGCAAGCAGTAACAGTGCCTTTTCAATTAATGTCGGACACATGACTTCCCAGCAGTCCGTCATCCAGTCTGCAGGTGTTAGTGTTATGGATAACGAAGCTCCATTATCTCTTATTGATTCAGCATCTTTAAATAGTGAAATAAAGTCTTGCCACGACAAGTCTGGTATTCCTGATGAAGTCTTGCAGAGCCTTTTGGACCAGTACTCTCACAAATCAGAAGGCCAGAAAGAAGATCCTTTCAGTATAACTGAACAGCGTGTGGACTTGCACACCTCAGGAGAACATTCAGAGATGGTTCAGGAAGAAAACTTGAGCCCGAACTCTCAAACAGTTTCAAACGATAAGGCAAGCATGTTGCAAGAGTACTCCAAATACCTCCAACAAGCCTTTGAAAGAACAACCAATAGCACTGGTTTTGCTTTTGGACCCAGTTTCCAGTTTGTTAGCTTGTCTTCAACTCTCCATAACCACACTCTGTTTCAAGACAAACAGATATACACTACATCTCCACTTGAGTGTGGCTTCAGCCAATCTGTTACCTCAGTATTGCCGACTGCGTTGCCAAAACCTCCGTTTGGGATGTTGCTTGGATCTCAGCCAGGTTTTTACTTGTCTGCTTTGGAGGCTACGCATCAACAGTTGACTCCTTCTCAAGAGCTGGATGACCTTATTGATCCGCAGAAAAACTTAGAGACTTCATCTAACTACCAGTCAACGTCTCAGAAACTGACTGGCCAGAAGGAACAGAAAAACTTAGAATCTTCAGCGAGCTTTCAGATCCCGTCTCAGGAGTTAACTAGCCAGATAGATCATCAGAAGGACATAGAGCCTAGAGCAACCTACCAGATCGAGAACTTTGCACAAGCGTTTGGTTCTCAGTTTAAGTCGGGCAGCAGGGTGCCAATGACTTTTATCACTAACTCTAATGGAGAAGTGGACCATAGAGTAAGGACTTCAGTGTCAGATTTCTCAGGGTATACAAATATGATGTCTGATGTAAGTGAGCCATGTAGTACACGAGTAAAAACCCCAACCAGCCAGAGTTACAGGTAAGGTCCCGACTGTGACCAGGCTGTGGGGTCTTAATGTAATTTTGTTTTTCTTTGACAACACTGCCGTTGGAATGTTTCTACACGGTCCTTTTAAGAATAATGTAATATGCCCTTTCAATGCAACTTTTCATATTTAGTTTATTTTGTTAGTGTAATTTTTTTAGATCTGTTTATTATGGTTTTTAATCAAAAAATCAATAGATTAAAATAGTGTTTTTGTTCAAGTGACAATGTTTAGCAATCAAATTTACATTATATAGATTGTCAGGGAATAGCCCAAAAGTTTAAAAAGCAAAAAATTAGCTTTGTTCCTAGGACTAAGGTTTATTCTAATTGCTTTACTCTCAGGAAAGTGTAACGAAGCATGGGAATTCTATGCACCACTAGTGTATTGGAACTTCCAATTTACAGATAGTGACAAGTATATCTCAGCTTTCTGAGGAAGGGATCTATGACATTTCAAATTGCTGTCTCTTATGTCTGGGCTGATCTGAAAGAATTTTGCTACCTAAATCTCATCGTTTTTAAAGTACTCCTGTTCTTCCAGGTGACGCTCATTCCAGGCAGGTGGAGCAAATATTTTTGGGTCTGTACGAAGAGCCCAGAATGGTAGCTTTAATATAAACAATAATGTCCCCAGAACTCCTGTGTAAGACTGTAATTCCGTAAAGAGATTCTGTTGACACAAACCGCGAGAACAAAACGTGTGCGTCTGGTTCATGTCATTAGAACCCCAACTTGAAACTACAGTCATAATCCAGATATGCTTTTGGGATACATTATTTATTATACATGGTTCAAAAAAGTCGGTCTCTTGCTCTTCCCCTTTTCCACGTCCTTTTAGTGTATCAGGTGCCCTCTCTTCTGTTGTGCTCCCAGTTCCTCTGGAATTGATGTTGGGGGTTTTTTTCCCCCTTTTAACTTACACCTTTTCTTCCCTTTCTTCCCTACTCACTCCCTCACCCCAACTTAATAGCTAGCATTTAAAAAGATTTACATTCCAGAAAGTGCATATCCTATTATGTACTTTCTGATGTCTTATGACATCAGATTATGAACAATAAACACCGACATGTTTTAGAATTATGTTAAGGTTTCCATGTACGATAAGAAATAATATACTCCCAATTGTACATACAAAGGCCCCTATCCTGCATCAGGATCAGCTAAGATGGACCCCTGGCCTAGAAGTGCACCCGTGGTGTCACTGGAGCTTTTTATGGATATAGGGGTTTGCAGCAGTTCATCATTGCAGGCTTTTAGGGCCTAAGGCTGCAATTCCATCAAAGGTTTCTGGTGATGACATCAACTACAAAAGTAGAACTTGAGTGGCTTGTTAATATCAACAGAACTTTTCTTTGGAATTATTGCCTTACTTTATGTATATTTTGTGGTACATTATTTATTATATGTGAATCCTGATTAATGCCTGTGGAGCCACGGAAACCTGCTAGAAATACTGGTGGCCATTCAAAGCTGCTGAAAGGCAGTGGCACTGCTCTAAACCACTTTTTGCAAATGTATTTTTTGATTAGATTTTTTAAATGTAATTTTGGTGATGTTTATGCTGATGGTTTTTTATGTACTCTTGGTGATGTTTCAGTCTTATGTACTTTTCTGGTGTCAGGAAAGTACCAGTGGTTGTTTGCAGTCTTATTGTGTAATCAGCCTATTACAGGCTTCCATGTATAATAAAGTTATTAACATTGTGCAAGTGTAAAACACTTCTGTTATGAAAGTGGTGTATTATTAAACAAATTGTTACAAAAATCCTGGGTAATTTCTCCCATTGTCCCTCACCACTAAAAATTGAAACCTGAGCCCACTTGTAATCTCTTTTACTAGGTGAATTTTCTTTTTTTTTTTTCTTACTAATCTAGAGTTTGTTCTCATAGAATCCATGTAACTCCATTAACTTTTTCTTTATACTTGATTATGTATTTCACCCTATTTCGATTTAAAGAAGCAAACAACAGCTGTTCTCCAAACACAGAACCCAACCTGTTATCAGGAATGGAATAGCCCATAACCACTGTGTTGGCTTTTTCAGTACCTTTTCTTTTGTTTTACAGGGGTTATAATTTACATTCTTTATATTGTGTGTAGTAGAAGTTGCATATGTATTGTTCTGGCTGTTTGCTTTAACTTAATACTAATAAAACCCATTATTCACAAAATGATAAAGATATCACTTCTATTATCCAGTCATACTTTTGAGAACTTATTAAGGAAATGTTATGAGATTAAATTTTGAGAAGGAATAATGTAACTTACTGATCTGTTTTGAGCTTGTTTTCTTCCTTTGGTTTCTTTTTGTATCAGATAGTCTGAATGCACTATTTTAGAAATCAGGGCTCTGTCTCGTACCCTTAGCTTCTGAGGAAAAAAACTAACAAATTTCCTTAAGTTAAACTGTGCATAGAACCCCATCTGTTTAAATCTGTGTCTTTTTATATATGATTTTGGTTTGAAATACATAAATTGCATATTGTTAACTTCAAAGACATTTTGTAATTGCTGGAAATCCAGAATGACACATACGTAATACAATTTTGTTCAAAGTAAAAATTTTAGAAAGTCCTCTGTCTGGTTTTTTTGGGGTTTTCTTTCTGCTGTAACTTCTGCATTATAGGGAAAGCCTAGTAAAAATAATAATATAGCAAAGTACTTAAAAGCATTTTAGGTAATCTGAAGATAGTTTGTGGGTTTCCTTAATCTGTGTTTTTCTTCAGCTTTGCATGTGAATGGGAGTAGCAGTGCTGAACTCTTAAAATGGTTGAAAAGTAGAGTATTGAAGAACAGAAGACAGCAGTCAAGGCAATGACACGGACAAGAGAAATCGCCATGCTGAAAAACAAATGAGGACAAAAACCTTCCAAAGTAGATATGAAATATGCTGAATGTTTTAATACTCAGAACATTGCTAGGAATCATTTCAGAAAATCTGAGGGAGAAACTATTGGAATTTTGTATGGTTGCATGTGGCAGTGAGAGGAGGACAAAGGAAAGCAAACTGGCCCTTCAAGTTTTTTTCCATTTTAGTTCCTGGTTTAGTTCTTTGTTGGTTTTAAAGGAATTGCAGGAGGGGAATGCTACCTGTTTCCTACCACTAACAAGAGTGTAAAGAAGAGTTGATAGGAAATTGTACATAAACTGTTACACTTCTTGTTACAGTAACTCACGTAACATGTTTTTGCTTTGGAACAAATGCATCATGGTACCCTGCATTGTGAATGTGTCTGTATGCCCTAAGCCACTATAAGTGCGTGTCTCACTCGCCTACGGATGGTCTAGGATTTGTAGTAGTTCCTGAAGTATTTAAATTGGACGCAGACTTGTGAAATTTTAGAGTAAGAAATTGATGAAATGAAAGAGGGATGAAAAAATGGGAAAATATTGTACAAAGGGAGATCGCAATTTTGGGCTTATGGACTATGGATGAAGAAAAGCTCTCTGATGCCTGATGGAGACCTTGAGAAGATATTGGAATAATTCAGTGTATTCCATTAGTGTTTTTTTGTTGTTGTATCAACTGTTTGGTCCCCCTTGCCCCCCCCGCCCCAAACATTATATGCCTGAAAACAATGTATTTGAATGATGCTTCTGCTTTTTTTTTCCTCACCAGCTAGCAATCAGTGTTGTTCACGTGAAGTTGCAGTTGACTCTGGAAATGTTTGTTATGCCTGAGAAGATATGTGTGAGAATGTGTAAGTTACTACCTCCCTGTTTTTTATTGTATGTGTAGAAGGAGGTCAGGTTGCTTTAAAATGGAAGATTCTGTTTTCAGCCCCTGCTGACTACCAGCTTTAACTATTTGGGTTGGAATTTTCCAGGCTTGGTCTGTCTCTTACTCCACACACTCTCTTTCTCTGGGAAACTTCTGCAAATATTACTCACCTATTTCCTAAAGTAAGATTAAGGAAGAAAACTTTCTTGTTCCACTGGCCTTTTCATCCTATGCTGCTTTAAAAACAAATCAGAATCATCCACCCCAAACTAGCAACATCCTATATTGGAGCTAGGACTTTAGACTAGGTTGATGGGTGTCCCTTGTGGAATCACTGTTCTCGAAAACCTGATAATCAATAAAGAGTCATTGAAAATGCTTTTATTTTCAGAGACCTGCAAGTTTGGTGGCTATATCCCCAGAAATGATCCCTCCAGGATAATGCATCAGGCTATTACAGTTGTTTGGTATGTTAGTCCAAGTGGCAATTTCATCTAATATGCCCTACACAGGGGCATGTGTTGTATATTCTCAGACTGGAATTTTGTTTCCTGGCTTCTTACATAAACTGTAGTGGCTTCTATTTCGATAGTCTGAGGTGATTTTTAAGCTTTTTTTTTTTACAAGCACTTAAGAAAATAAGTTATAGTATTGTGTATAGCATTTGGAACATGGGATATGCCCTGTTTAGCAAATGAACAACTATGATGCACTTTGTGTTGTTCAAAACATGTTTCTTGTGTCCCCTTTTTCATTTGCAGTTAGAACCCAGATTTATTTCAGCATTGTTTGTTTTCTCACAGACAGTAATATCTGCCTACATTACCAAAGGAAAAAAAAATTTTTATACCTTTATACTGATATTCTAATCTTACGGGGTTTGTAGATACTGATGCCAAAAATTTACTTTTAGATGCCTGGTTTCATTCTGGTACCTATGACCTGGAGGGATAGGTACTGGAATTTCATCTCTCTGACACTGACTGAAGTTGAGTTCCTTGGTATAAGACCCCTGCTGTTTCAGACTGTGTGTGTGCTACTGGCTTAGGAAATGTGGGATACCTGATTGTCTAGAATCAAGTCAGGGACAGAGTCGTGGGGTAATTTAATTCTCTAAGGTGACATTCAGGAGCCTCGATCACGTGGTTGTCTTTTCCCTTTTGTGTTCAGTGTAAATCTGGCGTCTGCAACAACTGAAACCAGGTTGCTGCAAAGAGCAGCCTCATTAAGCATAGTCCTGCTTCAGTCTCCGAGTGTTGTCATCCCATTGGTTGTGGATACAAGCAGCAAGGCAGTAAAATATTGTGTAGCCAGACTCAAAATGAAGAAAGAATTAAGCACTAATTTAAGAATATATTTCTTTGATTATTTTAATGTACTCTATCTTACCTTAAAATGTATTTTAAGTACTATCTTATTTAGTGCTACAAATATCAAAGCATTCTGTGAACTAATGAGGCATATCATGGTTATTATGCAGGATCTGTAGCAAGCATCAGATATTCTGTAGTAGCACATGTGCCACCTTCGATGCTAAAACCTGCCTTATCTAAAGCTAAGTTATTACCATTCAGAATATTCCTGTGTTTGTGTTCAGCAGGAACCTTTACTTTGTGCTGTTTGCAAGAGCTTTCATTTTGATTTTTTCTCAAAGGCCAAAAGACTGATTGTTTTTAATCCTATGATTTCTCCTTATAGCGTGTACTACTCTGTCTGCTTGTTTTCTGTTCCCAGTGGATAGGAGGTTAGTGTCTTGACTGGGACATGATGTGCGTGGGTGCTGGCATATGGCCAGAAATTATATTGGTGGTGGTAAGGATAGTTCAGTCTGCTCAAAGATTCTGAATTTTTTTTTTTTTTGGAGGGGAAAACCAATCTCCCAGGTTGGAGTTTTTTTGGATGTTCTTACATTCTGAGATGAGTTGGGAGTAAAACCAGGCTAATACCTGTTTTGAAGAGTAGAATTTACAAATAAATCCATATGTTAACTCCATGAGTGACAAGGTTTAGCATCACTTTAATTTGCTTTCCTGTAATGGGGAAATACATAGAAATGTAATGAAACACCTTGCATGTTTTGCTGAGGTGCTTTAAATTATGGTGAGTAAAATATACCTATGGATCTTCTTATAAATTAAACAAAATAGATCTCTAGAATGAAAAATACATTATCTTAGTGCTTGCAAGTACTGGAAAATGAGACTAAGAAGGATTAGCTTATGCGGCTGAAGGGGGCATTTATATTGTGTTAGCTATCTGCTTGGAATTTGGTCAGGTTGGTGATAACACATTTACTTGTAGAAGCTTATGGCCCCATCATGTCTTAAGGGGCAGTAGGCAATCATGCAATCTCGGTGGAGAGAATGTGGCCTTCCTTTTGCAGCTGGGCTGTGGTCAATGATTTGGCAGTGTGAGACACGGTGCAGCAAGCTCCATTTCTTAGAGCACCTAGGATTTTATGAAGACCTGCCATTTCCAAGTATTGATTTGCTTTGTGAAAAGGAAATGCAGGTATCTGTGCAAAAATTCTGCTATCTCAGGCATGGCCAGCTTTAGTCCAGAGGGTTATTCAACAGTAATCAGTGGAGCTGTGTCACTGAAAATATTCAAACTGTTTAGCTTAAGAAATTTGTCAACCTTAGAAAGCTAGGTCAAATTATATCATGAAGCAGCTCATGTACTTGGTCCATCAAACCTGCTCTAAACGTGCACTTGGTAATCTTAGTGTAGAGTTAGGTCTGTAGGAAATGTGTAGATGATGTAAAAGTTTATTTCCTGAGAGTTCTGAATTAAAACTTCTTTCCAGGTTTACTGCTATAATAGTGATTTATCAGTAGTCTAGGGTGATGAGGGTTAAACCAATTACTCATCTCGAGGTGTTGGAACTGGGATTTTTTGAGAGGTTGCAATCATTTTTGTGTAGGTACACTAAATTTTATTATTTATTTATTTTGATGTTTAGAGAGGCACTTTAAAAGTAGTTTCATATTTTGTTTTACACAGTTCTGGAGATCATACTTCACCCATGTCTTCTTAAGAGCGGATGGCAAATGGAAGAAGATTGCTGGTAGTTACAATCATCAGTTTTTACTATTTTTAACACCATATTCTGATGCTTGCATGTGTTTTTGTTCTCACAATGAAGCTAAATTAAAACCTCTGAGAAAGAGGTCTCTCTAATATAGCATAATGAAGCCTTTAAATGGGTACAGTTGTAGGTCATCATGAATAGGAATGCAGTGACCTTTGTCTTGACAATGAAGCTGACACAAGCTTCTCAAAGAGCTGTTCTTTTTTATTATTATTATTTCTCCGCCAGAAAGGACACAAATAAAACAGAGGACCCCCTTCTCCCATCAGTGAACAAAATCAAAAGATTAGAAAACGTATTGTAAATTGTCAGTTTGCAAAATCTAGAAATAACACGGTGTTCTTTCTCAATCTAGGTATTGTTACGGGAGTGATGTGTAGCAAGGAATTGGGAAAAGCAGGAAAGTAGAGGGGCTGTATGACTGGTAAAAGACCTTCTGTTTTTTTTAAATAGTCCATTTTGATTTTTTGATACACAGCAGTGAGGCATTCAAAATCACCCGTAGCTTCTTACAGTTTCGAATCTAGAAAAATCACAAATCTTCATGTCATTCATCTTGCACTTACTTTTATGTGGATCTGCAGGCTTGTAATGCATTGTGTTGAAATATAGGAAGGCTCAAATTTCTTGGTGGCCTGTATAAAAAAGGAAAGCGTTTTGCAGAAAGCACATAAACGTTGTGGCTATTTCCTAACGGGGAGACCCTGTTGCTCCATCCAACTTTAGCAGAGGTTTTTGAATTGCAGTGCTCAGCAATTTTCTTTAACCATAGAAAATCATCTGTCATTCTTAAATAATGGCACTACCTGCTAGTTTAGGACGTTCTCAAGGTTTCAGCAGTGTCGATCTGAATTGTGCTGTCTCTTGTAGAGGAGAGGCCTGTGTAGCAGAGCAAACTCTGAAGTGTGCAGTGAAGGTAATGAATGGAGATTTGTTCTTTTTTGTAAGAAGTTGTATCTATAGAAATGGTTCTCTGTGATCAGATAATGATTTTTGTGGTTTTTTTTGTTGTTTGGGTTTTTTTTTTGATGGTGCTTTTTTTTTTAATCCTTTAAAGGACTAAAAATAGGAAGTAGGTTGTTGGACTTTTATCTTTTTTTATTTTTTTAAATTTTTTTTAGCCAAGGACCTGACTACCTGCTCTTTTGAGGAACAGGTTGATTCCTTGATGACAGGTGTTACTCCCATAAAGCCACAGCCTGAGTGAGCACCTGAATCAGGGACTTGGACTTTGAGAATATGCTTCATCAAAAGGATGGCTGTTTAAAAAAAAAAAAAAGAGAAAAGGTAAGGTTGGAGTATGCACATGTTATTTCAGAGCTATGTAAACGAAGAGTGAAACAACAGTTACCATATAACATTTTAAGTCCTGAAAATATACTCCAGGAAAACAATATGCTAATACCATATAAATGGATCTTGTGTACAGTGAGAAGTGACTTCAATATGCAAAGATCAAAAGATATATGGAACAGTACATTAATAGTTGGTTAGAGAGATTTCATTAACTTTCTTCTCTACAAATGAGAAGACTTACCCATAAAGCTTACTTTATCAGCTAGGACCTGACTAATTTGATACCAGAGACTTCTGTTTTTGTAGCTTCATGTCAAATTCTCTGGTGGATGGAAAGTAGAAACAAAGATTTTATTTTTTCTAGGGGAAAAACTGTGCCAAGGAGCGAGGTAAATTCTTAGTGAAGATCAGAGTCACAGAATGGTAGGGGTTAGAAGGGACCTCTGGAGACCACCTCGTCCAGCCCCCTCTACTTGAGCAGGCACACCTAGAGCAGGGGGCACAGGAACGTGTCCACGTGGGTTTTGAATGTCTCCAGAGAAGGAGACTCTACAACCTGCCTGGGCAGCCTGTGCCACTGCTCTGTCACCCTCACAGTGAAGAAGTTTTCCCTCATATTGAGGTGGAACTTCTGTGTTCCAATTTGTGCCCATTGACTCTTGTCCTGTCATTGGGCACCACTGAAAAAGTGTGGCGCTATGTCAAGCGCTATGCATTTTCTGCACATGCTAGCAAAGTTATGGTAAACCATACTTTTTGTACTACCATACAAAGAAACGTGATTTCTAGCTTTTTACCTTAATGTGCTAATATGAAACAAAAACTGTAAGCTGCCATGCCTAATGTTTAGCAGGCTGAAGAAGTGGACTGATGGGAATCTCATGGAGTTCTGCAAAGTGAAATGCTCAGACCTGCATCTGGGGAGGAATAATCCTATGCATCAGAACATGCTGGGACCAACTGGCAGGAAGGAAGATTTGCAAAGAAGGACTTTGAGTTCCTGGTGCACAACAAGCTGACCAAGAGCCAGCAATGTACCCTCGTGGCAAAAAAATGGATCATGGTATCCTGGGATGCATCAGGGGCATTGCTAGAGGTCAAGGAAAGCATCGTCCTAATCTACTTGGCACTGGAAAGGCCACAACCTGAGCTCCACAGTACAAGAGACACAGCCTTACTGGAATGAGTGCAGCGTAGTGCCACAAAGGTGATTTAAGGGCCTGGAGTCTCTTTCATATTAGGAGAGGCTGAGCGAGCTGGGAGTGTTCAGCCTGGAGAAGAAAAGGCTTGGGGGGAATCTCATTAATGTGTAAAAATACCTAATGGGAAAGAACGAAGACAAGGGAGCCAGACTTTGCAGTAGTGCCCACTGACAGGACAGGAGGCAATGGGCACAAATTAAAACACATGAAATTCTATCGGAGCACAAGAAAAAAAATACTATTTGTTTGGCTGAGAGGGTTGCCAAACATAGGAATAAGTTGTCAGAGAGATTGTGGAGTCTTCATCTGTGGAGATATTTAAAGCCTGACTGGACATGGTCCTGGACAGCCTGGTCTAGCTGACCTGCTTGAGCAGGGGATTTGGACAAGATGACCTCAAGAGGTCCTTTCCAACATTAACAGTTCTGTGATTCTCTATAGTTCTGTTTGATAGTTCGTCTGTGCCAAACAGCAATGACAGATTTTATGCTGAGGAAACTGTTTGTCTCTGGGAGGTAGTACCCCATGGGGTGTCTGAAAGTGCATTGTTTAATGGAACAAATGGGCTAGAGAATTCAAGACGTGATTGGGAATCCTATCGCTATGCAGTGTTAAGCAGTTAAATGTCGTTTCAGATGTCTAGCTTAGATGCTTGGATCTGCTTTAAATTGCAGGCATTTTCCATTACAAGTCTTCCTTACTCTTTTAGTAGAGATTAAGAAGAAAAGACAGTGAAAGCATCTTGAAATAAAATCCTGTCTGCTTCTCTATATTTTACTTCTTTCCTTTCTTATTAACTGTAGAAGGTTACCATAGGAAGCATCTATCTGACACTCATTTATACAATTTGGGAGATGGTAATGGTGTTTTTCCTTTTCTTCCCCAAAGTTAGCTTAAATGGCCTGGCTTGAAGCTGTTCTTATTCAGAGCTCATGCAGGAGAAAAGAAAAAAGCAAAGCAGGGAGAATGCAGCTTCTGGTTTTGGTTCAGACTTTAACTTGAAATCTTTCTGCTGGAGAAAGGCAGGCACAGGGCATTATCTTATCAGTCTGTTGATAAGTTGTAACAGCATTAGGCTGTTTCAGGCATTGCTGTTAGCTGTTGTTCTGGTCACGGGCTCAGTTCTTGCAAAAGATTGTCTTAACTGGTTGAGCCAGATTTAAAAAAAAAACAAAACCAGAAAGCAAAAAATGATTAAAAAGGATGGGGATTAAAATGTGTATAGTGAATGGATGACAGCAGGAACCTAAGTTTTGTATTCCAGATGTTTTTCAAGGCTTAATCAAAGCTGGATATTACAGAGATGTAATTTGGCTCTTCTTCAGTGAGTCTGGTCTAGCTGTTTCTTGGGATCTGGGCAGTAATGCTAAATGATGTTGCAGTGAATCCTGGGTTTCTATGTGGCAATAGAGTTATCAATGGGAAGTGTCACATTTTTTGGACCCCTATTGTAGAACTAGTTTTAAGTAGTGGCTTTTAACTGAGGCCAGCACTTTTCTGGCATACCAGCTATAGGCCTTTCGGTTCTGTGCCCTACACTTCTTTTGTTTGTTAGACTTGATTTCATCACAGTCCTTGGGTTTATCAGTGGGTGTTGTTTGGACTAACTCAATATTTCCATCTTCAACTTTTCTGGCTTCTATAAACAGTAAGTCAGCTTTGGTTTGTGCTTACAGTTATATTTTTCATGCCTTTACACCCTTTTCAGTGCATACTCTGCGTGTACTAGTTTGTCAAGTATACATAATGTAAATGCACTAAAAATTTCTGTGAAAATCCCTGGCTCTCTGAGATGGTGCAATAGAAAGAAGTTATATATTTTTAAAAAGTAGGTACTGGACTAATGTTCCACTAAAGTGTTAGAGGAGACTGTCCCCTTTGAGATGCAAATCCATATTATTGCTGAACACTGTGATTATTGATTTTTATGAAACTTTTTGTTCTAGTAACGTGGAAAGCTGGCCCTTTATTCATGCGTGTCATCTGTAGCTACTGAATTTAGGGAGTTTGTCAGAAAATATTCAGCAGCTAGCCCAGCTAGCCTCAGGACAAATTTATGGCTTCAAGTTGTAATCTTGATATTCTTGTACAGTTTTTCTGTATATGTTTTTCTGGTTTGTTTTTTTTAATTGTTTGTATTTTTTAAGATAGCAAGTGAGTAAACGGGCAACTTGCCACAAGGTGGACTTTCTATTGATGTTCTAGTTCAGCAGCAGGTCTGAAGCCCTTGGATGACAGGGACCATTGTCATTTGCGCTAGCAGAGTAACTGATGATAGCAGCTGGTTGTCACCCTCCATGACAGTGGAGAAAACATCTTTGCTAGTTGTTTTCATGGATAGATGCTGATATCTTGATAATGGTGTACTTGGTTATTCTGATCTTTGTTGTGGACCAGGAAGCAGTAACTCCAGCAGATGGACTCTTACTTGATATCTCGGACTTGACCCTTGTTCCTTCTGCTTTGTTCCAATCCTGCTTCTGTTAGTACAGTTCTTAACTCAGTGGGTAAATAGCAGTCATCTCCTTTAGATTACCCTGTGCTACAAGGCTTTGCCATTCTTCTCTCTTGGCTCCCGCTTTGCTAATTCTATCATCTTTTACGTGTACCTTCTTCTTCTGCCCTAATCTTGTTATTTCTGTTCCTGTATTCCTTGCATGACCAGTTTCTGCACCCAGCTACATGTTCTTCCCTCCTGTTCCTCTTTCACCAGACTTCTTGTCCCTCTTTGCTACTTCCTTTTGTCTGTGTATAGATTTTATTTCTTCTGCATGAGATGCAGAGGATTGCTATTTGCTTGCAACCTGGATGTCTTGCTGCTGTCACGATACAGAGCTGTTTTAACTGGCCTTCATGTGGATATTTTGGTTTTACCCCTCTTAGCAGGGCAGGAGGCACGTATTCCAGCATACTGGAGGAATAGGGCCAGTTACAGGTTCAGAGAAAGTCGTAGCATGTGGATGAATTTAGGTAGATTTTCTTGAAAATAAGCAGCAGTGTATTCCTGACACAAAAGATACTTTCCTACTGAAACTCAGTGGTCTTTGGAAGTACCAGAGGTTTTTGAAGCCCCCTGCACATACAACCCCCCCCCCCCTTTTTTTTCTTTTTTTTTTAGCAGAGTTAGGACAAGGTATTTTTAGCATTCTTCTTAAAAGTGAGCAGGGCTTTCTGAATAAACACTGTATATATTTATTTTCATGCGCATGTGTGCACAGAAAGAATCTGACAGTGTCAAATGTGGTTGATGTAAATGTCAGCCTGAGTGATCAGCTTTGCAATCACAAGCTACTGACAACAAGATCTTGACAGGTTTGGGGATAACATTTGAGAAGGCAAACTATACGCTATTAATTTTCATATAGTATATCAGTTGAAATAATATTAAAGACAATGAAGATGGACTGGACTTTTTACAACTCCCACTGAAGCATCAGGAATTGCATTGCCTCAGGCAAGTTATGTGACCAGGTACAATAGCTGGTTTATCTGATGTTGCAAGTACCATATTCCTATAGATGAGCTAGTGCTGCAAATTGTCCAGTTATAATCATCCGTCAGACATCTACTCCTTTTGAAGGCTATTTAATCGAATGAGCTGCAGTATAAGCAAGCTGTGTGGTTACATATACGGAAGTCCCACAAGGACGTGACTTGCTGGTTCTGTTGCCCCTCCAAAACCTTTTTTTTTTTCTCCTCATTTGCAATGCAGAATTTTAGCAGGATATTTCATTCGAGCAAACATTTGACTTTTCTAAACATCTGTATTTGATGTAAATACCAAAATAATTCCCTCCAGCCTTTTTTAAAATAATTGGAGCTTTATGGATGTTATGTAGGAAAGGCACCTTCCCCTTCTAGTAGTACCTGCAGCCAGAAATTAGTTTAGGTTTGCACGTTAAATTGGTAGTATTGCATTGATGAGCTACTTTCAAACTGCTGGCAATACTGAACAATAGTTTTCAGAACTGTACGTGCCCAGACAATGAATTAAATGCTTGCTTTTCTCACTGAATAAAGATGTCGATTATGCCAATTATATCTGAATTTTTTTTTTAACCATTTTAGTAAAATTTCCATAAACTCTTATTTTGAGTTAAACCAAATGAACTTAGCTTAAGTTGAGGAGCTATCTATTTTAAGCTAAATGGTAACAATCTTCTCAAAGTGCAGATTAAGCACAGGAAAGATGTTATAGTTTAGTTTTTAAAATTTTACCGTAACCTAAAGCAGTGTGTCACATACAATCACGTATATGCTTTTTGGTCTGTCATAAGCACTGTCTTATTGACAGCTGCAGAGCGTAAGAGTACTGTGGATATGCTTGGTAGAAAGTGGTATTTTGTATTCCGCCTTTTTTGTGTTGAAAGAAGTAACAGTGTGAGGGATTTTATTTAGGCTCTTGCACTGGCAGTGGTCTTGTGTTCGGAGGCTGCATTTTGAATACTCTAAGGTGGGCACTATTACTGAAGGAAGCCAGCCTACCTTCTGCAGCCCTTCGTTCTGTTCTTTCCAGCAAAAAAAAAAGAAGGCTTAATTTTCCTGTAAATCATACTCTTCATCCTGTTGTTTGTGGCCTACCAAAATACTTATCCTGGCACAGGTGCACGTGGGGCCACTGAATAGGACAGGGCTAGTGTTTTTCTGTGACAAACTCTATTTAAATTGATCGTCAACATGTTTTTCCAATTTTTTTCCATTAGTTTAATTGCTGATTGTTCCTTTTCTTTTGTTGCTCTCTATCTAGAACTTCAGGTCAGGAGGTCAAGTCTGCTGGCATATTTTCTATGCCTTCAGAATGGAGTTGCCTCTGGCCCATGCATTCATCTCCCTCTGTGTCATGCCGTTAGTACTTTCTCTGATATACTCCCTTTAAAAGCAGTATTTATGGGTTCAGATACTCTCTTCAAAACATAAACATGAATAATTTAATTTATATGTTACATCACTGTTAAGTGATGTAAACATATGTAATTATGTATAGTATGCTGGGAAATAATTATTTCAGTTATAATGCCTGTTCTTTCTAACTGATTACGCTGTCTTTTTGTGGAATTTACATAAAAGTGAAGAAATAGCAGAGCGCTTCATTTGCAGTTGACCTTTTGAAGGTTGAGTATCACTGCTTGATGTATGCAGATTTTTCACTTCTGACAAGAAGAAATCCTGTGCCATCCTCATTTATAATGTATAGACCTCTCTTTTTATGTTTATGGTATTAAAATAAGGAATACTGAGTTTTCAAAAATACCACAATTAAAGTCTGAAATATACAGTACCCAGCCTTTTGTATGTACAGGTTAGGAGTATGGCTGTGATCATGCTATCTTAATTACTGTCTTGCTACTTTTAAGAATAACGACTGAAACCTTGAAATATTGGACAACTAAAGACCACCTAATTTCAATGTTTTTGATGTCATGCACAGTTTTGACAGGTCAAGAGAAGGAAAGTTTAAGACTTTTTTGGCTAAAATTCCCTGATTCCTCAATGATTCCTCAATTATTCCTTCCAATTCTGGTATTCTTGCTGAGACAATGCCTATAAATGTGAGGAACATGAACTTTATAATTCTTTGAGTACAATGGTTGAGATTTATTTAGGCACCAGATTGGTGAAAGTTATAGAGGCAAAATAGATTGTGGAGCCAGATCTCTGCAAGGTGTCAGCTTTCTCAGTTCCAGTAGAAGTACTTGTGCCCATAGTTATGGCAACTACTTATTTTTCACATTAGTAGCTTAATTGATTTCTCAAGGGTGCAGGTTTCTAAAGGTAATTAGATTTCTAGAAAATATATAGATAGATTGGTTAAAAAAAATTCACAGGTTTGTAATATTTTTGGTCTTGTTCGACTTTTTATATCTCTAGAAGACCATCTGGTTGTTCTGTGGGGTCTCATCCTGCAAATTTAGGTGAATGTATAAGTATTATCAATACTGAATGTGCATAATTGGAAAGCCTTTTATAGTCTTCTACTTTTAAAATTGCCCATAGGTTATACAGCTGTTAAAGGATAGTGAATGCATAAACAGTATCACTGAATCCCAAATCAAACTTACCGGGCTGCTTTCTTGCATCAAAATCTGATTTCCTTTACAAGATGTTATTATTAAGCTTTAATTCAAGTTTTCAGTTTGGTATTTTTCTGATTATCTTATGCTAATACAGCACTGCAGTGTTTAGGATTGCAAATACAGCTTTATTTAAATGAAACATCTTTCAGTGAAATTGCATTACGCTTCTATTATTAAACACAGATTTATATTTGGGGACTGGAACACCGAAGGTCTCCAAGTCCAATGTTATAAATGTGAATGTTTCCACTAGCTAATATTTATGCTTTTTCTTATTTTCTGAAAGGTAATATTACTTGTTAGATACTCCTAGTGAGGAGTTGAATATCCTTTTCTTTGTATGAAAGTGTAACAGTCTTCCCCTGACTGATTGTGCAGTCATGATATAGCTGAGGTGAAGATCCAACTTCAAACATTGCAAGATAAATCATTTCCACATTCTTGCTTAAGTGGCTATTTTAGTGTAGAGAAGCACATTTTCTGTTGAGTGCTAATGCCACTGTCTCCTTGACCCAAGGTCTTAACTATTTTGAGCAAAGTAGATTTGGTAGTGTAAGAAAGAGTTTGTAAGTAAGAGAGTTGTGCCATGTAGAATTTTGAAATTTCTGTACCTTGTGGGATTGTTCATTGATAAAAGCATTGATTGAATGAAATGTGCTTTATACAAGGTATTAACAGACATATATTCTTCTTTCTTATTTATAGAAACTGGGGAGGAGGGGGCTGGGATCACAGCCGTGTATAGGCTTGCGTAAAGGACCTGGGAGGTGGGAATATGTTTCTCAACTAATTATTTTGCCCAGCTGCTTTGCTCTCTTTTTCAGCAATGAGATCTATTAGCATGAGGCTTTCTATTTTTGCTGAAAGGGGAGGAAGTAAGAGTGGTTAATGTTGCTTAATGGAAACAAGACTGTAATTTTATCTTAATTTTGCTGTTTGAGGGCAGCCTAGTCATTTACTTAAGAGAAACAAAACCATGGAATTATTTTTGTGGTCTTAACGGATAAACCTCTAGAATTCTGTCAACCAGCAATGCTGCTTAAACTTCAGTAGCTTTATTGCCAATAGGAATATAATGGAATTAACTACAGTCAGGTACACTTAACATGAGCTAAAGCTATGGCCATTTCTTCTTTTGATGTGCCGCCTCTGAGATGTGTTACTGCTGTCAATCTGTGTTGCAAGTCCCGCGTCCTGATGATGCTCCCAAGCCCCTCCAGCAGCAGTGGTCCCGTTGCAGAAGAGCCTCTTTTACCCCTGGATTGTGCCAGTGCATGGCATTGAATTTCTCCCCAAGTGCAGAGAGGCCTTGAACATCTGAAAGGCCTTCTAGGTTTCAAAGAGGAAGAACATTGGCAGAAACAGGGAGAAAGTATACGCAGTTATTCTGCTGGTTTGTTGGCTGCTCATTTTTAGTGGCTGCATAAGATAATTCTAAAATGGAGCATTTACAGGGGACAAAAACAAGGGTGCTCTTACCCCAGTGCTACCTGGAGATTCTCCAACTATTTTTCTAACATAGAGTTCCCCAGCTTTATTTGCCAGAGTAGGAGTGTGGGACAAGGTCTCTGTCTGCTTCATGCTGTTCCTCCCTTTTGCAAGAGTACTCCTGCATCTCTTGAAGAGACGGGCTGTGTTTGGAAAAGCCTCTTCCTATTTCTATTGTTTCCTTGTCCCAAAGAAAAGCCTTGTGAAGGATGGGTGGCATTTAGCTTTAACTTAATGTCATTGTTTTTAATTCAAGCAGCAGCTTCAGTGAATGGTTATCAAATACCATCATACCGCTTACTTTTTAAAGGAAATGGAAAAAGTGTCTGACACAAAGGCATCTGAAATGAAGCACTTGATTATCATTGTATACCAAGAACGTGCTTACTGGAAATACTGTGTGAGTGTTAAAAATAAAACATAGACTTATTTAGTCCTGAGTGTTTAAAAGTAAATGGCTTAAAACTGAGGAGAATGGCTGGAAAATGGGTTTTCCTGGGAAATAAACTTATGTTTACTGTTATTTGTTACTATTATTACTCCACAATTGGTAAAGCATTGTTTATATTTTTTTTCTCTCTTCTCACTTCCTTCATGCTGCCTGTCAATCAACTATTACTATGCCCTTTTAAGTCAACATATTATAGGGCAGACTTTCAAAGCTACTCATGGAAGATTTAGTTACATTAAAAGGATTTGCTTAAATAAGAAATTCCCTACTGGCTTTATAGGAATGCCCGAAGGAGTCAAACATATGTGGATGTGGCAAATAGTTGTGTGGCAGAGCATGAGGAACCATAAAGATGTAAGTATACTATATTGAATCCTAAATAGCAGCTGAAAAGTAAAAGCAAGTATGGTGAATGTTTTGTGTAAGAAACCTCCCTGAGGATGCAAAGTTAACTGCAGAAATGTCACTCAAGACCTTGCCTCCCTGCCCATTCCTCTTAGGCTGAGATGTACACACAATATTAGATTTCACTGAGTGAGAACACACAGTGCTTTTTTTTTCTCCTTTGGAAACATATTCAATGACACTTGCTTAGCTGCTTCATATTTCTAGTCTTTCTTTTCCTTCCTTGAAATGAAAAGATTTACAAAGCAACTACGGTTGTATGAATCACGATGGAATTGTTAGGTAATTGTCGGGCACAGAATGCTAGATGCAGTGAATGTATACTGAACGTACAAAGCTTCATGTGACAGCAGAAGGTGGGTAGCTGCAATGGAAGATAAGTGTATATTCACACACTCTGCATACTAATTGGTGAAGTTCTGGTGGTGCTGGTGTCTCCCATTTCTTTCCAACCTTAAAAATGTTCTCTCTGTAGTGGAAATGCAATGCTGGTGTGAACTTTTTAAAAATGTATTTCGTTAATTCTAATAAAAATAGATGCAATTAAAACACAGGACTGGTTTCCGTCTTTTTAGATGGATGCTCTTTCAGAAGCATCTGATCTTTTTATGGCTGTTTCAATAAAGTGGTGAAATAAGAGTTAAAGCCAGGCTGCATTGGAGGATGAGTTTACAGTTTTCAGAGTTGCTAACTGCACATAATTTGCACCAAAACTATTTTAGTTTTAATTTGTGTATCCGATGTTAATTTGCATATCCAGTGTTACAGACCTTTCAATCATCACAAAAATTTTTTCTTTTTAAGTTGATAGTTCCTTTCAGCATTGTTCTGAAAATGAAGAAAAGGGGGGGTCTTTGAAACAAGTAGTTATAGCCTAAATTAGCATGGACTGAGATCAATATAACATAGAAGCAACATGGCCTCAGATTGGAACAGAGGGGAGGATACTTAGCTCTTTAAAATACTTGGTGTAATCAAAATATTTGGTTTGAAATTTTTCTTGCGATGACACTTAAGGTTTTGATCTCTCTGCAGAGAAGGTCAAGATTTGCAAGGGGGAAATGAAAGCCTAAATATTTAGTAAACCTTATGGTACTTAGAGGAACAAAAAATTGATCATTTATTAATTGGACATTAACTTTAATTTTCAATATCAATAGAAGCATGATTATTTAGGTTGTTATTTGACACCTTTGGCATCTAGGAGAATCCCTGAAAAACGGTTTTGATATTTGCCTTAAACTCTTTTTTTTTTCTTCAGATTTAATACATTTGTAGTAAATTTGTAGGTTTCCAAATGTAGAACTTGAGTTTCCTCAGTCTTTCTCTGCACAGCTTCTTGCCTTGCTTTCTGCTTCCCTCCACTTACCTTTTTCTTACCCTGAATGATGGTCTGCTGATATTTCTTGTCTTTGCTTTTCCTGCTCGTCCAACTTTTATTACGATCTTTAACACATGGAGGACAATTTCTTTATTTCCTCTGTCATGGGCTTAAGTACAAGACTGTGATTGTCTTTGAAGAGAAACTTTTCTTTTGTTGGCTTCAGACAACTAAAGCTCTGTATTTAAATTCTTAATTAAATTAAGACTTCTGTGCATGTAACTGTGTTTTCTCAAAATAAGACACGTTCCATGTGAATAAAATGCTTGCTTGCAGGGTGCTGGCACTGGTATTTCCCATTGACTGCATCATAGGGATTTTATATCATTTAACTTTTTCACGGCAGGAGATGGCTTTGCAATGCATGGCAGAAGGAAGCACCATGGAGCAGAGGAGCTGTGGGTTTAAAGCAAAGTCAGCTGTGTAGTTGTATGAGCTAAAAGCAAGAATTGGCAAAGTGCGTGGAAGAGAAATTGTTTGCTGGGAGAAATATCTGGAGTGATTCTGAGACATCATTGAATGTCTGAAGTAAATATTTGTTTGATGTGTATGAAAACAGCCTGACATCCCAATTAGTGGAAATTCAAAGTTTTTTATAGACCAGAAGCCAAATTAGATGAGTCCTGGAAGGTTCTAAACACACAAGGGCCAAGAGTTCAGCATCCCTCATGTTAAACTGATTAAAGAAACATATTCTGGTTAACTTCTTGTCCCTGTTTGCATCAGTGTTTGAAATTTTCTTTTTCATTGCACCATGTAGCTTTGAAGCATTAATTTACATAACCTAATATTTTAGGCTCCGTCTCCTTGGAATGGCTAATCTCTGCAGTGTCGTAAAGGAACCTACCCCAAGTAGATGCTGAATGGAAGGATTCTTTTTTTTTTAGTTATCTCAGAATTAATTTTTTGGTGTGTCCTCCTCCTTTTGGAAAGTTAAAGGTCTGTCTTATTAAAAATAAATGCATGATTCATACCTGTAATTCAGAGTTTTGCCCAGCCCATCAAAAAAGAAAAATAATAGGGCCTACACGTGTGTCTGCATTGGTTTAACTTAATAGTTTATTAAACTTGGGAAGCTTTAGTATGAGAATGTAAACAATGGTCTTGGAAAATCCTAAACAGAGGAAAATTGGCTGGTTTTCGGTTTTGTAGCATTAACTTGCTTTTCCTATTGGGACAATGGATTTAATTTTCTAAAGCTTGTTTAAGCATAGGTGTTGCTTTGTTTAACCCGAACAGCTAAATAAAACATCTCAGCTGTAAACTTACCTTTCTCTCCCGCGTAAAGCGGGAGCCGCTGTGCTAGTTTTAGGGGATTTAATCCCTATTTGCATGCTGGTATTTGAGATGGAGATCTGGAGGGTTGCAAGGACCTGGACGAGGTGTTAAGTGCCGCACTTAGAGAACAAGAGGGAGGGCGAGGGGGGGCCGTTCTGCCCTCCCCCGGGAAGGAGGAGGGTTCCCCCCTGGTTTCCAAGTCTCTCTGCCCCCGCTTTCCCCCGCGAGGCCTGGCTGCGGGGGGACGCTGGCTGCCTTGTGCTGTGCCGCCGTTCGGGTGGCACCTGGGCACGGAGGGACCGCGGCGGGGCTGGGCCCTTGGGGCTGGGCCTTTGGGGCTGGGCCTTTGGGGCTGGGCCCTTGGGGCTGGGGGGTCCGCGGGTGGCGCTTCAGCGGCTGATCCCTTGGACACCAGGAAGGTGGAGATCGCTCCAGCTGCTGCGGGACTGGTGTTTGACCTGCCGAACGGCAGCACGTACAGCAGGGCCCTCGTACCGGGGGGCGACGGTGCCGAGGGCTGAAGAGCGCCTGAAGGCTCGTGTGCTCCTCTTCCTCTTTGCTGCCTTCGGAGGCTCTGAACACTGGATTTCCCTTGCTGCTTCTTTCCAGTGATATTTTTTTTTTTTCCCTTTTGAGGGAGCATAAAGCCTGGCTCATTCCTTGAAAGTAATCAACTTCAGCTTTCTGCAGTTTGAATGAAAATCTTAAGGCAGATTTACAAAATAGTCAACAGATGTGTTTTCCCTGCCTTCAGATGGGAAAACAGTCACGGTTAAGATGCTTTTTTGTCGTTGTTGGGGTTGTTTTTTTTTTTTGATGGTTTGTTTTGTCTTTTTGTTTTGTTCCCTATGTAAGATAGAGCATTGTCCAAGACGATTCACTCGCCGGAGTGAATTAAGAGTTTCCACGTAGCTGCCTGCCAGTATTCTTTTAAGGGAATAATTTTTATTACTAAAACTAATGTCAGGCATTTCCTCCTCTTGCACTCTGCTGCCGAGCAACTTGATTTTTCAATCAAGCTTGTGCCATCTGTTTTTAATTCAAATATTCTTTGTAACTGAATACTGTGTTATCGAAGTGACTGTACTTGTTCCCGTTTACTAACAAGGTACATAGCTTGCTGACATCTGCATATGGATAGGTTTGAAACTTGTTGTATCCTGTAATCATTCCTCCTTAAAGAAAAGACGTGGCAAGGAATGAGCCCTCAGGAACTACAGACTTGATGGCATTCATGGAGGGGTCGTGAGAATTCCTGCAATAGTTTATTATGCAGTGGAGTCGTAGCCTATTGTTTTGAGGTAAACTCACGTTGCATCTGCACAAGTTTTACTCTAATTTAGAGCGTATTGTTAGAAATTCGAGGATTCTTACAGGGGTTATTTTTGGGTGGTTTTTTTTGGGTTCTGTTTTGATCTGATTGCTTCAGCGATTTCCACCAGCTAGGTAATGCTGTAAGGTATCTGTGGGTTAAGCTAAAATCATTGTATCCCAGCGATAACAGGGTGGTTTCTTTTCCATATCATGATGATACTGGATGTTATTCTTTCACTCCATGGCTTACAGTTCAAGGGAAGAATTTTATTGCAGAAATGATAACTTTACAGTAACGCTTTTGAACTGAGTTTGTGGTGACTCAGATGTTTCAGTATTTGAATGATTCCATTTAATTATTTAAAAATGGTTAGCTAGTTATCCCTTCAACCCTGTTTTTTCTTTTTAACTGAAAATGATTTTACAGATAGAGTTTAGGGACTTTTATCAAAAATTGGTTGTCAAGAATATGCTGAATTTCTGTTCAGGTGACCGGGGAGAAGCTAAGCTGAAGCTCTAGATGACACATTTTTCTGCCCCAGTTAAGGGACATGTAACCGTACTGCAGCATTATGAACAGGTCTTGCAAAATGAACCACAGCAGTTGAAGGAATGCGGCAAACCTGGTAAATTATTGTCTTGATGCCACTACGTAAAGGTAAAGAAAAATTAAGGAGAAGGGGAAGGTCAATTAGCAGAGTGTATTTAAGTGTGATTTCCATCCTGCTTAGTGAAGAATCCTCATAACCCCAAATTGTCCTTAGCCTCCTCCTGCTACTGAAGTTAGGAAACTGTAGCAAAGGAGACGTGAAGAAGCGCCTTGCTGCTTTTCCAACAAATCATCTGTTGCAGATAAGTCATCCAGGATTTGTCTTTCTGTTCATTTTCTTTGTATTTCACGAAGGTGTTTGAGCTTGTTTCAAGTAGTTATAGATGTAATTCACGCATGGCTCAAAGATTATTTTTTCTTTTCTCTTTCTGAGAAATATGATCTTTAAGCAAGCAAACTTTTTCTACTTTGTCTTTCATTTTTCATTTGTAGTACTCTGCCCTTTTTCACCTGAAGGTTTGGACCAGCTAGCTACTCTTTTGGCCTTCTAAACGTTTTGCAGCGATGGTGTATCTGTGTAATACATGTAAGCTGTGTGCCAGAGGTTGAAAACAATTTTGTTATTGTATAAATTGGTTCATAATTTCTACCAATTACTGTAGTGGAAGTAATAATGTAATGTAAAAGTATTATCATTTACAAAACAGTGCATCCTGAAAAGGTGTTCAACATCTAATATGTATTCCCATACATCAAAACTCCTGAAATTCATTGAGTTAAAACTCCCATTGGTTACAACAGATATTTTTGTTGGGTGGAAATTGTAGGTTACACTTAGCCTTAGAGACTGTTGTATTGTTCATCTGAAATGTGCAAATAATAGCACTGAAAAGATACATTTAAGAGATGGTAACTCAAACAATATTTTTACTACACAGTTTTGTTACTAAATGTTTAATTTGAACAGATGGAAAAAGTGGTGACTGAGTGACCTCTTTGTCTAGCATGTACTGATTTAGTTTGAATTCCGTTGTTCAATGGTGTATATGGAAAATTCCTTGGAAATATTTTCAGGATCTGCATACATATTGAATTGCTATCAGCAAGCTTATACTGCAGAATTAATTACAGTAAACAGCCACAAGAGAGCTGGAAGGTAAAGGAATTTTCTTATGTGATGCTATCTAAAGAAGAAAAAGTTGAACGCATCAAGATGGTTTGTTTTTATGTAGGCTTTTTTTTAATAGTAAGTGTGTGTTATTTAGGAACTCGTAAGGTTTTGTTGGAGCTGTGTTCCCTTTTCTAATTGTAGTACTTAACATTGGGTATTTTACTTCTGCTACTGTTCTAGAAAGCAGGACTGGAAATGGAGGGTAGCAGATCCTTTGCAGCTCCTGAGCAGCCGATTCCCTTAATAATAAACTATTGGCTGCAATAATTTGAAGCAAGCACTGTTCCACTTTTACTGCCAAAAGAACTGTGGCTCTTGTCATGAGGATCACTGTAGAGGAGATAAAATATATGCATATTTGGGAGATTGTCCAAAGATTCCAGAGCAGAAAATACAATACAAGTGACCTGAAACACTTTGAGTGAACCCAAGCTGTAGTCTGAAAACACATTCTTTATGCTTGTAAGTGTTGACTTTTTTTTAAAACATTAAACAAATTTTCAGAGCAGTATTCAAGAATCATCAACGGTGTTTTTTCTCTTTTTTGGATTATCAGATATAAAGTAGACAAAATAGCTGGAAACATGTTATCTGTGCTGCGTATTCAGTGAATGTCTGTGATTCACACACACAGAGATCAATCTCTTGGTTTTTTTTCCTCATGTCCTTTCCTTTTTCTTTAACAGAATTATAATTTAACAATGTGTAGTTCTTCCATCCAACGTAAGGTTAGATTTGTTTCCTGAATTACGCATTTTACCCTCGTCAGAGAATATGTTTGCAATATTATTTCACTTCGTGTCAGTATTCATTATGTGCTCATGGACTTATAAACACAAAAAGATGTTATCTTGTCCAAAAAAGGCTAAAATATGACACAGAGCCGGAACTCCACTATTTTGAGTGACATTGTCAACATATGCTGACACACATATCTTTTCAGTTGCGAATAACTGTTAAACTAAAGCCACTGATCTGAAATTTTACTTGGCTGCTTGAAAAATTTCAGTAGAAAGCATTTGTTTTCAAGTACGAAATTAGTGGAAAATAAGTAGTTTTGCCTGTTTTGACATTCTTATGTTTATTTTCTCTGAACTAACACACTCTCATTCGACATATTTTCCAAGTCACTGATTTGTCTTTTCATCATTGCTGTGAAATTTTGTCTGAATTAAAAAAGTTATAAACTTTGTGAAACTATAATGTTGCTATACCTGGGGGAGGTCACAGCAGTAACTGTAGTGGTCAAGGAGCCACCTGCACATGTATGTGTTGTGTCACAGCTGGTGTTTGGGGCTTTGAACAATGGTGAGCTGGGCTGCCGAGCTGGGCTGAGGGCTTTTGTCGGGGCAGCTGCGCTGGAAGCGGGGATTCCCCATGAGCAAAGGCATGAGGAGGAAGTAAAGACAACAAAAGTGAGCTTTCTGGGAGTCTATGTTAAAAATGAGGCCAGAGGTTGGCAGCGAGGAGGGGGACCCTTGGTGGGGGGAGGAACAAGTGCAGAGGGTCCAAAGCAATGTAATTATAAGGTGGTACGTAAGGGGCAAACTGGGTCTGACCTGGGAGAGAGGTCAGAGTAGAGGTATTGTTTGGTGAGCGGGTGTTGGATTTGAATTTGCTGAACTGAGAATTGTATGTTATTCCCTCAGGAGGGCAAGAAAGAAGTGAGATTGGGTTGGGTAGTTGTGTTTGTCACAAGCCAAGTACCTGATGGTTGGTCCAAGCAGTAGGTTGCCTAGGGCCAGCCCTTAGACATGGGACAGTGACACATGGCAGGTCGCGAATTCTGGATTGGGGCCTAACTGCAATGAATAGGTGGACAGGCCTGGAGTGCTAGGGATGGGGATAGAAACTCTGTATCCTGATGGACAAGGTCTCTTTCATGTTTGATTCATTGTGGCTTTGAACTGGACCCAGGAGATCTGGGCCTTCCATACCTGTGGATGCATAGGATAACTTCTGAATACATGCTATGCATATGTGGAGGGCTGTACATGTAGGAATAAAGAAAGTACCATCGGCTATTTAATCCCATCCTCCTGTCTTGATGATATCCTTTTGGCTGGTTTTCAGAAGAGAGTCGAGAAGTTTCGGTGAGAAGCCTGGAGCTTGGGGGAAGGACTGGCGGGCTGGCAGCCAGTGATGCCAAGGAAAGGGATGGTGCATGTGGGTTTATGTTGCTGTCATTTTAAAAATGCTGGTGGGAAGTCTGGTGCTATGTAAGAGCACTAAGTAATCAGTGGGCAATGTTCAGTATAAAGGAAGATATGATCTGTAATGCCAACAGGTTGGTGCTCTGTAATAGAACAGTTGCACCTCACCTTTCCCACTGGAAAGCTGACCTCTGAAACCCAGTGTTGTTGTATGTGCCTTAAGTGACATTCAATTTTGAACAAGCTGTATTGATATTTTCTTTTTTTTTTTTTGAAAGCACGTGTATTCTTGATCCCTCCTTCCTCCTGTATTAAGTTATGGTGGCTCTGAAGTTTGGGATTTTGTTAAATTAAGCTTTTCTTCTTTCTTTCTTAGTTCCACTGGCAGCCGTGCTTTGAGACACTGATAAATCAGCTCCCTTGTGTTAGCGCACCGTTTCGTATATGGTTTTGCATATATACCATGCTAGTGAGTAGCGCATCTTAAGCTGAGCAAGAGTTTGTCATCTTCAGCAAATTGGAATACTGGTCTCTCCCTGCATGTTCTTGTAAAAACACCCATGAGCTTCATGACTGAAGACAAATGCATTTAGGATACTGTGATATTTGTCTGTAATCATTAAACAAGAATAGGATGGTGAAGAAAGAATCAGGAAAAATCATATAGCCCTTTAAGAACTTTTGGTTTTTTTGAAACTGAGATCAGCTTAATTCACTAGTCTAACAGATCTCCTCTGGCTTTTGCTGTCCACAGAAGTTGGAAAAGGTAATGGCTGTTTTTCATTAATAACAAGTACCTTCCTTGTTCATATGATTGTATTGGTATACTGGTGACCAGAAGAGAAATGACTGAAGCACAAAGTAAGTTATTATATAATAATTACTTGTATAGTTTATTAAGTCATGCAGTGATGTTTTTGTATCCCTATTGGCTAGCTATGTAGCAGGTTCAGTTAATAGATCTGCTCCCATGTTTGACAGTGGGCATCTGCTGAAGCACCTTGCTTAATACAGGCTTTTGGTACCTGCCCAGACTGACTTTTCTGAACTGTTTCCCTTGCCCATGAATCACGGAGCCCGACATATTTTTGTTGCTGCAGTATATTTATGTTCTTGGATTAGCAGTATCCTCTCCTGGATTGGGCAGTTACACAAGGACAAAACTAAGCCAACTGGAAATGCCTCCACAGAAGATGGTGAGTGGTGCTGCTAATATTTTAGGCAGTCTCTTAAGGGGTGTTACGTGATGCATCTGATATCTTAATAACATGCAAAACACATGAAAAGTTGTGAGTGCAAGGAACAATCCCAAAGTACCTTAATCCTTATATCGATAACACTACTATTGGGTTACAAGGTTTTAATCCCAGAGGAGTTGTCGCCTGACATTAAACTGTCCAAATAGTATTTATATCTGCTGCTGCCCTGCAAGATCACTTAACCCTGCACAGCAGTTTAAAAGTAGTTAATGACAGACCCAGCATGACTTGCCCCTTATGAATGATCACATAAGTTCGACCTGTGCTGTCATGGTTTATGGAGGAAGGCAGTTTGTCCATAGCCTGCTTCAGCCACAGCAGGTAATTTGAAATGAAATGAGACAGTTTCTACAAGCAGATTGATTTGGGAATCTTGCCTGTTCTTCCCTTTGACCCTTGACAAGTTGACACTACAAAGATTGTGACTTTAAAAAATGATTGGGTGCAAATACATTTAGGTAGATGATTTACTATGTGTTAAAGCAAGGACAGTGCATTTAGAATGGAGCTGTGAGGGAAGGTAATTGTAAACTTTAACAACTCATGTTTTATGTTTCTGTATCTTATTAATTATCTGACTAGGTGAATCTTCTGAGAACAGTAGACGAAGTACTGTTTCTAATAAACTGTATAATAAGAGCCCACAGACTCTAAATACCAGTATTCAGAATTTTAGCTACGCAGGAATAAGTGTATATGGCTTAGAAATGCAGCTGGAATGCTTTCTTTGAACTGCAAGGGTTAAGTCTGAAGACGAACATCTGAATGCATAGGTTCCCAATCCAAAGATGTCTTTATTTTGTTATTCTTTTGTAAATGCAGTCATGCAAATACAAATATTGAAATAGCAAGATCCAACATATGATAGATAACTGGCAAATAGTGAAATAATGAAATGATGCCAGAAAGAGAGATAAAATCACAATTATGTGTCTATAAATATTCTGGTCTTGCGAAGCATACACCCTTTTAGTTAAAAAGAATTATGTGGACTTTATAAGATCCTATACAAAGATTTTATTTGAGTGCCTTTTTCCGATTTATGTAATTGGATTTTCCCCCAAACCATTATGTGATTAATTATGCCATTTAAAAATAAATAGCTCAAATATTGCTTCTGAAGAATTATCCTACAATGATCCAGGTTAGTATGTAAAGCTTATGTACAAATGCTGCTGAAGAAGGTATTGTATAAACTTCATTATGATTTTAAATTGAACATTTAATTAAATAGCAGTCCTGGAGAGCAGAAACTTATCTTTGGGAAGCCACCTAGCACTAAATGTGCTATGAGTGTGCAGCTGTAAATGCATAATACAAAGTAAACGTTTGCACAAAGTTCATCTTTCTGCAGGTCTTTCTCCTACTGTTTGAAATGCTTTGTGTGAAACATAATTTTGAAGATGCTTATAAAAAATTCTTATTGGTCTTGGTTCAAATTATTTAATACCCTTTTGACTGTGTCTTCACTGAACTATGTTAAAAGTATTTTGCTGAAATGTTTATGTTGTCCATTGGGTTTAATAGACGTGCCATTTAATAAGCTCTCTACCTGTAAGGATAGACTATTTGACCTTTGTGACCTGCCAGTGGTAGACATAGTATAAGATTGCTTTGTGAAATAAAGCTGTCGGTAACATCAACAAAATAAAAAATGATCGTATTCCAATACTCTCTGCTGAGTACTATGACAGCACTGAAATATGGAATAAAATTGAAAGTAGATTAGTTTTGGGTCCTAAGTCATGTTTTGACAAGATATAAGAGAGGAGAACATATCTTTGAACTTTTAGTTTTAAAGTTTTTTAATGAAAATATTTATCATTTTGTAAGGTTCCTTCTTTCTTTATCACAACTGGGCTGTATAACCTTAAAACAATCCATTCTCTTATTGTGAGGGATATAAATACTGTACTATCTTTTATATTAAACATCATAAAGGACACATGCACAGTATGAAATTGCTTGACACTTGCAAGTAAAGGACTGTCATGTTAATAAAAAGCTTATTGGAGAGGTTGAAAAATCAGTCATTAATAAGCCACATATTTTTAAACTATGTAAAGCATGTAAATACTGCAGACAAGAAGGCAGTTTTTGCCATATTTTCTCCTCTCGATTCGAAATGCTTAAGGTCTAAAGCAATAGTGTAAGTAAGTATCAGATTGTCTCTTCTGTGGTTATCATAAACTTTATCTGATTAGAAAAGAAATTTAATTAATATTTTAAGTTACACTGGTTAACCAAATCAAATGAAGAGTTTTGGGGGAGCAGTACTGATACGGCTGTGAATGTAGAGTTTACGAAACTTGCTTTCAATCCCTGGAAAAAAGAAGCCTCCTAAGGTGGGGCAGTGGGAGGAGAGGGGGCGCAGAATCCCAGATCACAAAAATCCACTTTTGTATAATTTCTCACATAATGTGGGAAATGGAGGGGAAGGAATATTAAAATGGCGTGCATCTGTACTCATAATAAATACAAAGCCAATTAATTTAAACTTCTCAATCTGAGATCAACGTCGTTGACTGTTTCTCCTTGCTCGTTTTTTTTTTAAATTACATTTTTTAAAAAAAGTGCCAAGTTTAGTGACTGTTTTGTTGTTAAACAAATATTGGATGGAAAAAAGATGACAAATCCAAGACGTAACGAAAGACAAGATCAAGAAAAGCTGATGTATTATGATTGCAGCAGTGAGCAAATTATTTGACATAACTCTTCTAAAATGCCTTTTAGTTGGTTGTTCTCATCTGGCACTCCTGTTCATCTGAGTGCTCAATTGTTAGTCCAATACAAATGCAGGTTTCTTTTTTTTTTTTAAAAATACTTTCAAGTTAGTGAAGTGGGTTTATATGGTAGATATTTTGTTTTTGAAGCCATAGAAATGAAATATCTTTCCTGGTTGAAGTCACAATATTTCTACAAGGGTATTGGTCTTAGTTTAATTACAGCAAATCAGGATATTCACTAAACACTGTAGGAAATACACGAATTTATACACTACCCTCTAAACAAAAATATTAATATAGAATCAGGGAGCAGCATACAGGAACTCTGATTCGTACAGTGCCTGTAAGAGGACTGTTATGATGGGATTTTAGCAGACCTTTATCTTCCTTGGAGCATGATCTATCTCAAAGATTTAGTAAAATAATTTAAACTAATAACAAAGGAATGTTTTTAGGACCATCCCCAAATTGTACCTCAAGTAGTTTGAAATGAAGAGAGGTAGAAAAGCTTTCAGGAAAATCTGCTTGGTCTGTATTGGACTGTACTAAATGTCAAATGCATTTAACTGTATTATGACTTTGTTCCACAACCGTAGTTTTGTCCTTTCAAATGGTGTGAAGGCAGGGTGAATGGGTTATCCTTTGGCCCTGTGGATGGTTTGAGATACTCTGTTGCCGAGATCACTAGTGGAAACAGTGTTATTGTACTCTTAGAATTAGGTTAATTCCCATTACTATAAATTTCTGTGATTGTAACCCAGGGACCATGTCCCTAGTAGCAGCATCTTTACCTTGGGAGTGTTTTGAGGTCTCAGCGCTCAAGTATGATTTTAATGCTGATGGCTGGCATAGCCCTAGGAAGCAAGGTGGTGGAGAGCATGGTGTTTCAAGTCACCAACCTGGCAACTCTCATCATTCTGCTAACACTGAGGAGGAAATACCATGCTCCCCTTTTTCAGCTGCAAATATCTCATGGGGAGAGTGAACTCTTCCCGGCACAGGGAGGTACTGTTTCCGTGTGTGTGTGGCTTGGATTGTCAGCAGCAGTACATGGCTATGTTGTGAATTCACTTAGGCCAAAGGGAAAGGTCCCCTTCCTTCCCCCAAATTGTGAATCAATATGGTAATATTTCTTGTGGCAGGAATATTTGTTTTCCCTTTCAGGCTTATGTTCATATTTTTAAATAGAGTCTATAATGCTATGTTTTCTGCTTTCTTGTTATTTTGCAGAAGCCTGTCTGGTTGGAGGTGAGCTGCGAGGCAATGCAACGCACAGTGACGAGGCACTTGGTTTCATGTCCTGGTTGTTTTCTATAGCTACTAATTTGCTGTTTCGCTTCACCATATTTCTTCTTTATCCTACCCAAACCATTCCTTGCCCAAATTACAGTGATAGAGTTGCACAGAAAATGAGCAAGAGAGAGTGGTATCTAGCTGCCTATGATTTGCCAGCATTTCTTTTGGGTTTTCACTCATTGTCTGGCTGTGCCAGACAGTGTTTATTCATTACATTGCTAACCATGTGAGGTGGAGGCAGTTTTAGCAATACGTACAAACTTAGTACAGTGGGGTTCTACTGACTAATCTGAACCACTTGGAATTACTGCTTTAGGACAAATGAACTAATCCTAAATGTTTCTCATGAGTCAATATTTGTCAGCGCCGAGAACTGTTGCTACAAAGATGATGATGGGAAATTTGTGAAGTTAAACTTAGATTTTTGAAAGCCTGTACCTCAGTGAATTATTTAGAGCCTGAGAATGTTTAAACATGATAGAGGAGGGTTTCTTACCTTTCAACATAGACAGGAAATTTATGGTCCTACACCTACTTGACAACGGTATGTGTGTCTTAAAACCTGTGACTTGTTTAAAAAGCTCTTTAACCATATGTCTCTTAATTTCTTTGCTTTGCATTGGAATTCATAAAGACCTGAGCAGAGGCTCCAGATTCTCCAGCATTGACCCAAATAATTGCCTTAAAAATGGAGGTGGAAAAATAACATTTAAAACTTGGTATGAAGCAAAATTTTGAAATTGGGAAAAGTAGAGGGGAGGACTAGAAAGGAGGAGTGGGGTATCTCAGGAGATGATGGTATAAGCTACATTGTCTCTCAGATCGAAGTCACTTATGAGCTGAACAGTACTTGCATGGACAATTCTGGGTGATTTTGAAGTAAGTGTCAGTGCAGTCCAAACAGACTTGTGGAAGATAGCAATCTGTCACTGTTTCATTTGGTCTTGGAAGAAAGCCTGCGGCTGAATGAAGAATGGGTAGGAGTAAACTTCTGAGTATGGATCCATTGACAGGATGTTACAGGGAAGCTGCCACTTAATCCCCTTAATACCCTTTCTGAAAACAACCTAAATTCTTGCCTTTTCAGAATACGAGATTGCCTTCAAATCAACAGTTGAAAAAGAAGTTATTCTATGAATCATGCAGTGAGCTCTGATATGGATTACTTGGCTGTGAAGAGGGTTTTGACTAGCAGCATGGAAAAGCCTTTCTTGTAAATTTGCTGCACGCTGCAGTGGGAATTTTAGCTTATATCTGAGTGTCACCTGGTTGCTCTTTTGAATAGACTTGGAGAAAAGCACTGATTAGAAGTGGTGAACAGAGTATAAAATATATATAAAATCATAGTGTAAAATTTTTTCACTAGTAAATATATTCCTTTGGAAGCCTTTCCAATTTTACTGTGCAGTACAGACTTTTAGCAATTGATTAACCTTCCTTTTCTTTCCCTTCCCACCCCAACTGCGATCATTCCTATTCTCTTTGCTTTTACAAAAAGATAATAGTGGAATTTTGAATATTCAGAGGTGCTTTGCCACTAATCACTTGATCTTGGAATTGAAGCTTAAGTCTTTAACCTTTGTTCAAAATTCTTCAAAATGTTTAAGTTGCCTAGATAGACCTAATTTGGGAAACAGTTTAAACAAAAGCTTTTTTTCATTTGTTTACTATATATTATACGTAGTCATTTGGATCCAAAAACATCATGTCCCTGTTGTGCTTCAGCTTATGATCAGGTTTTCAATACTCTTAGTTTTACTGCCACAAAAAGACCCCGTGCTCTCTCTAGCACTGTTATGTGTGACCAAAAGGTGGCAGCACTATCTCCACTGTCCTCGCACTGGCTGCTTATCCCTTGTGTGTAGGAAAAAAAACAAGTGGGGGGAAACTTGTTAAAATGGAGACTGCATTTTCAATTCCAATAGAAATAGTTTGTTAATATAAGTAATGGTGTTGTTAGAGAGCTGTGCTTTTCTGCGTGCTCTACGCAAATAGAGACACAGAAGACATGCTAATGATTTTTGAGTGTCCCATGCAGGCTCTCTACACAAAACTTCAGTGACTGAGCAAATGTCTGACTGTGTGAAACCAAAGATTCTCTTACCCAGATCAGGGAGTGACAGTTGATAACACAAGTCTAAATCGGCTGCATCAACCCCCGCTGCACTCTGCAAGCTGTGCGCTGCCCCTCCTGTTAACCAGAGACAGAGAGACTTTGCAGAATCATTTGCTGGCTGGCTGCCATTCGCTGGAGGTTTTGATTAATAACTTCCAAAGAAAAAAGAAAAGACTTCACAATGATAGTCTGTCGTCAGTTATTCTGGTAATTATTTTTGTGAGTAGGACGTGCTAGAGAACTGTTCTGCATTTTGACCAAGCCAGATTGCTTTGGAGAACCACCTTTTTAGCAGCTATTACTGCTACATATCACTTTTAATATCACAGTGAAATAATCTGAAATACAACTTTTGTGTTGTACTGAGGTTTTCTTCTTTTTGAGGATATATGTTTATTTCTTCTTTTTTTTTTTTTTTTCTTCCATATTGAATAAAGTCAATGCTATTGCTTGAGGCCTGCATAATTTTTCCTTTCTTGTCCACCTGGCAAGTACTTTCCCATTTGTTGTTTCTTGACCTTGCCTGCATGGTGTTTTTGGAGGAAGAGGCCTTGACATTACTCCCTTCAAAGGCCTCACCAACTGCTTTTCACCTTTCCATTGGTAATCTGTGATAGATTAAATGCACCTCATCGTGTATGTAATTCCATTCTAGCAGGCTCCAGAGTTTGTTGTGGAGTTAAGCTTGCAAATAGAATGCACATGCTAGTGCTGGAGAGGTCTGAGAGCAGCCTGGATCGCTCTTCCACTGTGTTTCTAATACATACAAATGTTAAAGGGGCTTAAAAAATGCCGTCTTATTTTCTGAGAGTCACAAGAAAATGATAATATACTTTGGCACTGAGAATCACAGGAAACTCTTTAGCAATGTGAAGCATGCTGCTTTCCTCCCATGGATGAATGAGCTGTTCTCCACTGCAGTTCGAGCCCCAATTGACTTGGGGAGAGAGACGGGAGACCATAATGATGAATGAAGCTGAGTATCCCAGATGACAGTGCAGAGCAGTGCTGTTGTGTTGTTCACTTATAAAGTACTCTAGGTTATTTACTGATTCTTTTTTTCTTTTTTTCCAAGGTTACATTGCTGTACATAACACAGGTCAGATCTATACAAGAAATAATATAGTCTAAGGTGATTCTAGTAGGTTTTTTTTTTTCCCCTTTCATCTCCTCCCTCTCTCCCTTCTTCCTCTTCTCCCCACCCCCTTCCTGTAAGAGGTAGGGTTTAGATGATGACAAACCCCATCTATCTGTCCAGTGCTGGGTCTGCTCATACAGCTCTGTGTTCCTGCAGTGCACTATGTAGCAATTGTGTGTCAGCTCTAAAACAAAGTTTATGATGTTTCTGAAGACTCTGTTAGTTCCTGTCAATGTTAACCTAGAAACAGCAACAGCAATTCTCTACCCTCTGAAGTTAGTTTATGGGTCTGGTGGTGCTTGCCAAGAGGACTGTAATACAGAAATGGTGGCATCATGCAGAAGAGAAATCAAAAAGGATTAGAGTGGATCTTTTTCAATGATTAAAGAACTGTGATATTGCACGGCTTCGTCACTGCCACCATTGTCAGCCTTGGGCAGAACTGCGCTTTCCTACCACAGTTAGTGGAGAGAGCTGATTAACATACAAATGCAGCAGGAATAGTGGTTTCAGTGGCACATTTGTTTACCTGGGACTTGTATGCCCCTAATTCTGAAAGGCAATTTTGTTGGTTGAACTAAAAAAACAAACCAAAACATTAATTTTATGAAGGGTTACGATGCATGCCAGCAAGATTGTTTTTTCCTTGTTTGTATTTTGAATGCCGCTTTTTTTTTGAGCAATCATGACCCTGTGTGTTGCTTATGCATTATCCCAGCTGCTGAAAAAAAAAATGAGAAACATGTTGTAATCCTCTCTTTGAATATGTTAATTTTTTTCTGCCTCATATGGCCCTCAACCCCATAATGTGTAAGCACCTATCAATCATTCATGTGTTTATTTTCACGGTGCTTTGAGGGAGGCAGAGAATACTACAGAAGGGCAGCTGAAGTACAGGGGCTTTGGGGACTTCTGCGGCATCACATAGGATACTAGTGGTTGGCCCTGCAGTTTCTGGCCGCAAGACCTGCATTCAGTAAATCATCTTACTTCTCCAATATAGAACAGAGGTAGAGGACTAAATTTGAAAACAAAACATCCCCCCCAAAAAACCCAAACTGCATCTTGAGTTGCATGGAAGCATTGGACATTTGCGATTTGAATAAATAGCGCGCAAATGAGGTCACATGCACAGCAGTCTGTCCGTGTAACCGAGCTGTTCTTCAGGCAAACAGGTTTTTGTACAAAACTGTAGCACTCTTCAAAAACTGCACTGTGATGTTCTAGTATAGTGCTTTTATAAGAACATGAGGCTTGACCAGTGTGATACTCGTCCTCTGCATTCAAGAGAAATGCAGCTAAGTGCTGCTAGACATGTTCCAGCGATTTTTGTGCAGGGCGGCTGAATGCAGAGCTCTCCCTTTTCCTATCTGTGAAAGCTGTAAATGCCTTTTTTGTAGTTTTGTAGTTTGGCACAAAATCCTGTATTATAACAGCTGTTCTCTTTTCTGTGAAAATTAGCAGTGTATCATGGTACCATCAGGCTGACTTAGATATTTTGCTGTTCAGGTTTTCCTTGGACTCTCAGACAGGCATTCTGCCATGGGCAAGTGGCATATCCTTGGCTTGTTTTGGTGTGTATTGTAAAATGCATTTCAGGCATTCATTTGTTCTTATTTTGTAGCTGAGTTAACAGGTTTTAGAGACAAGATGGAACGAGTGGGAGCTGTTCTGCTACTACCAGCTTTCTGATGCTCTAAGATTTTTGGACATCTGTTTGATACTTGGTTTTACCTCAGACTTCTTCAATAAGCCAGAAGCCTTTCTGTGGCTCAGCATTTCACCTGCAGAATGGGGATGGCAGGGGCAATATTTTCCTGTCGTCGGATAGGTATTGTACAGATTCTTCCAAAATCCAGCTGAGGGCAAAAGTAGGAAGGGGATGGTGGTATTTTTGTAGCATGGTAATGGGGACCTTTTAATACCTAGTGCCATTATTGAAATGTATTTACATTGCTACATAAAGTCGTCTCCGCAGGATTGCTAAAGAACAGCTTCTTTATAGTACAGCCGAAGTAAAGGGCTGCCGAATATCCTGGTTCACTTCATATCTGAGACCTGCTAGTCCCAGCATTGGGGAGAGGGAATAAAATGCTGTGGGTTTAGAAGGACAAACGAAGACAGTGTAACTGCAATTCCTGCTTTTCTTTCCTGTTGCAGGTTAGTCCCATTGTGGGAGCAGTTTTTTTGGTTGGAGATGTGGTAGTGGTTTGTGCCAAGATTCAGTGTTGTGCTGAAAATGCCTTATTGCTGTAATCCTTGTGTTGCAAGTTTCAAGGAGATTGGCAAAGGCTTGAATCTCCGGTGAAGAGGAATCTCTGAAGAAACTATTCTTTCATGTTTGGTAATGAAACCCTTCTTTTCCAGAGGACCAAATAATTTCTCATCTGAAATCCCTAATTACATGACACTTTGGTAGTGAAGTGATGATCTGGTTAAATTGCAGACTGTCTGCAGATGCCCCCTACTCTTTCTGAGGGGCATCATGTCCTGTTTTAAGATTTTTATTTTTTTTTTTTTTTGAAACCAGCTCTTGGCTTTGTCAGCTGGTCTGTCATGCAGACTTCAGTCATACAAACTCCTGTTTGTCATTCCTCATCCTGTAGCAAGTAGGAAATGGAATGTAGTATTGAGATGGCCCTTTGTGTTTCTTCCAAAAATAATAAAAAAAAAAAATCATGGGATTGACTCAAAAATAATACAATTTTATTTTTGACCTATAAAATAGTACTCAGATTCTTTGGACTTGTCAGGGTTTGGAACCTGCATGATACGCTTAGATTGTTTCCAATCTTTTTTCTCTTGTCATGAACTTTATTTTTTAAATTGGGATCCTTCTGTAATTGTGTGTCTCCATGAGCCTGATGTTAAAGTGAAACATGAAATACCTTGCAACTTGCAGTAATACACTTAGAACTGACAGTAGCTAGAGGTGGAACTGGATTTGTAATCTGATTTAGAAAGGAAGCACATTATGTGATGCTAAACAAGAATTAACTGATATTTTTTCTTGGCTTTTATCTGAATTGTTTACAGGCTTGCTGTAGCGGTATCCCAGCCCCTACAGGAAAAAAACCCTACAACCCTCTTTCTGTAAAAATGGAATACAAAATAGCCTTTAATTCATGCTTGCTTTTTCCTTGCAAAAGGAAATGGTAAGGATTTGAAGTTGGCATAACATTTTACCTAGTAGAAAAAAAAATGGGCTAGTGGATGCCTGAACAAATACTTTATTAGGAGTATTTTATATGAAGTTGTGCTGGTTTTTGCTGAGAAAGGGATAATTCTCTTCACAGTAGCACCTGTAATAGTCAGGGACCTTTCCAGCTTCCCATGCTCTGCCACGTGGGCAAGAGGCCCGGAGGGGCAGGGCCACAGCCAAGAGAGCTGACCCCGACTGGCCAAAGGGATGTTCATCCCATACCATGTGACGCCATGACCAGTACATTTCTTAGTGCTACTGAGAGGGTTGGTATTGACCTCTGCCCTTGATCCCCTCCCTGGCCGAGTACTGTGTGCCTTTGCTGCAGTAACTGGCTGTAGGGCAGAGGGCAGGACTGCCTCTTTGCCCTGCCTTCACCTCATTGTAGAGCCGCTGATCCTCCCTGTGCTCTTGCCCACCTTTAAGCCCAGTTGAGGCAGCACAGACTTCTTTGGTCTGTGGCGCCTGTAATGTTGTCCATGAATTCCAAGTGCAAAGGCTTTAATAGCTTTGCAGTAACGTGAGGTACAAATGCAGTGTCTGTTGCATTGCAGAATCCCTGACAGCAATACCCAGACTGGGAATTGTAATTGAGGTCCTGTGGCAGTAGCAAGTTTCTGGATCATGTCATGCCAGGGTAATAGACTGATTCTGCAGCCCAAAGGGAGCAAACTCTGGAGGAAGGGGTTCCGGATGGCTGAATATGGTTCATTTGGCTCAGTTTGTTGGAATTGCAGTGAGCAAATGACTGAACTCTACTTTAGCTTTTGTGGATACCAGAACAGGGGAGTTGAAGAGAGTATAAGGTATGACAAGACAATTGAGCCAGGCTACTTAGCTGCTTATAGCCCCCAGGAGTAATTAATTATTTCGCTGTGTCTGAAGGTATATCACTTACACATTTATCAGGTGCTTATGCTTCAAATAAGGAAGTCAGATAGAAGGTTCAAATATGTTCTTAGGTTCAAATATATTCTTTTGCTGGTGGGAAGTTATTTTAAAATGTGAGGTTGAAATAATCTCTATATATGTATTCAGATTTCAGATAATGACTATCCCTCAGGTTGAGTGACTGATCTTCATTCTCTCTTTGAAAATGGAGATCAACCAGGCAATTTAAAATGTGTTGCTTTCTTGCAGGTCCAGATTCTGCAATCCTTACATGGAACAGTATTTACCTGAATGAATAGTGCCATTGTACTTATTTGCAGGAATAATTACTCTTTGGTTTAGTAAGGGTGACAAAGTTGAGCTTTAATTTGCAACAGCTAGAACATATGCTAGTGATTTTCTCTCTGCTGCGTATAAACAAAGAGTCAGCACAGAAGTATACACATAGTTTAAGGTTTTTCTGTGTTGGTATCTTCTGTTCAGTTCTGTGGTATTAAAGGAAAAATGTTCTTAGGACAGCATTACCATTGTATAAGAATATTTGTCTAGACTTGTTAAAATAGGGATATATGTTTCTCTCTCTTCTCCTTTAAAGAAGCAAACATTGATGTCTGAGAAGTTTCCGACACCTGAAACTGCTTCTTATCTTGGGAAAAGAGAAATGGGAAGAAGCAAGCACAGATTTAAAAGGAAAAATGTTGATAGGAGTTTAGAATTTAATACTTGCTTTTGAAGAAATAGTGAAGTCGAGGTTTTTCATGGGGATTTTGCAGTGACCATACTTGAGCATAGATGTTGTGATATAGACCTACTCCTTTATCACATCTCTCAGCTATATCTGTTCAGTTTATTCAGATCAGTGGACAGACTCTTTACAGTCACTGCTTCCTCTCCATCTTCCTTGAAAATACCACGTAGTAGTGTTAAAAAAAACACCACAACCTTTTCAATGTAATATACTGTGATTGCTTGCTGAAGCAACTCAAAGTGATCATAAGTATAACTTTTTAGAGAAGGCAAATCACTATTTGCAGCCCTGTTTGTGATGGAGAATGGTAGGCAGTTAGTCATCTGCCAAGGCTTTAATAAGGTGTCTTAGTTCTACATGTAATTACTGCAGCCAGTAATATGCTATTTGCTAATTGTTGTAAATAAAGCAAAAGTATGCTATTCAAATTAATATTAAAAGACTCAAATCGTTATATAAAAAAACAGAGCTGAATGGTAACCGTCAAAAAACATTCATTCTTTCACAATACAGTTTCAATTTCCTCAGCCAGTTTACACAATTTTTTCCATTGCCTCTAAGAAGAAACTTCTGCCTCTGAAGAAGTCATGAGATAGGAAAATGCAGGGGCTTATTCACCTTGGGTAACAACTGAGTAAATTAAAGAAACAGGCTCACTGAAGCTGCAAAAATTTTTTATTAACATTTGAACAAATGGCAAAGGAAACTAAGTGTCAAGCCTTCTGCTCTCGTGATGAGCAATGGGGGCTTTTCTTTTTAATAGATCAGATTCTCAACTTCTGGTTTTGTATCCTTGCTTATGGAAGAATAGGGGTTAGTGGGAGAAAAACAACATGATCTTCCAAGTTCTTGCTCTTGAGTGCTCAGGGCAGAGACAGCCAACTAAAAATGTGGAGGAGTTCTATTAAAAACCCACATCTTTTTTTCAGGGGGGATTTCCATAATTTTCCTTTGAATGAAATGGAGTTCTGAGCAGCAGTGCTCTTTGTTTTGATGGCATGGTCCCATTCTAGTCTGGCTCATGAAAAGTCATCCATGAAAGGAAGAACCTGACATTTGGAAATCTTGTGCTGTTATGGTAAAAAGGACCTTCTCTCCTCCTCAAATTATGCATACTTATTTTGGAGAACAAGTCAACTTTAAATATTTTTTTCCATTGTGAAGGAAAAATACAAAATACGAACAAAAATAAGAACCAGTGTCACTTTTTCTATTGCATCATCTATTAAATATAACCTTTAATTTTTTTCTTAAGGAGACATGTAAAATACTGTTCCATCAAGGTAAATACAGGTCTGTTTCTGAAAAAAATACTTTATTTGACATTCCGCTTGCCATATCAGCTGTCCTTTATTACTGAGTTTGCTCTAGTTACTTCCTGTAACTTTAGCAAACTGGACAACAACCTTTTTTGTTTAGTATTTGTTTAATTTGATATAATATTTATTTTTTTAAATAAGATAATATCCTTGTAGGTATTATAGCACTTGGAGAGATTGGAATACAGTGCCATACTCATGACATCATAATAAACTGTAGTCTGGTCACCTATTTAGAAATGCCGTGCTGTTGAGAGGGGTTAGACCCCCTGAGACCCCAGCAGTTTAGTTGCTGGCAGTGTGCCACGTAGAGATGACAGCTCTAGTTCCCCTGTGTGCCTTGCTCTTCAAATGCGGACACATGTGATGTTTGCATTGAACCTGCATCCCCACCTGTACCAGGCTTGAGATGACCTGCTGTTACGTGTGGGAGAAAAGGTGCCATTTGGCTCCAGGGGGTGAGTGGCTGCTTATGCTTTGTGTTCCTCAAGAGCTGTTCCTTCTCCCTTGACCCTCTTGGGAGTTCCCCTGAAGGACTAGGCATGGAGCAGCTACAGCATCCCAAATAGCGCACTGGGAACCATTTGGGCTCCTGCTTGCCTGGGAGGAGGAACCTGCTAAAGTCCTGCCTGAAGGGATCAGGGAATTTCAGCTGTTTTCCAGTCACCCCAACTGCATCCACTGAAAATCTATTAATTATGGATGAACATGCAATGTTTTGGGACAATGAATCCATCTTGAAACTTAGACTGGAGAGACTGTTCACTTGGGTTGTCTTTTGCAATTGCAGGGAAAACATGTTTTTAATTCTTATTTCAGTCAAGTTAATATTATGCAACTTTTAAACAGAACTCTTTGAGGCATGTTTAAAGGTATATTATCTTACTGTGCTTTCATATGGGGGGAGCTTTAGCAACAGTGTGTAATATAATTTCAAATTCAGATTCTCCCTTAAGAGACTCTCAGTTCTACTGCACTGACTTGGTTGTGGGCAGCCTTTTGCCTGTGAGAATCCAGGACAAATGCATGGGGAATGCTGAGGGATGGTGAACAGTAAGGCTTCAGAAAAGAAGCATGATCCTCTAGCTATGAAAGTATTAAATCTCTGTGGCATGTCTGGTAAGTTAACTTCCTTGTGCATTAAACTGGTTTGAGGGGATAGAGGTACATTTTCTTGTCCATGTCTGCTCCCTTCCTTCTGCTGAGACAGTGGTGTACCTGTTATGATAGGAACATTTATTCAGCTGGACTGAAACCATCAATTCATTTTTGCAGAGGTCACCAAAAATCCATCAGGTGGTAATGACACTTAGTCACTACTGATGTGGGCTGGATGGGAGCCAGTGATCTAGAGGAGAAAGGCAGTCTAACCCATTACCAATCCCCTGGAGCCATTGCGTCCCCCACTTTTTGCTCATCTTTCTGCTCCTACAGCTCTCATAGGTTAATCTTTCTTCTTCGATGTCTAATGTGATAATCTTTCTTCTCTTACATATCTGCTTTTGACTTTCATGACAGTATGGCTGACAAACATCCTCAGCATTTTTTCTTCTGATGCAGAAGATATTAGTCAGTAGTGCAATGGTCAATAGGGGTTATTAAAAAAAAAAGCAGGGGAAAAAAAGAAAGAGAAGGGATAAAAAGCACACTAGAAAAAGGGAACTTTTTTTTCCCCCCGACTTTCACAATATTGTTAAATTTGCGTCTTCTAATAAGAATATGGATGCAAAGGCCTGCAGCCTGTATACTCTGCCTGTGGTACAGTGCCCAGAGTGGTATTCCTGTAATTTGAGGTACCCCATAGTAGGGAAGCAAAAATGCCTACCTCACCTACTGGAGATGAGTAGCTTGGCAGTTTGTGCTTCTCAGGCTCTAGTGTTCCTGGCAGTGATGTGGAAATGTCCCGAGTCATCTAAGTGCTGAGAATAGTCTCACTGTACTAAATAGCAGCGTTCTTCCAGCACCTCAACCCTGCTGGGAATCAGGTTATGTTAACTCAGGTGCAGCGCTGTGCTCGGGTGGCTGTACTGCTTCTAATGTTTATGTTGGATTGTACTTTAAGATCTGGCTGAAAATCTGTGTGTCTATGGGCCAGGTGATAAGAATTCAGGCTTGGATTCAGAACTGCATACTGGTGAAGATTTGCCTGGACTCTGTTCATTTTGAAGGAGTAAAACCCAAGAATTCTTCCTGATTTTTTTTAAAATGTTCCTCCTTACAGCTATACTGCATAAATGCATCCAAAAGGGTATTTCTAAGAAAAATTGCAAAAGGGGCTATAAACTATTAAGTTACGTAAGTACGTATTCATTCTGGAAAAGGATTTGCAGCCATCCTGAGAATACTTTTTTTGCTGCTGGAGTATCCCTACTTAGAGAGGGAAAATATCCTGTGACAAATTAATAACTTGCAGGAGCTGATGTGGATACTCTGGGAGGAGTATGTGTGCTGAGACACTGTTCCCTAACAAATCAAAGTCTATTTTTACATGCTTTGTCAACATAAAAAAAAAAAGCTTTGTTACATGAATTAAGTGTTGCTGCATCACCTACGTTTAAAACAGGTCCTTTGCCCTTTATTGTGTAGTGTTCCAATGAAGTGAGAGTTATAATAGGAACATCTCCCCTTGTATCCTGTGCTGCTTTCCTCCCCTCCTCCCCTTCCAAATTAAAGAAACCAGGGCCTACTGTTTCTATTTAACAGAAATTGTTTTAAATTAGACTGGAGGTGTGGTTACTCCTGTAACCCCAGTGCTTATAAACATATGATCCTGCCAGTAGAACAGTGTAGGGTATTTTAAGCTGATATGAAGTGGACCTATGCCAAGAATCTTTTTGTAGGAATAATTAAGCCTATTTTTCAATGTCATGCTTTGCTCCGTGCAGCCTCAGTTATAAAATAATCTGGAAAATAATCCTGAACCTTCTATGAAGAAGTTGGAAGTGTTGAAAATTATACTACAGTGAACACAGCAAGCCTTCTTTCACTGTTATTGGAAATTTCCTTTAATTTACCTATATGAAATCTGAAATTACTGTAAATGAATTGGTGCAAAGCTAATATTGTCACAACTTCCCTTTTGCATTTTATTACATCATGTATCTTTTCAGGAACAGTTTGCACTTATCTGTGGAGCTTTAAATACTGCCCTAGCGAATAAACATTTCATTTCAGTAAACAATCCCCAGAAATAGACTTTTACCGCAAGTAGTTTGTTTTTAATAACCCATGCTGGCTCTTGGAGCTAGATTCCTAAAGCAACTGTAAAATGCATTTCTATCACAGCATCTGACTTCCCTTCTTTGTCAACCTTTTAACAGATGTGTTGGGCTCTCTGTAGTTACAGGTCAGTTCTGTTTATTAAGAACAAAATAAAAACAAACCAAAAGCGGGGAAAAAAAACCCCAAGGGAGGGGGGAGAGAAAAAGAGTGCACATATACAGAGATAGGATTTCAAATTCTAAATTGAAAATTTTGGGTCCCAAGCTATTTTTTAAGTAAAAAATGCTGACTTCTGAGGCACTATTTTCAAACTCAGAGTGTGGTAAGAAGGTTGCTGTTGGGAAGTCAACATTATGATTCTTCATGGTGTCTTTTTTAGTCAAAGCCTAAGGACCTAAAAGGAAATTTTTCACTGCCATTTTGAGGTTGCCAGTATTTTTCAAGAATGGACTTAATTTCTGAAAGAGAAACTGATTGTGAAGTATTTGGCTTTTGTGCATTTGATGTTTCACACGTCTTTTAGTGGTGGGCTGGGGATATGTATACGCTAATCGTTTTACTGATTTGTATAGGGCATGGAGGTGCTGACACAGGAGTCATGTGGTGGGGGTGGGGAGGAGCGCGCAGAAGCCTGCTGAGTTTGAGCAGGATGAGGTGCTACCTGCCAGGAATGTCCGTGACGTGCTGGAGGAGCGCGAGGGCCCAGAACCAAAGTCCATTTGAGACAGTGGAAAAAATTTTCCCCTTAGTTCCATGGGCTTTGTGTCACGCCGTGGGTTTTGAGCCACAAGAAGGCTGTGCAGAAGCTAAGGAGTTCTGGCAAATTTGGGACTTAGTGAAGTTATCTGGGACTTGAGCCCAGAGCTTTTGAACAGTGGCCTTTCCTACCAAAATGGCATTCTGGGGACGCAGGTAATTTTGCACCCAAATCCAGCTGTGTGTTTAATCTATGTAATTTAGATTTTACGTGTTCTGAGGGCTGGACAAGGTAGACTAACAATCCTAATTTTTTTTCTTTAAAAAATCAATTTTTCCCAGCTGTTTGTTTTGTCAGAAATACATTTGATTCAATGATATGTTGCATTCAACGCTGATACGTGGTGAACAACTGTGAGCACTGTTGCTTGTGCCTGGGAATCTAAAGATATAAAAAGTGTTTCTGGATTGGGCTAATCTAGTTGTAAGGTATTTACATCAGTATAGGTAGAAGCAGACAGAACTTAGTCCCTTTATATTTTAAGTCTCTCCCTTCCCTTCTTTTTTTATATCTTTGGTAGCATGCCATATATAATGTTTGCTACACATTTATAGCAGATGATATTCGGACTTCCTTTAAAGTGGTATAAAACACAACATGATTTGCCTGGAAGAGGAGTCAATATATTAAAAACAGGTTCTGCAGCAGAAAGCTCCCCTACAACTTGTACTTTTTTTTACATACATATGCTTGGAAAACACCTAGGCCTGTCATTAGTTTTCTTGCAAAAATTTCAGCTGTGAGATTTTTGTGAACGAAAGGGAAAAAATCAATTTTCTGTGGATTCATAGTGCTTGTATATGAGGATTAGGCTAATGCACATTCACAGGCAAAAATCAATATAGATTTCAGAAATACCTTCTGCTAATGATGGAACTGATCATGCAGTTCACAGCCTTAATTATGTATCTTCTTTATGAGACAATAGTAATATCTCTTCACATGGACATGCAAGTTGAATTTAACCTTCACCCTATACTAATTTTTTTCTTGCAGGGAAAACACAAGTAAAGTGCTAAATATTATTTGCCTGGCCAAGGAGTAATAAAAACGATAGGCCATTTCAGAATTTGTTCAAAATAATCGTACTGTAAGGAATAAATTAACTTCATCCATCTCCTGTCTTCCAAAATAACAAATATAAAGAGTATTTCCAAAGTAATGTTGTCTACAGGAGTTGCAGCATTATGTAGAGGTTTACGGTGATTAGAATAGTTATAACTCAGATTTCATGCTTTTATGGAGTAATATTGCAGAGACCTTGTAATCTGAGGGTAATAAACATTTCTCAAGAGGAACAAAGGACCCATTTCTTTTAAAGGGCTGTATGTTTCATGTGAAATCACCCAGCTTATTCTGATAGTTATTGAAGAGCTGGAATGCAGTGAAACCACTAGTGGCGTTTTGTGCCTACAGATTGCAGAATGTTGGTCCAGGACGGAGTTGTCTGAAGGCACATAGGATGCAGGGGTGATGTACACGCCAGTAAAATTTATGTTCACCACTGGCATATTGGTGGTTGTAAAGGATGGGGCAGTCCTCGTGAGCTCTTGTACTGCCTGCCACGCTTCATTTTGAGACATCCCAGCCCTGTTGGTATTTGGCAGATTTCTTTCCCCAGAAAGGATTTTCCTTCCTTCTTCCAGTTTGAGTAATCTATCCTGAGCTCCACTGCATAGTCTGTTGAATATCAAATCATATATCAAGTCCAATTTCTACCTTCCCACTCCTTTCATCTCTCTCTCTTTCTCATCCACCCACCATGGTAATAATTACTTCAGCTGTTTCTGCAATGGTATGTGCTTCTGCATTAAGGAGAAACTCTTCCTGTGGTCTTGAACAAGGAGGATATATCTGAGACCAGTTTCTTTTGTGGTGCTCACAGAATAAGCTGAGAGTTTTACAATACCAGCTTCTCTGCTTTGATGCACCTGGAAAGGATAGAGATAGTTTTATCTGGTACTCTCTGAGACACAAGTAATGTTCCTAGCAAGCATACATCAAAGAAACAAATTTTGCCACCTATTAGTGATATTTATATATGATATTTGTATGAAATATGTAAAAAGAAAGGCTTGGGTTAGCTTGATCTATTGCTGAGCTGGAGATGCATCCATTCTTTTTGCTGCTAGGATAATGCAGCATATGGTGGTTATTGCTGGATTAAAGGAAAAGGCCCAATTTTAATTCCAGCTGTGATCATGTGATTTTTTTTGTGACTTGCAAAGGCTGATGAGGAATGGATTTAGAATATGGGATTTGAGTTTTATGACCTTGATATTCTCTTAAAAGGGAGCTTTAAATTGTCAGTTCTTCATAAATTGTGTGAATGTGCTGGAGCTGAATTGTTAATGGCAGATGGATACAGCTGGTGTTGGTTAGGATCGTCTTCTCGAGGGCACGCCACCATGTGACTGCAGAACAGAGAGAAATAATTTGTTAGGTGTTTAGAGTACTTGAAATTAACCAATTAGGCCTGAAATTGTCATTTTTGAGCTGTAATGTGTTTATAACATAGGATGTGCAAAAGATGTTTTAGCCTGTGATTAAGAACTAAAATGCAGAGGAAAACCCTAGCGATGATGATAATTAAGCTCAGATGTAAGAAAACTGTCCAGATAGAAGAAATTTAGAGCTCTACAGCTTTTTCAAAATTGTAGTTTGAGTTTGCCTTGTATCCTGCCATGGAGTGGCTGAAGTTTTAGTGTTCAGACAGAGGTTTTGCAGTTTTGGAGAGTTTTGTTCTTTCCAGTGTTATGCAGAAGTAATACAGGAGGGGGTTTACAGGGAGAATAAAATTAATGGATGGGAACTTCCATGCACTTTCAAGTATACTTAGCATTGTCCAAAAGAATAAATAAAATCTCTTGACCTTGTGAATGCTTCCAGATACTTTCCCCATTTCTTTCCTACACAGTTCAAAAATAAACATGCCACTTCTGTAGCTGATTTTGCTTCTTTTCCTGCTAATTTTTGCATGGCCAATAGATTCTTTCTCTCTTCACCACAATCAAATTTTCCCTGAATAAGATCACTAACAGATTCTTGACGGCAAAATCTGACTAGTCTGTTGCTTCTTTTTGTACAAGCAGTATTCTCTCTCTTTTTTAAACTTTCATTCTTGGGCTTCCAGGGCTCAGTCAATGCTTTTCTGTTGTGCTTCACACATTTTCCTTAATTTTCATTGTTACTGGTTCCTGTTCAGTCTTCCCTGCAATAGTTCTTCCAGTTTCTTATCCCTTCTTTCTGTCTTTTCTCTGTGACTGGCTTCTGAATTTAAAGCTTTGAACAGTATTTTCATGCTGGTGGCATCCAAATTCCCTCTGAAATCTTTTCACATCTCTGGCTTTTTCATTCCTTGTTCTGAATATCTGGTTACCTTCAGCTCAGTCCCAATCACTGTTTGTTAATATCACTGTTCTCAATACAGATTGCTAAAATATTGAGCTTGATTCTTGAGCCTTTCCTCCTTTATCTTTGTAGGCAAATCTTGTTGGTTTTTCCTGTGTATACTGCTTCTTTAAATTCCTGCAATAAAATGCCTGTCTTTGCTTAGTAACTAGTCTTCTTAACTAATACCATTTCTTCCAATATCATCTCCCTTCTTCTCTCTGCATTCCTGCTCAAGACTATGCAAAATCTTGCTTTCCTATTCTGTACCTATACACCGAAGCCTGTCTGATTCACTGAGCGCTTTCTTTCCAACTTCCTTACCAGTGACATGACTATTGTCCTTTGCCTTGTCTGCTGTTGTCCCAGACTCCCCTGTTTTTTCTTCACCTTCCTGATGTATTTATTTCTGTCTTGTTTTATTTCCTCTGTCCCCTTGGGGGCATCTTCTGCTGTTGCATGCCCCATGGAAGTTAAACCAAAAGGTCTATACGATATTTTTAAAGAATTATATATTAATTCAAAACGTCTATATGATATTTTTAAAAAATTATATATTAATTCAGAAGATGAGAATCTGGTTTGTTGTTCTAAGTAGTGGATTAGCTGTGCAATTCAGGAACTTGAACATAAAATTTTCCACCTTTGTAACTTGTTGTTGGAAAGTGATGAGGTGACGCTCAAGGGTTCTTATGAACAATAATTCCCATTTAGGAATAATTTAAACTCCAACTTTTTTAAAAAAAGCTGTATTGAATTGATATTAAAGAATCAATGAATAGAACAGAGAATGTTAATAAGCTTACTAGAGGTCTGCAGTGCTGGGACCTCTTCCCAATGATTTAAAATGCATTTCATGTTAATTTTCCAAGGTTTTAGGGGGATTTATACATGAAACTAAGAGCCTTTTCAATGTTTATTCCTCATACTTGGCATCTCCTTACTGCTGTTGTAATGCCATCTATTTAGACTGAATACAAATTAAAAAATAAAAACAAAGCCAAAGCAAAACTCATATTTTGGTTCTCAGTGCCTCTGGTATACTAGCAGTATGTGCTTGATTGTTTGGAATTCAAAGGAGGGTGAGTTTTGTGGTTGGTATTTATGGTAGAACATTTTCCTCTCCAACAGTTGTAAGCATCATCCTGTAGTGAGTGGAATCTTGCTAGTTTACATTGACTGCTAAAGGATGTGAACACTGCGTGGACTTCTGTTCACAGGAGAGTTTTGCCATGTGTTAATTATTTTTGAATCACAGTTAAGTTAGACGCCCTCCACCCCCTGCGTTTTCCAGTGTGGGCACACTCCTATGAAGGGTAGAAATGTAGTGTATCAACTTTCACCTAAGAAATGCCAAAGCACTGCTTAGAATTGCTTCGTTTGAAGAGCTGGGGCTTTAAGAAGAAATACAAAGCTATTATGAGTTGAAAGTGAAATTCTTAAATTGTGCAATCTGTGAAAGCTTCCACCTCAGACCATATATGTTTTTATACATTCAGGAAGTAACAAATATAGCAAATAATATAAATGTATGCTAGTGCAAATGTTGAAATGCTGTGTTACCTTTTAGCATTTGTATTGTCTGGCTACCCTGTGCTTCATTTAATTTTTAAATTTACCTATTTATTTTGCATTTCTCTTAAAAATTTATGGGCTCTTGAACGTCTGAACACTAGAATATTTTGTGTTAAAAATAACTCTGACCAAAAATGCTGTCTTAGGATGCTTGTGGAAAATTAAGCTGATTATTTTCACTTTCGTATATTGCATTTTTCATGTATTCATATCATACAGTTTTCTATACAGAACACTTTCCAGATAAGGAGTGTAAAATCTGCAAAAATACGTTTGCAAGTGCAAACATATGCATATATAGTCACAGAATCACAGAATGGTACGGGTGGGAAGGGACCTCTGGAGATAATCTTGTCCAACCCCCCTGCTTGAGGAGGTACTCCATAACTAGATATTGTAACTGCCTAGATAGTCCCTGTGTTAAATGTCTTCTCAGCACGCCATTAGAGGCAGGGATTTAATGCTAATCCGTTACAGTTATAGTCTCTTACAATGAGAAGAAAGTTATTTACTTTCAGGAGGATAAAATACACAAATCTGAGTGAAATTGCCATGAGAAAGCAGTCTGTATCCTTTCTAACAGGCCTCAGTGCCTCTAAGGAAAAAAGCAGCTACCATCGTGCATAAGCAGAATACCTTGGGTTTTTTTTCTCCTCCATAATTTCTAATTTCTTAGTTTCCTGGTTAAATACACTAAATCATTTCTCATTTCTCACGCTAAATGGACAACCTAGTATATCCTCACACAGAATATCTTAATTAATACTGTTGTTGCCCCCCCTCCTTTCCTTCTCAGTAAGACCACATTTGCTTGTGCATTAAAACTTCTGTTGTGCATATTTCAATAATTTTAAGATGTTGTTTGCTGGCTTTGGCAGATAAAACCAATTATGGTTATAGCTCTGTATCTCAGGAAAGTGAAGGAAGTGTGTATGGTTGTATAAAAATGTCCCAAACATTCCTTGTCTTGAAAACTTTACCAGTCTGTCTTGTGAGATTTCAGGTCGTTCTTGTGTCTCAGTGGCAAAGTAGGTCCTGTATACCTCTAGGCACTGCTGCTTCTGCTGGAGAATTAGGATCATAATGTGTGTGGAAACTTTTAAAAAACAAGCAAGAGCTGATTCAGCAGGATTAAGAGCTGATTTCTTAATATTGAATGAGAACTTGAAGGCAGCATGTGTTCGAGTTTTGAGGGACACTGGAAGTGAAGACTTTTTATTATTTATATTCCAACAGAAGCTCATTCAAGATCAAAATCCTGTTCTGTTACCTACTGTTCCCCTCTGCAGGGACATTCCCTTGACTACCATGAATCTTGAAGTCTGTCTATGTTCTAGCTGTTACCTGTAAATTTATAGAATATTTGCTAAACTTCCTGAATTCTTAGGGATAATGTGGTGATTTCTCTGGTCGAAAACAATTCTAACCTGGAAAAGTAAATCATAGAATCATTTAGGTTGGGAAAGATCATCAAGTCCAACTGTAAACCTAACACTGCCACATCCACCACTAAACCATGTCCCTAAGCGCCACATCTACCTGTCTTTTAAATACCTCCAGGGATGGTGACTCAATGACTTCCCTGGGCAGCCTGTTCCAATGCTTGACAACCCTTTTGGTGAAGGAATTTTTCCTAATATCCAACCTAAACCTCCCCGGGTGCAACTTGAGGCCATTTCCTCTCGTCCTATCACTTGTTACTTGGGAGAAAAGACTGACACCCACCTCACTACGACCTCCTTTCAGGTAGTTGTAGAGAGCGATAAGGTCTCCCCTCAGCCTCCTCTTCTCCAGGTTAAAAAACCCCGGCTCCCTCAGCTGCTCCTTATAAGACCTGCTCTCCAGACCCTTCACCAGCTTTGTTGCCTTTCTCTGGACACGCTCCAGCAACTCAATGTCCTTCTTGTAGTGAGGGGCCCAAAACTGAACATGGTACTTTAGGTGTGGCCTCACCAGTGCCGAGTACGGGGGCACGATCACTTCCCGGCTCCTGCTGGCCACACTATTCCTGATACAAACCAGGATGCCGTTGACCTTATTGGCCACCTGGGCAATGTCCAGTAGCTCTCATCCTGCACCATCTGCAGTCACTGCTTTGTCTCTGACCCTTTATCTCCTCTAGTAATAGCTCACTTGCTCCTACTTCCCATTGAGTACAGGGAGAGAAAGGAAGTGGAAATAGCAACATCTTCCCTGTTCAACCTTCTTGCTTATGATGAAATACAGAAAGGGGGAGCTTGCTCTGTAAAAATTGCAAAGGGCAAGCAACTCTGTTCTTCCCATGACCTTGTTGAAATAAAGAAAGGAGAAGGGGTTAAAAAAAAGGCAAGGAGACAGCAAATGGGTACATGAGAAGCTATGCCCGCAGGAGCTTGGTGAGGAGAGGGGCATGATGGCACCCATCTGCCCGAAGAGGGGGCCAAGCACTGCTGTAGCAGGACTTCCACTTCCCGGTTTTGCCTGTATTGCTAATACTGACAGTGTGAGCAAAAGCTCCATGTGTTCAGATGAAGCATCACCCCTTGCTTGACAGTCACACCAAGCACAATGTTTCTGGCTCTAGCCTAATGAGAGAAGTATCTGACCAGAGGAGTTAGTGGGGATCAGAGCCAAGCCCTGTGTGTGTGAGGGGGGAAGGTCAGTTCATTTTGCTGAGTGTGTGGAGTATAAGATGAACTAAGCCAGCCATCTTCACAGTCCCCTTATTGATACTTTACAGTTAAAGGCTAATTTACCGTTGAAGTCCTGTAAAATAATGCATGCAAAATGCTGATGTATAGATTCGTATTGTGGGATGACAGGCAGCATAGAAGTGAGTCATAACCATCTCATGCTGCCTTTCACCTAAATTTTATGTAATACATTTTATGTAATAGCCATATGAATGTCAATTAAAAGGAAGCATTAAAAAATTAAGCAGTAGTTTGTTAAAACAGTATTGTTTGTTAAAACAGGATTGAAAGAGTTATTAAATTTGCTTATGACCATTTTGTTAACTGTTCTGTATCCTTTGGGTTCACCTGATGCTACCTAGATTAGGCAGTGTTTCTATCATATGTGGCACATAGTGCCTCCTGAAAACCTGCGTGGTTTGCAGAAGATGCTTCTTTCTTATATTTACTCAAATAGAAGTGGATATAGTGTTTGTTTCTCAAATTTTTGGTCTGACTCCTGTGACTCTGACTCCAGTAAGTAATGCCAGTAGCATAGGTAGATGGATCTGACAGGGTTGAGAACTAACAGCATGTCAGACGCTTTTCTCCGATGAAGGCTATAGATCAGAGCTAGGAATCTGCTGGAGCCGGAGCGGGTGACAGGGGAATAACATCCCTTTCTCTTCCATCGACAGGGGTAATAACTCCTGGCTCTCTAGGGACAGATTGTAAAAGCCAATAGCCAGAAGCTGTGAAGCAGGGAGGGTAGAAGAATTGAAAATTAAAGAGGGAGTGAAAATTTTGTGTAAGATTTTAGTGAGATGTTGGAATAAACCGTCAAGTGTCATTCTTTTAACTGCCTTATTGTTGATAGACAGGGTTTTTGCAATATTAGTTTCTATTACTTTATAAAGTTAAAATATTAGTAAAATACTAGTTAAAATAATGAAGATATCCCACGCATGCTTTTATGGGTAGCTAGGTATCGTATATTCTGTGATAACTGCCGTTATTGAAAGAGTGGGGAAAAATGTTTTACAAGTATTGCTTTAAAATTAAAAATCTTTGAATAGTAAAAAAAATTGTTAATATCATTACTGTGTATAGACTTATTTTGAGCATGGTGGCACTGTACATTGTATACAAATCAGATCATGGATTCAAATGGCTGTGTGATTTATAGTTGATATCTCTTAATATATAAAATTTCACACTGTTGAGTCTTCCATAGCTCACAAGCGTTTAAACTTTGGCTGTGTTTGAGTCCAGGAGGGATGTTCCAGTACTACTAGGTTTTACTAATGTTATGATATCTGTGTTATACCATGAATCTTTAATTCATTTTTTTGCGGAGCAGTAGCTTTTAACAGTTTAATGACGAACACTTAAAGAAGCAAAACCAAAATAAAAGGGCATGGCTTCCAGACTTTTAAGAAACAGAAGAGCTTAGAAGTGGTATTTTTATATGAGTTGTTCTTGCTTAGTTTTTAAACTGTGACTCGTGTTTAGTTAAATCTTTTACAGACTCAGTTCACTGAAGGTGACAGAAGTACTCACTTGAGCTCAATGAAAAGTAGACATGACAGTAAATTTTTCAGTCAGAGACAGGAGATCTTGTTATAGGAGTCAGTATGGGGGTCAGGGCAGAGCCTGTTGATGATTGAGGAAAAGAGAAGTAAATTCATTCTGCTTCAGGCACTTTGTCAAGTGCCAGTAGCTTACCATTGAGAACTAGTCACCCGTTCTAGTCTTACGGCCCTAGAGGTCACTCATTTGATATAAATCATAGCACTGCATAGGCTCAGCAACCTATTGCCATTCGAGATGAAATAAAAAAAGAGGAATGCTTCATTCTGAATTGAAATGACTGTGAATATCCCACCACATGTTGCTGTTTAATGCAATATGTGGTTAGATATTGATCTCCAAAATCAAGTCATTAAAATGTGCAGTTTTTGTTTATTGGAATGAAGCAATTAAATGGTTCAGTTATGCCAGACCTTACCTTTTCTGATGAAAACTATTGATTTCTTGCCACAGCTTTATAAGCGACAATGTTTTTGATTACTCTTGACAAACCTCCTTGGAGTGTTAATTAAAATTGTACCAGATGAGCAGGTGTGGGAGATCATTAGATCGCCCGGATCACACACTACACTTCATATTCTGCAGCCTTGCATAATGAATAGGGCACAAGAGGGGAAAAACAATATCTTCATCAGCAGAATTAGCATCTTCTCTCTCTTTTCTTTTTTAACTAGGTGACATTACATTTTTCAGTACATCCATTTATCAGCTATTGAATAACTTCTACTGCATCCAATTAAATTCAATTTCTTTTGAAATATTACATTGCTACACAAATGCAAAAAATTAAGTACTTGGCTGGTTTATGTGTGAATGCTCATAAACTCATGATACCCACTGCATTCTTTCAAAAACAAAGCAGAAACTTTAGACATTTTCCTAAATACGGCATTTTAATAATGTCTGCATTTTTCTTTTGCTTAACTACATGATGGTATAAAATAGCATGAGAACTATTGATTGTATTGGTTTTGAAAGAGCAAGTTATTTCATGATTTATTAATTTACAATAGATTTTTTGTCTGATGCAATATTAATCGGTTGATAATTTTTTCACACCTTTAATATTATGCTAAGACAATGACTTTGTAATGTATTTATTGTACTTGTACAGTACGAGGATGGAGTATGCAACTGATTGTGAAGCCTGCTGTGACAGGCAGCTCTGACTAGACAGTGTAAGAAAAAAAAAAAAAGAGTTAACTTAGAAAATTAAGGATGTAATGTGATTAAGGATGGGATGTAAGTTTGGAACAGCAGAGAGAAATGTGCAAAACATTTGATCTTAAACTTCTTGGCCTGTAAATAAATAGCTTCAATTTCTATTAACACCATAGGTGAATCCTAGTCAACAGTTAACTGAAAGCTTGTGTGATAGACTTGGGCTGAGCAACAAACATTACTGAACTGGCAGTTTGGCACTTAATGGTTTTAAACTAAAAAAAAAAGGGGGGATTATTTAAAAGAAAAAAAAATACTTCAAGTAGTAATTGGAAAAAGGTAGTGCCTGAGCATCAGCAGCCCTTGGGATAGGTGCTTTCTTGAATGGAGCCAGAGCTAAATGTCAGGTGTCCTTTGACTAAGTTGACTTTTTTGTGCCTGTTTATCTTTCTGGAAATTAGTGTAGTACTTGTCATTCAGCCATGTTGCAGCATTTATTTAATGTTTGTAAAACTTATATGAAATCCTAGCATAAATGTAAGTTCAAATGTCAAATCTAATATATACTTTTTAATGCTTAATTGACTGTGCATCACACTTTCCAAAAACTCTCCAAAATAATGTTCAAAATAAGCAATCCTGTGTTAACTGTTACAATTGCAGAATTACAAAAGCTAACACATTACAAAGATGGAAGAGAAGGTTTAGAAGTTATCTATAAATTGGAAATGTAGGTATATTATTTTCTTCCAGCAGAAATCCAGTTAAACAACTTGATCTGTCCCATTGATTTAGGCAAGCCATATAAATGAGCTGGATATTAACTCCAGTGAGAGCAGTGACTCCTTTACAGTAATAGTGGTCTATGTTTGAATGTTGTAATTTGATTGTATTTTTTGAGCTTGAATGTAGAATGTGTTGATCACCCTTATTTTTGACCTGATTCTGTAAGATGTGGACCTTTTTGAAGTGGCGTAGAGCATTCTTCACATTAATGAATTTACTACATCTGACTTCACTAGGAGACATTTCTTCTTTTCATTACATTTGAAAAGGATGATGTTCACTCAAATGCATACAATTTGCAGAACATTTTTCCATAGACTTCAAATATAATTTGGAGGCTCTCTCTGTAATCTTTTTAGAAGAAGGCATTTCTATTCCTGGACTATAATTTCTTTTGGGTTAGAGTGAAAAAAAGGAAAGAGGAGGTTATTTCCAAACAGTGACTGAAATTGCCATGTACAAAATGTTTGCTTGGTAGATTCAATGTGGATGAAAGAGCATTGATTCTTGCAGGATGGATTAACGTGGATACCTCTGTAACAGCCGGTATCACCCAGTACCCTTTGGATTAGCCTTCGTGAGAGGCTGCTAAACAAAGTGGAATGGAAACTAATACGTAGTCTCAGCCCCTGTCAGAGCTGACATATAATGTGAGAAACCTTGGAGTGTTGCTCCTTATGTGCAACATTTTTGGTGGATAAAGAGGTTACTGCAATAGCTTGTAAGAGTCAAATTTATAAGAGTTAAACTTTGCAGGAAAAAGCAAGTAAGAAAAAAGATTAAATAATCTAACAGGTATAACTGAAAGGGGAAGAAGATCATATGCTGTAGGCTTCTAGGGTGTATTTTTCCACGTTATTCAGTACTTTTGATCCTGTTGATCTGAGATTAAAAAAAAAAGATAAATTATGGAGATTTTCACTGGAATTCCAGATGTATCAAATGATTTATTAAATAATAATACTTCTGGAGGTAGAAAAACAGTTTTGTACTCCATGATCAACATCCTAAGGGAAGGCTGAGCTAAATAATTTTGATTCTGTACCCTAAAACTGAAAATATTTTTTTTGTAAGTGAATGTATCCAAAGAAGCTTTCAGAATTCTGCCTTTTCTGCTTTCCAAAAGTATTAATTGTGTAAAGCTGAACTGAAGTGGTGGTTATGTGAAGATGCAGAATAGTACCAATAACAATAATTCTCCTTTGCACAGTCCCTTTAATTTCAGGAGTCAAAGCGTTTCACGATCGGTGATTAAACATGAAATGGCCAACGTACCTGAAAGACAGCTTTGATCACCTGCAGAGAATGCATCACCAACTTGCCAAAACGTAGGCAGGATGTATTGTAGTATATTACGGGATAGGCATGGATAAAATCTCTGTGCTTCTGTTGATTTCCTATCTTTTTTTTTTTTTCAGGACAATGACATCATTGTGTTTATTAGTAACTTTTTTCTTTTGTTGCATTCAAAAGGCTGTTAGCCACATTGCATGTAAAATGAGTGAAACTTGGAATCTCTCAGGGTTACTGGTTCTCTTTATTCTTTGCTCCATATTGAAAATCATTCCTGTCAGCTGATGCTCTCCAAGCTGCTTGGAAGAACTTTGGCATAGTTTTCCTAACCTTTCAAACAGTAAAAGCAAAACTCTGCTTTGATTTAAAAAAAAAAAAGAAGCTGGAGGACTTTGGCCCAGAGCCATTAAGGATGCAGGCGACTGCACTGCAGCCTGACAGCATATTCCACAAAACACTGAAAAGTTCTCCTTGGGGTCCCTGGAGTGGGCTGAGGCACTTTGCTTGTACTTAACATATATCAACTGTCACCCGATGGCAGTCGGTGTTGAACTGAACACAATGGAACATCCAGATGGTCTAAACAAAGCGAACAAATGTTCACTGCTATTAAAAGCTGTTTACATCAACTTCCAGTATTTCATGTGCTGAAGTTTATATTGTGTCACTACTGGGGTGCTTAGCTCCATCCTCAGTCCGTATCAGGGATTTCTAAACTATTGTTGCTTATGTGTTAAAATAACATTCTGAATATGCCTTAGATACATGCCGCTGACCGTGTGGGTTTTTTTTAATAGGAAATTGGTCATTGTATGCTAATCTCATGCTTTCAAATATTGTAATTGATTGTCCAGTCTAATTTCCCCTTGCTTTTCCCCCAGTGTAGCCTCCTTCCAGCACCTCCCCCACCAAACACGCATTGAGCATGTACTGTGCCATGCCGGCTCCTCTCAGGCACATCAGCGATCGCTGCCGGACCGTATCGCCTTGCTGCCTTAGCAGAGTGCCACCAGTGCTCACTGGCCGTCTGATGGGGATGTTTGTGCGTGGAGTAGTTCGCTTTTTTCCCTGGGAGACTCTGAGATATCTACTGCTGTCTTATTAGTGATTAAGATGTGTAAGTGACAAATGGACATTTCACATTGCCTTCCTTTGACCCTTGTTCCTGGTATCCACTTTACTGAAAGTCCATATCCCTGCCTTCTGCTCGCTAAAATAAATTAATTGGTGGACACAAGCCTAGCTCAGGCTATTGTTTCTCATGAAACTGCAATGAAATTCTTAGGAAGACTGTAAATGAGGAAATCTTTCCAAAACAGTGCTGTATTTTGCAAGCATGGTTTCTGGTTAATTGTATACCATTCGTGAAACAATGACCAAAAGTGCTTGAAGCACTTAAAAACCTGAACCAACCAAAACAAAACAAAAACCCCCAACCCCCCCCAAAAAACCCCAAACCAACCAAACAACTTAATTGCACTGATTTGAAGAATTGAGAGATGTAATATTCTTTCAAATATATGAGTGAAAGCTCACATGCAAGCTCTTATCCATCTGCAGAGTATTTGTTTGCAAAATACAAATGAACTGGTTTTTCAATTAATTTTAAGATGAAACCTAACCAGCCATTCCTCCTCCCCACAAATATCAGATTTTTAAGGTCTTGGAGAAGATTGGATTGGACCATTAGCCTTTTCAGGTAAGGACCTTTTTCTTTGATTTCTGCCCTGTAAACCTGTTACTGGTCATCACAGTAAAAATAATAAAATGAAAAAAAGGGACTTGAAAAAATGTTTTTAAACAAGAACCTAATATGGGTGCTCACTATTTCTTTATAATACCAGTTGTATTTATCCCAGCATATGTCATTTAGCTGCTTGTCAGTGATGGCACCAACTTTCACAAAATGGACAAAGCCGTGCATATTTCTTCTGAGAGAAAAATCATGCCACACTTTTTAGGTTTTGAACAAATAGAGCTCTGCAGCATTGAAACAGAGCTACTCTAAACATGTTCTGCAGGTCTATATAGAGTATGTTGCAAATATTCTAAGATGTTTATACCACGGAGAAGATTTTTGAAGAAGTATTGTAATTCTCAAAATTTGTGCACTTACAAAGTGGTCAGGGAAATTAGAATTCTGTGTTCAGGAGATTTCTTTCATAAGCTATTAATATTAAAAATGGATGGTAATTTTATAATACATAATACACAACTTTTTTTTGCTTGTTTACAAATACTAGTTGTTATTCTCTGAGCCTGGTAATTACAATGTTGAATTACAAGAGTCTGGGTATTACAAGACTTGCATATTGAGAAATATGATGTGGCTTTTTACTTTGTGTGATTTTAACTGCCTTTGTAAATGTATGAATGAACGATTGAAGCTGTCTCAATCTTGTTTGGTGTTTTTAAAAACTAACAAAACAGAGCTCTTGTAATAAAATGTAAGGTTTTACAGAGCCATTTTCCTTTCTGACAATGATATGTGACATAGTGTAAGATAAAAAATATTAAATTTTAATATCAGGTGTCAGTACTAGTTGTGAAGGTGTTATGGCAAATAGTGCATTTTTCCTGGTGTGTTCTAGCTGATAATCCTCATGTTGAATACAAGACCAATTCCTGTTTTCAGAAGCTTTGAACATGAGGTTCCAAGATTTGAATTTGGTATGCATAACGTCTTTGAGTCTGTTCCATTTCATTCTGTGTTTTAATAAAATATTTAACTTTAGGCTATTGAATTGAAAATCTTGTTTGTGGGCTATTTTTTCTTTCCCTAAAATGTTGCAGAGAACCGGAACAAACTGCCAGGTTTTTCATGCTGCTCTTGCTATTATTTTTTTTTTTTTGTTGCATGGCTAAATCACCTTTCCTTAGTACTGTGTCTGTTGTACAAAAACCAAATCCTTGGCTTGGCAAACATCCTTAGTAATAAAGTTACTGCTGGTAATTCCCTTTGAGTTCTGCAATGCCTACATCATTTTCAGAGACGAAAGGCTCCTTACAGACATCTTCATCTGTGGAATGTAATGGAAGGGGTCTGATACATCTCTGTCATGAAAGGTCTATGATTCACCTTATTGTCCTGAGTTTTTCTGTCATTACCCTGTCCCCTGAATCCTTGAACCCAACAGGCATAGAGCGCTGCTCTGCATGGAGGTTGTCTCCTGGCATTATGGTGAACTTTGCTTGCAGCAGGCATGCTCTAAAAACACCAGGGTAAGGGTTTGCACAATGAACTTGCACAATGTTTAATTCTTATGGGCATCAGTGCATCAGAAACATATGAAATATGTAGAAGAAGTAGGGTTAAACCCTGCTGACACTGGTGGGCATAGCATTTGAGACACCTTTTCTAGAAGGTCAAGCTAGTTCCTATGTTATGTTGGAACATGACAATAAAAGACCTGAATATTATTCTGCATTACAAAATTATTAATCTCTGATATTTCCATTCATGGGGCTTTATTGCCCAAACTATAGGAAGTGGATGTATGAGGAAATGTTTTTCAGTAAAGGTAACATCATTAATTTTAAGTATTTCACTAAGCAAGACCTTCCTTGACCATGCAGAATGATAGAGAAAGAAAGATTTTATTTTAAGTAAGGGAGCCGTGATCGGTACCAGGACAGAAAACTCTTACAAAACCACAGTTCTCATGTTTGACAGGGGTCAAGCATTGTGCCCGCTGTAGATGAGCCATTTGGAGCCAGATTGTCAATCCAAACGCAAGCTGCTCCATTTCCTGTTTATGCCTGTGCAGAGTTACACATCCTGACTCGCTTGCCTTCAGCTGCAGGTTTTTCCGCACTCCCTAGGAGATTTCTTCCTTAAAATGGCTTGTTATTTATCATTTAAGTAAGCCATTGGAATTTTGTTAATTCCTGTTTTACTTAGCACATGCAAACTGGTATCGTTAGCTAAAGGAAGATAATGTTAAGGTAGTAAGAGTTACTGATACTACTAATTAAATGACCTTTGCAAAACAAAATCTGATCAGACTATGCTTCAATGTAGAGAACTGATGCCAAGTTTACTGCTTCACAGAGGCCTGGCCTATTGTATATCTGACCCGAGGTTATCAGCAATTAAAACCTGGTCTAGTAATTTAAAAATAAGCTTTTTGTATATTACACATTTACATTTTTCCATCTGTCATAAGATTGATTAAGCATGTTTGCACCACAAACGGACATTCTTAGCAGAGCAGTTTGCTTGGTATGTTTATGAAGTTCCTCCATGGGCACACATTGCTAGGATTTTTTTTGTTATTCAGCAGTATAGCTCTTAAATAGTAATCTTTTTTTATCTTTAATCATCCCGTCCAATAAAGTGAACTGAAAACTAAACGTACCTGACAGTTCACTGTGCTTTTGTCTTTTCCCCTTAAATTTGAGCACAATAAGAAGTAATTCTGATTATAGCCAGGTTAGCCCTGTCAGAGGAGTTCTGCATTGGCTAAGTCATGCTTTTCTTTAAAGCTAAAGTTTTTCTAAATTTAATGGTCTGTCTTATAGGTAGCAAAGAGCTTCTGTTAATTACCTATATGCCTGGCTTAAAAGCTAAAGGAGGGTAGTTACTGAGGAAGGAGATTGCTAATTAAGCCTTACTTCCAAGCAAATGTGGATGCTATTTGATAAAATGACGGACAATGAACTACATATTACTCCCTCCACCTCTTCTGTTGCTTTACTGTAATTAGATCTTTAACACATGCTACGCTAATTTATATAAAAACACCAGATTGAAGTTGGAAGGGATTTTATTTATCTAACAGATTTTGCCATAAAATAACTGATATATGGCATGAGCAGAGTTAAGTATATAATAAAAAGTCAGAGTATGTTGAACCAGCGTAATTGCAAAGGGGGAAAAAAAAAGAGCATTTTGCAGCTTTTCTGCAAATTTGACAGAATTGGGAGGAGTTATATTTTCACTGTACTCAGGAGCAGGATTAGACGTCATCTTCAGCTGGGGTCAATTGGCCTAGTTTTAAAGTTAATAGCCCTTTTGCCCTTTACACTATCAAAGAATATAACCTGTGAGATAGTGATAAAGACTTTGACAAAAACATCTAAGCACCTATAATGAATATTAAGAAGTTCTTCCTTTGATCACTTATTCCTAGTCTGTGAATAACTCCATTAAACTTGGTAGCAATATCTTTGCTTCTTATTATAGTTTATATCAGTATGGTATCTAAATACTTGCCAAGAATTAATGGGTTTTAATTTAGTGATACACTATAAGGCAGAAAAATCTCATTGTTCCCATTTTACAGGTTGAAGCTGAGCAACTCTATATAGTGATTTGTGTAACTTTGTGTAAGACTGTTTGAGATATGCCTTAAGCCCTTGGTTTTTCCAGTCCCAGCTCTGAGGTGGACTCAGCCACTTATCCTACAAACTTAAGTACCAAAGATTCACACCTGACACCTGTGCTCTGAGCTTTGTCCCCATTTAAAACTCCCTCCCTTCCCAGCAAAAAGAAAACCCAAAGCAAACAAAAAACCCAAACAAACCACCCCAAGCCACAGATCAGCTTTGGAAAAGTCATTACGGAAAATATCATTCATATACACAGCTGAATGAATTCCTTTTCTCCCAAGGGATGATTATATTTAATGATAGAGTAGAGCTGAGGTTTGGAAATTTAGTTTTAATAGATGTTAAACTAATCATTAAATGCAATCAAGTTTATTTCCTATGTTATTTGAAGTCAAAAGGGTAGTCAGAGTCTCTTTCCAGACATTCCCTGTTGTCTTGATAAATTTTGTTAAATAACAGCTGATGAGAGTATTTATATCTTGAGTAAAGTGAGCACTGTCTGACTTCTCATTTTCTATTTTTATCATCATTTATTGTTTGCTTCTTACATTATAGATGTACTTGATGTAAATTGCAGAAAATAGCATTTTAAACCTTTTTTCCTCAATTGTCTTTTCAGAACACGTAAGATCATGAAAACACTCTGCAGTACCCAAGTTAACTTTAGAATGGTTAAGTAGCAATTCCCTTGATGACCATGTTCACATTGTGAGCTGCACCAACACACGTGTTTTGTCTATCAGTCCAAAAGAATATCCCATTTAGGGCTTTTCCCCACAGTAATCAAGGCTGAAGACAGCAAAACAGCATTCCCTTCAGAGGATGCAGCAACAAATGAACCAACATTTGTTAGAGACTAAGCCCTGGTACCGGTTCCTTTTGCAATATAGTGTAGTGTGACTTCAGTTTCCTATAGTGAAGGCAGCCAAGGTAAAAAGTACAAGACTGCAGATTAATTTAGTAAAAATGTGTTTCTGTGCATAAAGCTCCTTAGGTTCAGACTTGTTGCTGGTCGAAACTGGCCTATTGACCTTTGTCCACTCTAGCTGGTAAACCTGCAGGTCTTTGCTAAGGTATGCTTGCAGCATAAAACGTCTCAGGCTCTAATTAAATGCAGAATGCATGTAAATAGCCTTTCCAGATGTTTTAGTTAATGTAACTAATATCAGTCTGAGCCTAATGCCTTCCTTTACTTAGGAGGTGAAAGACTTGGCGTGAAACATTTGTCTTTGAAAATTTTAAAACATGGTATTTGTTTCCTTTTATGATTTTTACAATTTTGTCTCATTTATAGCAAACCCCATTTGGCCTACAAGAAGCGTATCAGCTGCCTTTTGCTGGTAAAAAAACCTGGCTGCCATAAAAACAGATAGCCTCTGGATTTGGCAAGATGATAAACAGAAAGATTGTCATCAGTTTCAAAAGGTTTCTCTTCCATTTGCAGTGGAATATTGCATTATGCCTCTAGTTGAGAAATGTGAACAGTAATCTCACTTTCACGCACATTGGGATGGCTTGCTGGAGGCCACTCAAAATTTTACTTTAAAAACCAACCAAACAAAACCAAGGCAAACAAAACAAGCTATGTTCACAGCTTCGTTTTAAAATATCATAGGCATATTTGTACTAAGGACCCAGTTTTACCAGCCTGTTCTTTGTAGAATTCTCATCTGCTCTGATTATTTGATAAAGACTAATTTTGTCAGGTTGCTTTGCCTTTGTTCAGTTTTTGGGTTGTTGTGGTTTTTTTTGTTGTTTGAGGTATTTTTTCCAGAATTCTTAACCTTTCCATAGTTTCAGTGTATTTTTAAATTATTGCGAAAATTCCCCTTCCTTCTCCTGTGGCTAGCAGGAAGCCAGCAGGATACCAATACTGCTTACTCACGGAAATTAAAAACAAAACAATAGGTAAGAAAAATAAAGAAATAGAACAAACAAGAGACACTATCTTTTCTGTTAAAGCTTAATGTGTTGTGTATTAGTTATTCGACATATTGGAGCTTAAAGTCTTGAAACTTCCCTGGCAGAGTTTCTGCAGAATTTGGTTGCTAGTTATTTCTGTGTCTGCAACTGAAATATAGTGTTGAACTACTAGTCCTGTCTGTGTGCCCATAAAATTGGTAAAAAAGCAGTAAGCCAGCAACAGTAGCCTTGCAGCCCAGGTCCATGTTCAAGGTGTGATAGTTTATATGGAGAGGTGGTCTGTTTATTAATTTATTTTTCTTGTACCCCTGCAGATGTTGGTGGTTATGGGACTTGCTGGGCAGGCACAGGTGATGTCAGCTTGGCTGGACATGTGTGTGCATCATGCCCTCAACGTGTGAGGTCTCTCCCACTCTCCTGTCAAGCCTATCCTGAGGCGCTTGGACTATCCTGTGCTCCTACTCCCAAGCAGAACCACGGTACGTGCCACGGGGCCACTTTCCTTTGAGTGCACCAGCCCAGACAAGGGCACCAACAACTCCTCATGACCCTGCTCATGCTGTTAAAAATTACCTTAGTAAAAAAGAAAAGGGGAAAGTATGCTTCCATCTTTTTTCTTACTCCTAGTGAAGTTGGTGATATGATTATGTGATCAAGTTGTCTATTTCCCGTTGAATCAAAATATAGCTTGTTAGGGTGTCTATTTGAAACATTTTCTGATGCAATTACTTAATTTTCATTTATGTAACTTGTAACCGACCCCTCCTTCAAAAACATTGATTCCAAGTTTTCAGTCTCATATTTTTCTCCAAGGTTGCATAACTTTTATTTTCTTAAATCTTTACTCCAAGTTCATCAGCACCATGGACATCTGATCAGACACTTGTATCCAATTCAACATCTTCAGTTTAGACTTCTAATATAAACAGACTTCTCCATTTGCTGCTGACATGTGTGTGAAGAACAGCTCATAACATGATTGAACTCCATTGATTTTTCATAAAAGTTTAATAAGATGATACAGGTCAAAAGCTTTGCAAAATTTGCAATAAATTCCTGTTGTGATCTGAACAAGACTTAGTGGGGAGAGCTGACACCAGATGAATTTAAATACCCATTGAATTATGTGGAGGGTAATGAGGACTTGAAAATTTGGTTAATCATTTTGAACATTAGACTTCAGATTATGAGATCTATAACATTGCATGGCTCTTCTTGTTTATGTTTTGTTTTTATTTATAGGTGACTTGCACATAACTGCTTTAGTAGGCAACAGATCTCAGAAAAATACTTGAGTCACTTCCCCAAAAAAGGAAATCTGAGATTTACATGTGAGTAAACAGTTTTGGTTTTTGCCCATTTTTCCCTGAAATAGTTGACTAACATTGCATAAATGCATTCAGTCAGGTGAGGCTTCAGCTGTGCCACAGTTTTTAACCAAGTCCAGGGCACAACTCTCTAGTAAGTTCCCTGAGCTGGTTGCAGTATGAATTAGATGATGTTTAAAAATTGGCTGGGCAAAATGCAGAATCAGCGATGCATCCGTTACAGAAGTCCTCTGGGCTTACAATACAGAAAATGTTTCAGCAGAAAGCCTTGGTAGTACCTCCAAGAGCTTGGAGTTTGTCCCCAAGCCCTGTCCCCTCCTCTGTGCTGGTCTGGGAGCCCTGACCACTGGTGGGGGAAGCCTCGTGCAGCACATCACTGCTGCCATCCATGCTCATGGCTGCATGCCAAAGTTGCAGGCTGAAGACTAGCCAGGTCAGTCTGAGGAGTCATGCCTCAGGACATGAATGTTTGATGAGCAGCAAAACCTTTTTATGGCTTAACTTTTTTCCTTGAGCTTGCAGACTGCAGAGGAACAGGATGTTTATTGTATATATGGTGACCGTTCCCACTGAAGAGGGGTTGCCTCTAGGGTGGGCACAGCTCCCTTTTGGGGCTGTGCAACTGTACCTTGCAATGGTGTCATGTAGGTGCAGGTCTTGAGGACCTCCAGTGGGAATGGGGGCTACACCTGGGAAGTCTGTGCCTGGCTGTCTTTATTTCCCTTTTCAGCAGCAGGAGGCATATTCTCCTTTCTTCCTGTGCTTAGTACTTGCCTCTTCCCAGTGCTGGCAGGTGTGTTGCCTGTTTTTGCTCTCCACACTGAACTCCAGAACTTGGTGCAGCTCTGTTCAGATGGAGGGAACAGCAAAAGGATTCAAAACCTGGATTTGGTCCCTGACCCTGCCACTGAAGTGCCCCAGGACTGATTCATTCCCTTTGCATCTCTTCAGCTTTCTTACCTCCTTTGCAAAAATACCCACCCCAGAACTTCATCACTCCCACCTTTAAAGACTTTTACTGCCTTTGGGCTAGGAGTGCCTTGAGTTAAGATGAGAATTTTGTTAAATTCCAGTCTTGCCTATAACATGATAGTGGTTCCATACAGGAAAGTGTGTGCTGTGTTTCTCCAGAATGCATTAAGAATAGAATTTAATGCAAGTAAGGCACCAAGATTAATCTAATCCTCAGGTTATCATTATCAAATGATGTTTCAGGTATAAGATATGTTAAAAGTCTTATCATTAGCTGGTGTTTTTGTGTTGCATGTACTATATAGATGACTTCATGAAAAGGTGCAGAAGTTTTTTTTTAATTAGAAATCACAAAATATACTTTGAAAACATTAATAAGTTTTGGCCACGGGTATTGTGGCATGGTGCAGTGTCCTATTAAAGATAACCAAGAATGACAACTTTCATATGGATCTAATACCGAAAGATGACCTTTGTGCTCCCTTGCTATCTGGGCAGTATGAGGGGGAAAATTTCAGTGCATAAATCTAAAACCCTCTGGAAAATATTCTTTATAGCTCCAGTAAAGTCCTTTGGCTAGTTCAGTGTTTGCTGTTGACACCAAAGACACCTGAATATTCCTTAATGTACTGAAATGTTCCAGAGTGTCACCAGTAAGAATTGCGCATTTTCTGGTACAGCACACAGTTTTTAAAGGTTCCTCTCTATTATAATCTTCATTGCTGTCCTATAGATGAAAAAACAGGCAATTTTCAATTTGCTTTATGCGCTGCCTCAGTGCAATGGCTATGTCCCAGAGTGATGCACTCAAAGTGTCAAGTACGAGCCCAAAACTGGCAAGAGGATTCTGCCGGAGCTATAAATTCCCTCTTCTCCAGAGGTTATTTCTGCACTCACCCTTTGTGTGCAGAACTTATTTCTGTGCTTGGGTTAATGTTTACGTTTTCCTTGTAGGTCATCTTTTATTCTAAAAACTAAATTGAAATCCTTCTGTTCAGCTATTAAATTTGTGGGTTCTGTATATTGTACAATATATTTTAAGGGGGGGGGGATTAGCTTTTGGATTATAGTTTTTCAAGGGAAGTGGTTATTTTCTCTCTACCCATTCTGATCAGTACCTTCAGAAAGACAGTCCAGCAATGGTTTAGGTGCTGATATTTTATAATCAGTATCTTATAATAAAAATTGTTTTTCATACAATTTTAATTTATCCAGTACATATGTCAGGCTCTAGATCTTTGCCCAATATCTGTTGCTGCTAAGACGTTGTAATCTGTTAGTACTTCAGCATCTGATCTGTTCTACATTCCCTTCACACAGATGTGTCTTAATGATGTTTCCATTAATATTTATTCTGATAGAGTGTATTTGTGTGAAGATTAGGACTTGGAGCTGGTTAGCAGGTTTCAAAAGTCATTACACAGAAGAGAGTGATACTTTAGCAAGCCAAGGTATCTCATCAAGCAAAAACCATCTGAACTGGGGATGGACCCAGGAAAGGGGTATGGAGGACAGGACACTGTTGCCCACTGGTGGGTGGACAGCACAGGTCTCAGCTGCTGCCTCCTGCCTTCGCTCCAGCTCTGCTCTCAGGTGTAGCTGGAAGGTCAGGGTCCTATGGATCACCTAGTGCTGGGACAGATGTTGAATACTGAGGATTAAGCTACTGGACAGGGTAGGAGATGCAAATAGTTTGTTTTCCATTTCTGTTTTGCACTCCCAAAATTACTCGATAGATTCCCCCAAAGTCACCAAGGTTGGATAGGTTTTGTTCTCCCCTCCTTGCCCCGCCCCACCCCGTGGGGATTCACCTAGGTGAAATATTTTTGGGACCTACAAGGGAAAGGGACTGTATGCACGCAAAGAACTGCTTTTTTTTCAGGTATATTATATGGCATCTGATTTTATACATAAGGAAGGTTATTTTTATGAGGCCTTTCCCACCCTACGAAAATTGAGCACCCCTTTTTGTTTTCTTGGCTACATTTTCTCATGAGTCTGTTACTCTGCTAATGTGTGTTATTTTTTCCTTCTCTGCAAAGCCTTGTGATTTTCAAATGTGTATGAGTAGCATTTATCCCTCTCCCCCTCCAGTAATGTTATGACTACTTATGTTTTATGCTTCTGAAGCATTCGGCACTGTGGGAAAATATAGAATGCTGTGTACCAAAGAAATTGAAGAATATTAATGTATTCAAATGAAGGGAAATAAAAATTGAATCCAGCCTCACATTTGCCTGTAAATTATTAGAATGTGTACAAGTGTAATTTAATAGAGAGTAACTTAACAGTAACTTAGTGCTGACGTACTTTATCCTGCATGTGAACAATAAGAAATGTGTTTTTTCTTCAGAAATAGAGTTGATGTGTTTAGGCAGGGAAAACAGTATCTCTTACAGGTTACATTAGACCCCTGAAGAATATTAATGTAGGGAATCTTAGAGATAAGGCCAGAAAAAAACAAGTTGGCATTCATAAAAGTGGCTTATTTATGTGTAAATGGATTTCTTTATAGGGGTTAAGTGTTTTTGTCTTAAGCCAGACTCATCCAAGGCATGAGCTCTGAACTGGGGATGCAGTTAACTCCCAAACACTCAGGAAACCGTAAGCACTGATTTCTGTCAGAGGTCTCTGCATTACCTCCTTGTCTCTTGTTTGTCTTCTCTGCCCTCCCTGCCTTGTCCCTCTGGCTTTCCCCCTCCCTCCTTGGCAGTTCTTGCTCCCCTTGCGTTGTCTCAGGTCTGCTCACCTGCCCGTGGAGGTGGACCCTAATGCCAGAACGTGGCACTGACTTCCACAAGACTGTCTGAAGGTGGAGGCACTCCAGGAGCCACCAAGTTAAGGACTACTGACACTGGCAACATTTTCACAGCGGCATTGTGGCCCAGTGTAACTTCCACTGCTCTGAGCAGGGACAAAGGACACAGAGACAGGCTGCAGATCCGAGTGCCGTCAGCACACACCACACAAGGTAGCAGGAAGGACCAGAGGGAGCTGTTGAGCGGCAGTGACCTGTGTGCAGAACGCAGCCACCTCTCAACATCAGGAGCTACAGGAGCATGGAAGAAGGAAGGCAAAAAGATACTGGAGTTTACAGGGAGCAGTATGTATGTAGAAATAGGCCATGTCTTCTCTGGTGGGAGAAATGTGTTGCCTTGGACTTCCCACGGTGTCAAGCAGGCAGGGGGAAGGTCCCTGAGGAGGGGATTTGGTTCAGCCTGGGGATGCTCAAGGAACTTCAGCAAAGTGCTTTAAAATTAAATGTGCTCTTGTTTCCTGTCTGGGAATAGTTTTGCCCTTAGGAAACGGGCAACTTTTTGACTGTAGAAGGCTTGTGTCTAAGCTAACTTCTCTGGTGCCAGAAAAGGAGGAGCCCAGCAAGTGTGGGGCTGAGGAAAAGGAATGCAGCTGAAGGCTTTGTATGTGTTACCATTGTTTTGTGCAATAATTGAAGCACCTGCATAATTGTGTTTGAAGTGCTTTAAGTGAAATTAATGAATAATTTATGAATAAATAATAGAAGGAAAGATTTACATTGTGGCCGTAAAAATAATTTTGAATTAAGCTTTTAAACTTTCACTTTTGTATATTAGGCTCCGTAGTCCCAAAGAACAACCAAGCAGCTTTCATTATTTATTTCTGTTTTACCGTATAATTTGCATGGTCAGTTGTTTGTCAGGCTGTGGGGCACTAGTCCGTGGAGTGACAGGCACCTTTCCCTGTTCAGACCCTGTGCTTGCCTTCTGCCACGAGACTTTGAGCCTGGGAGACAAGTGCTCTTGGGCTTCTGCTACACTGCCTCCTGTCTTGGTGCCTCCCAAGGTCTGTTAGGAAAGAGGGAGGAAGAAAGGATTTGTTAGTCCCTCAAAACAGAGGCAAACAACTATCAAAATACCTGAAAGCTTGTAAGACCTTACCTGAAAGAGGGATATTCAGATGCAATGTTCACCATTACTGATACTTCTAAGAGCTGCCTGTCCATGCTCTAGATTCTGCTTATGGTAGAGAAGTGACAGCGACAGAGAATCACGGTTCTGAAATTTTCCTTTGTTTGTTGTAGCTTGGGTTTAGTTTTTCTGAAAGATTTTTGAGGAGGGAACTTTCATCTCATTTTCCTTCAGTTTATTTTTATTTGTCAGGATTTTTTTTTCTTTTCTGTTTGTTTCCAGATTATAATTTTGTTTTCTCCTTTCTGTCTTTATTTTGCTGCAGGTATGGCTTTTTTAACTTTGTACTTCCTCTTCTGTTATGTTCCAGCATGTGTTCTGGTTTTGACCTTTGAACTTTTGCAAAATACCCCTTCCCAAAACACACATGCATACATAACCTGATTTACTTTGTAGACATTTAAATTCATTGGTCGGACTGTTTTTGGCGTGGTTTTGGCAATCATGCAAGAAAACATCTGGAGGAGACCTACATATTCTGTGTGAACAGTGGAATGCAATTCTCTTATATCAGAGAAATTGAAGAGTGATTTATTTGTACAAACATTGCTTGTATTGCCAGGCGATTGGTGTTACTGTCTGTACTGACTAAAATCTCATAATGTCATGGAAAGACATGTGATACAGGTGATCAGTTAAAGTCTTTCTTAAAGGTATCGAAAAAAGAGGTGGAAGACCTCTTTTTAAGCCAGTTCTCCCCCTCTGTCCCCCCGTTGTCTTTCTGCGAATGATCTCTGTTAGTAATTTAACATAGTATGGCCTATGTTCTGTGTTGCTGTCATGAAATGAGTAATTAAAAGCTTAAATTTTCATTTCATTAAGGTTCTCCATAGATTGCCAGCAGAGGAGAGAGACTGGTGGGTAAATGCGGGGTGCATGAGTAATGTGATGAGTACACATGTCACTGTTTTGGTGGGGGTTTTGAACCATCACTACAAATGTGAGCAGAGTATTTAAAAGTAGGGAATTTTTTTGAAATAAATTCCATCTCTTCTCCCGCAGCCCTTTTTGAGGAAGGTTGTCTTTAAGAAACCCTTCAATTGACATATTCTTTGCTGGCTGTTTTAAGGAGGAGCTGGTTGTGTGTGGCATTTTGGTGTGACTGCAGAGTGGATGACCAGTTCCCCTGTCTGCTCAGGGCAGAAAGCAGGTACTCACCAGCACTCCCTCCTCCCCAACTATGTGTATGCTGGCACAATAACCCTCACCGTGGTTTAGGATGTATTAGGTGATGGACTGTGGAATAGGTTCTTAGGAATACTGTTATATATTGTAAGTAACTACAGTCTTCTGTCCTGGTGAACACTGTTTTTTCTGAGAAATTAAAAAAAAAGAAAAACAAAACAAAAACTCCAAACCCATATAATGTAAACAAGTTGAAAAAAAACCCACAAAACTTATTTTGAGAGCTTTCTGGCTGTTGCTGTGTTTTGGAGTAATACATTGTCCAAGATACGGCACTGCTATGATGTATTAAACTAATATATCATAAGAGTGTCATAGCTTTGATGATGTATTAATGTAATACATCGTTAAGGTGCCATTGCTGTTATGATGCATTACTCAAAACATTACCAACTGGTTGGGTTAGCACACAAGCATCCGTGTGTATGAAGTAGTGTTTCTATACCTAAAACTGCAGTGAAACTCAAAAAACCTTGGATGTGCAAGAACAAATTAGGAAGATCTGAAAATCAGGGTTGAGCTGGGTGGGACCAAAACTGAGGTTAGAGCTATGTGCTTGCAGAATCTCTGAATGTACAGAAAATATGGGGAAGGGAGGAGAAACCATCTGTATTGGAGACAGTGGCAAATTTTCATTCCCCTTCGAAGAGTAACATGGTATGTGTTGTAATGCTTGAACAAGTTTAGCATTTTTCTGAAATGTCTTGACCTGATTTTTTTTTTCAGGGTACTTTTTGCAATTTTCCTTACACCTTGCAATTTGCTATCATGTTTTCTGGAAAAATTAGGTTGAACAGGTTTTATGCAGACATAAAAGCTCTCTTGCCTTGGCTTTTATTTGTTTATTTTTTGTTGTGTATGTCAGCCATTTCTGGTTTCAGAAGGGAAAGTAGGGTAGGTTCTGATAAGCAGTGATGGTCTTCCAACAAGGTTTGTTTTCACCACATTTCCAGACACATCCAGTTTTGGACAAGCTTTGGAGAAGCATTCTGAACCAAACTGAAAAATTCCCCTCACCCTGAACTGGATATCAAACTTGAACAAAAGGTGTTACAAAACATGTTCAATACTGATGGTAATGATAAATACTTATCTCCTTGTTTTCTAACAAAAAGACTTTAGGTATTAAGCATGCATTTATCCTCATGAACTTTCTATTTCTCACCTTCTTTCAATGCACTGGAATGTAGTAGATGTTATGGATGCTATTGACTATGTATATGTCTTTGAATGGACTGTATTTATTGCCTGGTTTTGTTGAAAATCCAGTTCACAAATGCTCCAGTCTAGCAATGGTACGTAGTTACTAAATTTAAACATTGGTGTTGAATTTAATTAATCACTTTTTTTGCCATTCATAGAGCTGGGTGCAAGGTTTGCCCATTATTCATGTATCTTTTTCCTCTACCATGTTTGGAAACAGAGGATGCAGAGACAGATGTAAAATACCATTCATTGCTTAACCCATTGAGAGACAAGTTCTGGAACATTACCAGGTACTGAAAACAACCATTCCAGTACAAATCGCTCTTTTGTTCTTTATGATGAGAGGCATAAAGTATCCAATATAAGAAGTTGCATTTCTCAGGTTTTACCCCAAGCAATATTTGCGTAACTTTATCCATTTTTTTACATCACAATATCTTGACCACTAGATGGCATTGACATTGTTAGTGTAAGTGGGGGGGAGATAGAGGATGCTCAGTCCTCCTCCCTTCAATGGCCCCCATCTTCCTTCCTGACATTCAGAAAACCCAACCATGTGAGAAAATCCTCAAGGACCCAGAGTTTAGACCATAGTGCTGAATTTTCAGGAAATCTTCACTGATTACTGCACAGTTGCTGCAGAAATGTTGACCCAATCTACATGACAGATTCTACTGGACAGTTTTCAAGTGACTATGCACAGATGAGATTACACCTGCGGCAACCCCAAACATAACCCATGGAAGACACTGGTGCATGGACTTGCCAGCTACTGTGTTATAATGCATTCACAGTGCTTAGCAGACTACTTTTTGTCTTGTTTTTTTGTTTTTTTTTTCCGTATTCCGAAAATCTGAAAGTATTTATTGCCATGGTTAAGTTCTCCTGATCCTGTCACCACTCTTGCTTATAATTATCAGAAATTATTATGTTAGTGGTTATTCCAGGCACCTCTCATAATAAGAAGCAGTTATAGTTGGCATTACCAGCCAGGGAAGTTAAAACAGATCTTTGTATATAGGTTTACATCCTTTTCAGGCCAACAGAACAGTGTTTTGCAGCATGAAAGGTGATATTAGAAAGTCATGTCGCTGTCCTTCAGTTGTGCTGGTATGATCTTGGCTTTGTATAACATCTTTGTCTTATTTAGGAAAGCTTAGATGGAGAGCTTAAAGAAAATCTTGGGAAGTTCGCTGTGAGAAGTGATTTCTCTGGAAAAAGTATGATAAGGGAAGTTATATTTAAGATATACTTCTAATTTTTGTTCATCTGTCACTCTTTTGATATTTTGAAATTGGAATTCCAGCAGTGTGCTGCAGCCTTAGGATGAGGTCTGTCCTCTGGCCAGTACATGAGCCTCACGCCCTCCTCCTGCAGGCAGAAAGGGAATTATCCCCTATAAAGGAAAGGGAAGTAAGCAGAGCAAGAGGCCCCCGTGGCTCAACCATGAACTCCTGGGTCTACTCAAATCCAAAAAAGAAGCATACTAGAGATGGAGAAGTGGAGGATTATCCATTGAGAGCTACAAGGGCATTGCCAGAGTGTGCAGAAATGCGGTTAGAAAAGCAAAAGCCCAGCTTGAATTGAAACCGGACGTAGATGTCAAAAATAACAAGAAAGGGTTCTTCAGGTATGTCAACAACAAGCAGAAAAAGGAAAACATACGCCCACTGTTAAACAGAATAGGAGAGTCAGTCACCAACGATGCAGAAAAGGCAGAGGTCCTCAACACTTTCTTCACCTCTGTCTTTACCAGCATGGTTGGGTCCCAGGCTTTGGGAACGAAATTGCCAGTTGATCCAAACACCGACCCACCATCAGTGAAGGAAGAGTATGTGAATTACTACAGGAGCTTGACCCCTGCAAATTGATGGGCCCTGACACCATCCACCCAAGGGTGTTGAGAGAGCTGGCTGACATCATTGCGAGGACACTCTACATAATCTTTGAGAAGTCCTGGAGAACGGGGGATGTCCCAGAGGAAGGCAAATGTTACCCCTATCTACAAGAAAGGTTCGAGGGAGGATCCGGGTAACTATAGGCCCATCAGCCTTACTTCAATCCCTGGGAAAGTTATGGAACGAATCCTCCTGGGGGCCATCATGAGTCAATTGAAGCACGTGATTGGGAAAAGCCACCATGGCTTCACTAAAGGCAGATCATGCTTGACAAACCTGGTGGCCTTCTATGACAAAGTGACTTGCCTGGTTGACATGGGGCAGGTGGTGGACATTGTCTACCTGGGCTTTTCCAAGGCTTTTGATACGGTCCCCCACAGCTCCCTCCTGGAAAAATTAATGCGTTATGGCCTAGACAAGTGGTCTGTGCAGTGGGTGGGGAACTGGCTGACAGGCCGCACCCAAAGGGTGGTGGTAAATAGCTCCTTTTCCAAGTGGCAACCTGTCACAAGTGGGGTCCCTCAGGGATCAATATTGGGCTCAATGTTATTCAACATGTCAATAAGTGATCTGGATAATGGGATCAAGTGTAGCCTGGTGAAGTTTGTGGATGACACCAAGTTGAGTGGGGAGGAGACACTCCAGAAGGGAGAGCTGCTCTGCAGGAAGATCTGGACAGGGTGGAAGAGTGGGCCAGCAAGAACCTTCTGAAGTTCAACAAGAAGAAGTGTAAGGTCTTGCACCTGGTAAAACATAATCCGGGAGCGCAGCACAGCCTGGGATCCAGCTGGCTGGAGAGCAGCTCTGTGGAGAGGGACCTGGAGGTCGTGGTGGGACAGGAAGCTCCACATGAGCGCACAGTGTGCTGCTGCGGCCAAAATGCTGGGTTGCATCAATAAGGGCATCCCCAGCAGAGACAAAGAAGTCGTCATCCCACTCTACTCAGCGCTGGTCAGGCCACACCTGGAGTGCTGTGTACTGTTCTGGTCCACTCTATACAAAAAAGATGTGGACAGGCTGGAAGGGGTCCAGAGAAGGGCCACCAAGACGATCAAGGGACTGGGAAGCCTGCCATACGAGGATGGGCTGGGAGAGCTGGGTTTGTTCAGCCTTGAGGAAAGGAGGCTCAGAGGGGATCTCATCACCATGTACCAGTACTTAAGGGGCAGCTACAAAGAAGATGGAGACTCCCTTTTTACAAGGAGTCACATGGAGAGGACAAGGGGGAATGGACACAAGTTGCTCTTGGGGAGATTCTGATTGGACACAAGAGGAAATTTTCACAGTGAGGACCGTCAACCATTGGAATAATCTCCCCAAGGAAGTGGTTGACTTGGCCACGTTGGACACCTTTAAGAGTTGTCTGGACAGGGTGCTGGGCCATCTTGTCTAGACTGCGCTCTTCCTAGAAAGGTTGGACTAGATGATACCTGAGGTCCCTTCCAATCTGAGATTCTGTGAATTTATATTTAGGTTTCTTAGTAGCAGAAATACAGGCTTGTTTGTACTTAGTTTGGGAAACAATAGATATTTTCAGCTAACCTGTGCAATAGCGGAGGAGCATTTTGTTGGGTGAAAGTCCTAGGAGAGGTTTTTGCTGCTAAGATTTTTACACTGTTAGAGAATTTGAGAGAAAAAGCACTCAAACAAGGAAACCCCAAACCTTTTCCAGTGGTTTCTTCAGTCACAATGGCTTCTGTGTGTCTTGTTGGCTTTGACAGCAACTCAAGTAGTGTAGCAGTGGTGGCTGTGATAGGTCACAGGCAATTCGACACTTTGGCATATTTTGTGACAAGAAGCAGTTCCTAGACCTAACAGATTTTGCCTTGTTAGTCTCTGTGTCCTTGGGAGGGTCTGCTGCTGCATGTGTGTCATTTCTGTTTCAGAGCTTGATATTGATATCAAGTGACTACCTCTGGGATCAAGACAGCAGCCTATATGACATGGGAACTTGGCATCTCCTCAGTGATGCCCTAGACATTCTTTAAAAGTCCCTTCCAACCCAAACCATCCTATTATAATGAAAGTTTGCTTCCACCAACTGATCCTGTTTCTTTTGCAATGGCTGTGTAAAAAAGGGCTGTGCAAATAATTTGTGCTTGGTGACACAACAGGATGAGATCAGTAGTAGAACCACAGTCTCCTTCTTCCAGAAAAGTTCTGATTAAAATATCCTAGGTGGGTTCCCCCCTTTAAATTTACATTATTTATGGATTTACATATCATAAGTAGCAAATGAATTGTTTAAGAAACAATGCTTGTGTTCCTCCAATATAGCAGTGTATTTTATACAAGTAGCTATAGTCTTTGTCTGGGGATTCATTTATAAACTGCTATTGAAGGCAATTATTTTAATGATGGTTTAGTGACATGACACCAGATTTGAAGCTGAAAATGGTAAATGGATTCTCAAAAAAATGTGGTTTTTGTTTTGTGATTATTATCTGGGGTTTTTTGGTGATTAAAATTAAGGCAGAAGGTGGCATGAAAATGAAAATAGCAGAGCCTGAAAAACAGAGAGGCAATGAAGCAACTGAATGATTTCATACCAGTAGTAGTAGAGAAGTATGAAAGCAGTGCTATTTCTTGCATGATATTCCTTTATTAAGCATTAAATTTTTTCAAATGCATATTGTGGTAGTAGCTAGGTACTCAGTCAGGTCAAGGCTCTGTCATGCTAGTGATAAACATACAGCTTCCTGCAAAATGGATGAAATTTAATAGTTTAAAAAAAACCACAAAAAAACAAAACCAAACCAAACCAAAACCAACCCAACAAACCACCTAAACACCTGTAATAGAGATAATATCAATGATATTACTAGAAAGCAGTTGTAGACATGCTGTATTTCAACCTCTCTGAGCACAAAAACAGTCACTGCTAAGGCAAGGTGATGATAGAAAAACTCCTGGAAATGGTTTGGCATTGCACGTTGCTGCTTCACTCTTAATGTACTTACTATGTGGTGCATTAAGCAGAGCTGGAGTCTGAGCGCTCTGTTCACAAAGTTTGAAATTCACTATTTGGAAGGAAAAAAAATTGAGCTGTAAGAGCTATGCTCGGTTGCTTTACCCTTTTCTAAGTTATGTGCCACCCGTCACGGGTCAATCCAGTCCATATGGGTGTTTTTGAAATGTCAAGTGTCCCTCTGAAACCAAGATTCCTCTCTGAGGAAGCCGTGAACGTGAAGTGCATGGGGACCCTCCCCAGGAGTTCTGTGGTTTGCTCCATCACCCACAACTTTGTTCATCAGGAAACCCTTGGTAGTGTCAAAGAAGAAAGGAGACTCATTTCTACCTGTAGTTGAACTAGGAGGTCCAAAGCAGAATTTTCTTAGGGATATATTTCCAGATTAGTCCCCTTTCTCCCAGGGAAGTTGGAAGTTACATTCCAGCACCTTTTCTCTTCTCTTACAGCTGGGTTTAATTACTACATTGTCAATACATTTGCTTTAATATTGTAAAACAATCCATTACCTTTCACTCTTGTTTCACAGGCTTAACGTTTCTAAAACATTTGCTGTGTGGTAACTTCCTTCCCACCCATGGCGCTCGTCTGCAGCTGGGCATGGTCACACTCTGCTCTCTGTCCTGACCAGTGCAGGTGAGGGACAGCCAGGTGGTACCCTGAGGGGATGTTTCGGAGCAGAGGTGGTGGGGCAGGGGGAAGAGGCTGGTGGCCTCTGTGACTACTTACTTGGAAATGTACCTGTAGTAATGAAATAGCTCGTCAGCAGCTGCACTGGGGCTTGCACATTGGCCAGCTAGTACCAAATTTTCTAGTGCTGGCTATGCTCCACTTCAAGCTTGGAAATCAAACCAAAGTGATGATGTTGGCCACTGAGTTAGGCCTGAGATAGGCTTGAGGGTTTTTGGTGCAGATAGGTGGGGAGTGAACAGGATGAAGGTTACAGGAAGAGCGAGAATCACAAACTTCTGGTACCCTTATAGAGTATATTGTGCTTTTGGAAAAAAATTGTGTAACTGGTGTGTTTCAATGGATTTCTCTGGCTCTACTGCAAAGTCAGTGAAAGTCTCAGTACTTTCATCCTGATAGTACGATGTGGGGGCCCAGCAAGTTTTCTAACATAAGTGTATTGATGTCAGTGCTGGTTGTATATGCCAATGACCTAAGTATTGTTGCAGCTCTGACAGTGGCAGCTTGCGGTCTTACAGAAAATATCTTAAGTTATTATGTGTATTACTAGAAACTGCCATGTATCCCTCTTTAAAAAAAGAGAGGCTGGTCTTGGAAATCAAAAGAGCTCATTTTTTTATCTATTAGCTTCACAAGGAGTTCCTTATAACTATAACCACTGACCCAATGAGCCAAGTACCTCCATCAAATGTTTCACTTAATGATGTCTTTTATTACAGTTCAGCGACCCAACAGACTGAGTATCTGCATGGTGAGCTGAGTGCCTCCGAAAGCTCAGCAGTAAAACTTCCTGCGCATCAAGTGCTGTGAAAATGTTCTCCCATGACTCCAGTAGACAATTTTTTTTTAGTGCAGCTTAGAAGAAATTACACAGTAGCAAAACAAACCAGGAGAATCAGTGGCCACAAACCTACAGGTGATAATCAAAGATCAGTGTGCTTGAGAGACGTTTTACAGCGTGTCGATATCACCAAGCACACCTCTGTGCTCATAACTTCAACAGCAAATACAAAATGAGACCCATTCCTAAACTAACTGCTAAGTTTTATATTTGGAGGTGATTGTTCTCTTAAATGCCGTTCTACCTGGGCTATCTTCTCCTTCCTAGCTTGTGCAGAAAAATGCACTCTTGGATTGATTATTTTGTGACCAGAAACCAAACAATGTTATGTGAACAGCCTATGGAAATAAACTTTTGTGTAATAAAGTAAATTGACTGCCCTGAGTAATTTTCAGCTTTCTTTGCTCTAATTGGAATGAATGACTTTGTTTGCATTTCTGTTGTGGCTTTCCGTGGCTTCTCCTAAAGCCTTGCCTTTTAACTTTTTCATTATAACCTATCCGTGCAACAGGTCTGCTAACTACCTTTTACCAGCTCAGCCTGTAAAAGGAGGAAGATTTCCATCAGCAGTGCCTTGTTTGGGTGTACCCATCACCCAGCTGCCATGTAAGTGCTGCTCGTAAACCAACTTGGGCTGGGACACAGAGATCCTTTTGTAATTTCTGAGGTATATGGTGCCTATGGGAACGAGGCATGGCAAAGGCCTACAACTCAAGATTTTTATTTCTGGGGAAGTTCAGATCAGTTTTGTAATGCAAGCTCAGTTTCCTGGAAAAGGCCCCGCTTAGTTTTACGTTAATAAAAGATGTGTATTTGGCTTCATGTCAGAAATAGGAATTCAGAGAGTTTGAAAAACCTTTGAAGACTGTTACAGCTGTAATTGGTGTGTTTCGTCTTGGGTGGAGAATTTGAAAGGATTATTTCGAGAATATACACTCTTAAGGGCAGGAACTGTTACTCATCTGTGTTTGGAAAGCAGCATCAACACAATCTGGATAACAATAATGCTACAGAAGGCTGAAAGAACAATTAAAGAGTGGAAATAATGACCTAAGGGAGGAACACTCAACTTAGCATGCCGATGACTGCACAGCATGCATTTGGGGAAATGAGAGGGGGGAGAGAGACTGAGAGAGTTGTTCGAGAGGCTAATACTCTCTGAAGAAACGTGTTGAAATCTCTGCTTACGTTTGATTGAAATGATATCAAATAACTTGAAGAAAAATCCTTTGAAACGGAAAGAGGGAATTTGTCCTCATTTGTGTTTCCTCCCGGGAGAGCTTGCCTTGTTCTTCAGTTCTTTCTTTTTCCTTCCTTAGTAGCTTGGGACAGGGGGAGTCTCTCAGTAAAACACCATCCCCAAAGCCAGGCTTTATTTGTGAATGCCAGGAGATGTGCACAGGAGCTGCCTTCTGCCTGGTAAATCCAACCTCTCAAGGCTGCCCCTCTGGAGCAGCCTGGGTGCTCTCCAGGCAGCCAGTCTCCCTCCAGGCTGGATACACCACTAACACATCACATCCTGATGGCCCTTATCAACTATTTCTCATGTTTCTTACTGGTTTTAAATGTTATTGTGACAAATAATCATGTGTCTGGAACAGTGTAGGACACAGGTGATCCTTGGCTGTATGTTACAGGTGGGAAGATTGAGGCACCGCATCCTTGGGATTTTCCAGGATTACAGGGGAGTTTGTGACTGAAGAGCATTAGGGAATCACGGGTTGTCTGCTCTGGATCTCCAGGAGGCATCGTTCATACAAGCTGTACTACACACCTGGGCCTCAAATACCTCATGACTAACAGACCTATTGAAATAGAACAGATTTTTTTTTCTTTTTTTTTTTTTTTTTTTTTAAAGGAAAAGTGGGATGAGACTTTTTGCTCTTTTATCTATCTTCTGGAATATGTCAAGTACGTCTGTACATACACTTTTTTCCAAAATAATTTTTAAAACTACAAACAAATAATCATTTTCTTCCTGGCTACCTTAGTTTTTATTGTATTACTTATGGCTTTCATGAGAAGGCATTAAAACAAAGCAGAACAACTACAAAGTAACTACCAGGAAGAAAACAGGGGTTTTCTAGTGTCCTTGGCCTCAATTTTATCACCCGAAAGTGATCACTTCCTTTCTGGAGCTTTTTTTTTTCTTGTTTTGTGTATATTATTTCTGTGTGTAGTTGTTCACATGAAATCAACCTCCAAACAGTGCCAAAACGTAAATTTAACAAATCAGGTGAGAGGTAAGTCAGGGTGAAGCTTAGAGCATCAGTACAGTGATCCTTTAATAAATCAATTGTACTCTAAATATTTGTAAGTATCTGTTATTAAAATTCTGTTTTCTTCACAGCTCCCACACTCAATAAATGGACAATGACTCTGCATTATTAATTACTTCCAAGTATAGAAATAGGGGAACATAGTTCTTGAGCAGCAGGTAATCTCACTGAATATACCTCCTCTATTTATTCACAGGCTGGCAACCCTTGAAACCAATCACTCGCGGAGCAGCCAGTCTGTGCAGTGCTCACCTGCAGCATCTCAGCCAGCGCCTGTTGCCTCCTTGGAGTTGTTGCTCCACCCTGAACAAAATGTTCCCAAGACACTGTTGAATCTGCTTCGCCAGGCTTCCTCATGGCACTGGCACACCAGGTGAGATACCAGCCAGTTTTCCTGACAGCAAGGAAGGGTGTAGTAAGTCTGCTGCCCCAGAAAGTATAGTGGGGTTTTTTTAGTTTTCTTTATTCCCTGCAAGATGCCCAAGCGGTAAAGTTGTGTCAATGTTGGTTATATATAAAAAAACAAGGGGAAAAAAAGAAAAATGTTGTTCCCTTTACTCTTTTTGGCAAAGGCTATTTTCTTGGTTATGTTGAATATTGCTAAGCATGTTGTTGGAGCAAAAGAAAGTCAGTCTTAAAATAATTTAATCCTAGCACTGATGCTGCTCCTCTGTTTAGATTCCACTATTAATATTTATGTGCTGTTCTTGAACTAAAATTCTTGGATGTTTCCTATTTTCCCTCTGAAAACAATGTTTGGTAAGAATTGTTGATTATTTAGGTCTGTAGAGATGGTCATTGTAAGCTAAGACATAGCAGGCTGACTGGTGACCTTCTCTGGCTTTTGGCTGGGATTTCTTCAGCCTGGTCTGACCAGGTCCAGCAGTCACCTTCCTGTTTTGACATTTGTGGTCACTTTGCTGCTTTGAAACATGCAGACAATATTGTGTCCTTGACCTTCCCCCCTCCCCAACATATAGGTAACACTCCTGAAAAGCTTGATGTATTGGGTAAAGTTGACTTCTGAGTTTTTTTTTGTGATACAAAGGAAAAGAAAATTAAAGGAGAAATGTGTAGCATGAATGGGGGCATGGGAATCTGAGTGGTACAAAGGGAGTGGAAAGGCAGCAAGAGGCCTACGTGAAGAACAAGGGCTGTCACTGGGAGGGAGTGGGGAGGATCAGCTGGGTTTTCAGTAACTTAAGTGAGCAGAGGAGAGAGACTAACATAAAGAAAGAAACCAAAATCCTGAGCTGGGCCCCAGCCCCACCTTCTCAGGGTCAGCACCTCTCTCAGCTTCAGTGTCTGAGGTTCTGTATCCAGAGACATGCAGGACTTGGGGGAAGGTTGTAGCTGCAAATTCAGGTGTTGTGGGACTCATAGGAAGGTCTTCTGTGGGAAGAGTAGGACATCGATGTAGAATATTCCAGCTGAATTTGCTAAATGAAAAAACAATTTGACATAGTTTCTGAGGCAGCTATAGTGTTTGACTTTAAATAAAACCATACTCCAATAATCAGCTTCCATTTTCATAGCACAAGTCAAATGAATTGCTTAAACATATTCAATCAATTATTCCATGCCGTGTTTTTTATCTGTAATTTATATACATTGTAAAATAAAACTATGTTTATTAAATGAAAATGAAAACCAATATCACTGTGGCGGGTCCCTAAAATACATAAATGATAATTTATTCAGGCCTTGTTAATACTTCAAAGCAATGATAATAATCTGGCATATTTTATTTAGGTTTTTTCCTTTAGATTAAAAGTGAATCAAGGTTAAATATTTATGAAACATAAATATACTCATGTCTCTTCGATGTCCACGTGCTTAGTTTTTATTATATTTTCTTTTGGAGCTATTTCTCCTCTCTTTTGCTTTCTACTGTAGCTTATGGACTGATAATAACAGACATTTACAATGCTCCATATTTCTTACTGTGGAATTCAAACGCAGGTAATCCTACAGACCTTCTCTTAACATACAGCTATAATGTGCTGCTTTGCTATAGGAAGCAGAGCACTTTGAAGAACTTCCCTTCTTTGATGCATGTAGGTTGAGACCAAGTTGTAAAGAGCAGGACAGCTATAGCGATGCAGTGCGAGATATAAACACCACAGTATTGATTAGAAAGGCCTGCCTCATTTTTCTGTTATTCTGCACCAACGCTCTTCTGCTTACACAAGTGGAGAGACACCACTGTGAAACAGGACTGAAGCCATGCAGGTGACTGAAACTCTGTGTCCCCCAAGGAGCAGTGCCTCATGAAATATTTTGTGTCGGAACAGAAGCACTGGATGTCTGAATGTGCTTTAGGAATTCCCATAGGTGGCATGTGGCGTGCGTGCATGTGTCTGTAGGCATGCCAGCAGCTACTGAATGGCCGTCAGCACTTTCTGTAGTACAAACAGTGACTTTTTTTGGGGTTCTTCCCACAAACACACTTTACTCCCTCTGGTGCAGTGTCCCTGTTTTATTATATAATTGCAGCTGACAGCCTGGATTGGTAGTATCCAGCAAACACTCAGCAGCATCAGTCGCAGGGTGATTGACATGAATGCTGCACAGCGAGGCTCTCGCCCTGTGAAGGTTTTGATTTGCAGCAGCATGATAAACAATTGGTATTACTGGAAGTGTCCTAACATCCTGCATGTTAAATAGAGAGTCATTTTCCCCCTTTACAGGGAATTTACTGATCCTGAAGCATAGGAAGAGCAAGACGTGAGTGGACAAAACTGTGACTCCAACACTAGGCTTTTCTGCTGTTTGTTTCACCCTGTGTTTTATTACTAAGTAATGTTTAAACCTGTAGTCCTTACGAAGGTAAGGCACCAGTGGTCTGAGCAGGACACTACAGCTGAGCCACCATTAATCCAGACAGCATGCAGGAGTCTGCATTCCACCAACATCTTGCTTTACCTTGCATCTGAATTATACACTTGGGCGCGCACAGGACATACATATCAGAAACTGCTATAAGCCTGATAGCTAATCTAGGACTAAAGAGTGAATACGATATAAGGGTCAGGACCTTCTCAGGGCAATGGTGAAAACTCACCTAGTATTGTAAGTCCAAGCTTGCACACCAGACTTGAAGACCGTCAATAAATTTGAGAGGGTTTTGTTCTGCAGAGGAACAAAAATAAGGGGTTTGGAAAGTATGTTTGCTGAAGGGAAGATTTGTCTTGTCCCACTGGTGTGTGCTGGACCAGACTATATCTATCAAGTAGCTTCTAGTGTTGCTCTCTTCATCTTAGGTCCGCTGACATCAGGGTAGGCATGTCTGTGCTCCATCTGAGGGTCAGGCCCTCTTCTGCCTTCATCGTTTAGCAAAGGTTTTTCACATTGTTGGCAAATTGCCCTTAGAAAATCAGTCTTTTCTCTACAGGTTTACATGCAACTGAAATTGCTGGACTGGCACAGGAATATATGGGCTCATGCCAGCATCACGGGCTTATATAGCTCTAGGATCTGATGCCAAAAAAAATTTATCTGTAATTTTCTTGGCTTGCTGTTAATTCAGTGCTCTGTCTGCCAGTCCAAATTCCACAGTGCAGCAGATGCACCCATAGAGAACTTCCCTGGAAAACAACAGCAACTATATTGGAGAAGGTAGAAATATTGCTAGAAGTTTTGTGATATATCTAGACTATGGGCTTCAAATTAGGGGTTAATAAAATGTTGTTCAGTGTTCCAGGAAATTGTCAAGATCACTAAGTATTGTACTGACTTGACCTGTGTTACATTGAACTCACTCTTTCCATGTATCCAATAAAAACATACAGCAGATTGTTCCAGAACCAGTGTCAAACTCAATTTCAAAAGAAATCCCCTCATAATTTAAATGCTTAGTGTACATACTAAATATATAGCCCAAAAATATATATCTCATAAGGAAAACTATCTAAAATATATCAACCCTGATATCTCCCCTGGGTCTTACGTGAAATCACAGTTTTCAGCTATGATTCCTAAAAATTGAAACAATCTTTCCTCACATATAAGCCACCTCACCCTATTTGTTTCACTCTCTTTTTGTAGCAACACTGAACCAGCTTTGTTTTGTTCAAGCTCAGGTTTTGTAAATAACAAATTCTAGCCCTGTTTTTCCCCCTTGAAGCATTACATTTGGCACCTCAGAGAACAGCCCCCTTTCAACTACCGGACAGTTCAGGGGAAGCGGTGGACTTGGTCTCAAAACAGTAGGGTACTGCTGACAAGCTCTCTTGGACCACTTCACCTCCTGCTCTCGAAACAGCAATCAGATGAGCCAGAGGGCAACTTTAGGAAAATATTTTTCTCTAGTAGCAGTAACATCTGCCTCCTTGGCAGCCTCTGCTGGCAGTTGTGTTGGAAGCTGTGGGTTTGCCCCTGGCCCTGCCGTGTATTTACATTGCTGAGAGGTTATCCTGAGCTCTGCTGGATCCTGTTACCTGATTTTCTTTTGTTCTGTCATTTTACCCCTCTGATGCTCTGGCTGCTTAACTCTTTATGGATTACATGTAAAGCAACACTTAAGTGTCCAGTATGAGATGAAATGTATTCATTTATACGTATTAACCAGAAAAATCGTTTTGGATTAGAGATTCAGCTTTTCTGATCTGTTTAGCTGTATTTATTTTGCTTCAGCCTAGGCAATTTCACCATCGCGGTCTGAGCTTTTGAAGGTGCCGCTCTCCACATCTGTCTTCTTCTCTACACCAGATTCTCTTTGGCACTCTCATTTCTCTTGCATTTTACTCTCTTGAGTAACTGATTTTTGACCGGTGCTTCATTTCAGTGGAATGATGTTGTTATAAAGACAATTATAAAGTAATCAGTACGGGCATATCAATATTTATTGAAATACTGAGAGAGAAAAAAAATTCCATTGGCGATGAGAAACTCCTGGCAAGAACTGACATGACAATATGTATTTCACCGATACAGTAAGAGAACTTCAACTTCAACAAGTAACTCACTGCACATTCTAAGAGTTGCATGGATTTAAATCCAAGGCAGCTGCAGAACATCTGTAATACAAATAGTCAGACTTTACAGATTGTCTGTTTACAAACACAGAACAACTATAATAAACCAGCCAAAGCCAAACCCTTTGAATTTTAGTCTGCTTTTACTAATACGTCCTGTAATCAATAAGGCAGTCAGAAGTAAATGTCTGGTTACAAAGTAGTTAACAATTAACATGAGGGGGGGATTTTGGTGATTTCCCCCCACCCCCATGTACTTTGGGCAATCTGGTGGGATTCTTGGAACCACAGATGTTAGTTTATCTGAAATTGTTTCCATTAAACTGTATGTAAAATTCTTCTTTTCTTCTATGACCTTATTTTAACTCTTTTGTCCTGTATATAGATAGTGGTGCTGTGAATATAGTTAGCAACATTTTTTAAAGCTTTTTTCTTTAATATGCAGTGAGATTCACTGTAGCATTTCAACAGGGAAAAAAAATACAGAATGCAAACACTCGAAATACACTTCGTCTTTCTTTTAAGAAGGAAGGAATGACCATACATATCTTGTACACGTGGGTATAGGTATTTCACAGGCACCGTCAATTGTCACCCGCACTTACTTTCTGTCATTGTAGTTTGTTAGAGGGAGAACTCTGTTATTTAAATAATGCTTGCATGTCTGCTGTGTGGGATGACTGAGGGAGCTGTGCTTGCTTTGCTTTTGGTCCGTATGACAGTACGTGCATTCTGTGATATAAGACAGGCATCTAGGAGTCGCAGACACTAGGCTTTGCTGTGTTTGTACCCTACGCATGGAGAGAATATTAGAGCTGATTAATACAGGCAATTAAAATAGTGTGCTTTGTACTAATGCAGATGTAATAACTGATGTCTTTGGTATACAATGTATGAGTGGTTGGAAAAAAACAAGAGAAATGCACCTTTTCAAGTTCACTTGAAACAGAAAAAGCTATAACTCACATAATTTACAATAGATTTAAATAAACTACATTTAGGGTTATGAAGATTTACAGACATTTAGTCAAGTGAATGATTTTAATTTGTAAAGACCCTTGTGTGTCCCTGAACTATGTTCCACTAACTTGAAGACATGCTACAGTAAACACATATATTTGGCTTCTTCATTCTGGCTATATCTTATATAAAGATGAAACCAAAGAACAATAAATTAGCATCATAATTGTCTACAGTGGAAACTATCATATACAATATAAATAAACTATTCAAAAGCCAGCAATCTTCATGAAAAAAAATTAAAAGATTAGGATTTTATACAGTTTCTACAAGTGATTGTGCAGCCAATAATCTCAAAAATTAAAATCAAAATGAAATACCCCTATTGATTTTAGTGTCTCACGACATACAGTAATTAAGTACTGGTAAAATAATTACCAATTTAAAAGAAATAATAAGGAAATCACTGCTCTGCAATTTTATCACAGTTTTTTCCCCACAGGACCTAAAGAATGTAAACACTATGTTTTTGTTAATATTAGAGATTAATACTTTATTTTAAACTTATGTTGATCCACACCTGCACAGTTACCTTTAAGGATAATGAAATAAGGCAAGACTTATAACTGTGGTACGACATGTTAATACTGATATCTTCATTTGGACAGAGAGAGAATTGTTTGTTCTTCTCTAATATTTGTTCTGCAGCAGACTTTGGCCTACACAGACACAGCAGTATCACTCTTCTTCCTTTGCGTAAAAGGTGTGTATTACCTAACTTTTAAAAGAAAAAGTTTCATTAGCTATTGGATGTTTGAGTTGAAATTTAGTTCTTAATTACTGGCAATTTTAAAGAGCATTTCTTAATAAGCTCCATGGCGTCATCAGGTCACACAATTCATTTGTCTATTCTTGCATCACTAAATGCATTTTTTAAATTTTGATTTTTAGTTTTTTAACACCAGTATTTGATGTCCTAGAAAATGTATATGTGTGTGTGTGTGTGTGTTTGTGAAAGAAGTTATTGTTTCTAATGGCTAAAATATCGCCATTTCTTTTATTTGGAAATGAGCGTGAATATATAGCAGAGCCATATTTTAGCCACTCCGCTAGTTATGTACATAGTTGAATTGGCTGATTTGTTTTGGAATATTTATCTTAGCTATTTAATAGCTATCCGGTAACAGCAGTAGAAGAGGGATACTGCCTGATAGAACAACATGAACATGTGACAAAACAAACTTCAGAACATAGTAAGAATGCCAAGCTAACTGGATAACAGACTTGTCATATTAGCGATTTGCAGGCCTGAGAGACCAACAGTCAAAACCAGCTTCTCAGGATTTGGTGGCGATTCTACATAGCACGTGGCCTAAGCCAGCTCTCTCTTACAGACTGTTGAATGGATGCCACATCATTTATCACAGAAGAAGTAAGTGTTGGGTTCTTGGAAGGATGACAGAAGATGCTATAGGTGCAGTTTTGCATCTATTATAACTGTTTTAGAAGTCCTGCTATACAGTGAAGGAATTTAGTGCACTCAAATCCCCCACTATCTTAGCTCGATAATACGGATCAGTTTTTTCTTCTCCTAAGTTTCTTCATATTGGCAATCAGTAGAGTTAAATATACAAGAATCATTCTGTCCTTTTTCATGTCGAATTGGTGATAGTATCCACTTGGTAAGTTCACTTCACTCCATATAAAGTCCTATATAGATTCCTCTGGGGATGTGTAGCATATGATTCACAGTTTGCAATACAAATACCCTGATACATCACTTATTTACTATTAGTATTTGATTATTATACCATTTTACAAAGTCTTAAAACCACATTTTAATTAGTGTTGCTTGGAGCAGTTCAGAATATATTTTTTCTTCTTGAAAGCAGAAGCTCTAATGGGTATAATTTATGCTCTCTTTGCATGCAGCATTTCAATGAGAAGGTTATTACACGGCACATCCCCGTTCAGGTGTTTGTAGTAGAGGTATTCTTCGGCCTGCATACTGATGGCCCGGATTTCTGGTAGTCGCAGGAGAAGCTGCCCAAATTTGTCTGTTTGCTGTGGGTAGTTACACATTGTGTAGTCCAGCAGAGCAGCATTCACTTGTTCCTGAACACCTTCCACAAGCTGGAAGTTCTCAAGATTTTTGACATCTGAATGATAATAATAATAAAAAAGTAACAATTCATTTTCATTCCTGTTTACGAAGGCAGTGTTTCACTAAATGGATGTATTTTTTTCCTCCCAACAAAAGCATACTTTACAAACTGCTGAATATTCAGTGAACCCTTTTGCCAACTTTCCTGGGAAAATGATCACAAAAGAGCTTTAGCGGAGTGTCTTGTTGAAATTCTGCATATACCTCAAATCAATTAGACACCAATGGAGTCTGAGCAAGGTCAGCTCTTTTCATAGCTTACAAAAAGAAAGGTTGAGGATTCCTAAAGTAGAAGACCATAATATATTGCTAGCAAATGAGTCCCGAGAGGAGGCCCTATCTTTAACCTAGTATGTTACACAATTCATATAATTCTGTATTAATTTTTCTGACCCAAGGTGAAATCTGTGTCCAGGGTATGATGTAGTTAATTCTAATAAAAAGTGACAGGGTTCTTGTTTCTGTTTGACATTTTCTAAATGATTCTGAAAGCCTTTGACTTGTCTAGCCTATGTTAATGAACCATCTGGTACACTCCAGTGACTGCCAAAATAATCTTCCCTACTAGAAACTCTCTAAAATATATATTTCACTGACTAATGATCTTTATAAAATGAAATCATTGTCCTTTGGGTGGAATACCAGATAAGAATGGTGCCCTTTAACCTGAATATGGTTTCTGAAATCCAACACTGATTTTTTTTTTGTGTGTGTGGTATTGGACAACAGGGGCATTTACATCAGTGAGGCAGGTACAGTTTGTTCACTCTGCCTCTGTTTGATTATCTTCTGTATCTATACTGCAAGTTCAAGCTCTGGAAATGCTGGTCAGAGATAAATGCCAGTATATTAACTCCTCATTATTTGCTTCCCTGTGTAAAAAATTACTCTGATGGCATTGCCTTTCGACATGTCTGGAGACTGCAGAAGTTATTCTAATGTTTGCAAATTAGAGTGCTGCTATAATGCAGAAAGAGTGAAGTGATCAAAGTGCTCTGGCTGGGAGAACTTGTTCTGGTTGGTGTTTGATCGTTTATAGCATCAGTAGACTACTGTAACAGAGTTTCTTGTAATGCTAAAGCATGGCAATACTGAGCATGCTGCTGATTCATTTTGAGTAAAGGCAAATCTGCTCTTCTATGGATGTTCCTGGAGCACTGGAGATGGGGAATTTGGCAGAATTCTGTTCATTGTAAATGCCAACCTTTGATTGGAGGGGAAGTGAGTGTTTTCCTTTGCAAAACAGGAACACACGTTGGTCCCCCAGTCCATTAGTAGCTTGGGTGGCTGTGTAAATTGGGTCCCACTGCACCTTTTCCCAGAAGTACTTTAAATAGAGCAAATATTGGTTCCTGCACATAACTCTGTGCTGGAACATGAGGGAAATGGTTGGAGAAGGCAAATATTTTCTTCAGGACAAGAGGATAGGAAGGATGCCAAGGATCCCAATGGCAGCCCAGGGTAGCACACGCAGCCTCCGGGGCCTGAGTTACAGGCTTTGAGCAGGAGCCTCTCCGGAGCATGCTGGCTCTCAGCTACACTTCAGGTTCACTCTTGCATGAGCTGGGGTGAATGTTTCCTGCTGTGGTGGTTACTGCCTGCCTCTTTCCTGTCCCAGTTTCACTGTGGAAATGAAGCAAGTGGCTCCAAGATTTGTGCTGCTTGTTTGGGAACTAGGGACATGACCTCCATCCGAATTTTGCCAGCTGGCTTAAGGAACTCACTAGCAATACTTAAATTATGGCAGCTGTCCAACAAGAATCGTTTCAACTTTGCATTATCCAGAGTGAGGAGAACTGGTAACTGCAAAGCTGTTATGCTTGGTCCCTTAGCTATTCAAACTCATTTATCCCAAGTCTTTTTGCCACTGTCCCTGCAGATCTTTGGATACTCATGTTTTCATGTATTTCACTCGAAATTTTCTCACACAAAATATAATTGTTTATTATTTTACATACCTACATGAAACTCCCAAGTGAATTCTGTAGCGAGTGTAACCTGGTTTAAAAATTGGGTGTTCTAAGCATATTTTTATAAAATTAAGAAAGAAGCAGTGTCAACTACCACCACTATTTTAAACAGGTTGCTTTCAGATGCAAAATGCAATCATGAATGAATTGTTAGAACATAAGAAATTCCTGCAGAAAACAGGGACTCCACTGGAGCTTAAACTGTGTTAAACAGCAAGATAAAATGTATAATGATTTCAAAATCAGTATTTTGAACTTCTTTTCCCTCTTAAAAAGAACTTTAAACATCAGGAAGTTTTAGAAACTGTTAGCTGATTCAACCTCCTTTAAATTCAAAGGGTATCCTTCTGTTGCTGTTTGTTTTGAATCATACTGTGAGATTATTGTGCTGACTTCTTGGAAAGTCAGGTTCATTCTCATTTTTGCTCTCCGACTAAATGTTACTGCATGGAACATGTATTTATTGGCAACGTCACAAAGTCAGTTTTTGCAAAGATCAAGAAAAAACAAAATCTGGGAATTGTACATTTTCTGTATTTTCCTGCAAAAGTGGTGAATTCAACCTGCGTTTTATAGAGATGCATTTTGTCCTCAGTTGTATTGATAATCATACTCCAGGTCAAAAGGAGGCATAATATTTTATCTACATTACGACCGTACACAGGACCGGTGGCTTCTTGCAGTAGGTGTACCTGTGTGTGGTATTGGTGTACCTGTTAGCTCATCAGCTACGTGGCCTGGCTGAATTGCATGGAAGTTGCAGAACTACAGGGAAAGAAGGGTCTGTGTTGTTATTTTTTCCTTGTCTCAGTGGACAGTTCTTTAAATACTCATATGTGGCAACATAAGCACTGAAGTCAGATGTAAAAAAAAGTCCAATTAACACTAACAGTAAACAAAAAGTAGTTCTGGGGCTGGTATAGCACATCCAGCCTGGGGAAATACTTCTTAATGTATTTCCCTTACACAAATTTTTGATATTTGTGGTGAGGCTCAGTGCTTGTAAACAAGACGTTAATAGTTAACTGGTGAAAATATGCAGAATTTTCCTCTTTCTGTACTGAATCAGATACTCATGGTCCAAATGATTACAGTTTAGAACATCACTATATAATTAATCTGTGTGTAGATCTCCGCAGGACTGCAATCATAATAGTGGGGGTGGAGGGCAACCTGATGACCAGTTATGTATTTTGGAGTGTGTCTTCAGGGAGTAACCAAGGTTTTTGGATATCACTTTTGAGAAGTCCTCTCCTCCCATGTACATTAACCATAAATGCTACAGTGAAGCAAACAAGACAAACTGAACAGAGAGAAGTCAAAGTGCTGAGAGCACTGTGTAAAGCTCCACTGTCATGTCTCAGGCTCTCGTATGATATTTTGTATACTGTTAAAAAAGAGGTTTGCTGAACACATAGTTGTAATCTAAATTGTGCAGTTATTTTTGGGAGAGAACTGCAAACTCTAGCTGTAATAAACATGAATAACAACAAAGGAAAACATGAATATTAAGTTATTTCTGCAGGTGGAACAAGAAGTGCTATACAGTTTTCACTCCTGGTACTTAGTATATAGCTGACAGTGATACAAATGTTATTAAATAATAACTTTAGTTTGTAAGTAGATGGTTTCTCTGTGCTTTGGGTTTGGTTTTGTTCTTGGTATTTATTATATAACTCTGGCTAAAGCTATGTGATTTAGTTTTCCAAGTGTTTCCTTTTTGATAAAGATTCTTTGAATGTTAATGTGTTAACTTGGTGAAACATCAAGCTGGTGTAAGTCTCCTACTGATGTCTACAGCACAACAGTCTTTTACACTTTCATATAATTCTTCATTGCTGTCTGCATTTTAGAATGGGAATGTCTCTTATCAATCTTTACATCGGTTAGTAACAATTTAAAGTACACATGTTTAAGCTTAATGCAAGAAACCATTTTCTGAGGTTTAGAGGCTTGTAAATTAAATGTGTAGGAATAGGTCCCCCCCTCCCGCCCACACACCCTTTAAAGACTAGCAGCTAGAAAAAGTGTTTTGTGTTGCTACAGTAAGTATCAGTCTCTTATCTCTTCTACTTTATTCACTCAGGGACTAATTACCAACTTTTTACATGAAACAGCCTTACTGTGAGCTCACAGTGGGGCGCACATCTTTTTCTATCCTTATTGGAAAGTAAACCCTTAGGTCTTCTGGAATATATTATATGTTTTACAAGAAATAGCAATTGCTTTTCTGTCAAGCAAAGAATTTTTGTTGTCTATAGCTTACTTTTGACGATTAAGACAAAAACAGTATTATAGTGTGTCAGGATCTGCTCTGCAGTCACAGTAAAGATCTGCCAGTATTCCCAGAAATCACCTTATTTTGATTATTTTCTACATCTGCTATAAAGCTGTGCATTAAGCTGAAACTGCATACAACATTCAGCCTGAGGAGAACACTTTGCATATTTTCCCCCAAAATGGGTCTGGTCTTTAGAGGGGAAAAATACTTAGGTTTCAGAGAGATTTTCTCCCTCTCATATTTCAAACATGAAATACTGAAGATTTGGTGGTCTACTAATCTGTAGAGAGCTTCCCTTGGTCTGGGAATTTTGAAAAGAAAAATGAAACAGAATGAGAGATTTAAATTTGAAAAATAGTAACTCCTTAGGAGCAGCGTAAATATTTCCCAAAGAAGGCTGGTTAAATTTTACTGCTTGCATCTTTTATCACATACTCTTTCTACATGAAGCAACGAAGAGGTGCATGCACACACAGCTCGGCTGCCTCTCTGCATTTTGCACCACTGCAAGTCCTGGTATTGCGAGGATGAAATAAGGTTGTATTTAGGATACTCCACGGAGAGAAATTGCTCACTTTGATAAGGCTGCAAACAGTCTTACAGATACTCCAAGCAATAGGACTCAATACCAGCCCAGGGTTGATCTTCCTCACCCTTGATGAGCTGAGGAGCCCCATCATTTAAGGACTTTATTAAAACCCAACCAGCCCCAAAGCTTAGTAGCTCTTTGGAATGACTGTTAAATGTGTAGGGTATAATATGATGTCTCCCAAACTCTGGCGATGGTATTTTTGGCCAGGATGGCCTTCAGGCTCATCCTCCAAGAGGTTTTTCTGTTCTTTCCAGCTAGACTGCGTGGCCCAATGCGCAGCACTGCCTCTCCTCAGAAACATGCTGTTTTATCAGGGAAAGATAAAATGTGCCTCCTCAGCCTGAAGTCGGGGTTTCCATCAGGGGCTTTGGTGTGAGCCAATTCCCTCATTGAAGAAGGAATTCCCTCCCTCCTTCTCTCCTTGAAGAAGGAATATGTTAATTCTGATGAAGGTTTTTCCCCCAGAGTAGTTCAAAGAAGGGGGACTACCCAGTATGGAGGTAATGTTACCAAACCTTCCTCTGTTTAAACACTGCTTTTTCCTAGTTTCTTTGCCCACTTTCTGCTAGCCTTGCAAACCCTCTGGGTTACAGGACTTAAAACACAGGTAGATTTTGACATATGATGAAAAATTTTTGGAGGGCAAGAGTAATAATGGTTGATAAAGTGCCAATCTCTGAAAATTACCCACAATTCTCCTTCATTGAAACTAATGGCAACAACAGTGGTTCCATATAGCACATCTGTCACGAAGGCAGATGTATGCCATTCTATAGCTAAGCCTTCTTGACAGACAAAATGCTATAATGAAGGAGGATTTATGGTGAAGATAAGCTCCTTACTGCAAAACTCCCCTCAGTTTTATTACAGCAGGGTTGTGCCAAGTATTATTTCCTTACAAGTCATGAGAAACAATTTTTGATAGATGTGTTTGTTAATCAATGGTAAGATGTTATATTTAGCACTTTCCAAACCTTGAAAAACCTTTATATTATAAAAACAGAAACCACTTTTATTGTCTTTATTAAGAAGGTGAATTTAATAAATAAATTACTATTTATTTAAGGATAGTAATAATTATTATTATTTATATAAAATATTATTTATATAGTATATAAATATTTATAATAATACAAAATAAATAAACTCCCAAGTCCAAACTGAATGCATAGAAAACTTTTCTTGTCTTCAGGAGGATCGTTTTTTGGCAGTGGTTAAGCTATCTGTAACAGTGCAACGATCGATCTCTGACTGTTTATTAGGGTCATAAAGTAATTTTCATTTTCAGTTGAACATAACATCAGATAATGGGCACATTGTTTTGAAAATCTTGATTAAATTCTTCTATAGCAATGTATTTCATTCACGCTGTGCAAAACTATATATATTTTTAAAGCGAAAATAAGATGATTAGGAGAGCACAAGCTGTAATTCTTAGTCTGAATCCTATTTCATCTCGTCAGTATTCAATCTTGATGGACCTTTGGTTTGTTTCAAAATGACTCAGATTCAACTAAAACACACTTTGGTGTTGTTTTATGGTGGTAGGCTTCTTTCTAGTGTTATTTAAAGTATTGAAATTTATTTTTCTATTCCATCAGACTGTAAAATGACAGATTCTTACTGAGAATATAATATACTAATGTCCATTAAGAACTGTGCTTATTGACTTTTGTGAAGAATTTTATAATTGTTTTTGCTGCTGTTAGCTGTGCAATGGAAAGGGAGGTATGGGGGAAATAAACTGGATTCTTCTCCTTGTCCAACTGTGAAATTATTTTACTCAATTTCAGTTTCTTTCCTTGCAGTCCCAGTAAAGACAAAGGGCAAAGCCTAATTTGATCTCTTGCATCTATGACTTCTTTAATTACCGAGTCATCGCTCAGGAAAATAAACCAGCTTGACTTTCAACAGCTCAGGCTGAATTTAGTGACTTGAAAATTAAACAAACAAACAAAATCTCCACCCACTTCTTGTGCTGGCACCCCAGAAACTGACATCCTTATTACTTGCAAATGAGGCATATGGGTGATACGGTGGTCATAAACACAATGAAACAAGATTCCGCCAGGCCTCTTTACAGGAAAAGCTGCTCACAAGCCCTGGCCCGAAGTCCACCACCAACTACACCCTTAAATAAAGTCCAGTGTTTCTCACTGAGACTTATGAAGGGACAAGCATGGCCAGGTACAGCCACAGAGGTGGAGTGTGGAGAGCCAGTCGGGATAGCTGGTTGATGAAACTATGGCCCACTGGAACAGACCACAGGCACCAAGTCCCAAGCAGTGGTTCCACTGCTGGTGCTTCATCTTAGCTATGCCCAAACTCCAGTACCACCTCACTTGCTTTCACTTCCTAAAACTTCCTCCATGCCTGGAGTTACGCTCCTGTTGATGTCTCAGACTTGCTCCTGCTTTGGGTGAGCGATGCAACGTGTTGCTAGTCTCTTGCTCATCTGGGACTGAGGGCCGCCTGTCTATTGCCTGAAGGCTTATTCTGTAGGTATTTTAATCCATTCCTAGTGTCACAGATAGGATTAGGTTCCACATAAAAGAGTAGCTGCCGCTTTCTTTGAAGACATGACAGAGTAACAGGAATTTGAACAGTCCTTGCTCTGTTGCGTCTTCAGGGAAATTCCCCAAACAACTGGAGTGTCCCACCACGCCAGTGCGTGATCTTAGCTATTGCTAGCCACAGGCTGTTCTCAGTGAAGGTGTGTTCCAGGCTTTGGGTTGGAGCTCTGCTGCTGTGCTAAAAGATTTAACCCTAGGTGATTTAAGCCCAAATTTGTAGCTTGCCTTTGTAGGCTTGTGGTGAGGGAACCTGCCTGGACTGACAGGGATTTCTGGTTCCTGCTTCCAGGTTTGTTTGTATATTTGACCCAGTGACCACTTAAGGTAAACAGCAGATCAATCCTAGAAAAAATGTCTCAATCTAAGTCTCTCTTTTCCAGGAAAAAATTGTGTAATCACTATCCTGTGGAGCCATGGTCATATTTGTATGCCAGCACACGTTGATAAACTGGGGCAGAAGTGATTTAGCGAAGGTCTCACAGATAAACTGAGAAAGAATGCGAGTCTAAACTCATTTTTCCTAACTCCTCACCTAATCCCAGGTTCATGTCATATGTCTGGGCTAGAAATATTTGTCTTCTGAATATTCAGTTGGAATAAGCATAGATAAGAGAACTAGTACATTAATTTTCATGCTATCAGCAGCCTTCCAAAAATATATATATGCCTAAATGCGGAGCCATAGCACTAGTTTATATCAGCCTTACAGTCAACAGAAAAAAGTACCACATTTGATAAAAACAGAAACTAGGCTTCTGATAAAAGGAAAAAAAATCAGAATAAATAGTAAATTTATTGAACCAAATATTTTTCTCAGTTAATTTCTGAAACATCATTTTAATCTTCAATAGCACATGAACTATACAGGATTGCTGGTGTTTTAAGGGAACTGGCTGTCAATGTCTACCATTTGTAGGGTGTGAATAGTTTAAGATGCCATAAATATTTATGAAGTTCCTGGGAATGTTGATAGGGACATCATACAAAATCCTTGAAGTTATGAACTGAGGCAGAAAGGGTGTTATATGCAAGCTGCAATAATAGACAGTACAGTATAATGTAGAGAGGAGCAAGAAACAATCTATTATTTAGCTGAGAAGAAGCTGAATGCTTAGAAAAAAGAAATGAAGATTTTTAGAAAGACTTGCTTTTATCTAGAAAATATTTGCTCTGCTTTTGCTTAGATCTTTGCAACTTTTCTGAATGATTGGCTTTATTGCACTTATGAGAAGCTTGCACATCATCTTATCTATCTTATTATATGTGCTTATGCACATTATCTTGCACGTTAGTTTTCCCTTTCTATCCCTCTCCTACTACTCAAATACTGTTTAAAATAGGAATAATGGACCAGATTAATCTCAGAGGTATTTCTACTGCCACCACTGGAACTGCACCAAGGGGTGATGTAGTCCTAAAAGAAGAAATATAAATATTTTCTGGAAAAATATCGAATATAAATTTCTACTGAGGGTAAAACACAGAAGTGCAGCTGCCACTGGAACCCTTTTGAGTAGCAGGCTGTATCCTTTTATAAAGCCCATCTGTCTCTGCAGAGTATAAAAAATGCATGATCATAAAAAGCAGTATTCCTTAGGGGAAAAAAATCTCTCTGTACTAGTCTTGTAGTCACTTTACAAAACAGTTTTTAATCCCAAATTTGCATTTGATTTTCAGTCAGGAACTTTTGTGGTTTTTGCAAAGTTTTCTTATTCCATTAGAATAAGATATGAGGTACAGTTTGTTCAGGTGGCAAGTCCAGACTATGAATAAACCAACGTTATCATATGAAAGAGAATTAAACAGGCAGACCCAAGTGGGGATATATTAAGCCAAATTTAAGCTCCAGTAGTTGAATTTAGCCTGTACTAGATGTCTGGTTTGCCTCAGGATATATTCAGCTTTCCAGCTAATCGACTGAGGAAAACTGCCTCAGGTATGATAAAATTTACAAGAGAGCTCAGTCGAATAGCTCTTGTTATAAATACTAGCTTAAAGGCATTCTTCTGGTCTTTGGGATCAGGACTGTATTTGCATTTAATTAATATATTTCAAACTTTTTTGAACTTGGTTAAAAATATTAGACCAGCCAGTTATATCATTATAGTGGCTTCCAGATAAGGGTAAAACTTCATACCACTTTTTTATTACTTGGTGAATTTTGTTTGGCTTCATTCTTTTGTTTAGGTCCAAAGTCCCACAGGAGCAAATATTATTACAATATATTATCTTTAAAAGAAAGAAATACAGTTAAGCAAAGGTGTTTTAGTGACATGCTGATCAAAGAGGTACAATACTATGCCCTTTTGTCAATGTAATTGACAAATAGTTTTGTGTCTTTTGCACTATTTTGAGACAAGGCTTAGAGTGAGACAGTCAACCAATCATCTTTCAGACATACTGATTTCAAAACCCTATTTTTTCTCTTTTTTGAGGTGTTTAAAGACATGATTTTACTAGTTTTGTGTGCCAATATTTTCACCAACAGCTTTTTTTTTTTCACTGAACTAAGTTGTGTCAGTGGAAACTGATTCTAGTTTAGAAAGAACATGAAAAAGATAACCATCTCTGCCTGTGTGAGATATGAGAAGCGGAAATCACCAAAAGAACTATTTTCTTGTATAATTGTGTTGAAATAATATAAAGCATTCATTTAATTGCTCAGTCCTGAAAGCACTACAGTAGAACAACGGTAGAAACAAATATGTGACTCCTATTAGCCAAACATTTGAATTTTACTATTTTTATTTAGAAGAGCTAGATTCTGCTTGGGGCAATCACAATTATTTACTACGTAAATGTAACTGCAGGCAGCTCATGAGACCATTGATGGTACACTGAAACCGTTGTCTCTTAGATGCTGTTTCAGCTCCCTATCAAATTAGCATTGACAAAAAATCTGCTGGCTTAGACGAAAAGCACCAATAAGTTTGGTCGCATCATATACATGTGTGTATCAGTGATGAGATCATTAATTACCACCCCTGACTGCAACAGCCCATGAATTTGCTTAAATGTAATGCACCATACACTGGTGCCTCCTCACTGAGTGACAGCAGAGCTGGTGGCCCTGAGACAGGGCTCCTGCCCTGTCCCCCTGGCTGGCCCAATGCCTCCGGGCCTCCTGCTAGGTGGTGGAAAAAAGACATACTTTGTTCTCCTGTACTCTCAGTCTTGTTTTCATGGACAGTAAGCACGACTAGGGTAAGTAATTTTCTGCTGCAGTATTTCAAAGCATATTGTTTCTGACATTGCCTATTGATCTGAGCGAAAGTTGCAAATTTAATTTTTTTCTGTGACATAGGTCTGCACTTAGTTGTGGAAGTGGTTTGGCAAATGAGCGTGGCAGAAGCCCAGATGGGGACATCTGCAGCTACACTGGCACTCTGCAAGTGTCAGTGCTGGCACGCAGGAAGCACTGGAGAGGCACCCAGATGTGTGTCAGCCTTTGGGCGCTTTTCGCAAAGACTTTGATGCATATACCACTGTTCTTCATACTCAATGCTTATGCTCTTAAACATACAAATACGAAAGCTAGAGAAAAGCTCACCTGAAAGTTACTCTGGCAACATGGTTGCTCATCAGTTAAACAGGGTGGAGAAGTGTGGAAATATTCTTCTATCTGTGTTTCAAATATGAGGCTCTTAGAGTTTTCTTTCTCAGGTATCTCTGATTTCTGATAAGAAGCCCTGATCAGAAAGGACTGGAGGCTCTAAGATAAGGTCATGCCTCAGCACATTTTAAACATTTTAATTGCTCAGTAAGGAACAGCAGAAATAAGTCAGGTAAACTCTAGATTTGTGCTCACTGCTCAGCTCAGATTGGAATGTTTGGTCAGATATGGATGAGAAGTTTCCACAGACAACATATAGGTTTAACACGAGGAGCATGAATTAAGGGGCCCCAGATCCCCATTAGTCTCTGCCAAAAAACTCCTCTTCCTTGCACAAGGGCAGAGGTACTTTTTGGTCCCCTGATGCCATATGCCAGATGAAGGAAGTGAGCGCACCTCTGGAACTGCACAGTGTCTGCTATGGTCTGCAGAGGGGCTTGGGAACATGAGGGGACCTCAGCCTCCTGCAAACTGAGGTTTGCACTTTTCCTGACCTGGCCAAGCTCACCCCACCAGTGACATACATACCCTCAGGGTCCTGGTGATGTTCTGCCGAGTCCCTCAACGCTTTATTGAATTAGACTGGCTTTAGTCCTTAGGATCTGGAAGGATTTTAATTCCAGATCCACCTCTACCTAAATAAACACTCATTGGATTAAGGTTGTTTTTAGCTAAATCTCACTGTACTCTTCAAAGCAGGGGCATTGCCCCACCTGTAGGTATCTTTTTACAGACAGGACTGTGAATTGCCATGTAGAATGAAATTTCTGTTCTGTTTTTTTCATTTTATGGTAAAAGTTATATGAGTTAGTACTATGAAAAATGTAAAAACAATTTGGATTTCTTTAAAGGTTAATTTTCCTGAAAGTTATGTCTAGGTCAAGAAACCGTGCTTTCCTGCAACCTTGTGGCCACAGCAGACAGCGGGATATGTATTTGGTGGGCTACAATTCATGTAAGTACCCATGTGCATACTCGTGCTTTAGTCTCATAGAAATGCACAGGCTTTCAAATCTAAGGTATTCAGCAACAAACAATGCATTTGCAGCTGTAAATCACCATAGTCTCAAAATGCCAAAGTAACCACTAAGTCCTGCAGCAGAATTGCTCTGCGGGAACTCCTACCCAGTCACTGGAGATACGGCCCGAAATGCCAAATGCTCTGGACATATTCAAGGCAAGACACTCATCCATTTGCTGCTGTTCTTGCCATTCTTTGTTTACATTTACTAACTGGAAATTAATGTCTTCCTAGAGCAAATAAATATATTTAAACCAAAAATTATACTATTTTTTTTCCAAGCTGTGTGCTGAAAAGCAACTCAGTGCTTTTCCTAGTGCACAGTCCTAGGAGCACTTTTGTGTCTATGGTAACACTGTAGTACCTGTTTCACCTCTATTCTGTGTGTCTAACACAGACATTATTGGACTGTTCACCTTAATCAAAGTCAGCTTACTTTGACTAGTAAGATATAGACCAGTTCAACAAAGTTTGACACAATTCTTACTGCTTCTGTCCAACCAAACCTAATCAGCTTACAGTTAAGCACAGCCCAGCAATACTTTATTTTGATATTAATTTCCTGTGTCAGCTTCAGGTTTAAAAAAATACACAGATCCCAGCACAGAAAAGGCAAATCAAGCCTGACACCTGGGGAAAAAAAGTCACATCCTGGAAGAACTTGACATAGAATCCAGTGGTGTCAAAAATCCTAGATATTTGATGTTTCAAATTCAGACATTCTTCATTTGGACCAAAATAACAGACATTTATAGTGCACCTTACTGCTGGTGACTATTTAACAGCTAGGTGCTCTCACAGCATGGTACTCTTTATGTGCACAGTAATGAAAGTTCGCTATTGATTTTTCTGTAGCTGCTTGTAACTATTATAGTTGATACATCAATAGAAAAGGAAAGCACAATGTTTCACAGGAGGCAGAAAATCAGAGAATACATGATGCTGTGACAGTAAATCATGGCATAATCTCAAGAATTGATAGATGGTTACTGCTAACTTGAAACCCATGGCTTTCTCTGAAAAGACTAGCCTATAATCGCCCAATATGTTCTAACAGACTGACTGCCTGTAATAGTGGTAAAGGACACAACACAATGTTTCATCTTCAAAATAATGGTTTCCATGAGCCAGGTTGTTTTGTTGTGGTGGAATTTGTTTCGTGTGTAACTGCAGAAGGAGGGAGAAAGAGTGGTTTGAATGCCATTTAGACTAATACTTAAAGGTTGTAGGAAAAAGAATTTTTTTTTAGAAAAGAGCATAGAAGGCTTTTGTTTAAAAAAAAAAAAGAGGAAGAGAAGTTGTCATTAATTTTTAACTTGCAAAAGTCTGCAGTTAGTTGAAAAGGAAACACAAAAGAGCTGATTATTCTTGAGATCAAAATATTGGAGCTGTTTTGTCAAGAAAGGCAAATGCAGAGAAAATACATTTACCATGGCTGTTTCCAGTTCCACAGCACCCTGAAAGGGAGCCAAAGGCAGGTAAGTAATTGAAAGCTCTTTTAAGTGTCTGCTTCTCTCTGCCATGTTTCTGAGGGGCACAACAATCTCTGAATTTTACCGTATGCCTAGTGAATTTTTAGCAGAAATGTTCTTAATTGCTTTGTTCCCTCTTTACTCCCTCTTTACTCCCTGGCTCATCTCTGGTAGTTTCACCTATGGTTCTAATTAATTGTGAGGGTCTTTTTCCCCGTCTCAAAACAGAAAGGGAGGAAGAAACAGGTAAGAGCTGGCCAGCTGGAGCACAGTGGGCAGCCTAGATGACACTGCTCCCACAGTAACCTCTTAGTAATGTTCCTCTCTGAAAGAATATTTTCAGTGTGCAACATTGTTTTCCAGTACTTTAGGGCATGTGAGACTGATACCTGCCTTTTGTGACCTTGCTGGTGACTCCATTCTGTAAAGCCAAATGCTTCCCAGAAGAGATGGACTTAGACAAGCGAAAAGGACTTTCTCAAGCTACCACCTATCCAGCCTGCCTCAGACTGGGCTTGAAGAACAGTCTGTGTCATTTATTCTGCTTAGGCTACAGGTTTTCCCTCAGTGAAAGACTGGATAGCATTATCGGTCTTGTCCTGAGCTCTATTACAATTTTTCGTGTTGGGAGAGAGGAAAGATGCTGTTGTTGAAATCTTTCTCTTGATGAGAGACATCAAACCCTCCCAGTACTGGAGATTATGTTAAATGTAGGATTTTTCCATACTAACCTTTGAATAATCTTATAAAGAACTCTTAAAATATCCTTAGGAGGATGGCCATGTGCAGATTAAACGTTTGCAAGCCATATGGACTGTTTTGGGGCTTACTCTCTCAGTTTGTCCCACGCTCAGTGGATATGCACAGGACCAGAGCAATACTGGGAACCCCTGCTCTGAGATGTTCATCCAATCTGAGTAGCAGCTTTGCTAGGGCCTAAGGAGTGACAATTTTCACTCCCCTCCCCTTTCCTGCCAGCAGAAGCCATCGGGACATACTCCAAGCCATGAGCTTGGGAAAGAATGTTTCTGCACACTCCCCTTCTGCCTCCCAATTCATGATCACAGCTGCGTTCAAGGCTGGGCCATAAAGTTGTTTCTGAATTTTTCTTCATTGTTTCTTTCCTGTTTGCTTCTATTTCCTCTCTCTCCACCTCTGGCTTGGCTTTGATCACAGTTCCATGGCTTTTCTTTCCTTCCTGGCCTTTCCCCCCTGTTTTCTTGACTCCTTTCCTATCCCAAGCTCTCCAAACTCTCTCTGTTCTTCTGATGCACATCACTGCTGTCCCTCATTTTCATCAATCGCTCCTGGCTCCTGCTCTGCCCAGATATCCTCTTCTCTGCCACTCCTCTCCCATCACTCTTGCAGATCCTTTCTTTCCCCCTGGCCTCCTATTTAATTCTTCTGCTACTTTTTCTCCTTGTTTCCTTACAGTATTTCACCTCTCTATTTTAACTCCCTCAGAGACAGCCATTGTTTTTATTTCTGTTCCAGTGTCCAATCTTGCACAAGCAGCAAAGGGATAAGAGAGAGGAATTTGGCATAGTCTACAGTGTGTCTCCAATAAATGGCCGACTGTCACCCATATATAAACATTCAGGTAAGAGCCCCTGCAATGTGTGTTTTTAACTAGAAATACATGAACAGTTGTTAGTCTATACATTCTGGTATAAAAAGTATTGAATAAGTTGTCCGTTACAACTGCTAAGTGAATTTAGCCATTATATTCCTTTAGCATGGTCATCATTCAGTGAAGCATTTAAGCTTATGTTCAAATTAAAACTATAGGGTGGTCTTACTGGGTCCAAGATTAAAGTTATTCATTCATTCATCTATACCTTCATATATAGCCATGTATTCCCATGCTGGGAAACTTGGCTAACAAACGCAGCTGCTGATGTTAACCACTTCTGCCCATAGCAGCTAAAAAAATTCTATACAATCCCATATTTCCTCTGTTACATATATAATACATTCAAACTTGCACATTAAAGATCTAAAATGTATATTAAAAATGGGTCACAAATTTTAAAAGTAGACACATGTAAATGTGGGTTATGTGAAGGTAATTTTCCCCCGTTATAGGAGCTGTATAAAAGTCATACTTACTCGTATTCGATAAACACATTAGAGAGGGAAAAAGTGCAGAGCACACTGGGTTATTCTGAAATCCCCACTGTCTCCACACAAAGGCAGCAGCACAGAATACAAATATTGCTTGATACCCATGTTTTAATTACTTGCGAGATTTGTATCTAACAAATATATGACCTAATTTTCTCTCAAGCATCTAATCCTGTTCTTATTTCAAAACCTTCTAAAATATGCATTTTAGAAAAAAACAACATGAAAAGGAAAACTACTTGCTGAAGACGGTTAATATTTTTTTCCATGGCTTGCAGCTGTCAGACAAGCAGACAACATAAACCAGTAATGATAAGATTGGATTGAATTCATGCCTCAAATAATGCCATTGTACTCAACAGTTACATGAGAGATGGGTGTGCAACATTCGTTGCATTTTATGAAATAAAATTAGGACAAATCAACAGTGATTATTAAATTCCCTCTATAATTTAGTGTAGTTTATTAAAAAAGAAACCTCAATCAGCCATGAAACAGAAGGCTATCTCTGGAATTCCTGCAAGAAGTTTATCATTCACGACTCCTACACTCAGGGCTGAGGTGAATGATTAAAGATTTATTTATTTAAAAATACTGGTTTATTTCTTAACCATACCTTGTAACCTCAGCATTTTTATTTTATTCCTTTTATAGTAGGTGGGTTTTTTTTTTTCCCCTGAAATAATTGATTGGAGATATCATTAAGATAGATCCCTGTAAGATAGATACTGTCCTACTTTCTCTCACACTGCCTGCACAATGTGCGGAGCCTGCATGGGAAGCTGGACAAAAACCTGTCAGCTCACTGAAAAAGTGTTGTCAGGAGCAAATAGTTGTTTATCAAAGTCGTCACTCCATATATCATCATTCAGTATCTATAAGAAATTTAAGGACTGATTTTTAATTGTTTGGCCTTTCTATGGGTTTTGACAGATAAAGTGAAGGGAATATGTCTTTGCTTTTATTTCTCTATAAAATCAGAAAAAGCAGAGAAATAAAAGAAGAGGGCAAAAGAAAATCCACTTTGTCCTGCATGTGCTAAAATGCTAAAATTTACTTCTAGAAATAGTCTCTCAAAAGATGAATTTTCTAATTTTTTTGTCAAAGTTTTAGACCCTAATATGAAAATACAGCAAGGAACTACTTTGATGTTGAGCAATTTATCAAGGGAAAGGATAAAATTTTCTTAAAATCTATTCAAGATATTTAAAATCAGATTCCTTTCAACAATGGTCTTTGTTACGGTATCTGTAGATATTTCAAACAATGTTGTTTCAATTTGTTTTACCTTACGCAGTAGCTTCAATACTCTGGATTTCACCACTATTTACAAAGATAGATAACTATTGTTTTCATTTACCAGATAGGGTAGTTGAGATATTGTTTAAGAGACTTCAAAGATTCATAGTCAGTAATGGAATCAGAAGCAGAATTAGAGACGAGGGTTGATTTCTCTGTTGGGCAATGTTGGCTCCATGAAAGGAGAACATCCCTCATGAGATGATTCAGAAATGAGGTTTTGTCCATATTCATTTGCTTTACTTTCCCAGAGGATTAAAGTTAAAAATTGGGATAGCTCTTCTAGTGGCAGAGTGGAGTAGCCTGGCTTCTTTGTGTGAGACCCAGAGAAGTTAAATGTTCCAAGAACGTAGCTGTTCTTGGGGCCCTCATCATCTCTAGTAAGAGGTTTATCCCTAGTTTCCAAGGCAATGTGGGACATGCAGCAGCGAGGGACTATGTAAGATTGCTGACAACTGCTCACATTAGAAGTTATCGAATTCAAAGTTGGCAAATGGACAAAAGTTTGTAAAAACTGTGAAATTAGAAGGCTTATGATAAATTTAAAATTCTTGCCTATGAAATTTACTTTTACTGATTTGGGGACAAGAAAGGACCCATATAATAATTATTGTTACCTCCTTCAGCATTCTGCTCAATGCAAGCCATAGATCTGCATCCAGCAGGTAGCTGGACATCAAGTCTGTAACTTTTGATTGAGCTGTATCACAATAATTCAGAGAAGCGGTCAACTTGGTTTCAGATTTCATTATACCAGATTCATTATAAGCAGATACCAGATATCTGATACCATTATATTCAGATACCAGATTTCATTATATTCAGATCCATTATACCCACAGATGAGGTCTTCTAAAGACAGTGATCTTCACCTTTAAATTTGTCTATTTCTAATATAATTAACCCCAAACTAATATTACATAGCTAATCCTGCAAATGTGTTCTCATTGACTTCCATGCGACATGCACAGGAGCCATTGTTTACTACATTAAACTTTTAACAAATACGATGTTGCCTCATCATGTTACATCTCAATGACCACAGCATTTCTTCCTTTGGCCTTGGCAAAAGGACACCCTTCTGAGCTCATTGCTTCCCATCTTTTTGCATCTTCCCTTTTCCCTGCTACATCAGACATAAATTGTGTTCACTTTTAAGGTCTTGTAGCTGTTCCTTCCTTACCTATCAATCATCAGTCATTCAGCATCACAAGGTCATCTCCTGCCTCTGACTTGTCCACAATGCCATCTCCTTTTCGCACTCATCACCCTTCCAGACCAAGTACTTTTCTGCTTTCTCCACTCTGTCTGTCATGCTTAACATGCTAGATCTCTTTATTGACCTTCTTCATATTCCCTCTCAAAAATCTTTGCTGTGACATTTGAGACAAGCCTGGCGTGTAGGTGTGCTGGAATTGTGCCTGTTGTGCGTGCATTGTCTGTCAGTCAACACCTGTTCATCATCACATACATAGATCATATACTTTAAAGGAGCATTTAAAAGTGTCACCTGCCATTAAGGATTCCTAATCATAAAATTAGGAAATGGTGCTATTAAGAAGTTTGTCACAGGGAAAGTACTGTCCTACCTAGATGTCTCATTCTGTGTTCACTGGTTGCATTCCCAGCGTATCTACAGATGAGACATTCATTTCAAAAAGTCTTTTTGAAATACTGTTAGTATAGCAAAAAATAATTAAGAATCAAAGGGGGCAAATATTTTGTCAGAAATTAGTATGTGGAAAAAACTTACTTAAATAAATCTTGTTTTTATCTATTAGTCGGCTGTCAGCTAATAATAAATTATATTCGGTCCCTCCCTTGTTATAAATACATATTGATTAGTTTTAAACTCTGAACTTCAGAATGAGTTATATCTGGTCATTGCTAAACTGCTCTCTTCACTATGAAAAAAAAATCCCCAACACCTATTATACTCCATTTAATTAAGACAAGCATCAGCTTTATGTACCATTATTTGCTTCTGCCAAGTCTCTGTGGTATAAATATTGAGCAGTCACCTCTCCTGAATACTAATCGATCCTTCCTGAATTCCAAATGATTACATAAAGTTTAGGAAATGTTTCTTTGCCAGTATTATCCTCCAGTGCTTACTGTAGTTAGACGTTAGGGTTGAGCTATGAGCCTGAATTTGACAAGTGTGCAGTAAGTATTTTTCTGAATTCAAATGTAATGGGGGAAGCCTGAAAGCCCTGGCTGAATGCTAATCATACAGAACCCCTTGACTGCTCACTTACTGGTGTTTACCAGGTGTAATCTTACGAGTACACTTGGGTAACAGAATGGACGAATATAAGAAAACTGCCAATGGATTTTATAAAACCACTTCATAATAACAGGCCAGTTATAATTGTGTCTTATAAATAATATATATGTTAAAAAACAGGTGTAAAAGTAGTTGGATATTAACAAACTACCAAAAATAAAAATGGCTAGTGACCATTTTGAAGACAACTGCATTAAACCCTAAGTACTGTTTGTCACTGCGAGCAGGAAGTGAACACATTTGTGATGACAAGTCTGTCCATGGATAAGTGCTCCATTACCGGCTTGCACAGGCTTGCCGAGGAAGACTGTCATGTGATACTTTTTGCTTTAAATTCACAGCACCTACTTCAGATCCTGGGGCTGAAGGTGCTTAATGAGGACACAGTAGCATTATCTGTGAGCTTTTTGGTATCCTGCCAAAGAACTACCAGGTCAATTTTACAGGAAGGAGAACACAGTACCCGAAAACTACAAATGGCTCACACCTACCCATTGAGGGCATGAGAATGGCCATGCTGGCACTCTGGATCATCTAACCCACTGTCCCATCTTTGACAGTGACCAAGACCAGATGCCCTAGGAAACAGTGTAAGAAGACTAAAAGCATGGAGTGATACTGCCCAGGAGCAGTCACTCAGGCTCCAGCAGCTGGAGGTTAGCAACACCCAAAACTAGCATATTTTTTTTTTGTATTACATAGCTTTCAATGGATTTTCCTTCTGTTAAGTTCTCTAGGTGACTTTGGTAACCACAAAAACTTTAAGCATCCTCTACATCACATCTTGGAGCAAGGGGTGCCTGAGCTGGATAATATGCTGTGTTCAAGAACAAACTCTTGTGTTTTGGACCAGTTGTGTGCTAGTTTAATTAGTTTTGTTCTGATACTAAAATATCAGAAAGATGGGAGGAAGAACCTTTCTGGCTAATATTCTTGTTCTTAGTAAGTTTCTGTGTCTAGTGGACTGTGCTTTGAAGAGCTAGTGCAGTCCTTTTAAACAGAGAGTGTAAAAGGTAGATCCATATTTGTTGAAAGTATGATGTGATTATTAGGAAGGCTGCAATAAAAATCTACATGCCAAAATTTGCTAGGTTACACCTTTATGTCTGTATTACACTTAGATGTCTATAATCCGGCATGAATTGGTTCTTGTCTAATTTTCCAGACTTGTGTTTTCCTTTTGGTCTGACAAAACCTCCTGCCTCACTAATTCCTTAATTTCATTCTCCTATTCTTTTTGTTTGTGTGCCCTTAAGCATAAGAAATACTATCAAAATTTAATCAATATTCATTGTTAAATTACTTCCAGTTGATACTTAGACACTTATTTTCCTATCTCCAAACATGATATCCCAAATTAAACCCTCAGCAAAAACTGTGGAAGTGAAAATATGTACATCCCCATGTTTCATCATTGTTTGCTGCTGCATTTTTTCCTATCTTTTCCGTATATTTAGATTGCAGACTGAGGTACAGATGCTGGCTAGTCTGTAAATCTGGTAGACCAATGGTGTTACATGAAGTATATTAAAAAGTAAAATAGCTAATTTAAAATGGGGGGGAGGGGGGAGATGGATGTTGTTGTTTTTTTTTTCAGCTCCAGAGTGTTTCATAACTGCATTGATGTGAGTTACTGGAATCAGGTGAAACAGAGCACAGGTAGGCTTTGTGCTCCTTGCAGGAAGCTCCTTCTAGTCCTGTGAATGGTGAGGGTAGAGTCTGCCTCAAAAATCACAGAATCACAGATTGGAAGGGACCTCAGGGATCATCTAGTCCAACCTTTAAAACGCTTCATTTCAGCCTGTTTCATCTGCAGTGAAGACCTTAACAGGCAGATTTCTGTTCCAAAAGTGCAAATGGTGAAGCCCAGTCCCTCCAATACCAACTCCCATCTCAGCTCTGATATTTTAGAGAGACTAAAAGCAAGGAAAGATCAATTTGCTAATATTCCTATTATTCAACAGAAATGGGAATGGAGCATTGCAGATCTGGATAGATTTCTGTTGAACCCTTAAGTAAGGCTGTGGTTTGTTTGAAAACTGAGTTCTGTTTTTTTTTTTTTAAGCAAGAGTCCATTGTTTGCCATCCACAGCGATTAAATGTTTACCATTTCTACAGGACTCTCTTGTCTCATGTTAAGTGAGATGTGAGATCAATAGTGGCTCTGCAATTATTTGTCCATTGATAAAGCCTTCATTTCTTAAATGAAGTACATTTATCTGTGTCCTGACAATGATAAGGGAGCAGTACCAGTCAGCTGCTGCCTAGTCTAGTATTTCGCTCCACAGGCAGGCGAGTGCCTGGACATGGGTCAAATGATGTCTAACTTTCTTCTTATTGGCATTTCACTTTACAAACTGCTCTGATGGGAGGTTTGACAAATCATCCTTGCTGAGTTCAGATAATAAAAACTAGCAGGACAAATGGGAAGTTTTGGTAAAGAGAAAACAATGGCTGATTTCAGGTTAAGTGACCAGCCTGTAAAGTGACTGGATGGTAAAATGAAGAGATCTGTTACGGCAGAACATGACAGGAAGTACCCTATGAAGGCACTCATTTGGTTCTTCAAACATTGTTTAAATGTAGACATTTAGCAAATTTAATTGCTGAGAAATTGATCTGAACTTTACTCTTTGGTAGGAGGAAAATCAAAGAAACAGTGAGACAAATTTTGGCTCCAGTAAAAACAGTGCAAAATTCTCTTTGGTTTTAGCGAGGCCAAAATTTCACCCCAGCAGGGGCCAATCTATTTCAGCTCCAGAATTAGAGAATTCAACAGCACATATGGGTGTTTGGTTTTTTTTTTAATTTCTAATTCTGATTTATGACAAAGAAAGAAGGGAGTTTCCAAACTAATTTCAAATTTGGTAATGAAGATTCAAAGAAATTATTCAAACTCAAATTCAAACTGACACACATTTGCTTTTTCAATCTGTAGTGTATCTTCATTCAAACCAGCAATTATTAAAAACAAATAAACCATTTTTTGTTTATCTTTAGGCCCACTTTTTGATAAGTGTGCTGTGGGCTATACTGATGATACGCTACAGAAAAATTAGGTGTATTATTACTCTGGGATTAGGATAAGGAGATTGCATTACTCTCAATTTGGCTAGCTTTGGGAAAGCCAAATATGTTTATTCTCATTTAGTGGTAAATTTGATAAATAGCTATGCAACTATGTGATCAGCATCTTTCACAGATGTACTCTTTCCATGTTTTAGACATGAGTTCATAAAGATAAAACCTGCGGATGTAGTATTAGAAGTAGGTTTAACACTTAGGTCTGTCAAAGATTTCCTTCTTCTTTTCCAGTTTTGTAGCATGTGCCTGGTCACTAACTTTCCATCACCTGTGCGATTACAGTTGCTGAGTTGTTACGGCTCTGTCTTGACTCTTTTTCCTTGAAAAAAGCCTGTCAAATGCAACAAAGTAGGCAAGAAAATCCAGGTTTGCATATCTCTTGGGCTACTGATTTTTTTAACAGCATCTCTTGAGATTGTGGGGAAAAAAAATTGGCTGACATACCTGAGTTAAGTTGTGGTTTGGTATGTTATTACCTTCACTCCCTTAGTTGAAATTAAGGGGAGAATACCTCTTTATGTGAAAACACAGGAATGATGCCCCCACAAAACAGGCACGTTTTGGAGTTTGCAAATATGATGTAAACCTCAGTGAAAGAAAGGTTGGTAAGGATAATTGTTATCAGAAGTGGTGTCCTGATTTACCTCAAAGCAAGCTAATAGCTCAGGATAATTGAAATGGAGATTGATACCAGAAAGGACTATTTCTAGGCCACCTAAACAGAAGAATTCTTTCAAATAAATCATGCCGATGGATGGATTGCTCCTTTGCAATAAAATGCTTTGGCAAGTCCAGCTCGTCTTCAAATAAAACATTCAGTCGGCATCTAGTGTATAATTTGCAGCAAAGACAGATGTTGGTAGAGAATTCAGACATGTCCATCACAGATCAAGTAGGGGAAGAAGTGACTAGAAGATGGCATAGCAGTTATACCAGTTTTGATCACAAGACCTGTTTCTTTTTGCTTTACTATGATCACTGTTGTCAGTTAGACTGGTTGATTCGTGTAATGCTGTTCTGGTGGGCAGTGGGAGAGGAAAGCAACATACATTTGTTTATGTGTAGTGAGGAGGTTTGCAGTGAGGGAATTGCCACAGAGGACCGACTCACAGAAAGACTGTGATTCTTTAAGGGAACCCTGATGGACTAGTGTAGTAGATCTATAGATCATGAAAGTGGATCAGAGTAATGTGATGGAATTTAAATTTAGTCCAAACTTCCTATGTCTTGACAGAGTAATTGACTGATGCAGTGAAGCTGTGAAATAAGGGGTCTCTGCTGGTGCTTTCATGTCTTTATGAGTCAAGGCTCTTGTTGATCTAAAATACAGCTGAGTCCAAACCATGCACAAGATGGTAATCTCCAGTGTGATTGTGATAATTATGCTGGCTGTAAGGACTGATTTGTTCTCTGACTTTTTAACTTGTGGGAGCACAAGAGCTGAAAGACTGATTCAGCTGAACTGGTTATCTGCCGAGACCAGCAGTCCAGGTGTGATAGTCTTGCTCTTCTCTGGAGACTGGCAGTGACTGGACTGAAGGATGGCATGAAGGAACCACCGAGGTTAGACAGGTGATCACTGAAGGGGGAAGATCCGTGGACAGGAAAAGAGACTTTTATGTACAGAGAGGTAAGAACTACCTAGCTGTAAGGACACTTGCTTTTTATAACTGATAGAGGGAATTTAAAAGTTACCTAACTACTTATATTATATAGAACTAAACTAAAGAGATGTCACACTTAAGAAACTAGTTACCAAACTATTCTGGCTTATTAAACAATTGCTGAGTCAACTGTGTCATTATGTACTTGGCAATCTTGCTCAGATAGGCACAGGCAAACTAGATGGCCCACTGGAGAAAGGAGCTGAGCTCTTGTGCCTGGGTATATGCAGTATGACTGCAGGAAGAGCTGTGCACGGCTAGCCACAAAGGCTACTATAAATATGCATCTGTGTGAGCTTCAACAGCATATTCTTTAATGCTACCATCAATCAAAGCATTTTCCTGTATAGACCCTTTGGAACCTTTGACAAGTAGATAATGAACAATTATGTCTCTCATTTAAAATCCAGCAAGCAAAACTGATATGATTTAATTGTGTTTTGAAAAATTATTTTAAGTGCTTTGGGTTTTGTACACTATTTTACTGTTAGTTTACTAAAATAATCACTTCTGAAATGTTAGGACAAAAGGCAGAGGCAAAGTTCTTTGCCCTGAAGGAGATTGCCATCTTGTGAAGAGACAGACAATACGGTACAGCCATGAATAACAAACAGCTTTACAAGACAGCCTCCTATCTGTATGGTTATAAAAAACAAACACCTTTTTCTCAATAAATTAATTCTGTGGATTATTGACTTTGTGTTGCCTTTGAGGGGCTTTATATTAGACATTTATTTTTCATCAAGCACTATAGAAAATAACAATAGCATAAGGTTTTATTGGTTTGGTTAACACTGTGGTGTGAAGATCCTTAGAAATGTAAAAAGGCTGGTATGTCTTGAAGTGCTTTTTATTCCATTAAACATTACAGGACCAGATTTTCAACAAAAGCCAGCTGAGGTTTTTGAAATATGTTTTTGATTAAGTGATATGTTTTTGGCATTAAGACCCCTTTTTTTGTTGAGATGCCTAAGAGATGTAGATATGTGTCAAATGCACCTAGATAGTTAGGTACAATAATTGCTCCCAGTTACTTATGTAGAATTTTATGCTTAGCTAGTTTTGACAGCCCTGCTGAATGCCTACTAGCGTTGTCAGGCACTTCAATGTCTTCACAAACCTGACTCTCTTTTAGGATGTGAGGCACCTTATTAACTTTAGCCAGACGATTCATTCATATTTTTAGGCACAAACTTAAGTACCTAGCTGGAAAGGGTATCTGTGTTTTTAATTTCATTTTTGTCATCATTCTCATTAAGTATTTGCTTCAGTCCTGTGGGTCAAATGGTGACATCTTTACCTTTTACGCTTTGCAGAAAAACATCTAAATAATTTAGCATGCTAAATAATGAACTGATCTGTTTCAAATGTGTTGAACCTTTCTTAGCTACATCACTTTTATGCGCAAATGGTGTGACTACAAGGCTCCTATTAGCAGCAAAATTAGTTGTTTTTATTGTAGCATAAATAAGAGAAAAACTGGATAATGTGGCTTGGTACAAGCTTGCAAGGTATTCCTGACCAACTTCTTCAGAAGTTGAGCTACCACCTGGCAGACTTAGAAGAGCTAAAGGTGTAAGAATGATTCCTAAATCAATGCAAAGTACTAGAAGAGCCAATGAAAGCAGTCAAACAAAAAGGCCACCTAAAAGTCAGAATTTTCCAAATGTACTTCACTTATTCAGCTAATTTAACATATCACTGAACTGAGATGAAGTCTCTAAATATTTTACCAGAGGAAAGCTATAAGCTCTTTAGATGTTTCTGTGCCACTGTCTAATGACTGAAAAATCTACTTACTAGGAATTAGGAAATCTGAATTCTTGTTATTCATCAGATTAATTCATAAAACATAATTTCTGCAACAGTTGGTTTGCTTTTCCTTCTCTGAATCTAAGACGTGGAAAGCAACAAAGCCCTGAATACAAAGTGTTAATAGTTACCAGGGAAATCCACCATCTCTTACTAGGAATCAGAATGCACAAACTTCATAACAGTTGATTCTGTTAGCATCATTCTAATTTTTAAAATAATTCTTAATTTTTTTCTGTGTGTTCTGTGTCCTATACGGCTGAAGTATGTGTTCTTTTATGCACCCTGTATTTAAAGAGAGCTTCATGTAAAATTCTCCAAAGCAGGTTCAAATTCTATAAACGCCACATGGAGGGACATATTTAAGACAGTAATGAATGCTTTACAGTGTAACAAAACCTGTTCCCTTTAGTCTAATTGCAACTGTATTATAATAACTTATTTGTAGAATTTTTTTCCTTTATAGAATTAAAAAAAACCCCAAACCTGAAAATTAAAGAAAAACATTATTAAATGGCACCGCTGCTGATATTACTTTCATTGCTGTGCTTGGCTCAACTGATCGCTTTCATTGTAGACAAAATACCTTTTGAGTAAAACGGGAGGTTTGGCTATGGAGGTATGGCTGGATCTGACCTTATTTATGTTTTTAAGTCTCTCCTTTCAACTGTCTGCCAGTAAATAAAAATTCACTTGGCCAGAGTTTATTTAGACCAGCTTTATTAAGTCAACAGAGCGCACACCTGAAAAATTTGTTCCTATGAAGTCAATAGGAATCCATCTCCCTAAGCCTTTTTTTATTCCTGGCACTGGTGATTTTTCTTGACTGATTCATTGGAGGGCACTGGTTTAACTAATTTGTCTTGCATAGGTATCTTTCCCATTCTGTGTCCTCTCCACTCATACAAAACAATCTTCCCTTTAAAGGTTATTTCCAAGCCAGCTCTGTCATAAAGCTATTATCATTAATTTGCACTTTAAGAGTTCCTTTCACTTTTTAAAAACTATGAGATACATTCCTGATTTATGGGTCACGATGTGACAGCCATCATATGCAAGGAAGATTGTATATACTTACCACAGATGCCTTTGAAAAAGAGGGATATTCCAACCATATCCCTGCTCCATCTGCTTTACATAACTATATTCGATATACATGGTAATCTGTATTACCCACTGTTCTCTAGAATTTCTAATAGAAGGTTATCCTTGTTCTGGAATATTCAGCAATCACATACAGAAAGCTTGTAATTCCAGAGGATTTAGGAGCCATTTCCACAGAAACCCATTTTTAATTTTTATACATACTCTTCCTGCAAGTGATAATTAAAAACTAATCCTTGGATTACTCTGAACCTCATTAAATATATTTCAAAATCATGTTTTTCAGGAAAAAATTAAGAAAAGCAATATATTTTCATTTTTTTAAGAAAAAAAACCAACACACTTATGTCAGGTATGAAGAGTAGAGTGTACCTACCTAAACTAAACAGCACCAGGAATTTGAGACATACAAATTCTCGCAGATCAAACTGCAGGGAACGAAGCTTTGCTACTAGTTCTTGTGCGTGGCTCATAAGATTGTTGAGGGTAGCTCCAGCTTGGGATGCTATTATGGAATAATCCACCTGTAAAAGAGAATTGTATTTCTGTCTGGATGTCACGCCCACAGAACTGCTTCAGAACATTTTAAGCAGTCATATACAACTGGGATACTCCTGGATAAAAGAATCACTCTCGATTTAATGATGTTACCAAGTCAAGATGATTTTACATACAAACCTATTTTAGTACAATGGTACATACTGAAAATATTATTAAACCATGTATCTTAATGGTGTGTCACATCAGTGTGAATGCTGGTTTGTCTGTATTAGGTTTTTTTTAGAACCTTTATATATGACAACTGCTCATGACACTGGTAGCTGTGCTCCATATCAGTCTGTTTGATTCACTTGGTGTCTCATGTTCTACTTGTAATTGTATGATCCTGCGAAGAAAGACTGGTGAAATGAGCCTTGCACCTATGCTGGGTGTATTAGTCCAGAGGGACATAATGGCATTCATGGGAAATGGTCCAGTGTCCATAACTTGGCCAGAAACATCTATTCAAGCCCAGAAATGTCGGTGTATTCCCACAGGAAACAGAAGTATTGTGTGGGTGGTTTCTGTTCTCCTTAGCTACACAAAGTCCTGGTATTTGTTGGAGTTGGTTCCAACTGACTTGTTCTGGCGAGTCCTCCGCTGCTAGCGGAGGAGGAGCAGGCAGGTGTGTGACACAGCTGCACTTGCATTGTCCCGAGCAGCAACCACAAGGCACGAAATTACTTTCTCTGGGCACTGAAAAAAGCAGGACTGCTCTGGGGGTCTGCTGCCCTTGTGATGCCCATTTGTTTCCAGGGGAGGCTGACCTGTCTATGAGCTTTCCTACGTAACACTTGTATATAGAGATCCAATGGAAAGCTGGAATTAATACACCATATTAAAAAAAGGTAATATTCACAAGCAAAGTATTCTTAAAGCCTGTCATAGCTGACACCCCTGTGCAATCCTTGAACCTTGGACAACTTCCCCACTGCTTGCACGCTGAAACTTTTCTGGCTAATGCTAGTCCCATTAAGGGGATGTTCCCATGCAGATAGCTGTACCAGCCTCGGCCACTCTGAAGATGTGCTTGCTTTGTCATAGGACGGTGACCAGTGGAGAAGTGTTTGGGTACTGCAGCCTACGGAAATGCCGTGATGCGAAGATGAAACGTGGGGGCTGGGGTGAACTGGCTCTGAGACAGTGCTGGTGGCTGTGAGACTGGGCAGCTCCAGTGCAGAGAGAGCAGCGTGGAGCAGGGCGTAGCTGGTGTACCAGGGTGATCCGAGCAACTGCTTCAGCTGAAATGCCTTCAGCTCAGCCCTGTTCTCATCAGTGTGTGTTACATATCCCCTACAAAGTGCCACTGTCCCATGAAAATGGCCAGGTGTGTTGCTTGCTCCTGTATTGAACTGCTCCTGGCCACCTGGCTGAGATCTAAATGGGTTATTGACGCTTTTAAAAAAATTCTTTTCTTGCCTGGCTGCTCTAATATTAAAAACGCCTTTCTCTTTTAGGAGCCTCCATAACAACAGGGAAATTACTAACCATACCTCATGTAAGCACACATAACTGAAGTCCAGCTCTAAACTAAGACTAAGCACAATGGTAAGTGCACACTTTGGGTTAATGATGTGTTTAAAGGTATCGGTGCTCTAATCCCATCTTTAAGGTCTCCCATAATGAAGTAGTTAATAATGAACAACCAGGTATCATCAGAGGAAACAGACCAATACTGTAAAATTTTGTTTTTCCAGGCACTGATCCCTTAAAATCTGGTTTTTAATAACTGTTAAGGAACATGTATTTTGGAATATGTGGGGTTTTTTATTTTTATTTTAAAACCTGTGAATTGATTTTGCATGAAAAAAACTGAAAGACTTTGAACTTGACAAAATTTCAGCTAGGTAAGATAGATAGATGATTGAAAGGAACTGAAAATGACTTCTCCTAGTGATGACCTTATTATAATCAATAAGTTACTGACTTTTGATAAGACATTTTATTTATATGTACTCTTAGTGCTCCCAAGACATTGATTGAAGGTAACTGTACAAGAAAAATGAAGTTACACTTTTTCTAGTGATGTTAAGAATAACACTGCTCCAACTCTGTAAAGCATTTAAACTTGTGCTTATATTTCAATTAAGTCAATGGATTATGCTTAAGTACCCTGTGAGGCAGGTTTTATTGCTCTCTTTTACACCTGGGAAAACTGAAGTAGTGATATTAAACCGCTTACTCAGGGCAAAATAAATCTGTGGCAAAACTAAGATCTAGTCTTTGGAAATCCCAGCCAAACCATCTTTCATAAACTAGTTTATAGTTCATCTGTTATTTCTCTCTCTCTCTGCACATATACATAGTTCTTTATACATTAGTGTATATATACTTATATAAATAATAAGAAAAAAAAGTACCATACCTCAAGTACTTTTACTCAAAGAGCAGTTTAATATAGCGACATGGTTCAGTTACTTCATATTGAGAAACTAGTCACATATAAATATAAACTTTCACAACTTAATTTCCCTTTTGTAATTGTCAAGGGGGAAAAAAAGCTCAAAATCCCTCACTGAGGTTCCAGATTGTGGGGGAAATATGCTATTCACTTCATAATAAGAAGTTAAGATGTCTGGATGTCAAGAATATCAGTGGCCTTAGTGCAGCGATTATGCCATAATGGAAAAACCCAGTAGATGCCCGGATCTCCCACCATCCCTCTACTGGAGAGCTCTCAGGCAACCTGCTACTCTTTCAGGTGCATTTAATAGTTGCAGCACCAGCAAATTTGTCTGGGAGGCAAGTCCTCATCTGCCACTCACCAAGAGCAGGCTGTATTAAATTTTTATATTTATTGACATTTCATTACCATAATTGACTGCAGTTGGTTCTCTAGTAGAAGGCACAGGGCTGCCTCCTAAGCAGGAGAATTGGTCCCTTGAGTAGGATTTGCAATTAAAAACAACGCAGAATAGATTTTTTTTTTATTGTGTAAATATGATGAGTTGAATTTTCAGCTTTAACTAGAGAATACTGGGTGTGCAGAAGGCTTTTTTCAAGAGTGAGCAAAATTATGAGTCAGTGGAAAGACGACCCCCAAAGGTGTCAATCAGTTTATACAAAATCAACTGTGCATGAAAAAGCCTCCGTTAACGTCTGTTCTGAAAAAGTGGTCATAGCAAAGACTGTGCTGTCCTGCTTGCTTGGTCCTGTATGCAGAAATTGACACTAAAAGGTGTATTAATTCTTTTACCTTCCAATTCATGATTTAAAATGCTTTTAAAAGACAAAGCTTAAAACAGATTGGACCTTGAGCAAAATTCTTAATTGCACACGGAAGTCTTAGTATTTACTTTCCATTGTACCATTAATTTAATTTGGTAAAATCAAACCCACAACTGAAATAAATTATTCTTGCTTCCCAATTAATAGTATTACGTTTCACAGTTGATTCTGACGTTGAAGATGATATGTTGGCTGGCATTTTTGAAAACAGAAGCTTTAGTGAAGCTTCCACATTACCTAATTCAGAAGTAAAATGCTGGGCATAAATGTTTAGCTGCACAGACAAATGGAGGTGTGAATTCCTTGTGTAAGGGTACACAGTGCTATCTTGCATGATGAATGTAGTAATGATGAAGAAGTATTGAAAGAAGCTTAATTGGGTTAGCTTGGTACCAAAGCAATGCAGAAAGAACAGCACTGACTGATTTACACTGCTGCCGGTTCTTGCCATTCTGGTGCTTAAACTGGCATGTTTAAGGTTAGTATGGACATAGCTATGTATGTTATACTGTAGGCTGTGCTGTAGTATACTATTTGCTAACTGAAGCGCCTAAATCTAAAATTAGATACTTAAAACCTCTGCTGTGCTGCCGCTGAGCTTTGTGCTTAAAGTCCTCGTAGCTCCATGTTCCACTGGCCCTTTGGGTGCCAAAATGCCTCTAGGCATGGCTGGGACTACTCAAGTCATGTCAGTGATAAGTAGCTGTGTGTCCAGCACATGCTACAGCTCTTTTTAGATTTATGGACTATGTGGCTTTCATCTACTTAAGGCAGCAAAAATATCAAAGGTGGGATTTGCTATTAGGCCAGGGGCTGGAGCAACCAAGATATGGGAAATCTGAGGTCAAATCTCCAGTTCAAAGGCTGCATGAAATACATAAGGCTATAGTCTGGCGATCGGGGCATCTTTCTGAAAGTGAGAAATATCGAGTTTCTTCAGGTAAATCTGGCATATCTTGTGGATATCTTCTGATCATGAGTATTGGGTAGAAAGGGGGTACTTTTGGCTTGGTTTGGAGAGCAAGGATTTGCTTAGTGCTTAACTCTAGGAGGGAACTTCCAGCTGGGATTCCCAAGTAGAAAAATGTGCGCAAGTCCCTTGGACAGGCAGCATTTGTGTCATACCTCTCTCCTCAGCATTTCTCAAGGCTACCTCCTACAGTTACCACCTAGTCTGCTGCTGGCCTTTCCTTGCAGAGGTAAGGGCTGGATGGATGAGGTCTAGGCTCTGCGAGAGGGCATGAGAAGAAACAAAAAACCTGATAGTATTAGTCATAACTTAAGAGGGTCATAACTTAAATGGGACTACAGAAAGACATGGCGATATAGTGTATTTTTTCTAAATCCTTTTCTTGATACAGTTGAGAGTGATTTAAAGTCCAAATCCCTTTAATGTCACTGAAAGGAAGTTAGGCCAGCGCTGAATGTTTATGAAAATTCTACTTTAAAACAATGCATCATAGTAAAGTATTTGGAGGTCAGCAGCATTTAGATATTCAGCTATCAAATAATTTCTCAACTGATAAACAGAGAGGTAAGAGAGTTGGAAGTGACTAATTCTGCCAGTTTTTTCTCCTCACATGAAGATCTCATTTAACACAGTGAGATATTGTTTGAGGCAGAACAAAAGACAAACGTTTTTTACAACATGAATCTATACCCTGGGCTAAATAAATGCTGAGGCTGAAGGGCAGAAATGCAGGGAGAACTTGTGCCTATTTGTTTTGCAAATGATTTGTCATGATAATGAATGATTCCTGAAGCCAAATCCCTGCTTTCACTGGGCTCAGATGGAAACTTTCTGGTGCAGTCAGGTGATGGCCTCTGGTATCAAGTCCTCTCTGTGCCCACAAAAAGGACTCTAACATTTAATGGTGGAATCAGGTTCCTTCCTTCCTTCTAAAATTAAATTGTGTTTGATTTGTAGTATATGACAGTGGGGGTCATATGGTGTGTGGAGTGCTGTGTAGAACTGTATCGTCCATTTTCAATGCTTTAGCAAACTTGCAACAGTCTCCAGAATATAGGATTAGAGTGATTTTACTTGTTGATGGCTGTTACCAGGTACCAACTATGGCTCTTATCAGGTATCAATGTCACCGAATGACATTCCTTTCAGCCAGAACAGGAATTGTGCAAATAAGGAATAAAGCCCCTGCTGTGGCTGTATACAGTACCTGTATAACAAATAAATGTTCTAGCAGACTAAGGCAGTTCAAGTTAGTGAAAGATTGATTTCATAATTAATTTAATAAATTAGATCACTGTGTGTTTGGGGCTCAAAGGCAAAGGTGCAGCAAAGGGACCATCCTGCCGCTCCTTCTCTGCTCTGCGCAACCCCGACCAGCACAACTGGCTGCTGCTGATGGGGGGCTGCTCCCCCCAACACCCCCTCCTCGGTTACAAACTGCACTGAAAGTCTGGGGAGTGGCCAGCAATTGTCTGCCCTGGGTTTTGAAGTCCTGGCCCTGCTGAGAGCCTGTGAGTTGGCTCTAGTGTATGGCTATGTGGGTGGATGAGCCTTTCTCTCAGAAGGATGCATTCAGCACAGTATACAGCAAGCAAGTTAATTTACTATCACAACCGTAATTACTATTCCACTGTTTCCTGAAATATATATTTCAGTGGCAACTACAGTGCTTATTAAACTCATTTTGAGCTTTTTGTATAATTAATACTTTCATTAAAAACACTTAAAGCAGTATTTGTGTCACATTTCTAAGCAAATGAACATGGAAAATCACTTTGAAGAGGCATCTATGTACAAGAAATGAGGAGGACTCAGCATGGACAAAACCAGCATATACGCTTATATCAGGTTTGGACATATTAATTAAAATTGTGATGACTTATACAGCGTAAGATGCTTGTCATTTTAACATGATACACAATAATAGAAGATAATGAATTAAGTTGCCGGTGGGCCTTTCCCCATGGATGATGCTATTGTGCTTGCTAATTAGCTTTAATATGCAAATAGTAACACTCCAAAGTACTGCATTTACTTTGTCTGACTTAGTTTCAGAAAAACTACTACATCAAGACTGGAAAAACTCTATGCCCTGTAGCTGGTCATATATAGATTCATTTATAGTAGATATATTTATGTTATAAAACACATAATAATAGAAGTATTGTTACGTTTCATGCAGATAGGTATTTTAATGAGTACCATTAAATTTTCCACTCTAGTAATGGTGGCTATTGGGTTCTTTGAATTATTTCTATGAAGACGTTAAAGTAATGTGCAGAACATAGCTAACCTGGAGTACAACTGAATCCATTTCTTTACCAAAATGTGGCAATGCACTTTGTGTTATTTATATAGAGATGAGATGATATGTAATCACTGCTGAGTTTGAATATCCACAAACTTCACTGGAAGACAGACCATTACTGGAAATTTTTTGTGAATGTTTAGGTAACATCACTGTGCTAACTCAGACTCTTTCTTCAGGAGCTTTTAGCCATGCAAGTTCATTTCCCCTTATTTACCCTCTTACCTTATACAAATTTCTACTGTACTATTTTAAATCCTTTCCCACCTGGATATGCTCACTTTGAATCCCACCAGTATCACTACTCCAATGGGTGGTTGGGACAGAATGATGTGGTGCTTTCTTCTTTGAGCTGGGTCTCTGAACAACTTGTCTCTCATGTTGGGCAAGCTTAAAAGCAAATACAGGACTTGACAGGAATTTATATGGATAAATTAGTTCACTAGTATAGGACTTGTATGGAGGACTAGCAGCCTTGAAGAAATGCTGCCAGACTCCAGGCAAATAGCTTTTGTTCTCTTTATGGGCGCAATGAGTACAGAATACAAAAGAAATGTGTTTCCTATGAACACAACAAAGTTAGCATGTGGGAAATGGAACAGTTCTGGCGTGCAGGGATTCATGTCAGGTGCCCTCTCCATGACTTTTTACTGGAACTGGAATTTTAGAATTAAAACCATAGTGCTACAATGGTTTCATGGCAACATAGCAAAGCAGATGTAAATTGGGATCAGTTTGTTCACAGGTCCTTAGCTACTTGGAAGGCTCAAAATGTTTTATGAATATTTGGACAAACCTGAACTGGGCACATCATGATTATAACTGAATTTTGATGTGGTTTACTTAGTTTAACTAAGAACATCTAGTTTACCCCCAAAAAACTAGCATAATATCTTCATAAGGTGTGAGGCATTTTAACAACTAGCACAACCTTGTTTTCCTTTAGGGAGAAACCATTAGAGTGGGGAACTGTGCAAGCCTGGATACAAAACAACAAACACCACACTGAACAGCAGAATAATGATTGCTTGACCTCATTTGCATCCACCTTGAATCAATTCCTGTGTTTGTTTGCCTATGTAAGGACTTCTAGATTTGGCCCCCAAACGCCAATACCTCTTTTCTGCCAGCTACAACTATGAAGCCTCACTGACTGCAATCACAGATCTAATGGAAAAAAAAAAAAATTAAAAAAAATATTACTAATTTCCAAGAACCTAAGAAGTAATAGCTTTCCATTAGATATCTATTAGATTTCTTCACCTATGACTAGTGTATGTATTTTTAGTCATTTCTTAGGTTGAACAAAAAAGCCTGTTCCCTTATTTACTTTTTTTGCCAGCCCTTTCTCTTGTCCTTTGAAGACACTCCTTCCTCTAACACTCTTGTAACTTTTTGTACAACAGTGATACTTCTACAGCGGTGATCTCTCTATTTGATACAGTCATCTGTAGCCCACAGTTCAAAAGTTCAGCTGCCTCCTGAGAACCTTTTCAGTGGCAAGGTGATCTTTCCTTGAACTTGCAAGTCTGTCGCCTAGACAAACAGATTTTCCAAAGGCCTCAGCAAATATGGCTACACTGGGATAGTAAAAGCCTTCTTTGCAAATGAGTAAGTCTAACAGTAATTACATTGCCACAGAAAATTCCCCAGGCCACACATTATCACCTTTCAATATGGTACAGCTGAAAGATTTACAAAGTATCCCATCTAGGGAGAGGTTCAAGCCACAAAATTCTGATCTAAACTGAAGTTAAATTTTTATTTGCTTCAAAAGAGAACATTGTCAAGATCCTGGTTCTCTCTCATGCTCTTCTCTGGTGCTATGCTTTAGAATACAAATCCAGGTGGCAAGATGTATTTGTGTGATGACTTTAACTAAAACAGTTTGAACAATCTCAAAAAAATCTGAGATTTAGGGACATTTTTGGATGGCCTTTTTAATATGAAAGGCTTTGACTAAATGCAGCAGAGGGAAGATTTGGAAACAATGAATTGAAGGTAGGTATGAACAAAATGAGCAGCTTGTGTCTGGGCAATACATGTGCTGTGTGTGAACTGCTGCATGAAAATGCATGAACAATGATACTCCATACAGAGCTGTAGTATCTGCCCTGTGTGTGCTGGATCTTGGAAGCTGGTAGTGTATTACTGGTGTAGAAGACACAAAAGGGAAGTACTCAAGTTGGAGGAATTAAAGTTCTATAATTAGAAATGGTCTGTTAAAATTACATGCCACATATCAAGCCTATGAAACTTGTCATGTGGAGAGCATATTGGCAATGATTTACAATTAACCACCACATTGCAAATCACTCCTTAGCTGTTTTCTATTATGAAATTTGGAGAGTTGTAAAATGCATTTGTGCTACTTTATTTCCTTTTGAAATGGTAATTGCTACTGCTGAGGGGCAGTACTTAGTGCAGAAAATGAAGTGTGCAGCATAGGGAGGAACTCGTTTCTGAGGAACTGCTGAGGAATTGTAACGATCTGAAAAAAAGTGTTTTCTTGAAACACGTACACACAAAAGAGCTTCATTTATGAAACTCCAACCAAACAAATAACAAAATAAAATAAAGCACAGTCTTTTTTTTATTTTTTTGTGCACGGGCCAATGCTTACTACTTTGTTGCTGACTGCACTTTTTCCCCATCGAAGTGGGAACAGTGGATTGACACTGGGTAAAACTCATAAGCCAGTGGCTTGAGGGAAATGCAGATGTATGGAAATGTGATAGGAATGCCCTAAGGTAACAGATTTTGAGCCAGTGCGTTTGAAAATTATTGAGTGTGCTTCTAACTACTAGCCCATTTTAGATACCTAGTACAGAACTGACAGTGGTGTGGCCCTGGGGAGCTGGACGAAGTTTGGCTTTTGTGTCTGAGGAACAGAGGCTGTGCAGCTTAAGTGGAGAAAGCAGGTATGTTCTAATTAAGTGGTGGTAAGTTCCCCGCTTACAGCTTCCCCCTTGATTGTGATTGTAAAAAGGACTGTGTTTATGAGTAGCTTTTATGGAGGGATATATTAAGGAAAGCAAGGAGTGAGGCTTCTGAGGTCTTAAATTTGCTAACTTGTGACAATAATCATGATCTCTCAGGTAATAAAGTAGGCTATCTAGCTCAGGTCCTCAGTTTAAAGTTAATATCTTTGAAAGCCAGATGATTGACTGTAATTTTGCTCATAGTGCTTTGCCGGTAGCAGTAAATAAAAACATCTACAACACTTTTCATCAGAAGTGTCAGAGTGCTTTCCACACCTTAATCAATTAATTTTTATGAGATGGTGGCATGGTTATTTCCATTTCTCTACTGGAGGAATTGAAAGGATCAGGACTGCAACCAGAAAGCATACAGCATTTAATTCAATAGCAAAGACTTATAATACCTGGGTCTAGAAGTGTGGCTTTCCAGAATTATTTTACAGTTAATACAGAGCAGACAGACACAGTCATAACTGTCCTTTCGTAAATACATTTGAACTGGTGTTGTGTCTTAGAATGACAACAGACTGAACTGATGCTGCCAAGATGGTCCATCCTGACGCTTAGGAAAAGAAGCAGTTGTATTGGATCAGCTTGCCTAAACAAGTAACTCACAACAGAGCCACAATGTAGAAAGGTGGTATTACAGCAGCTGAAGCCAGGAATGGCTCTGAACAAGTAATTTAGAAGTGCTGTCCAGGCATGTAGGGATGATATTAACAAAGCCAGTGTTCAGCTACAGTTGAGACTTGCAAGGGATGTCAAATTGCTAGTTACGGGATGAGCAAGGAAAATATGTGACTGCTGCTGGATTCAGCTGGTGATTTAGTGGCAGCAAACACAGACCAGGGTACAGCGTTGACTTTGCCTCAGTCTTTACTAACAAGGTCTCCCAGGATCTGTGCTTTGCAGCAGGGCCCAAGGAGGAGAACAGTGACCAGCATCGGGTGTATGTTGGAAAAAAAAAAAAAAAAGAGATTTAGGCCTGAACTAAGGAAAAACTTTCTCCCCATGAAGATGGTCAGGCAGTGGCACTGGCTGCACAGGGAGGTTGTGCAGTTTCTATCCTCAGTGGGGTTTACAAAGCCCTGAGAAACCTGGTTTGAGCAGGGGGTTGTACTAGAGACTCCCCAAAATCTCTTCCAGCCTGGATTATTCTGTGATTTTAAGATTTCTGGCTCTGGCAATTCTAGACATTTTAAACCTTCTGCTTATAGCTCACCTAGCTTTGTCCATCTAAATAGAAGAGGTTCTTCAATGAATGATTTTCACCCATGAAAATAATTTAGATAGAGGATGTTTTAAAGTAAATGCTTTTGAATGACAAATTTCATACAACTCGCGTACTGGCATAGCGGTAGCATTTCTGCAGTACCTCAACTACCAGCGGTCTTTCTGTGAGCACACGTGCCACACACAGCCCAGCGAGAGCAGGCGCAGTCCATGCAGCTGTGCCCACTCCTGTATGCAATCTGGCTTTTAATCTAGGATGACAGTGACCAGAGCTGAATGAAATCAGAACACTACAGTGGCATTACATGTAGATTTCAAACTCTTTCCGGTTTCAAAAACAGCAGCCAGAGACTGTGTATTTACTTCAGGTCTGGTGTCCCCCTATTTGGCAGGCAGAAGCTGTGGTGAACGCATGGAAATATTTTCTCCATCCATTAGCAAGCGTGAAAGAGGAAGGAGTCCATCCATAAGTAAAGGAACTGACTGCAGTGTTCTTGTTTGGTGTTCTCATAATATGACTCCTTGCTCTCCAAGCAGCTTAAGTGCAAAGATGAATGTACAGAAGATTATGGGAAATTCTGGGGGTGCTTGCACTGACTTCAAAATGACAAACTTTGGCATAGGAAAGTGAAATTGGGTTGAAAGAAAATGGATGCAATCAGTCCAATTTAGCCAGGTTTTAATTTCGTTGGAGACTATAATTCTGCCTGGAAATATACAACCTCCAAAACCAGCTGATGATTTGCAAGCAGTACATTTAATAAGCATCCTGCTACCTGTTGTCCAACAGTGATAAAATGCTCTGCTTTGCCTTGAGATCACGTACAGCTGGGTTTTTTTTTTGCAAGAAAAGATAAAAGAGGCTAATGAGGTAAGAATTATTACTGTGAAAATATGGGGACAATGGCTAGAATTTAAGGGTATTTAGATGTCTCTAATGATTTCAGTGGGACATAGGCACTCAGTACCTTTAAAAAATAGCTAATCACAAAACCACTGAGACACTAATTTAGCAGTTCTCTCAGGAACAGAAAACTGTCAATATATTTACAGCTTTATAAACAAAGGAATAAGCAAGCACCCTGTGTGGTAAATGCAATAATTGTTGTACAATTGTCCGTGTCTTGCAGATAGTGAAATGGAAAGGGGATCAGTAATTTTCTCAGTAGCACCAATATTAATCAAGAGTAATGAAACTAATCTTTGCTCATATAATTAGGGAATACAACTTTATCTCAGAGAGGTTAGTGACTTTCCACAAAGGTGTGGGAGCCAGTTCCATAGCCAGAATTTTAATTTGCCCACTCTTCTTAGACAAGTTGATCATTGCTGGAGCGTGTCCAGAGAAGGGCAACGAAGCTGGTGAAGGGTCTGGAGAGCAGGTCTTATGAGGAGACATTGAGGGAACTGGGGTTGTTTAGTCGGGAGAAGAGGAGGCTGAGGGGAGACCTTATTACTCTCTACAACTACTTGAAAGGAGGTTGTAGTGAGGTGGGTGTTGGTCTCTTCTCCCAAGTAACAAGTAATAGGAGAAGAGAAAATGGCCTCAAGTTGCACCCGGGGAGGTTTAGGCTGAAAGGGTTGTCAGGGATTGGAACAGGCTGCCCAGAGAGGTGGTGGAGCCACCATCTCTGGAGGTGCTCAGAAGATGTTTGGATGTGGTGCTTGAGGACATGGTTTAGTGTTGAACTGGCAGTGTTAGGTTTATGGTCAGACTCGATGGTCTTAAAGGTCTTTTCCAACCTATACAATTCTGTGTAGCTGTGTAAGAAATGGCTACAGTTCTAAAATTATAACTAAAGCTATAAGCAGATTCCACAACATGCAGCCACAAATGATGTATCTTAGAAAAAGGAGCTCTTTCCCGTGTGCGTATAAATTGAGGCAGTTCAGTTTGCGGTTACTTAAATACCAATAGGCCATTGTTTTCACTTTGAATCAGGAACGTAATGTACAAGCACACTTTGCTTCTCTTTGATACTCATTTTTTTTTTCTGTTAAAACCAGAATAAGAATATTAGGGAAAAGGTTCTTACTTTACTGTCAAGTTCTTTGTCCTTTGGAAAGTATGAGGGAGACAAAAGTTTCTATTTCCTTTGGGTTTTCTCACAGGTTTCCTAATATTTGCCACATTATTGTTCCTGGATTTTGGGAAATCTACGCATCTGACACCTGTAGGAAATTAACCCTTGGAAAGCTGTGCAAAAACTGCAGGGTGCATACCCTGAGACAGCTCCTGAGACAATACCTCCATTTATAGCCTAGGGACTGAATAATTTCCCTGGGATTACATGTCTCAGCTCCCCAGTTTCTCACACGTGTGCATACTTCCCTCAAAGTAAGATATTTCTGAGGTAGTAGCTGCAGGTTCTCTAGGTTTCTGACCCAGCTAGTGATTCTTTTCAGTAAACTACAATTCTGAAGGGAAAATAATCTATAATTGCATAGACATAAAGATTCAGGTTTGGGAGTTTTGTTGTTGTTCCTGTCAGAAACAATTTTAGCCCCAAGGAAATACAACTTCTTGAGAAACACTTCTCATCTGCTATTTTTCAATCACTGAAGTATACAAGTATATTTGAAAAGGAAAGTGCTTATGATTATATCTGCTTTTATAAGTTTAACTGTAATCAGCAGACTAGGAACAGAGTGCACAAGCCATTTTATCTACATTATTTGTGGAGAATCTCTGAGAACACAGGAGTGCTTCTGACCTAGTTAAACTCCTGCTATTTTGAAAATGATTATTAAAAAGCCATCAATACTTCTCTGAGCCCACATACTCACTTGTTGCCCGGTAACCAGAAGGATGGAGCCTTCTTTCCCGTGTACCACTTGCCGGTAAATGTGATCTAGAATTAAGAGTTCACTCCAGCAGTTCTGAAGCAACTTCATTTGGTCATCAACCTGTAAAGCAAACATGAACATTGGTGGCATCACTCTGGGAATAAGTCTTACATACATCACACTATAGAGTCAGTCCTTCTTCAAGCACCTGGTTAATGTCACGAGAACGGAAATGCTATCGAAAATTATTCACCCACAAAATTGCTATTCTCAGCTGAATAAACAGGCACTGCTGAAACCCTTATCCATAAAATGTATAGAATATTAACAACTTATTACATCCTAGGAAAGCAGAACCACAGCATTGTTACGCAAAGTAATATAATAATAATAGTATATTTATGAAATGTTCATGGAAATGGGATATTATTTTTACCCTAAACAAGAATAGCAGAAATAATGCTAATGTGAACTTTCCCATACTCCCCATTCTTGAACTTCAGCTTCCGGAAGTCGTAAGGAATCTGCAGATTCAAGAGCATTATTGCTGCAACAAGGCCAAATCAGAGATAGGTCGCTTGCAAAGGGAAAAGTGAAGAGAGAGGTAAAGACTCCCTCTAAAAATGGTTGTGGTACTATGAAAAAAGAAAGAATATTCTTCATAGGCAGAAGCTGAGCAGCTTCAGGTGTCACCGGTAGGGCAGGAAAGGGCTGTGCACAAGGCAACAGTGAGCAGTGAGAAATATCACTGACTGCATTTGGTAATACAAGGAATACTGGGCACTCAGCACAAGCAACCTACCATAAGTTTTTGTGCAATGTTATTTGGGATGTACCCATTATAGGACAACATTATATCACTAAACTGATTCCTATTGCAACTGGATTGCATTCAGTTTTATTCGCTTTAAAGACTGAAAAACAAGATTTACATGGAAATGGAAGAGAAAAAAATTCACAAATTAGTGGAAGGCAGACTATGAATCTAAGTCATGGTAAGCAGCAATATCCTCTGGACCTGTTCTTACTGAACTTACTGATTTCTTCCTAAACTCAAACAAAGTCTTTGTCTTCAGACATGTGTCCTGAAAGAGTTAAGAGATGTGTACATCAGCCTTGCTACAATTAAGTGTCTGGTGCAGAAGTGGTAATAGCATGTATATAGTAAAAAAGACTCTAAGAACCTGCATAGATAGCAATTGCTGAACAGATTAAAAATGCTACAAATTAGGAGAAGTAAAAAAGAAATTAGCAAAGAGAATACTTAAAGTGGAGAAATGCCTAGAATTTCTTAGGATGGAATTATTAAAACTGTTTTTCAGGGGTTCTAATTTCAATTGCTTTAGTGCTAGATTTGATAATGCACCAGAAACTGCATTATAAGGAGCAATCTTGCATGAGCTGAATTAGCTAATGCAACAGATGTTTTCAAATTTTATCACCTATGACCTAATGAATTTTTGAACTTTATTCTTTCAAGCTTGTTTTCTGGTTGTGTGGTAGAGAAGGAAGTAATGTTTGTTACAAATAGAGTTTTGTAGTGTCATCTGTGGAAGTTACCTAGTATTGTCTCCCTCTTTCCAGTCACATAGCTCAGACTTTAACATCTTAAACACTGAAGTCTCTGCTTGCCTCCTTCATTAATCTTAACTTCCCTTCTCCCCGCTCACACCCTTCTGACTGTTTTTGTCCCAGTTTCTCCCCCTTAGGATCTGCCTCAGTTTATTCCCTCTTGCTGGACTGTGCAAGCAAATTAAATCAGGAGAGAAAGGGAGCAGATTAGCACAAAGCCAGTGGGGAGAAAAGGGCGGAAGAACTCGTGTGCCAGATCATGTTCTCCTGCACAGCCTGCACTAGGACCCTCGGTTCCTGCTTTTGCCTGCTCCATGACTTCAGCAGGTATCTGTGCTGGAAAACTGTCCAACTCATTCCCTTCACTACTGCCTTACCTAGAGAATGATATATTTTTCCTGGGTTTTGTTTTGTTTTGCTTATATTCCCCCCAATTTGCTCTTCAAAAAAAAAAAAAACAAACCCCAAAACACCCCCCCCCAAAAAAAATATCCAAATATCTATGCCAAAATAATAGCTTACAGTTGTAAAATCAAACACTGCAGAATTAGTTAATGCTTGTATTAAGATTGTCTGTACTATTCTTATTTCATCTTCAATCTGCATTCGTGTTATAACAGATTTTAATGCAGAAACATAAAAGGGCTGAATTAGTGTTGTGCAAAAACACTCTGAGTTCCGATATTTCAAATGTTTCGCATGCTTTGGCTTTCCAGTATTAAGCATAATCTTTTATCACAGTTGCTGTTCTGCATACGGTCACAGTTAATACATGTATGCTCAGATAAATCCCATAAGCTACATATCCTTTGGCAATAGAGATGGAGGAAAGACAGAGGTGTGGACTCTGTAGATGGATGTGTTACTAAGTCAAAGTAAAACTACTGCTATCACAGTCAGCCTTGCTCCGTCCCTATGCTGCCTATGCCCATGATAATTAATTTCTGTTCAGATCACAGACCAAGGCTGATTCTGTATTAAAGATTTCTTCTTCTGCCCACATGTATTCGACTCAAACCTGTTTCAACCAAGTGACTTATTAGCTCAAGAGAGGACAGTAAATTACCACATCGATATACTCCCTATCAAAACATGGGCCAGGTTTAAAATAAGGCATTATTTGAAAAAAATACTTTAAATTTACAGATTCTAGTACTCTTGCTTTTTCCACGAAACTGTTTTGTGATCATTTTCTCCTCTGTACAGGTTGTTACAAAAATCAAATAAATCATGCTAACATGATAATTTCATCCAAAATTAGCATTTCACACAAAGCTATCACAGCTTACATCTGAACAAAACAAACTGTGCGACAGTTTAAACACTCAGTATCCTTGTCATAACAACTAATACCTGAATAAGAGGTCAAGCATTTGAATATATTATAAATGACATATTTCCAGCTAACCCATCTGTCTCAGCCACAGGCTTTTGAAAACAAACTGCACTTTACAGGTCTGGCTTTCTGAAGGCCCCAAGAGCAGCTAGTCTGCAATCAAAGCTTACCTCCCAAGCTTTGTCATATCATTACCGAGCCAGCGCTGTGAGAACAGTATGAGATGGCAAAATCACAATAAAAAAATGTTTTGCACATAGTCTGTTCCTGCTGTTCTACAAGACTCATAAAACTAGCAACAGCGAACATCTGCTAGTGGTTCACAAAATCTGCTCCTCTGTATTCACTGATATTTAACCAGTGAAAGCCTATAAAATGGATAGCATAAAAAGCACAATACACATCCAAACACAGTATTGCTGTCAGAAGACTATTAGGTCCAGCTGCTTTTGTCATTTTAAGAAAGCTGGCAGGGCAGCAGAATGCTTCCCAGTTTGCCTTAGGAAGAAACAGAGATGACTTTAAGGCAGGCCATGGATTACTAAAATGTAGGGCAAGTGATCAATTCTAGCCTACTTCTGAAAGGCACGTAGATGAGGAAAACCACATACTTTATCTCTGTTAATGCATATGAAATAAAAAATAGAAAATAACATAGATCATATTGAACAAAAATGGAAATGCATCACTTCTTACGTTAGAATGAGCTGGTAAGCTTTATGATGTGTGTAACTTCAGCCAGAACACAAACACCTTTGTGTTTCTGTGGCATGTCAATAAATTAGTTGCAGAAGCATATTATCTGGCAAAATGAAAAAATCAGCCTTTCACAGAACAAGTATGTAACTTAAACTGATCCTGAAGGCAAAGGGGGTTAATTTTGGTGGCCAAGGTGCAGAGTGAGTTTTGAAGAGGAAGGCCCTCTGCAGAAAAAGCACCTTGTGGACTTCAGTCTTCTGACTCCAAAGCCAAAGCATGCTAGTCCACCATTAGCAGGTTAAGCAGGAGAAAAGATAAGATTCTGCAACCAAGATAACTTAGCTCCAGTCAGGGACTTCCTTATAATCAACATTATTTCCAATCACGGTATACATTGAATTAGAAATGAGCTCATAAACTTGTACTACTGGCTAAACTTTGAGGTTTTTCAGATTGCGCAGATCTTTAAGAGTATTATTGGTGTTTTAACAACAATGAGAAAAAAAGCACCCTTTGTCCCAACTACTGGGAATGCTTATAAATAAAAATTGAACATCATATGTCCAACAACGGCTGCTGCAAGAACACTCCCCAAATTTGCAGCTGCTCCCTGCCATAGCAGAACATTGACACAAGGATAATGTAACCCATGTCTTACCTAAGCAAGTTGTCAAATGAGATACCCGTTTGACAGCTATCTAGCCTCGAGCGAAAGTGCGGTATATACCATGCCCAGATGGCTAAATTTAGGTCCTCTCTGGCCAGCGGCATTCAGATGAAGACACACCAGTGAGGATAGCATAACTGGAAATTGTTGCTGAAGAAATGGCTTTTAACGGAAGATGTGAAGGAAGCTAAGGGAGGGTGTGTGACTCAGAAATAAGAGACCATTTCCAGCATGCAGGGTGGTAGGAAAGAGTAATGATGTTAGGACTATGAAAGGAGTAAAACATCACACTTGTAAAACTGCTGCTAAGCGACAAGGGAAGCAAAGAGAGTGCTTAGGAGAAGGCTTTAAAGGAGGGGAATTAGGAGGCAAAGACTGCTCTGCAGTGGAAAGAGGAGGCAGAGAAAAGACATAAGGGAAGTTGAGTGTCAGGTAAAACCTTGAAGGTGAGGATGATGAGACTGGATGAAGCACAGACTTAAAAAGGTTTGTGTGACAGTAAGTGATGTTGCTGGGGCAGAGGAGGAGCAAGTACTTTGTGTTAGAGAAGATAACCTTGTATCTCATGCTGTTCCAACTCCTTGTAGCATATTCTCCATATTGTAAGCCTGAAGACAAATGGTCGTTGCCACAACCATCCAGTGCCATCCCACTAAGCTGCCTACTAACTACCAAGCTAGCCAGAATAAACCAATGTGAGAGCATAACTCATTATCCAAAAAGGTTCTCCCAGCATCTGGAATACTGATAGGTAAACAGGTGGACATGGTGAACGAGACACTGCCTGGCAGGATGGAATGCATTTTATTCTGATAAGATTTTGTCCTTCCCGTGTTGACCTGGAAACATATCTTTAGTGACCTCATGGTAGGAATGTGCACAGTATCAGTATTTGACAGTATTTCAGTATTGTCCTCTGTGAAAGAAACCTTTGGCTTTTTCTCTCTCTTTCATCCCACCCCAGCAGGGAATCAAGATTTGCACAGCCTATTTGTTGCAGCATTCAGGAAGGGCTGGCTGCAGCCTGCATGCTCCCCTTGTTGTCCCAGCCATTGGCCATCCCAGTGCCTTCTCAGGAAAGCACCAGAGCAGAACTGCTGTACAGCTCAGCTGGAAAGAGTTCGTGTGTCTTGGGATAGGAATGGATGAGGGTGGGTCACAGTGCAATAGGAGAGCCTATGCCCACATGGGAGGGTGACTCTGCTCTCTACATTAGCTTACTCTTAAATTTGACTATAAAATAGCATTCCCCATTTAAACTTAAAATCAGATTTGTGAAGAGAGAGAGACAGAGAGATGTGCCTCTTCTGCTAAGTCTGTTGACCTTTTTCCTGGGGGTTTAATAGAGCCATGGAGCCTGATGGAACTGTGACACTTCTTTGTGTCCACTGTGAAAGATTCATATGTTATTGTTCATCTTCACAGTGAACTTAATACTGTTAAATATCTGAATACAGGTTTGAACACAGAATTCCCTGGCAGCACGCCCGAGTTCCACCACTGCAAGCTGGAATTGTAAGGTGACTTTAAATCAGCTTCCTGAGTTCTCTGCTAAGAAGGATTAGAAAACAGGCATGCATGAGAATACATTTAGACGCAACTCTTAGCTTGCATATTTTGTTACCGATATAATGCAAGCCACACAGGATATTTCCAGGAGTGGAGGAAATAAGACTCTTAATTTGAAGTGTAAAGGTCTAATCCTGAGCATTGTGGTGACACACTATCTCTTGGCAGGACAAAACGGCAGTCTGGGGTTGGGGATGGGAGTGTGACGTACATCTGCTAAACCCCAGACTTCCACTCAGCTAGGCCCTGAGCTTTTGGTGCAGGACTCAGTGGAAGTTTGTCAGGCTTGTTGAGGCCTCTGTTGACACTGCAATACACAATCACGCATTATCAATTGTAGGTAAAGGAAGGACTTATCTCAGAAATGCCGGTTACTCATCTGAAAAACTATTTGTGCTGATGTTATAGATGAGGAAGGCTAGTGCGACACAAGAGTAGTATTGTTGTAGAGTGTATGCTTCCCACAGCACAGAACGTTAATCATTATAAATTTTTGTTTTCTCTGAAGAAGAGCATTGAAATTGCCAAACAGTAGAATGAAGAATGATGTGTATGCTTTGCTGAAATGCACTTTAATCTTATCAAAACCACACTGTGTCTTTCTTTTAGGAAAGTGTTTCACAATATTTAGCATACTGTAACCAACAACTGCAGATTTTTATTACAATTTTTCTTCTGAAGAAATATTTTCAGCCTGACAGTTGATGAATTACCTGATAAAAGTTTTGGGGTAATTTTTTTTCTTGTGTTGCTCTAAGTTAAATATTTTCCTTTTAATTATTGCTGCAGATTCAGTTAAACAATGCACTCACCTTTTACCCAGTCTACACATCCCACTCTGAGAAGTTGGAGATTCCTTTTTTAATCTCTTTTCATTCGCATCAACTTACACTATAGCTGTGGGCTTTTCTGCTACTAAAAATTTAAAAGGGTATCTAATGATTAAAAAAAAAAAGATGAGTGAAATTTATGTGATAAAACTGTGTTGGATTCAGCTGAATTGTTTTTACTTATGCTTCTAGAAGGGAATGCCAATATAGAAATAACATGAAGCATTCATCTCATAGTGCCACTTTTAAATTCTACGGCCATTGAATAGCCATTTCCTAGTGAATATGAAGTGATTAAACATCTGTCTGAATTGTTCAGCCTGAAGCATACAGGTTCAAGGGATGGTTGAACTTTCTTTCAAATGTAGTTAGGAGATCACTCACAATTCATTGCAGACATGTAGCTAGAGTTGTTACTCCATTTTCTTATGCTATAGTGAAGCAAATCGCCCCAAATCAAAGTTTTACAAGACAAGTGCACTCCAGAGGCTAATTTTTACTCCTGAATGCATGCATGGTTTCCAAATCATTACGTAGGTAGAGAAGGATTTGGACTCTCCAGATGGGTTGCTGCTAACAGTGGAAAACCTCTGCTGCAAGGTTGCTGTCGAGAAGCAGCATGTAACAGCCCATGTGGTTTTAAAAGTAAATGCATATAACTTTCAGAATCAGTGAATGCCCTAATAAAATGTGATTACTTCCTATAACCTCAGTAATAAAATGCTACAAAGTTCAAAAAAAATTTATTTAATATTAACTATGATTGTTCCAGCTCTTTACTAGAAACCTGTGTTATATAAAATTTCTAGGTAAAGGCAGGGAGCGATCTTTACAAGCCCATGTTGGGTTAGACAACTGTCCCATTGCTATCTAGCTCTAGTGTGAAGTGAGTATAAAATCTGTCCAAGTTTGGTAGCATTTTACATTTTTTCATGATTTAAAAATGAAAGGAAATACAGAAATACTTCAGTATGTGCCTTTTCCTGCTCCTTTACAGCATGTAAAGAGGTTATTATAAAGGTGCAATTATATTTGGTGTGTGCATGTGTCTGTGTGCATACCTCTTCCTTCAATAACTTCTGAATTCATCACTCAGTGTCAGCTTATTTCAACAGGGAGTTCATCCATCCAGGATATTAAGTTCCTATATGCTTTTTGTGAATCACTATCCAGACAGAAGAAAGTAACTGCTCAAAGAAAAGCTAACATGCTCACCCTTTATTTAACAGCAGAGAACCAAGACAGAGGAAGAGAGAAGGACTAAAATACTTCATTAACCCCCTGCTCATGGAACAATTAGTATTTGGAATAGCAAGCCACTTTTCAGCTTTTTAAAGGATGCAGATAAGGAATTTATAGCACAAAGCAACATTATGGCTTTGAAAACCCCCACGCTTTTACCCTTCCAAAATACGAAGCCGTGAATATGTGGCGCCCATGCTCCGAATGGCGTGTGGTGTTTCCTGCTTAGCAAATGAACATGGGGACAGTGATGGCTTTGCAACTGCTTCTCCCCTCGCATGTTCCTGGACAGCTATGTGTAAGAACATTGTGGAAGAGGGGATCAAAGCAGGAGCGACCAGCCATTTCCCAGTTTCAGTGCTAATCTTCCATTGAGTCAAAATACTTTAATGAAAAGCAGCCTTGAGCATCAGTTCACACTCATCCCGTTTTCTTGCAGGAATATAACACAAGGTGCTTCAGATTGCTGAAGGGAGTATGGGCAAGCAGCAAACGGTGATCCTACTAAAGAGTAAGACCTCTCTTTTATGGATCTTTGGACTCCATTTAGAAATTATTCCCCTCTATTAAGGAGAAGGTAAACGACACATCTCAGTTCTTCAAACATCAGACGAAAGGACTGTTACAATATACTTTGTGTGTGCGTGTGTGTGTATTATACAGCGTGTCAAATGCAACATATAACACTCCTATTTTTTCTCCTTTTCTTCACATTTATCTCTGTGCAAACTGCATGAAAATGGCTTAGTATTTCGCAGTCAGCATTATTTCTGATGAATTATAAATGTGTTTTTCTTAGGTTCTTTTTTGGGTAGTCTTTTCTTTAAACTGAAAATAAGAAAAAGATTTCCTTTTAGTCCCAACTGAAAATTTTGCTTACAATGCAGTGTTTCTTCCCTATCAAAGTGAATGCAAAGATAAAGAAAGATGAAAAATAATTCTTATTCTCAGCTTCTGTTTCACAGGGTGAAGAATGAGGCGCCTTCTTCAGGACTGGACCCACAGAACTGACCTTCAAAATCCTACTCCTGTAAGAATCTCTACTGATGTTAGTGCAGCATAAGTTTATGCATAGTTGGGTCTGGAATTTTAAAAAAGTCAGATAATGCTACATAGTTTGTGTAGCAATTTTGGTACTAAAGCTGTTTTGTTCCCTTGAATTACTCCAGAAATACACCTGTTTGTTCTGATGTCAACAAACTAACTGCAAAAATATGCTGGGCCGTATTATTAACCCTTAACTTGCATGAACATAAGTCCTTTTACTTCCATGTGAACAAAATCAGAATTAGGCCCACTTGATTAATCGTCAGCCTTGTGGGTCTGCTCTGCTTTTTAAGATGCACAATTATGTCCTGTGGGGAATCAGAAGACAAGACTGAATCTAGCAAATTTTCATGGTACTGCTAGTGGATTTATTCTCAAGATATTGAATCAGCAGTTTAACTCTATTGTACAGCAGCCTTCGATTAAAGTCTCTGTGGTCTTCTCCAAGTCACACAAATTTTAGTATTAATCCGAAAGGATTTCTAATATGTAATGTTCCTTTCCTGTTTGGTGATTTATTGGATAAATTATTATTTCATTTTTCTTACAGCTACCCAATTTTTCCAGCTGACAGTTATTCTAAGAGTCTATAGGTAAACTTCACCTCCTACATTAGCGCTCGTTTGTAAAATTTCTTAGAAAACAGCAACATCAAATTTTGACACAGATCAATACAACCTATGGTGGATTGTTGATATTAAAGACAAAGTCCTAGTAAGAACTAAATTTATTTTCCGCAAAAAAAATATTCTATTAAAATTCAATCGACTAAGTATAATATGTGACACAAGAGACATGCTAATTTCAGAAAGACTCTTTAATACGGTAACAGGCAGGCAGAGTAATCTCTCAGCACTGGTAGGGTCCTGTTCTTTCAAGTGCTGCATGCCCTATAACACTGGCATTTGCATGCATTAACACAGGAGTTACTTAAATTGGCTCCTGTTTAAATTACACTATGAGGTTACTCTTCTGTTTAATAGGGTTTACATTTACTTCCAGTACAACTATTCAAGTGGGTCTGGAATAAGGGAAAAGGGCAAGCCATAAGAGAAGTATAACCTTACTCTTTTAACAGGGGAACACCTACAAAGGTTGGTTTGTGTGCACAGTGTAGGACTGTATTCACAGTTATGCACTGGGAATATGCAAATAAACTTCTGATGTCATGACTAAGAAGGAGTTACTTTAACATTACAGCAGCGTAAATGAGAGAAGAATAATTTTCCAGGTAAGTAGTAGTGATACCCAGGGTTGGACACTGATAAACCACACAAAGAATCTAACACATTGGATGTTCCATACCATTTCTAGGTATCATCAAATCAGCAGTTCCGTAGTTTAAATGCTCTTTCTTTTTTGATTGCACAGCATTGCAATCTTTTTCAGGAATCAAAATATGTTGGTTTATATTTTACTTTTCATAGTCCTCTTAATACTTTTGACAAACATCCAACTATGTAAGGGCAAATATTTCCTTATGCCCATACCTGAATCACTGAAAAATGGATCTGAAGTCTCAAGACTGGGAACTATAGTGTGCTGAACAGGACAGAAAGTCACCTGTAATACACCTTTGGCAACAGAGGCTGGTGTTACTGCAAAACACTGCCTTTGCCATACAGATGCATTCCATGGTGGTTTCCTCTGTTTTGTAATAGAACCGCCAAAAAAAAAAGCCACAGCAAAAGCAGTAAGGAATCATGAGAAACAGCATCTTCAGTCAAGATGTGAAAGGAGATGGTATACCGATGAAGAAAAAAATACAGAAAGGTTGTCTTACATCCCGAGGGCTGCAGCAGTAACATTAAGTCACTGGGGCAGAGATTAAATGAGAAAGACCCAATGATAAGGGAGAAAGTGAAAGAAAATTCAGCATTATGAATGGGGTTGTCATGTATTAAACCAGTATCCATCTGACTTGATAGAAAAAGTTGCTTAAAAACACCACCAAAGACAGCTGAATTCATATTAGAAGGTTGTGGAGAAGTAGTGAGAACCAGTGATGCATGATCCAATGAGCTACTGTACATGGGAATGATCCAGAAGACTTAGTACTTCTTTTTACATCTTAAAAGCATTGCAGGAGGTTCTCGGCATGCAGCTACTACCATCTAGCTAAATCCTTTCAACTATGAACATCATCTTCAAAAAAATTAGCTCCTTTCCCAACAAAGGCAAGTGTAAAAGAGCAGAAAGAGCCATGCTATTAAAAATCACAGGAAGTGTTGATTGAATTAATGTTTAAGGAATAGGCAAGTATGTATTAAAATGGTTTTTTCCCATTTATCCTTTCTTTTGGCTTTGTTTCATTTATTCCCACTTCCTGTTTCCTGTATTCTAATTTGTAAACCTCTGAAGTATCATTAAAATAAGGTTGTCACAACTCTGCCTAGGTCCCATACAGACATTAGCACTCCAGTTAGCATTAATATTAATGTTTGAAAATGTCCTTGAAGAAACTGGTTTTATTTGGGCTGCTTGTTATATTGATGAGAGGAACTTTTGCAGTATAAAACTCAGAATAAGCAAGAACCTTACACATAAAAATGAGCGTGGACTGTGACAGAGCTCTCAGCCAGCCTCTGACTTTTTCTGCTGTCACAGCTGGACACAGGTATCAAAAGTTTGAGTCTCTAAACTGGGTTCCTACATGCCTGTATGCAACAGAAGATTAGCTGTGAGTTTAGGAGAAAAGGAGACACATCTAATTTATTAAGTTTTTCTTATCTCATTTCTGAATGACAGCAGGGGCAATAAACAACAAAGTCACGTTGCTCTGATTACTTCCCGTTCACCCACGAGTGCACCATACACCACAACTGTGGGAGCTAAGTTTTAATCAGACTGGCAGAAACTCAGTCAATGGGCAAGAGCTTGTAATAAAATGGCAACTTTTTCTTAAAAAAATCATTTTTTGCACAGCTTGTGTTCCAAGTGTCTGGCAAGCTACCACTAATCAAGGTCTGAGTACCAGCTGCTTTGGTTTGTAATTAAGTTTAATATGAGTTTTATTTTTGAAGATTTACCATGACTAAAATATTACTTTGATACTGAAATGTAAGAAGATTTATTGCTTAGTCCCAGATTTATTGCAGGAAAATACATCATGACTCTGCCTCTAATAAGTTTTTCTGAGGTGTATTAGAACTTTTATTTTTAGTATAGCTACATAAGTCTATACCAGGGCAATTTTCCTGGTACATAAAATAGCCTGAATGGTTTAGAAGTATAAATGAATGCAAGATTAAACAATTATTCAGCATCATCTCACTGACAGGTAATGGACTGAATTCTCTCTTCGGCTCTCTTCTTTCTTTTTTTAACTAATCTGCCTTAGGGTCTGTTTCTTTAAGAATATAAGGTCTTTAGGGAAGGGACTGCCTATTACAATGTTTTTATGCAGTACCTGTTTATGTTACCATAAATCTAATAGCAGAAAAGGATTGCCTGACTTCATGGAGCATACATAGACACTTCTGTGTAAATAAAATTATCTATCTTTCAATTTAAACTGCCAGCCCCCAAAATAAACCCAGAATGTCCAGTTAAATACAACAAGATATCATTAGTGAAGTACACTGTCTCCTTACATAAATACATCTTAACAACACTATGAAAATATTTTGCTCAATATTTTTTGTACTGTGGCATAACCATATAACCTGACATCCTATGTAACACCATCCTAGGTATGGTATTATACAGTATCATGAGCTTGGATGTTATATAATAAATTATTTCATTATAAATGTCTTTGAGACTGATTCTACAATTCATATGCAGACAGAAATACAAAAATGCCTGGGCTTCAACAGAAGATTTCAAGGAGCCAGTCTTTAGTTTTATTGCTTTATATCTGTGAAGGCTCTGATAATGCACACATTTTTTAAGTACAACCTAACATAAGCCAACTTCTAAATTCAGCTTCTGGCGACAGCTGCTTTTATATTTCCTCTTGCATGAGCACACACAGCACCAAAATCCAATCTCCTGTGTCAAATATATGCATTTTGCAAATATATGACTATTTGATAAATGGAGTTGAATCTGGGTTTTTAAGGTTACTTTTAACAACTGAGAAATGTGCATAGTTTATTTTTTAGCTCACATGATGCATGCAAATTACCTTTTTCTACAGTGCAATGTGCATATGAAGTTCCCTGAGACGTCTGAACTAGATTCACTGTACTTATCCAGAATATGCAATTAAGATGTAATTCATTTCTAGATATCATCAATATTCTGTCATTGCATAAGGGGAATGGACTAGATGACCCATGAAGTCTATTCCTACCCTCGTATCTATTATGATTACCTTATATTAGCAAAATTGCTTTTTAAGGTCACTTATATGTGGTGGTTCCCTTTATGCAAATACTTGGTACATTTGGTCACCCATGTGTATTTCTTCATCCTCTGTTTAGAATGGGTTCAGTACAGGTAGAGCACCAAATTAAGCAAAAACCTGATACGTTGTTGTAAATAATTCATAAAACAATGTTATGACCTTTATTCCCCGTGAGGCATCCACATAATGAGCCACCCAAATGAAGCAGCGAAAACATCCACTTCCCCTGCCATGGGTGTGCCCCTGACAGACTCCTCAGGGTCAGAAACCCATCAATCTCTTTTCACACATGAGCTAATCAATTCAAAGAGGGAAGTGCCAATGAGCTATTAGATCAATATGGTGAAGTATGGAGATTGATCTTATCCCAGAGTGACTACATTAACAGACTCGGCAGTGTGACCTCTGCCCTGCGGTGCACATTATACAGGATTGCAAGTCTGATATCTGAATGAAGACCTCAGGTCATTGCTTTTAATAATTTGCTTTGCTGAAAGAATTAAAAGTAAATCTGTAAAGGGATGACTAATGAAAATATGAAGTGCTTTCTTCTCCTCTAGTCTTGGAACACCTGCAGAAATCACAGAGCTTTTCACAGCAACCAGCAACATCGACTGTCTCACACAGAAACCTGCTCAGCCGTGCCCGGCTATCGGCATTTGAGATAACACATATAATACAACCAATGATATTTTGCTCTCCTGCCACAAAAATTTATAAAAGAAACCGAATACGAAATGATAAAAAAATACTGGCTGTGTCAAAATTGATTAAAGTTTTAGGTGAATTACTCCAATTGGTTTATGTGAACTGCCAGATCGAGAGCTATACCGGAGTCCTGGTGGTCTGAATTATTTAGCTGGTGTAAGTGGGATCACAATAGCTGCCACTGCTGTGAAAGTTGCTCACACAATGCTGCCATGTACTGAGCATACTGCCCGGCAAGCAAAATGTTCCCAATACTTGCATCAACTGAAGGTCCAACAGTCTTAGTCTGTTTTCATTTAGGCCAAAGGCCGGTGACTGTGGGGAACAGATCTGATCAGAGGAGCCTGGCTTCGTAATATTTAGGAGCAATAGGTGCATACATCCTATAACACTTTTCTGTCCCTTAATCAACCTATGCTCGTGTCACCAACTTTACAGGAAGTCTGTACATGAAGTAACTGCAGGTAATACCATAAGCAACCATTTCAGGCCTCTTGTTTTCAAGACTACTCTTTTTGATACGTAGTTTCAGAGGTGCTGAAAAAAAGTCCACTTTGTCGTCTCAGGGCATGATATTAGTATTGTTAATATTTTTAAAACCCTGAATATTCTCACTGCAATGAAATATTTATGTATATATAACACATTTTAGTACTGTATTTTTATTATACCAAACATTTTTATTGTTTGTTGTATAATTGAATCAATGAATTAGAAGAAGGTTACTAAAAAAGGATTAATGCATTTTTAATGAAACTGAATGATATAACTTCTGTTAGTCACTAAGAATAATGGCAGATCTATCAGGTTTATATAGATAAGAGCTTTGTGAGTTTATCTGAAAGCTCACATAATGGCTGTCACTTAGCTGTAACCTAGAAAAACAGACTTAGCAATTCTATTCAGGGTTTAAATTCATTGTTTATGTAAATGGTCTTTCTTCCACCTTGTGATCAGATCACCTGTCTAATCACGAAAATATGAATCCGTTTAGCAGTTACATCTATTTCTAGTTGTAAAACACTTTTTGAAAACAATGCTCTTTCAAAGTCTAAATGCAAGAACTGAGCTAGCCATACAATACCACTGGAAAATGTTTCTGAACTCTTAGGTTAATAGACAGGGGAACTGAACTTTGTACATTAATAGTGAGAATGTAGATGTTTCAGTGCTCGCACAGCTTGAATCCTTCATTAGCCCACCGGCCTAAATTATAAATACTTTCCAGGTAGAAACTGCTATGCTTAAAAATATGCCAATAGAAAATCCTTATATTAGTGTAACACCAACTGAAATTTTAACACTGCACAAAATGTTATATAGAAAATTAAAACAGCAGTTGCAAACTTAGCTGAATCCTACACAGATATTGTGTTCTTTGCAATGTAGCATTTAATTTTCCATTACTTTGCAAGGGATATTAAAATAGATAATGAAATTTTACATTAGTACAAGATATATGTATTGTGGACTTTATAATGACACCCTTAAAAATATATTTGCGTTTTTCAATGGGAGGTATGTTATCAAACTTCTTTTAAAGAGAAGGATTCTAATATTTCTTCTATCTTTAAGTAGAAACTGAGAGAGTACATGCATAACACATACATGTGTATGGCACTCAAGGTGCTGTAGTATTGCTCAAGCACTTGTGTGAATTTTGTGAGACCACATAATTCATAGTGGTAAACCACAATTAAATAAATCATACCACCAAAACGGGCATACATTTTTTTCTACCACTATGATGTGGTTTTTACATCATGTTCTTTCCAAACAAACTAAAAAGCTATTCTATAATAGAAGTGGTTTAGTTTTAAAAGGGTTTTAGAATACTGACATTATATTTGTATCTTTCCACTTAAAAAGCAAGGAACTTAATACACATCCAATAGCACAGGCCTCAGGAGGACTTTGATTCAGGAAAGCACTTTACACGTTTGTTGAAGCATTTGTCCTGATCTCTGATGGGAAGCAGGTCCTTATGTATTTTCACTAAAATGAAGGTGATTCTTCTGAGCAGGGGCAAGGGAAATTAAATGTACAGCATATACAGAATTAAAATACCTTTTCTGTAAATAATAATAATCTTTTTTAAATTCAGTGCGACACACTCAACAAGTGCTAGAAGTAAATGCTGCCTCCCAATGGAAATGTGAAGTTTGTTTCCCAGTAAAATAAACCACAGAGTTTCTAATCCTGTTGTTTTATCAGATGTTCGGTCTTTAACTTACTTCTAGTAAGAATTGAACAATTGTGATTCTGGATTTCATAATAAAATGTTTTATGAACTTCATACCATGGGCTCAAAATGCACAGTTTCTGGAGTAAGGAAGATGTTTTTTCCCTTTAAAAACAACTTGAAAACTCATCAGGAATATGAGGAAGCAAAAATGAATTAGTCATAGAGTTCAAATGAGGTCATGAAGTTCATGACAAATATAATTTATCTTATCATTCTGCAATTTACCACATAATGCCACAACTCATAACTGCAGTATCACTGTCAATGTGCTATCAACCGATCCATCTGTCTGGTCACAGAATCTGTGGCTGCATTAGGGATATCTGCTAGTGGCACCTATTTAGATGGTTGTTAGGATTCCGAGTACAAATAAGCGATACTCATTATTTTATAATCAATGGAACATGTTGCTAGCTTCTGTGTAACAGAGGAATGGCTGAATGGATGTTTTTTTTAAAACCCTCTTCCCAATTTCCACTATAGCAAGCGCTTACAAGCGGAGAATGTTCATGAAAACTTTCAGAACAAAAAGATAATCTTCTGGGAAAGTTACAATAGATTGAAAATACATGTCTAGAATTGAAATGCTTCCTCAGCCTCGACAGGATAAATAATAAATGCTTTCTAGGTAACTACTGCAGCTCTTTTGATAACATATATATTAATAAATTAAAAATGTCTGTAGATTGACAAGTGTTTTGTGGGCTTATACTGGAAAGCCAACAGCTAATTATGAAAGCCTGACTTGACTAATCAATTATTCAGATGAACATTAGGTGCCTATTATATGCGTAAACATGGGAATTATATTTCCCCTAAGTAACTTTCTAAAATAACAAACCCAAAACATGCAAATTTGAAATAGAAAGAAATGGCATTATTTTGCACTTATTGCACATGCAGAACTCCCACTGAATTATTCAGGGAACACTGAATCAGGAGCCTCAGTCTTCTGACTCTGAGCAACACAGCAATAGCAGCACATGCCATATTGTATTTGCTATGCATGTAATATTGATTTAGCTCGTTCTTGCTGGTCATGTTTCAAATTCATTTCATGTTTAGGAGGTAGGCAAAAGGAGAATTATCCCTGGATTGATACTTGCAATATATTTTTACGCCTGTTGAACACAAGATTATCCGATAAATTAATAAGACCATGGCTTTTGAGTGCAGGAAGAATAAGCCTTTGAAAAGGAGCACAAGTGAGGTAATGAACTGTTTTGAAAAGGTTTGTATTAGCTTCATTCCCCACCTCCTGTATGTAAGGATTGGAAGAGTGCTAGTATTACAGAACAGATTCACTGGTGTTTCATTTAATTTGCATGGCACAAAACACAGTAAGGTAGGGCATAATTGTCCTTTGCATTTAGAAGAGACCATGCTCTTAAACAGAATACAGCAACAGGGAAACCAGAAATAGATGTGACCAGACACCTGCTGACAAACAGTGACAAATCCCACTGACACTGCAGTGACCCCCAGTTAGTCAAGATTTAATTAAAGGGTATAATTAAGTCAGTGGAACAGAACACTAATGAGTGGTGGTTTTTTATATGGGTAATTACACATAAGAATACAAAGTAAGCTAGGTCCCTAAATATATCATTAAAATGAACAGTATAGAATGACAATCAGAGCTTTAAGTACTTTTTTTTTCTTTCTCTGCAATAATGCAGGTTGAAACAACACAGCTCATCAGGCATCTGTGCACATGCTAACAAATGCTGTTGGCCCAATCCTGCATGTGCCCAAGCATGTTGGTAATGTGACCGTGGTGTCACAATACACACCAGTGAGGCTAGGCGTGCATGGGTGTACTGGGCTCGACCCGTCATTGTGTTTGCATGTGTTTGTACCATGCAGGGGTCACTTCGGCTCATTTTCTAACAAATTACATTCTGTTGCTATTCTCTTACATCTTCTAGATTTCATTTATCAAGTGTGTTGATTACAAGGAAGACATATGTTACAAATTGTTCCTATGATTATCTGCACATTGGGTGCAATATACCTTTACAGCCAAACCACAGAGATACTTTACAGCAGTGGTATTTTATGCCTGAATCAGTTCTCTGGAATTTATTTTGGAAATCTTAGGCAGTTGAATGAAATAGCTGAAATATCTTTGTCTACATGATATTTGCTTATATTTCAAACAGGAAAGTATTGTAAAGTAGATTTACTTCAACAGCATCTTAAACTGGGGGTGGAAAACATCATCATGAATAATGATGATGATGGTAGGGAAAAAACAACTTTCCTACAGTCTCGAAGATTTAAAAGAATGCCTGTGTAGTTTGGGGCCAGCCCTCTGCTGGGATTACTCTATCTGCTCCCAGCTGGTAGCCTGCAGTTCATGACAGCCTTTTATCCGTTATCAAAGCAACAAGTGGAAAAGCAGATCCTCCTGCCTGCTAACACTGTTCAGTTCTCTCTGTAGAATTTCTGCTTCTAAATCTTTCCTTTTAACAAGTCCTTAGATTTCCTTCCTACTGCTGCAGGAGATGCTAAATATGTCTCTCGACTTCAGCTCAGTTGTCTAACCTAAACCCTGCAGGACACTAAAGGAAGAGAGAATAATTGAATTACAACAGGACATTTTCTACAGGAACTGACTGAAATGCAGAATGAGCATGATCCTGCTCATGCTAGAGTGCTAAGAGTTTAGCAACTGAGGTCAGTGACAGCAAAACCAGATCCTAATTACGCAAACAACACAGTACCAATATAACACTTCAATTACAACTTCAGACTGAGACATGAGTTAGGCTTAAATTTAATCTACTAACCTACTAATCTACTTATTTATGAGTACAAATTTTACTGTAACAAAAGCAAAGCAGACAAACTACATTGAAACTTATGACATATATACTGTGCTTACTTTGCTTTTTTAGTAGTACAGGAAAAATAAAACCAGGTAGAACTGGGGGATATTTAAGTATAATTAATGTGAATTCTTTCCAGCAAAATCTGTCCACTGAAACTGAACAGTTATTTGTTATTAAAACAAATCTAAGGTAATATAGTTTATATAGCAAAACTATACATCCCACTTTCCTTAAACTGTGCTGTCATAGAGTAATGGGTCTTAGAAACACAATCCTATAACAGTTACTACAAGTATATTTTTAAAATCAAGAGAACAACATAACAAGCTGTTATGTAGGCTATGTTAAATCATACTGTATGTTAAAGGGTTTTCATTCTTTTTTAAACTCTGATTTTTTAAACTGATTTTCCCATGATTTATGACAGTTATGCAATGACAGAAGATGCTGTGGGAATGCCAGCGTGGCAGTGAATCCAGGACTTGCTCCCTCTCTGAACTGAGGCCTTTGCCACCAGGCTTCTCCGTGCACACTTAAGTGCCTCCTCCATCCGGCCACAACAGATGGAGCAGGGGCCAGATCCTGCCAACACTCTGCGATGCCTGCAGTACAGTCCTATCACACTTAGCAGAATTTGTCCTCTGTATCTAACCCTACTCATTTAAGCCTGTTAGAGATCTTTTAATGCATGCAAAAGCACGATTTGGCTCTGGATCCTCTGGCGCTTTGCTAAGACATCGGCAGTAGTGTCCCATTTTTATGAGATGCCTGAGTTAACTGTTCCGGATAGGGCAATAAATGTAATCCTGAGGTAGAGAGTCACCATTTTTAGTTTTTCCCATGAGTTGGAGCACATGTGAAAAGCCTAATGAGGCCGAAATACAATCAAAGGGGTCGCAAAAATTATGTAAATTATTTCCCCTTTTTTATTTTTCTGTGGGCACGTATAAAGTACGGGATTAGCTGGAGCGACTTCTGCCCAGGCTGCAGACACACGTACACATAATGGATCCCTGACATCTTCTTCTCCCCCATTTTCATCCCTGCGAGGCCACCCCTGCCCAGCCGCGTATGAATGAACAGAAGCGCCTTTCATCCCCCACTTGCCTGGCGCTTCAAAAGGAACTACGAAAATAGCAGCAACAAAAATCCAGCCGCCTGCCAAAAGGCCTGCACACGTCCCATTCTCACAGGCATGCGAAAGGTTGGAGAGCTCAGCAAAATTTTTATGTACGGGAGCAGGCCCAAGGAAAACTCACACGCCATAACCAATTGTGGACAGAGGATCATCTATCAGCAGACAAATGCAGGAACTCCAGAATGTCTCTCCTCAAATGAAATAATATATCTTTGAAAGCCAATGCCCGTTTTAGGCCTGAGGCCCATATATCAAGCCTGAGAGGCTTGTGGATACGCTCCAGGGCCATTAACCTTCCACCTGTTTCCCCTTGTCCTTCAGGATGAGACCCTGCCCTTGATTTTACTCCCTTCCCCTGTTCATCTTCCGACAGAGTGTAAATGTAAAGCAGAGGACCTGCGAAATAATTCAAAGGCAATGGACCAGGGACATGGTTACAAATCTCTGCCACTGGCACTGTGACTTATGCAGGCAGTTTGTCACACATGAGCCAGGTGACCTCTGTGACATAACAGAGAAAAATATCGCCCGAGATCAAAAGATGAGATTCAGGGCACTCTAACTAACTCTGGTGTACACAGCCGCACTACGCGGTGGCCAAGCGTTTCCTCTCTTCCGAATACTGCTCGCTCTGATCGCTAGCGGGCAGGCCGTGCTCCTGCTAATTTCAATAATCCCTTTTTCTCTCACGTCTTCAGAAATCTTTCCTGTAACCTGAACATCAAAATTTGCCTTCTCCTGAAGCGTCTCTTTTTCAGAAAAGATAATTAAATTGACAAGGAAAGACAGCAAAATGTCATTCAACAGATAAAAATTAACACAAGAAAATCAGTATCATTGAAAATGGTGGAACAGTTGCTTTTGCAAACAGGTCTGGTTTAACCTGGTAATTTTTGAAACGCAAAGTAATACTAAAACTTCATATGAGCACATGCTGTCTCTGGTGTCGCAACGAGAAGTCTTCAAGTGTAAAACATTTATTGGGATTCAACTGTCACAATGGTTAAAATGACAGTAGAGTGAGTATTAAAAATGATGTAATGCACCCAGATAACACACACCTGTACTGATTTGGCTTGTACAAAGAGATATACTACAGAACCAGAATAACAGTAATTTGAAATAAAGCCTAATCAGATTGATTTTTTTTTAAATTTTGAATTAATTTTTCAAGCTGTGTGTTACATAGGAAGTTTCCCAGCTGTTCTGTACATTCAGGACTTCTCTGCTGGGTGCAGACAAAAGAATAAGGCCTAATGCAGTGTTTCTCTTTCACTCCCCATAACCTAATGGTATGTCTGGTATGAACATTTAATTTTGTCTATTTCATAAATTAAAAAAAAAAAAAACCACCACAACTGTCACAGTACTCCTGGCATGATGATGAAATGAGAAATACAACTGGAGCTAGATCAGTCTAAATCCTGTTCTAATCCTAAATCACTTTGGCACTTGCCAACATGTAGTTGATGAAAAACCCAAGAATATATATAAAAATACATGTATGCAGGCACACACACAAAATTCAGCACATTGCTTACAAGCGTGCTAAGCTTTATCTCATCAGCTAATTTCATTCTGTCTTATCACATGCTGACTTTTAAAATTTTACACAGAGTTCATGCTCTTACACAAAATAATCTGAAGGGGTAGTGTTCCACTATGGAAATATATCTAAATTCACTATATCTAAAAGCATAAAAAAGTTGAACTATGGATAGGACTTGAAGCTAAATCATGCAGTAGTTATAAAGAAATGCACAACTGAAAATCATTTCATGTTTTCCATTGACTAAAGCCTGACGTAGAGCACTACATGACTCTGCTGCAGAACAAGGAAACAGTATATGCAAAGTTAATATTACAAAAAGATTAATGTGAAGTGTTACCACATGCATTTGTAAAAATAAGACAGTTTTTTGATTTTACAGTGCTAAAATCTTTTGCTTCTGTTCAGGCCCTGTGATTACACATACCTTTTCCTTGTTTTAATGTCTCTAAAGAAAGCCTGCCAGAGATACAACAGTCAGCAACTACATGCGAGTTTTGTCACTGGTTTCAGTGAACTCTAATTTAGATCCCAGATGTCTTCATTTTTGAAAGTACCTAGAGTGTTACTTTTCCATGTAAAATATAGGTGATGTATCCAGGAGTTCTGGCAGTTAGATCTTTAGCTCTCTTTGACACTCCTACTTAGGCTTTCTGCATCCTTTTTTTTTGTTTTATATTTGATGTATACCTGAAAAAAATTAATATTTAATTTAAAGACCACCTAGCCCAAGCCATTGCCCTTTACAGTAAGTATGATCTAGTGCATCTGTTTTTGTAATATTCATGAAATTTGGAAATCAAGGCTAGGCATCATATACTACTCTAATAGAGGATTTTGTTAATTTGAGTGTTTGATCAGTTTTGAATGCTGAAAAGACCTATTAGAATTTCCAGGGCATAAAGAAACTACTTAAAATGTTATTATATGTAGAGAAATACTATTATAGGAATATAATAAATTATAATCTGTATAAATACATACTCAGATACACATGAAATGATTTGTCCCATTTACCTCCTACCATGTGATTTTTGTGTAAATAGCTACTAAGCATCAAATATTTTATAAGACTAAAGTTTACAGCACCCTGATTTTAAAGAAAAGAAATTGACTCTTGTTAGTTTTAATATAACATAATGTCTTGTCTTGAAGAAAAAGTCCTTACATTAATTGGTTGACATACTACACAGACGCTACAAGTCCAGTTAATTGTATTTTTGAGCACCTATGCCTCTCTGATTCAGTCATTTAAAACAAAAGAAAACAAGGAGTATTTAATATTTAAAAATAATAATAATAATATGGGGCATGAATCGTTCCTTACATTCTTTTCCAACTACAGACAATTTCTGTTGGGAAAAGTGCCATATAGTATCGACAGTGACAACAAATTGTATTGTCCGGTGAACATCTGTTTCCGACTCCCACACTGATATTGCAGGTTGGGTACTTCTGAGTTAGGCTTCACAAGCTGCCCGACCACAGAGGAACTGGAAATTACTGGTACATTCAACTTTTATTATTGGAACACAGGAAAACTTTATCATCATGCTGGGAAGTTCTGTGTCTTTTGAAATATTGGAAAGAGGGTTATCTTAGCACAGAAAGCCACATGCGATAGTTCTTACGAAGAAGGAAGAAAGTGGCTCCTGTTCATTGTGTCTGTCAGTACATGCAGGTATGCAAGACTGAGATCAAAATCTCAAAATAGAACAGTATTTCTGTTTTCAAGATGCAAGGTTTGGTGGCAAGGGTTTGTGGGAGGGAGCATGTTTGTTTTTAATAAAACCAGTGGCACTGCAAAAAAGGATCTGATTCTCCCAGTCTTGCTCAATATGTAGTATTGTGTCCCCATACAAAATATCTCCAAAATCCAAAGCAGTTTCCACAGGGCAGAATAGGCTGAGGTTTAGTATGGGTTGCAGGACCTAGTCCTAGAGAATGTCAGTCTTAAAGAAATAACTGATCTTTTCTAATTCATAGTTAAAGCACCAAGCTACTATGATAGCAACTGACAGAGAAAGGCTGTGTTAACTAAAATTATTACAATTTAAAAACCCAAAGACAATACTAAGCAATCGTTTCAAATCTGAGGGGAGTTTGTTAGAATGATCAATGTTGTTTTTCTCATAGTTATGGCACCATTTGTTCTTCAGCCTGGAGAAAAAGGTGAAGTTGTGCTTTGGCAGGGACAAAGAAGAAATGAAGATACATTCTTGATAGGCACCATATGCCACTTTGATAAAACTCCAACTCCTGATCTGTAAATACACCAGCCAATGCTGGGATAAACTACTGAAAACTATCCTCTTTCACAGAAAAACAGGGGGAGAGAGAGAAACTCTGCTGAAACTCCTATTAACACTAATTAGTGTTGCCAGCATGCAGGGGAATCAAAGGTAAAACATGTGGAGCTCCCACTGAAGTCCAGAGGAGAAGTGTATGCCTTAAAAGAGAGGCATGCAAATTAAAAATAGATGCTGTTCAACACTACCAAATGAGCTACTCATGTAAACACTGACTTTGAGGTCTAATCCTTCCTACTGGGAACTCTCCCCCTGAAAGTTCATTCCTGCTCAGGAGAGAGCATTGTCCTTCACCACACTTGCAGAATGAGAACCTATCTTATGAATGACAGGTCCAAACCAAAATAATTGCCACGTGTGTGTTTCTACTTAAAGTTGTTACTAATATGGGATGCTGTTGTTAATATTCCTGTTGTTTATTCACTGTATTATAAACAAGGACCATTGTTTTCCAAGTCCTGCATCAGAAAGACAGTTTTTTGATGCTATTCCTTATAGCGATTTTGGATTTCTCAAAGACTAGAAAGTCTGGGTAGAATCTTAGCAATATGGCCAATATTCAAAATACTGCTAGGTCTGAAATTCAAAAGCAGAAAATTGCCTGATGTTGCTTTTCATGAGTGTAATATATACTTACATATGTGCTAACCCAAACAATACTCCAATAGTATTTGTCTGTGAGTAGCTTGCTTTTTATCTCCCTCTCTTCTCTCCATATGTAGATGGACAGAACATCAGTGATTGTGGAGTGGTGACAAAAGAAGCTGAAGCCATTTTATACTGTGGTGACCTGGGTATGAGCTACACACTAGTCTTGGCTTCCACTTGCACACTAGATGATACGCACCACACCTAATTTAGTCTCAGGCCTCCCAGCAGCCTGTCTACTACATCCCTACCACCTCCCACAATTCTTTCCAATGTCAGGGTTGTTATGCCCTAAAACTTCTGCACAGACAAATAGGAGTAGAACCAGAGACTCTGGACAATTGTTGCCTGTTATTCTTCCTACATGTTTTTGCTGTTACCTGAAGGAAAGTTAATAGTTTCGATTGATGATCTTTGTGGTTTTATTGTGACTTCTACTGAGCTCCAGGAGGAGCAAGATGGAGACTGCTGGCCTGTCTGACCCACCCACTCTGAACCTCTTTCTCAAAGATTTCCACCTTTTCCCAAAAGGGTGCACAAGGAGTTTAAGGGGTTGGCACTGAAACACACTGACTGTTGTTGAAGACCTCTGTGGGATAGGTCAGTGGAGCCAGAGACACAAATAACTGTAGCTGCTGCCTCCTCCGTAGTGGCTGTCTCTGGTACTAACATTTTTCCCCAGAAAGAGAAAGGAAAAGAGGTGGAAATAAATAACAAAAAGGCATTTAGAAATAACGCATAGCAAATGAAATATAAAAACTTGTCACAGGCAGCTTTACAGAAGAAAACAGGAAACCAGCAGATGCTGTGAGTAAAACTGGAAATACAGTACTCAAGATCTTAACTTGCACTTCTTATTCCGACAAAATTCTCATTGGCTTCAGTAAAGTTTTCTTCTGATAAGCAGCACAAGACCACACCCATAAGCACAACCTGACTTACACCAAAAATTACTATATGCAAGACTGACTTGTTCAGCTCTCTATTTAGGAGAGTACACAGTTGCAGGTACACATTTATTTCCTTGTACAGGGAATTCTGGTCATAGCATGGAGATGAGGATGGTTCCCAGCACTCTTACTCTTTTGTCCCCATACCTTGAAAAGGGATGAAGTAGATTAGTGGATGACTAGACAGCCCTGTCTCTACCTCCCCTAAAGTGCTGGATTAGCCCTAAAACTAAATAAACAGCTGGTGCACAAGGGCTGTAGCAAGCTGCTTCTCGAGTGGTGAGGGATTGTGACTCAGCACCACCAGTCACTGTGTTTGCTCACTACTCAGGACAAGTTGTTAGACTGGAGTAAGTATTCCTCAATAAATACCAAAAGGTATCCAGATGAAACAAACAGACAGTGCTAACTGTAAAGCCAGAATAAAGATACGATTCTTCGTCACATCCAGTGTCACTTAGTCAGGGTGATGTTTCCTGTATTCAGCAAACATGCCAGTAAAAGAATTTCCTTGGCATACAGACAACATGGAAACGTCCTTTTAAAAATCAGTTAATACCAACAGAACTCATGAGCTAGCTGGAACCATTTCCTATGCTATGGAAAGAACACTTGAATAAGGTTAACCAAGACATTTCACCCTCCCAACCTCCCCCCTCCCCATCTATTTCTGGATGTCTTCTTTTGTTCACCCTTTGCTAATTATAGTGGCCTTGCTTAGGTGATATTTATAGTCTTAAAAGAGTTGCCTGACTTTTAGAACACTTTATTCATGTATATTTCCTGTGGTTATTGTTGCCTTAACTAATTTTTTTTAATTAAATTTACTTGATCCAAGATTTTATTTAGCAACAAATATCAAAGTAACTTTTCTTTCAACAAATGGAAGAGCTGTATTTAGATGTAAAAAACATTTTTCTAATTCTGAGTCAGATTTTAGTTTCTTTCCCTCTCCAGCTGATGGGTATGACAGATGATTCCAGAATTAGATAAAATGAAATTTCATTTTTTACTACAGTATGATTATTTGGTATCTTATTTGACTAATTTATCATATCTTTTTTTGTCTGTAATGGTTGTTTTAATGACTGGGGTGTTTCCCAGAGACAGCATTAAACATTTTTTGCCCAGACTGCCCTGATGTTTACCTAACCACCTACAACTGAACTTCTACCAGTTACAGAAGTGGAAAAAAGACACTGAGGATGTCCACCAAAAATTAGAGCTTCACTTCCCCTCCACTTTCCCAGCACCATACTTTATCTCTCTTAATTTTCCCTAATTTCTTCTTAAATCTGCCTTTTTATTTCTTCTGTAGTCACTCTACAAATGTGCCTGTATAGATGCCAATGGCAACAACATTCAGTCCCTGTTTCAAAACAGCAAGTAAAGAACATTTTAGGGAAAAATTTGATGCACGACTTTCAACTCTACTGAAAGCAGTTGGATTTGGGGAAATGTTAAAACAAAGTGTGAAACTAACTGGCAGTTTGCCTTTCAGCAGAGACCCTTTCTCCTTCCCTGGTAGCTGCCACCCACTCAGGCACACACAGGCAGAAATAAGGGCACTGCATCTCTGTGGAGGAAACACCCAGGCAGCTATGTCCTGTTCAGTGTGCCAGCACCCCGATGCCTGTGTACATACCTCCATTTTTCACCCAAGCAGTGCTGCCTAGCGGGACCGGTGAAGGGCAGAGCAGCCCATTGCAGCCCACTCCTAGTGGCGATATGGGGAAGGGGGTGGACCCTTCCCAGCCAGACTGCTAGAGGCCCTCAGCCCTGCTCCCATGGAGGTTGCATGCATCTGGAGCCTGGGGTCAGGTGCCATCCCCGACACACACCTCACCCTGCCCTGCAGCAGGATTTGAGTGCCATGCAGGTGTAGAAACACAGGCAGCAGAGTAGCTGCCCTGGAGACAGCGTCCAGCCTTGTGTGGCACCTCAAGCTACCCACCCACACCCCTTTTTTACACAGCAAAGAGTCGGTCTCAGGTCAGGAAGAAGAAACACATGAGACAGAGCCACAGCCCTTGAGTTAGCTGCTTTTTCAGGGTTTGCTCCTGGAGTTATGTGCTGATATCCAACACAGAGCCCAGCTCCTCTTCCTGACACAGGGCCCCCAGTGCACCTGCAGGCCCTACCAGCACTAATAGCCCCACCTGGCCCCCACCCACAGTGCCATTTAAGCTTCAGCCAAAGATCTGGCTCTGCTTGAGCTGCCTCCCAAAGATTTCTTTTCTGCCTGTGTGTGCCCTGGTCTTGTCCCTTCAAACTGTACCTTGTCCCTGGGGCTCATGAGGCCATAAGTGAGGATGGTAGGGTGGGCCAGCCCCGGTTTGGGCAGGGGGGTGGCAGGCCTGTGCCCCTCAGTTGGGCTGAGGTGGTGGTGGGGGCTGCTGAGCCTGTTGGTTTCTGTGGAGAGCAAATGTTTCTGATTAATTTTATGTATGTGGTAAGACAGCATGTTGTGATTTAGCCAACATTAATTTTTAATAAAGCTGTGTTTTTTATTCAGAGTTGAAATGAACCTTGATAATTAAGATGTTTCTTATTAGATAAAAAAAATAAATCAGAAAACAGTTAAGGGCTATCCTAAGGATAGTGATGTTCTATTTCAGTTTGCTTTTAACTGCTCTTTCCAGCCAGGTGTGGGAAAAATGGGAGGGATTGCAGAGCTACTTTATATGCCACTTTAGTAAAAGATCTATACTGTACTCATTAAATGGAGTACCAGATTTTGGACATTGCCACTGTCTTCACACTGGCTGTAATGGAGTTCAAATCAAATGTTTATCATTCATTTGGATATTTCTTGAACTGCAGTCAGGTTTAAATTAATTTTTGAAATATTATTTCCTCTTGTACTGAAACTTGCCCTTTCTTGAGGTTGCCATTTTTGTATATTGGTTTATGGGAGGTGGGGGGAATAAGCAACTGAATTTTATTTCCAGCACGTGAAATTTTCCTTTGCTTCCTTTTATAAATAATCTTGTAACTTGAGGCTATGAACTACAGCAAACCATGATAGTTTCAATGCATGACAAAAACAAAAAAAAAAGAATTGAAATCTATGGTGAAGTTTTTGGCTAGCATAAAATGACTTGCTTGCCTGGTGATAGATGGGTGTTCTATTTCAGAAGTTTGAAAATCTACTTGTTAATGCATACTGGCCAAAGTTTGGAAGTAGGGTGATACCGGATAGATGTTTAAGTGCAGTCTGCCTCTTGATTTTACTCCCTTCACTTGAAACTCTATTTTATAATAAATTTAAAATTGGAAGTGGAAAAGACTTAAGCCCTCTAGTGTGTTCCTGTGCCTATATAGCTGTACAGTGCATCCAACCTGTTGTGAGTGATCTTACAATTTACAACACAATTTGAAAGCTCTCAGCTTTAGGTCTTCTCTCCAATAATCAGCCTCACAGTGGAATATTGTGGAAAGTGTCTTCCTGGTACTACTACAGGTAGAATACAGTTCCTTACCCTGCAAGGTCTTTGTTTTGTCCAGATGTTGTGCTTCTACACAGCTGCCATATGGTTGTATTTGTTGCTTCGTCAAGCTGTGAATATTCAGATCTTTTAGTCTTTCTTCATAAATCACTTTCCTCTGCTTTTCTTGTCATCTGTCAGCATTTTTCAGCCCTAGAGCTGAGTGGATTATGTAAACTATTGACTCCACAGTGCTGTATATAAAAAAATGATCATACCTTGATCTGGAGCAGCTTACCTCTACATATGAAAGTATAGAATAACATTCATTTATATTATAGGGCTTCAGCAGGGCTGATAGGAAGTCTGTTAGTGACTTCATTATGGCGAGGATTTAATCCTTACTGTAGGTGATTCTAAAGGCTATATGTTAACAGAAGAACATCCTTAAATCTGAACAGCCTGCCTGAATAGATTTATAGAGGCAAACTCTCATTGTAACTGGGAACCATGCCATACAACAGAAATATCATACAGGTGTTGTACACAAGTGCAGGATCTGAATGATACAGGTATCATACAAAAACTTTGGAATCGAATGAAGCAAGTTCTCTTCCTGTAGTAAGACATACTGTCTGGTTGTAAGGAATCTCATAATTTGCAGGGGGGAAATGGCTTTTTTTGTGGCAGAAACTTGCAAAAAGTTCAGTTCTTTGCAAGTGAAGGTCTGTCATTCTAACAATAAAACTGTTACTTTCTTAAGCAAAACTGGGAAACATAGCTATGATTTTCCAAGAGACTGGAATTGTTTAATTTTTAATGTGCAAAGCTCTCTCCATTGTTTGGCAAAAAAACCCCAAATCTTCACAGCAGAAAATAACAATTACAAATTGTAGTCTGGAAATACAGTAGATCATGTTAACATGGTGAGCATTTGCTGTTCAGTTTCTTAGCCAGTACAGCAGCCAGAATTAGAATTCACTTTAATATCACTTTGCACTAGCCACAGAATGCAAGATCTAAAGAGCACTATTTTTTTATCTTGCCCTACAACAATATACATTTGGTAACGCACCCAAGTAATCTTCCTCCTGTCACTGCTGACAACTGTCAAACTTAAATTGAAAACTTACACTTTGAAAGAAAAAATTAAACTGTAATATTAAACTTCTGTTTTGTGTATCAAATGCCCCCAACTCACAGATGAACATGTAAGTGTGGTTCTTATCTCCCATAAAGGCTGCAGTGTCTGCTTCAGGCCATGTGGCAGGAATGGCTGTAGGTATATAATTCCCCATGTCCATATTACAGCCTGCTGTATCTCTGCTTGTCACTGGCATTAGGATGGGCTGGACAGCTTTTGGAATTGTTACTTGCTCAAATTTTCTCTAAGAAGTAAAAAAAACATTGTTATTGCAGCATGGCTATTCATGGGAACCTTGTGAAGTTTGCTACACTGAACTGGTGCCTGCAGATCCACTCAAGTGTAGAAGTGTCAGTCCTTCAGAAAAAACACCTGCATGGAGGATGGTTCTTAGTCTCAGCATGATGCTGAACATTGGGTATTAGATGGAAAAATGTCTAAATCCAGAGTGACTGAACTCAGTCTCCTGCTATCAGAGGTGATAACATCATATGGCAGAGTGAAACTAAAGTATCCAGCTCTGATACGAATGGGCACGAGAGAATGTCATCTTTCTTCTTACCCCTAGAAGAAGTGCCAGAGGCTTAGCACTGAACAAACTGTTTAGAAAGGCTGCACAAATACATGCCCACATGCTGAAGTACAGCATTTAGTCACATCCTTTTGTTCAGAGGAGAGCCAGAAGAAGATTATGAAGTTAACTACTAACAGTGTTCCCCTACAAGGTTCAGCTAGGTGGCAGGTATAACACCATGCTTCATTAAGCCCTGGTTTCTATGCTGAGGCTTCTTTCTATAGCAGTGATCTTACTATATGTGAAATTAAATTAATGACTCTAAAGCAAAGAATTATTTGGCAGTGTAAGAGAAATACTTTTCCCTTTCCCTGACATTTTTTTGAATATTTGAGAAATATTTTTTCTGATCCAGATACACACAAGCCAGACTAAAAAGCAACAGTTACACATAACATATTAACTAATCTGATTACTGATATTAAGGGAAGTCCTGGACCTCAGTTTCTGTCAGCTGCCCTGACTGAAAGAACACTGCAGAAGTTTTATTTCATCAGTTATGTTAGTTACATTTCCTGTCCTGATAAAAGCATACTACAAAGTCCAAAAGCACTTTAAGTTATCAAATTGCCTTTGACTACTTAAGTCTAAATAATATGTCAACCTTTCACCACCCTGAAGAAGAACTTTTAAGGTATTCCACTGCTGACATTTTTTTCTCAAAAAAAAAACAAACAAAAAACCCACCTCAACCCTATTTTTTCCTATTCTGTGCTAATTCAGTTTAATAGTTGGATTTCTGTACTGGAATTCCTTGTTTTCTATGCATTTGTTGTTACTTACGCAGACTGAAATTTGAAATTGAAGCTGGTGAATTGAGTATTATATTACTATATCTAAATACATTTAACAGAAAAAAAATTAAGAGACTCTAGGAGTTCTGTTCATCCTGTTCACACCAAGTGTACACTGCTTTAAGAAATATTTTGAAACTTTGCTAATATAGTTGTTCTTATGGGGAATATGTAATACAAAACTAGGCTTCTGTTCACTTATTAGCTACCAAAGAATCTGTGCTACCACGTACAGTAGTTCTATAGATAGGGATATTTTGAGATACGTGGTTAAACCATTGTTTCTTTGAAGGCCACACCTGCAGCCAGTGTAAGCATGGACAAATTTATACTTACAGCAAGAAATCTGTCCCAGAACTGATACCGTCTGACATCAATGAATGGCTGAAATTAGCAAACTCAGTGGATAGTTCTAGGATGAGCTGCTTTAATGTGAAGTACACCGTCTCTTCCTGCAATCAGTCACTAAGTGGGTTTGTGCTCACATAGTACTTTGACCTATGACATCGTCACTAGAATAGCCAAATAAGTCAAGGTAATATTTTTTGTGAGTCACAAGTCCTTTAGTGCCTTTTTTGTAACTACCAACATATAATTTTCTGATCCTCAGCCAGAAGAAAGTATCCTGAGGACTGTTCTACATTACAGGTCCTGTTTTCTTCCTGCCCCAAGCAGAGACTGCTTTCCTTTATGGGTTTAGGAGCACTTAGCTTTGGGATTAGTTGTTGAATTTTCCCTGATGCAGGCTGATGAGGAAAGGCCAGTCCGGTGGAACTGTCTGCATCCTTTCTTGGGGCCAGGTAACCTTTGGACTCTAGAAACTCTTGCAATATTTTCTTTTTAGCTCTGTACAAAGACCTTTCACCTGACTAAGACAGCTGGCTACAAATCTAGCATCCCCAGGGCATTCCTGAGTTTTCTTAGCTGAGGATAAGATGGATATATCTTACTTTTATATTTACTGAGCTTTCAACAACTCCAGAATAGCAAACAAAGGCCTTCTTTACTATTATAATTAGTATCATCATGAGTCTACTAGGTTATCTCCATGTTCTTATTTCATCTGTGTATGAAGAACTATGCAGAAACATTTCTCATTATGAATAAACAAGTACTATGTGATGTCAAAACCCAGAATTTATGATGTAACTACTAATTAAAAAGTATTCTGAATTCACAAGACAGATAGGTGTGTTTGAGATTTTAGCAGGTGTTAAATTCAAAGTCACTGGATTGCCACTGGCTGCTTTGGACCTTACTCTAATGTTATTACTAATCCTGACTAGTTTGCTTCATTAATATTTCCACTAGTTTCTGATACCCAACATGAAGGTGGGAGGATCTGCTCCTTAGCAAGTATGAGCATTAGCCTTAAATTATGTACTGAAATTCAAACACAGGTCAAATTCTGTAAAATGCAGTGCACGCTGTAAGTAGTTCAGCCCAGTCACTATTTTTACCTTTTACATGCTTACTTGACAAATTGTAGAGCAGCAAGTGAAAAGATTGTGATAAGCATAAGCTGATAAATGCTTCATGAAATAAAGTTTTGAAACATGTTTGTTATCACTTAAGATCTCTCAAAAAAAAATATCAAATTTTCAGCCAAATGGAAAGAAAAAGAGAAAACTTAAGAACTGTAGTTCACTGGTGGTTTTTAGTTATTACCTCTAGGGTAAACGTGACCTAAGCCACTGATGGACTGGGACAGCATTTTTTTTATCGTGTCTTCCTTTTCAGTCCCTCCTGAACTCTGCTAGCTACAAATCTCTAGGTGTGACAAAAAGGAGAATGTTTGCCTCTTTATGTGAATTGAGACAAAAGTCTAAGACTAAATTTAGAATGAAGTGAAAGGATACAGTAAAGAATTGCAAATATGCTGTTCAGTAACTCACAGCCAGTTGTGCAAAGCATCACTTATCAAGATAAAATCATGATGAATTTCATACAAACCACATTTGTACATTTTACTGTTGAATTAGTTGAGTATTTTAAAATGTTAGTCCCAGAGATCTGCTAATGCACCTGGCTTAACTGAAAGACATCTCAAGATTCACTTGTTAAGTTTAGACAAGTAGGAATAATAGGAAAATACCTTCTCAAGCAAATACATAGTTCTCAGCTGTGTATAGGTAAGGAACAAAGTTAACTGTTCTGAAAATCTAGTTGCATCTTTATTACGATTGCCTTTTCTCTTCCTTCTGCATTTAAAATGTCATATCCTTAGGTGTTTTTTCCCCTTCCCCCACAGGTATTCATGTTCTGTGGAGCAATCTGAAATAGCTGCTTTTGCTACCTTGATCAGAAGGAGATGATACCATGGATAGAAAGAAGAGAGCTGTGTTCAGGAAAGGTTTGGAAACTCTTTGTTTAATTCTGATCCTTTCCTCTCAGCTGCAAAGAGAGATGGTGTTACCTGGTACTGTTAACAGAGCCTGATCTAAACGTGTTTTGAGCACCTCACTTTTTTGAAGCTGAGAAGCTTAAAGTTCTTGGCATTATGTGTAATCTGGTCCCTAAATACTGGATGTGGATTGATTTCCACTGGAGTGCTGTGTAGTTTAGTTGATCGTGTCCAATTTAAACAAAAAAAACCCCTGGATATGCCAGAAGGTATGAAACTGTCTGAACTCTGATTTTCTAAGATGTAAAGGGTACAAATACTGAGATGAAATTAATGCCTTCTAAAAACGTGTGGAAGTCAGTCCACTAGCCAAAAGCTATACGTGAATTTAAATGAATATGAATTCCTAGAATATATGTCTTTCCAGAAGTCTGTATGTACATGGTAGTGTATAGATATGTCCAGAGCCAGAAGTTGGTCAGCATTTTCATGAAACAAATTTCTGCATCTTTTGTGTCCATACTAGTAAACATATGTTGGTGGAAGAATATCATTCAGGCTGGTTGGAGGTGAAGACCATCTCTAAAGCTATTTTCAGTATAGCATGTTGAATGCTTATAAAATCTGCCTATAGATGAAGCCATGGAACCATAAAACATAAATGTTTCTTGAATATATTTTCATATTCTCACTTTAGTCATAACCGGAATTTTGAGGCAGATCATAACTTCAAAATTCTTACACTGAGGAGTATCTTGTTCTGCAACTCTCAATGATTTTTAATATGACTACTCCAGACTAAAGTGCTCCCCAGTGTATGGGTAGAATGATCTGGTCCCTGATATTTAGGACACAATTTATTGGAAATGTAACGTGCTTTCAATTTTAATTTTTAAATTACTTCATGGGTAGCATTGCTTATAGCTTACAATTTAATTGTGAACAACTTGGCAAACAAAGATGTCACAGTCTTTTCTTCTCTTTAATCCATTTTCTTTTTCCCCCTCTGAGTAAACTACCTCCCTTATTTCTCTTTATACAGACTGAGTTTTTAATGGTTCCTGCAACCATTCTCTCGAAAAATTGGAGAGAAGCTGGAGTTGTGTATGCAACATATACAACTTGCTTTTCTTGTAAGCAGGCTTTATTTCATGTGTCTGCATCATGATGGTTATGACAGAAATACTGCTGTGGCAAGCATGCTGACCGCAGCTATTTAATGGGATCTCCCTTCTGTGCTCTTGGTTCTTGTAGATCCAATTCTCTGTGAACTTCTACAGTAATTGTTGTATTTAGATATTTTATTATTGTCCCTTAGCTTGACAGTAGTCAGCAAGAAATTATGGATGGTCGCAAAACTTTACAGATTTCAGCAGCAAATAGTTGTGGTAAAAAACATCTGTGTAGCAGACAGAGATTCAGTAACCAGCAATATAATAGGGAAATTCAGATGTGATTTGAGTTCATCTTGAGTGTTTTTCTGAGACAGAAGATCTTTTATTCATTCCAGAGCTAATTTCTGGTATCAAGAGATTAGTTAAAAAGCTGTAGTTTATCTCTATTGTCTGATCCCAAATTTCTGGCTTAAAATTTCAGACCTGACCACAACAGACAAAACTGCCTTAATAAAAGTCCAATAAATGTAAATGGGAGAATTTCTGGCTGCCAGAGCGCTGTGTATGAGGATTTATCAGGTGCTTCAACAAAATTAAGAGCCTAAAGGTCACTATAGCCAGCCTAGATTAAAGGAATCCCTCATATATCAGTGATGAGAAACAAAACGAGTCCTTAAGGTTTCTTCCTCCTTGCTTTCTGTTCTGTGTATACCCTGCTTAGGATTCAGCCTTCATGGCTAACTACACACATGAGAATGTGCAAAATAATATCCCAGTGAGAAAGTGAATATTCAAAATGTGGACTTGTATAAGAAGTGTACAGAGACAGACAGCAATGATGTTCCCCCATATGTTAAATGAAGTAATAAAATAATTACATAAAAGAATGTAGAATGGTATAACAGGCATGCGCACAACTCTGAATACAAGCCAGACAGTGAGCAATACTGACAGGGACAGAGTAAAATTTATGTGAGGCCCTGTGGAGGTTAGTAACAGTTGTGATAAATAGTAAAGTACCGAAGAACTGAACTTTAACTTGAGCTACAGCTAATTACAGGCTCAGGTGGAAGACAACTACAAGTTACTACTCATAATAGTCTGCCTACTTCAAGCCAAATAAATTTAAGAATTAGATGCAGGGGGTGGGGTGGGTGGGAGGGAGATAAACCATACTTTCTTTAAGTACAACATTTGTAACAAATGGTACTTTTTTTTCCTTGACTGAATGATAATATAATGTAAGATTTTTACCTACCTTAAGTTCTCTAAAAAAGATGCTACTCCTAGCCCACTCAACAATGGAGAAGAGAGTTTGGTCAGCCATTTTACACATAAGCCCAAATGTGTTGAGCTTCTCGTGTTTGCTTCTGTTGGCTTGCTCTTGCTGCAGGTATGCCATGATCTTAGCTTGGACTTGCGGCTCATCGGGCTCACATTTCAGGAGTTCCAATATGAGATGTGGAATACTTGCTGGTGAGCTTGTTTGATAACTATCCATGTATGAGTAGCCCATTATTGACTCTGGTGAACTAGTGTAAGGGTCAGGGTACTCGGACTTGATAGCACGGCTTGGAAAATGGCCATAGGTTTGGTAACCTTGCAAGCTGCCATGGGGCGGCATTGTCATACTAATTGGAGAGGTTACAAAGGGACTTCTGTCATAGTCTGTAGGAGGCAAGGCAGTATGGTTCAGAGGTAGGCCTTTGGAGGCAGAATGGATGTTCTGGATTGCAGAGGATATTGTCAGGTCAGTCGGCATTGCTTGGATCACCTGAGTCATGGCTTCCAGTTTAAGTCCATTTGCTCGGATAAGCGCTTTCTTCTGCTGCTTCAGTGCCCTGTCTCTCTTGTACATTGGTCCAAACTTGTTTCGACCACCACGCATTCGGTCAGCTCGCACAGCTGTCAGGGGAGAGAAGGAAGTAAATAATAACTAAAACTTGGAATCAACATTCTTTAATGAAACATATATTACAGCAGAGCAGAAATATAAAAATGTAACTCCTTTTTTTTTTCTTCCAAATTCAAAGTAGCACTTTTACTCCTAAAGAAAAAGATTTATTTTGACTTAACAAATGTAACTTTTTTCTGGTCATTTAAATATCACATGCATATATTACTGACATAGAAGGACTTCTCTTTACATTGATTAGGACACAGGGACAAACACAATGGTTGGCTACAGGAATTTCACACCTGCTATGGGATCATGTGGAGATCTCAATGTATGTTTGGTTTTATGTCAAGCTACTATGTCATTAAGAAACAAGGGCTGATGTCCAGAATTTGTCTGAGACGTATCCAGTGGACCACATTGTCTCATTATAATCATTCCATTACTGCCTTCCACCGCAGCAAAACATCTGAAACGTAAATTGCGAAATGTTCAGTAGTCACAAAGGGGAATACGTTTTTCTTGGCAAAGAAGGGACTGTTTCCTTTTGATGATTCTGTTCAGGTTGGTGTAAAACTTTAAAGGATTTCTAGTTAGCTGAACAGCTCTACAGAAATGTTTAGCTGCAGTTGGAATGTGCAGAGAGAAAGCTGTCAGCTTGCTGCCTTCCACGCAGAAGGTGGAAGTGAAACAGAAACTATTGACACTGTTCTGGCTTGTAATATCTCTGGAATTAGAAATAATTAAAACAAATCCACCTCAACAGCTGCCTTGGGAGTCATACTGGTGGTCTCTGCCACAGCAGTGTCTGTCACCATGGTATATACGTAATGGACTGGCGAGGAGCTCTCAACAAGCCCACCTTGCCCAACGGCAATTAGATTGAAAGAGGAACCTTTGACAGCCTGGTGACATGTTGAGACTGCTGAGATTGCTGGAGGTTAAGTTCTTGAGCTTTTTATCTTAGGGATTAGTAGAACATTAAAAATTTATTATGAATGCTAGATACGCATAATACTGTACATTAACATAAGGACTTTAACGTTTAATGATTATTTTTTTTTTGGTCCATGGTAATTTATGAACTAGACTTTAGGGGTGTATATATATTGCTATCAGGGAAATGCACATATAAATGTCACAAGTATTTACAATTATGGAAGCACGCATTCTTCCAATTTTCTAAGCAAAGGAAAAATTGTATAGATGTGTGGATAAGGAAGCTAAAGTACATTTTCTAGAGTATCTTCAAAACTACAGGAACTTTGCTTAAATTTGTATTTAAAATGCTGCTGCTAATATTGCTGTTGAATGTTGATTTTGACCAGAATGGAGGAAATTAAAATAATTAAATCACCACGCTGGTAAGTGTAATTAACTTTAAATCTGTATAGATAGTATCCTCCCAGGTATCCTACAAATAAAAACTGTGGGCCAAATTGCATCAGCAAACACTTCTGTATAACTCCTGTAAAAACTAAGGGGAACTGCATGTAATCACAGAAGACAAAATTTGGTCCTGTTTCATTGCCAGCAATTGAGAGGAGTTAAAAGTAGGAGTAGATAAATATATTTTATCCTAATTATTAAAGTCAACAATGAGAAAAGGATTCCAAACGTCCTGTTATTGTACCATTTGAATTTGGAAGGACATGCAGTGATTCAGGGTGTTTTGTGCAGTGTGTCAGTGCTAGCTCAATCTTGTGGGCAAACAGAAGAGTATTGAATCAATCAAACTGCAGGAGGCTGATTCTTCTGTTTATCTTCAGTTATATCAACAGCTTTCCTTTGCCAGACTCTGGCGATTGGGACTTATCCTTTAGGATTCCATTACTGGTTTATGGTTTCCCTCCTTGGCCTGATTGCTCCTGGTTAAGCACCTAAAGTGAATGCCATTTCAGTACAATTTTAAGAATATGGAATTTAGGAGCTTGTTCTTGGTCAAGCAGAAATGTCATTTGCTGTGAAATCTGAACTTTTTAATAGTTTACATATCAAAGTTCGAATGAACTGTGTATGGAGTTGATGATAATTTTGCATTTTGTTATCTCAAAGGTTATTGTACACTTTTCATTGTTCTCTGCATACGAGAAAGTGAAATGAAGGAAAAAAGTATACTTCAAAATGCCTTATTCTCTTTCATTCATAACACTATCTCAGGTGTTACACCACAAAAATATAGAACACAACTTTAGAGATTATTTGGTTCCTTAGTACCAAAGGCAAGTTGGTGTGAGAAAAAAGTATTTTATCTGTTTCTATGTTTTCTGCCTTATTATCAGAAGAATATATATTTTAAAACAACCCTAGGTAAAATATAAATAAAATCAGATCACTCTCTGTAGCAATGACTAATTTTTTTTCTAATCTGGAAACTTCTTATATATTTTATGTTTAATCTAAATAAAGTCTTTTTAAAAAGCTGCAAAACTATTCTATCTAGATCCATTCATTCACAAACTCTAAAATACTGAAATATCAAATTATATACATATATGAAAAAATGGATTACGGTTTTGACTGGTTGTTAGTGATTTACCATTTACTTGTTAGTTTTTTTTATAAAGCAACAATTTAATTTAGTATACAAAGTCACCTTTTACTATAATTTCAAAAACACAATATATATTTTTTTATAAAATAGCACATAATAAGATGTAATCCTATACTTTTCAAAATTTATCTATAGTACAGTTGACAATATCAGCAAGACTATAGCTCTTACCTTCCAGTTTCATTCCAACACTTAGACATTTTTGAAATCGACAGTAAGGGCATCGTTTTCTCTGTGTTTTGTCAATCTGGCAATTCTGATTTTCTATACATGTGTACCTTTTGTTATTCTGGACTGTTCGCTTAAAGAATCCCTGTATGACAGATACAAAAGTTAGCCTGTTATGCTTGAACAGTGTATTTCAGCATTTTATTCTATGGAAATCATTGTAACATATTTTTGAGACACCGCTCAAGCACTTAAGAAGTTACATAGTTTATTTTAAATTACAGTGAGATGTACCCAGGAGAAAACCACCAGACTCCAGAGGAGTTTTCTTGTGTTAGTGCTATGTTTTATAGACTTATGTCAAAGCTTGGTAAGACTGGCTTTGCCCCTAACAGTGGTAGCAGAAATAGTGAGGCTGACTGGTTCCTTCTGTATTCTTTAATCATTGCAAAATTATCAAAGTCTTCCTTTTAAACTAGTTTTACATTAAATAAGTAGAGACACTGTTGCAAAGATAACAGAAATACAGAGTACCTCTGGCTATGGTACATCCCAGTGGTACATGCTAGAGGCATAATAAGTGCTTGCTGATCATTTCTCATTGATTATTTTTTAATGAAAATATAATGTGCAAAGTTAGTTTTGCCATGCAACTAAATATTTTCAACTGCATTGTTCTGGCAAAGGAGTTTCCTTTACAGTGCATTACTTAACCATAAAGAACTTTAAAAAAACCAAAACCAAATAAACTTATATTACAAATTTGACATGTCAAATTCATAAGTATTTAAACTCTGTAGTATAATAGAACCATGCAGATACATTTATCTTCCAATATGATAAGTTGCATTTACAAATATTTTATGCTCAAAATTAATGAATGATCTAATAAAAATTATATGTTACTTACTGGACTTTGCGTGTCAAGTGAGCTCTGACAGTTATTGTTTGTATGAAAAAAGTGCATGGTCATTATAATCACAGAAATTTACATCATAATAGTGAAGGATGAAAAAAATCTTAAGAAAGCTGCATTAGATCTTGCAGAACTAATCTGGACTGAGGATACCTTTCCTACTTTATCCTCCAGAACAGAAATACTCTGAACGTATATAAATCAACCAGATCAATATTTAGGACTGTTAGGAATGAAAGTTGTTCTAGAACTACATCACAACAGCAAAATACTTAAAAGCAATGATAAAACTACAGTGCAAAACAGTTCAAGTTGCTTCCATTTGTGCAGATGAGATCTCTCCAAGAGACTTCTAAAGCTTTTTGGCGGTTAATTTTTTTTACATGAATGTAACAAGGAACACATCAGAAATAAGCCAAATTATTACACAACTGTTTTCTTTAATTATCACTATTTCTGCTTATATTTTGAAACTTTTTTGCTATACTTGTATTTGTATGAAGTAACTAGTACAGAACCTTGCAGCTTTCACAGGTGAGGAGTCCATAATGGTACCCAGACACTTTATCTCCACAGACTGGACACAGTTCCTCAAGGTCTTCATCATAAGAGTAATTCACCATTTTAAACTGAGACACTGGGGAAAGGAGAAATAGCAAATCAAATTAGAATTTGTATTAAAAAAAATTTCTGCAACTACTCTCATCTAGAAAGAAAGCTCACTTACACACAACACAAATGGGGAGGGGGGATATTTTTAAAAACACAACTTGCATTGAGACACGCAACTTTTCACCAAGAGCAAATGTGCATGGTACTTAGCAGGTGGAACAAAACTCATCCACTTCTCGGTTTTACGTTTTAAATGCTTATAATTACAGAGTACCCTTAACCTAGTCCTTAGTTCATGGAATCAAACTGAATGAATTCATTTAAATCGGAAAATGATCAAGGGCAAGCTTTAAAAAAGCAGAAGGAAAAGATTGTGTCACTTGTGTATTTAAAAGAAACGAACTGAGTTAAAGTTTTCTTTCAACATCAGCCTACAAATATTTACTTAGCCTAAACTTGTATCTTACAGACCCAGCACTTTTGCGCCGCGTTAAACGCAAGTGACTCACTTGCAAAACCCGCTTAAAACAAGGTCCTCCGCGCCCCCCCCCCCCTCCCCGAGCTCGCCGTCTCGGGGTGACGGCCCCCCCTCCGCCCCAGCTCGGCCTCCCGCCCTGCCCCAGCCGGTGGGCTGAGCGCTGCACGCCCGCACCCCCACGTTTCCCAGCCCGTGGGCCCGCGGCGGCGGGGGAGACGCTTTTAACCACCCGCCGTCCGTCCGTCCGTCGGCGCGGGCCGGCAGTGGGAGAGCGGGCCGGGACCGCCGGCCGCGGGGGGTGCGGCCGGGGTCTGTGCAGCCGGCGCCCCCCGGTACCGGCGGCTGGCGGGTAAAGTGCGCGCCGGGGCCGCCTGAAGTTTCTGCCGCTCGGGGAAAAGGCGGGGAGGAGCCGGCCGTGAGGAGGGGACGAGGCGGGTAAAACAAGCTCAATGAAGGCACGGAGCGCGGTCACTCGAGCCGGGCTCCCCCACGAAGAGCCCAGTCAGCCGCTCCGGTTATTCCCAGAAGGAAACGCCGCCGCTCACCGCGGGGCCGGTTTCCTTCCCCTTCCCCGGTGCTAACCCTCCGGCCTGCTCGGCAAGCCCCGCGGCAGCGGAGGGCTCGCAAGCGAGGCGAGAGACGCCGGGCATAGCAGCGGCACCCCTTAGGATGCCGCCTCTTCGCCCACCCCGCGGCTGCCGCGGTTCGGGGGCACCGGGGCAGGCGCCCGGCTGGGAGCGCGGTTGGTGCGCGCCCCCCCGGCAGGGCAGGGCAGCTGCCGGGAGCGCGGGGGGCATTCACCCGCCGGCACACGGCCGCGAAAACGTTTGCAGAGCGACCTGGGCACGGCCGGGGATCGCCGCCGGCCAGCGGCGTGGGGCGGACCGGGGGCGGCCGCAGGCGGAGGAGGAGGAGGGCCCGGCACTCCCCTCTGCGGCCGCGGCTCCAGGGCCCGGCGCTGGGGCGAAGTTCCCCCTCCTCGCAGGAAAAACAAAGTGGGAAAGCAGGGGTTTTCCGAGCGCCGTGCCCTGGCACGGAGCCTCCTCCGCGGGCGAGGAAAGGGGCGGGCTGGCCGCCCCCAGCACCTCCGAGGCCCCTGGCCCACCCCGCCCCTGCTTCCCACTAGGCTCCCGGGAGGAGACGGGATAATTTCGAAAGAGCAGCCGGGACTGGAGTTTCTGTCCCGGGAGAGGGGCGCGGCGCGGCTGGGGGTGTGGGGGGTGGGAGGGGGAAGCGGGCAGTGCCCGCGTAGCGGGCTGCCGGCTCCGAGGCAGGGAACCGACCCCACCCGGCGGCCCTCGACGGGACCCCCGCCGCCTGCCTCCCCGCAGCGCTCCGGTCCGGAGCAGGGCACCGGCAGCGGCCACGTCCCGCCCCACGGAGGCATTTCCAGCGCCAGCCGAGCTCGGGCATCCCGCTGCCCTCGCGGGTACCCCGCAAATCCGCCGCGGCGTCGGGACTCTCTGCTGCAAAGTTTCGCAGCGCCGCCGGTGCCACCTGCGCTGTGCCTGCGGGCGCCGCAGCCGCGGGGCAAAGCCCTCGGGGCTCACATTCGGGACGGCGTGGGGCACACGGGGGCTGCTCGGCAGGACTTCCCCGCCTAACTCCCCCTGCCATAAACTTCGAGTCAGTTTTGCGCGGACCGGGGACAAGCCCGAGCCCCCCTGGACCTGCAGCGGGGCCGGTGTCCCTGGGCAGTGCCCGGCGGGGCATCTGCACCCCAGCGAGGGCTCCCGCCGGCCAGACGCTTGACGGTTCCCCGGCCGCCGTTGCATCTCCTGGCCGGGGCCTTGGCTTCGCCGCGGCGCTGGTGCCCCGGTGCCCGCCCGAGCCACGCTGGAAGTTGGCCCGCGAAGGCAGGGGCTCGGCGGGGCGCGGAGCGGGCGGCGGCGGGGGAGCTCGCAGACAGCAACCGTAAACTTTTTTGGCAGGACGAAGGGGCGGTTTGCCGAGGGGGCCCGACCGTGCGCAGAGGGGGAGTGCCGTGTCTTTCCCCCCTTACCTTGCATGTTTTCCGGCATCTGCCCCTGTTCCCCATTCGACCGGGCGAGTCCCAGGGCCTCCGTCTCCACTTTGGGCAGCATGACAAGGCGGCTGCGGGCCGGGCTGGGGGCTCCGTGTCCGTCCGCGACACCAGCACCTGGACACGGCAGCACAGATTTAGCGGGAGCAAGGGGCGCTCGGCGGCCGCCGCTGCCTCTTCCTCCTCCTCCTCTTCCCTCCCTCTGCTCCACGCCAGCCCTTGCCCTGCTGCAGCGGGAGCACCGAGCGGTCCCGGCCGCCGGGAAGCGCCGCCGGGTGCCCGCGGCTGGTGGAGCCGCGGAGCGGTAGTCGGGCTGCAGGCGGCGGGGGCGGAGAGGAGAGGAGGAGGAGGAAGACCGGGGGGTGTCAGGGAGGAAGGAGGAACCCCGGCAGCCCGCAGCAGCTCCGCCCGGGGCTCAGCGCGGCGGCAGCCCGGCGCCCCGATCCATGCGGAGAGGCACAGTGCACAGGAGCGCTCTGCCGCCGCTGGTGCTGCTGGACAGGGTTCCCACCCCCGTCCCCCTCCTCCCTTCCTCCCTCCTCCTCCTCCCCCTTTTCCCCCCGCCACAAGTGCGGAGGTGCCGAGTCGGGACCTCCAGACCCGGGACCGTGGGGAGGCGCTCCCGGAGCCCGGGGGCTGCCGGGCGCGGGGGGCTCCGGTGAAGGGGGGCCCCGACACCTCCCTTGCAGCCAATAAGACAGAGGCGGGATGAGCAACACCCCCCGCGCACCGCACATACACACGCACAGGAGTACACACGCACACTCACACGCACACACACTTGCACAGCGCGCTCACCCCCTGCCCGGCTGTTAAACCGGGCTGCCCTGGGGGGGTGGGGTGGGTGGAGGGGGGCTGGGCTGCAGCCACCCCTCCCTGCCCCAGCAGAGCCCGACGGGCCTCCGGTCCCGCAAAGCCGGGCCGCAGCTGCCCTCCCTCCCGCCGTGTGCCCCCTTCCCGGAGGGCAGTCCGGCTCCGGCGCCCTTGGGACCGGCGGGGCAATGCCCCTGCCCGGGCAGCTCCGACTGCGGGAGCCCCGGCCCTCGCCTTCCCTCCGGACGGGCGGGCGGGGGTAGGCAGCCGCAACCCCTGCGCTTGGAGAACCGCAGCCCCTGCGGCCACGTTGCCGCCGCGCAGCCCCCGAGCCTGCGAAAAGCGGGCGGGAGCCGCGCTTGATCTGGCTGTACCTATTCTGGCTTTTTGGGTCTCCCTCCCCTAAACTTCTTGCGAAATCTGTCGGTGCCAGTTGCATCGTTTGCACAAAAGCCGATGCCCTGGCAGAGCCATCGCTTGAGCAAGAGCCTGCCTTCCCCGGCTCACGGTGCAGCAAGCGACACTCGTTTCCAAGTTGTCCCAAAAAACTCGTTTCCCGCAAGCGGCTGCCTCAGCGGCGAGAGCCGGGCGGCCCCGCGGCGCGGCGTGGCGTGGCGGGGGCCCAGGGGCGGCGGGGTGCCGAGCTGGGCCGGGGGTCCGCCCGCCCCCGCTGCCCTTCCCGCCTCTGCCACGCCGGGAGCGTCCGGGGGGGCCCGCGCCGCTCCCGCTGCGGGGCGTAGGTTTGGCGATGTGGGACGGGCGGTATTTGCACCTTCGAAAGCATCCGAGCCCCCCGCCCGAGCGCTCGGCTGCCCGTACTCCTCTGACACCTCGGTCTCCGTTGGGTATGTTAAAAGCTGAAAATATTTAGCGGTGAAAATTGCTTCCGATTGAAAGTGAGGCGCGGAACTGTCTCCAGCGCAGGGTATAGCATTTCCCATCGGTTGGGACAGGGTTTGCGAAAACTGACCCTTGTAACTCATTAGACACTTGTGATGCTCTCAAGGTGACCGGCGGTGGGACGAGCCCACCCCCTGCACCCGGCCGTGCTCTTTCCTAGACAGTTTAAACTTTTCGCATTCAGTAACTGGAAGACGAGACCTTTGCTTAATTCAGCGCAGATCCCGGGCCAACCCAACGCCAGCACCACTGGAGTACAAAATGTCTCTTTCCTCTCTGTGCAGGGTTGCGTGTTTTGGGGATGGACCCAAGGCTCAGAGAGGCTCGGACCTTCCGGGCTCCCTCCGTTCTCACCTTTTCCCCGTTCCCCTCCGGGGGGGAGGGCGAGCAGGAGAGCTCTTCATCTATATCAACACGTTATTTCTCAAGTGATAATTTCACAGTTTAGCGGTTCGTCCGCGAGTAAGTTTTAGCACAGCGACACGGCAAGCTGCGGCAGCCGCCAGCTCGATGGCCAAGGCGGGGTGGCCGAAAACCATCCCGAGGGAATGCCCTGGTCTCTAGGCAGAAGTAGGTCGGACTGAGACCCCGTCTCGACCCCTGGGGAGTTGTTCCCAGCTACATTAATTACACCCAACCCCTCTCCCCGGCGTCGCCGTGTAGCATCGCCCTGCGCGGACCCCGCTGGCTCAGCACTGGCCGTTCCCGCCGCGCAGCGGCGGCTCCGCTCCGCACCGCTCCGCACCGTACCGCACCGCTCCGCTCCCCGGGCGCCCGCCGGGAGGGGCCGGGGCTGCGGGCCGGGCGTCTCCGCGGCGCGGCGGGGTCGCGGCCCTCCGGCCTTGCGAACCTGCGGCCGGGCCGCTTGAACCTGCTGCTGGCCCGACGGGTGAGCAGAGCAGCCCGGGGGCTGCTCGCAGAGGAGCTTCGCCTCCTCGCAGCCCTTCCCCGCAGGAGAAGCGTTGTCAGAGCACCGCTCCGGCCGCATTGACAGCCGACCGTGGGGAGTTTAGTGCACACCGGCAGGACACCGCCGGGCCTGGGTCCCGCAGCCCGCGGGGCTCCGTCGGGGAAAGAGCCGGTCCCTCGCTCCGGCTGGCCGCCGGGTGGGCCACGCCGCGTGGTGACGCCCCGCCGGGGCGCTCCGCGCCGCCGCTCTCGTTACTGCTGCTCCGCGTAAGACACCCGCGTTTGAGGCGAAACCTGGGGAAGGAAAGCCCGCGTCCGGACGGGGCAGGCGAAGCCAGCCCGAGCGCAGCCGGGGCCAGGCCGGCCCCGCGGGCAGCCCGGCCGGGATGACCGCCTGTCCCCGCCAGCGGCTGGCCCGGGCCGGGCCGGCTCCCCCGGCCAACGCTCCCCCTCGGGAACGGCCCTCGCACCGGTCCCCGGGTGCTCCGCTCCTACTCGTGGGCTTAATGCCATTCTGCCGGGGAAGGGTTTGGAGGGAGTTCAAACCGTACATCGCAAAGCCACTCCCCGAGCTTTCGCTATGGATGAAAATACTTTGGAGTGGTTATTACACATCCACATTTCTCCGAAGTAACAGTTTAGGGCAGCACATACTATAAATGATACCTGGTCCCTTGTGGCTACATTTAATTTAACATGGAGTTCTAGCTCTCACGACTGCCTTGAGCAACCTTAATTACCCTTTCTTGTAATCTCTTCTCCATTCCTAAGTTCTCCAAACTTTTTTTTTTTAATGTGATTTCTCTCCTGAGTTTGCCTGCCTTCTTCTGACTTTGCCTGAAGGTCTTGATTGACGCGTGTAATTATAATTATAAAAGATGATGGCTCGGGGAGCCTCCAGCAGCCTTGATTAGTACAAGGAGCAAGACCTGGAATATTTTATACTTCCCTATTTAAATGTATGTACATTTACATTTAAAAACCCCACTGTCTAATTTTAAATAATCTGAAGCTTCTTCCACCTCTTTGTTTTCAAGGTAGAAGGTTCTGTGCGATGGTATTTCAAGGCAAGCTCCAATTTCTTGCAGCTTCAAAGAGGCCACATAACCTGGGCAAATTTCAAAACCCTTTTCCCTGAGCAGAGACATTTCCAACTTGGAGGGTCTGCTCGGTGAGCAACAAATAGCACGCTCCCTTCTGGCTTTGTGTCGGAAAGTGTCCCGGAGAAGGTTTGATTTATCTTCCCAGTAAGCACACTCTAGTAAAAGAGAACTTTTTCGGAGGAATGTTAAAGACAAACTTCGCAGAAGGAAATGAAATAAATAAATAAATGGAGGACTGAAACTTTTGTGCTGGGAAGTCTAAATCCAAAGCCGATCAAAAAGACTGAGAAGTATTTAAGGGGACGAATCCACATCCTGTCCCCCTTCCTCTCCGGCTGAGCATTCCCCGTTGCCGCCAGCCGCTCTGAGCAATCACTCACTGACACCCGTGGCTTCAGCCAGGCGCGGAGCGAGAGTTACCGCCACGCAGTCTGTCCCCGGCGCAGCGACACGGCCCCGGGCACAGCCTGGCACGGCCCCCCGGGCACAGGCCAGGCCCAGCCCCGGGCCCAGCCCCAGGCACTGAGCACAGCCGCGGGCACAGACGGGCGCGGCCCCGGCCACAGACGGACCCAGCCCCGGGCACGGAGCGCGGCCCCGGGCACAGACGGGCGCGGCCCCGGGCAACGCCCCGGAGGAGGCAGCGTGTGCCAGCGCGGCGGGTACAGGACCCCTCTGCCGCTGGGAAAGTTGATAACGCGAGTTTGCTGCTTCACCTCACACACCTCCCATGCCAACTTTACAAGACTGTTTACACCAGGAAGATTTAATACAGGCTCTGCTCTACCCTTTTCCCCCTCGTTTCTTTCTCGTCTTGTCTCTTTTTTCCCTTTTGCCCCATGTCTTCCCCCCTCCGCTCCTCATCATAACCAGATCACCCCTACAGTACGAAAGGGAAAGTACCTCGAAACCTTCCAAATCCCGTAGCCAACGGGCTCCTCTCATCACTTTGTAGAGGAAATATTGCTTTTAATTCCTAGGGATTCATTTGAGCCGAGGCTGTTAGTGCCTCACACTCAGGCTTTAGAAAGTAAACTGTCCCCTCTAGAGAACTGGCAAAGAGAAAAAAAAAAAACCACCCCCACCCACAAACAAACAAAAAACCTCCCACAAAAATACACTTTTTTTCGGGTTTGGGTTTTTTTTTTTTGATCCACTGTCAGCGAAACAAAGCGGGTGCTTCAGGCTGAGGTACTTTCTGCATAAAACGCACACCACAGAGGATCGCTTTCCAAAGTCTATTGCCTTATCGCTGCTGCGAATCTTTCACTGTTGCCTTACGGAGGTGTCGATCCTCTCTGGTCCGAAACAGAACCATTTCCAAACACTCAGTTATTGGCCGAGAAGCTGTTTTAAAAGCCCGGCCAAGCTTTCCGCTGCACGCCGGAATGCACCGCAGCCTTACGAACACCTGGCAGCCGCGTCACGCGAAGCTACGGGGGACTCCGGAGCGAGAGGAGCGAGCCGGGCCAAGTGGGTGGCAAAGCATCGCTGTGATTGCCTTCCTTTTGCTGCTAAGTGAGTCATCGGTGAGGTGTCGTAACACCTCACCTCGTCCTGCCGCTGTCTGCTCCGGCCCGCGGGTCGGGGCGCCGGGGCCGCCGCGCCCCCGGGCCCGCACCGCCCGCTCGGGGCGCGCTGCCTCCCGCCGGGCCGCCCGCCGAACGGCGGCACGCCTCCGGGCAGGGATGGCCACTCGTTTCTCGTGGCGAGGCAGCTTTCCGACCGAGGTTTTGCCGAACAAACTGGAAGGCGTGGAAGGGCTGAGGCCCCGCGGGTGGGGCGGGGGGAAGCGAAAGCTGCGGCACCCCCGGGCGCCCGTCGGGAGGCGGCGAGCCCTGCCCAGAGCTTGCGGGAGGGGTTCCCTGGATCAATAGCATCAGCAGCGAACCGCAGCCTTTTCCACACGGCAGCCTTTATCCATTAGGACACCAAAAGATTCAGTTCTGCAAGCCTCCTCTTTCTTTTTTTTTTTCACCCCTCCCCGCCCTGATAAATTACACGACTTCCGTGGGGAACACGCGTCCCAGTCCTTCTAGTCGTTCTAGTCCCGCACTGCTCGGACCTGTTGCCACTAACGGCGCGACGGGGAAAGGTGCTCGCTCTGCTCGCTGCTGCCCGCCGCTCCTGCAGCCCCCCCCGAGCCGGAGGCGAGGAGGCGAATCCAAAAACCGGGGCCCGTCCCGGCGCCGGCCCGCCCCGGTGCCCGGCGGTGCGGAGCGGTGCGGAGCGGTGCGGGGGGCAGCGCGGCCGGCGGGAGCCGCCTCGGGGCCAGGCCGAGGGGACGCCGCTGAGGGCTTCGGCGCCCCCCTCCTCCGCCGCCAACCCACCGCCCCTTTCCAACACTGATAACGATTTACTTTTCTGATGAGGCTTTTTTGGTTCTGCCTGTGCCCTTTTGGAGCCGAATGTGGAGGAACATTTAGTTAAAAAAGCTAGAGCTGGGTCTGGAAATATAACTCCAAATATATTTGTATATAAAGCAAGGCTCCTGTCAGGGCTAAGCGCTGGTCTCTGTATCATAAGAGATAATTGATTTCTATCCTGCACAGACAGGCTTAAAAATGAAATTTCTTTTGCAGAGGCAACTGACCTTGATACGTTGGGGGAAAAAAAAAAGGATGTTTTAGGTCTGCTTCTTCCCCCCCCCCCCCCCCCCAACTGTTTTGAAGCTTGGAAAACTTTATTTTAAAATAATTTAATAGTTGATTTTTTCACAAAAAAAAAAAGTGTACACTCATATAAGATTTCTCTGCACATAAGCATAGAATCATAAAACAAACCATGAGAAGATAAACTAGGCATAGTTCGTACTGAGAAATCTTAATAAGGATTATGTATATATGCACCATGTCTGTTCATTGTATATAAGCACATATTAATATATATTAATATATAAGGTTGCACATCTATGTAATATATATAATGCAGTCATGTAATATGTGAGTAAACTCTAGACATTAATAATAATCTGGCATAAGAAGTTGTAACGGTCTTCCCCACACTGCAGCCGAACACAACTCCGGCTGCAGATAATTCTTCCCTTTCACCCTGTATAAAGACAGGTTTGAGAGCTGACCTTTAAATTACCCACACGGACGAGTGGCTGGAGGCATTTTGCCAGCGTTGGAGGTTTCCCTCTGGAGACCACAGGCATCATCATTGTTACATTGCCTCATGTATATGGGTATTTACAAACAGACTAACTGGAAAAAATCGGGTGTAAATGTGAATACTTCCTCTTTTGTAGATAGCTCATTTGCACTATAACAGCAGAAAAAGTATTTAATGGGAAGAAAATTGATGAAAGTAAAGAATAATCGCAAAAGTTCATTGTCACAAAAAAATCACCTGCAGCTCACGTCTTGCAGTTCTCACACTGCCCAAACCGTTCACTCCTCTGGAAGCTTTGCCTGCATCATTACCATCCAAAATCCTAATCCAAACTTTTAAAGATAATATTTGCCGTCTTTGTTAATCATATGAAATTTCATTATATATGCATTCTAATAATACTAATAACACAGAAAAACAAACCTTGCCAAACTCAAGAGCACTGATTATAACACTAAACTGCCTGAGGACATACATTAAAATTAAGATGTCAGTAAGTATTATACAAGCTGAAAAATTTCACAGTAAGAAACTACAAGTAGATTATTTTCCTCTTATATAACCATTTTTTCAAGTTAATGAAACAGTTATTTCTGTTAAATAATCATAGCTAATGCTTATAAAAATTGCATGGTGTCCTAGAGGACACCAAGACAAGAGGCTGATTAGAGGAAAAATAAAACTAGTCAAGTAGCTTTGTATTGCCCTGGAATCTGGTAGAAGAAAAAATCATGGCACTTCTGTAACAATTTTCATAAGTCCATACAGTGTTCTTCATTTGGAAGATAGGATGTACTATTAAGATTTCAGGAATTCCAGCTGCCTCTTTGACTGTATGACTTACCCACCTAAAAGCAGGTGTCAACAAAGGGTAGTACCCACTCACTCCAGCTCCGGGCTGCTTGTGTTTGCTCTCCAAGGGACCGCTCCACTGCCATTAAAATTGGCGGAGTCTGATTTGCATTCATGGGAGCCAGATGAGGCCCTCCTTGCTGGGAGAAAGCTAGGTCATTCTTGGTGGCACGTCACTGTTTTATACCAAAAACTAACTTATCACCAGATGGGCGAAGGCACTGGGTGTGTGTCCGCCAAGCAGGTGCTCCCTGACAAGGGCACCTCTCAGAGAGGAAAAAGCAAAGGAGGTGCTGGGAAGGACTAAACAAAAATGGAAGTCCAGGGATGGGATTTACTCTTAAGAGCACTTGGCCCCACTACTGATTGTACTTATACCCTGGGAGGACAGCTTTTTCTTCCAAAGAATTACCTCCAAGTGCAAATAAGAACAGAATCCAGCTCCTTCCTATTTGGTTCCCCCACCTTCAAGCAGAGGTCTGCAGCTTGGTGCCGATTACATTTAACCCTTACAGGTACGTGGTGATCAGTTTACAATGCTGAGTTAGATGCACTTCTCAGGGATGTCACCATGGGCTCGGACTGTGCAGTGTCACACAAGGACAAAATCCTTCCCCTGACCCAGAGCACACAGGATTTCAGAGAGTTTCACAGGATTTAGACCTACTTTTTCTGGGCCATGAACTGCAAATCTGTCCTGTCTGTGATATAACACACATATGAGTACATGTTGGAGGTATGGTGACAGCAGCGCTCTGCTAACTTATGTCTCCCACCAACCTGTTTCTCATGCACGGCTTAGGGAATCCAGACCTACCAGTCTTTTGGAAGCCATGAAAATAGCACTTAGTTGGTCTAAATACGACAGATACGAGTGTCTTATTTTCCCCTGTCCTTGGGTTGTATCTCCTTTCACCCTGGTAACCGTCTCTGAGTGACCACTGTTCAGATACATGAGATGTATTATTATTTTACTATCCCATGATGAAGGCTGAGGACCGGAGACTCCTCCAGCACCCTTCTCTCCCTGGCAGTGAAAAAGAGCAAAAGTCAGAGCAAGGCCCAAGAAAGCGAGGCACAGCTGGGAGGCTGGAATCACCCCCCTTTTCATGTGTTTCTGGGGGCAGAGCTCTGTGAAGGAGCACCCCACACCTGTAGGGAAGCACTAGAGGGCTTTGCCTTCTCTGTGGCTTTGCTGGGATGAGCCCTCCTGGCCAGTTATGGCCTGACCCTGGCCAGAGCCATGTCCAACAGCCTGGGACCACCCTGTGCAAGGCCTCTGGCTGTTGAGGATGAGATGCCCTGATGACACTGCTGGAGAGTTCACATGGCTCCCTCCAAGAAGAGGCATCACAGCCCACCCTGGATTGGAGCTGGCACCAGGCACAGCCAGCCAGAAGGCAGGCAGTTGCAGGCCTGGTGGTGTGATCCACGGGGCATTACTCCTCCAGCCATCCATTTGTGTAGCCCAGTTCTTGTGTGGGAGGTGTTGGGCAGGTGAGGAGGGTAAGAAGGGAGCCCCTGGGGGCCAGCTGCCTGGGACACAGCCAAGTCTAAGGTAGGGATCCTTCCTGTGGGCACCCTTCCCTTCCCTAGAAGGAGCACCTCCACACAGGAGATCAAGATCTGGTTTCAGCTATGTTTGAGGATGTTTCCTGCAGCTCTTGCTGTGCCCTCCATCCCCATGGTTCCAGAGCCTCCCCTGATGACGAAGTGCCCATATCACACCCAGCATGAGTGCGAGAGCCTTGCCTGCCATGTGATGATGCACTTTGGGGGCAAGAGGAGGAGAGCAAGCACCAGTTCCCACACATGGGCTAAAGCTCCCTTCTTTTATCCTTGCCAGAAACTGCTGTGCTGAGATGCAGCCTTGCAAAACCCTGAGCTGTGGAACCTGCAGTGCTGCTGGGCTGGCTTGTGAGGAGCTTTTGGCTCTGTGAAGGACAGGTATCCCTTGGCAAGCCATCTCCAGCCCCGGCACAGTCTGACAGGGCAGGGGATGCTATCGCTCTGCCAGAGGAAAGGCACCTTGCTCCCGGCGTCTGGTGAGAGGCAGAATGACCCAAGATAGGAAGTGCAAGGAGAAGGGCAGGGCGGTGCTGGGGAGAGGCACCCGCTGGGGCTCAGCCACAGCCGCCGCAGCCCTGGCCGCCTGTGGCAGCTGAGCATGCAATGCCCCTCACACCTGCAAGCCAGAGCAACCCGTGCCTGCTGGTGTTCTGATGGGGAGTGGGTGCTATTTCCATATGCTACTGAAAGTATTCACTTCTTCGCTGCTCTGAAGTCTTAACTGACTTTTATTATCCAGCTGACCCCCACTGGATGATGATACATCTGCATTTTAGCTATAAAAAAGAATCTGTGTTTGATATGTGTGTTACAGAAAAGACCTGAAAACATTCCTGAGATTTTCTTCAACAAGAATAGTCAGGCCAGAAGCAATTTAAATCTAATTTTTGCAAATGTTTATGGCGAGGTGCCCACATGCACATACATACAATTTCAGTTATTAGCAATTGTAATAAAGATACTATTAATTATCCAATCATATATTTAATAACCATTATCTTTGGAGAAAAGTGTTATTTACAGAATCATCAGCTGTTTTCTTACATTTTTATATAGTATTGTAAAGTTCTTTTTCACCTAAATACACATGCAAATTAATGAGTTCTGTTGGCTTGCCCAATTGTAATGATTTTTTCAGTTTGGACAGTCTCAAGTCTAATACATTTATGCAGAGTCTTCAAAACAGAAAACTATTACTTACCAATTGATGTAAGTCCATGTTTTATAGATTCCTGTATGATGGCTGTGTGGGAACCAGAAGACATTATTAGGTGTAAATATACAGTACCCTTAGGTGCAAGGTATACAGCATTGAGTACAGAAGAGGTGCAGCCTGTAAAGTTTTCTGGCCTTGAGACCCAGGCTATAATAACCTTCAGTGAAAGTCGGCGTGATGAACAACAACAAAAAAAATTATCCAAGAATTCAGAAAGTAACAAGCATGTCTTTGAGTGGACTCTGTACTTTTTCCAGCATTAGTGACCTGCTGTAAACCATGTATCCCATTTCATGATAGTCTCTAATCAGAAGAATTGGAACTTGTGATAGGTTTGGCACCATCACGTGATTTTGTACAGCTTGATAAGAGAACCCTGTTATAAAGTGACAGCAAAAGAGATAAGAACTCTTGGCAGATAATGGCAGAGAAATGATTAACCTAGAGTGGAGAGGTGCTATGAAGCCCAGAGAGTGGAAGGTTGTAAAGTTGTGGGGTCATAAGATCATACTGAGTGGATGAAAAGCCATACCAACGTAAGTGTAATGACTATAAACTCAGACTTGTGACCTATCTTCTTGATGTCATCACCTCTTTGCACAGTGGACAGCAAGCATGGTTGTTTTGGCTTCTGTAAACACTCTTTGGATGGCAAAACAAGCAAGCATTAATTCCTTAAAGGAGGCTTCTGAACGTGCTTGGGATTCTACACTCTGAGTAAGAGCACCAGCAAATCTCTGATGGTGGTTTGTCAGACAAAACCATTTTATTGCCCCAGTCCCTCAGGCTGGAGACTAGCTCCAGGTTGCAGGCATTTAGTTGAAAGCGTACTCTATTTTCTCAGTAACGAGCTTTACAGCATGGCTAAACATTTGTATCCCAGGATTATGATACACAGACAGTATTGCGCTCACCTCTAAGGCTGCAAGGTACAATACCGATTCACAGCATGTCAAACAGCTGTCAACTGTTTTGCTGTAAATAATTGTTGTAAAGGTGGGCATCTGTGTAGATGACCAGGTGATTTTTCAGCTCAGCCGTGAATAGGTCAGGTTCTGCTTTCACACCCACGGGAGGAAACACCGGGCACACTGGCTCCCTGGGTGACACCGTGCTGCATTTACAGCAGCCTGAGTGCAGCGTGGCTTCTCCTCGTGCTGCAGTGCCACTGGCAGCCTTTGCAGCTGTAGCCTAATAGATTAAGTCTGCATACAGTTTGTTAGATCAGGCTCAAGTCTGAATAATCAGATGATATTTGACATTTCAAGTCTCTTGAAAAATTGAGAGAAGTTATTCCACTGTGGGCTAGATCTGAAGCCTCTTGAAGTCAGCAGGGGGTTTTCTTCTGAAATTTGCAGAAGGCTGTAAAGCAGCATATGCTCTTTTATATACTTTGTCATGATAGTTAGACTTCAATGATAAAGTGGCAGACAGGTTAGTTCGTGCTAAAACTGGACTTTTCAGGCTTCTTCTGGCCAGGGTGAGAGCTAGAGAGCAGGTCTGGAAATGGGGTTGATGGGGCAAACTGTGCAGTGACAGTACAGCCGGGAACCCTGAATTATCACTTGATCTGTGCAGTACTGCCCTCTTCTAAAGCCCCTCATAGCAAGGATGGCAGGCTGTAAAGGGATGGACTGATTTTCCAAATTCTTATTAGACAACTGCGTGTACATTTGTATGCTTTATTTACCATGCTGGAGTGTATAGATCAGACATTTGTTCACCCAATGAATAAGTCACAATCATAAATACTCATTTTGTCTATCATAAGTGCAGCAAGTAAAATCATATAGATCTGTGCATCAAAAACTTCCAGAAATCAGGTTTCTCTTCCTCTTTTTTACACTTGTAATTATACTTGTAAACTGAGCAAACTGTACCAAGCTAACTCACAGCAATGCTATGAATATTATTGAGTTGCAAAGTGTATGAAATACTTTAAAAGCTAAACATGCTATGTGAGTGTATATTCCTATTACAGGAAAAAAGTTAATTTACAAGTCTGGTTAAGCAGATATTATGAGTGCTTTTTCAGGGTCACTGATAGTTTTTATCTGTTTAGACTGAGGGAAAGCTGGAAGCTAGCTTTTACAATGGATTTCATACAAACCTAAAGAATGTGATTCTCTGTCTATTCTAATTCATTTGGTCATCAAACAGATTTTCAATTCTATTCATAAAAAATGAAAACAATAATCTATTCCATCAGAAAAAGCATGTCTTTGGGGACTGGGGATAAAATGAACGAGAAATGCTGCAAACGTACTGTGGTTAGAAACTTTTCACTGTGTCATCAGAGACACTGCTGGCCCATATACAAGAGTCTCTATAAAGGAATCTGCTGTATATGGGGGAGAGAGATATTAAATCATAGGAAATATAAAGAAACTTCATGCTTTTGGCTTCAATGCTGTCATTCCTTTCCTTTTTTTGCATCAGTATCAAATGTCAGGGTCACTGAAAAATGTTCTTTTTTTCCCTTTCTGATACTTTGTCTCCATGGATAAAGGAATGTATGCCAGGTGCATAAGCAGACAGGCTTTCCTTGCCTTTCTTTATACCTAGTCCAGTGGAGGAAAAGAAACTCATAGGGAAACTCCAGAACAATCTATATCAGCCTGTGATCCAGCAGCTCTATATGGTTAGCAGTGATATGTTTTGGCCCCAGCTGAAAATATACGTATGGGTGTGCATAATAAGGCATATGAATTGTACCACTGAAGCTAAGTACCTGAGTTTATGGCTGAATATTTTGCTTGACCAGGAATTTTGAACTCTGGCTTTTCACATGGAAGTCCCTGGTAAAGCAGCCACTGACCTTACTGGGAGCAGCTGTTCCTAACCGTCGTTGAAGCATCATAAACTCATTCTGTATCTTGGTCCTTTTCAGGCCCCTTCCTCCCCCTCCCCAACCCCCCCCGCCCCCTTTCATCCTGAGAGGGTGAGACAAGGCTTTTAAAAGGTAATTTCATTATTTCACACATGCTTTTCTATCACAGGTTTTTCAGGAAGGTAATTAATTGAAAAACATTTACTGTCTTTTTTTTTTTTTTGGTCAGTTCTTGTATGATGAAATTGTCCCTTGTTTGTCCCTCAGACAAATGTCCCTCAAAGAAAATGTACCTGATTTCAAAAGCTTGGCAACAATCCCTCCTTTGACTCTTGCACATCAAATTATTTTGCAACCGTTTACCACAAAAATGGAGTTTCTCCTCTTGTGGGCATTTTCATAAGTGGCATTTCATTTGGGCATGTAAGGATGTTAAGAAACAAGCTCTGGAAAAGAACTGATGAATGAACAGTGACCTTTTTGAAGAGTTTTAATCCCTGACTTGTATATACTGGTGTAAATTTAGTGAGGTCGGTCAGGATTTTGTAATTTTCCTGTGACATTTTAGATGTTGCTCTTCTGAATCCAGTATGTTCCTTGTTGCCCTTCTATGCCATCTCAAGGTACTGTCGCCTTTATTATTAACACATCTCAGGAAGAGTAAGTGTTCAGCACAGCAGACATAAAATGAGGGACATGATTCTTGTTCTAGTAAAAGTCCAGGGCAAATGTGGCATTGACCCTGGCGTGGCACCTACCAGGCGTGAGCTGTCTGCTCCTGAGAGTTGTCCAGTTGGTTTCAGCCAGAGGTTTGCTTAGGTGGAAAGAGATTTAAAACTCTGTTCTTTGATCTGGAAATCACTCTTTTAAAACTTTTCTTCATTTCAGTCATTCCAATATTCCTCCTGATCTATCACAGATATTTAAAATTCTTTTGGATGCTTTAGTGTATTTTCTCCACCTTCATGAATTTTGTATTATTTCACATGTGCAAAACCAAGGCATTAAAAATCCAGTTTTATGCTTTTTCCCCAGTAGTTCTGTAAAAGAAATTATGAGAATCTGATATATCTGCTGATCTTCACCTTTTGGGTTCTTCGGTGAAGTAATTACAGTACTGAAATGTAAAGTTTTAATTTATTATGTTATTTCCATCAGTTGATTCTCAGTTCCTGTTTGGTCTTACAATATGTCTGCACTATTAAATGCCTTGTTAGTTTTGTCTTCTTACATATATATATTTTACGTGGTATGTTTATCACCTCAGTAATAGAATGTAATGTCATCCAAATACATTTCAGCATATGCTACTCCTTACTTGTGATTTTCAGCATTTTCAAATGCAACTCTGTTGAGCAGAAGCATGGTAATTTCTTTGTGGGTGTTCAAAATGTGAACTGTTTTCCCTGATTACATCAATCAGAATATTTTAGTCTCTCATATGTTTCTGTTCTCTGTTTGGATGACCACAATTTAGCAGGAACCATATTTGGATATGACTAATGGATTGTAGAAATTATAAAATTGCTTCCTGGGACTTTTCCCTAATAATTACTTACAAAAAATTATTTCACTGAGTATTTCTGCTAATAAATTAATATCTAGAGGGGGAGGTAAATGCAGACATTTGTAAGTACTTTCTTAGGTTAAATGAGCAATCAGTAAACCTTCAGGATTGCTTAGGAGGAAAACTCAGTTCTGGGCAGAAGGAAGCATACAGCTGTGGATCACAGATGTCTTCTTTTGGCCTTAACTGAAGGTGGAGCATGAGCTTTGGTTGGACACAGATTTAGTGCTAGCTCTCTGCACTGGAGAAATAAAACTTTTTATTGGTGTGAGAAGAGCTATTTAGGCAAGGTTTATCTGCCTCTCTGTCTATGTGAGTAGCTTCAATTTTAATTTATTGCACTCCTCCTTTTCTTCAGTAATCTAATTTATTGGCATACAAAGAGAAATTATATTAATTAGTTACTCACAGAACCTTTTCAAAGCTTATCTAGGAGATATTTACTAGAAATAGGAGCAGAGTGTTTGACTTTGTGAGAAAAGAACACATTTCTGTGAAACAGGCAGAGGGAAATTACTTCCACGTACGTAGCTGTAACAGGTGGTGTGAACTCATCCATCATCTCACCGAGCACACAGGAGCAAAAAACAGTTTCTTCTTAGTGCACTGTTAATAAAATATCAGGAATATATTACTTTGGAAGGAGGAGAGGAGAAAGAGTCTTAAAGTGGATCTTAAGTGGAACTTAAAACCTTTTGAATTTGGTAGCTAGATTATCTGTTTTTTCAAGACACATACATATGTGCAGGGATGACACAATTTCCATCCCCACCCCACAAACCCAAAATCCCACAACACCTTAGGTTAAGGCAGGAGGGAAATACCAAGTCTTACTTCAGGAAACTACATCCTGAAAGACCCTGAGTTCTCTGATGAGTTTCTGACTAATTTCTACCCCTGAAGAAAGCCACATGTGACTATGCCACACACTGACCGGCTTTGCTTGAGACCATGGAGTAAGCACAAGCTGAATGCTAATGGAAGGTGAAAGACCAGCAAAAGAAAGCAGTTCAGAGTGGCATTTCATGTCTAAGCAGAGGGGGTCTCCTTGCTGAAACTTATTTATTGAACCAGGAAAAGAGGGATGTCTGGAGGCTGATGAACTGCAGAACAGCATGTAACACATGCTTGATGGGCCACTTTCCAGCCGGAGGGAGGAGCAATCAAGGTTTAGTGCTCAAGTGATAGGCCAGATTTGGTGCAGACAAGTGCTTCCTCTTCTTTCTATCTTCCCAATTTGTTCCAATTTCAAAGGGGACTTTTTTTTGGGAAGGACACTGGATGGGAGAGAAAAGTGGGGTAAAGGCCACTCAGAAATAAGGATTTCTGATGATTTTATTAATAACTGTGAGAAATGTAGCACCTGGCAGGAGAGATAAATGGATTTTCCTAAGCTCTGTTATAGGCAGGTAAATATTGCTCTAGTTTATGGCACTAATAATTAAACAGAACACTAGTTTTTTCTCTTGACAATTCAAAATTTAAGGTGGTTGTTTTCTGGAGGCATATGCTGAAATTTGAACAACACTATCTACTTCAGATGTAAGCTTCTTAGTAAAACCCCCATATATATTCTGTCCAATGGATGTATTTCATAAGCATATATAGCACTGAAGAAACAGTTTTTTCATTGTCTTCCAAGTCATCTAGGTACCACTCTTGGTAAATATTGTAGTTCTTAAAAAACAGAACAAGTAGACTTAAGATCTGAGAAATACTTAATTCCTTCAAGAACATAGTCTCCCTAGTGCAGTTACATGAATAATAGATTAGTATAACATATTAATTAATATTTTTATATCTTTTTATACAATGTGCCCACAGTTTGTTAGACAGTATACTAATTTCATTTTATATACTTAGACCACAGTAAAAAAATGCCGATGACCCTGGAATTAGGGTGCCTATGTTTCCGGAAAGAGCGGTAGACCTGGAATTTCTAAGGAGGCCTGACTTTCAGGTAGCAGCTTTAAATCAGACTGTTAATACATCTGCAGTAGCATACAAATCTTTGTCTCCTGTTCAGCCATTTTGTCTGTATAGTGCCTAGACCAAGTTCTGCATCTCAGCCTAAGGCTTCTGGGTACTTCTACCACACCAGGAAATATGAACAGATGTTTGGGTACCCTTATTAACTGTAAACCCACATCAATCTCATCCTAAAACTGTTACTCTTGCTTTCCTCCGGTCACCACTGCCTACCTTCCCATTAGACTGAAATGCTTTACAGTGGTCCAGACAACAGTGTGTACAATTAAGATGGAGACCTGATCGTGGCCTCTAAAATACTATATTACAAATATATACATATATATACACACAGTAAGAGGTATCTAATAGAGCAATAGTAAAAGGATGATAAAAAAAAAGAAACTTTTGTCATGGCCCTGAGGTCACTAACAGGCCCTAATGGCCCTGATCAGCTTCACCTGGGCCCCCAGTGACATGCTCCCCACCCACTGGGGCATGGGCTCATTTAAGCTTCAGCTGGGGGCTTAGGTCCCTTCCCTGATGTGCACTGGATGGGGGTCTGTTCCTGATTTATTCTTTGGATTCCCTGGCTTGATCTCAGATCTGGCTGATTTTATTACTCTCACTTAATGACCACTGGAGCATTGGTGGAACTTGCCACTACTCTTCTTGACCAGCTCCTGTACTGTGGTATTACACTCTGTCGGTGAGTTCCCTACCCAGTCTGTGTTGCTGCTGCCGCCCTTAGCTCCCAGTTTGCCTTCCCTTAGGGTGCAGCTGGCCCTTGCTGTTCCCTGACAGCTTTTGTAGGTGGTCTCCTCATCCCTTCTTAAGAATGGGCAAAAACTACTTCTACAATGAGGCATAGGGACTTGCTTGGAGCTTGTGTGTGCTTTTCAGTTACAATGTGGAGGCTTTTCAAATAGTCTGATCCTCTTGGGATCCTCCCTATAGATATACAGTTTTGAATTTTTATCTTTTGTAAAAGGAGAAGCAATTTTTCTCGTATAGTTCACAATGAAGGGCAGCTAAGAAGAACATGCTCTTTCCCTTTGGTGGTGTCTGGACCAGGGTGCCACTGACCTTCACAAGATCTTGCTTGTGAAAATCTTGTACCAGCTCTAAACTAGGTGGTTGCTGCGTGGGTACACAGCCCTTCTCAGCTGCTCACTAGTGCCTTGAAAGGGGATGGAGTACTTTCCCAGGTGAGAAGTTAGGGCAAGGACATGTGTAATGTGCAGCTCAAGCCTAGTTCTGAAAAATAACTCCTGTGCCTTGTGTTACCATTAACTAGCTGCCATGTTTGACACTTGTGCATCAGTTGATGGAAGGTAATGACTGAACAATAACTATTGATTTTTCATTTCATATTAACGGCATGGCAAGTTCTGAATCTGATAGTGAGGGTAGGATGCCAGTGTATACATTCCTATTTGGCTGTAAAAGAAGTGCCTTCTTGCCTTCCCTGGATCCTTACCTTGTATCTCCAGAAGCTGTATAGAATTCTCCTATTAACGCATCAGAATTTCAGAAACTATAAAATACACAATTTTGTGATGATTTTCAGTCTTTGAGTAAACATCCATTAAGCTTAAAATAAATAAATGTACTGGATCAATTATTTACCCAAAGCACACGGAGACCAGTGACAAACACTGACAGAGGAGGGATGGAATGGGGTGGAAGTTCTTTCTGACTCAAGATCAATGCTCAGGAAAATTTAGAGGGATATGGACTTCAATTGGTAGAGATTCCAACTGCCTCTATTGTTTTCTTTATAAAAGAAAAAAAAAAAAGACTGGAATGCTTTCCTAACTTTTCCTGGTGAGAGTTGCTTTAGTCAAGTCACAGACACTGTAGTTGCATAGAATGTTGGGAAGGGACAAGAGCTGAGACTTCATTGTTTTTGAAGTTTCAAAAGGTTGGAAAATGTTCTGCAATCTTGCAGTGGACTCCAGGATTTTGGCAGGAAGTCAAGCATTTCTGTATCATTTCTCCTATAGTATCAGTGGACTTAAGAAACTGGCAGAATTCAAGTGAAATTGTTGTAGCTTAAAATGTTTCCACAACATGAATAAAAGTACATTTTGTTACTTCAAACGCAAACATTTTTATCTCTTGTTTCTTCATTCTGTTACTGTCTGATCTTATTACCACTCCCTTCTGACTTTAGATCTCATTTTTCTCTCTTTGCCTGCTCCTACGCTGTCTTCTGCTGTGGACAGCTTTCCTCTGGCTGTTGTTTCCTGTATAAGTCTGGAGCCTTATCTTGGCACCTGCACTGAGAATCTTCTGAAATGCAGATGTTGAAGATGTTCCCAAGTTGCGCTGCTTGCAGTTATAGCACTGCTGCTGTTACTTGCAGTTATTAATTTATATAAAAAAGGGGTACAATAAATATTTTATATATACAACACTAAAATAGCAGACAACAGTAGTAGCATAAGGCTGTACTCTTGCACTGTAGTCTTTGGAAGAGTGAGGGTTCCTTTTAACCTTTGAGCTTGTACTATATTTCTTCACCTCCTTTGATTAGTGTTTGCCTCAATTGCAGAACAGCATTTGCTTCCCCATGGTTTTGTCCTGCTGGAAAGTTGCAATCTACAATGGCATTTCAGTTCCCAAGTTCCTCTGACTACACTGGATGCCAGGGGCTGTTGGGACCCCATTCATGATCCGGTTTATGCTGGAAGCAGCTGCACAGAGAAAACCTGTCTTCAAGCAGGACAGTTTGTGAAGCTACAGCCTCAGTGGTTCTGCCACATAAAAAGGCCCTGTTCTGTTTAAAAACAAAACAAACAAACAAAAAACCCCAAACCCACCACCACAGCAAATGCTAAAAAGCTTTAGCTCTGGGGCTTTATAATAGATTCTTACGAGATTTGAAGCTAATCCTGATTCTATTGTAAAAGGTCGTTTGTTGAGAACGGCTTCAGCTCAGACAGCCATGTCAATATGTCTAACAGGGAGGTAACTGAGTTGATAACATCAAAAGTGAGTACACATTTATCGTATCTGGAAGGGGTCTGTTGAGTTAGTTCTAGACAGTCTTTGAGAGAAGGTATCATATCTATGAAGCATCTTTTATGCCTTGATTGCTATAAAAACAACTATGATCCCACTTCAGTATATTACAGTTTGACCGACTTGCCCAAAATCTGAGCATCCCAGAATTTCCACAGCCATGCTTTTGATTCTGCCAAAACTATCTTTGAGATGAGCTGACTAGAGAATACAAGTTAAGCATGTTAAAATGAAACCTCCAAAAAACCTGAGCCCTCTGTGCACACAGGGGAACTCTGAGACCTGGTACAGTTTCGCAGGTTGGACCTGTAAGCCTGCAGCTTTCTGCTTATGGAAAATAAAAAGAAGCATCTTTAAAGCAGACAGGCCGAAGTGGCTGGATAATGAATGAGGTTATCCTCGCTTTATCTTATTTGATTTCATTACCCACAATGTTGAAAGCGGTCTGAAATATATGGTACTTTGTACTTCTCCTTAAGCCTCAATGGCTTTTATACCATTGTTCTGAGAAGCCGTTTAGAGAATTTTGAATCTCTGATGATATGATTCAGTCCTAGAGTCACTCCAAAGCACAAAGGCCCTATTGTCCTACCAGGTTACCGAAGTGCTGTAGAGGAGAGTTTGCTACTTCTAGTTTTCAGAATAGTTACCATGTTTCAAGCATGCTACATGAGGAATATCTTTAATAAAGTATATAACTCGGAGATGAAGCCTACTTGGTACCCATCCCACGCAGTGCAAATGTGCCTTTAGACAAGGCACCACTAATACAGTTTACAGTTCTTCACAGCAAGTGGTGTATTTCCAGAACCATTCACCTGCTTCGTAAGTGGGTACACAGATTCATTCTAAGGAACTAGGTTTCATTAGATATATTAATGATTTTATTATGACCTAGTGGTTTTCACAGAAATTTGCACCAGTTTTACAAAGGTGTGCTGTTAATTTAGGGTTGCATTATTGGCAGAGGTATTTTAATTGACTTTTTAGTAGAAACCAAGTGAACTGTTGTCATCCCAGATAACCCAATGGAAGTACATCTGAATGCTGAGTTGTACTGATTTATCGATGTTTACCAAGTGCTTTAGCAACATCAACAGCTCTAGCTGTAGCCATCCTAAAACTGAGTTTAAACAGGACAGCCATAATAACAGAAGGGGAAATTCATAGAAATAAAAAACACATCTTCAGAATTGGAGCAATGTGTTAGAAAGGTTAATAGAATTGGTTTGACTGACTTACAGTTTCTGCTGGATTTACAAGTGCTTTGTTATTTACCCATTTTAAATGGGATGAAGTGTTATTAGCTGAAATTAAGCAGATATCTTCTTAGGGTGAAATGGTGGTGGTGGGTGGGAGAAGACAAAACCCTTTCCTTCTTCCCTTAGAAATCTGAACATCAGCAGGGCACAACTCCACCTCATGCTTCCTGGATGAGTGGACAGAGAGATCCCTCCAGTACCTAAGGAAGCAGCCTTATGCCACCATGTCACATGTTTTTACAGGCATTTACATCATGTTCTATGGACTCTTGTATTTCTTAATCATGTCTTTCTGTGGACATTTTTTTGGTGTGTTATTTTATTTCTTCTTCTTTGTAATTATCGGATGAATTAAATCTTCACTAATGTTCAGGAAAAACAATAGTGTGAGGCAATGCTGTTTTCATTAATATAAGCAGTTTCTGTACAAAGAAGATTAATCTCTGTTAATAGGGAGGAACTATTCTGTAGCAGGGTTTCCTGTACATCTGTGCTAAAGTGGAGTACATCTCATCCTAGTGAGGGAAGTGCAACATATGATGCTATTAGAGACAACCTGTAATATGGAGTAGAAAAAATGTCCAGATAAATGCATAAAAATCCCTTTATCATGCTGGCATTTGTGTTGAAGCAAACTATTTTATAATCCAAGCTGTCGTGAGGGGCTGCCCTACCAGGATGTGTACAAAGAGAAGGCAGAGTAGTTGGTTGATCTGTCCTTGTTAGGCAGTATATATAACGTGCACTGGAGTTAATTTGAAAAGCATCAAAAGTGCATTTTTAATTGTGTGACATGATTTGTTTTACTGGAAAGCACCCCAGATAAGGCAAGCATAATGGTGTATAACATGCACAAGGTGGTTAGAATGCTTTTAGTGAGCTTTAAGCAGTGTTTAAAATCACAATTCCACTGGAAGTTTTTATCTCATAAAATACTAGCAGCGTTACAGCTGAGATCTACTGTGTTTTAATGTCATGTTATTGTTACATGTCTCTTATCTGCCTACAGGACTGTGCAACGTCAGTTAATCACTATTCAGGTAGTGTGATTCAAAAGAATTTTATTAAAGTCAGTATTGAGCTATGCTGATTCACGCTTGCTGAAGATCTAGTCCAAGGTTCATAAAGCTCATTGAAATAAGAGATAACATGTACCACAGAAATGCAAAATACTATATCAGTGAGATAAATGGAAGAAAAATGTCTTCAATTTTTACCAGTGAAAAAACACAAAAGTCTGAAAGAAAGTTGTAGGCACATTACAACTTTAATCTGCAATGACTTCTGTTTTTCTGGTATCAATTCTGTATTTTGTTATATATAGTAAAATATCCTGCTTAATTCAACTTTGTGCCTCCATCCCAGATTAACAGTAGTCAAACTGGTCCTCTGGAATTACAGTGCTAGATCTTGGGCATGAATAGAGTTTTCTAATGAACAGACTGAAGCAAAAGGATTTTAGAACTATTTCAATTTAAAAGGGAGAAACTGTTTGAAATGCTATTTGTACTTTCAAAATGCTTGGTCAGAAGAGCCAGCTTTATCGTGTTTGGTTTTGCTGGGGGATGGGGTGGGGAGGTGGGGAATGCACTTCATGTTACAAACTTGATTGATGCTTCTACATGCTATCATGATACAAATAATTGCAAAGAGAAAGGTGTCTCAGTGACATATGTGGTAGTCTCTGTCTGTCTTGAGGCCTGGCTATTCTTTCTGCTTTTGCTCCAGTTGAGTATCTGGGAATTTATTTTGGGAACCTTGGCCAGGGAGCTTGGGAGCCAAAACAGGAATGGTGTCTATTTGAACTGGCAGACAGTGAATGACTGGTGCCGAGCATAAGTAATCCATGTTGTGAAGCTTTAAGGTGCCATTAGTTTTGAAAAAGTACTTACTGTCAGTATTCCTGAAATACTAACTTTCTGAGGCATAGAGGTCTGTCCTTTTGAATATTCTTGAATAAAGCATAAGGTAATCCCTCTTGTAGGCATTATGCATGTGCATCCCGCAGTGAAAAATGTGTGTCCTTGGGCTTGGTGGGACAAATTCTTCCCATGGTTACATGGGAGAAAATGCAGGGTAAAGTCATAGCTGTTGCTGATTTCTTCAGTGCTCAGTGATGCAAATGAAAGCTGAATTCATCCCACTGCCTATATCTGGTATTTTGCATAGAAATGCGCACTGTGCTGAAACACACTCGCATTTGCAAGAATGTGTCTGTGTAGTTTACATTTCCAATTTTAATTTTTGAGCCATGCGTAAGAGACTCCAGGGAACAGTGTGTACTGTCAGCAGAAGTTATCTTTTTGATGAATCAGGCACATTGTTTGTACCCCTGCATTTGATAGACATGTTGTAATAAGGTCCTGAACTGCTTACTGTGTCTTTATGTACCTTCCCTCTCAGCAGTTGTAACTATTGTGCTGCTTGACCTATATTAATGGTACTACAAACAACAAGTTTAACCATTAACTTGTGAGCCCTGTTTAAATGGATTTTGCCAAGAGATGAGAACTGAAGATTTAAGGAGGTGAAAATTAAAGAGGGCTACCCAATGTGAAGTTTTTTAGTACTTACTGATTTTACTGTTCTGATGTGGAGGGTGGGAAGGAGTTCAAAGACCCAAGAATAAAACTGAACATCACATTACTATGGTCTGAACCAGTGCCATTCAAGGTATGGAAAAGTGCTATCTTAGATGTTTTGTTCGTAAAATAACTTGTGCATTTTATCTGTTTGGTTATTCCAATGAGGCTGGCTTGCTGTATTATCTATATCTACACACTCTGTAGCAAGAACTGGCTGAGAGGGTTATACTGAAGGGTATAAATATTGTCTGCTGCTGCTGCCTGGGAAAAGAGAGGCTGGTTCTCAGTAACTTGTGAAAGAGAGTGAAAGCTAGAAAGAGTCCAAGTGAAAGGAGCTAGTGTCAGACTAGTGCTTTAGGTATAGAAAGACAGTCTGATTTAGCTTGATTTAGTTGAGCTGCATCTCAGGAACTTAAGATCTGCACACAGAACTTGGATTTTAGACCATTTAATAATAGCCAAAACTCTGATTCCTGATATATATGACTACATCACCTCAGGAATAAGCAGCTGTGACTGATCCATGGTAACTGCCCCATGTGTGCACAAAGCCAACAGCAAATGTGTGATGGTTCAATACCTGGTGTGATTTGATCCTTCATGGAAAAGTGATCCTGTGTCTCTAAGTTTATTGACATCAGTGATTTTTGACTGAAGCCCTTAAAGGGTGGGCATGCAAAAGTTAAATGGGGGGGGGGGGGGGGGGAAGTGGCATCCTCTGGGTTGTCCTTCCGAAACCTCTGTCTTCCCTGATAAAGCTGTCTCACCTTATGTATGCAGGCACCTAAATCTGCTACTGTTTTCATTTGGTGGTTACCTCTCTGCTAGGATTTCACCGTTCTGGCTCCACAAGGCATACGTTGGTGTCTTGTGCAATCAAATAGTGTGTGTCCTGCTGCGTCCTGGTGATTGACAGTGCCAGAAATGTGTGCTTTAGCTAAAAGTAGCAGCTGATAATCATAGGTGCAAGTGTCTATGGTTCATTCGGTGCAGCTGAGCTGTGAGTTAGGCATTAGGTAGCCCTGTGCACGTAATCAAAACTGGGAATCTGAGTGAAAATCCCTCACATGTGTTTAAGAGTCTGTTGCAAGGGCTGTTGCAGAAACACAGAATTGCCTATTTTACTTTGTGTTGGCAAAATACAGTTAGAATCCACGCTTTAGAAATGTGTGCTATTTGTGTGTTGGTCTTTATTCCGATGTAGTTAAACCAAGGTGGGTAGAACTTTATCTGTCTTGTCACCAATATAGATTGTTTGTTCAAACACATAAACTGAGACAAATCCTTGTCATCCCTGATCTCAAGAGTTGTTAACTGAGTAATACTCTTTGGGCCTTGATTTGAGGATTGCAAACAGCTTGGTAAACATTTAATTAAACCATGAAGAGCTTTGTAATAGGAAGGGAAGCAGTGAGCAAGACTATCAACAATTTAGTGATGTATAAGCCAACTCAGGGAAGGAAGCCCATGAGTCTGGCTGCCAGACTTCTTTAACACCAGTGACTTGTTGTCTGTCTTGGATTCCTAGAGAAAAAGAGGTACAAAGTCACCTTATGAGGAAGTGATCTCAATTAGACTCAACAGGAAGAAACAGAATCATTGGGGAAGGCTTACTGGGACCAAACAAAAATGCACCAGTGCCAACAGATTTTTTCTTGCCTCTATGTTTCTGTAGTTGTACTTCTCTCTCCTCTGATGCCAGTCATTCCCAAGGTTTACATTTAAGCAAGTTCAACTGGTTAAAGGCAGTGTATAGGTGGTTCCTAAGGGTTATTTCAGCTTACATTAGGTTGTTATTTCTGAAATTCTACAGAAGCAAGTTTAGCTGAGGGAAATCTGTTTAAAAGTTTGTCCATACATGTAGCTGCATTGATTTCTTTAATCTGGATTAGCAGGCACGGTTTTGCTTCACCTGGAGCAAGGGTAGGAGCAGGGCAGGCCCCCATGGCTACTCTTTTCTTGTCTGTCTATCCCTTCAACTCAGAAACAGCTATGTTCAGAATGAGGTCACAGCATGGTGATTTTGTTCTGAACGTTAACTTTTGTTCTAGCAGCTGTGCTGGCTGGCACCCGTGCAAGGAAATTTAGCATTTCCCACTGTATTGGTACAACAGTATAATTTTTATTTCGCTCTGAGCCTAATGGGCACGTTCCGGCTTGTAATCATGAGAGGGACTGGCAGATGAGCTTTTGAGATGTTTGTTCACAACTCTGGTGAGCAGCACCCTACAGTTTTGTGTGTTCAAACTAGCTTGCAAGTCATTAGATATTTTTTTTCTTCTCCTTCTGGTGACTCTAGGTGGGAAGGCTTATTTACTTACTAGTTTAAAGCACCTTGTTTAGGTGTTCACAAGTTAGCCTGATGGGAAGGAAAGGAAAAATCTGAAGCTTAATAAAATGACCCTTTTTTTGCCAGTTCTCAGGTATGTGAGAAATGAAAGAAATTTAGTCACAGAATGTGATCTGTACAAATATGGGCAAGACAGGTTAAATTAAAGCAGTAGACTTAACAGGACGTGAAGTTATATCTTGCAAAACAGTTGTCTGCCAAGAGGAGTATTCTGTGACCCAGTGACAATAAACTGGCACAACAGAGCACAGTTCAGTTACTTTTTGCTTGTTTAGTCAGTCACTCTATCGTGCATTAAGTCAGTCTATCTTGTAGCAGCTGTCATGACAGGACAGCATCTTTTAGTATCTTGATACTTTCTATGCTAAAAGGTTAGTGTGAGCTGTCTTGAGAGAATTTTGTCTCATATCAGAGCTATAAACCTTATCTCAGTAAATAGAATAAAGCTGGCTAATGATCACCAACTTTATGTTCTTTTTCTTCAGGGGATAGGTTTGAAAAGGTAGTAATTTCTTTCAACAATACAAAAAGTGTCTTAGAGAAAATAGTCTTCATTACATATCAGTAAAGATAAGTAGCCTTTCTTAGGCTACTTATCACCTGTATTTTCATGTAAAGAGTGTAAGTATGTTGTGTGTAGCTAGCTTGATGGATACATCTGTTTCTGAGCATTTATATCTCAAGTTCATGCTCTTCTTAAGCAGACCTCCTATGGAAGTTAGTGAAAGTCTTGCATGCCTTAGGATTGTGTGATTTTATTTTTTTATTGAAGACATCTCAGAGAAGACAAACTCATTAGGACCATCAGGGAGAAATGGAAGCAACTATGTGGCCCTTCTGAAGTGGAGGGTTGCCAGCTGGAGGCAGCCATATGTATGTACAAGATAGCAGCTGGGAGAGCAATCTAAATTCCTTAAAAGCAGCTAGATCATGTTTGCATTTATTACAAACTATGTGAAAGGTAAAGCTCAGGAGCAGGGAAATCTGTTGTGAAATGGCAAGAAAAGGATCATGTTTTGCAAACAACTAAATTTTAAATAAGTAGTATGACAAAGTGAGAATGATATCCAGATCTTGTGAGGTATCTTGGCATCCCCATGTGCATGTCAAGCACAGATAGATAGAAAAAACTGTACAGCACCAGGGTGTCTCTATTTGTACCTAAAAGACTGAGGCATAATGTCAGTTACTCACTGAAAATCAGGACTTTCTCCATCTCAGTATATTTGGATTTTTAATGGCATTCAAATTGACACCCAGAAGCAGGTCTTTTACTGCAAGAACCTTTTTTTTTTTTTCCTCAGCCTCACTGAATTGCTTTATCGCTGGACTTCTTAATGCTTGCTTTCCCCCTCTTATCACTTGCTTCTGCAGATTCTCTTTTTACATAAGTTTCGGCTATGCTATTCACTCCAGTGATCTTATTTGGTAGTTATTCCAAAGGATGCACTAGTTTCTAAATGAAACAGTTCTGCTTCATTTGTTTTCTTGTGCTTGTATCTTCTACCTTATGAACTCTACAGTACTACACACAGGTTATCGAAAGCTGTTCTATTAAATTATGGATTAACCAACAGTATATATTTACAGTTTGTGTGTGTTTAATAGCATATTCTAAACATCACATAGTATAGGGACAGTAGCTCAGCAAAAAGTATATTGTTATGAGCTAAAAACCTGAATTAATCAGGATTTGGAACTCTAAAATGTGAAGTTTGGATAGACCAGCCTTGGGAGTTTACAGACTATAAAATGTACCCTGTGCAGACCGTCTTCCCCTGGCTTTATGTGGGAAAACTCCTAGGACTCATTGGGAGTTTTGCCTTTGTGAGGTTTATAGGGCTGGAGATGAAACGCAACACTATAGAACTTCAGCTGTGCCAAATTATGTATTTTGGAATGATTTGAACATTTTTATAACTGTTGATATTTGAAGAATGTTTTAGTGCTTTTCTTCACAAAGCAATCACCTTTATCAGCACCATATTAAAGGGGTGCTGAAAGCAGACGATGAATCTCATATGACCAAATGTTGCAAACCTCTGAGAAATATAATTAAACTGGATTTGGTAGGATATTCATGAAAAGGTTCATAAGAGAAGAACCATTTATTTGCAAGCTGCATCAGGAAATAGAGATCTGTGCCTGTCTCTAGTGCCCTGTTGGTTGGTTTTGGTTGTATAGAACTAGCATCCAGGCATCCAAACCAATCTGTGTCTCTGTTCTGCTAGCCATTAGTATGTATGGTGAATATTACTATTTGCTCAGAGTTTTTTATGATCTGAGGACATGAAGGTAAAAGCAGGTGTTATTTTGCTTTTGGTTTTTGATGGGGCTAGATACAAAGTTATTAAGTACTTTACCAAGTACTTAATCGAAATGAGAATGAGATGAGAAGCTGAGTTAGTTGTTCTGATTACGGTCTGATGTCTTCTTCTGGAAGACCATTAAAGATGTGAAGCTCCAAGAGAACTTTTTCTTCAGAAACTGACAATTTTCATAGCAAATGGCACACTGCTTTGCAGCTCAGCTCTTTCTTGTCCTTTTAAATAAGATTCTCACAAGACAGCATAAGTTTTGTCATGAGCGTTATTTTTGTCCCAGCTGGTCTACTTGGTATATCTGGTCCAAAACTCCTGGTCTTGGCCATCCACTGGCTTACTTCCTGGCCATTCCTGTAGTCCTATAAAATACATACCCCCTGCCCCAACATAATAGCTAACATTGTAAGACTTAATGTTTTGAGGGTGAAGATAAGAAGTTTAATGCTCTTAGTGTGGTGGATATATTGTGGACACTGGTTGATTATGCGCTAGAGTAGTGTATATCCTGAATGTCTCTATCTTATATATTGGCAGATTATGTTGGCAGGCTCTGGTCAGGTTTCCCTGGTCCAGGGCTACTCATGACTTTGTTCCTGGAGTTGTCAGCTGTGGTACCTGTCTTCCAGCCATGCTCATCGAAGGTCAGTGCAGTGTCCCTTGGTGTTTAATGTGGGAAGTAGGCACCAAGCCTCATGTAGTTCTGCTTGAGTACTCCTCTCTTGCCCTATTCTAGTCATAAGGAGTTTCCCATTTGGGGAACTGCAGCTGGACTAAAGTTTTGAAAACTGAGGATTTGGGTTTTAGTCAAATCTAAGAGGTCTTAGTTTCTGTGACATTGCATGGGACCAGCATCCTGAGACCATTGTGTTATCCAGACCCATCAGAAAGTCTTTCCTGGAGACATGTGAAGAAAGTAAAAATACAGCTTTTACTGGAGAATAATCCTGAGTTCCCCCAGTGGCCCAGATATTGTGATGTGACAGAAGTGCCCATAAAGCTCACTTGTTTTCTGGCAAATGTTATTTTTACTACTTCCACCCAAAAGTCTGTTCCTCACGACCACAGTCAGGCCAGTCTGAAGTTACTCATTCATGACATCACTTAATAAAAATGACATCTCTTATTACAAAAGACTTAATGGTGTTTTTAATAATGTTTTTAATATTTTACTGTTCAGGGAGTAGCCTGGACATGTCTATAATGAAATGAGCCAAATGGTTCTTCACAACAGCTGTGGTAAACTTACAAGTGATTTTTCTGCTTTGAAAACAGGAAAAAAGCCCTCTTGAGTTGCATCATTCTGGCTGGGAAGTGCTCAAAGTTATTGTGACAGGACTGTATTTTGAGCAATTGTTGGTGATTTGTTTTTTAGCACACAAAGAAAGTAATAAATCTGTCGCCCTGAAAAATCAGATTGTGACCTAAAGGAAGGAGCAAATTGTGGCTTTAGGTAAAAAAGAGTGACCTGTCTATGCGGGTCATTTATCATTATAACAAAATTGCTGGTGCTCTCCTAGCTGACCAGGAAGAAAGGCTGTGGTAAGCAGAATCGAGGGATGCAAGCATCCGAATATTTTTAACTGATCAATATTTTCAGGATTTACAAGCAGCCAAAAACCTGTCAGCATGCAGAGTAAGTGCACTATTCATCTCTTCTAAGAAAGAAAACAAGGGAGAATGGGTTTAATTCGGCAATTAAAACTGAAATACATTTTAGATTCAGAATAAATAGTTTAATTCAAAACTGTATCATAGATGCAGTTTAGTATGCAGTTTAGCACAGATGCCCTTAACAGCCTGTATACCTTGTACAGTGGTACAGAAAATGGGTATACCAAACTCTCAAGAAGGTTGAAAACAATAAATAAGCAACAACATAAATCACTTCAAGGTGGTGTGAACATTACTTTCTCATACTGCATGTCGCACATGCAGAGTGTCTCAACTCACTTGGGATATGTGGTTTCATTGTTTGAAAGTAATAGTCCCAGACTGGATTTGATTAGAAAAGAAACAAACCCCCAGACTTTCTTTCTTAGCCCACCATCGTTTATTCCACGTTATCCTATACGTAAATAGTTTTACAGGCATCTTATAAAAAAAAGAATAGCAGAACAAGTTCAGTGCCACAACTGAGGTTGGCAGAGACTGCATCCATTGCAAAGGTTATGTTCAATGAGTTCAAGTCTGACTTGCATGGCATATTAGCTGAACATGTTTTGAAATAAAAGATAGAAAAGATGAGTAGTTCTTGTGTCATTATTCTTAAGTATCAAATCTCTCTCAGAATTAAAAACACTTCTGGTTAATTCTGGAAAATATTTTCCTGCTCTTCAGTCTCCTAGTTGTGTGTTTTCAGTTTAATCTGTGTTTTATAGTTTGCAAAGGCATAATGAAGGGAGAGTGGGGGGAGAAAAACCCAACACAGTTTCTTGTGCAGTAATTTTCATGCCAGTTGGTAATTTCTGCTGACTGCCTCAGTGCAGGAGTCTCTTATCAGACCAGAAAATCCAATAGTAAAAAAATTTTCTAACATGTTTAGTAAAGCATTTATGATTCAGGCTATCACCTATTGTTAGGCATTACCAGTATTATACTATGTTAGGAATGCTTAACAAAACTATTTTAATACAATTTATGAGGGTATTTTAATATATCAAGGCTGGTAAAGTACTGTAGACTTTCAATGCATGATAAAGACATAAAGATAAAAATCATGTAGAAGGTAAAATAATTTATAATATGAACTGACTTTTTAATACACATTGATAGTACTCTGTTCATTGTGCCTTTATTAAGGAAATCACTTTAGCATAATTTTAAGCATAAATATAAATTCCGTTGATTTATTCAGACCTGACTACTTGGCAGTGCCCAAATCTGGTGTAATTCTGCACCAAAGCACCCTATCAGATCTTACCACTGTAGAAGACCCAGCTGGATTGAAAGCACTTAACTGAAGTTGCATGACTCATGTTCTAAAAAGGATTAGGTTTTTTTTTTCAGCAATTCCTCCAACTTGAGGAGTTAACAAAGCAACCCTGGAAAAAAGTATCCTAAACTTGTCATTAGATAGCAACATTTTCATTTCACGACTTCCCGAGAATGTTGAAAGTGATCTTTATCCTGACAGTATGATTTTATTCCTACTTCTAATTAAAAAGGAATTGGAAAAGTTCTGTAACCAATAGGTCTCAAACATATTTTGTTCAATTTTGGTGTTAAGATTTAGTACCAAATTTTGTGAGTTTGTGCTTTTGCTCTTGTGCTTAGGAATGTTTTTTTATTGTATTTGATAGATATCCATAAAATAAAGAAGATTATTCTCCATGTCAGTTTTGCATTCAGTGAAAAATGGAATTAACTTTTTCATCTGAGACTCAGCCCCAGAAAAAAAGAATATGCCTAGCAATAAGTTATTAACTGAGGTCAGATTTCCAGAAAAGCTTTCATCTATTCTTTTCAATTACTATATTATGTATTCTTGTTTTTTGCTTTTATTAAAACCATTATCAAAGATAAGTTTCTAAAGGTGTCTTCCAACATTTTTGTTGCAAAGTCTAAATTTTGAATGTAGAAAAATTTGTCCAAAGAAATTATGGAAAATTCTGGCTGAATTGAATGGGCAGGAGGTATGCGAAATCCCTTTTCTAAGTCTGGTCCTTCCATTTGTATCTGATACGGCTGTGGCTACAGATCAGTAAAGAGGTAATCGTGTAGGTTAGATTTATTGTGTAAAGGTAACGCCATAAAATTGCGGACTTATTCTGGTGTCTCTTTTTGGTATCTTCAAGCTTAAGATCACCCTAAAAATGGTGATATAGCTATTGCATGTGTTCGAACTAGGTCATTATATTTTCCCTTGAGGTTTAGGACTCGGCTACCAGGAGTGAAGGGTCGGGTCCACCACTCAGCAAAAGCAAGGGGAAGTTCTCCTCACCTCTCACAGCTTGCACTTCCCTCTAACCAAACATAAACCATGTGACACAGTAACTTAGACTGCAATGAAAATTGCTACTTGTGAAACTATGGAAGCAAGAAGCCAAAAGTAAAAAGTTTTGCTCTAGAACAAAGACAAAACCGTTTTGTGAAAGAACTGAAGCATGGAGTCCTGTAAGAAGTGTTTCTTTTGTTGTTTTACTCCCCTTGCTAGCAATAATTTTACTCTTTTCCTTACCCTTCCAGATGTCTAATAGTGGCTATTTTCCTCCCTCCTTAGATACTGACTTCATTGTCTTTCAGATTTTCATCACTCTTTCAAATTTCATTGAAACTAGCTAGTATTTAAAAATAGAAAGTTATTGTAGGAAGGCCAACAGAAAGACAGAAAAAAACCCCAAGGAAATCAGTCTAAAACTATGGCATTTGGTATTCCCATGATGAAATGATGGTTTCTCTTCCTAGTACCTTAATATTTTATTTTTAATCACTTCATTAAAAATTGTATGTGGCAAAATTCCAAATTACAACAGTGAAGTAACGCACAAGTAGAAAAGAAACCTGTGAAAAAGGCTTCTGTGTTTGTAAGGTATTTCACCATAAACACAGCTGTTTTCTGTAATTTTTGGAATGGATTTGAGGAATGTTTGTCTGGAAATGTCACATGAGACCCTCTAAGTAATACTAATATTTTTCTGTCCATGAGGTGCAGTTTGTATTCATTTCAGTAAAGATCTATTGTATTTATGTCTGTTTCAAGTATTCCCTTAAGAACGAGGTTTACGTTTTAGAAAGTGGCAAGATATTGAACTTGCCATGAGGTTATAGCAAGTTGTAGACAGCAACGGAAGGAGACATACCTTTACACACTGAAATTTAGAATATTTCTAATTTTTGTAAGAGTATAAAACTTGATGCTGAAGCATCTTTCGGTTAGCAGAGTATAACACACATTTTGGCTTGCTCACCCCTGAGAATTATAGCCAAGATTGAGGAGGTCTAAAATTCAGGATTTATGAAAGGAGAGAATATGCACAACTTTGATATATAATCCAGGGTCAAAACTATTTGGACCTTAAATTATTATCAAATTGTGGATAATACTTCCTTCCCAATATATATGTAAGTTAATACCATTAAATATCTATAAAATTACCAACCAGACACTTTTTTACTTGTCTAGATAAAATGTCAAGAGTTCTGATTTCTCAATGTCCTGTTAGTACAGAAACTACTTAATGATGTCTGCAACACCACCATTGTTGTTTTTCTCAAACTTAGTAATCAAATTCTAAATTGCAGTGTGTTTTCCTTACATCTTTATTGTGCCCAGTAGGAGCCATAGATGTTGCTAACCAGTGCTAACCAGTTCCTCTTTACCACATTATTTTTTAAGAACTTCCTGAATCAGAAGTGAAGTATTATTAGGACAAAGGTGTCAGGTTTTGTCTGGACGACTTATTTGCTTGCTATTTTTAGAAACAAATGTGCTTGTGTTGTGCAACCTAGATGAGGTTGGGGTAAGCAGCTAATCAATCATATCTGGATAATAGGCATCAGTGATATTGCTTTGCAAGGTTTACCCTCTTTGATTTATACTAGGGGATTATTTTTTATGGGACTTTTAGAAGATTTGTCACTGAATAACGTTTTTATGACCAAACCACAAACAAAAAGCCATTATTTTAAAGCTGTCGATCAACAGTTTGATTAAATTTGTACATATTTTGAGAGCATTCAGACTGGATGCCATCACGTGCAATGAACAGAAGATGCTTCTAAAACAAAAGCAGTACTGGGTCTGAATTGCTATTGACCATCACTTTGCAGGGTCATTTACAACAGGGGATGTAAAAATACAACAAAGTCAAAATGGCAGCATTTAACAGGCAGCCTGTACTCCCTTTCTGCTGATCTAAAAGTCTGCATAAACTTCAGCACAATGGAGGCTTGAGCCATTTTACATTAAACATCGAGAAATATTCAGCTAAGACACTTCAATTAATTTTTAGCCTGCTTCATTGGTCCTGAAGTGTTTGAAATCTTTACTATAGCTAGGCTGCAATGAAATGAAAAGGTTTAAAAACTGTTGTGAAAATGAAATAAAAAGAAATGTACACCTGCAGCTGCTGTCTTGGCTATCTTTGTACAGTGATATTCTTGCTTGTAAGCAATTACTGCATGTGTTATGTTTAAGTGTAATAGAAGATATTACTGTGCTGCTGAGCAACTGATTACTTAATCTAGTTTTTGGTCCCTCCGTACAGGAAAGAATGTATAAAACTGGCGTGAGTCAGCAGAGTCCATCAAGCTCCTTGAGGGGTTGGAGCAGACGCCCTCTGAAGAGAGGCTGAGGGTCCATGCCCTGCTCAGCCTGGAGGGAAAGGAGGGTGGTGGGTAGACTGAACTGCAGAATATGGAGCCAGGCTCTCACTGATGTGCACAGCAGGAAAACAAAAGACTGGTCATAAACTGAATCAGGAGGTTTGGTGCGGATTAAACCCAAAAAAAAGTCACTATGAACGTAATGAAACAGTAGAACAGACTTTTGGAGGAAGCTGTGCAATCAGTCTTGGAAGCTGACAGGAACTGGGAAAGCCCTGAGAAACCTGGTCTGGATTCAGTGCTGAAGCTGCTTTGAGTGGGAGGCTGTACAGAGATGCTCTGAGAACCCTTCCAGCTGGAATGATTCTGTGACTTTATTTTTCCTGACACAATAGGGTTTTGAGATTTTTGGAACTGTCCAGGGGATCTGGATCCTCCAGGACTTTTCAGATGCATGCAAAAAAGGTTTGGAGCCTAACTGGACTGTCTTTCAGAGGCAAATGTGTACTGAGGGCTATGCCCTTGGGAATCTGTCCTTACCTCTAGCCTCATTTGTCTGAAGGACTTTAGTGATTCTAGTAAACTCATTAAAATATACCCAGAGGAGGTATTCTGCCATCTGATGGCAGTGTAGAACATAAAGGCACCAGTGAGGCAATTGCAGTGAAAGCTGTCAATCTGCAGAAAAAAATACACTTTTGGGTAAATGATTAGGGTAAAATGCATGTGGGCATGAGGAAGATATGATCAAGTTCCCTTTAACTACACTTCAGACTGATGAGACTTAACTACAATGATAAGATAGACCCAAGACACTACAACTGAAGCAACAGATGCTTCTTAGCTTGTAGCTTACAGGCAAAATTAAATGCCACTTTAACTGTATCCTTGAGGAAAACTACAATGTAAAGTAGAGAACTACATGTTCCTCAATGCTATGCAGTGGAGTCATCAAAAAAATCGTATCTGTTTGTAAACTAGTGTTTTGTCTAGTGAACAAACTATCCTGATGCCCTTCTCTTGTTTGCTTCGGTCACTATGGTCCTCACGTACTAGTGCTTGAATCAGCTCCAAAGCATCCTTCCTAACCAAGACATTTTTAATAACAGCCAACATAATTCTGATATTTTGTTAAGAAAGACTGATAATGTTCAGCAAAACAGATTGCTGCCTTGCAGTGCCTGATTTTACATGTCTCTGCTTACAAAACTTTTGCAGCAGAACATGGCCAGTCAGGGTAGTGGAGTGGAACAGCATCCTGCATGCTTCCGTTTCAAAACCTTTCCGTTTTAACACATGAATTAGTATTTCCTCCTGCTGTCTCAGACTGCATACCCCTGTGCTTTGGACTCTGAAGTCCCAGACCTACACTGGGATAGAGCTTTCTAAATCAGGTAGTCTTGTGTTCTAGAAATGCTTGTTCTAATTTTCTATTTTCCCCTCACTTGTTTGTTATGCTACATGGAAGGGAGGTTATACAGACAGTAACTAGAGAAGGATTATTTTGGGGCTATGGAAATAAACGCAATAATTACTATGAAATAAAGGCCTGCAAAGAAGCAATATCACAATATAGCAAAGAACAATGCTGACAATCCTACCTCTATTAGCTGGATCTCAGCAGCTTTGCTCTTACATGTGACACAGATGTAATGATTATCAGAAGGGTCTGGAGAGATTTGCTGTATGGGTTATCCGTATGATGAGATGTGCCTATTCAGGATGGCAGCAAGATTTTAACCAGAATAGTATGGGGAACTGGAGAAGAGATCTAATAACTAGAACTAGTATTGCAGTTTAACTTTCAAATGCCTCAAATAAGGCAGCCTGTGAGGAAGAACCACCCCACCCCCAAAACAACCAACCAAATAACAAATAAACACCCCCTCCACCCCAGATATGAAGACCATTACAAAAATGTAAGTACTGGAATACCACCCTGTATTAATGTGTTATGTGCCACTACAGAGAGCACATCATAAGTGAAATAAAATGCATCCCGGACCCCTAAATTGGATCTGATTTTTGGTTTTCAGTGGAGCAGCATATGGTGATCATAGCTGCCCAGTATTTTTGGATGGGTAGAGCTTAGCAATGCCTAAAACTTACCAAAGGCAGCACACTTCAGTATTTAATATCCTGCAACACTTTTTGTCTCAGTAGAACCCTTGTCTTGCCTGTCTTCCTGTGCCCTTCCCAGAAATTTTGAGCACTCCTATTCTAGAATAAGTATATCCACGTGAAGTTATATCCCAGAACAGCTATCTTAGTACATTTTCAAGAGGCAAACCTCAGGTGTCTAGCTTAGGGATCAGTTTTTCAAGAACAAGCATGTTTCCAACCTTCTTTCCTAGCACATGGTATTCTTGCTGAAGGCTCAGCTTTCATTATTCAAATCACTGTTTCATCTTGCATCGCTCTGGCTGTGAGTGTTCCTAACTTATGGGTCTTGGATGGATTATTTTGGCCGTCACATCTCACAGCATCTCTGGTTTGAAAGGACACAAGCAGAAGTGTCTTGGTGATCATCCAGTGTTTTCCAGCTTTGTGTTAATTTTGGACCATGTTGCAGAGTATATACAGATGACTGTGATGGGCTGGGGCAAAGCAAACGAACAGCAAATTTATCTCAACACATAAGCACACATCAAACTCAAGAAGGGCTCACCACTTTCAAAAAGAATATCAATAAGAATTTATTGGCATCTTAAAATATGCTTTTTACTTAGTTGTTACTGTGACCACTTTGAGTCATGTACTTTTTTTTGTCAGCCTGTCTTTATGGGTTGGTTAGTACAATAGTGAGCCATATAATGTCAAAGAACTAGCAATTTGCCAGGTCAAGTACTCTGTACTTGGTCTACTATAAAGTGTGGTGTTTTTGTGTTTAATCTCCCTCTCTATTGATGTGTGTGTGCAAATAGCATCCCTACAACATTTTTTAGATCTTTGTTTCCACAGAAAAGTTTATGAACAGTCAGGTAAGGTATTCTTCAGAAGTTGTTTGACAGAGGTGCAAGATAACATATGCCTGAATACAGCAATGGATGCTATGATTGTGGTCTTAATCCATCCTAGAACTTTATGAACAAAAAGGCAACAGATTTGCATTGCAAATAGTTTGCTGTACTGTGGTTCTGCTTTGCAGAAAACTCTTTTCAGTAGATCAGAACCAATGTTTTCATGGCTAACTCATCTTAATGAACTATTAACTAAATTACCTACCTAGAATAACTTACAACTTAACACCAGGATACATACCTAAGGAGCAAGTATTCCTCACAGGAAAGGACGCTAAATCTGACTACTACAAAACTTCCGATGCCATTGTTGCCGGTGGAATGACACTGGCATTAATGTGATGACATTATCTTTGGGTTTGTCACTTATATCTTCAAAAAAGAAGTGAAGTGGGATGTAGCTGCTGCCAAATGTTCTGTTATCCTTTTTCGTGGTCCTACAGGTGCCAAGTATCTCATTACTGGAGTGACAGGAGTTGAGTATCTTTAGGTGCCATAGTTCGTTGCACAAAAGACTTGATTCATAGAACTACTTACTGGGCTTTGATACAAGCTGCAGAGTTACAACCAAAATAAATGCACAAAGCAAATGCAAAGACCTGGGTTTGTACCAATAAAAAATAAAGAATGAAATCTAAACAGGCATGTAAATGAGATCTAGCCATTGTTTCTTTCAATGAGCAAAGAAGCCATTTCTCTCTGTTGTAGAGGAAAGTGGTGATATGAACGGTATATTTGTCACAGACAGTAATAAGAAGTAATGTGAAAGGGGTGTTAAATTAAAACATTTACTATATTATTTTTAAAAGGAAATATATACAACTCTTCTAGTGCCTATGAAGATCACATCACTCTTGAATATTTGCTTATTACTCTGGGTGTAGCTATAACAGGTAAAATGGACCTTATTAATAAAAGCATGAAACCACTTTCAGCCTTAAGAAGTTTAAATTCTTGTGTCAAATCATGTAAATACATCAGTTAAGCTTTAAGGTAGGGTCAAGACTCATTAATGAATAGCTGAAGATTTTTCCTTTAAACTTACCTTGTTTTTTAGGAATTACCATTTATTCCAAATGAGGAGAATGTATTTGTTATGGCTGAATTAGGTTAGAAAAATATCTTTTCTTGAATGATGTTTATTCTCAGCCAAGTATAATAGGAACAGTTATCACACTGAGTCCCAAAGTTACTGTGGTTTTTAGGTCGTCACATACTGGTGTAATAGGGTGTGAAGTGTTTCAATGACTTGCCTAAGATAGTACAGTGACCCTATGGCAGAGCCAAAACTAAAACTCAAGTACTGGTTCCTGATCCAGTGACCTATTCCTGGAAACATTGCTGCTGTAGTCTCAATAAGCAAGTATAAAGCCTTTATGAAGCATGGAAGATATACAGTCTTTTGACAACATATTTAAAGACCAAAAAAAAAAAAAAAAAAGTGGCATTACCATGCAGTGTGTCTCCTATTTCCCTTTTTAGTACAAGCTCCAAGTCCATTTTGGCACAAGTCTGTTTTTATGACTGATGGCAGTTAGCCTGCTTTGGATATTTGTGGAATAATTTCTCAGACAGGGACACTCTTCTGTATCCAGAGGAATTTACAGCAGAGGGGGAATGCTTACTGAGATGAGAGTCATGTAATCCCCCAGCAGGCAATCTGTGATGCACAGTTTTGGACCAAAATGAATATAATAGTACTGAATTGACTAACCCTGGTGTGTGTTCTGTGAGCTCTGTCATGGATCCGGAAAGCTTCTCCAGCCTTTAAGATAACAGATCATGTTAGAGGCAATAAAGCCTATAGTGTTACTGTTGACTAACAAAGATAACTGAATAACAAACTCAGTGAGAGGAAACACATGAAATTAAACTCCTCTGTGTAAATATATTTTCATACACATGCATGTGTATCAATGCACAGGATACTTGAAACAGTTTTTTTAGCAATACGAGGATCCAACTAGTGCACGTTGAGAAGGGAGAGCAAAGACTCTATAGTGCTACTGCTAGGAAAAAGAATAACTCGCAGAGCATCCTAGACACTGCTTGTCATGGAGCAGTGTCCTGTTAGGCTCTTTGATGCACATTGTGTCCATGTTAAATACCAGCTTGAAAAAGACGGATCTGAGAGTACGCACATATATGAGGTTAGATGCTGGCTGCATACCAGATGCTTGAGACAAAAAAGAAAACTCCTGACTCAGACAATGCTTTTAAGGCTACTGAGATAACAAACTGAAATTCCTAAAATGCAGGATGTCCTGCAGCAGGAGGGGCCATTAAGGAGGAGGTGGAAGGAAGCTGGACAATCCCAAAGAGAACCATTCACACAAACTTATTTTCAAGACCAAATCCTAAAACCAAACGTTCAAGTAAACTAGAGAAAGTATTGCAGCTAACAGACTCCATGCTGTCTGTTATTTTAAAGGGGATATGGCCAGTGTTGCCAGTTATAATAAAGGAGCTGGACTTGTTCTTAGATATTTGATAAGTTTTCATAAAATGAAGGTATGTGATCTATCTCCACAAGCTAATAGTAAAAATAGTAGTTCTCATCCTGATCTATCTTGACAAGGAATATTACACTTGATAAATATGCAATAACTTTAGCTATACAAAACATCTAAGCTTCTAAAGAAGCTTAGTGCCTGATCCTACTCCTTTTTTAACTCACTCAGCAAACTTTGAAGTGTGCTTTAGGTAAAATCTTAACTTTCAGGAGTTTGTTTTTGCTTATTATTAAGCTGTTTATTTAATTGTTTCATTTTCCTAGTCTTCTTATAGCCATGGATCTTTGTAAAGAGAATTCTATTAACAAAATTGTGTGCTAAATACAAACACTAAATAAAAATACCTGACAGTATTTTATCTCTGTGTGTTTGTATATATATATTAAAAAATGTGTTGAATTATATATAAAGTTCAGTATTGATGTGTGCAAGCATGTGTGTATATATACGCACATAGCATATGTATAGTTTTATATACTTACCATATGTATATAAAATGTACAAACACTATAGCCACTTCTTGTTAGCGCTCTTTTGGGAGAAAACAGGTTCTCCTTCATCCAATAAAATTGAATTGCTTCATTTAGTTGGGTGGAGATTTTTGCAAGAAATAGCCCAGAACACATGTACTTGACCACAGAAAACAATATCAGAAAACTGTAGTTTGATGTGAAACACAGAGAACCAATTTTTCTTGATGAATTAAGGTGCATAGAAAAACATGGCAGAATATTTATTTGGGGTTTTTTTTGCATTCTAATTAATAGTCATAGTCAATGTTGAAGCGTTCTCCCACATTATGTTTCTAGTTATGTTGGAGAAATGTACAATGTCAATTTTTCCTGTCAGATGAAGTATAATACTCTGGAAAAATATTAAGCTTAAAAAAAAAAATATCCTGGAACATTTTCACTGGCTTCCATGCAATGCAGTTCTTAAATATCAAATGGATGTACATGACAATTAGCTCAGGCTTTGCCTTAGAGAAGCACAGAACAGAATGCCAAAGTTCCTATCCGGTGATTCAATAAATTCTATCTTATTAGCAGATCTTCAGTTTTCAGTTGAAAAAACCCCAAACCTGCACTATGTACTTTATTCTGTTTGTGATGTGACTCAGTGCTCCTTCGTGGAGCAACTGATGCAACTCCTCACAGACATTTCTTACAAGAGAACAGTTAGCAAAAAACAACTCGAAATTCAAATACTTTGAGTGTACTTAAGATTGATTTATAGTAGTAAGAAAGTACTTCAAACAGTCCTATTGCTGGTTACGTTTTTTCCTATTTATTCTACACACACGGAAAAGTAATATAATCTGTGCAGCATCAATCATGCAAAAGGCCCTGTTTCTTCTGCAAATGCTACTTTACTTTTTAGATTTTCAGTGCAACTGCACTTTGAGCAGATAAGTGTTTAATGCATTTGCTCATTAAGCCAAATGCAAGAATAATTTTGCAGTTGTGTTCTCTCAACATATGGAATATTCTACTACATTTTGAAAAATGTAATGGAAATCTGTGACAGAGACACATATTCTCTTAGTAGATAAATGTTTCAGAGGATTAGGAGACTTGCCCTAATTGGGTTAAATGTCAAATCATTGCCCATTGGGGCAAAATGAAGTATGGATACTCTTAAAAAATTGAACTATATCAGTCTGAGACATTATGAAGGATTATTTAGACCTGATACAAGACAGAGCAGAGCTGATGGCATAACTTAGGTTCTGCTAAGGTTCTGTTTTGCTGGTAATATAAAAGGGTTTGTTAATGACCACAAAATTTCCAAGTGATTCTCATTTCAGAAACATGCGAATTTAGTATGTTCACACTTCAAAAACAGTTATACATGTTTGTTTCCCTGATTTGCTTTGAGATCACTGGAGATGAGAATTCAACCTTATTTAAACTCTGACAGCTCTTCAAAATGTGTTTACATACTGTCTATACAAACATGTGATGTCTCTATATAATTTTAATGTGGTTGTTTTCACAATAGCTAAAAGACTTCACACCTATTCAGGTGGAAATTTTTTTTCTGTTCAACCTCACTAAAAACCATGGCTTTTCATCACTTAAATACCTCCTTTTCTATTTAGAAATGTGTTCTACTTGGACTGCCCTGGCACTAGTTTGGGATTATACCTACCTAACAAGGAAGTCCAGCTTTAGGGCATCCTTTTTGCTGTGGCTACTTTAGTCATGTTAATACAGTTTCTAATAAGAGAGGTTACCTTTATCAACTTCTCTTTAATGACCGATAGAGCAGAATACCTAAGCCTGAACCTTAAAAGTCACAAGATGTGTTAAGTATAAGGAGCCTACACTTCAAAACAATTAAAACCAACCAAAACATCATGCTATAGTAATGGCCTGGTGGTATTGTTTTGGCATGACCTCAGTTTTGGTAAGTGTTTTGCCTGCATTATGGTCTTTACTCAGGTAAAAGATTAATTCTGTACAACATCTCATACAGCAGGTGTTTCCATGCTCCTCCATGGAACAGCTGAATGCCTCCACTGATGAGCTGCAATACAGCCATAGTCTACCATGTACAGTATATATATACTATACATAGTATAGTGCATGTGTACTATAGTATATATAGTATATGCATATATATACTGGTAGTAGAGGGACTACCTGACAGCGGCACATGATGAGCACTGTTGTCTAAACATGCTGTGTATCCTATGTGAGCTCTGAAGGCGAAAAAGATTTGTCTTAGAAGCCAAGCTAGCTGTTTTTCCTGTAGGACTAGTGTGGTGCCACAGGACTGATGAACTTCTTTACTCCTGTTCCAAATCAGCTTCCTTACCTCTGTAATCTGACCAGTGTCAGGGGAGAGTGCACATGGATAGACAGATGAATCATTGCTTGATCAGGTGCATGTTCTACCTCCTGTATTTTTCAATGCTTTTCTTCACTGTTGCCTTTTTTGGTTTTTTTGAGAATGAATATCTGCCACAGGAACTGTTGACCTTTGTTGGACCAGTCTTAAGTCTGTACCAGTACCTCTCGCAGGCTGTGGCCAACACCTGCTGCTTCCAAAAGGAGTGCAGGAAACTCTATCCTGGTTAGTTACAGGTTTCTGCTCCTTAACGTAAAGGTTTTTCTTGAGGGCCATTAGGGATTTGCATATGCTGCTGGCCAAGAGGGTGACTCCTACCATCTTCATGCTAGAATAATCTGCAGTCTGATGGTGCGATAGAGAAGAAAAATATATGCTGGTATTACATAATTAGCATACGTCAGGACAAGTTATGTAAGTATTTTACTGCCCAAGGGCAGCTGATCATTACAAAGAGTCATTACTGAGCTCTTCCAAAGATTTTCTCAACTGAATATGAACCCTGGGAGCTTCATCAGGATTATAATGATTTCCTCTAGTCATGCAATGGTTTTTTTTTGGACGGGGGGAATGGACAGGGGGAGAAAAGGGAGGAAATTGGAGGAAATCACTTTGTAAAACAGTGCTTAGGTTTGCTGAGTGTAGGTGTTTCTTGCTTGTAGCCCTGCCAGCTGGTTTCTGTGAGTGGTCTCATGTAATGTTGCCTGACAAAAACACTTGTAGGTGGACAAGTCCCAGATATTTTAAACATTGAACTATTGTTAGCTCTTTTCTACATTTATTTGGACAACTTAATAAATCTATTTATTGCTTTTGTTGTTTCAGTGCAAGAATTTTGATATAACTTCCCTCTTTGCTAGCTCAGCTTCACATCTGGGTGGCTGTATTTGACAGCCTAGCTGTTCAGCATGCAGGCGGGACAAAGGTATTTTATAAATTGAGCAGCAATGCAAAATCAATAATAAAAATGGGTGAAAGAATGAGCTCAGGGGAGAACTTTTTCATGGAAGTAGGAGCTCAAATGGATAATAATATAGAAACATGTCACAGCTTTTCTGCCTTTCTCTCCTGGAATCTAGATGTCTGGGGATCAGCTTGCACACATCTGGGCTGTACCTCTGTGGGGAGCCTTACTGCAGGTTCGGTTTGGCTTATTTGGGCACGTGGCATTTCACAGTACGGTAGGAGATGCTAAGTCCTCCTGCTTCTGCATCAGATTTCTGCTGTTTATCTGTATTGGAAAAACCCTTTGTGAAGTAAAGCAATTTGAGTTATAGGCTTGAGGAGAATCTAGTCATCTAATAAGAGCTTGTGTGTCCTTCCTGTCAAGCAGTGTTGGGACACTTTCAGGATTTTCTTTCCCGAAATAAACCAAGAAACCCGTTTTACAACATTGCATATTTTCTGATGCATATACAATGGAGCAGACTTTTTAAAGCTAAATCAGTGTGAGTTTTGATGCTAAATTTAGTACTAGTTTTTATTCCAGCTTCTAATAATTGTTGTTACTTGATAATTTTGTTTTATTATTTTCATATGTGCTGATGTGTGTGTTCAAAAGTAGATGCTTATGCTGCCACCTGCATACAATAATCAGCTTGTGCAACCTCAGGGATGAACTCTGCTGTGGCATGAACAGCAGTATTTGAACCAAGGCATGTGCTGAAGCATTATCTCATATGGCTTCATACAAGTAGGTCTGACATGCAGGTATTAAGGGACATATAAAGCATGGGCTGCTAGACCAAACCTTAGTGGGAAATCATCCCTGCTTGGGAGAGCTCATGGGTAAGAAAGTTAGGCCGAGGCTGAGGTGGGAAACGGAGGCAATACTGCCAATTTGTAAAGGAGCAGAAGAGCAGCACAGGCTTCCTGACACCAATTTAGTGCCACTTAGGGTCCTCTGCCCCCTTCTCACTTCTGGGTTAGGTGCTGGCCTAGTCTCTTTGTGTTTTACAGTCACCTGGCAGCAAGCAGGGGATGCTTTCTTTTGGGACAGGGAAATCTGCCTCAGTTGGAGAACAAGAATTCTCCAGCAGGTCAAGGAGCATATTAAAGCTTCAGGGTGGTGTGTGTGAGAAGCAGAAGAGAGCTTATGTTTCATGAAGGACCACTGCTAGTCCTGTATGAATGATTACTGGATAAGGAAAACCCAATCCAAGGAAAACCATAATGTTACTAGAAGCTATTCAGTGCAGCACAGTACATGGCCATAAATATCATATGATGGTTATAACAGCTTTCTTCTCAACAATTACACACTGTATGACTCTGAAAATGACAGTGACCTCATCTGAGTTGTCTTTATAATAAAATATTAGAAAAAGAAAGGAAAATTGGAATGAGAATACCAAGGAGAACTATTTGTATTTCATCTTCTCCTGGAGTATCACGGAACCATATGTGAGGGTGCACCATGACCTCATATGGGGGACAATGATGGGGAGAAGCAAGAACAGTATTCCCCATGGCCACAGCCACACACAAAGGCAGAGACCAACACTTCTTCCTATGGTCTGTGCCAAGAGGAGCAGAATACAGCAGCAAAGTCTGGAGGTTGAGGCATTCCAGACTACCCAGGTACATGGAGGGTCTTCCTTCCTAAACTGTGTGTGCAGAGGTATTTCAATAACTGGTGTGCTTTTGCAATGGAGCCTCACTTTTCTGTCCTGCTCCCTGTCCCCTTTCCTTCAGGTCTCTGGTGTTCAACAGTTATGGGTACTAGCTGCTCCAGGACCAGGACTGTCCCAAGTAAAACCGGTAGCTCCAGCAGCATCTGGCAGGGCTTAGGTTCCTGTTCTCTTCCTAGTTCTTTCTTAACCTCATCTATTAATGGAAATCTCTTCTTCAGAATGTGTTTCTCCTTTTTTCTTCCTTTTCTTAATCCTTTGCTATAAAATTTTCATCAGTTCAATGCATCAGAGGAAATCCTGAATCAAATTTGACTCAGGAAACTAGTGAAATCAGTCTAGAATTTTTTTTTTATTTGAATATAAGTATTTTATTTATATATCATGTTTAATCACGTGAGCAAAGTGATATCTGTGGTGTGCCAAGAGTTGGAGGAGTTATACTGAATAATATTCCTGTGCAAGCTGGTGCTTGCAAGTAGGTAGTATACTACAACACTGTGGAAAATATTGATGTTAAAAGTTGATGCAGTTTTACTGTAAATATTGTTGAGGAAATAAAAGAAGTTGCAATCTGCTTTTAGTGGAAATGGACTAACTGGCAGTATCTTCACTGTCAGTTTGCCTGTTTTACCCCAAAGCCTAATTTGGTTCCATAAGAAGAGACAACACAAAAATACTGTAGTAGGAAGCTGCACACAATGACTTCTACTTAAGTTCTTCTGTCCCTTAAACTTTTACCAGGGGTGACTTGGCCAGGACTCATATAGTGTAGTTAAACTTCCTTCTTCAGTATTGCACTTTTTTTTTTTTCCTTTTCCCTTTTAAACATGTGTTTTTTTTTTTCTCTCCCTCTCATACTAGCAGATGGTCTCCAGTTATATGCAGGAGCTTCTGTTCCCTGGGTTGCTACGCAACAAAATGCATCCTATCTGCATCCTTTCTGCGCTGTATCTCGTTTCCGTTCAACAACTCAAAATAACTAGCTTAGTGCTTCAACATGCTGCTTCCTCTTTTCTACAGAGTTGAATATCTATCAAGTATCTTCCTGGGCTTCCTATCTCTTCCTGTTACAGCCTTGAAAAAAATGTGTTTGCCCTGAATTGATTTTCCTCATCACTTCCTATTTACATCAGTCCACTTAGTGCTAAGGCAGGCAAAACATACATAAATGAGTCACGCAGCTGCTAGCCCATAAAAAAAAAAAAGTGTCAGCCAATTGTGTGATGTTTGAAAGCAAGATTCTTCATTGTTGTCAGGTGTGGGGTTCCTGTTTGTCCTTTTTATCATGGCTTTGTTTCCCTGCTGATACCAGAAAGTTGAAAACAAACTTTTTCTTTGCTACTGGACTTATGAAAAGGAAAATTATTCCCCAGCACAGTAAAGGAGAAGATGATGAGACAAACAGTAGCATGAGTTGCTCTGGCTGATGATGAGGCAAACGTTTCAGTGGGGTTAAATTTTTTTTCTTCTTTTTTTTTTTACTAGATATTGAGACCGCAAGTGTTATGAGTTACTTGTTGTGTTCGCTGCTGTTAATGTTAAGTTTTGCATGTTCTAAACTGTCTGTGCTACTGTTTAATGCTTGTTAGGTTAAGGACAATTACTTTGCACACTTGTTAGGTTTTTTTTAGATTAGCTTAATTCCCATTTTGATCTTACGTTGGCTTTTTCTGTAGCAGGGAATGTCAGCTGTGGAGAACCTCATGTTGCTTACCCTACAAATAATTTAGTAGGTTAAAAGACATACAGAAATTTCTTTTGCTTAACTTGAGCAGTCTAAAGCTGGGCATGAAGTCTGTCCTTGGCAGCTACAGTCCCTCTCTAGTCAATGGAGAGAGAGAGGCACCTTCAGTAAGTGAATTATAGTAATTCAGTCATTCACTAAGACAGGTGGGATGAATCACTGAGACACAGGAATTCTGTCTCTCTAGCAGCCATCGAAAGAGTTGGCTGATAGCTTGGATTAAATGCCTGATTCTTAGATTGCTAAAGTGAATCTGGATGTTAGCAGTCTGTCTTCATATAATTCCAGAATATTTCTCTGTTTCTCAAAAATAATTTCCCTTTATTGATAGCCCATGCCACCATTTCCAGGTACAAATAATCCAATCAAAGTTTTGGAAAGGAAATTAAAAATTACTAATAAAACTAAAAATACAAGAGATGACCACACAAGCCACTTTGGCTTTTTATAGTTATTCTTCAGAGATCACATATATAACTAAATATATTTCCTTTTTGTAGCTTGGGTTCAGACCATGTAACATAAAATTCAGTCTCACATTTCTAGAGCAGCAGTGCACCTAAAAGAGAAGATTTTTCTTTTCCAGTGGAAATGTCCATGTGCAGATAATGACTAGATTATGACTGGCTGAGTTTCAGTGACTGAGTCTTTCCAGCTTACAGTAGAAATGAAGTTTTTAATGAGAGATTATTCAAGGCAGAGTTTGATGCTTATCCAGAGCACTGTGTTAAACTACGTAGGACAATTTTCCATGTCGCCTGAAAGCAGAATTTCAATCACCATTACCTTTCTGAAGGAATCTGACAAGCTCTTTTGTTAGATATCATTTAGTTTTCCACAGATCAGGTGGACTTTGGAAGTCTATACTTCCACCAGGGTTACTGCATTTTCATTTTATTTATTTTAACTACAGCCATCAGCATTTTGGTTTTGGCTCACTGACATTCCTCTCCTTTGTTGCAGCAGCACTGGAGTTGGAGGTGCAGGGCATGGTCTGTGCTTATGGGGCTGCTGGGTGTTCTCCTTGGCTGGGCTCTTGCTGTCTTGCTGGGATTGCCTCTTTCGACCCTCTCCCAGGCCTCTGGCTGTGCTTCTTGGCTCTTACCTTCCCAGCCGTAGCCCAAGGCGGGCTTTGGCAGTGTCAGTCTGGTGCAGAAAAGCAGCTTTATGGGGCTCGTGAGAGCTGGCTCTGCACTGCCTTTCTCCTTTAGTGTGGCCACCTCCTTGGCTGGGACCAGGACCATGAAGCAGAGCAACCAAATTAAATACATTTCAGCTGAAGAAATGCAGCAGTTCACAGTATAGCATTTATGGGGCTGGGGTTCCTCTGCTTGCTCTCTTCCTTATACCACAGACTGCAATAAAACCTGGGCACTGCCAGAGGATGTCTTAGGGAGCAGCTTTGCCTCAGGAAGCTAAAACTACTGCTGCCACTTCTTTTCTCTGAATGGTGGTAGCCTATGCACAGGCTCAGCTGTCAGAGCCCAGCCTCAGGGCTTCTCCTTTTCTTCCTCCTCCCCAATGTGCTGCAGAGGTGAGGAGTCATGCATTTGCTGCTTGGCCCACTCTGCACCAAGGTCTCGGTAGCAGAGACCCCCGTCTTGCCCTCAGGAGCAACACTTCAACTAATTCTGGGCACCAGGCTATAGTTCTGCTCATTCTGAGAGAAATCTCCACCATTTAGTGAACTAAATTGATTTCAGCTTGCTATAGAAATAACAGTAAATAATAAGTAATAACAATATCTTTAGAAGTAAAGTGCCACTTTCAAAGTGACATTAATAATACAATAAAATTAATGACAGAGGAATTTTTTCCCCATTGGATTTTCAGAAAACCTTTACATTAACACATAGAATGATTGCTGTAGTTCAGCAGGGTGTGGGAGTTGCTGGATGTTATCTTAAAGGCTGTGTGTGTGTAAAGGCAGCCTGGATGTTCATCATACTTTCCTGTCTTGGAAACTGTGCATTAAAAGTCTAAGCAATGAAGAAGAGGATGATTATAAAGGGGCTGGCAGGAATCATCCTTTTAGGTAAATATGAGTAATTTTCTAGTACCATGAGAAAAGAGAGGAGTTAAATTCAGGAGGGGTGAGTGGGTTCTACCCAGCAGGAGCTTTCACAGGAAAGGGTAAGATTGGTTTAGCCCTGAGAGATGATGGAAGGATCCCTCTAGACAGATGAGGTTTCTTGACAAGACAGGATGCAAACTGGAAGTTGGATTATAACCCACACAATTGAAGAAGAAAAACCAAAAAAGGGCAGTTCTAACCTATATTTTATTCCTTCATTCCAATTAGTCCTTCAGCAGCTAAACATCTCTGATGTTCCAGGATCTGTGCACACAGGTCATTTGGAAGCTTAGGCCCCACAGTCAGTAGCTGTCAAACACAGAGCAGTGGCAGATGTGTTATGACTGGTATTGCTTATTTTATCTGTGTGCATTGTAATGTGTACCACCGTGAGCCCAGATTAAGACTTCTGGACTCAAGGCCTACTTTTACTAACGTGGAGTAGGTATAAATTGCAGCACAGTTGATTCTTTTTGTAGATCTTGCTGTGTTGCTTGATGTATTTCCTCTTAGTAAAGCAAATGTGTGTCACCATTACTGCTGAATGATAGGAAATGCTAGTTGTGGCCAAGTTATTTCACAATAAAATTTTTATTGTGGAAAAGATACTTCCTCTTAAATGAGCTCAATGCTTATTGCTTCCAAATATAGAAACAGTGTATTTAGAACAATGTATATGAAAGATATATTCTCAGACCTTTATTAATATTTAGAAGGTACAGATAATATATATCTGGTTATGACCTGGTAAGTTTTTTTTAAAAAGGGAGCTCTGTGCTCTGTTGATATCTGTCTTAGAGACATGCGACCTAGAAAGAGAGAGGGAAAAACCAGCACAAAGAACTGAAAATGTGCTAGTTTTAAAGAAATGGAAATCCAGGTTTCATGGAGTTAAAAAGTTTGCTTGTGATCTTCCCTAGAAACTTCCTGATGTAATTGGTTTCTATCTGAACTTTCAAAAATTAGCAGGTACTTTCCCTGAGTGCTAGCATGGGTGGTTTGCTTTGTTTGTTTTGTTTCTTTATTCTAATAAGAGATATTTATACTTTCTTCAGAAATAAATTCTGTCATTCATGGAATGGGTAAGGTCTTTTCTAGCTCTGCCTAATAGAAATATGGAATTTATAATTAATGAATAATCATAATTTTATAATTAATTTTAGAAATGTCACTAAGTTAATCAGAATGAATGTGAAGTGGACCTCTGCAGGCAAAGGAGCTATGTTCCTCTTGACATATCTGGAGACTAGACAGAATAAGAACAAACCTCTTTTGTGATGAAGACCTGTAGGTCTGTGGTATGATGACAGTCAGAGGGGCAGACGAATTCATATTTTGTAACACAAAAAGCTAAACAAAAAGGTTAGGAAAAATCATCACCAATCTTTGTACAAATCTCTGTACTGTCTTCGTTTCAACATCCAAGAGCAAACAGATACTCCTGGACTCCTGCAAGAAATTCCCTTCACTATGGTTTGGGTTTCTTTTTTTTTTTAAAGTCAGCAGGAGTAATTCCTGGGAATTGGAGATGCCAGTCAGTGGGAGGTCTGAGTGGAAAGCAGAAGTACAAAGCTGCAACTCACCTAACAAGAGATGAAATGATGTCCATGCATTGCTCTAATAAGCAATTTGCATTAATCACTTTCTGGTAGACTCACTATTGTGTATCCATGGAGGGATGTCCTTTCCCAAGCATTGATTGCCACTCTACATATGAGTTACTTTCAACATCTTTTCTGATCATTTTCAGTATGTACATAGAAATGATTGCAAGAGGAATATTGTACAACTAGACTTTAATAAAAATGTCAATTTTATTGAAACGCTTCAGCACCAAATCTTGTATTGACACAGTAATAGAAAAGAGGCAAGCACAGTAATTAGCAATGCAATCGATTCCAGTGTTATGCAGATCTTCTGCAAAGAAAAAGAAACTGTTCTGTTCACATTCCATGGATCCTTTGCTTGACAAATAAGCTTTTTTGTTTCCTTGTTTCTTTGTGTAGCCTAGTCATTAGGACCTATTTAAGAAAGTCTGTCTGGGGATTCATACTAACTTTACAACATGACTCTGAAAATCCATAATATATCAATATACAACACTTGTCATATGTAAACAAGTTATGAACGATATTGATAGAGATAGGCCAAGCTCTAACCTGCTCTACTGGAATATGTATCTGAAATTCACGATAAGAGTGAACCTCACTTAAAAAAAATTTTAAAAATTGCATTCTCATGCCTGCATACAGAGAAGGGAGCATTATGCTGCAGGTTTAGCACTTTCAGATGCAAACAATGTGTTATCACAAGTGCCCTTACGGACTACAGCTCCTAACCCACTTCTGGCAGCAGTGGAGTTGTCTCCTCCATCCCATGCCAGTTACTTTCACTTCTTCAAGACAGGAAATTAAGCTGGCAGTTGGACAGCTGTGTGGGCATGTGGAGTCAAGCTAACCAGCACAGCGTAAGGGTGCTGGTCCCAGCAAGGCCACTGCGGCCTTCTGAAATCTGAAAGCTGTAGAGCAGCTTCAAAATCTACAGGGGTAACATGTACATCATATGTCCTTTAGTCTGGTGTCTTTACAGCATCATGAACATCATGTATTTCCTTAAAGAAAATTGTTATATTCTATCATAACGGTCTGATTATCTTAGAAGTGATTTGTCCAACTGTTTGGGTTTTTTGTTTGTTTGGTTGTTTTTTTTTTTAAAGGCAAATTCAGTAATTAAACTAAACAATTGGAGAAGCATTTTAGTTATGTATTACCTCTGAGCCTGAAGTGGTCCTTCTCAGTATGATATGTTTAAAAATATTTCTAATCCAAACTCTGTAGAAGGTGCTCACAAGAGACAAATAAGTTAATATTGACACAGCCTTAAATGTATTGAAAAGACATAAATCAGAATAATGAAATTCATAAATCTGTTAATATTAATGGGGAAACCTTTTGGGAAATGTAGTGTAAAATCAAAGGAAAAGATGAACTTGAGATGTAAGCCATGATTCTAGTTAAATGAATAAAAAATTGGATATTTTGTTCCTTCTCAAGTCAGAAGAAGACATTACATCCTGTTGAAATTGTCTTTTAATACTGTAACAAACAGAAAGAACACAAAAAATATTAGGGGAAAAAGAATCTAAAGGTATCTCAAAAAGCCTACTAATAAATTAAAACCCTGGAACTATTTGTTTTTCGCATCACAGAATGAGGAAAGCACCATGAAGCTTTTCTTTCAAAAATTCTCTCTAGGATCAATAGGCTAATTCCACACTGAATTTCAAGGCTATAAAACTTTATTAGCAAGAAGGATATGTATATTGTTATTCATTTGTTCACACTGCAATGGTTAAGGTCTGTCAGCATTTCCGTTAAAACCCCCTATAATTTAACAGGAAATTCCAACACACATAAAACTGCATTCAGGTTACATTTGACAAAAGGACTTCCTTAACCATATTCTCAAAATTAATTCTGTTTAGATGTTTTATAGCTTGAAAAGGAGAGACTGTCATGATCTTAGAGGTGCACACCATCTGCAAAGTACTGCCAAAGTCAGCAACTGCAAAACTGCACTGCAGCTTCTGATTACCTCAGAAAATGAAGGCTCCTAGAGCAGCTGCAGTGTCTATGTTGGGTGAGAACCTAGTTCTGCCCCTGGCCAGGGAGCTGAGGGCGATGCACAGATCCACTGAACTTAAACCCCCGAAAGGGTCTTGGGGCTGAACCCCACCCTAAACCCTACTCTAAACTCAGCAGCTGCACTGATGTGGAGAGACATCAGTGTGTTTGCAGACACTTCACAGTCTCTTCCTCCAGTAGTTTGCTCCCATGATTAATCACATCCTCTGGAAAAAGCTGAATTCTGTGTCTTAACATCGATATGTACTTTTTGATGTGGCAAGAAATGTTTTATTGCTAGTGATTTAAACAGCTGGTTTTTCTTGTGTGTCTAAAGGCAGAATATGTCTCAAGAGTGTTTGGAAAGACATTACTAGTAAATAAGACTTTGGCTATTGGAACTATCACACACACGTTCATGCTTTAAGCACATTCATTCAGTATAGGGGCATCATACCTCTAGGTTATCAGACAAATCAAACTTCTGCACTTAACACTGGTAAACTATGCTCATCAGGGTGAGAAACAAGATAGTTCAGAAGCTTTTATGTTTCCTAACTATATCATAAAATCTTCAGTAAATGTCTCAAAAGTCTGTTTGATTAAGGTTTGTAGAAAATCATGGGGTTTTCTGAGCACTCATAAAGTTGAAAGTGTTAGAAAAAAATCTCAGATTCTCCACTTAGTTGAACTGTCTGCTGCATAACAGTGAAAGCCAGACTGTAAAATACTATTTACCCCTTTTCTTTTAAAGTTCCCTTAAAGATGGTTCTCATTCATGTGTAGCTGACTACTGTACATCAACAGTGTTTTCAAATCTCAGATCAATATCCTGAATGTTTTCAGAGAAATTAATTAGTCTCACTGAGGGGTTACTTTCCTAGGTTGGAAAGAAATACTTTGCTCCAGTTGGTATTGACTACATAGTCAACTGGGTAGACACAATGTTTACCCTCCTAAGAGGTCAATTTAAGTGCTCCAGGCGATACAGTAAATGTAAGAACACACTTCTGTTTCATTTGTAAGCATTGACCACACACAGACTTCTGGTTGAGTAAAATTGTTTCAGGCTATTGCTCCACTATCTGTTTTTACTAAGATTTACCCTTGATTCCAATATGATTCCTAAATTAGTATTTTTCTGTTTAGGGATGGTCACTTCCCTAGAAGCAGTTTATCAAAAAATCTCTATTGATTTCAATGGAAGCAGACAGACTTTATAAAGAGGAAGCTCTCTCATCAAGCAAGAGATTTCAGAAGTCCTGAAATGATAAAAATCTTACAATGTGCACTATGAAATAATTTTTGACTACAAAACACAAACTCAGTAATATAAGTTACAATAATTTTCCACAATACTAATTACATATTTATTGTATTTTGCAGTATAGGAGCAATGTAATATTTGTTAAGCCACAGTTTACATTTATACATGAGGTATTTCTGCAGGAATGTGCCACATCCACTGTGTAATTTATATCCATTTTTAAAGCTATAGGAAAAGTACATTTGTAAGCTGTTTATGCTTACATGGTGCAGAATTTTGTCAGAAACTGATGACTTCATTCGTAGACTTTGGACCAGTGTTGCTGTGCCCCTCTTCCAGAGTAGCAGATGTTCTCCCACCCCCAATTCCTGGGAAACAAGTTTGGAAATTGGAAAAAGTCATTTTGCTATTTCACAATGGAAGTTTTTTGGTTTATTTCCTTTTCCATTTTCCCTCACCAAACATTGCCCTAAAACCAAACAAAAAAACAAACACAAAAAACCCACAACCGACCTAAAAACCCTAGCAAGCTTAGGTGATCTGAAAATGAAAAATGTATGTTGGTCTGCCTTGCACTGGCTTTTAACCATCAGTCTTAAAGTCTACAATTTGTAACATCAGCATGTCATCAGGAAATTAAAACCAGTGGTCAGATTCTCCCCTTATCTAAAATGTTTCAGCTCAGTTGGAGTGTACTTCCCAAGAGGTAATATGAACTGTAGGACCACTAGACCGTATCTCTTTGTTTCAGTGAATACTTCAATGTTTTGTATCTTTCAAGAGACAGCGAGACTTTCTTTTAGCTTACTGTCTCGAATATATTCTGAGTAGATGTGAGATGTGGATTGAGGATCCCTTGAGCAAAAGAGGAATTAAAATCCACTCAATTTTCTGTGGAGAAGTACCCTCACCTCTGGGGTCCTACTGGCCAGGCAGGGACTGCTGCCTTTTCAGTTTTATTATTTTAGACCTCAGTTATTTTGAGATGAAACTGTTTGTAACTTTGGAAATAACTGAATAGGGTTTTTGCAGAAAACCACACTTGATGAATGTGTTATTTGCTGAAAAAAATCCTCAACTCTGTATGAATAATTATGGGTTTTAGTGAATTATCTCTGGAGAGTTTATCAGATCATTTTATTACACATAGAATAAAGTTAGAAACCCAGAAAGTGTTCTGCAGTCAGCTTCCTGCCTGTCTATTAAAAGTGGGAAGCCCTGTTGGGTTTTCCTTCCTATGACAGCTTGCCCATAACTCTTTAATCAGTTTTCCATAGCTGAAAAGTGTTTTTGGCTTTGTTTATTACTGAGAACTGTGAGTCTGTGTTCTCTTCTTGGTATACCCAACATGAATCATGGTTTATAAACATCCTGTTGGTACTGATGGAATAACTGGGGACTTAATAAGACTTTGATCTTTTCAAGCAACTCACATATACTAAGGCACGATGTTGGTAGATTCTTCAAAGTGCTAACATAAAAAAAAAAAAAGAAAAAGGAATCCTGTGCAGGAAAAACCTCCATCCATGTAGGATGTACAATGAAACATTATTTCATGTGCAGTGTTTCCAAGAACACCTCTTTAAAAAACCCTGACATATTCTGAAGTTCCAGAATAACTCCAAAATACGTTAAACAAAATTTTCCGGGTCCAAGGAATACAATAACTAATTTGATTCCCCACCCCCCACTTTACAATAATATATTCTGGAATTTCTTGTAAAAGCTGTGAGAAGGGTGGGCTGTTCTGAAATCCAAATGTCCTTCTTGTTTTTATTCTGCTATTTTTTTTCAAAATTTTCTATAGACACTGGCTGATATCTGTTATAGAGGTGGTCATAGACATGTAGCTGTCATTTAGCAAAGCTCCGTTTCTGCTTCTTGTGTCTAAGGAAAGCAAACATTTCTTCATGTAAAAATAGTTTTAGAATGGCATAATTTATGATGCGAGTGTTCTGAAAATAGACTATTTGTAAAACAGTCAACAGTTATGAAACAGTTTTTAAAAGCATCTTTTACAAGAGATTTTTTTCTGCAAACTAGACAGTCCTTTAAAGATGACCCTGTGGAGTACAATAGATAGGACAAACAGTGAGAGACAAGTTTCAGATTGCGTTTGAATTACATCTAAAGCTTCATGGTGGCCCCTTTGATGTAAGCCCAAGGGGAATGACCACCTGTGTTGCTTTGTGCAGTGATGATTTGTTAATCAGGAAAACAAGAAATACAATATGGCCTCAAGTAAACCTCTAAGTAATCTTAGATGAAATTTAGCTTTTTTTTTTTCATGATCTTTTCATTATTCTTTACACAAAATAAATAATTTCAACAACATTAACTGTTTTATTCTTTGCATCCAGAATTTCAAGAAGAAAATTTTGTCATATTTTAAAAATTATTTTGCATATAGTTCCTAGATTAAACTGCATAAACCAGGATAGATTTTTAAAAAGGACAATCAATATATATGTCCAGTTCTTTCTTACAGCTTTACAGATGCAAAGTTCACTCAGGGTTTTTTCACTTCACAGGTTGTTACTGCTTATTGAATACATTTCTTAAATAGCCACTACTATAGCACAATCTCCTGTGCCCTGATTTTTTCCCTAAGAATAAACAAAAGAACAAACCATTATTATTTTACAGTCATTTAGAAAGACAAAGTGAAGTAAACTGTTTTTATAGGATAATAAATGCTGATGTCCACACTCTTGTTTCCATGGATTTCAATACTGATCAATAAAGAAATGACAGGAATTTTTCAATTTTTATATTGGCTGTAAATCAGCCCTGCTGCAGTCATCTGAAGTGGCAGTAAATACTCCCCTCTTTATAATTTCCTGAACATTAAAAAATTATGTCCATTTCTTCAACTGGGAAGTTAATAGCAAGAGGACATATTGAAGCTTGAAATTCAGTGATGAATTCCTGGGCTGGTAAGCATCCTAATATTTAAGACACTTGCCAGTCATTTTTTCCTTTTCAGAGAGGGATTGCAAAAGGAATAATGAGGGATTATTCCAGGTGAGCCTACAGAAGTGTGAGAATACTGTCTTCTAGACTGAACAATGCTCTTTCTCTGCAGAGAGCTCCAAATGATCACTAATGTCAGGTTTTCTTCAACAATGACATTTTAGCTTAATTGCCATTTTTTTTCTAGAACACGTATCTGAAGGAAAACTCATCCCTGTTTAGGTAAAACTATAATTAGAGAAAAAGTTGTTAGGGAGTTCTTAAGCTACACATATTCTTAGGTGAAGAGCTGAGTGACTGAGAAATGTCAGTTTAGTTTGGACAAGGACACAGAGTTGGATTCAAGCCTGTTACACTGGTATAAAGGAGTTTTAAGTCTATGAAGTTATACTGGTTTGAGTGTTATGGAAAAGCATTAGTGTCCTTCAGACTAATTTTACAGACTGCTAAATTCACTATAGTGGCTTAGCTTTAAAATGGCTTACAGGCCCTCCTCACTCTTCAGGACCTGACCTCAAATCTATCTTTTAGGATATAGCCCATTAAGTGATAAGACCAAGAGCTCCATTCTGTGACTTGCTGAACATCTACTAAAAGACAAATGTCCTAAAAAATTCCTCCAACTTCAGCCATCAACACAGGGGTTAGGAGAAGCTGAGAAGCTCAGGCTGATGCTGTCCTAGGCTTGTTAGTCCCACATCTCCCTGTTCATGCCTGGAGCCTTTCCAGTCTGCACCTAGGAGTGCAGACCCTGTTTTTTTCAAACCAGACCCTGGATCATAGGCTGAGCATTCAGAAACACAGGCATAGGCAAAGGTGGATACACACACTGATCAAACCTGTGCGTTCAGTTAAATGAGTTGGCTAGTTACAGAGTGGGAACCTGCCTAAGAGGTGGGGTAGAATACAATGACATTGACTATGAAATCATTATGCTTCTTCAGGACATTGTGACACCACCAAATTACTTTAAGTATGACATCATCCTTTTGCCTCCTATAGTGCCATGCCTTTCATCTCTTCTTTTCTGACACAACGAGATGGGGGTCTCGATGATAACAGTCCTCTGCTCTGCCACAGAAATCTTGTCCACCACCAGAGCAGTGTCCTGCCTGGTCACTGAGTGAGACAATGAGGGAGGAAAAAAAAAGATCACATCATTGCTAGCAGCATGCCAGCACATAAGTGCAAAAAAGCCCACCTCACATATAATTAAATTTTTGTGGGCAAACGTCTCTTACTGCTTCATGCTGGAAGTTTTATTTGTAGAGTTCATTTTTCTTTCAAAACATGCCTTTGTGATACAATTCCATGTTAAGGATCTTCATACCGTCACCCAGATAAATGTGTTTCTACCTAAATGCTACTGCAAGCTCACAAATTCCACTTATGAATTGTTCAGTTCTGCCTACTGTTTTGATATATGGCCTCTTTGAAGTAAAGTGTTGCCTTTTTTTGCCTTGCTTATTTTAAATCTACCATTGGGATTAATTTGGTTATTTACTCTCAGTAATGGAAATAAGTCAAAGGGGAAGTGTTTTTCGCACTGAGCAGGCACCTTGTTCTTCTGGTATGAGCATTCTTTTCCTTTGCTTTTGAAACAATCTTTTGGTTTCTTAGGCTTTCCTTTCATGACATTTAGGAGAAAAGGAAACTGCTGTTGAATATGGGATGCCTGGGATTTCTGTTTTATATTATACTTTAAAATATTTGAACTCTGCTTCAGGATGGAACAAATTAGAGCTGAAACTTCAGGGTGGGTAAGGAGTTTCAAGGTTTCCTTATATCATTTTCAGAGGTCTATATTTACCCTACTCCATTTTATATTGTGTGTCCTTTCTGCTCACTCTGAACAGACTTTTTATTGGTAGCAGGCTTCTAACTATCAGTACCTGCACAGCAGCTGCTAATCTTCTCCACTACTACACTAAAAAGGGAAAAAAAAAAAAAAAGAAAAAAGAGATTTCTTCTGCTATGTACTTTGACAGACACGAAAACCTCCGTCGTGCACTGTTTCATTTTCATTTATCCCCCTCCCTCTCTTAAAGCACAGTTTTTTGTATCTTGATTTCAGTAAAAAAAACCCAAAACCTTAAGCCAACATGTCTTCCCTTCCTTGGTAAGAAGCAGGTGAATCATAGAACGGTGTGTTGCAATTTTGTTCAGTGGGTCATGTCCAATGCTGGCACTGCAAGCTGGTGCCTTCCCTGAGTCCCGGCTAGGCTCCACCTAGCAACTCGTGCTCAGTTCATGTGCCTATGACAAGGTGATGTATAATCTCTTTGCTATTGTATTGGGCATATTTGCTGTATGATAGAAACTTGAGAGGTTCACTTGTTCAGTATCAGGACAACAGAGACAAAACTAATTTCCTAACATATTTTATCTACGCCAGCATTTCGGAGGTTCTTATATACAGTAAGCAATAAAACTAGTTAAAAGATCATTAAATAACTCCCATGAAGTTATAACAATGCAATAAAAAATCTATCCAATACAGAGCACCTTGCATCATGGAGCCATTTAATCAGTCTTTTCCTGGGCTGCGTTCAGACTGGTGACCATAAATCTACCAGCTATCCAATCTCTAGCACCATATTTCCTCTTTTGCTCTGAGTTCTTGGGCCACCATGAAGAGAGAGCCAAAATCTTGCAGAATTCACTATGGTGTGCCAAGCAGCTGTTCAAAGCCGGAGAAATTGCTTTGAACAAGGCAGAGAGAAGTTCTGATTTTAAACTTCCATATTAAAGTGGTAATGAACTGCATTTTTGTACATAGCTTTGAAAATCCCCACTGCGGAATCATGCGCTATCAAGGGTCATTTTAATAACATTGATTGTTAAAAGACACAGCTCCCAGTGTAAAAACAGAACTCATTAGAATTCAGGATAAAGCTGATTACAGAGGAATGCGTAAAATTGAATATTAAGAAGATTAAGAAGAGCTGGGTATCAGTGCTATATTCCAAAGGGAAATCCGTCATGTGCTTACTGTCCCAATCAGTGGTACCCAAAGGCAATGTGTACCTCTGTGAGTGTACCCTACTGGAGAGGGAACTCTCAGAGTTTGGCCAAGGGTAACTATAAATATTAAAACCTTGATTATCAATGTTTGATAGAAACATAAAAAATTTATAGTTGTGTACAAATTCTTTCTTTTGCAGAGGAGACGCATGAGACTCTATAATGCCACTGTTAAGTCACTCTCTTATTTTTTTTTCTTTCGGTCAAAATCTAATTATTTCTGCCCAAATTTCTTTCTTTCTTTAATAGAGGTAGCATAATCTGAAAGAAGTAAAATAGAATGAATAGCTGAAGCCCTATATGCTGTTAAATAGTAGATTCTGTATCAAGGCCGTTCAGATAGGTTGCTGTGTTATGTTTTGTTCCTTTTTTTTTTTTTTTTTTTTTAAATTTCCAGTCCCCTAGCCCCTCTGCCTCCTTTTGCTATTCAGTATGTGTTTGTCACAGACTCTCTCTTGTTTAGAAACAAATGCATTCAGACATCTTTGGTACTTACAAAAGCATAGTCTCAAATTACAGCAATCATTAACATAACAGTAACACATAGGAGTTACTGCAGCATATTGAAAGACCTGTGAAGCTTTCAATGCACTCTGTAACTGTATAAGACAAATGAAAAGCGAGTATCTACCTAAATGTGAATTTTCACCTCCCCGTAACATGCAAATGAAATTACTTTCTACGTTGTTGAGAAGCTTCATTAAATGGATGTAGAATCTTAAGAGTCAGAACCACCTTGTTTTGTAGTGGGAAGCTAGATGAGATGTGGCAACATTTATATATTTAATATATGATTATCATAATTGAAACGTAAAATTAACCAAACCTGGAATATTTATGATAATGGAACAATAAATACAAGCCTCCTGCAAAATACAATGTGACAAAATACTGACTTCGAAGAGGGTATACTCATTAACTGCGTTAGTATCATTACAGAAATTTTTTTTATAGTTCTGATGTGAAGTACGCAAGAAAGCAGACAGGACATACCAGCTTTCCACATTTTACTACTGTTTTCTGCTTTTGCAGTTGGTGTCTTTTAAGTGACCAAAGAGAATAGTACTCACCAGGACCCTTTTCCTCTCTCCCAGCATCACCTCCAGTAAGGCCCCAACTCAGCTGTACCTCTCTGTGGTACTCGGCAACAAATAATCAATAATCATCTCCTTGGTTTGCTTTGTGCCCTGTGCAAGTCTATTAACATTATCATTGCAGAAGCACTTGAGAGAGACATGGGGGGGTGGGGGGGGAGGAAGAGAGAAACCAGCCATTTAAAATATGCTCCTAGGCTTCCTGTCCTCCCGTGTAACGTGTGCGACTGTGCTGACATAGCCCTGCTGTAGCTATCAGGCCCGCAGGAAATGATATGAATCCTTTTGGCTTTCAAGCAAATGACTTTGTGGCCAACAGGGTATATACTGTGTGGATTTTCTTATATTTTGAGAAAAAATGCACTAACCCCCCCTAGATTTAGGTGTAGCAATATATTTATGGTGACACTGCTATTGCACTACTAAGTTACAGTCTTCAGTTCAGTTGCATTGCTATAAGTGTATTTAACTTAGAATGATAAAAGCCATCATAATATTGAGATGATAAAAATATATGAATAATGAAGTTTCCTTTGCATAAATCAATCTATTTTTGAATAGACAAAGACCATAATACCCTTTACTGTAGCCTAGGACAAAGTACTATGTATTGTAAAGAGTTTCAGTAGATGTCCATGGACCCTCTCAGCTGTAAATGAATGTTTTTGAATAACACCAGTAATCTGAAGGTAATTAAAGTAGTTTATGCAAGATGCAATAAACAGCCATTGTTGTGTCTACAGAACATTACTTTATGCTACTGTGAAGATGATGTCTTTTTAGCCTCCTAGCTGTTTTGAAAAAAAATTCAGAGGCCACTAGTCTGAAAGAAACAAGGACAAGATAATAACTAGAGAAGAGATGCAATTAATCCTGTGCTTTGGAATAGTACAAATTGTTACAAGAATCACAGAGAAAGCTGTACAGAGGTTATAGGAAGGCAAGTTAATGCAGTGCTTAAAAAAAAAAACCCAACACCCCAGTGTTAGAAAGACCTAAATTACAAGAGCAAAGAAATGAAAATACAACTTAATAAGAAACAAATGTTGCATGCTGTGTATTAACAGTGGAATGCTTGCAGAAAATATGGAAAAGTCTTTGTTTACTCAACCCTGACTCATGGGCAAAGGTTTACATAAACTAGGCTTCTTTCCTGATCACAAGTATGTGGCAAGTCCTATGGGGATGGGTAGTCAATAGGGCTTCTCAGTCACTTGAAATCAGGCACATGTTTAGATTCAGTCATTCAGGGTAAAAAACTTGGTCCCATAATTGTGAGCAAAAAGCTCCCACTTTATCACTGGGGTCAGAATCCCACTAATGCACCAGGGTCCAGCTCTGTTGCCAGCCCTGGCTTCAATAGGAGCCACACAGAGTGCCAGCAGTCAGGATCCATGGCTGGATCTCAGCCCTTGCTCCTCTACATCAGCACACATTGCTGTGTGTCTTCCCAAACCGTTTCTGGTGCTCTGTTTCACTTACTGGCAGGAATGAGCTTTTGTCTTGTGTGCAAAGAAGGAAACAGTAGCAATAAAAATCCTCATTAATGATGAACATACAGAGAAGTTCCTGCTTTCCAAGGCCATCTTGCTTCTTCTATAAGGACTATCTCAAGCTTGCATTACATACAGAAGTCCAGAAAGCCTTTGGTAGGCTAAGTACCAGGACCAAGAAAGCGGAGGTTTATATAACGGGACATCAGAGTGGAAAGGCAAAATGCACCTAGAATGGACCACAGCAAACCCATACTACAGTCTATGGTAATTTAATGAATGTAAGTCAGAATAAATAAATATCCGACTCAGAACCAAGATGCAGCTGACCTAGTGTGAATAAGAACTAAATTGCAGTTGACCTATTGCATTGCTAAATTCACTTCCTCAAGGGGAAGGGATGAGAGTTACATCTTTTTTCTGCTTTAAAAAAAGTTTAATAATTCAAAGAAACATCTAATGTTGGTAAATGTTCATGGTAAGTATTTGATGGATTGAATTCATTCCCCTTGTTGTGTGCTGACAGCCTACTCACTGCATAGGGAGATTTTGCAGATGTACAGAAATGCTGTACAGGATGGGATGTTTCTTTATGGCATTTCCGTGTGCTTTAAATCTCTGAAGAGTTTTCTGTGTGTGTGTTTTATATTGAGTCATTAAGTACAAAAACAAACTTATTCACAAACCTACTTTGATCTAGGTTTCCTGTGATTTATCTCTGCTGTCTATAGTATGCACTGAAATCCTACCTGATTGTTATTAGCTCCCCAAATATTTATATCACTCCAGATAATCAATGCTTATCACAGTCAATACAGATGTTACAAGTTCCTCAAAGAAAGGCACTGTCAGCATAATAGCATTTTAATTATTGCAGCATATGTTTTCAAATGAGTCTTTTGTTTACAGTATCAATTAAACAGAGTAAACATGAATATCTAATTAATAGATTATGTTAAAAATATGTTAAAAACACGTGAATTATAGCTTTTCCCACTAAATGTATGAAGCAATAATGCAATGTCTTGGAGGTATTAATGTTCACTTAATTAATTTAAATCAGGCTGCTTGTGCCGATTTCTGTTTCATTCCCTTGCGTTTGCACTCTCTACAGGATGTTTTTCATTCAACTGCTGTGTAAAACAAATTTGCTTGTGGGGTTTGGTGATATAAAATATCTGACTGGCACCAGTACATTAGTTATTCTACATATAACTGAAAACATAAATGCAACATTTGGAGAAGAAGCAGAGATAGCAGCATCTACTGGTAAGAAAGATGCAGACGACATTTTTTTTGTTATCAGGGGTGCTTTAAGTTCATGGGGAAGTTCAGTGGAGAGCACACTGAGCCCTTCTGTCCCACAGCCTCCCAGCTTTATGTAGCCTCTTAGTCCTTGCACCATTTTGAAGTTCTCCAAAAAGAAGTGCAATGTTTCTTTTATTTTTAAAAAAGAAATTTCTGAAAAAAATGCTGTATTATCTGCTTTGCAAGGAAGACTTAACATTCATCTATCTCCTAACAGAATCTAGTCTAGGAAAGTCACAAGAATATTTCCATAGGCAGCACAGTCATGCTTTGAAGAGGGGAATTACTCTTTGTCTCTTTTTAAATGTACTTGCTGCTCATGCAAGATATCAGGGAGGCAGTTCTGAATCAGGATATTGTATTCTGGAAAGATACAAATAAAAAGATGGTTATAATACAAATCAGTGAGAGGATTTTTCATGCCTCAACTACCTAAAATTTCAACTATTTCCTGTCTAAAGGAGTTGTTGCATGCAAAGGTACATTTTGTCAAGGAAAAAAATATTTTTTTTTCCTTTGGTGAACACCTGAGAAAAAACATTTCTGGATCTAAAAAGGTCTTTGGAAAAACCTAAAATATTTGCTGAGTAAATAACAGGCACATCTTGCTTTTTCAGGGATTAATTTCTTCTACAATTTTTTTTATTTTGTCTTTATCAGGCAATGATAGCCTGGGGATTTGAAACGCAAAAGCACAGAGAAGACAAGCATTAGTGGACAGTAAGTATTTCCCAGGTACAAAGACTATTGACCATAAAAATGGTTTAAAATCAGGAGAAAGACAATTAAACCAGTGAAAAGGCTCTTAGTGTAAGATTTCAGAGGGCTTTGGATATTGGCCCCTTTATATGTATTTGTATCTTTATATTGACAGGAATACAAGAAGTGACATATTTGCCTATTTCAGTAGTCTGACCTTCAGTAGTGACCATTTTGAGCTGTAATACAAGTCTTATGTATTGTACACATCTTACTATAGCTAATGTCCTGGAGCTCTGGATTGTGGTGCCAGATATTTTTAGTTTAACCTACTAAATTTATCAATAAAAATTTACAATAATGCTTAAACATATGCATATTTATGTTCAATATTTATTCTTCCATCTTTGGATTCACATCTCAATGAAAATTAAAAATAATTTTAAAATGGTTGAACATGTTGCTTTTATTATTGTTCTAATACTATGCATCTAAAATTTTTTGGCTCTGATGTATGGAGATACATATATACACACACAAATATATGTGCACATCCAAGCAGACATATGTATCTACTGAAATCCTTGAAAATCCCTGCTCCTGGGGGCACTGAATTAGCTAAAAATTTCAGCTTCTGTTCAAAACACAGGCTTCCTGGAACCTCAGAAACACCTTGTAAATCTGAATATTCCAGTCCAGATTAAAAAAAAACATGTAACATTAGTAAGTTACCTGTGTATTTAGAAGGAGAGAATAAGTTGGATAAAACCTTCTTTGAAAGTTTATAATCTGTCTGGATAAGTCTTCTGCTATTTTTTGTAGGCATACAGACTGGCCATTTTACAAGTAGCGCTGCATAATCGTTGTAGGTCTCCAAAGACTCTGTATTTCTAGTTACGTTATCTGTGAAAGGTGTGCCTCTTCTGCTAGAGAATGGTATCTTATGTATCATCTTTACTGTTGCTTAGTAGATTGGAAAAGACCTTTAAGATCATCGAGTCCAACCTTAAATGAAGAATGTGGATGAGGGTTTTTTGTCTGTTTGTTTGTGATTTTGAATGAGACTTTTCTTCCAAAAGGTTTGTTTTGTCCAGGACCTTGTTAGAAACACTTTCCTGATTTCACGTATTTTCCACTTTCCAAATTCAAAGTGGCTCGAGTTCCCTTAGATGGTGTCATAGGACCACTGACCACCACCATAACACTATTTGAAGATGCAAACTAAAAAGTAGGCTAAGGTTAAGTTGACTTAATTCAGGACTGAATGTCAACTCTTGCTCCCAGAAAACAATTGCGCATATGTAGGTAATTTTTGATTCAGTGGATAAAATCTATTTGCTTTTGTCATTCATTTGATTGCTTCTGTACAATTCTGCTGAAGGAGTCTGATAAATACGATAATCATGCTGTGTGAATTTCTGTCCCATCCATGTACAAACTGTACCAATTCAGGGTAACACCCAGTTCAATGGCTTCATATTTACTTCCCAGATGCATAAGTGGGAATAAAGCACTAGCTATTGATCTGGAAATGTAAATACAAAAGAAAACTGGAAAAAAAGGACCATGTTGGTAATGCAAATTCAATTTTAAGATTAAGGAAGTAGTCACAAGAGATAGCTGTGGTTGAGCATACTCTTTGTTGATTTCTATTCAATACATACATTGTCTCTTTTACACCATTAAAATATAGAGAAAGGGTTTTAAATCAGGTAGTTAAATTCATGGTAACAACCCTTATTCTAATGTACAGAGGTGCACCTGTGAGCTGTATCCTCAGTGAGCTGGTCTGTTGCATTGATCTCGGAGGACAATAACAGTAGGAGATTCAGTGCCACTGAACTTGCATGCACTAGAAGGGCAGTAGATTAAAAGTTGATCCACAGTTTTCCTTTAGCATAGATTGGTTCTCCTCAAGTAAAGTGTCAGGTCACTTCTGGGGCATCATCGCACGTAAACGAGCACTGATTTTATTACCCTTTCTGGTAGATAAGAAGGTTTCAGTTTAATGAATGCAAGATCAAATATTTGACAAAAAGTGAAAAGCAAAGACTGGAGGCATATATCCTAAAGTGAAAGAGGGAGGAGAATAATGAGTTTGAAAAGAATAAACCACAGATTGTTTAGTGGAAAAGTGCTACAAAGGTCTCTGTGAATCTTCAGTTCCAGGAGTTTCTGCCAATTCCTTTTATTACTATTTCAAGTAACCAGGTACATATGGCATGTTTGTAAGTAAAGCAGTCAATGAAGTTAGTTACACCTCTGCATTTATTACCTTACCCCTGAGTATTATTAACTTTTACATTCCCCATAAAATATAATTTATCACTTAAATAATTTGCTTTGTGTCAGGGTTCAGTGTGCTCCAGTGCTTTCCTGCTCATTAAATGAGATATTTTTACTTAATGAGCCCAGAATGTCCTTTGCATTTAACATTAGAATTGATTTCAAACACTCCATTTTTCTAACATATTTTTGTGTAATTTCAGAATGTGGACTTCATCCCACAGTCTTACACTGAAGAAAAAAGAGCTACAAAGAATAATGATCCATGAATTCTAGAGAGGGACACAGTAAGTATGGGTGAATAATTTAAAAAAAACCTATTATCTACCTGCCCTTCGTATTGTTTCATCTAGTTTTAAAGTTTGACTTGCTTTTTGAGCCTGATGCTGCAGTTGTTACATACATAATACTCCATTAGGAAAGTGTTTTTTGAAGGGACAGCAATATATTGATTTCCATGAAATTAACAGAATATAAAAATAATCCTGCCCTTAGATGTATGCATGTGATATGCTGATTCATGTAACAGACAAGTAGTCTTTCAAAGGTACGCAGTTCACATATAAGATATGTATCTATAGGATAAATGAATATCGCAGAACTCTAGCAATGTGAGCCTGTTGGAGATCTGGTTCATCTCTTTGCAATTGCAAATAATCACTTTGCAATTAATGAGTAAAATCTGAGTAGAGAAACCCTCTGTTGTGCTGTGAATCATTTGCTCATAATGGTCACTGGAACAAAAAAGCAGCCCAAACCTCTGAGCTACCTCAGCAATTCCGGGATAAACACTGTACAGCTACACTTTAAATGGAATTTTGCCACCAGGTAGATCTCAAGGATTCAGTGAATAGTATATTATGGATTCACGACTGGGTGTTCGTTTGAGTCCATTATAATAAATGTGACCATGTGTGCACCAGCTGTACACCACTAACATGCGGGGCGCTAGTCTGATCAGTCAGGTGCTCGCGATCCATAGCGATGCACATGGCATGAAACACTCAATAAAGGATAGTAAAGCTGAAGTTCAAAAGCATAAGAAATGCTAATATTGTAATATAGATATTTTTTGTTCTGAGTGAAAAGAGAAAAAATAGCAAGTTAGGAAATAAGCAAAAATAAAACATTAGTATATTTAACTGAACTTAAAAGTTTCATTTTTATGCTGTTTTTAGCCATCATTAAACCTCATATGCATATTTTTCCATGGTTGTATTGTCTCATGTGACTAACAGCTTAGGTCTCTCTTTCTATTTGTTCCTCTGGACTAGGTTCCTTGGCTGGACTCCTTTTCCTACGGTGCCTGTGCAGTCACCTAACTGCTATGAGTCAGCTGAATGTGGTGGAAGTGCCTGTTGTGGGATGTGCCATGGTTACCACGGCATACAGTGAGCAAAGGAGCACAGGCATGAGGGAACACAAATCCCCTAACTGCAGGTGGGCAATCTGTGGCTCAGTGTGGCAGTTCAGTGGCCTTCCTCAACACATTGCCTTGTTTACCAAGGGAAATCTCAAAATTCTTATTAGACTGACAGTACCCCACCATCTGAAAAAAGTTTTTAAAATAATGAAATAATACTGCATGAAACCATGTCATGCTGTATAGGTCAAGGAGAAAAAGAACAGTTCCCTAGTTGTGGTAATAAGATTAACATAGTAGTGTGATTATCCATAGAAGTGTATTAAATGTGGCATCCTGGCTTGTATCAGGAAAGTTTGGCCAGCAGGAGCAGGGAAGTGACCATGCCCCTGTACTCGGCGCTGGTGAGGCCGCACCTCGAGTACTGTGTGCAGTTTTGGGCCCCTTGCTACAAGGAGGACATCGAGGTGCCGGAGTGTGTCCAGAGAAGGGCAACAGAGTTGGTGAAGGGTCTAGAGAACAAGTCTTATGAGGAGCAGCTGAGGGATCTGGGGTGGTTTAGTCTGGAGGAGGCTGAGGGGAGACCTTATCGCTCTCTGCAACTGCCTGAAAGGAGGTTGTAGCAAGGTGGGGGTTGGTCTCTTCTCCCTAGTAACAAGCAATAGGACAAGAGGAAATGGCCTCAAACTGCACCATGGGAAGTTTAGGTTGGACATTAGGAAAAACTTCTTCACCGAAAGGGTTGTCAGGCATTGGAACAGGCTGCCCAGGGAGGTGGTTGAGTCTCCATCCCTGGAAGTATTTAAAAGAAGGGTAGACGTGGTGCTTGAGGATATGGTCTAGTGGTGGACTTGGCAGTGATAGGTTAGCGGTTGGACTCAATGATCTTAAGGGTCTTTTCCAACCTTAATGATTCTATGATTCTATCTTTATCTTTGTCATGTAGGGAGAGAAAAACAAACGTAAAATGTAAAATCAACTGTTGATTATAATTTAGTGAAGGGCAAACACGCCCAGGTTACTTATTAACACTATCTCATAATTGAACAGGCTGTTAAGTAACATATAGCTCTGATATGGATTGGGGAATCATGTTGTCAAATGGGTGAAATGTAAGGAAACCTGCACTCTTATCTTGGTGCTACCACCAGGGAGTACATCACGTACCCCCAGGACATCAGTTTATTTTGCTTTTCCTTACTGTCCTTCATCTATTTTATCTATTTAAGCTGCAGATAGTTAAGGTTGGTACACTCAACTAACCTGAATTAAGAATGCACAGTTTCTTTTCATATTTTTCACTGTGAAATGAAAAGGAAGTTGGTGATTTGTTTTGTTGGTTTGGGTTGGGGTTTTTTTTGGCAAAAACTAATACTACAGTCTGCTCTAGGGAAATACTGAAATATCACTTCAGATACTTACTGAATTCCATAATATTGTAGCGTATTTATATGGACTGATGAGACCCCAAAAGATAAAAGACTCTTTATTTTTCTTCTGATTCCACACTAAAAATAGGTGTGCTCTTCATTTCATTATGATTTCAAGGAGGGATGTGAGATATTTAAAATTCTGTTTATATTACTTTTACTAGATGATAATTATCATTGACTGTTATGTTTCAAAGCCTAATGCCAAAGAACTAAATTTTTTAAATGAAAAAAGAAGTTATTTCAGTAAAATAGCTAACTGAAATAAAAATCCATTAAAAATTAATTATGTCCTGCACTCTGGGTGGATAACAATTTGGTAGCTAGAGAATAAAAGTGCTGGGGATGTCTCGGTGTACACAGAGGGAAAATGTTATGACTGCACCTACTTAAGAAATTACTATGATGGGTCAGCAAGACTTTTGGGAGAGGGTTTTTCTGTGTTGCTGACTGGACCTGTGACTGTTGTAAAACAGGACTTTTCTCCCCTTTAGTCTGTACCAGTCTTACAGACAAATAGAAGTTTTAAGAAAATGCAGGGATATATAGAGGGGCCACCCCATCTATTCCTATGACTGACAGAGTTTCCATTTTATTGCTATGTGTACAGCTGATCATGGTACAGGTATTAAGATATAATTTTCCCCATCAGGGAAAACTGCCAACTCTGGCTTTTGGTTGCTGCTGCTGTTTTAGTTGACAGTGTGAGCCTAAGACTGGGGAAAAGTAGTTTGTTGTGGAAAGTCTCTGGCAGACTAGGCAAAACCCTGGGCAAACCGCTCACACGTGAGGTATCGCAGAGCTGTGGTCATTGTCACTGGTGAAAAGGGACTAACAAGTGCCCTGCAGCCTAACTGGATGATCTTCATATGGGGGACCTCAGGAAAGTGAGGAATACAGCAACCTAAGCCAATACCTGGATTTTTCTCTGCTGTTCAAGGTCCCTTTTCTGAGACCCAGAAATGGTTAGAGTGGCTAAACGTCAGATGGGTATGCATGTTGTTTAAGGGGTAGTACATTGCTATGCTGTGCTTGTGTCAAAGGCTCCAGTATATGCATCTGTAGGCAACAAATTTAACTTAGATTTATATTTGGTTTGTAAATCAACCATTTGTAGCTGAGAAATAATCTATGTGGTTTCAGCAGAGGGTGAGATAAAGGTACTTATCAGATTCCTTTTGGGGATGGCAGTAGTTTATAGCTAGTTTCTGTTAACATAAGCTTTCCATAAATAAGATACATAACTTTTTACACATGTAGACTAAGGCCAAAGGCTTCCTTCACTCTTTGAGAGTACTGACATTAAATTTTTTATTAGTATGCGTGATGAATAATGCACTTGACTCTAGTTTTGACCGTACTATTGAGAGAAACTACCACATATTTCTCGGAGATGTTCATAGCCAACTTTAATGCTGAAGAAAAGTTTATTTTTCTTTTAAATTAATTACTTCTTTGCTGAGTTTAAGTTGTTTACCTCCTGGTGTGTGTAGCCTTTCTCGTAGCACTGGTATCCCTGTTGCTGCCATGAAACTGTGTGCTCATGGCTGGCTTTCAAGCTATCATTTCTTTATGTCCTGGGGCTATGTGGTATACTTTTACAAAGGGATCCTGGATCTAATATTGCCGTTGTCATTTGCTTTGCCCATACTGTGTGTACTTGCAGGTCCTCACAAACTCTTGCAGAGAAATGTAAATTGCTTTTCTTAAATCTTCTAAACAGTAGGAATTGTCTTCGTTCATGCTATCTGCCACTGTGTGTGACTTCATCGGGAGGTATTTGTGCAGTCTCCTGCTTTTATAGCTCAGATTCTTCATGCTGTTTTGTTTGAGTCTTGTAGTGCTTTGACTTCTCTGTTATGTTTGGGATGCTCCCATATTGGTTTTCATTTGGCTGGAGTAGCTTCCCTTGCTTGCAAAATTCCAGACTTCATTTTAGATCTTCCATACACTCTTTCTGAGTGTTTTATACCAAATACCAAACACCATCTGGCTTTCTACCAGGAAGGTAGCCCTTCCCTCAGTATTGTGAGATCAGTTGTAGTTCAGCCTGAGATCAATCAGAGACACCTCTGTGTTTTCTCTCTTTTTGATACTGCGTGCTTGGAACTGAATTTCTTGGATCTTTTTGCATTAGGAACATATTGCATGTAGGCTGATCCACATCTCCTTCTAACCATTGCAAGTCTGAAATGAAATTTAAAGTAGATACTTGCTGAAAGCTGTGAGTGATACAGGGCAGAATTTTTTAGCATCCTGTGTTCTGGGGAAGTTAAACTGCAGCAAGAAATGCTAAGCAGCCCAGAACTTCGACCTGAACTTCTGAATGTTCTGAACTGTGATCTGAAAATTTTAATTTAATAATTAAAAAAAAAGACTCTGTAAATGAAGCTGGTTCTGATATTCATGAATCTTAAAACTTTGCCAGTCCACAACAATTTCCTTAAGTGCATAATGTCTCCGTGAGGAAAATGGGCTTGACTCTCATTAGATTTTTTACTGTATTAATGGCACTGGTTCACTTATATTTTATTCATTAAATAATATTTATCAATGTGCTTTTCTATTTTAAACTCTTACTGTAAAAGAGAGCATTATCACCTCAAAGTATTTGGTTCCTAGAGTGAATGCCAATACTGTCCAGTCACGCCATATTCTCCTAATTATGCTGAGGGTTTCTTTCCTAACAGCATTTATTTTAGGGTGTCAACAATACTTCAGTTAAATGTAGTGTAAAGTGCACTTATTTAGCAAACTTGTCCTTCGGAAAAGGGTTTTTTTGTCTTTAAAACACCGCTAGATTGTTTCTTTCTGTCAGTGCATGATACAGGAGAAATCTTAAATCAATAACACTTTTTATTCCTATACAATTGATGCATAACATCCTTCTTCACACAGAGGTTTAATGTGTTGTAAATTAATTATCTGGAATGAGTACAGGGTCAATGGACCTTGGTATGACCGGGATGTAATGTTAAAGTGTTCCATTTCCTCCCAGCCCTGATCAGCTCTCTTGCCGACTCTTTTATATGTGTCAGTTATGCCATCCTCTGCAGTTTGTTCCCTTAAGTGTTGTTAATGCCCCTCTAGGGCTTGATCGATAGGAAAAATTTGCTTTACCATAAATTTGTCCAACAATTTTCTTTCTTCTGAAGATGGAGTATCTTTATTAACTGTACTCACATAATGCTTCTTAGTAAACTATTCTTCCTCTTACAGAAGCTTAAAATAATAGCCTTATTTTAAATCATAACGGTATTGCAAAGGTTCTGCATAAGCACATGCAGACATAGTTTTTGGCTTTTAGGTGCCTGAAAATTAGTCAACTGTGCTTGAAGTTTCTGGCAGGAGAAGTTTTGCTTTGCTGCTTCTACGCAGCAAGCTACATAGATGAATAAACCCGTTATTAGCTGTGAAAAAATGCCGAGGGAGAGATTCTCAACCATGAACAGTGCAATTAAAACAGGCATTCACTGGGTTTAAAGTAGCCAATTTCCTTTAAAAATTGGAGAGGCCACCTCTATTATTTTTTTTGAAGCCAGCTTGGCTATTAGTTGCTAGGGTAACAAGATCCAAGATAGTGAATAAGGCCTGTCCAGGCAGCACAGCGTTATGGGGGTCTAAGATAAAACAGAAATGCTGTCAGGAAAATTCAGTTATAGATTGTTTTTATTTTTATTTATTTATTTGTCTTTTTACTGCAAGAAGGATTGTCAAAATATGTATAAGTTCAGAATTAAAAAGGTGTTGATACTGCAGCGTTTTAAGTGTCTTCATTGACTAACAGATGACACTAAACTATTTAAGCAGCAAACACTTCAAATCTCACTGGAAAAAAAAAGAGATGCTACTTAAAACTCATGGCTTGTTAGTGGGATCAATTTAATGCACTGTGCTGTGTCAATGTCACTTTCACAAACTTTTGCTGAAGTGCTTTTCCTACTGTATGTTGAATGATGTTGTCAGGACTTTGAGTTGGGGGTATAGTGGATTTGAGTCTACTTTACTTCCCTTGATGAAAAGGTCACTGCCACTTGTAAATCTGTTTTACTCCCTGCACAGTTGTTAGCGTCAAAGTCTGTCAGCTCTGTGGGATGTTAAAATTATACAACTGTGGTAGGAACAAGGATCACAAATTCCCAAGCGGTATGTCCCAAGAAAAAGTCTCTGATCTTTGTGTAAAAATTCTGTAGAAAGTTTTTCATTCAGGATTTTCAGCTCACTTTGGCTTGATTGCAGAAATAAACAACATTTCTGTTTCATGCCTCCCATCTGGTGGGCCTTCCCCAATGATGGCTCATCACAGGGCCATTTATTATGTCTGCAACCCACAGTTGCAAGTGAAACAATCCCCTCTGCTTTATTTTTTTAAGGCTGTAAGGTCTCCAATTAGAGCACAATTAAAACTTGACCTGTGTTGCGTTACGTGATTATGTTTTGACAAATCATCACAATAGATCAGCGTCACAAGGTCTCACAATTATTCATAAATTATTTGGAAAATACAAGTAATAAGAAATAAAACAACTGACCAACCCGGGGGGGGAGGGGGGGGAAGGGGGGAGGGAATCCCCAAACCAACCTTCCAACCAATGCAAGTGATGCAAATGATAAAACCCTCAGAAACTAAGCTCTTTTTCCCCTTACTCATAGTGTCATCTGAACTGTTTTATGCATATACAAAGACAGTTTTTTATTCAGCAGTTTCCCCATATAAGTCATCATGCTTTACTAGTGAACTGCAGGAAATGCAAGGAGAGTGAAACCAGCTGGAGTGTCAATGGTGGACGGGTCCTGCTTAGTTTGATTGATTACAACATAAAGGGTTTTTTAAGTTTTATGCTCTGGCTGTACAGGAGATGGACACAAAGTTCTTTGCATGTGAGGTACAGCCAAAGATTTTAGGTGGTCAATTGCCTGCTTAATCCAAAGGCCTCCGCTAAGACAGAGTCAAGTTTTTCATGCTGTGAGGTATTTCCATATGACCTTGCAACTAAATTGATTTTTGATCTGAGTGGAGTAGTTTGCTGCTGAGGAGACAGAACAGGACCCGAAGGGGGCAAACACTGAATCTTTTTGGCTTGACTTTCAGTCAAGGCAACTCACTGGGGTCCTGAAGGTGATGCAAGTAAACATCTGCCAAGTGAATCTTCGTGTCAAGGCAGCCATTGTGGGCGAACTGGGGTAGGAGGCTGTGGGTGCACGTATATCAGTGTGCCAAGTAACCATCAGCATGAGAGGGAAGAGAACATGCCAAGATCCTGGTTTCATTTTGCCTTATTTTTGATTGGAAAATGCTCTTCATGTGCCCCTGGATCTGACTTAGAAGCTGTCTCAGGCATTCATTTCAGTATGAAAGCAGAATCTTTAACACGGAGTTTTTCTTACTGTTTGTGAATGATTTGAATGACAGATAAACAAACAAGCAAAAAAAAAAGGTGAGGTTGTAATTACTCTGAGGAAAAATTCACTGCCATCTCTATTAATTTCTACCTTGCTTTTATACTTATCTTTCAAAATGTCATCCAATTTGCCTTTAAGAACACAAATGCTTCTGCTTAATTCTCCTTCCCTGCTTTCTGAAAGAACTACAATGTAGAAATTCACCTTTTCCCTTTCTTATCAGATTCATTTCTACTGTCTGAAATTGCTAAAATCCAAATTGTAGATATTTGTACTTACATAATTAGAAAGCTGAATAGATGCCTGTCATATCAGTGCTTGTGTTTGCTGAAGACTCACAATGTTAGACAGAGGGCATGTCTGAGGAATGTAAACAAACATCCACCTTATCAGGACTTTTACCACTGAGAAACAGAAAATAACATTTTTCCCTACCCTCTGCCCTCCAATTCTCTAGGCTTTGCTCAATCCTTATATGTTTTCTAATTTTCAACTTGTCTAGGCACAGGTAAATGAAGAACAATTAAGAACTGTTGGAATGATTCACCTGAGTAGGAAATGCAGTTCCACGCTTTCAGGTCTGTATATGCCCATATAATGGGTATCTGGTATTTTTTTCACTCTGAAATAAATTTAAGGAATGTGTATATGCTAATGTGTCTGTATATGTGTTGGGGACATTTTAAGCCTTTATAAAACCAGATATTCATAAAACAAATGTTATGTGTATTTCAACACAAAATTAGATGCTTATTTTTGATAATAACTAAATCCTGAATAATCAGATTTAATTTGGACCAATCATCTACGTATATTTCTAGGCAAAAAGGAAGTGGAGCCTAGGGCAAAGACTCTGCCAGTATTTAGAGAGCTTTTGAAAAGTTACTTATTGAACAAGCCTGAATATTTGAGATGATTTACAGACAACAAAATCTTTAGGGCATTTTGTGGGACTTGCAGCCTTCCCAGAGAAAAGGGTTGTCTAGGTGTACAAACATACAAATAGTAAAAATTACTTTACCTTTCCCTTAATCCATTAATTCAAAGTACTGAATTTAAAAATTATTATAAAGCAGTGTGGTCCTTGTGATAAATGAGAGAATACTTAAGTACTCCTAGTTCTTTAATTCTTATTTAGCCTTTATGATCTTCATACAGATAATCTGAAATTGCCTTGTCGGATGAGCCACCTTGCAGTAGTCTTCATGTTTGCTTTTGCTCCTTTCTTGCCTGAACACCTGCACAGCAGTATCTCCCAGGTATTGCTGATGCATGTTGCTTACACTTAGTCCTTGCCTGCCTTCAAATTTTCAGTCTGTCTTTACTGCTTCCTTTCGTGACAGATACCCCTTTGGACTTCCTAAATGTCTTTCTTCTACATGTCAGTTTACAGAGCTTTGGCTATTTTCTCAGAGTCTGAGATTATTATTATGCATCCTTTCTCTTCTGTTGTATTTTTAATAAAGCTTTCAGCTTTTTTTTTTTTTTTATTAATGCACTGAAACAGCTTTTCATGTTCATCACAGTTTTCCACCTCTCCTGTCTGCCTGCACAGTCTGTGCCATCCAAGTCGCAGCCTCTTCTCTTTTCTTGTTATTCCAAGAAGGCACTTTTAACTTCTGTTCTTAAGTCTTGCCTGGAAACTTTCCTTTCCCTCTTGGCTTACAAGGTCAATATTTTGGGATACTATGTCAGATGGACTACCAAATGTTAGCACTTTATTTTGTGGATACAGTGACATGCTGGCAGACCCCAGAGCTGCGCTACTACACAGTGCTGTAGTCCTGGCTGTGTGCAGATGAAGGATGTCTCTTGTTTTGGACTCTCTCAAGTGACTCCCCTGTTATCCTGGGGAAAGACTTACCTTTTTGCTTGCTTACTACGGTCTAGTCTCCAGAACAAATGTTGTCTAGACAGTGTTGAACCATTCCTAATTTCTCCTCGGCTAATATTTACTTTTATTTTGAGAATGAAGCCATTTGATATACTAAACCAGGTATGAAGTTCCTTGGTGTGTCCAACCTCACCCTGTGAACCTACTTACCAGCCTTAGCACATGAGTTCGTGTAAAGACTCCTTGTGTGAATTCTTATTGTGGCAGCCCACAAAACCCCTTACCTGTATGTCCAAAACTAAAGGACTTGATGGAGACATGAAAATTGGTAGTAAAGGTTTGAAATATATGATATGAAGCATCAATAAGTTGATGTTAGGCTAGATGGCTGCTTTTTTTTTTTTTGAGAGAAAAGGATGTGTGAGGTCTGCATCATGTTACTAGTGGTTATGGAGAGCTAAATGGAGTGGACAACGTTCTTAAAAAAACTTCAGTTAAACAATGTGGCTCAAGCAGAGGCTGAAACTGAAGCCTCTGCTCAGCTGAGATGGGAAGTTGGATTTGGTAAGGAGTGAAAAAATACCCATGCCAAATCCTCAGCTGCTTTAATTCATAATGGGAGATCCTTCTTCATAAATGATCATTCCCAAACAGAGGCTCTCAGTGGCAATACTAATTGAGGCTGGGAGTGAGAAGGCTGATGCTGATCAAACTATACTAAAAAGGAGAAAGTTTATAAATGTTCTCAATTTGTGAGACAAACTTTCTGCTCTGAAAAATGAGGTTTATATGGATACTTAAATTTGCAGAAGCATAAAGTCTTAAAAAAAAGTCAAAAAACACTGTAACACTGTAACCAGACTCATTGAATTGCTCTTCTACAGACATTTGGAAGGAAAAACAATTAAGAAGAGCTAGTGTATGCATAAGTGCTGAATATTTGGAACATTCACAGCCACTGCCACATGACTGCTATCCTGTCCCTGGGGTCAGACTGTTCACTGGTAATTTTGGTGTTGAGGAATCTCTGGGCTAGTGAACCTGCCGGGGAAAAACTGTTGTCCCTTCATTCCTATATACTGGGATATACTATGCTTTTATACATGCTCATTCAAAAAATCTGTGCAACAAACCCAGCTAAACTGTCTTTACTACAAAGATACAGAGCAGAATACTTTTCCAATCTGCTGCTTTTGGAATCATATTTCTAATCCCTTCAATCAGTCTTTTTATTGTTTCAGCTGCAAGCTTTGTGTATGGCCCCACACGTGCAGTGGCATTCTGCATTATTTATACCTAACATTCTGATACATCATTTTTAATGTAAAAAATCAGTGACACACGTGAGTTCCTTTATATAGTTGAGCTGAAGAAGAAAACAAAACCCTACATCATTTCCATGCACTCATCCTCCACATACAGTTATGATATAGGTTGCCCCGACTGTTGGTTAATGTGTGAATAACAGCATGCATTTGCAACCTGCGATCGGATTTTACTGCAGGAATAAAGCAAGGTCAAAATAATATCTAATATTTAGACAGCAGGCTCATAGTCTCCCCATCAGCAGACTATTCTTAAGTAATAGTAACAAATTAGCATTAAAAGCTCTCCACAACAAGATGTGCTAAAATCATACTGGATGCTCAGTGACCTGTGCAAAGAACAGAAAATGTAATACGCTGGTTCCTAATGCTCCCAGCCCCAGGTGCTGTAGTGTCAATTATGTCACTACAGCTTTGCAGAGGTGGAACCAGCATGACTCAAGAAAATAACAAAACAAGAAAAGGAGAAGAAAAAAATAAAAAATAAACTCCGGATGCAAGAAGAGAGTGTTGCAAGAGGAGAATGTTTTGCTCCGGCACTGAGTTTGAAGGGGCTGCCCCCTTTAGCACAACAGGAGCCAGCTTCCCTGCTGTGTTCTCTGAAGTGGCTCATTGCAGAGCAGTAATATTATATCTTAATAAGCATAACACTGTGAACTGAGGCATATTTTTAAGTCAGACACATGGGAGGGAAATGTATCAGAGCAGAGCTGTGTTATTTTTAATGGAGCATGTGTTTGTCTTGTAAGTGTGTCAGAAGAAAAGGAACAGGTCTCGGGTTTCTTCTCACCATGTCTAATGTAGGATGGGCACTCCAACTGCCTCTCTAAGTGACATTAGTGGTCTTTGATATTACAAATGACACAGGATGGTCTGGACTACACTTGCACCTCACATTCTTTTCTACTGTTTGTGTGCATCTGTGTTCATTTGAAGCTATCCTTCAGATGAAGCTCTTTAAAAACCACAAAGGCTAAGATAGTTTTCATTAGATAAACAAGATTATAATGAGAGTCTCTGTCCTCTTCCCAGATTTATGTGAGTATCTGGTAGAGATGATGGGGGATGTGCTCTGCAGGAAAACATATTTCCTTTTACATTCAGCTGGAAAATAGATCTTGCAGAGTGGAATTGATAGCTGCCATGTGTACCATACTGCAGCCCATGTCACTCACTTCTTACTCATAACATCAAAACCAATATCGGAGTAAAAATTTTTGCAGTGAAATTCCAAAGGGCATTTTAAATTTCAATTAATATTGATAATGGGCTTTTTAATAAGTCTTGGGTCAAGATGTATCATAAAACTATTTTCCACAGCGCAAGAAAATATATTCGTATTCTGTCTTTGTGATATGACTGGATCTAGTCTTACATCCAGCAGCCAGCTGAGGCTGCTTGTCTATTATAGTCTCTTCCACCATTCCTGACAAATGAACAAATAACTAGATGCCCTGTGAAACATTTTAAATAGAACTGTCTCCTGGAAAAGCTGTTACTGACAGAGACAGGTTCGATCCAGATCAAGGGAACTTGCTTTGGGATAGAGAAGATCAATACTGGTCACTGGCTTTTTTATTTCTGGTGTTTTTTTGTTTGGTTGGTTTTGTTTTTTTACTAAGAGGAGGTAAGGATTATGATGAATAAAGTAAAGCAGAAAACAAGCAATCTATGAACTGAAGTGCATCCTTCTTAATAAACCTTATTGTGCTCTTGAAGCAGTAGCAGAAGCTGTTGCTATGAACTCTATCATGCAAGAGGCTTTCAAAAAAGCATTTAAAACTATATATTAGCTGGAAACCACTTTGTCCACAAATTCTGAAAGAGCTGAAAGTAGCTTTTGAAAAGGAACCAATGTATTGAAAAGGAACCAATATATTTCATGGCAGAGTAAATTAGCTGTTATTTTTTACTTTTGAAGTGTTTGATCAAAATCCAGTGCTGAGCACAAATGTCTTAAATTAATTCTATTTAGAGTGCTTCTCTGTTGGTTACAACCTGGATCCTCTGACCTGGATCCTGTAGTACCAACCGCCCCCCTTTCTCGTTGTGTTCTTTGGCATGTGCATGAGAGTTACATGTTTCCAACACCAGCTGGAGGTGCTAAGGTCATGTTCTTACTTTTGGAAATAATGCATGGGTTTGTGTGAGCTGGGCAGATCAAAACTATGATTGCTTTTATTTATTCTACCTAAATAGAGTCATCTACTCTGATTTTGCTTAACAATGAAAATGCCAATTATGATGAAAAAATAGTTAGTCACCAAGACCAAATTATCCAGGTAATGGAAAATTATAAACAGAATTCGACAGGTCTTAGGAAGCAATGTTAGCATTATAGCAAAAATATTGTCTGTAGCCTTTGGCTAACTCCAGGAATTCAGCCTACAATATAATCAATCCTCCACAATCCACAAGCATTAAATTCATCATTAAAATGTTGTTCTCCCCTTCCCAAACGTTCCGTGTAACAAGCATCTCAGTAAGATGAAAGGCATTTGTTACTGAGAACAGCCTTAAGGAAAGCAAAAAGAGCAAATCCAAAAAACGTATTCATATTTTTCTGGAAATGGGTAGTATTCATAAAACATTTAGTGAGTTCAAGGTCAACTTGTTCTCCTTCTGTGTACTATTCATAACAGGTATTTGACAACTCAGTGACAGTCAATCTAGCAGCTGAACTGAATATATTGGGTCATCCAGTTTAAATAAAAGCTAGATCTTTGTTGTGGAATAAGCACAACAAAAACATGAAAAAACAAGAACAGCAAAAGGCTTTCCTGTTTCTGAAATTTCAATTAAAATCAACAAATACGGTTACAAAAGAAAGGAGATAGATCTAATTTTGGTAAAAGGGCGATACTTGAGCAAGCATATGCATAAATGGCAAGAGATTATGGTCCTGCACACGGCAGTGGGTGTTGTCTTCTCATTTAAGTGAAATACTGTAATCCTCAGTACTCCACCGATTTTTGTTTTTTTATTCCCCCCAGCATACAATGTCTGGGAAATGACCCAATGCCAATAAGACATTCAAATACTGCAGTTACAATTACTCAGGACTTATTTTGTCTTTTTCACTCCCTGTACAAGACCACCCTGGAGTTTCTTCCCAATATTGACTGCTTCTCAATATGCTCCGTCATTCAGTAAAAGGTATCCTCTAGTGGCTCTTGTCCTACTGAAAAGTGAGATTACACTCATTGGATTGGAATAATGATATTTTCATCCGACTTCAAAGCTGGTGAGAATAGCAGCTCGGGGAGCCGCAGAGACATATGTTTTGGAAATCCCAGGAATATTGAATTTTGTATCCATACAAATTCTGAGGTTGGGTCCATTTGTAATTCCAATATTTTTTCTCTTTATAGTTACTGCCACCATGAATCTTAAAGAAGTTATTCTCTGTCCATGTATGTCCCAAACAATTTGGATATACATGGCATATACCCACCTTTTATAAAAAATTCCTAACTAAATAAAGAATAATCTTATATGGTGTATGTTGAAAGCAGGTGGTCCTAAACAACCAGGTCATACCTTCCCTCCACCACTTCCAAATTACACAGCTATTTCTAACATAGTGAAAGTGCATCATATCACCTATTGCCTTCTCTGTTTCAACAAGGTGTAAAATGAAAAGCAACTAGCAATTGTTTTGTGGGTGGGTTCACAGATTAAAGACCGATAACTATAAACTAAAAGGAGTATCAGGTTCACAATATACTTTGTTCCTTTTTGGAAACCACTACCTTGTTTTGTTTTTAAAGCTGCCACAACTTTTCAACAGGATTCTTACTCTAAGAGCTCGGTATCTTTCATCAGCTAGCACCCACTGAATGACTACTGTAGATGTTAGTGTCAAATTCTTCTGCAGATGTCCAGCTGGACTCTCTACAGGGATTTAGCTGAAAGGGCTCGCTGAAGGAATGATGTTACTAACAGTTCTACCTCCCCCACTCTTTCAAATATCAGCTATAAATATTTTGAATATGCACATTATTTAAAATTTTATATCTCTTCCCCAATTTTGTAAGGTACTTGGGAAGTGGCTTTTTGCCTACTGTTATAAGGTATGCCTGCAGTCCAGGAAGACAGCTGACAAGCACAGCGAATCTTGCTCTATATTTGGAAACATCTGCTGTTTCATTTCCATGATGCACAGTGACGTGCTATTCTAAGAGGAAGAGTGAGGCTGGCACAGGAGACATTAGTTTCTGGTTATATATTATGATACTGAAGTTGGGATTCCTCTGATCTAACTCTTCTTAATCATCCTCTGGTGGTGCTTCTATGTTGAGTAAAGGATGCTAAAAGAGTTGCATAATGGTCCTCTGACTGTCAGACCATTTCCTGAGGAAATTACTCCCACCCCTACTGAGACAGCCTTTTCAGGTATCAGCAATTGGCTTCCTCGGGATTGTTTTGTCATTCTTGGAAGAGAATCCCATAAATGTAACCGTGATGTGGAGGCAAAACAATTGAATTGGCTTGGGAAGGCCTTTGGTTTGAGGAGTCTCTAGACTCAAGGTGAGGTGCTAAGGATCTAGGAGAAGATTTGCTTTATTATATGTTCTGTAAAGCAGTCATACCAAAATCCCAGCAGCGTTATCAAACATACAAAAGCCCAGATGCATATTCAGGAGAAATCCCCTTTGATGAGTCAAGAAAATTTTGCAAAATTCTGTTTGTGATAATGGCAAAGGAAATATTGTTTTTGAATAGTCTGAAAAATAATTTAGGAAGAAAACAGTTGAATGAATAATCTTAGGAATGACCAAAAAAAAAGGCATTTTCATAGGTATTTCCATGGTGGTCAACTGCTGATCACTGTTGGGTCCGGGACATTGAGCTAGCTACTCCTGTGGTCTGACCAAGCACCAGTACACCTAGGGACTTTTGTTCCAGTGAAAATGCAGAAGTTAAACCTTGCATAAATTCAGAATCAGACCATGGTTTTTGTTCTTAATAGTGATTATCAAGGGAAAATTTAAATTAGAGCTAGAAGAGAGCATGGGGGCTTAGAACTGTGGCACCACATTTGTGAAGTGCTATTAGTATGGTGCTGTTTGGGGCTTGGGTGTCTTCTGAGTGTGTCTGTCTTCAATCACATTAAGTGTACTGACAGAAATTTTGCAGAATGTAAAAAAATTGTAATTTTTGAGACGCTTTCACACAAAATTGCATTTAAATTTCTCTCATGCATTCATTAAGTAGGAGCTTTACAATATATATGTTACTTTTAGAGCAATGTAAATCTGTGGTCCAAAAATTCTTAAATTTAAAAGGCTGGGGCATGAAAAGCTGCCTATTTCTACAGAGAGGACAGACTTTTTTTTTCTTTTTTCCTCTTCAATTTAGACTTTGGTAGAGTCTTTCTTCAGCAAAACTAAGAAGGAGTACATTTTAATCTGCCAGATTCAATTTGATTTGTTGAATTTCTGAATTTCTGTGCTCAAAACTACTAAAATCAAACTATTCCATCAGTTGAGCTGAAAGTAATACAATATAGTTTAATATAGCAACAATATTTTGTCCTAAATGTTATGTAAAGGCTGTCTATCAATAATTCAGCTGTTATATAAAATATTCTTGCAAATAAGATATTGTACTTCAAGGACAAATGATCTGCACAGATGTATCTTCAAAGAAATCAGTCTCACTGTTTATGCCAGTGAAGAGTGGAAGAAACCTGAGGGTGAAAAATAAAACAGTACAAGGTTTCATGAAATATGTGGGCTTGGAAGGAAAAATGATGAACATTTGGAACAGTTGGACTTCCAGCGTGGAATGTGTCTTAATCATTCTATTGTTTTTTTCTAATGTTTTAAACCAAATTTAAACAAATAAAAACTGCCAAAAGAAACTTTAATGGCAAAGTACCCTTAAGTATGCAAGAATGTAAAATAAGTGCAGTGTGTAATGATGAAATGGGCAATGCACTTCAAAACTGAGAGCTATATATGAAAAAAAAAAAAGAATTATTACTTAAATCTCATTTAGGATATACAGAAGAATCAATACCTTGAAAAAAATCTATGAATTTACCCTGAGGTGAAATGCTAAGGTGATGGGAAAAGCTTTTATTGTAAGATGACTATGTAAAATCTCAGCATTTCTTAAAAGAATATTTCATGATCTTTTTTCTTTACAGGTTGTTTCATGTTCATCTACATTATTCAGAAACATTTTACATCTTCACCTTCTAAATAAGCTGAAGCGGCGTTGTTCAGCTATCTATAAAGGCAGGAGTGACTGCTTATACTAGTGATTTTTAAGAGGTGTTTTAGGTTTTGGAGTGATAAAAATTATGTCCTAACACTTGCAGCATTGCCACCCCGCACTTCAATAAAATATGATTTAAGCATCCAGAAATCATGAGATTGGCTTCAGAGCCATGAGTTTGAAGTTAAGTGAGTACATTTGGCATGTCTAACCTTCCAGGCCTTGTGGTTTTAGAAGTCACTTCCTAACTTTTCCCCAAAATCATGAATAGAGTTTTTTTTTTTTTAAATGAGCACTGGATGATTTTACACAGCCATGTGACTCTAGAAGTTGGTGCTTAAGTATGCCACAAGAAATTCAGATGCTACAATAACTGCTGGTAGCATAATGTTTGCTAAGTCAGATTCTAAATGGCACCCTGAAGGAGAAGGTTAAAACCCTCTAGATTCTTTCTGGTAAGGCTGTTTTTGTTTCTTACAGAGATCAGCTGTCTTAGAGTGAAATCTTCCCTAGGCCTTTTTTTTTTTTTTTTTTTTTCCCAGCTAGTTCCCTGTAACCATCAGCTCTGTCAATTAAAATTCTTTTTCATAGCTGTACAGCTCTTCAAGGAGCAATGAAGTTGAAACCTCCTGGAGAAGCTACCAAAATTGTGCTCTCCTCCTGCAGAATTGTTTTGGTGTGGTTCTGCTGCAGGCCTTTCAACAGCTGGGGAAATGGAAATTTTTCCTGGTTGCCCAATGCCACTACTGATATGTCTTTTTATCCAGACTCACTTGTTTCTCTAGTAGTCACTGGCACTACTGCGATACACAACTTTGTATTGCTCTGGGTAGCTAGTCAGCTTTACTGACCTTAGCAGTTATGGATGAAGATTTTCTTGTAGGCAAGAGTCAAAAGGGAGTATCACCTGAAAGTTTCTGAAAAGGGAACTATTGGACTGCCTCACAAGTGAGAGATAATACTTGGTCTCCAAGGGCCCTATCAAACTTTCCTGAGGAACAAGATTTGGCTGGATCCAAGGGCAGCTGTCTTGCTTCCTCCCATTCAGGTTACCCTACAGCCTCCGTGTGCCTTGCAGCCAGTACAGTCAGAGCATCTGAGGTAGGCTTCAAGCTACATGTGGTTGCATTTCTGAAAGTGATGCACATACCTATGATCACAAAATGTAGATGATTTCCTTGGGAGCTGCACACTGTAATTCCTGAGTGTACTCCAAGCAGGCAATACAATCTTGTTAGAATAAATCTATGACATCTGTTTGACTATCAGCTTTGACTTGGTGGTTAGTAAAGCCATGTAAAAACCTGATATTAGCGTGATGCTAGTGTGAACTGTGAAAGCAGTATTAACCCAGTTGCCTCACCTGCCACAGGATTGTTTCTCCAAGGGGCAATAATCAGTGTATCTGTGAAAATATGGGGGCCAAATGCACTTTTTGTGTACAGATGAGACCCCTCCTGCTCTTTCTTATTCTAAATAAGAATGGTTTATTTTCAGATTTATGGTGTTGCTCCTTTCCTTCTCTCGCTCCATCACTTTACTCTTTCCCTCTCCTACTCTTTCAGGGTGGCAGACAATATAACTTCATAAGATATATTGGTTGTGGGTATGATGCTGAGATGGGATTTTTGTTTCTTCATTCTTTCGGTAAGGGAAGCTGAACAGACTCATATAGATGGATGGGTGAAGTGAAGTAGAATATTACTGAATAATCTTCAACCTTGAATGAGGAAAATGAGATACAGGATGCCTAATGTTTCATTGACATCCATGAAAAGAGACATGAAAGCATCCAAGCCTCTCTCTGAGGAGGAAAGTTAGGGGGGCCACATGCCAACCCATGGCTCCAAAGAGAAGGGTGACCCTGGCAGCCAGCAGGATAACAGGGATCCCACACACCTCTCCTTGTGTGGCTACAGGCTAAGAGGCTGTGCCTGGTGCATGAAGGAGAAGCAAAGGAAATCTGGTGAGTTCTCAATGCAATGCTTTCCTCTTCCTTCTGCACAGGATGTAACACTGACTTAAAAGAAAACAGAAGTTTTGTGTAAAACGGGTGTATTTTACAACTGTACAAATGTACAACTCCATGTTTCTTAATGTCTGTAGTAATTTCATGATTATGTTTCTGAAAGAAAGGATGCATTTTTATTTTCATAATTAACAGGAAATACATGTTATACATTAAATGTGACACAAGAGAGATGAATTATGCAGTAAACTCTGTGTGTGCTGATCAGCACAAAGCCCAAGGCGCATTCAGCAGAGTTTCTATGAAGATCTGTAATGAGTTTCAAGTACATCATTTCCTGATGGAGGGTAAGAAAACATCCATCAATGCTAATTTTCCCACAGTTTTTAGCTTTTTATGAATACTTTACAGCCTACAAAAAAGATGAATTTCTAAAGTGCAACTTGAGGAAACTCTCTCAGTAATTAGAGAGTATTCCTAGCCAAAACTAATGAGGTCTGAACCTTAAACATGAGAATGGTTCAAAGTTGACAGCCCCAGCCTCTAATTTCTTCCAAAATGTTAACTCCTTTCCTTAAATCCAAACATGGATATTTTGTTTTCTAGTTGAGCCCTAAACCAGGCTTGTCATTTTGCCTTCAAAAAGGCAGAATTTAGGTGTTAGGCTCATTCCTGATTCTGTAGTAGTGTTGCACAGGATTAAGGATTAAATGGTCTGAAAAAAGCAAACTCAAATGAGATTGGAGCATTTCTATACCAGGCTTGAGGGGTCTGTGAAGTAATGCTGACTTCGTAGCAGAGCACATGATCATATGCACCGGTTTATTCTTCTTTTACGCTTCTGTCAAGCTGTTGCAACAAAGGCATTCTGCCATTTTAGGAGAGAGAAAGTGGATTTTAGATACTGGCAAGGAGGTGGTGGCAACTTTTCTAGTTAGGCAGTTGCCCATTTTATATTGAGGTCTCTTTGCTTGATTCCAGACTTCAAAGGACCCAAACCTAATACCTGTGAATATTTTTCCAGCTAGTATATGTTGCTTATTTAGTGTGGGAACATTAAATATACTCCATGTTTGTATAATAATGTATATTAAATGTGTAGTATAAATATAAACATCAATATATTAAATATAAAAATTATACTTGCTATAACAATGTTCTTAACCCCTTAACATTCTAGTGACTTTAGAGAATTTAGAGGTGCTCAGGCCAAGAGTTGTGAAGAGCTTTCAGAGAGACACACTAAACTGGTGTGTATGGAGGGTAGAACTTTTTAGTAAAACTCACCCTTACTGGAAGCACTGGGTTGCTATTTGACCATATCTGTCTCCTGTTTATGTCCCTCAGTTATGTTAAATGAAAGCACTTTCAGATGACATCACTACTCTTATTCAGTCATAATTTAAGACTTTTTTTAAGGATAGAATTTAAAATTAATGTTCAGGTTTCTTAACACAGATTTCTTTCCAGCACTTCTCACTTGAACCAGAAGGCTTTTCTATACCCACCAAGTAGGTTTTATTTGATGAATCACAGAATAAAAAGCCTTGACTTACTGAACAGCTTGAAAGCTGGAGACTGAACAGCAACAAACCTAATAACCTTGGATATATGTGACTAAATTGAAGATTTGCTCCTAGAACTTAGAGCCACTTGAATTCTGCAAGACAATCCTCACTCTTCAATCATGCTTCAGTTCCAAACCAGAGTTTGTTTCAGTTGTGTTTGTGTTTTTGTTAGTATTTACAGACATTCATGGGAACAGGTTTTTGTTCACAAAAGTGTTTTAAGGCGAGAGTGTGCCTTCTATGACCAGCAATACTGCAGAAACACCAGAAATGGTTCTCTTTGAAATTTTCAGGTATTCAGTCAAGACACAGAAACAGTTCCATGGGATTGGATGACCAAGTTATGAAAAGTAAGTAATCACTCTGGATTACTTTGGATTTCTACAAATCAATTATGCCCTGAAATTTTTTCACCCCATCTAAGCAGTGATCACTGTGGATAGTCAGAGAAAGCAGGATAGGGTCTCTTATGCTTTGGTATTAGGAAGAAAGGCTAATTTATTCTTGATTAAGGAAGGCAAAAATAAGTTTTTGAGCTCTGGTACTACTACAAAATTATTTTGTGATACAATGGGGAATAGGAATATAATACTGAATATTATTCATTTACCTTTGATGCAAACAAAACTTTTGTAGTCTGATACCCCACTCATTTCCTTGTCCAGTAGTCAGTATGTCAAGTGTTCATACTGGATCTTAAATTGTGCTAGAAAGCTCAAGAGTATATCAACATTTGCAGCACAAAACTGTCTTCTCTTTGATCATTCAAGCTTTCCTTCACTCTAGGTGGTCCTAACTAATAAGGAGCTGTGATCCTCTTCACTACTTGATTCCAGCAGCCATGCAACAGACCACATGCAATTAGTGCTTGCCATTACTGTTTTAGTCAAATACTAACACTTATCTACAGATTTATGATCCTGTCAGTGAATCAGTTCATTTTAATTACATATTTATAAATCATGTCACTATATATATAGGAACCAAAATTTCTCTTTTAAGGATATAAACATTCTATGTCTTTTTTTTTTCCTCTTTTTTTTCTTTTCCCCTCAAGACAAAAACCTGTGCAAGTGTTTTAATATATGTAAAATATGTTACTGAGCAGGACTGCTGCTCTGAAGTTCTATACAAACATGGACTATGAAAAATAGAAATCTTTGATCTTCTACAGATTTCTATATCAAGTTCTTTGTATAAGAGTCTGGTTTACAAGTCTGACATGCCCTTGCAATGCCCATAAGGTCAATGTTCAATCCCACGTCTCTTCTTCAGCAGCCCTTGTCTGCCTTGTTACAGATGCTGGGCACTAGCAGCCCTACTCACTTTGTTGTACTAACTCTGAAAAACACAGGCGCAGAAAAGGAATTGTCATCCTCAGAATTAAACACCTGCTTCTGGTAACACTTTTCCCAGGGAGCTATTCTGTAATTAGTTTAATATGATCTTTGAATCTTTGAACAAAGATGATTGCACACAGGACACCAGTTAAGGTGTCCTGTCCTAGTTAAGGGGAAGTTGCGGCCATAGGATAACAGTCACATTGAGCAGATACCTAGGTGTGGACAGAGAGGTATGTATGTTTTGTTTAGATATTAGGGTTTAATGATAAATTAAGAAGGGCTGATGATAAAATTCATTAGTGTAATGACAGTTCCTTCTGAAAGGCGTTTCAAGCAACTTCAACCAGGCAGGTCCTCCGCAAATTTCTTTCCTGTATTTAAAAAAAAAAATCTGCTGAACTTGAGATTATTGACTATGAAGAAGTTGTCAAGGGGAAAGTGAGGAATGACCTACAGGTAGATACCTGATCTCTATAGAAGCCTTAGGCCCCCTCTTGCTTTGATTATAGGCTGATTTGATTTGCTAATCTCATAATCCTGGAAAATGTATGTTTATGATGGGATCATGGTGAGGTATGTAAGTTCAAGGAAGGCCTTCTGATGCGTAAATAATTCCTTAGAGGCTTATGATAGTAACCCCCTCTCCCCAAATCTTGTGTAGGCAGCAATTCGCGCCATGATCTCCCCAGTACACACTATGTAATGATTTGTGACTTAGAGGCACAGGATGCTCATTGGTTCTTGCTGTAGTGTCTACTGCACCTAAGGTTGATCTTAACCTTACTCCCAGCCCAGTTGTTTGACTGGGATACTTTAATAGGATGGATTATCTGCCAGCAGGTCTTTCTGGTGCTCTGAATGTCTCACACAGTGCCAGCAATCTGAAGCACTGAGCACTAATTTTCAGCACTAGTCAGCTGAAAAAAAAAATAATTAAACCTTTATAGTTTCATTGCCATACAGGCCCTTAATTCCACATACACCTTAGAGTTGGAGTTAAAACCCCCTGGTAGTTATATGCTAGTGGAACATACAGATTTGAGACTTTGATTTCCTTCCATTTTAATACATAGATGTAGATTTTAAATAATTGTAAAAGAAACTTAAAAGGGGGGAAATGTCTGTCCTAACAGAGGAATGACACAATGGATTTGCTCTGAAATGCCTGGGATCATTTAAAACCAATGAATTAAAAATCAGATAGTCAGTGAGGCCTATAATTTACACTACAGAGGTAATAAAGCCTTTTGTGTTCGTATTTACAAAGAAAGCATTAAACTACAGTGATTTTTGATTTTTTTCTTCCCACCAGGGAGAAATGTGGAACTCAATTTTACCCCCGATTGGTAAGGTGCTAATTTGTCTGACAAGTTGTTGGAATCTCAGCATGTTTGAGGTATCCTTGATGTATCAACACCTTCATGCTGAATGAAGGTTGCCTTTAATGTGTAAATGTTTAGTACATATCCTATATCTCATTAGCCAAGAACAATACAAACCACACACAGGCAAGAAGGGTCAGAAGCAAGGTCCAGTCAAAGAGAAAAATCTTTTATGTTGTCATTAAAAGAGCAAACATTCGGAATACGTCTCATTTGCAAATAGCTTATCAAAAATACACTTGAAATTCACAGCCAAACTTGTGTCCTAAAGGCCCCTGATGAGTCTAATATCAAATAGTGCATCCTGAATCAGTGCCGTGTTGTAATGCTGATGTCTTAAAGTTCTTGTTATTGCATGCAATATCACAAAATATTAAAAATAATAGGAGAAAAGCAGTTGTTAATAAAACCACAAAGTTATACTTTTCTAAATTATTTCTGTTGTCGGTCAAAACTTGGTATATTATATGTAACTTTATAAATCTAGCTTCATTAACTCTTGTGAAAATGAAAACATTTCTAGGGAAAATGAAACCATTATCTATGGAAATGCCTTCTCTGTTTGAATGAAAGGTAGAATGTCCAGTTTATTTTAATTCCATAAGTATAGCAACATCAAAAAGAAGCCAAGCCAGTGAAAAACAGATACTTTAAAGAAAAGCTGGTAGAAATGTATGCAACTGCATTGAGCTGTGGCTTGGGTGGAGAGCAGAGGGCTTGCTAGTGAGGTGGAGAAGACTCTCTGCTAGATATCTTCTAAAGGACTTTTCTCTTTGTGAGGTGAGAAAAGTGGCAGCTCTGAGTAAGGAACCGGAGGACGTGGTCACGCACTCTCAACTGGTTATCACTGCCATTTTCCTAGTTTTGGCTGGGATTACGCTGCTTCCAGGCTGAGATGAGCATCAGGTTCAAGTAAAACAGGACACAAAAGTAGAATTTTTGCTCATTTGCATTTCTGGTTGTTACCTCTAATCTCCTCCAGGCTATAGCACTTCAGACATTTGATGCCATGGTTTTGATAAATACTAATAATTAATATACATAAATAATTATCCATAATAATATACATATATTATACATAATATAATAAGTAATACAATATATTAGTAGTATAATAAGTGTACATAAATACTAATAACTAATTATACAATAGGGAGGGGAACAAAGGGCAAAAACCCCTGCAATTTAAACATAGCAAAAAACCACCTAGGTTTTTCTACCATACCTTATTACGAAGAACAGGAGGCACAGCTGAGTAGCAGAGGCTGCTGAGCAAGGCCAGAGCCTCAGTGGACCGCAAGTTCCTGCTGTGGATAGGGACAGGGAGAGACTGGTCTTCTGCAATTCCTGGTCTCAAGAGGGTATAAAGTTTGCCACATTCCTGAGTTACTGCACAAGACTATTAAGGACATGGCTGTGGATGTGTGTATGTAGTAAAGGGTTCTTACCACAAAGCTATAGCTCAGCTGACTATCTGACTGACATATTCTGACACCTAAATAGTCTCTATCGATGCATTTGCTAATACAATTATACTGACTACTATACTGAGCAATGCAGAGTGTGAGTTCATTGCAGTAGATGAGTATGTCTGGGAAACTCTTGCATGGATTGCATTGAATATATTTATGAAAGGAGAATTAGAAAACCAAAATGTAGACAAAGATCTTCTCAAAGTTGTCTTAAACATTCCCAGCTTGAAGAATTAAAAAAAACATTCCCCTTTTGACAATCTTGATTGCCAGTATCTCAATGGAGGAAGCATATTTTCAATACTGTGAGTGTTGGAAAAATGGGTCTTGTTTGTAGTGCTGGTGAGATGCATACAAATTATCTGTATCTATTTGTTTGTTATGCAACTTTTGAAACCTAGTATTTAAATAAATCCCCACAATGAGTTTATGAAATTTTGCAAAATCCTTCTTCCAGCCAAACATGTTATTTTTCCATCTTTGTTTTAAATGTTTAGCACAGCTCCCTCTGTCCTGCACCAGAGCCAGGAGTGAAGTGATGGGCACTTGGGGGGCATTTAAATCTGGGAGATTCAGACAAAGTCTGTCAGAAGCAGCCTCACCCTGCCTCCAGGGCACTCAGGCTCTCTACTGTAGCTGTTCCTATTGCCCCTCCCCATCCTTACTGCCCTTCAGCAGATCAACAGCGCTGGGAAGCTGCTTGGCAATCCCCAGCCCTCACCTGGGCACTGTAGTTTGCTGTCATTGTTTTCCCTTCCAGAAGAAGCCTGAACAGGGCTGGTGGGCTCTTTACCAACCCTGTTACCCCACCCCGTCCTGGCTCTGTTTTAGGAGGCATCTCTTACTCTGTCTAGACCAAAGCATAAGCTGAGCATGGGCCCATGGGGAGAAATATGGAGCTTCTGCTCCATTTGGAGGCCCTGGAGTGGGACACCTGTCTCACCCAGCCCTTGCTGTGGTCCTCACCAGCACCCCCTTCTCTGCAGGCCACATGGGCACGATGGTGTGCTGTGAACCTCTGGCTGACTGTGTTCCGTTTTTGCATAGAACAGGTTACAGAACCTCTTTTCGTTGCTTTTTATCTACGTTACACAAAATCAGCCTAATGCCATTTGTCAGTTCAGTTGCAATAGTGCCCTCATCCTGTGTATGGGTTCATTCCTTCTTTCTGCTTTTCTTTTCCAGAGGTTGATCCCTTTGAACTGCTGAAACCTGATGACTTGCAATCAATAGTCTGTAAAACAATAAGGTCAGTAGTGCGAAGATTCAGATTTTCTGCCTCTAAATGCAGACTGCTGTGCTGGTCCACTGAGGTGAGTCTGACCTAAGTTGATTGCCTGATAGAAGAACAGAGTGGGAGGAAGGGGATTAAAAATAACTGGAGACGTGTTGATCTGTTAATACCGCATCTGTCCACTTCACATAGATAGCTGGGGGAAATATGGCTGTGTAAATTTACAATAGATGTGACTGACAAATGTAATTTTCTTGCTGAATATTAAATCACTGATGGACCCTGTGACTGGAATTCTAAGCCCCATATGCTACACTTCAACCTTGCAAAACAATTAAGAACATTTGTAAGCCCAGTCATAAGATCAGATTTTCCAATGGAGGTGAAACAGGAGACTAAGGTTTTTTGGGTTGGGTTGGGGTTTTTTTTTGGGGGGTGGGGTGGGGGTGGTGGGGGTGGTGTTAGCGTGAATTTTTTAAAAACATTTGTTCCAGAAAAATATACATTTGCAAGTATTACATGAGTGGCAGAAATGTTATAGGGTGACATGCTTTGATATGAAATGCAAGTTTTGATGCATTTCCTAAGAGCAGCTAAATCCAGGCTTCTCAGCTCGATCCCAAAGTAAAGTTGCCACCAGCAGCTCTGCACAATTTGGGTGACTTCTGTGCAGATGCACACATTATGTGGGGTGTACAGAAACTGCCGTCACACCCTACAGTCTAGCCTGCCCACCTCCGAGTGGATCGATGCTGGATTACACCCATCACAATTTAACTCCCCTGAATGCAACAAGATCTCACAGTGGCTCAATTGCACCAAAGTTTATGTTGCACTGACAAAAGAAAACAAACATAAAGACAGACAGTCAATCAGTGAAATGGTGCAAAGGGGTAGATTTCCCTCAAATTTTGACAAACCGGCAGAAGTATGACCCCAAGGGGTGCTGAGGTACTCAGAAATGATAGACGGTTATGTCCACATAAACATCTGTTATTTTCCACCTAAATAAGAAAGAATATATCTGCAACAGGAAGAAAAAAAAAAAAGAAAAAAAGAAATTTGCCTAATGTGTGAGTAGGGCTGGGATAACAGTACCCCATTGATGGAGCAGCAGGGAATGCCTGGGGTAGTGGGTGAGTGGCAGAGCTGTGTGGCGATGGTTATATAGGGCTGGTTCACAGCACTGACCCCTCCTGCAGGTTAGAAGGCAGGGTGAGCTATTCATAGTCAACATGCACAGAGCACTTAGCCCTTAGAAAAAAGAAAAGAAACGAAGTTTTTTTTGACTAAAAGATCATAGAATCATAGAATCATAGAATGCCCTGAGTTGGAAGGGACCAACAGGATTGTCAAGTCCAACTCCTGTCACTGCACAGGACAACCCCAAATTCACACCATATCTCTGAGGACATTGTCCAAGTGCTTCTTGAATATCACCAGGCTTGGTGCTGTAACTGCCTCCCTGGGGAGCCTGTTCCAGTGCTCCACCACCCTCTGGCTGAAGAGCCTTATCCTAATACCCAACCTAAACCTCCCCTGGCACATCTTCCTGCCATTCCCTTGGGTCCTGTCATTGGTCACCAGAGAGAAGAGATCAGCGCCTGCCCCTCCTCCTCCCCTTGTGGGGCAGCTGCAGGCCATGATGAGGTCCGCCCTCAGCCTCCTCTTCTCAAGACTGAACAAACCAAGTGACTTTAGCTGCTCCTTGTACCGCTTCCCCTTTAAACCCTTCACTAACTTCATGTCTCTCCTCTGGACACTCTCTAGTAGCTTTATACAGCACTCAAGGTGAGGCCACACCAGTGCAGAGTAGAGAGGGACAATCACCTCCCTCGACCAGCTGCAATGCAGGGCTTGATGCACCCCAGGGCATGGTTGGCCCTTTTGGCTGCCAGGGCACACTGTTGGCTCATGTTCAACTTGCCATGGACCAGAACTCCTCGGTTCCTCTCTGTAGAGCTGCCCCAGTCTGTATGAACATCCAGGGTGGCTGTGCCCCAGGTGCAAAATCCAGCACTTGCCCTTGTGGAGCTTCATATGGTTGGTGATTGCCCAGCTCTCCAGTCTGTCCAGATCCCTCTGCAGGCCTCTCTGTCCTCCAGAGTGTCAACAGCTCCTCCCAGTTTTGTGTTACCAGTAAACTGAATTAGTATTCTTTCAAGTCCTGCATCTGAGTCATTAACAAAGTGTTTAAAGAGCACTTGGGGCACCGGCCCCAAGATGGATCCCTGCAGAACCCCACTAGTGACTGGCTGCCAGCCCAATGTAACCCCATTTACTATAACTCTTTGAGCCCGACCCACCAGCCAATTGCTCACCCACAGCATTACATGTTTATCCAGCTGTACGCTGGACATTTTGTCCAGGAGGATACTGTGAGAGACAGTATCAAAAGCTTTACTGAAATCCAAAAAAGATCACATCGACTGGCTTTCCTTGGTCAGCTAGGTGAGTGACCTTGTCATAGAAGGAAATCAAATCTGTTAGGCAGGACTTTCCCCTCGTGAACCCATGCTGGCTGGGACCAGTGACTGCATTGTCTTTCAGATGTTTTTCAGTAACTCCCAGAATAATCTTCTCCAGGCACAGAAGTGAGACTGACGGGCCTGTAGTTACCGGGGTCATCCCTGTTGCCCTTCTTGAAGATTGGGACGTTTGTCACCTTTCAGTCAACTGGGACCTCTCCAGATTCCCAAGAGCATTGGAAAATCATCGAGAGAGTTCTCGCTATGACATCAGCCAGCTCTTTAAGTACCCTCAGATGAACCCCATTGACTTATAGGGGTCCAGCTGGAGCAGCAAGTCCTGCACAAGTTCAGGGTTTATTGGGAGTTTATCATTCCCACAGTCATGGTTCTCTAGCCCAGGGCTCTGGGGGTCCCTGAGCCCACCATCGGTGTCGAAGACCCAGGCAAAGAAAGCATTAAACATCTCTGCTTTGTCTATGTCCCTGCTTGTGAGGTGACCACACTCATCAAGCAACAGGCCAATGTTATTTCTAGCCTGCCTTTTACAATTAATGTATTTTAAAAAGCCCCTTCTTATTGTCCTTCATAGTATTGGCCAGCTTCAACTCCAATTGAGCTTTGGCTGCATGTATTTCCTCCCTGCAGTGGCAAACAGCATCCCTGTCATCCTCTCATGTCTGCTGACATGGGAGACACAATTGAAGCTTTTTCTGTGGTTTGAGGCTATAATCTCATGATAGCCTCCAAGAATAATCCAAGAAATTATTGCTAAAGTGATTACAGGAGTGTTGTGGCAAGTATTCTAAGTTCACAAGATAAACCCTGAGCAAGCTGGCCACAGCGGCTGAGTGACTTGTTTTTGTGCCTGGCTGGCTGATGAAAACTCTCTGGATTAGTTAGCTGTGTAAATAATTGTGATCAGGATGTTGCTTTAGGCTTTATATAAGTTCACTGTGTTGGTCTCAAATTTATGTTCCTACTACTAAGTCAGTTTAGAAAGCACTGTTAGATATCTCCCTTGTATTAGTGTCTGGAGCTCAAATCAGAAAGGCTGCAAGAATTAGACAGCCCTAAAAAGGTTCAATTTCTGCCTGAAATTAAATTAACTGGCATCAATTCGAAGAAAACCTACTGTAATGAGGTTTTCTGTTGAGAGTGACCAAAATAGATCACAGGAAGAAGCACAACAAATAAGCAAAGAAAGAAAGAAAAGGCTAGGAAGATAGAGCAGGTATGTGAACATATTTTTCATGAACATCTTGACTTTCTTGCTATATTCATTTACTTTATGTCACAGAGTTCCATGTCACAGTAGCAATAATCTTAACAGGAACAAAATTCTGTCTCTGACCTAATACAACAGGGACAAGTAATTACATATTTAACTTCAGCTTAGGTGCCTGTACTGAAATAAGTGGGAGTTAGAGGAACTTAAATACTTACAGATCTTGTAACTGTTCTCTTCAAACACAGTTTTTCAAATCCACATATAAAGTTCTGGTTTTGTTAGGGTAGTGATCATAGAGCATTTGTCTATCCTAATTGATAGAAGTGAATATTAATTTCAGATCTGAATCCAACCTTCAGAAGTCTACACATCTTTTGCTGCAAAGTGTTGAAAGACTTGCAGGGGTGCAAGTGCAGAACTGTGAAATCAGACCTGGATCATTGGAATCGCGCGTTATCCGTAAGTGTATGCAAAGCAGAGCACTGCTGCTTTCCTCTGGCTCATTTTTAGTTTTGGGATTCTAGTAGGCAATGCTAAATGCAAACCCTCGATGCTGACCCCTCCTCCTACATTCCCATTTGCAACTGCACATTCTAAATGCTGCAAAAGCAGATCACACAGCACAGCGTGATCTGCAATCGTGTATACGACAGATAAGCTATAATAACTGTTCAGGTTTGTAATGAGTATCACTGTTCATGAAAAAGCCATATTTTGAAATGAAAATATAAAGGTGTAGGAAAAGATAAATTAGCGCCTTCACTTCTGGGAAGTATTTTGCCCCAAACACTCGAATGTCAATGCCTAAACAAAGCCACAGAATATATTGGTCCTATCTCTCATTAAGGGTGTTTTCCTGCATAGTGTTGGGATCAGCTGCAGTTAAGACAAAAATCACACTTGTACCAGATCCATATTCCACTCCCGTGCTGCTGGGAAAGTCTGGCAAAGCCTCTCCTTGTTTCTGGGCATGTTACATTGAAGCATTGATGGTGCAATTTCAGGTAGGCAAGCATTTGCAATGCTGAAAATGCTGCTGCTGAGAGCCGGATGGGCTTTCTAGCTTCTCCAGCTGTTTCCCCTGCCAGGTTCCTGGCAGCCTCTTGGGGTGCACTGGGATGTGTGTGTGGCACTGGGCCTATCACACTGTCAGGACTCTGAGCAACACTGCAGAAGCCATGGGTCTGCTCCTGCATATGGCTCCTCAGCTCCTTGCTCTTCCCAGGTAGCAGACACTGCAATACAAAATTGCTCTTCCATCTCTACAGTCCTTTTCCTTTCCTGTCATATAGGGGCATGCATATATTTAACATATGCATTCGCATTCACAAATTGCCAGCCTTAGTCCTATTATTCTCTTTTCCTAAATTAAGAAAAGCTATTTATGGTTAACTAAACCTTCAGCTGATTTAGAGCACTGCAATTCATTGACTCAGCAACACAGTCAAGAATATATCCCCTGGGCACTTTTGTTTTCTTCCCAAGAAGTTCCCAGGGTGCTGAGGGTCATTTTCAAGGGTTGTATCTATCTAAGGCATTTGAAGGTCAAGCCCAAGTGGTCTGTGGAACTGCTTCATACGCTGAAATCAAGTTCTTCCAAAACCGGCATCTCCTGATAAGGAAACAATACGCTGGATGTGGAGATAACAGATTTCTGAGTGTGAGTGGACTATTTCTCTAGGGTTTGCCCTTGGGAGCAAGCAGGGTGACCTTCGCAGTTCTGGGTAGCAGGTCTTGGACAGAGCCTTTTTACCAAAGAAACCATGATCAACCGAAAAAAAACCAAACCTCAAACCTCCTCTCAACATAAAATAAGGCATCCTGGCAACTCAGGCAGAGCCAAACTAGTGTTGAACAGATCTTAACGATTTTAATTGAGTTCAAACTGAAACTTCATATCTGTTGACAGTACTCAAAGTCCAGGTTTTTGTTTCAGATTTTCTAAGGGAAAACCTGAACAGAACTTGACAGCTGGCCACTGATGCAAGATTTATACTACATGTTAGCTTTTCCTTAGGCACCTAAATGAAATAAGGGACAGTTGAAAGCTTCACCACCCAGAGTTCCTCGTGGCACTTGTGGACAGACTTTCAGGTTTCTGAAAGATCAGAACATTTTAAAAAATGTTGCCAATGGCCTTTGAAGCCCAAATGGGAGCTGGGCAATACTGAGCCTGCGAGCAGTGCACAGCTCCCCACTCCCTGCTGGTGCCCCCTGGCACAAAGGAACTGCTCTGGTTTCTCAGGGACAGCATTTGATTGTTAAATTCATTTCTCACAGGGACTTCTCCCTCTTTTCCAGTCTACTTCAAAATGACAGGCAGAACCAAAACCCATTCGATAAAAGAAAGTGAAAAAGGGAGATGAACTCCTAGCAAACAAACAAAAACAGTTTGAAATTTCTACTTCAAAAGCACGGCAGTATTTTACCAGCAAGGACTGAATTCGTTAACGCTGACTTATTTGTGCTGCTACCATTAAGAGTTTTTCAGTGTTACTGTTCAAAAACGTTTTAAAGAGCCAACTGGTTTACTGCTTTGAAATAGCTCTACCCAGGAGTGAATCTTTGCATTAATTTTCAAAACAATCAGTTCTTCCATGTGGAAGCTATGCAAGTTAATGCAAGTCCATCAGTCTTCAAACACAAATGAAAAATAACAGGCTTCCTTATTTTAGACCACTTTCCTTTCCTATTCACCATATCCTTCCATGTTTCCTTTTCTTATTTGTTCTCCAGCAGTAGCTACTACAGTCATGTGCTGGGGTAACACGCAAATGCATGCACTCACGCACACACATGAATAAGCTCAAAAAATGAAGACCAGTACCTTGTAACTCCCCTATATATTACTCTCAAATAATTTTTTGTTTCTCCTTATCTTCCTCTTTTCCTTTTCCCTTTCCTTTCCATCTATCTGCCTTCTCTCCTAGCATTTTGTAATGTTGTTAATTGCCCTGATATTGTGAATCCAGGGTTAACTTCAATCCCAAACTGCTTTCATTGCCAGTGCCTCTTGACACTGAGCACCAGCACTGTTTTTTGTGGTGCCAGGGTCAAAGGCAGCAGCCTGACATGTGGACTGTGCAGGACCCAGCCAGCTGACCTCCAAGAAGTTACCCTTAAGTCATTCTGGCCCAGGAGATCCAGAATTAGGCTGCTGTTATGGTTAATTCTGTGTATGGCATCTGAGACCTAATCTAGAAGAACATCAAGTAAGAACGCATCGGATGTGGGAGATAGAGTACAAAGCAGGCTTTTGTCCTGAAATGTGGGAGTTCTACTAGAGCAGAGTGCTGCAGAAACACAAATTCAGATGAGCTCAACTACCTCAGCACCTCTGACAGGCATTTAAGTCAGTTTTGGTGACTTTGGCAGGCAAGTATTACATGGCTACTGAAGTTAGTAATGTGAAGAGGCAGGAAGCAAGAAACGTTAATGCAATGTCGGCAGCGTAGTTAACATCAGTTCCTTGATAAAACATTGTGTACACTAATAAACTGACAGACACATCAATCTCATTAGAATATTCCTGTCCTAAACATTTCTGTACTTTCAAATATTCTGTTTTACAGTTGTGGTCCTTTATGCCTAGGTGAGCTGCATAAACATTGAAGAAATACTTTTTCGGGATTAAAATAAAGACTAGCGATTGAGTAAATGTGGAAAACTGAAACGTGGATGGAGATGTCATCACAGCCTGATGCAGTGGGTTTCACAGGCTCCCACCTCTGAATATGGTGATACGCAAGACTCTTTGATAAGTAGCCGTACACACGGCTGGCAATGGCTCAAGTCGAAAAATAAGGGGATTTTTCAGTATGATTGTGTGATAGCAGGTAATATTTTTGAGTGAAGATAACAGCAACTAGTAAATTCTGAGGGAATGGTTTTCCCCCTCTAGTACGGCAAAAGATCCAAGGAACAGGATATATTACTGTTTGTAGCCTCTGGAATTCGAGGAATAGGAATTCATAGCGGTGGGGAAAAGAGTTAAGTGTAGGCACCAGCCAGGCTTTGCTAAAAACAACCTACAGTTTCTTCTAACAGCTCGGGGCCGGCGGCTGCGGCACCTCAGCCGCGTCCCCAGGGCGGGAGGGAGGCCGCCGGCGGCGGGGGGCCGCGGCCGCCATGACAGCGCCTGCGCCGCCATCTAGCGGCGGGCGGCGGGCGGTGGCGGGGGGCGGGGCCCGGCCCGGGCGGGATCCCGCGGCGGCGTTCCCGCGCATGCTGCCGGGCTGGGACCCGCGCCTGAGAGCGGGGCCGCGCACCGGCGGCACGTGTTTGTTTATACGTAGATGAGGGAAGACGGTTTCGAATATGCCATAAGCAATGCACGCGAGTAATGCCAGGTGGCTTTTTACTAGAAAAACCCGCTGCTACGTGTTGTCTTTTTTTCTGTTCTCTCAGCTACTTTTCCTTTTTACATCTCCGTTTGATGTAAAACGCCATTTGCTTTCCACCAAGTCCTCTGTTCGGAGTATCTCGAGTAAATGCATAATTAGAGAAACAGAACTGGGTCCTAAGTGAAAACTTCCCTTCTGCCCTCCCCCCCGCCCCCCCCAACCTATTGCTCATTGTCATTTGAACTATATTTCCTATAGTCACATTGGTTACGTTATTAAGAGGCCATGATACTCTGCTACTATATGGCAAGATAAAGCATTTTTTTAAATCTCTCTCATTACTCACTTGCACCAACTTGATAAAGATACTGAAAGTGGGAGGAAAGAAGTATGCGTTTCTAAAGACAGGCTTTATAACTTGAAAATTATAGTCGCCTAAAATACAGAGCTGATCTGTGAAAAACAAGTAAAATAACGAACTACACTGCATCTGTTGTTAAACCGCTGCTGTCAGTCAATGTAAGTCCTACCAGCTAACAATAAAAATGTTTTGACGTGCAATCTTGTACACTTTAATAATAGTTACCCAACAGGAGTTTTCAACCATGGAAATATTTCTTTTTCTTCTCCCTTAAAATCATGAAAATTTCGATGAGATACAAGTCCCGTTGTAAAGGACACCCGTCAATGACAGCAGCCACCAGAGCAACTCTGTAAATTGTGTTGTACAAAACAGTCATGTACAATACAACTGTTATATTTCATAATAAAAATCAGCTTATCACCAGGGACAGAAGGCTTTAGTTTCTTACAAAAAAATACCATCTGACCAGACAGTGCTCGTAATTGGAAATATAGAGTCTCTTGGTAGGATAACTTGGCTAGTTATGCTCTGTTCAGGCTCTAGCCTGAGCAGAAAAGGTGAAGGTTTACTTTGGCTAATTACAGAGCTAATGGGTGTCCGGCTTGTGCTTAGCCCCACAGACAGTAACAGCATCCAGCACTAGCAGATTCTGATGCAGCGACCGCATCCACAACTCCTCCGTTCCCAGCTCAGGAAGGCCACAACAGCCTCCACAGGCACTCCAGTCGTGTTGGCAAAACAGACTGACTATGCACAGGAGCTCTGTTGAGCCAGGCTTTCTACCACACTCCTTCTTTCAAATGTCATACAGGGATGTGGTTTTGTCTCCAAGTGGAAGAGATCTGTAAATGATCTGAAGGTTCAGAGTTCAGGAGTGGTTTGGAAAAACACCCGTCGGGCTGCAATGGCCATGGGGGAGCTGTCTGGTTAGATAGGTTGTCTCTGGGTATTTCTGGCATTTCACCTCCTGACTGAAGTCAGGAAAACTCAAAGAAAGAAAAAATATGGAAAAATACATCCAGACACTTCCAAACTTGGAAACTAGTTTCTTAATGTTTAGTCAAAGGCACAAGTCAGTTCTTGTTTTACCCACCCAACCCTCTTTGGACTGGAAAATAGTCAGTGCAGTTTCCTTTAAAATATCAGATAAGCAACATAAATAGCCCAAGAATCAGAGATATGACTAATTCCTATTCATTAGACCTGTGCAGCGTAAATAACTACTTGTTTCACTACTCATTAATTACAATGAGATGGCTCCAGCTCTGTCACAAGCATCCAGGTCTGCTTCCACACTGTCTCCTTCGAATAAATCCATGTCATCATTCTGCAGCTTTGTACCAATGAAAGGAAATGGGAAAGGCTGTGCACCATGGGCATCCCCCTCTCCCTCTGCAGCTCGGGTTCCTGGGGTTTTAAGAAGAGAAGACGGGCTCCAGGGGGCAAGATACAGCCACTAATTTTGTACTGGCATAGCATCCTTTGTCTGAGGTACAATTCCCAGGTGGCTTTTCTAAGCCATCAAATTGCAAATACTACTGCAGAGTTTTGTAATTCACCTCAGCAGTATATGTAAATAGTACTTAGTGGATGTCTTTAATGCTGTCTTCCTGCTTCCATGATCTTCACTGGGTCACTACGTTGGTGTTGGGAGCTTTTCCTGGGGCAGCACACATGTTGCCATACAGCCAAGGGCAGGGGAAACCATGCCGTTTCAGTTCAAGTTGATTACAGGTTTTTTGACTGAAACATGCTTTGTTTTTTGTTTTTTTTTTTTTGGAAAGAAAACACTGAGTCACCAAAACTTAAACTTACCTTGTAAATGGATTGGTTTTGAGGGGAGAGTTTGCCAAACAGGGTGGGCTTTCTGTATATAGAAAAGAAGAATTCTTCAGTAATTAGGGCACTCATATGTGAGATCCCAGTAGTCAGCAAAGCACAGTGAGTTGTGAAATACTGTAATAATGAAATTAGCCTGCAAGGAGCTCAAGCAAGGCAAGGATTTGAACCTGCTTTGCAGACTAGTTTCCCAATCATTTGCTCATGGGCTCACTATATCCTGCTGGTGCCAACCCATTTTGTTGAGCTATTTAAAAATTCAGTAAGTTGGGGGAAAAAACACCCAGCTGATATAGCAGCTGGGTGAGATAGGAACCAGTTGTGCTTAAACCCTTGATTCAAGCTGGCCAGGGGAAAGATGTGGACAGGTATCTCCCATGCAGTGAGCCTAGGGGTGCTGTTGCTCTCTGTTCAGCATGACATGAAGGCAAACCCAAATGCCTTACCTCTTTTTTGTGATGCAGATGTTTCTACCTACCCCAAAGTAATGGAGATGAATAGATTTAAAACTTGGGCTGTCTATTTATAGTTTCTTTTTTCCCTCTTGCATCTCTCCTGTGCATTTCCGGCATGGTTGCCCTGAAAGGACTAATTTTGTTTAACTTCAAAACTAAAGCTGATGGGAACCGAGGAGGCCCCAAAAGAAAAGTAATTGTATTAACAGAAAGTAGTGATGCGAGGTCAAAGGGAAGTGCAGGACCTGAGTGCTCAAAATACCATCAGCTACGTCATGAAAACAGATGTGCTCTGTTACTCCTTTCAGCATATGGGGAATAGTCTCAAGATCAGGGTCTACTCTGAATGGCTTGATCAAGGTTTTTGTCTCATTCTACTACTTTCTACCTTTCAGAAGCTTGTTCCCCGCCCCCCCCCCAACCCCACCCTCCCATTTTCTGGTCACTGTGAGAAACCTTCACGAGTTATTCTACAGAAATGCTGTCTGGTTTAAAAAAAAAACACAACACAAACGAAAAAAAAACCTGCCGGAGGCACCAGGTGAGCCCAGGGAGAGTGCCTTAACATGCCACACCAGCCAGATGAGCCCCATGGCACACGGCATGGCAGGAAGCTTTGGCTTAGGGCAGAGGGCAGCGGCCGGCTCTGCCCTGTGCGGTGGTGCCTGTTGACAGCAGCTCTCGCACAGGAGGGAATGGTGCTGAGAGGAGCAGCTCGGTGTCACCGGCCACAGCTACCTGTCATCAGCACTTCCTAACCATCAGTGTGACAGGTTCAACATCAGCATGTTAGGTGATGGGCTGAGCTACATGGCGCAGTTTTCCTTTAACCTCAGGAGCACGAGGGGTAGGGAGGCCTCCCAGGCTCCTACTTGTGGTAGTTCATCTACTGGACTCTGTGGGTGGCTCAGTGAGCACCACAGGGGAAGCTAAGAGCCGTTTTTAGCAATAATTTTAAGTTATGCTGTTCTGGGCTTATGCTAGAGCTTAGTGTTACTCTAATGAACACTGTAGAGGATGTACACACACATAAACTTGATTTACTAGGAAATCAAAAGGTAATGCACATTTACAGCCGATAATCAAAACCATAACTGATTTATCTGTTGGCAGAGAAGCACTACACAAGAACAGAGCTTCAGGAGAATACAATAGGTCAGCCAGTCCTGCCTCCAGCAGCCCAGCTCAAGGCCCTCTTTTGACTATAACGTCATGCCCTGCCTAACTCACTGTGACCCTAGTGAGATGGTGCACATTGCCCAGCAGCCACACTTCTGTGTTGACTTGAAGCAGTGGGACCATGTGCTGTTGTGCTGGGCTTTGTTCCACAGAGGCAGGCTTCCTATTTAAACCATATGTTGAATTATAACCATGTAAGTAGGAGGAAAACTAAAACATATTTCACTGGGTTCTAGAAAAGCTCTGAATGGGTGTAATTTTTTTTTCAAGGTTTTATGTGCCCTATCCAACCACCAAACAATTGTGCTGTACCATCAAATTTAAAGTGAGCTGTTGTATTACATGCCTAGAGGTGACTACATCAATGGCAGTGTGCACAGTTTGTAGCCCCTGTCTCAGGATTCAAGGCTGATGCTCAGATATGAGGTTTTGGGTGGTAGAGAAGGATTGCTAAGATTAGAGCTGGATTCTTGAGGTTTTTCTGATGCACCCAAAGTCAATGTGAGTTTTGCAAGCTGGTCTTGCTAGTGGAATTAGGGCTGACTTTCTCCCAAACTGACTGTTTGCAGTTGTACCTGTCTTCTGTTAATTAGGTGGCATTCATGGCTAGAAACCTGAGCTAAGCAGCATGAGAAATGTGGTGTGTTAGTGCTGGGCCAGAGTGCAAAGGATGTCTGTGCTTGGCTTTCAGCTGTAGTGCTGTACCTGGCCTTGATTACATTCCTGAAGCTCTGTGGGATGTAGTTCTCTTGGAAAATGGGAATAAGTGTTGTTTCCTACCACAGAGCAGTATTACAACAGGCTAGTAGCTCAAGTGGACTGGATATGTGAAAATGTACTAAACTGCTCAGCAAGCTCCACTAGCTAATTAGTTTTTGGACCTCAATTTATCTGCTGCCACTAACTAAATCCCACTGTAACAATTGCAGTGGATCCATTTTTTGGTTCTTCTTTAACTTTGTAAGTCTGTGGAAAGGAACTTTCTTCTAATATATGCACCAATCTTGGCAGTACTTTCATCAGGAAAGGAACTGAATGGTCAGGATTTCTGCTATTTTGGGCTGAAATATATGTGGAAGAGATTGTGAGATTTTTTTTTTTCTGTCTTCAAATCAGAAATGCAGTTTCGCCTGTTTGTACTTGAACCTGATTTTAATTCAAAGCTTAGCTTCACATACTGCAATTTTGACTTTTCGTAATTAAAAAAATACAGGTAAAGCAACACAATGACAAGAAGAAAAGGCCTAGTTTGCAATAAAAAAATGCCCTGATGCTAAAGAAGTGAGGGAGCCTGGCAGGCTAACTCATGGTGTTCATTCTTGCTCAGCAACAGTGAAGGCAGATTAAGGATAAATTACTCAGTGAGCAAATGTCTTGTTTCCTCTGTGACTCCACCTCTTTCGGGCATCCTGCCCTCTCCCCACCCCTTGCACTTGTCTGCATGTCTTAATGGTAGTATTCATGCAGCTGGTAATTTATGTGTCTGAGAGAAAAGATTTACACAGAGCCTTCCCTTCAGTTATTCAGAAAATTTAGGATAGAGTATGTGATTTTTTAGGTCCCAAACTTCAACTTAAAAATCACAAATGTCTTAAGGGCTGGGCTTGAGTGGGAGAAATTTTAAAAGGAATAATTTCAATTAAGTTAGTTCTTAGGTCCTCACTTTACACCTAGTTACAAAAGTTTGTCTTCAAAATAAATACAATGCCTATTGTAACATAAGCACACAGTCATTTGGCTTCGACTGAGGCAGTTTGATGTTCTGCTCTGGACGACAGACAGAGCTGATCCAGTTACTGAAACCTACTTGATTCAGTTGGTGTCTTGTGTCATAAACACGAATTGTTAATTTCATATTACTCATAACAGGCGCACTGTGAATGTTTGCAGAGTTTATAGGATATCAGTTACAAATGTGATTATACCAGCCATTCCTCAGGACTGACACCAGTTTCAAATTAGAAGCTGACAGGCCTCACCTGCTCCTGAGTTCACTGACAGGTCACCTTCTTGTCATTTTGGCTGTCCCCCCATCAAAATGACATCTGTGTTCTGAAAGGGACAGCGAGGGACTTGAAGTAGTTAGAATTGTTGAAGAATAAGAATAAGGTGTCATCTACTCCAATAATGTAGTGCTCAACTTTGGCCTTTCAGATGGCTTGGTGCTTGCAGCACCTGACAATGTTTCCAGATACAAGAATAGCTGGATCGGAGGGTCAGCAGTTGTTCCCTCTTCTACCCATGGATGCTAGGCATTCAGCTCAGCCCTAGCCACAGCGTGTAGACAGCCCCAGAGCCTTCAGCAAAGAGTTTGTAAAATGCCTTTGCTTTTCTACATATAGGAACAGGACGCTAGGATAAGTAAATGTTCCTTTCAGTGGCTGTTATTACACATCCATATTTTTAAGCAAACAATGTATGAAACAAAAAGGTAAGTATTGTTCAACAAACTGGACAAAAAAAATTTAAACGTCACTTTGTTGGACATAGCCATTAATTTGTTTGCACACCATTTGTGTAGATGCAAACTGTAATTTTATGTGGAAATGTCCTGACTTTTGAGAACCTGTTTCTTCATAATAGAAGATTCTTTGTATTCACTCAGTCTAATGGAGTTGAGCTAGGTCAGTCCAATTCCTATATCCTGACACCTCTCAAAACTAGGAAAATGTTCATGCAACTTCAAATACAGACTTCAGGATTAGCTCATATTTCTGTCATTAAACAAATGGACATGTCAGATCCAAACAATTTCAGACTTTGCAGGTTAAAGATTTGGGCTCCCCTAGCTTTCAAGTTTACTAAATAATCATCTAATATACATGTGCCACCTGTGGAACAGTTGTATAGCTGTCTTCTTAGGGCTTGGGTTTAACAGAAAGTTAACTGGATGGATGTATATGATCCCACTGAAGCTGCCTGGCCCATTACATCTGCGTGTAGAGAGGAAGGTCCCTGAGTCATGGGATGTTACACACTCCTGTACATGAGGCCCATTCTCACCACGAGTTCAGTTGTGTGCCAGTGGGAAAAGAGCACAGGCACATTTGTGAGAGGGTAGGTAAGGGTAAAGAAGATGTTATATTGCACTTCACAAATGAAGGGCTCAGAGCAGCCAAGTAAAATCTTTTTATTTTCCCCTCACTAAATTAGACCTTTATTTTTGTCTTAGGTACTATGGTTAGCAGAGTTGTAAGGACATTCAGTTATCATAGTTGCCATCATTCTCTGAAATCTGTCCTTGATTTTATTTTCTGCTCCAGGAAATATTATAGTATTGTTATTTTATCTATATTAAATAAACTTAAGGCCAGATTCCTCATGGTGTAAACAAGCATGACTTCAGGAAAGCAATGCTGATTCATGCCATCCGAGTGTCTGATTCTTAATATAAAAGCGAACATGTTACAAAAGAGTAAACAGAAGCAAACATTTGTTATAGAAACTCATGTCATCAGCATAGATCCCCCCACCCCCCGCCAATGTTCAGCAGGAAAAAAAATAGCTAAGGTAGATTTACAGAAGCCACCACTTTTTTTTTAATGATTTGGATATTGATCATTTTTAATCTTCTTCTCAGAACAACCAGGAGATCTATTATAGCTTGAGCCAGCCATGAAAAGCGGGTCCGTTCTTTAACCTGCCCCAATTCACTTGGACATATTTTATATCTCCAGGGATTCAGCCACGAAGTCCATTAGAGCATCAGATGCAGTGAGGTCAAATCAATTGTCCATACTGCAGACAAGGTAACCATCATTTACTGTAATTCTCCCCCGTCATGGTAGAGGAGAGGAAAGGTTAAAAGCTGTATTACCATGAGGCTGTCTCATCTATCTTTCAGTGTATTGGTAATACCTAAACATTTCTTAAAGAACTGAATGTACAATCTTAAATCTGCGTTAAACTGGATTTAATGGTTAGACGGCCAAATCAACAAATTTGCTAATGATTTTTTTCTTCAGGGAAGAGCATAAAAATACCACTTTTAAAACAAAAAGCAAAAAACTTTAAATACATTGTCACATCTGGCACAATACATCTAAAGCTATACTGAACGTTCATCTTGGGATGACCCAAATGACTGATGTTTATCCTTCCCTATACACAGATATATTTACCTATGAAGTAATTTGCTGTCATCTCTTTAAGCTGGAGATGCTACGACAGTCCAAAAACAAAAGAAGAAGTAAATTCAGGTTGTATATTTTGCACTGTAAATCAAGTCCTTATGTGTTTGCACTCTAGGATGGGCAATAATAATTGACTGAAGCAATCACTGCTGTGGGAAAACAAACGTCTTGGCAGTGTTGCATCTGAAGGTCAAGCCTGATGACATAGTAAGCACCTGAACTCTCACTGACTCCCGGGGAGGCGGTGGGTGCTGAGCACCTCCCGGACCTCGCCTGGTGGGGACAGATTTACACAGCCGCTGGGGCTGGGGGTGAGGTGGCTTTTTTGCTCCCACCTCCCTCCACTGCACCTGCAAAGTCATTAATTTCCATTACAGTGCCATGGCATCTCTCTGACTCCTGCGCTCTGTGCGTTAACTGCATGAAATCAGAGAAAATAGTGCGGCTCTGTGCCAGGGACTGCGTATTCCTTCCCCTCTGAACAATTGCACCGTAGCCCTGATTAATGTCACATGAGCTGAGGTGCATGTAGGGGGACTGCCCAGCCCTGCCATACATATGAGAGGTGTTGCACCATGGCCTGGTCCTTGTAGGACTCTGCTGAAGTGGGAAGCAATAATCAAGCCCAGCTTTATTCCCTTGACTTGCCTATTTGCCTTTTCTAGGCTAATCTTTTTCCCTGGATTTCTTTAATCCTGAGCTGTTTTTATTAAGTGATTGAATGAAGGAGCTATTGAGAGTTTTCTATATTCCAGAAATCTTTTCACAGCTGTAGAAATTAGTAAATCTTTTTTTGTGTGTTTCAGAAGCTGAGTTGCTAAGCAAACATACACATGTATTTAAAATATAGCCAAAGGAGTAAGAAATAGAAGATAGTCAAACACTCTTATTCTAGTATAAGTGTATGAAATATATTTCTATGGCTGACATACATTCATGGTATTCTTGGGAGACAATGGGATGAACTTAGTGGGAGTGTAAGAGCTGGTGTAGGTTACAGGCTAATAAATATTTTTATTATTAAGCCTATTTTTAAGGTTTTAGTTAGGGTTTAAGACCCTGCACAGTAAATCCTAACTTCAGATAATGTGGGTATTCAGTAACCATAAAAAGAAACTAGTAAAAGTTTTGTGTGTGCTGAAGGATGGATAAATGTGCTTTAGATTATGTGTTACATACCATTCACTTAACTGCTTTTCCTCTTCTGTCCCCTCTTTTTATGATTTACCTTAACATAGACTCTGTGTGGCTCCTTTTCCTCAGTTTATGTTACCCATCATCTCTGAATTCATCCCTATGAATGCCTATTCACAGGTCCTTTGCTAATCCTCACGAGAGAGCAGACTGGTCTGGTGTCATTAAATAAAAGTAATGTCACCACTATAAATATACACTGGGCACCTCTACAAAATTAAGCACTTAAAACATCTAAAGCTTTTTCATTTTAATATAGAAATTCAGAAATAAACAAGGGGAATGTAAGGCTAAGAAAGAAATAAACTAATCCAAGTCTGGAAGGAAATGAAAGGTTGAAGATGTTTCCTTGATAATAGCACAAAATTAGGACTGCATGCAGCTTGCATGGTCTGTTGCTTTCCTTGTTCTGGAGTACCTCTCAGATAGCACGCAGCTCAGTCGTACCCTCTCTGCTGGTACATATTCTGCAATGCTAGTTCAGAGAATGGTCCGCTGGGTTATTTAACTGAAACCAGAGTCTCAAAAAAGATCAGACAAGCTTTGCTGTTCTTTGGCTTCAATGGATATCACAGCCCTGACTGAAAGACCACTGAACTTAATAGAAAGGTTTTGGATCTGGAAAAATGCTTACTGAAATCAATGAGAGAAAGAGCCTTAACTCCAGCGGTTAACACTTCATTCTGGCCCTTTTCTCAACAGATACAAGCATTCGCTCTGTAGTGCATAGTCATTTTTTTAAGATCAATACGACAAACCTAAATTGTGCAACGGGTGTGTGTTTACTATCTGCTGTGTTAGCATTGCAAGTCAGATCAGACTTTTGAAAAATAACTATTTGAGTTTACAATAATTCCACCCTGTGCAGCAAACAAATGTATTTTTAAGGAAAACTGTTTAATGAGAAAAATCACTAAGGAATTCCTCAAGAGTTATATATAGCTCTTACTTGACAGACTTCCTTAAAGAACTCCTTTTTCTCTGTCTACAGTAATTAAAATAAAAGTTGCCCTTTGAGTATTTGCCATTGGCAAGATGTATTTAGTTTAATTTTCTCCAAATGCTAAAAAGGTTGCTACAGTTACAGGGAAGTAGTTAGGTCTTGTGAACATAAGAGAGATTCAGCTTCTCTGAGTTTGCCATAAGGAAATATATTCAAGCAGACCTTTTTGATTCTCCTGGTCACTCTGAGGGAGTGTAGTAATTGCCTCCTCATTGCGTCAGTAGTCCGTGTTCTGGAAGCCGAGTTAATGGCATGACAGCTGCGTTGTTACAGAGAACATCAGTGTGGAGCTTTGGGGATAAAATTCTCCTCTAAGTATCCAAAAAAAGGCAGTCCTGATTGCAGAAAATGGTGACATTAACCAGAACTGCTCTGAAAACATGCATGAAACAAGCAGAAAAGTGCATTTGTGAGCAAATCTTAACCTGGGTGCAGCTTGGGTTGTGTCACAGCACGACTCTTTCACATTAGAGATGAAACACAAAAGCTCTAGCAGGAGGTAACCAACATAGTCTTTTCTTTTAAAAAGTAACTTGCTCTGTTAAAATGGAAATAATTATTAATGAAACACATATCTATAGAAAAATGTTTCCTATAGTACTATAGGCCACCAGAGAAGACTGTATGGCCCCTTCTTTCCTTCTTTTTTTTTGTAACAGCAATGAATAGGGTGAAAATTAGTAACTGTAGGTCGCCTGGAGCTTCTTGGCATTTACAGATAATATCAAACTAACGTGAGCAGTTTTGGAGGTTCTCTTTACATAAGTATGCACATCCACAGGATGCATTTTTAGTGATTCATTTTTTTTCTCTGTGCTGAAGTCCCTCTTCCTTGCCCCAGTCTACAACATATCATCCTCCAATATGTCTCTGGAAAGTCTTATTAATAATGGATTGTCCAGTAGTATTTTCCATTCGAACTTCTTGACTTCATGCTCTCTGATATTCAAATTGGGTGAATCACAGAAGACTATGTTGGGTCACCCAAGCTTTAATAAGGCTATTTAAGCCTTTTGAGTCTGAAATAATGAATGAAAAATACAAAGAGTTCAAACTGGATCTACAATTTTAATTTCTGCTGAACTCCTGATGTTCAAAACATGAATAAAGGCACTGGTATTTGTGACCAGCTGAAAAAAATATGGCTTAAAAAGAACATACAAACCAAACCTAAGTGATGAATTAAACCTTTTGGTATTGCTCTGGGATTGGATTTTGGACTGGAATTTGTGTAAAAGTTCTTTAAAGGCCAAGGGGAAGGCACCAATGAGGGAAGGTTCTTGTTTTACACAGATCCATCTACCTTTCTTATGAGTTTGTTATTAACTGCCTTAGATGATTAAAAAGTCAATATATATTTGTCCAAACCAGCAAAATGGTGAGAAAATTATTCAAAATGAAACATTAGCCTTAAAAAAAATATCTTCCTTTTGTCTACAAGTTCAGTTTAAACCAATTTTGTCAGATCAATTAAAGGAAAAAAATTACCAAAATTTTGAAAATCAGAAAAGCAGTGGAAATATTTCCATCAATTAGAGGAAAAAAAATCTATTTGGTTTTGTTCTCAGTGTCCTCACTTCCAGTGCTGAGTTCTCTGTTAATATAATCTGCTGCTGCATGGAAATCTGAATGAGAGATTGGCTTAAAAAAAAAGTGAATTTCACTAATTTATTTTCATTACTGGAGCTGAGGAAAATGCAAACTATGTGGCAGGGAAAAGTTACATTATTAGAACAGGAAACATTTATATTAAAAAATGTAAAACATAGGAAAAAACAGGGAAATGAAATGGTTTTTAAATATATTTTTTAACCAGGCAAGATATCCCTTTCAGCACAGCATGGGATATAACATTAATCTTATTTGTCTGTGATCTAAAAAAATTGTATATATTTCCTCCTCATCAGGACTTTGCTACATTACCTCATTTTTACCCACAGAAGCCAAACTGCTAGATTTTTGGAGGCTGCTAGCAATAAATTTTTTTCCATGACAATTAGTTCATTACTAAGCTTGACCACCTCTCCAATGAGCTCATGAAAAACTTTAATATTAAAAAGCACCTCATAAATAATTTACAATAAACCTGAAGGAATATTGAGCATTTGTAAATATGACCTCCCTTTGCAGGATTTGTCTCTCTTTTAGCTTTTCTTCCTCAACCTTTGCTGCAATTATCTTTAAGTGTCCATGAAAGAAGCCAAAGAAATTGGAACTCAGGTTTGTAGTAATATTAGTCATCTTATTAATGGATATTCTATAGCCTGTCCTTTTTTCCACTTCCTCTTACCTAGTCCTTTCATAACTCAGACAGTCAGACAGACTCTTAAATACCCTTTGGTTGGAGCCAATGGGTCTTACAAATGTAATTTATACAGTAGTTGATGATTAAAATGGCAAAACCTCAAAATCTTGTGTTTTTTAAAAATGTAAATCTGTCTGGATCTCATTAATGAAGGATCTTGACTACAGTAGAAACACTCCTCTTTGGAAAACCATCCATTTACTCATGAGACTCAGATCTTTAAAAAAAATGCCATTGGAATAATGGTTTTATCCATTGATTGTCATCCAGTGGACTCAGCCAAAACCTTGCCAGTGGTGACATGTAGGATACTGTCAGTGGTGAGACTTCATGATGACCACACTGTCAAGACAAACAGTGCAACAGGAGGTTTCATAACACAAGAATTACAGGGAACAGTGTATTTATCTTGTCCCCGAGTCTGAGAAACTTCTAAGGATTTAAAAAAAAAACCCAAAAGGTTATAAAGGGCAGCTGCGTATTAGGGCCAAACCTTTGCCCATGAATAAAAACTTTGCTACTTTTCTGCTACTTTTCTCTCCCAGTCTGACTGTATTGAAATCAAAACATGACAACTTTGCCTTCACTATAGTATCTAAGAAGTCCTATGAGAATGAAGGTTGAAACCAGCTTGCTTCCATTTGGGAACAGCTGAAGCTATCTGCTGGTGAACAGCTTGTGTGCTAATTTGTGGATAAACCTATCCTGATGCAGATTTTCAACTTGTTTATTAGTGGGGTCATAACTTGAGGAGATATAAGGTTTCAGTGATCTACTCCCTGCATAAATTTCAGCAGTTATTACTTGTTGAAGGTCCTAAATGAGAATTGATTCATATTAGTGGCTAAGTCTCATTTTTCCAAAGGAGGGTGACAATGCCTGTGTGAAAGATTCTATAGGAGGGACAGGCTTGTTTTATTAATTATAATTTTGTGAAATCCAGTGGTGTCTTCTCCTTTTCTTTTGAATTTGGGATAAGGATATCTAAGAAGTCTGGGGTAAAGTAACATTGGTGGTGTTTCTTTTTGCTTGAGGAGCTCCTGTTGATATTTCAGGTCTCTGAAAACATCACTGACTACACCAGATATTGTTGACATACCTGGCATCATTTTTGGAATAAGAAAGATTTTCTTTTAAGGGACTTTACTTTTTTAATGGAGAGAAGTCCGGGGAAACTGCTTCTTCAACATTGAAGCCAGATTCCATTTGCTTCCCCTCTTTGTTATGTTCAATGTATTATAACTGCATTGGAAGTGTTCAGAAAGAAGGCGTAGTCCACTATAATAAAGTCAAACTTAGCTCACTGTTTCTGATTCATATACCTGCTAGTTTGGAAATAAAAAGTGAGCAATCTCTTATATTTTCAGCTAAGTATTAGAATTAGACATGGTTTCTGCCTTGTTTCTACTTCCAGTCTCCTTGGGTGTGTGAGGGAGAGAATGACCAAGACAAAGGCATCTACAAAAAGTAGTGGAATATTTGTTTGTGACCAGAACAGAGATTATTTACTCTAAGTGCGTATTTTCTGGTGGCTTAGTTGGTGCCATCATCCTTTACTTTCTAAATTTTATAGCTCTTGAACAGGGACACATCACTCTTCTCTATCCTCCACTAGTGCACAAAAAAGCTTCTACTGTGGAGCTGCAAGGTTTGCACTTGCATTTGCCCTTTCTCATCCACCTTTGAGCTAAGTTGTGCCATTTTCTTGTTGCTATGTTGTCACAACCAGGCCGTGGGGAAGGTGCTGTCCAAGAAAAATGAATTGGTCATTCTAAAAATGACCAGCGGGAGTCCAGGTCAAGGATCTTCTAACAATTTCTTAAAGAACTTCGTTTTGTATAACAGATATAAACCCAAGCTTATTAAATATTATTGTGTTTTGTATACATGAAGAAAAGGGACATAACCTTGCAAGTGATGAATAACACTTTGGTATCCAGTTCAGTTACAGGGACTTCAGATTCCTGCTGAAGAAGAAAAAGAGTCAGATGCCCTGCAGAACTGCAAGATTTTCCAAGCGATTTCCCATCTCCAGAGAAGAGCAACAAAGAACCCATTAGACTTGTCCTGGGAAGGCTGAATGCTCTGCCAGCTGAATAATCACACCAGAATTATAATATTTTAAAAGCTATGCTATAGTATACAGAATTATTTTCATTAAAAAGAGATGCTTAATACCTAGCATATTGCTTGTTCACAATGTGTTATCTGATTAAAAAGAAACCTGTTGAAGTAGGTTCTCTTTTCTGTGGTATTGTGATAGGATTGCAGAGACTTTACTACATGCCATTTCATCTTCATCATCCTTATCAGCCAAGGCGTAGACTTTTTTGGGTGACTGCTATAGTTGTTGGCTACTGCTGTGATGTACCCCAGTTGTGGACTGTGATCAGACCTTTTATGAACCGAGCAGGATTTTATTCCACCCACAGAGATTCCTTGCTGATATCTCTACTGTGCTCAGCACTTGGCCTGGCAGCATTTTGCTTGCATACTGCTAGTGGGCATCCTGGGATTTCACTGACAGAATGTGAGAAAATGGGATACTTGGGTAAGCCTTAAAATTAAGACATAGAGAACTAGGCCTGCTTTCTTCTGCTTTTTTACTCACTTGATCACATCAGCTTCTGGTTTTAAAAAGATGATGCATTTTACGGCAGTATTACAAAATCCTGAGGTAAAATATATTTCTATTAGTACTATGTCCAAAGAAAGATAGAAAACTCATGAAAATTGTACTGACAGAAGACCTCCTTTATCTCCATCTCTTATTTGCTCTTATTTTCATCTTAAGCACCTGCATTATTGGAGGACAATATATTAATCAGACAGCTCACAAGCCAGAATCCTATGTAGCTTGATCACTTTTGGGGTAAAATTTAGCTAGACTGCCTAAAATGCTTATTGGTCTCTATGGATTTGTGCTGAATTTATTTAATACAAAGTGTAATATAAAAGGCCCTCTCTGCAGTTAATTAGCCTCCAGGTTATTGCAGGCCCCAAGGCATTGTATTTGAGTTGTCATTGCTACTTGCAAAGATCAGCAGTATTTAATTCTTGTGTTACACAAAGTAGATGGCATGTGCTTATCTGGCTAGTGTTAATTCATTGTTTTTGGGCTCTAATTTAATTTTTAATTTTCTTTGCTATTAAAGTTGGTGCTAAGCTTGAGGAACTTTGCTGAAATCAGATGTGTTACACTGAGATAGTACCAGCTCAAATTACAGCAGAACTAGACCTGAAGGTTCCTCCAGAATTATGCTACTGTAGCTGGGGGCAAGATTTGTTTCAGTTACATGATAAACCTAAAACAAATAGGGCTCATTCAGACTCCTTTGGGATAGGGCAGACCTAAGCTTATTAATTATTCCCGTTTCCTAAGGAGAAAACATCAGGTTTTCTTCATTTGATAATCCTTGTTTTTTCAGAAAACATTTACACATGTTCCAATACCCAGTTAGCAGTGGCAGGAACTCTTTAGTGGTTAGAGAAGTGGCAGAAGGTTAAATCATCTGACTTTGCTGTTATGTTGATTGTTTACCCTTAGTGTACAGTAACATCTTAAAAAAATGAAGCAAAGTGGGTGTATTCATTACTGGACAAACACAGCTGACAAGTTAAAGAATATGCGACTCTTAAGCTGAGACCAAAGTGCTTCATTTATAATGGAGATTACGGTAAGAACCAAATGAAGTTGTCTAAGGGAAAATGATGCCTCCTGAGCCTTTATTCTGGTTTGGCCACAAGTTAATAACACGACCAGCACTTAACAACAAAATGCAGGACTGTATTATCCTTTAGCAAATGCCAGTCATGTGCAATCCAAACAGGTCAATTACTAGCAAATCTCTGAAGATCTTCTGAAACCTCAGAAGAGTTAGGGATGCCAAGAAAATGTCTAGATGCACAGAGACGCAGGAACAGAAATAGGGCACAAACCAATTTGCAGAAATGGAACTTAACCCTTAGAGGGAAGAACCCAGCCTGCTACATATTCATTTCCATTTCATTAAGTATTTATGGGGAGACATGCATGTAATATGAGTCTAAATTATGGAAAAAAGCACAAATGGAATCTGCACTGTTTCACTCATGTTTAATCTATTTTTTCAGCCTTTCTGTACCTTGCAGGTGTAATGGACAAATGTGGGTTTTTTCTGCCACTAACTTGCTAGACATTTGAAAATTAACACGTTGCCTTGAATAATTCTAAATCAGCGCACACACAAAATAGAGTGTAGAGGCCAGTGATAGCCTGTTCTTCAGCTCAGTACATATGTCTACAACCTATTAATATTAATGAAACCTGCACACAAGCATGTGGGGATAATTGACCCCATTAAATTCCATTTACTCATGAGCTACTTTATAAGGTTTGCCCCTTAGTTATCGTAAAAATGAAAAAGAGAAAGAAAAAGGAAGTACCACAAAGAGACATGTTTTCATTCAAACTTTCAACGGCTACTGAAAATAAACTTTCTTGCTTTAAACTCTCATTGGGATGGGACATCAAAATGCTTTAGAAGTTGAAGAACTTCAGCCTGGATATATTTTTACTGGGGATGTCTACTGAGTTGTTTTTTCCATTTGCAGGACCTTGGACTGAGCTGGGCAGACATGGAAATGATGAGCAATTCTGGGAATTTTGTCTTCCCTGAGTTTCCTGTCATGCTTTTTCTATTTTCTGTCTGAGAAAGGGAGTAAACCAAGAGAGTCAATCTGTTGTCTTTTTAATGGCTCAGGTCTAACCATGTGAAGATTACTGACTTTGTTCACTGGAGAGGGTGCACCTAACATCTCTCCTGATTAGTGCTAAGTGGAATTCAAAGTTGTAGACAACAATATATGAATCAATTTTATTATCATCTTTTATCAAATAAGTGTTATATTCCCCCTGGCCAGGAATAGCTGATCTCTTTCACCTCATCTTTTCTTTAAAAGAATCAGCCTGTAATATACAACTGGTTTTGCAAAGTTACATGCAACCATAATACAACCCCACCAGACGTACAGAGAAAGGAAGAATACTAGCATTAGAGCTAGCATTAGTATTGCTGTAGCTAGTGCTTTATAATAGATATTACTCAAAATAATTTTTCTGACAGTAATTTTACTTATTTTCTTGGTAACGATCTCAAACAAATCTCTTGGAACAAATCTCACAAACAGTGAGATCAAATCTTTCCCAAAAGGAGCACTCAGACTACCTGAGCCTTATTCTTTGATCTCAATACAGAAATTAGTATGTTTACAGTCTTAGCGCACCTTCATAATCCTCTTGTTCAGGGCTGCAGGGCACCAGTAGAAGGGTCCAGAATCATGCTTGCTACCTCCAGGCCTGCACTGAGTCTACACAAGACGCAATGTCTTCATCAGCTTCAGACTGACACAATGCTAGTTGCACCAGACCAGAATGAATAATCTCCAGACATGAGTTCCTGGCGCAATTAAAGCAAGCGCACAGCTGACTGACATACTGAACACAAGAGCTTTGGCAAAGCTTACAGTGGAAAAGCATATAGAGGAAATTCACTCTTGGCATTGAATGCACCCGAGTAAAAGCAGGATGAACTGCTGATTAACAAGCTCAGACTCTGCAGACCAAATACCAAAGGATGAACAATGGCAATAACATTCTGTTATGTCTCTCTACAGCATGCATGCAATTTATCATTAAGTTATATTACATAGGCAGCTCCAGCAGTACATTTTCACAGTCTAATTGATGCATATGAGATTTAGCTTGCAGCTTTCAAAAAAAGGCAGCAGTACAGAGAACTCTGTTCCATCCAAAAAAAAAAAAAAATCCTGTAATATTAGTTATAATGGCAATAGATTTTTATGACTGTTACACAGCTAGTTCACTCGTAATGTAGACAGTATGCAGTTGTGTTTCAGAGGACGAACATTTAACTGCTGCTGGAGTTTCTTCATAAAGCACAACATGCCAATCCCTCCACAGAGCTCTAGTAGGTTTGGGAGGCATGACTGGCAAAAGTCAGCTGGACATATTTTTCCCCTTGTTGACTACTTTGATTCTTTTTGCAACTGCTCCCAGTTTGTTTGCTGCAGAAGTCAGGTTTACTTGTTCCTAGCTCTCAGGGTCACCTCTAGAGCCTTTCGCACAGATTTTCATCTTCCTTTTCCCTGCCTGTGGTACAGAGGTCAGTGCATACAACTGATTATACAGAGCCATTACTAGCAATTTCATATCTGAGTTCATTTGGAAATACTGAGAGAATACCCGCTGCGCCAAGTGTTGTACTTGTTTGACACTTTAATCTGATGCTGTCCTGGAGACACTTCTGGTCTCATATGGGAACCTCCCTGTCCTCCTTTCCTGATTACTGATGCAAATAACACATTTAGGTTTCCTGCAATGACTTTCTCCTCCAGAACTGCTCCTTTTGCACCTGTCATGTGTTGGCACCACCAGTTCACCGGTAGCCTTCTAGAGTCTGTGGTAACTGAGTGCAGCTTTATTAGGTTTGCATGTTTAGCAAGTCATTCTTCAAAACGTTGTTGGCCTATTTATTGTGATTTTAGTTAACTTCCGAAGTCTATTCTCTTCTCCATTTTTCTCTACTGCACATGACTTACATTCTGAAGGATGGCTTTTTACTCCTGATAACCATGTTCTCTGCCCTTTTGACATGTTAAGTACTTTTGATAATCAAAGAGGCTATTTAATGAGATACATTTACACCGAACCTTTTATTGTACCTTTCAGCAGACTCCATGAGGACTGTGCTACCTGCTCCTTTATTTATTTAACCTTGCAATTTTAAGGTATATTGCTGCAAAGCTTGGTATTTTTGACTTTGTCTTTCTGTGAGGAGCTGAATTTGAGAATGGGAATGTCAGTACATAATCTTTTCCTTGCATTTAAAAGTTGTCAGCTTAGCTCGGCTGAATGAATGTATCTGACCACTAAGTGGTACTGGCATCCAGGTAGCTCAGCAATGTCTTACCTCAGCTTTCACTCCTCAGGTAAGCTGTTAGATCATCACTCCAAAGCAGTAAATGGACTACTGTGGCATACAACACTATCTTCTGCGGCAGCTGTGAAAGAACCTTCTCAGGGTTAGACCAGCGCCAGGTGAGGTGCTGTGCCGCTGTGCTGGGGGAGGTACAGTCCCCAGCTGAAGAAGCTGCAGACAAAAATATTAGCTTGAGTTTCCAACTTTTTAAGTCCTGTGAGAAACAGAGCAATGTAGTCCTTTGGTGAAACACAACGTGCTAGGAGAGGTCTTCTGAACTCAGCACTTTCATATCACACTTCACCTGTTAGTTGGGTAACACAGTATGGCATTATCTGATTTCTCCAGTGCTTACAGCAAAATGACTTAATAATAAAAGCATTCGCATTCACCTATACGGCTTCAGATTTTGTAAGACTGTTATGTTTCTAATAATTAAAAACATGGCTTTATTCAGATGATAAAGTAGCCATAAATAAAGAGCTTACAGGAGCAGGCTGACAAAATAAAGTTTTTATACGCTAGGTATGTATGGTGATGTAGTTTGTGGTGACAGCACATTGCTCAGAAGAGCAGGTCATGTGCTGTTTCCTATTATACCAGTGTCAACCCGGAGAATTTCCATTGTCTATATTTCAACCAGTTCAACTAACATAAAGATCTCTACAAAGGTTTTCATAGCCTTTTTTTTGCCACTGTATAGTATTATTAAAAGAAGAAAGTACTGTAGGGGTCAATTTAATTTCAGTATTGTTTCTGATAATAAATGTACTACAAATGGTTTAGTCTCATCCATTAATCGTAATAAAAATAATTAAAAAAAAAGGCTGAAGTAGAATTCAGTGAGGTATCAAGCCCTTCTCCTGCACTGTTATGAAATTTAGGCATGTGAGATGAGGCAATGCTTGTCACAGTGACTGTCACTGGAAACCAGACACCTCAGGGTTGTGTTAGGTCTCACAATGACAGGACTTTGTGTGGATCAAGTCCCCAGCCCTTAGATTACCTGTAGTAAAAATAAAGAAGATTAAATTATGGGAAGGAACATAGAGAGGATGGCTCTGAGGGCCATGTTAAGAGGTATTCAGAAAGCATTGTGCCATGTGCATGTATACAAGAACTATAAGAAGCAAAACGGGAAGTGCTGAACAGAGTGGTGGGATGGCAGAACAGAGTCTGGGAACATGCACAGACAGGACAAAGCCCAGACTTTATTCCCAGCCTCTTCCCCTGCTAAACTCTGGACCTGACTAGCTGGGGCAGGTGTGCTGGCACACCTCCGAGCCCCGGCAGTGGGGTGCTGTCTGCCTGGGCCAGCTGGGCTCAGCAGTCCTTGCCAGGCCTGTGTTCCTGCGACTACAGTTGTCCTCATCTGAAGGGGAAAAGAAAGCATTGAATGTGTCACAGGTTGGAGAGGTACAGCAGGTGATGCTCTAGCCTGTGGGCACACAGCAGCCCTCTGAGGGTCCGCTTACCTGGCAGACCACAGCAGGTAAATTAAACTGAAGGCACACAGAGACAGAGTGATGGGAGCAGGGCAACATCCACACACAAAGCCTGAGCAGCTTAACTTACACTAATGGAAAAGGGATTTGAATAGCTACAACCTGGTACCTTGAACTGACATGAAAATATAACACTAAGTATATATTTCTGGGCTGTAAGAGGACTGGTAGAGAGGAGAAATGATATCCATCTTACTCCTGTACTGGAGGATTTGTTCCCCCACTCCCATTTTTAATAATACAAAGAGATGTTCTTTTCAGTCTAAATCATGCCTTTTTGTATGTAAACTCAAGAACAATTGGAAATCTGGTTCCAGGCTGAGGAGTGAGAGATATATATGTACATTTGTGTACAAACACCTTTTCACAAAAGCATACACATACTCCCTCCCTGCCCCCCCATTTCTCTGCCTCCAAATATCTGTGTTTTATTATGCACCCTCACAGAAAATGACGGCAAATAACTACATAGGTAAAGATTTTTTTTTTTTTAAATCTAACCTAGTATAGGCTGTTTCTAAGAGATAAATATAAAACCCATATTACATTTCTAAGTCTCAATTAATCAAATGCTGTCCATGAAAGAGCAAAGGGCAGACTCTGTTCAAATTTGTAGCAATGTAAAAAAATCAGAAAAGTTTGCTATCACTCTGTTCCTAAACACTACAGAGGGATCTGCCATTTTTCTGCAATAGAACAGTGTGGAATAATAAAACTTTGAATTTCAGGAGCCTGCTTCTATGTGATCATCCTCATTTCACAACTAAGTCAAATTAGCTCTACCATTCTCATTGGAGTGGGAGTCATGTAGGTTCACTCTCATTTTATAGATGAAATTATTTAAGAAGAAACATTGAGGCTTGCCTGATGCAGTGCAGAAGAATATTGACTGAAAAAGACATGGGATCCAGGTCTGTACCCATCTAGTTTTGTGCATTAACCTCTAGGCTTTCCAGCAGTGTGTCTCATACCAGAAAATGAATTTCCTACCTATTCTATTTTTTTTCAGTCCCAGGAGAACGGTAATATTTCAAAAGAAATTAGTGTGCTTTGTATTGGATGGGAAGGGGTATTTTAAGCAGATGTATGTTAATTTATTTCCTCTGGGGCAAATTCTGTCTGTGCTTTCTGATGTGCAGTTTATGCTGCCACCAGTAGCACTTCTCTGGGCACAGCTGTCTGGACTGGCAGTGTGATGAGGGGCAGGGAAAGAGAAAACCCAGGGGTTTACCTGCTCACTTCATGAAATGAAGGCATACCCAACCCCTTGCCCCTCCTCCTGGCCTTCCCTGACAGCCCTTCTTAGTAACAGCACTATACCTAAAAGACGTTTATTTCTTCTTCATTTGACCTGTGCCAAAGCTGGCGGATCTGTCAAGTTATCCTTGGAGAAAATTAAGGAACTCCTGGAAAAGCAGAATTTTACTCTTCTAACCTTTCTTTCTCCCCCCCGCTTAAGAAAAAAAAAAAGTGGTTTTCTTTTTCTCTTTACACATTGACTAAACAGTTGTGCTCAAATACAGATGACCCTTCTCTCTCAGCAGTCAGTGACACTGAGCTACACATAGTCCGTGGCAGAGACATACCTAAGAACACGTTTCATTCTGTTTCCCTTCTTTTTTTGGCACAGCGTGGTATATAATGATACATATACTAAAGCCAAACTACAATACTTTTGACAGCTGTGGGAGGAGGGTGGTTGGCGTTGTGGCTGACCTCCTCACCCATTCCCATGGGAGAGAGAGTGCCTTGCAACTAGACAGATGGCTCCTACAGAAGGTCAGCAGAAATGTTCATGCATACCCTACTTATTTTTGCATGGTATTCATTGATTCAAACTGCTTCTGAGCCTCTCACCCCACCCCCCCTTTTTAATAGGAATTTTATCATGTTTTTAAATCTTTGCCAATTTCAATGTGGCTGATTTAATTTCACATGAAAAAAGTGTGGAAGCAGCGGTCTCGCTTCCCCTGGATAAACACCGGGCTACGTGCTACTTATGTTTGACTATGTCAGCCATGAGATCTGTAAGTATGAAGTCCTGTCAGGCAAGACATAAATCTTTTGTCAGTGAAAGGGGTACATTATCTGCTTCTCAGCTTCTGAACAGCTACCTGAGGTTTAAGATAAATATTCAACATAGTTATTTAAAAGGAAAAAAAGGAAAACCAGAATACTTTCTCTCATGCACTGAACATTAACGGCAAATTGTAGACAGCAGGGATTGATCCTCACGCATGTCCCAGGTCAGTCTAGAAATGTAGTAGTGCAGCAAAAGGATTTCTTAAGAGGTAGAGAACTTAGGAACACTTTGGCTGTAATATACCTTGTACCTTCTGGTCAGTCCCTTGCAGTGAAGATGCCAGATTGACTCCTGAGGAAACCGCGTGCAACTTTGCCGAGCTAATGAAGCTGTGCCCTGCTTTCCCAGGAACATATTCAGTCCAAGCATGGGATGGTGAAGAAGTTTATGTTGAACTGGGATCCTTATTCTCAGCCAATGTCTTCTTGTTCCCAGGTGCCTTCTAACTGAAAAGTGTGAAGAAATTAAATTGATGACTAGCCAAATGCCAACAGCTTAAAGGTTAATGGATTTAGTAGCTCTCCATGAATCCAGTCAATCTCTGCTCCATTTTCAACTCCTGCACATGTTGAATTGGAATGTTGGTATTTCTGATACCATTTCAAGGTGATCTCAGCCTTGTGTGGGTAAGCTGATATGGCTACCTGGTACTGTTGGTCTTGCACTGTCTGACTCCCCAAAACACCCCCAGCACTCACCCCCAGCTTTCTGTGTAGTTAACGTTTTTCGCATAGCTCCTTCTTAGCCACCTGTGAATTCCTCACTGCACCCTCTGTAAATTTGTCAGCTTCTCACCCTGAGATCTGGCACGTCCAGCACTTTCTTGTGCTGTGTGGAGCAGTTTCTCACATCTTGTTGTCAGGTGTGCCCCAGGCCAGGGCACAGGCAGTGGTCCCATCACCTGCCTGCAGCCCTGGCAGTCAGCAAAACCTCAGCCTGCTGCTGTGGGAGAGAAATGCCTGTGTTCTCCTAGGAGTAATCAACAGTAGCTATGGTATATAAAAAGTAAAAATAATGAAGTTGATGGATTGAATGCGATACCCTTTTCTTATGCTGCTTAGTTCCTGATCACTTATGGAACAAATTGTTAAATGAGAGAAGAGGATGTAGCATCTGGTCCCATGCAAAGGCGAAGCCTTCAGTTAAATAAGAGCTTGAAAGGGCCATAAAAGGTGTTTGTGACCCGCCTAAGGAACTGGAGGCCACTGCAGGAAGCTCCTTCAGTGTATGATGGGTTCAGATCTGAGAAACCAGAACTTGTAGTCGAGAAAATTATGGTTTAGGAGAAATGTCTTTGAATGAGGAGGAACGGAAAACTAAATAAACCCACGACCGTAGGAGCTGTAGATAAGATTATATATATTAGATTTAGATAGGTCCTCAGAGGACAATAAAAACAACTCAGTGTAAAAAAACCTGCTACAATAGTGAAGTGGATAGGCTTGCAAGTGCATAGGTCTTTTTATAGACAATTTTTGAAAACCAAGCTATGCATAAATGATTTGTTTCATTTTTGTTGTAGAAGGCTTTATCCCATTTTTATGATTTTAGGATTAATAAACATTATCCAAGTCAAGCATTAAATGAGTGGCACCTCATTCAGCACATTCACTGGAATTTCCAGTGTATTTATCATTTTCTTCTGGGAGCATGGTTATAGCAATGATTAGAAAACAATATGGCAGGAAACTCTTGATGTTAAACATTTGAATTATGTATCACAGATTGTCTCAGATTCTCTGACTTTTTAGATTTAAATCTTTTCAAAGTTTTCCTGAAGCTTCTGGCACATTTTCTGCAAAATGTGTACAAGAGACACAGAAGATTCATGGAGGACTCTAGCCTTCTGTTATTGTTTAAACACTGATGCTTAAGGTTTAAATTTACAGGGAACAAATCATTCTACATCAAAACCAAGGTGTTGCGTGTTTATTTACAGTCCAAGCTCCAGTAGTAATGCGTATTTGTCATGGAAACTGATTTGAATTTAATTCTAAACCCTGTTTTGCACAAGGAAAATGTGAGTTTCATTTTACTCGGCTCTGTTTTCAATTATAATTTGACAAAAGAAATAACCACATTACCTATTTGATTTGCCAAAACTTTATCCCAGCACCACCTGTTGAGCCCTCGGCACTCAAATCCTGACATATAGCAGAGAACAAAATTATGCAGTTGGCATACTAACTAGCAAGGATGCCAGCAAAAGCATAATATAGCCTTTGTACTCAAAGTACAACAAAATATATATTAAGCTACCAACTGCAAAGGTTTAAGAAAGCCACATTTAATTATACATGAACATATCTTTCCAACAAATAACTCAGTAGAAAAATGGTATGGAAGTTAGAAAGTAACCTTTTTGTATGGTCTGCTTTGGTAAATATTGTAAGCTTAAAATAAATAAAGTTTCACAATACCGTAGTAGATTTACATTAGAGACGGCAAGAAGATAGCCAGCTAGTTTATACAAATAGATGGCTTCAACACTGTCAGCTTCCCAGGTCGAACAAAATGCCCCATGTTCATTCCTGGCAGGGGAACCGCCCTAGCGCAGCACTGAACTCTCAGGAAAGTGGAAGAAGAGGCTCCCAGCACTAGTTCAGATCAGAACCTCTCTTCTGCAGGTAACTGGGACCAAATAATAAGGGCTCAACTGTGGCTCTGAGATGTGTTTCTTGAAGTAGCACTTTGCCAGAAAGTAATCACAACTGCTTTCCTGGCTCTTCTGACCTGACATCTGCACAGAAGAGGGGACAGAAGCTGAAGGGAGATAGGACAGTCAGTAGGGATGAGGCAAAACCTCTGCTCCCCAGTTCTGCAGAGGTCACGTGAGGTCTGCACAGGGGCTGTGAACTCACAGGGGAGCGGTTCTAGCAGTGATGCTAGAGTTTCCAGAGTGTCAAAAAATATGACTTAAGTCACTGCATGCTTTTTAAGGGACTGTTTTTAAATACTGGTGACAATGACAATTTACAGGTTTTTTTTTTATCACCTCCCCAATAAGCCTAAGAGAGAATTAAATCTTGAAACTTGATTATAGCATTGCTAATTCAAAGTGACTATTGGCCAGAAAAATGACACTAGATGTAAAATGAGGATTGTGTTCCAAGGTAAGGAGAAAACAAGAATAAGATCTTTCTCCTGCTCACCCAGAAATCACGACAACTGCCGTCAGAGAGATCCAAGGATGAGGGCACGATATGGCAGAAAGAGCTAACTGACCCACAAGAGAGAGAAAAGCTGTTTGGGAAGTATATGGACAGTTTAATCTCCAGTGTTGCAAAAATTCTCCTGATGCATTTGTTCAGGGCTGAGCACACAGGTTCTGAGGCTGGCTAAGGCCTTTGTCAATATATTCACAGGAAGCATAAATGAAAGACCATTCAAACTCTGAATAAGGAATCAAAATGCTGTAGGTTAAATGAATTATCTAGGAAATCTTTTAGAGACAATGAAGTACAGCTTTAAAATAGCTTGGGAAAAAAACCCAACCAGTTTTGTAAGTCACAGAGTAACCAAAAGATGTTACTTACTGTGCTAACTTTTGCACTTAACTATTACCACTGTAGGTTTGTACAAGCCTAAGCGGAGGAAGTACTCCTTGGCACCTTCGTATCACTAGATACGAAGTTCTGATATACAATTCCTGAACAGTATATATGCTATCCAGAAAGTTTAGTGAGTGAGAAAGTCCTCTGATAGAAAGTGGAACATTTCAAATTGTGTCCAGAAAAATGGACAATAATTTTGCGTGCGGACTGCTTTCCTACCAATGCACTGCAGCAATGAGCATTCAGCAGAGGTTGTGGAATCTCTGCCTTTGGAGGGCTCAACTCAGCTGATCACAGCCATGAACAACCTGATGTAATGACATCTGCTTTGGGAAGAGGGATGGACTAGATGACCTCCAGAGGTCCCTTCCAGCCTAAATTATCTATGTTTCTAAAGCTGACTTAAATAAATCAGAAATCTTTTCCTTACAGTTGTTACTAAATTTTACCAAAATGTAATTGTCTGTCTGATTTGTTTAAAGGCTGGAATTATGCATTTACTATTTACAATTGTTTATAAATTATATTTTTGTAATTATATATTTAAAAGTACTTTTATTATTTATTTAATTTTTGTTTAAGGGATTGATTAAATAGAAGTAAAATCTGTAAATGCTCCCGTAAGCATGCTGGGTGCCTGTGGTATAATCCCAATGATACAATGAGTGCTTGCCTAGAACTCTAAAATGGTGTCTTGAAACATACCCCAATATCCTTAATTTTTCTGTGCTGAAAATGTAATTTGACAGTTGTTAATGAGAAAAACTTTCCTTCAAAGTTGTAATAGCGGCTGTAAAACAGTTGCTAAGAGATTGACCACAGCTAGAAAGCCAAATCTAGTTGATCTCTCCTTCTCAATTCCAAATATCCTTTGTGGTAACTGCATTTTATTCAGGAAACTAAGACTAGAGGAAGTACACATATGGCAGATAGTTTCGCATCATCCACTTCTAGATTTCTCAGATGTTTCACAGCCAAGATAATGTGCCAGCATTTTAATTTCTTTCAGATAGATGATCCTATGTAATCTTCAATCTTGATGAAGACTTTGGATTAACTATCTGGATAGTGTTTGAATAGGACATTAAATAAGTCTCCTGTAACAGAATCCGTAACCTCCTAATTTCTCCCTTGTTCAAAATAACTACAAATTCTTAAATTTCAATGTGGAGCTTTGAGTTTTATAATCATCAACTAGTAAAAAAACTCACTCCATAAACACACTGCATTGTTTACTGCCTCCCATGATATCTCCAAACATACCTAATTTTGTTGCTGCCTTTCAAATAGCTTTGCAAAGATACTGAAAACACTGGGACACTTTCTTGCCCATCAGACATGCAAGGAAGATGCAGGTGGATTGATCAGCAGTCTGAGAGCTCTACAAGTGGCTTTTCCACTCTTGGCTCTGCTTTTGGGAATGGAATAAAACCACTCTGAATATTTGAGGCTAGCATTTCAGCTTGAAATTGAACTTCTTGCATGTAAAACAGCCATGAAAATTGTGAAGATTTACAGACAGATTACAGTGAGCTGTAGAAAAGGCAGCACCTTTTCAGGTGATCTTTGAAGTCTGCTCTGAGTAACCTAAATGTCTCAGATGCTGCTCAGATCCATTGCTGTTCAACAGGTAATTGCTATTAGGCCCTTGTATCATCATATAACGTGGGCTTCACTTTTGCATTTAATTCCATTTAAATCTGGACCATTTGGGAAGAATTAATAATTCTGGAATTAAATGTCCATGACACTTACATTAGTTTAGTGTTCTGCATCTGCAGCACTGCTGCAAGGGATTGACCCCAGTTTGCATCACATTTCTCTTATTGTTTGAGTATTCTGATAGCATATACATATTCTTTAGCAGAAACCAGTGACCCGGGGGATCCTTTCACTTTAAGCTTGAGTTTATGTGTCACTGAAGGTGACTTAGGTCAGATGGCTTAAAATGACTGATCTATAATCCAGACTTCCTGAAGGGATAAATTAAATCCAAAGAGAGAGTCTCATAAATTCCCAGGGAGATCTCAGTATCATAAAAATAGACTTGACACCACTCCAAAGTTTAGCCTCTGCCTTGACAAAAAGGAATCAAAATCAGCTTTGGTGCAGATCCTCCATGGGAGATACTTCTCAAAGTGCTACCGAGCAGTCTGTGCCTTCCTTATCTTGTGGCAACTTGTCATTGATCCCTCTGCCAGCTTTCGCTGATAGTTAGATACCGCAGCTGACTAGAGGTGGGAGAGAAAAAGAGCACCATGTGTTTTCGTACTTCCCCATCTACTTCTCTATGTCTCCTCCTTTACACCATTACCCACAAGGATACCCCTGTAAAGCTGGGCTCAGAGTGATTGATGCAGGGCACAGACAAGTGTTTCCATAGAAAAATCCTAAAATATTGAATAGAATTCAATAAAAATAGCTCAAGGAGCTTAATGTATTTGTAGAATTTATCTTGGTATAATTTTTTTTTAACCACCTATTAAAGATCTACATCAAGAATAATAGTCGCTGTTGCATTCTATGGAGTTTTTGCTGGAACTTCTCCTGTTCTGCTTCCTGCCTGTCAGAATTGCATCGCTCCTGCTGCAACCCAAGCCTTTCACCATTCTGGAAACTGGTTGAGATTTACCCAGTACTCCTTCCCAACACAAAGTGATTTCCTGTCTCGAATTACTAAACTGTTGCATTGAGAAGAGAAGGAATTTAATTTCACTGTCGCCCTCTGAGCTAGCAAGATGATGATTCATCAGTTTGTTTACGTACTGAAGGCTGCCAGTGAGGAGCATGCTTTGGTAAGGGGCACTAAAATGGGTGATGATTTCATTTGGCAGCACCTAATACTGACTGTTTACATTGGCACTTACCCATCTAGGCAGCTATGTAGGCCAGGCAACAAGCTTGAAATTACTACCATAAATTGTCTTCAAAGAATTGCCTTGATTCTTGGTTGTCTTAAAATATATAAACACATTTTACCACAATGATTTTGCCCATTTCAAGGGATACCCGATACACAAGGGACTTTTTCCCTTCATATGGCAGTAAAAACAAAACCACTATGGCTCTTGACAAACTCATTCAAAGTTTACATGGATTCAGTTGGACAAACGTGGGGGAAAATTACATCCAATGTTTTGGGTACTGGCCCATGTAACTCCTTACATCTCAACAGTGCCTCTTCCAGCTTTTAATGCAGATTTCTAAATTAAGTTTGCTCTTGTTTGGATTATAATATTAAAAAATAGACCATATGAAATAGAACACAACTTTGTAAAATGTAGCTCTTCTTGATGCCTTTTTTTTTCTAATTGGAAACAGTAGCTGGTGATTTCTGCTCTGCTTTTCTTGGATGTTGCTGTTTTAGGGTTATCTATTGCCTGTAAGAACAATTGCTCCTCACATGCTATTGAAATAGATCATCTTATGATGGCACTAGTGATGACACAATGCAATACTGAAGGTATCTGGTACAGTGGCAAAGAACGTGGGGCTTGCCCCGTTTCACTACAAATTTAATCAAATTTCTGTGTGGTGGGTAATCGAGTGAAATCAATAGGGTATTCTGCTGGATTTTTTAATGGACTATGATATATGTTATTGACAAGAATTAGATAGTAATGGAGAGGTTCCCATTTCCCCTTAAGTTTCAACATTATACAGGAGGAGAAGTGAAAATAACCTCTTTAAAAAATTATAAAACATTACTTTGAAATATTACATTATTTTGTGTGTCTATATACTAATACAATTTCAGATTTTTTTAAATGTTATTGGAAACAATCACAACAGAAAAATTTTGCCAGAAGGAAAGTTTGCAGACAGCAGGCTAAGATATTTGCTTGGTTGTCTCTGGCACTTCTGGTATTTAAATCTGGGGTCCCACGACTGTCAATACGTACAGGACTCTTAACAGGAGTTATAAGCAGAGATCAATAGTTATTCCTACAGCAGGTCGTCAGGCACATAACTTACTGAAGTGGAAGGCTCTGTGTTTTTTGACTTTTCTCCTACCTCAGCAAACAAATCTGAGGCTAAGGCAGGTCTATCACTGGTCTCAGGCTGGGGTCCTTCTGGAAATTCCTCCATTAAGTAGAGACCCTTGAGACAAGAATGAATTCATTTAACCTGGTTTGGTACTGTGTTTGCATATGAAGCATTAGCACGCCCATGACAGCTGATAATACATGGTTGCATTCACAGAGGACCTGGGCTCCACTCTGCCTCCTGGGTTAAAAGTTTGGTACACTTCTGGGTAAAATCCGTCACGGAAAGGTAAGTAAGTGTCATTAGAGATGGTCTAAAATTCAGGAGAATTATCCTCCAATTGAGAAATTTTCCCTTCTGAAAAACTCTACCTTCCTTCTGATGATCTTTTTGAGGGCCAGGAGATTCTGTTGCTTAGGGACATGGATTAGTGGTGAACTGGCAGTGTTAGCTTTACGGTCGGACTTGATGATCTTAAAGGTCTTTTCCAACCTATACAATTCTGTGTATTCTGTGTGTCTAAAGAATGGGAATTCAAATCTCTCCAACCTCTGCTGTAACTTCAGGGTTTTAGTCCACCCACAACAGGATTTGGTCATATGTTCTAACATTTCTGTACAGGTAAGAGGGTAACATGCTTTAGCTAAGTGCCCTCTTTATTTCATTTTGGAAACCAACTGTCATAAACTCGACTGCATATCTACTCTATAGTGAGGACACCTGTAGCACCTGTCTCACATGTTATAGAGCGATAGTTGTTCTGACACCGCTGGCTATTTCGAAATACCCCAGGAACTGACCGCAGCGGAGCGCGGCCCCGCCGAGTGAAGCGCTACAGGGCTGCACCCCGCTACGAAGCACCGAGCGGAGGCTGACAGTGAGACGCCCCATACAAACTGCCGGGTGCCGCGGCCCGGCCAAGGCGCTGTCGGGGGGGTGCTTTCCCGACAGGCCTGCGGCGGCGGGATGCGTGAGGAGGCGGGGGAGCGGAGGGGAGGGGAGCGCGGAGCCGCAGCCCCCGGCCCCGCAGCCCCCAGCCCGCACACCCCCGGCCCGCAGCCCCCGGCCCCGCAGCCCCCAGCCCGCACACCCCCGGCCCGCAGCCCCCGGCCCCGCAGCCCCCAGCCCGCACACCCCCGGCCCGCAGCCCCGGCCCGCCGCACTGCGCCCCGCAGCCAGCAGAGGTCGCTGCCGGGCCGGGCGCGCGGCGGGCGGCCCGCTGCACACCTCGGCACGCGCTGTAGAGGCGCCTCTGGTACCGGCTGCGCGCGGCAAATGGCGTTTCGCTTCTGAGAAGCCGCGGTTTCTTTTTAACCTGTGTAATATCAAGAAAATGTGCGAGAGGTGCGCTATTTTATTTTCATATTCAGGATATACACAAGGAGAAATGTGAGCACCCGGAAATTAATTTCCGGTGAAAAAAATATTGAAACGTTACGATTTAGAAGGATGTTTAGATACAATTTAGATAAGATACTATTTAGAAAGACCTTTCTTGGGGGGGGGATTATCGTTATTGTTTCTGAGTAAAATGAATTGCCGCTTTTGACGTTTGTACATGTTTGTCACTGAAGATGGACTGTCCAAAAACTGCATTACATTTAAATAATCTTTTTTCCTGCCTTTCCTCTGATCTGTTTTCCCCCTTCAGCTGAGAACTTTTATTCCTGTTCAACTTCAGGGACAAGTAGGCAGAAGACATAAACAACTTTTTTTTTTTTCCCCCAAATCACCTGTTTTGTTCTTTCTACTGTGTTTTTGACATTTCTTTCAGGAAAGAGGACTTGAAGAGAGAGAGGCACCTTTTATTTGGAGTTGGAAACCCAGGGTTTTTTTTGCTAGCTGGATTATCAGGAGTTGTGACAAATACCTTCAAGTGCATAGCACTGCCCAGCCTCCTGGTTTAACGGACCCCCGCATGCCCAGGGTGCTTTTTGCCGCCTGCCCCCGCAGGGAGGCTGGCAGGGCGCCCCGGCTGTGACTGACAGCTTCCCCACTCGTGTCTCACTGAGCTCCCAGTGACAAGGGGCATCCTCTGCCGGCGTGCCAGCAGAACCCTGGGGTACAAGTAGCATAGATTATCTCCTTTCCATTTCTTGGGCCATGTCCGAAGCTTGGTACCTACCACAGATATTTCTAAAACTGCTCCCTTAAACATGTCAAACTGCAGAGAGAAAAATAAATCCAGTTTATTACCTGGTGCTTCTTCCTCTATGCATGTGTTTTTTATTGTGCTCCTCCAGTGTTGATCTGAACTTAGTTTCATAAATACCTACATATAAAAAAACCCAGAGAAACCTCTGGGTACATTTATATTATTTCTTTATTCTTTGTTTCCTTAATACGAAATAAACGGAATCAACCATTTGGGTTTACCTTTCTATGCTTTAAAAAAAATAATGAAATATCACAGTTTATTTTCTCCTCTGGATGGCAGTAACTCCTGCTTAAACGTTCATGACCCGTGACTGCAATATCCCACAGCAAGGGATTTCCTTTTCTTTGTCAGCGTGCTATCCAAAAGAAACATTTAATTTCATTCGTTCCATGTTTTTTTCAAATCTAAATTTGAAAGCTAAGTAGGCTTTCAAATCAGGAATCTGTTTAATGTAAAAATGTAATTGCATGAGTTCTATGTATAAAAACAGAGCAGGAATCCGGAGAAAGGAATCGATGCTGGGTATTTCTATCTATTTATACCAGATTACATGTTTCATAACAATTAACAAATGTTCCTGAGAAAATAAAATTTCTTGACATTAAACAATGAAGCAATATAAAACATACAGAAACATCCTGACCTGAGAATGCACCAGGACATCTGCCCCTTTAAAATGTTCTCATTGTTAGAGAGCACATCTGGATTTCTTGACTGTTCATTACAACATGAAATTTTAAAACAGAAAATACGTCCAGTAAAAGTGATTTCCAAACACCCACTGTGCAGCCCTGTAAGTTAGCTTAAACAAGAGGTATGAGAGGGAATTAAGCTCTTTTCCCTCCACATCTGACCAAATAATATTTTTGCAGTAACAAAGCTGCATTTACATGTAGGACTTGGGTCTTCTTACCAGCCAGGGCTAGCTCTATTGCCTTGTTTTACTGCTGGTGAAAATGATGCAGTTCAGAGCAAAAATTTCTAAAGATGAGTGCCTGTATTTATTCAGCTGAACCTGTACTTTGGGCATGACCCAAGTCCCTTGACATCTTCTATTGACTCTGGCCAGCTAAGGTCTGTCCTTCAGACCCGGAGCAGCCAGCCTCGTTTCTGGGGTGCTGTGAGGTCAGTGCTCCACAGCCCCTGGCTCAGCAACAGCAAATGGTGCCTCTGGTTCCTAATACATACTATTCTATCAGGGAGAAAGTAACTGATTCTACATGTGCATTCAGTTCTTGGTCTATGGGCTGACATGGCCAGCGGGGGGTCTAAGAATGGTTTTTGAGAGGCGGGTGTTTTTCTACCAAGAGCTTAACACTACGTACTCCTTTGAAAACCTTATCTGTTTTCAAATGGAGAAAAAAATCTTGGCTCCTAGAACTGAGAAAAACATTTCTGCCCACATCTTTTTCAGTAGAAAAAACAAATTAACAGATTTGGCAAGTTTACATTAATTTCTCCAGGATCACGACGCTATTTACATTTTCCCTCCAAATTGCTTGTGCTCAGAAAAGCCACTTACTTATACTGCTCTATTACTGCCACTGTTGTCCTGATCTTCAATAACACAGTAAGGTTCTGCCCATTCTTCTATCCTTCCTACATGTGAATGAGGGAAGCAAACCAGTTTGTGGTAAACAAGGCAATCCCGTAAAGGGTCCTACCTGAGCATTGGAAGTCCTCTGTGGTTATAGAAACATCAGCCCAGCACTGGAAACGATGTGCTTCAGGAAGGCATGGTGTCTCCTGAATTTCTTCGACAGACAGGGAGCAAACTTTATTACTGTCCTCCTGGAAAAGGAGCGGCACCTACGTGCTGACATGAATCCAGCTCCACAGTGCAGAGGGAAACACAATCACTGGCATACCATCTTCACCTCCCCTGCTTTATTGTCCAGGTGGTTTTCTTGGGAGGCATAGCAGAGGTGCCCAAGAAGCTTTAAAGACTGAAGATATCACTGGGAGATAAACTGAAAATTACTACAAGCTGTTGCCCTTGCTTCTTTTTTTTGGATTATCAGGAAATCTGAAATATAATAACGTGGGGCAGCTAGGGTTGCTGAGGGAAATGGTTGAGGCACATTGGAACAGGCTGCCCAGGGAAGTGGTTGAGTCACCATCCCTGCAGGTATTTAAAAGACGTGTAGATGTGGCACTTAGGGACATGGTTTAGTGGTCGATGTCGCAGTGCTAGGTTAATGGTTGGACTCGATGATCTTAAAGGTTTTTTCCAACCTAAATTATTCTATGATGGTGATGTTACAGCTTGCCACAAAGCTGAGCTTTCAGCCTTTTGAATGCCAAATGAAAGTAGATAAATAATTTGTTACACTGGGTTTACTGCAGGTCCATGCCTTTGAAATTCTGTGATTTGCTGCAAAATTTTCTCTGAAGACTTCATTAAGTTCTGGCCCTGGCACTGATTTGTCAGCAAAAGACAAAGCACTTTGAGAAGCTGTCCCCAAAGGTTCCTCCTTAGCACATTTGTGAAGGCCTGATGCTGCTCATACTGACTTCTGATATTGCTGGCAGGGTGTGGGGGGGGGAAGAGGGGACCCCCACCACCAAACAAAGAGAGAGAAGATATGTGACTGGTGGCATATGGAAGTCCTTTCCTGTCCTGTTAAACAAAGTGCTCTCTCCCCACCTCAGTGCATAAGTTTGCTTCTGTTCATCATGAGAGTAGATAAAAGAAGGACAGACATAGTGAAAAATATTAAATGGTGTAAATGGTCAGTTGCAGATTTTACTGTATAATCTTTGTCCAGAATGTGGGAGGAAGATTTCTGCCATATAACATTGGGCTACCTCATGCTCTCTCATGCTCTCTCATGCTACCTCATGCTCTCTCATTGAGCTACCTCAGCTCTCTCAAGCTGCCCTATGAGCAATTTGAGCAGCATTCTCCATGGTCTCTTTATGAAAAAAGATGTAATTCACAAATCTACTCCTTCCCTTAGCTCCAGACAATGTCTGTACCTGTTTCCTAGATGGTGATATGTACCCATGGCATAGTAGAAATACAGAAAGAACACATATGCAGCGATGGATATGTTTTAAAAACTCTATTCTCCATCTCCCTGATATATTAAAATGGAGACTGATGGAAAACAGAAGATGCCTTCCTGTGTGGTGCAGGGTGCTGCTGTGACGGCTGAGGTCAGAAGAGAAGGCATGCAGAACACTTCAGGCTGAGGTCCAAAACAGAGAGATTTCAAGTTTACTGTGAAGACAGAAGAGCACTGTACACTTGCATTTCTAGCTGTTGGCACTAAAACTCTACCTGGTTAGTCAGAAGGTTAGGTTATAGCTAGAGCTCAGTTTAAAAGGAGATTTCAAACAGATTAAAAACTCCTGTTCATTACAAGCTCCTAAATTAAGTGAAACTCTCTGAAAGACTGGTTTCTTTCTGAATCCTGAATCATTCTTTAAATTATGATCAGAGGATATGGTCATTTTGGATTCCAATTTAGAAACACATGTATGGGATTTGTGCTAGCATTCTTAATGTCTGAAGTTACAGAACTGCCAATAGTTTGTCAAGAAAAAACACTCATTCTGGACTTAGTTTAAAATAATGGAAAATAATTAAAAACCCTGTCTCCCAGACTGGAGATGTTTTGCAACCCTGGGTCCTCAAATGTAACTGCAAGATGACCTGCACTCTGTGCAAGAAATGTGAAGTTTCTCTGAAATGCCTCCTATTTCCCCAAACTAATTAGCAAGAGCAACCTTCTAGGGCCTTACAAGAAGTCATAAGCTTTCATGCTTTCTCATGCAAATACTGTGGTAGGAGTGGAGCTTAACAGCCCAGCCCTCTTGAAATGAGGGCAGGATTGCCCTTTCCATGTTGGGATAACAGTAGGATCCCTTCTAGAACATGCTTTCTGCTTGATGCTGCATGAAGTTTCTGCAATGCTATGTGAATGGACAGTACAAATAAAAGTCATCTCAGTTACCACTACTTTCAGGTTTGTATCACCTGAGCAAGGTCCTGTTGGCCTGTCTTTCTGTGTAGCACCAACTGCTGATTCTACCTGCAGGAAATAAAAGGAAAAAAAGGTTTCTCTGCATGGCACAATCACTTGTTTTTAAAAGAGCTGTTGTATGAAAACCTCCTGAGCTTTCTGGGTTGCTGGAGTTTCCTGAGGCAGACTTGTCATTGTTGATAATACATTAAGCACAATACATCAGCATGCCACAGAAAAAGATTTCCCAGGATCAGCTATGCCCTTTGTACAGCAGTAAGCAAGAATGACTAAGGTATAAAAGGGCATACTGTGGTGAAGCATTTTTGTGAGCGAGGACTGTGAGGGCAGAGAAGAGACATATAAAACTAATACCTTCTACAAGTCATGAAGAAGTTAGCAAGAAAAGAAGTATAAAGGTGAAAACAATCAAAGGCAAGTATAAAGAACAGGCACACATCTAAAAAATCACCTGTACAACAGGGCTGGCTGCGGGGAAACCCCTGGGTGATCAAGAAAAAATAATCCCTTTTTCATGTGATGGCACAACTTGCTGCAGGGATGGGGTTGTTCAACATCCGTGGGCTCCCTCCTGCTGCCATTGCTAAATCTGAAGAAATTATTTCAGAACAATCTGAGCAATATCTTGAATCCTGAAACTCAGTTTCACGCAATTAAAGCACAGCTGTTCAATATTCAGGGTCTATAAGTGAAAAGAAAGGACAGAGTCAATTTACAGGAAACATATGTCCTGTGATAGATGTCCAAGTTATATTTAAACTGATTTATAAACTGGTTTCTTTGTAAATCAGTAGCATACAATACCTCCCCCTGCTGCCAGCCTTCCCAGCTGTACTGTGTGTACCTGCACTTTCTGCCTGATCTGATTTCCTCTGCTCCTCTGTCTCCTGCTGCACTCTGTGGACCTTGCTAAGGTTGCAAAGGATCTTCAAAGTTACAAAATTGTCCCTGATAATATTGAGATGCAGTGCTACTTTTTGATGAAACTCTATTTGTAAGCCCAGATATTCCACTGTTTCTTGCTTGTTACAGCCAACTTTTCACAACTGAGACGGATGTATTTGATAAAACCAAAAACCCCCATGAAAATGAAAAACAGGCCTTTCATACTCTCCTTTGCTTCAAGAGACACAGAAAAATTGGAAAAGCATTGAGATAGTAATGGACTTTTGAATTGCCTATAACTGTTCTGTTAGCCGCACACTGTCTGTTCAGTAAACCAGACATGAGGATACAAACTCGTGCATGGGCAAATATGCGTAGATTCTTTAATTTGTAAAGTTTGCACTAGTAAGTCCCAAAATCTATTTAACTCATGCCTGGTGATTTTGGAAGACTGACCAGAATGCCTTGATATAACTTGCTCTAGGCAGCAAAGCTTCATGCATTCAGGGGAAATCAACACATCCTCTCCTCCTTTTCACTCCTTTTTCATCTTTAAAAAATTACTTATCCCAGTATTTTTCTAATAAAATTTTAAAAGCATGTGATTGCTCAGATCTTCAATACAGCAATGTCCCTTGAATGATCCCACCTCCTCAGATGGGTATACATAGCAGGGTGTTTTGAATTGCACCTAGATGGCCAAGGTTTTGTGAAGCCATTTCAGAGGCTAAAAGTTGCCAAGGTGTATGGTTCTTGGCTAAGGGGAGTGCCACCCCTTTGCTTCAGTAACTACTCAATTTAAGGGTGTATGGGCTGCTATGGCAATCCAGTTTCATCCATCAAATCCTTTCTGAAAGGTATCTGAGAGCTAATCTGCATTTTACAAAGCAGCTGCAAAAAGGACCAGTGATGCTAAATCACAGATTAGCAAGCTATGAGTGTATCTAGCACACATATTTCTTAGATTTTTCTCCAATATTAAAGGTTTTCTTTTGGTCATCTTTCTTGGCAGTACAGAGCAAAGAATGTCATTTTTGCATGAGTTAAAGGAATATTCCCTTTTGATTGATGGAAGTTGTTTGCTGCTTAAGGAATTCAAGCAAATGGCATGGCTTGCTTAATAAGAATTAACCCAGGACTTTTTATAAAAAAAAGGATTGTCTTTGATTTCATATCCTTACATAGCAGTAAAGAAAAACTAGTAGCTAAATAGTAAATAGTAGCTAGATACTAAGTAGTAGTATTACTACTACTACTACTATTCATCATCAATCATCATCATCATCATCATCATCATCATCATCATCATCATCCCTGAGTGTGGTCCCCTACTGACACAGTGGATCAGTCATAGCATTTGGAAAGAGGCAATTGCAGTTGATGATTATGCCCAAGACTTGTACCCACTTCACTTCTGATGGCCTGTTTTCCTCTGTTGTTGCCCTCAGTATCTGAATGACACGGTTCACTGCAGATAGCACCTGAAAGGCCTTCCAAGGAGTGCACGCCTGCACAACGAAAACAAAGCAGCTCTAAGCACTCTAACTTGCTTACATCACCAGAACAGATATAGAGGGAAAAAACTCTTTATGACCCAGCATTTCCTTTGCTGCATCTGTTTGTCATCCTGTGATGGGCATGAATAGCAGGAGGTGACAGAGTGTTGCTTTCAAGCTTTAAAACTTAGCTCTGCAGAGGCTGCTTCCAACAGGTGAGTGAAATGAAGAAAGAATGGGGCTCTTTTCATATTGATAAATCCAGATGAATTCTGAGCATTCTTGAAAGTGTGTGAGGCTCTGATAAGAGTTTTATCAAATGTGTATTACATCAACTGGCTGCTACACTGGCCCTCTAATCAGCTGGTTTTCCTAGCAACAGTACCTAGACAATAAGCTCACATCTATTGAGGAAGCACTTCACTGTCAGTGGAGATGTTACAGTAATTCGTGCTTGAGACCATGTGTAAAGAAGGACAACCAGGCCCTGTGTTTAAATAGGTTCAGATCTTTTAAAAACCCTGTTCAGCGTAAACTTCAGTTCTGCACTTCTGAGAGTCCCTCCGTCTTCATGAGAAAGAATATGTATTTAATAAGTTTATTGGGGAGTCAACAGAAATAAGTGCTAATAATTAAACACAAACCTGTGAGAAATGTCCTTTCCAGATGTGTTTTTAATACAGCATGTAATTAAGTTTTAACAAGGTTTATTCAGTTCTATAAGGACTTTGCATAAAAGCTTTAGTGGGAATGCAGAGGACAGAACTCCTAAGCTAGGAAAGAGAAAAAAGCCCATGAATATAGTTTCTAAATTGTAATGAGACTGAGATTGTAATTTCTTTGATTAAACTGGGACAGACTTTGAGAGACTGCAAAGTTCTGAGAATATTGAGAGACTTCAAGCACTCAGTTTTTAATCACTGGCAATATTAAAATCCCTGGGTAAGATTATATTTTGTCTTGTACTTTTATAAATAAGAACTAATTCAACTTAAGAAATGCAATAGTTTGATTTAAAGGGCATTATTTCTGACCATTGAAAGTGGTAAGAGAATATGTCTTGCACTGAAAATAAAAGCCAGCCTAGAATCTGCTCTGCCCATAGAACAGTAACATATGCTGCAGTCCATATCTGTGCACCTCCTCTGAAAGAAATCTGATGTTTTTTTCCTGAAGCTATTTGGGATAATTGTATCTTTGTTCATTACAAATTCACATATATTTTTATAAGCAAAGAAAGGGTCCCATTGGCACCATTAGAAATAGTCCTTTAAGAGATTTCCAAAGATATGTCTTGCTTAACTTCAGGGAGTTAACCAAACACTCTACAGAAACTTTATTTTTCCTCATAAGCAACAATAGGTCCCTGTAAATGTAAAGTAAGTCATACATAATCAAATATGCTGGCATAAAAGTAGTCATGCTCTCACTCTTATAAAAAGTAAATAAATGGTGCCAATAAAGACATGCCAACATGTAAGAATAAACCTTTTGTTTTAAAGTATATATAACCAAAGAACATTTTATAAGCTTTTAAACATTCATTAAGACTCAGGCCTTGGCTGTTTAGAAGTCCTTCTCAGTGACTGAATCACCAGAAGACTCTTTGGGGCGAATTCTGCATTTTCATGTATAGAAGCCATAAAACAATAAAAAAGCCCAGTTTACTTGAAACTGGGTCCTATTCTTATTAAGTTGTCATACAAAGAGAGTAGAAATAAATTTGTCCCGGTCTGTCTATTCCTTGCAGCCCTGTCCACTGTAGCTAGCACTAGGGAAGACTTGTTCTTCCACCAACAGCCTGTGCTTCTTTTTCCTCTCTTGGGCTCACTCCAGGAGAGTAGGGGACTTTCACAAGTCTCCTGAAATACTGCACCCTGACTGCTTATGGACTTACTCAGAGAATGTAACAGCTAATATGTTTTCAGTTATCTGCCAAACAAAAGAGTATTTTTTCACCTAAAAAGTGTTAAAACATTTCATTGCTCTATAAAGCTGTCATATGAAGTTTATATGATTGCTGTTACAGTGGAAGTGTCACAGGAATTAACGTATAGGAACATCTCAGTAACCCATCTGAAGTGATATCATCTCTATCAAAGCAGCCAGCCACAAACGTTTCAAAAAGGAGGCAGGCAGTAATCAGGATATGGGCTAAAAAAGAACAAAAATATTTGGATCTGTATACAAACTTTCCCAGGCACCATTGGAGTCCAGATATTCAGTACAATCCTCTTTGTGTGCTCACACTAAAAACAGTGCAGTCATGCACAGAGGTCATCTCCTCCTTGCTTACATGCTCATGCATAAAAATCTTCTATACTTTACAGTAAGCATACTTTGCAAGGTAACTAAGGGCTTGTGGATCTCTCCTTTACAGTACAGTGAACTTGCATGTGATACACCCCAGTCATTCCAAATCACTGAAAAGCTCAGACTGCAGTGCTGCTTACAGCTGGGCTTGTTTGAGGAGATGACTGACTACCTTACAGAAGTAGTCTTGCTCTTTTTCCGGAGACTTTCAAACTGGCAAAGCTGGCTGGGGCAATGTATATGTGAGACAAGAAAGACCCGTATCATCACTTGCAAATCACGATACGATACAGGACAGAAAGGTGCTTCTGCACCTTAAATTTAACTGAACAAAATGCAAGTTTAAGTTGTCTCTCATACAGTTAGACTGTCTTATATGATATGTTCTTCCAAGGTGCCTGTTTACACCAAGTCTAAATGTACAGTATCAGGATTTAATTCTGGAATGGACTTTTACTTCCCATGTAATAAAAATGACTTGTGTCAGTCAAAGTATCAGAAAAAATGTATCTACCATGTAATACCTAAATGGATTTGCCAAAGCACCTGAAAGATGATTATTAATAGAAAAAGGTGGATGTATTGCCTTTGGTAGAGAGTTCATTAACTTACAAGTTAAGCAACAGTTGTTTCAGAAAATCAAACAAACCCTATGGCTGATTCCTCCAATTTTGGCCATCTGCATCACTCTGGAATATTCACATAAAAAAGACATATTTGAAAAGTTGTGGTTTTTCTTTTTTTGTTTGTTTTTAACAGAAACATTTCTAATTCACAGTTTGCTGTGAATAAAAACTTCAACACTTCTAAGAAATTATAAAAGTGGTGAGCACATGAGGTTCTTGCTACATCTGTTAGGGAGCAGAAAAAAAATCACAGAACCCTAGAAATCTGTGGAGGGGAATAGGAAAATTGGAGGAAAGGGCTGTATCCCAGGGACAGGTACACATGTGACTGTGAGGCACAAGCTCTTATTCCAATAAAGTTCAGAGTGCCTTATTATGACATAATAAGTAAAGCATCGGCTATACCTTCCTAGCAAAAATTTCAGAAAACTCCACTGAATGTTTTCCTCTTGGAAGATTTTTTCAGGTTCTCTAGGCAAAGCAAATGATCTAAGCTAATGTATCTCACTACCACTAACAGAGAGCGTAACCTGTTGCTTAGCCTGCAGTGCATTAGTAGTATCTGGTATCCAACTGATATGAGGCAACTCATATTTCTCAGGTGATAGAACCCTGTGGCTCAATTGTGAGATTCCAGATTAAAAGATTTACAGATAATATAATCATTATTATACTCTCTTACCTAGATTCCAGGGCTTCCTCCATGGCTTCAGTGGTAGGATTTCTGTCGCTGGTATTAACTGATAGCATGTTTACTGATTGAGCTGTGAAAATTTCTTGTTGCCCTATTTAGCAAAGACATATCTTAGATATTTTAGAAAACAGTAATATATGGTTGCTTGGTAAGGGCTATGTTGATTTATTAATCTAATTTTTGTAGGATGGTTATGTATAATGGTCTCTTATTTTGACACATGGAGCTATAAAAAGAGTGACTGTTGGGGTCTGGAGCATTTCCTTTCTGCGTGGGTATTCTTTGCGGTGTTAAAATCTGATAATGTATTGTTATATGTTAAGCCACCTTGTGAGCTTTTCTGAAATAATCTAGCCCAGTTGATTTTGACCTTTCGACTTTGCAAACCCCTAAATGTTTTCCAGTAAGGTTTTGAATCCTCTCTGCACTCTGAATTTAAGCTAAGAAGTAATAGGCTTGCTTTCCTTTGTTACTTTTCAGGGATTGCTTGGAAATAGTCCCTTTGCAGTGGTTGCAGACCAGAGGTTGAAAACCATGTGTAATTTTAAGACCAAAGTCACAACTAGAGTAACTTGGCATAATTCCACTGATCTCAAAGGAAAAATTCTTTGATAGTGTCAGTTAGAATAATGGCTAGTTTATTGTACATTAGCTGAGGAACTTCCCCTGGCTTTAGTCTTCCTCTGTAGCTTTCATTGTGAATACGATTGAGCTTCATTTCAATGTAATTATACCTCCCTTGGGAAATATCCCTTACTTGCTACCCAGACTAGAACACATTGAAGAGCCCAAGAGAAAGTTTTAAAATTTTCTGCATGGGAAAACTAATCAGAAAATTCTTAAAATTGTATTTTGTGCTTGTTCTCAAGACGTACTCTAGATGCCTAATTTTGGAGACAGCTCATCAGTCAGATAGCACCTTTTGCCTCAGTGGTGCAGTGTAACATATGCACAACTCTAATATAAATTATAGAGTTAATAACATAATTTTTGCTTGGCTTCTCCAATCAAGTAGTTCTACTGTTGATGTCTTGAGCAAGGTTAGAGTTACACTGATGTACACCAGATGATCATATACCCAATTATTTTAAGATGCTTGAAGTTCCTCATGAATGCAAAGGAAATAATGTTGCTGTTTCGTCTGAAAAAAAGCAGCTCAAATAGGAAGGTAGATATTAAGAAATGTAACAATTAGGTCTGAAATGTTAATAACTGGATATCTTTTCTGAAGATAGTTAAAAACATTTACATTTTAAAAGACAAGAAAATCTCTGAAAAATTAGAGAAAAATGGAAAATTGTCTTTTATGCTGTTACTGCCTAGCTCACTTTGCAGCTCTATCACATGACAACAAATAACTAAAGGAAACTATTATTATGCAAACCACTCCAGCACAAAAGCGTATTACATATCTCATACAAAGGGGGATTTCTTTAAAAAGCACAGCACATTCAGTGTTTAGGGTTTGCAGTTGAAATTCATGGCCTTGCTTGCCAATATTATCACGCAGCTGGGTGTTATGCTATTGCTTTATTCTGAGGGGAAAAAAAATCACAATAAAGATATTCACATGGGTTCATATTAAACTGTTGTATTCTCTTATGTTGCAATATCAGTTTTAATGATTTTTGGCATCTCTCCTCTAGCACAAAGGTCACAATAAACACTAGCCATACAGACTTTGATTGCAAACAGAAAATGAAAAAAAATGCACATCTTTTGATTTAAAAAACTACCACTGGAGAATAGTGTTAGGCATTATTTCAGTGTTGAAAATTGAGATATTTCATAGGACTGATAAAAGTATTTTTCTCTTATTTAACAGCTATGAGACAGAAGCCTATCTTTCTGTAGAGAAGAAGGCTTCTGACAGAATCTCTTCTATTGATGCTGTAAAACAAGGGTTTATTATTTTAATTTTAATTCTAGTTCATTTTTAATCTTTCCAGAAATTCTCTCCTATCTAAATAAAAGCAAAGTCAGCCGACCAAAAGCATTCCTGGTGAGTAAAAGATTAATGTAGTCTCAGAAATCTTAAGCTCTTTATGACATGACTATTCAAACACTAATTCAGATGAGTAAATGACTATGAGTTTTTACAGGGTTGGGGTCTTCCTTCTTCTTTTGTATGCAGACTTAGTTGTATGACTGTTTTGAACCACCTTACTAAACATCAATGATTTTTGTAAAATTCTTTGAAAGGAGTGCTTTGAAGAAAACAATAGCAAGTCACACAGTACAAGTGAACCAGCTTAAATTCTTTTTTTTCCATTTGCATATGTCATGTTCCTTTGTCGGGCTCTTGGATACATACATCTCTGGGTATCTCCAGCCATGTTTTCAAGTTCTTCTTTCTTGTTTTGTTTTCTGTTTGTCCCTGAGTTACCTGAGCATTGCCATCATAGAGGGCTGAAAGATATCTGCTTTGTGGTGAAAAACAAAGGAATGGCACAAAATGAACATTTTTGTAGAAAAAGAAAAAGAGGAAAAAAAAGGCTATGAAATGGTTCCTTGGCATGGATAAGTACAGAAGCCAGTCTCAGACACTGAATGCTCTGTGGCACCCAAACACAAAAATCAGACTAGCCGTGGATGTACGATAAACTTAGCAATATAAAAGAGAGCTTTGGAAACCTGTTTAGCAATGAGCATAATCTTGAATTTGCCTTCATTTCCTTTACATAAACTGAAAGTACAAGAGATGCCATAAAATACTGTCCCTATCTCACTTACTTATACATAACTGTTCTTGTGATACTTGTTCATTTGCTTATAAAGAAACAAATTCTTACCTTATTATTCCAAATTTTTAATTACTATGTCTTGTCAGGTATCACCTATGTTAAGAAAAGTAGTGGCGAAAAACACCTAATCTCAACTGATGTACTTAAATATATACCAGGATCAGCACTGAGACAGATGTTAGTACTTGTGTACCATTTTGGTCCAAACTTGTACATATACCACAATTTACTACACATCATTAAGCATTCTGGTTGCCTTTCTTCCACTCTTTCCTCCACTGTAAGTTATTAAAAAATATAGGTCCAAACTTATGTGTCAAACATAGATCAAGAATAGATATGTGCATTTTGTGGTCATTAGTATGTCTGGTACTTATGCTCTCTGCATCTCTGTGACCTGATTAACTGAGATTCTAGCTTTCAGAAACTGAAGGAAGCAAATCTATGGGATCAGCAATACAGCTCTGTAGGTAATGTGGTATTTCCCAAAATACTGTGTGCAATAACAAGACAAAAAGATGTGGAAAGCTTGCACTGCTCTGATGATTTTGATGACTGAAAAATTTTCTCTTTGGAAGACTGTTAGGGGATGAGCCTGACAGTTTTGTTTGCTGGCTTTAGCGGAATGTCAAAGTATATATCTATCCATAGTGGCTCAGAATCTTCCTGGGGAAATAGTGGTTTGCTAAGCTTCATGTTGCTCTACTTCCACAGTGCTACTCATAGGATTAGAAGAGCAGGAATTTTGTCAAAAGAGGGGAAACAGAGTGGGAAGTTGTGTTTCATTTCTGAGGGGAATTCTGATGCACTGAAATCTGGGTTTTTTTCACTGAGGAAAGAAGTCTGAAACCTCATAATTCCTGATAATAAAATTATATCTTAAAAATTTGAGTCAAAGTAGCTGAAAGGTTTCATTTGACTGTTCAAATGATATAATTCTATGCAAACTGTGGAACTACATGGTTTGTGGTGCCCCGATATTATTGGTACCTATAACAGTCTTGCAAAATTAACTTTCCCTTTGAACTCACATAAACACTTCTTTACCTTATGCTGTACTACTTAAAAAAGCAATAACATCAGAAAGTCAAGCCTCGACTTTGTTATAGAGGTGCTAGGACAAGTGGTACTACTGACCATTTTGTACAGGTGACACTTGTAGCAGCATGGAGAAAATGTCTACAGGAGCATAATTGCCCATCTTCTCTTCATGGATTACTGAGTCATCTCCAAAATATTTATCAAACAATCACTTTCAGGATTAATATTTTAGTTGTGGTACAACATCTTCCTCCTCATGCTCAACATTCCTGTTTCACTCTACTCAACTCTTGTCCCATCCACGTTTCCTGAAGGAGCGGAGGAACAGATTTACTGGGGGTTGTGCTTCCTTTGCCCTTTGCACCACTGTGTATGGTACAAACTTATGAACTTGTGACGTTGGCAATGCTGTGTAGAGCATCCTATTAGACCAGCTGGATAGTGCTCATATACAATCCTCTATAAACACTAGTTTACTCATGCTTCCACTTAAGTATGACATGTTTTTTTCCACTTAGCAGCCTTTTTAATTTTAATTCTTGACTTTTCTAGAATAACCAGAAAAACAATACAAAATAATAATAATAAAAGCACTAAATGAGACATATTAATTGCTGGCTGTGATTAATTAGTAATTATAAGCTCACCCACACACATAGCCTTAATCGCTAGTGAGTAATTTACTTACATGCATTCAACAAAAGCAGACAAATTTCAAAATACCTTAATCATCGTTGTTTTAATTGACAGATGAGTTTGTCTGTTGTCATTGCTTCCAGAAAAACTTATTTTTCTTAAACTGAGAAGGGACACAGTAGAATTCTGTTATTTAGATTCATAAGGAACCAGAAGCCTAACCAAAAACCTGTAGTCTTCATTGCCCACCTTTTGCTTTCAGGATCCCAGATGAGCAGCCCTGATTTACCTGGCTGTAGTAAAGGAGAAGATTTATTGCTATATTTTCAAGCATTCTTGAAAATGCTTCCTAATGACAAGAAATTCAGTCAGTCTCTGTGGCACAGTCTTGACCATTTGCAAAACCATAGCATGATGGCTTTCTAAGGAATTAAGTCACAGAGGCTTAATAACATTAGGGTCCTGGATATCCCTCATAGAAGCTAAGAAGTGAACTTGTTACACTACAGAGCTTGCACTTCTGCCTACTGCAGCCTCATTATGTGGCCACCTGCTCTTACTGCTCCGTTTTAAAATGGATTTACCTCACTTATTTGCCTCAAAATACCATTCAAAATACTGCTTCCGATCTTCTAGGCCATGTTATTGAAAATCCTTGTGTATCCTTTGTTAATTGGTATATGTTCTGCTGAAATGCGAGGGTCAATTCTTACAAAACAGTATTTGCAATTACTGTACCACAACCTAAAGTTGACGATAAGCTTAAAACCAGGGTATACAAGTGAACTGCATAGTTTTTCCTTCAGTTAAACCATAAGCATGGCTTCAGAACAAGGTTTTAAAATAGCACTATTTAAAAAAAAAAACCACCCGAAGTTATGAATCACCACTTCTTACAAGACCTTTAGAGGTTCTCTCTTTTCCTGTTTGTAAATCCTTATTCTTTGCATTAAAATTTTCTCAGACAGGAAAACAATAACAATTGATTTACATGGACAAAAGCAGCTTTTCTCAGTCCAGCTTCCTCTGAGATTTCACTGACCTCCAAAGTTCAACTTCTTCCAAGAAAGTTTTCTTTGGGATTAATAGCCTTCATCATCAAATCATTGAGTGCTATAGCCATTACCAGTGCTATAACTAAGGCTGTATCAGCATTTCCACATAAATTCTTATTTTCTGAGATTTATAGCTTGGCTACAAAAATATAGTTTTGTGCTGAAACTTGGCAAAAAAAAGCTCAGTCTGGGAGTGATTTTACTTTTTTTTTTTTTTTTTTGAGAAATCTGCACAACTCTGTGGGTGTTTTTAGACTAAAATTTGAACAAGACCTTGATTCACTATCTACATCCCATTAGTGCCTTGGAGAAGTCCCAGCCTGACTTTCTAAGAGTGTAGATCCTCTTCTGATAAATTATGGAAAGGCAAAGTTAAAGGGTGTTTTGATAATGGTTATTCCCTATGTTAAAGGTGCTCAAATTGCATCTAGTCACTGCTTCCCTGGAAGACCATTTATTCACTTGAAATTATAATACTTTTCAGAAGATTTTAGCCAGCTAGACTAACATGTGAGATGAACAGTGTTCTGCAGTAACAGAGGGGTCTGAATGTTTCTGTTAGCATCTTCATGCAGTGTAACTGAGGAGCTTGCTGACCTTTCAGCAGCTGGAAATGCGGATGACTTGGGGGAAGAAAACCCTGTACAGAGGAGGCCCAAGAAAGCCTGAGGTGAGGAGTTTGGGACAACCGTGGCCTCCTGCCTCTTCAGGACCCATGACAGTTACCCAATGTCTAGGGCTGAGTGCCAGGAGGAACAGGTGAGGCAGAGGAGGAGGCAGACACCTTTCTCTCCAGGATCCTAAAATAAAATCTTCACCAAAATTAGAGATGCTTAGATCAAAACCAACAGAAGTACTTACATGCACAAGCCCTTTCAGAGGAGGTTTGGAGGCACCATCTGGAGGGAAAGATGACAGAGATGCTGTGGAGTTTTCAGTTTCCTTTGTAGGTAATTCCTGTGAAGGGATGACTTGGTCCTGAGTCATTGCCCCTGGAGATGGGAATACAAAGATGACACAACATGCAAACATGTTCAAGGCTACAGGCTACATATGTAATTGCTTCAAAGAAAAAGGTACTCAACTAAGATGATGATCCAGTGCAATACAGTGGTTCCCATGACTACTCCTTCATTCCACAACAGAAATTTGAAGAAACCAGAGACAATATCCTGCCTCCAACACCCCCAGAATTGGTCACCAAAACGAAGAATGTCCCACTGCTCTTTCCTTACAAGTATAGGACAATTTCTAACGCCTGTGTCCAGCAGCAGGACCACTATTTCACTTAGTCAATTCAAATAATATTTTTTCACTCACAATATTTTTTCAATCACTTACCATATGAAGGAAAAGGCCAAGACACCCTCTAGACCATCCCCTTGTTTCAAACATGTCAGTGACTACCATAGTTGCTCCTGCAATCCAGACAGATCACCCTTAAATTCATTCTATTCCATTTTCAGGCAGAAATATATTGGTCCCCAACAACAGCAAGGCAACATCCTCTGAAAATGTAGCACTATTAACCATACAAAATTGACAGTGCCACATCTGAGTAGGAAATACCAACCTTCATATCTTTGGGAGTGCTCCATTTGAATCTGATCCAGAAATCTTTTTTGGGAGAAGCTCATTATAACTAGTCAAATTCAGTCCAAACTCTGAAACTTCTTTTGAAGGCATGATGGCACGGGAATCTCACAGGCGGGATTAGAAGGAAAATAATGAGGTAGCTTTGCAGATGTCTAAAGAAGCTCTTTCCAAATGTAAGGAATGGCATGGGATAAAGCTTGAAACTGAGCGACTGAAAATCTAAGAAGTAGATGGAGGAGGCTGGCATCATGGGCTAATCAGTGAAAGAAGTGATTTCTTGATCCTGAATTGGAGATGATAGGTAGGATGAGGTGAAGCTATGAATGGCTTTGAAAGTGCAGACAAGCTGCTTATATCTGATAGAAAAGGAGTGTTATATTTGACAGTCAAAGTGATGGGCTAGGAAAATGATCTCTGCAGTGCTATGCTGTATAGAACCATGCTGCCAAAACCGCATTTTTCAAAAGCAGAAGAATGGATACTGCAGTAATCAACAGAGCTTGGTGATAATTTACATATGTATTAATTCTTGCATAATAATAATCACTAAGTTCTATAACTTGCTTCCATAAAGACCATTATCTTTAATGATTTTTTTTGAAACTTACACTGGAACATGTTGCACAGGAAAGTGGGCATTTTGTTGGATATTTCTGTTTAGATTGTTTCATGTCAGCATTTTCTCTGCAACATTCTTGTAAAATTTCTAGTTTTATAAAAGAAAAAAATTCATACCTAACTACAAATCCTTTTTACATGCTTTTTTGTTTGTTTTTAGCTAAAGCTTTTCATTTAAATACAGCACCTGAGGGCACTCAATGCTCATATCCATGGCAATTACATAATGTCTTAGCTGGTGGTCTTGGTTTATTCCTCTCTGGGCTCTGGTAGCAGCAGAGGTTGTCCATTACATCTTGGAGACAACTCTGGAAAGTCAGTATGCTGGATAACACAGACATCAAGTCACTAAACATATCACCTCCTAGACATACAGATTTAACAGCACTTCTCCACTTTGTTTGGAACAGTATTACATTATAGTGGATCTGGCTGTAATATATAAGAAATTCATTTTATTCCCTGCTGTATCATATCCTTCATTTCCCCCATGCAGAGACTGACTGCTGCAAAACATTCTTCCAGGGCAAGGCTTTTCCTATTAATAGACAAACTTGGCTTCACACGCTGAGATGAATGAACAAGGTTTCGAGTGCCTGCCTAATTTAAGCAGACCATATGTCATAAGCTATAGTATCCTGTTAGTAGAGAATAACATAAAGCAACATTGAGAGGAAAAATAGCTTCCTACCATTAGCTGACCTCTCAGGTTGAAATTTTCAAAGATGTTTATTTAAGTGTGCTCAGAACTATTTACTTACTCTGTGCATCACATGCACATTTTTAATGTATTCTTAACAGGGGTGCTGTCTCAGGAATAGGACTTCTGAGCATTACCACAACACAAATAAGGTACCAATCCTGATTTCCCGCCCGCCCTCCCTCTCTGACCCTGGAACTGCCTTCAAAGTGTGGCCAGCTTCACATTTTTCTGCTTTGTCTTTCCAACTTGTAAAACTGGAATACTGTTGTTTATTATTTATTTAGTGTCCCCTGATTGTAGGATATTGCAAAATTTCCTTTGCTAATGTAAAATACACTAGTGGATAAATGTTATTTTTTTCAAGCAAATTATATTAATTACTATTATTGTTTAACCAGCCCGTCTCTGCTGCATAGTTGAAAGAAATGTGCTCTTTCAGTCTCTTTGAGTGGTTATATAATCAGCATTCCTCACAAATATTTGACTCATTAGAGCTAGCAATCACATTTTCCTGGCAAGTTGTCCAGTGCTGAGCGCAGAGTCAGAGAACTAGAAAATGTAAAAATCAGCATTTTCATTTACTTCCTCCCACTCATCTCATGCATTTCTATTGCATTTTTTTCCTTTTTTCTTTGTCTTTCTCTAAATGTCTCTCGAAAAGTAACATTACCAGATCATTTCATTCAGGTTATGGGACAGATAAGACCATGGTCAGCTGACAAGCGTACATGCCTGCACTTTCTTAGATTTTTAGGATGTGCCATTCTGTACTTCCAGTAAGTCCAACTTCCATTCCCCTTCTGATCCAAACGGGCAGAGGTTTATGTTGGTATGAAAAACAGAGAAGGAAGAAATTTCATAGCTAACATATCCTACAACTTCATTGTTTTCTTGTTACACTACTCATGACCAAAAGCAGCAGAATAAAAGACTTAGTGTCTCAAATGAAAGAGAAAAATCTTTGGAGAGAAAAGCTTTTTGGGAATGAGGAGGAATTGTGTGTGCATATTTTAACCAATGATCATTTGGCTACCTTATGAATCTGTAATACTGAATATTGCTTGCAGTTCAGATACTCAAAAAGCAAAAATTAATAAAATGTAACGAATAAAAGCCACACATGGGGAAAAAATATCTTTAAAATCTATTATGCACATTTGCAAATACTATAGATACTCCTCACCTTTCTTTTCCACTTAATTTAGTCAGTAACATAGACTCAAAGGTGATGCCTAAAGATAAAAAAGAACAGCAGCTATGGCAATATGGAATAATGGTGATTTTAATTAATAACAAAAGTTATGCAATACAGAGCTCTATGATGTGGCCTAGCGAAAACCATCCATGGCCCCAGTCTGATAAACCCTTTGGTGCTTTATGCCTGTGGGAGTTGTCCATGAGGACCAAGCCTCTACCTGTGTGGTATCTAAGAGAGATAAAAAATTTTAAACATTGCTTTTGATTGCAAATTAGGCAGGTCTGTCAATCCTGCCATATTTCATGTAATGCATCACCCTACTGCAATTTTCCATGAATTTCTGGCCATTTGGCTGCTTGGTAACCCAGCAAAAAGGTAGGCTCACACTATATTCCAAGCACAGTTAAAGGCCAGAAGTCTGAGACTTTGCAGGCATATTAATCTGTGGCATGTACATATAGGTTCATCTACATCTGTGCCATGAAGCCTGTATATTTGAGCCACACTGTCCTTAGTTTTTACAAAAAGGAAGCTAGGCATTTTGGTATCTCAGTTTTAAAATGTCAAGAAAGAGGCTTTTTTGTTTATGTTTTCTCTTTTACTTAGACTAGTGGAGATGTAATTTAAGGAACTGTGTTGGCACATGTCATTGACAACATTTTAGAAGTTTCCTCAGGAGTCTAGCAAACAAGGGCCTGGAGTTGCAGTGCTGAATTGGCTTCAGTTTGCTCAATGCAAAAGAAAAACTGAAAAGCCAGGCTTTGGCTAACTGTGTGTTCCCTTTGAAGAAAGAATTGTGATTGTTGGCAGAGGAAGGAAGGAGCTAGGACAAAACAAGGGAAGGAAGAAGTTGTTTTTTTCTTTCCACCAGCCAGCTCCTTAATTTTTGCTGCCAAGTTTATAACTCTAATTTACAAGATAAACATAAATCTATTTATATATTACTGAAATTTAATTTAAATTACAGAAAATTACATGTCTTTTGGGTTGAAATCTGAGTATTCAGAGAAGGGAAAATGAGGGAAAGATGCATATAAGGCAAAGGTCATTTTGAAGTCAACAGAAAATAGCCCCAGTCAAAAAGAAAAAAGTTTATGCTCACATTTAGCATATTTTTATCTCAGCACATATTTGTTTCCTTTTTAATGTTATCTCTTATTACAGAGATATGGTCAGAGATCTAAAAATATTTAGGTCTACAACTTAGGTGTTTGAACGTCTAAGTATTTAAATGTGACAAAAAATCTATCCCTGAAAATCAAAAGTGAAGGAGGCCTCCTGTAGTACTTTCTGAATAATTTATTTTGGATATAACTAAAAGATGTCAAAATAAAAGAATTCTCCTGAGAAATTTGTTAATTGCCCCAATTATTTAATGTACTATCTCTTAAGACTTATGATGATAGTATAAAAGTTGATGTTATGAACTAAGTTGTGAGGATATTTTCTGCAGCAACACTTACAATCCCAGTTATTATGAAGAAACTTTGAATATATCAATACTATTTTCTAATGTCCAGCTGAAAGCTATGCATACTTGTTCAATTAATGAAAAAGAAATTAGGCAGGGACACCGCATTACAAAACAGCCACTTCATTATAACTTGTTTAAAAAACCGAATTATTTATGCAACCTTCCCAGAAGAAATGAAGCAAAAAGTGTTTGCAAGCATTAAAAAAAAATTGTTTGCATTTGCATTACATTTTTGTTGTCACGTTATAGGTACAAGCCTCATCACAAGGAAAAGCAAGAATTCAGTCTTTTGCATAAAAAGATTCTAAAGCAATGCAACCCTCCATGAGGTTCAAGTATCACTTTTAAACTGAAAGATGGAAAGAATCCACTTCTGCAAAATATGTCCTTCATATGGTAAGACCTCTAGAACAGGCACTTTATGATAGGGACACAGTATGGGAACACAGTTTAAGAAATCTGTAGCAAATCTAGCTAGAGGTGGAATATCAACAGTAAGGAGGCTATTTGACTCAGTTTCTGTTGGTGTAATGTCTTACATTTATTGAAAGAGTAATACCTTTTATGCATTATCTTAAAATTTGACCTTCCATTTTTTACTACGTACTTACAATACTGATTCTAAAACAACTCTTTTCTCTGACACTAAAGAACATAGGAGGAGTAATGGCCTAGAAATGCCTAGAAATAGAATGTGAAAAAAAATTGTGAAAATAAAGAGAGTGAACTTCAGAAAATGAAGCACTGTTTCAAAGAAAATAAAAATCAAAGAGTCAGACTTTGCCTTTAAAAATTTTGGAATTTTGTTAGATTATGTCCAACAGAATCACATATTCAAACAGAATATATGACTATAAATGTAGTTCAAAAGCTTACTTATAAAAGTAACATCATAAATGTTAAGGTGTCCCATACTCATAACCAAAGTCCAAGTAGGAGAGAAATCGTGTCAGTCATTGGAGTCTTCATTTCAATTGCTGAAAACCCTCAGCTACAAATTCTTTGAATGGGGACTGAAGGTGCTCAGCACTCCCCAGAAATTGGCCCTTAACCAGGACTAAAGAAACAGGACTGCAAACATCTGAACAGGCTTTTCTTCAGTTTGACCAAATTTCCTAATGACAATCATCTTCATTTTACAAATCTGGAAATGACTATGATCATTAGCAAGTAAGACGCCATGATTTTACTCAGTTTGAGTTTCTACCTGGTGAAGAACTTTGCAGGATCTCTTTCCTAATGGATGATGAAAGGCAATGGATATTTAGTGTAGCGTTTGTCTTTTTTCTCAGTATGATAACTACATTTTACTTAGCTGGACAAGCTGTGATGCTACTTCAGTGAGTGGTGCTAAATGTGATTCTGAAGCAAGAATAAGCACTTACACTTCTAGGGTGTTTCTTTCTAGATCCAAACCGAGGACAGTATTCTCACAAAACAGAAAGGGACTAACGTCGGTATCTGGTTTATGGTCTGTCTGGAAAAAGGTCACCTATGGGATCTGAGATTTAACCATGGAGTATTTAATTTTTGATGGGAAAGAAACAGCCTTCCCCTCCCCCAATAAATAAAGAACCTAACTGAACAATTCAGTTTCTCAAAATATTAAAGAGTGCCAAATTTGTAATGAAAATACTAAATGGTTTCTCTGATCCCTTTTGGGCAAGTATGTCATGTGAAGCCAGTATCTGGCATGCCTTAAAAACTACACAGCTCAAGAGCCAAAGAAAATAGGAAAGGCAGCAATCTCTGAGAAACTTCCTACCCCTTTTCAGCTAGTGGGACTTGGAATCCCATAGGATGTCATAAAAGCTTGGTACTCTCTGGGGAAAGCACTGCGAGGTGGAGAAAACAGGGCCATGTCTTTAACATTTTCCTCAAAAAAAAATGTTGCAAATTTTTATTATTATAAAGGGTCCATTAAATTTGAAATAATTCATTTTTAGACAACAGCATTTTCCAGCTCATCCATAACCTTCAGGAAAATGGCTTACTTACGTACATCTTCCTCGGCTGGCATTGCTAAATAGAAAACTTTTGCCCTGATGTAGTTGGAGGACTTAGTGTTTGATAGGGAAAGACTTTGGAGCTAACATTCAGGTTTTTCATGACCCTATCAGAGTTCATATTTGAATAAATATGTAAAACACCAGCCCCTGCTTGGAAGAAATAACAGCCGTTATCAGGAATCAGAACTTGTAATGCCTGTTGTATGTATTTTTCTTTCCATCCCAAACCCAGATTTGCATTTTACCCTAAATTTATCCAGTGTCTGGAAATGTCTGAATGCCCTCCTTTCTTGTTCCTGAAACCATATTTGGTGAAGGCTGAATTAAAACCTTCCTTTCTAGTTATATGAAGTTTCATAAGAAATATTCCTCTGCTGTACACAGACCTATTGGGAACAGCAAAAAGATAGAAAATGCTCGTGATGTAAGCCATCGACAGTACTTTTTGGTTTTTTTTAATCTGTTCATGGGAGGTAAACTTAAGACATATGCTTCACAGGACTCTACATTTTAGTTTTTCAAAGTATCGGTCATTTAATGAACATGTATTTAGGTGTAGTCAGGGACAGAGTCATGGTGAAATTTCAGTGGAACTACATCTCTTGATAGCAGCTGAGAATAAAGCTGTGGGTGAGCTAGTAAATTCCTGTCTGGGGAATGGACTATGATCAAGAAAGAAAATTACAAGGAGCATATAAAATCACAGTCGTGTAACTAGCAGGGCCTGTGCTTTGACACTCTGTTCTTACTTCAGAAGCAGTACAATAGCAGCATTTTAAGGACATTTCCTGACATGAATATCCATCTAGACATAATAAACACCTCCATAAACAGAGACTTAAAATATTTTGAAAAATGACTGTTAGTCTAACTTTCTTTTATTTTTTGAAAGCTATAGATGAGTTCACTGTTGTGACAGGTTTCCTCTGAATTCTCTTTTACCGCTGACAATAAAGTATAGGTATTAAAAAAGCATTGCTGTGCTTTCTGTAGGGGGCAGTCTGATCAAAGTTTTTATTTTGTTTTCCAGTAGGAAAAACATTGGGAAAAACAGTTTTGCCAAACCAACATGTAGAACAGTAATGATCAATGTCCAAAATGTTTTCAGTGCTGGTTAACTAGAATTATTTTAAAATTTGTCTAGTGGAGTATTCAGAATGAGTCATGTAGAAATGAATATTTATGTTCCCTCTGACCTCAAACATTCATGGCCTTGTACAAGGTCACGTAAGGAGACTGTGGAAAGCTTCCACATAAGTTACTTGATAATTTCTCTCCTTAGTTCGTCAAGCTGTGCATGTGATATATACCACATGGTTTCTGGTGTATTCAGAAGCACATTAAGTTCTCATAAAAGTAATTTTATAGCTATTTAATTGTGAATGACGATAACTAAAGATATATAAGGAATGTTGGGGCAGGCAGACAAATTGCAAGAGATAGCATTTTGCTGCTGCTGGGGTTATTTTTAAATCTGGCAATGATTCTGTCACCATTACAAACACTGTTTTTCCCAAAAAGATATTCTGAACACAGCATAAAATTCCCAATCCAAAGACTAAGAATTTCAGAAAAAATAAAATGCAAAAGCAGCTGTCTGGGTTCTTGAAATGTTTCTTGGATCTCGTAAAATTATTTTTCCAGAGCTACCGTGTTCTGTGTTTTCCAGACATATTTAAAGTCTTAAAAATATTTCTTACACAGATACAAATACACATGTTAAATAGCATGATTCAGATCAGAAGGACCGATGAGTCAGTCATATATGCAGCAACGTAATGAAGCAAATGACAGGAAAAACTGAAATGACATATTAAGGATTTCCTTAAAGCCTGAACAACAGAAACTCAGATCACACTGAATATTATGTTTCATATGGGGAATTATTTTGCCACTTGAAAATGTGGACTAGTGGGCAGAATCTAGAATGATGGAATTCCAGTACCCAAGAACCACAGACATCTCTGGAATTGTATGCAGTGCTTAGCAGCAAAATGAGAAAGTTCAGGGCTCAGAACTTTCTAGCACTACAACGTCTTTCAAAGGAGAGATTGAAACAAAACTGTCATGCTGCAGAATGAATTTTCAAATACATGACTTTGCTGAGAGTGAGAATAATAGAAATACCACTGGAAAGAATATTTTTGGATCAATGGAACATTATGGACAATACAATGAGAATTTTATTGGTTGGAAAAAATTAGATGGGGGTTCAAAAGGACGGAAAGCATCAATTCACCTGTGTTACTTTGGAGGACAAACACAAATGTCTTTATTTATTAGGTTACGTTATGAATTATCAGTTGCTCTGTTAACCCGAGGCCAAGGCAATAAACAAATTTGTCCATTTTAACTTTTAAATCAACTTTTAAGGCCACTAGTACTGAGTTAAATGGGAGACTTTGCTAATAGGGTTGCACCCATTTATACCAGCACAGAACTTAGCCCACTGCTGGAATAAACAATTACATCATGACTTTCTCTGTTATTCAGAAAACAGAGAATATGCTGTTGGAACAACCTCATGATTTGTCTTTTATTTATTTGCCTTCTTGCCTTTAAAAAGATAGGAGATTTGAGTGGGATACTCATTAGTATAGGTGAGTTTGGGTGGTCTTCACTTAGCAGCCCCAAGGGACTGCTACATTCACTAGCCAGTTGGGATTGAGAAAAATTTTCCAACTTCTCTTCCAAGACTGGCAGCTGCAGAGCAGGGGGTAACTGTGCCACTGCTCTTGTCTTCCCCCCACTACAGCAGTGGCAGCTCAGGGCTCTGCTGGCCCACGGGTGTGCATGAAGCCTTCCCTCCTTCTTCCTAAGACATAACTTGGGATCTTTTATTCCCTGAACAACTGCTCCTTGCCTCCTTCCAAGAAAAGATGCAGACTCTGTTGAAGCATTTTACATACTGAATGTCAAGATTTGGTTCAAGATTTGGGCCACCAGCTAGCCCTGCCAAAGTTTTTTATATGGGATAGAAACCTGTTTTCTTGATAAGAGTCCCATGACAGGTGTGAAAAGGATTCCTGGGGGGAGGGGGGAGGTGTGGTGGAATAAAGGAGGAACCAAATCCTCTGTCTACAGAAGACTGCAGCTAAGCTTCCACTTGGTTAGCTACAAAAGGGTGAGTTCTAGATGACTTGTTTCAGGCAAAGTATTTTTACAGCTGCAGAAAATAGCAAACTACAAACATTTAAAACCATGTAATATACCTCACATCTATTAAAAATAATTCTGATTTCTTACATGTTCATAAGGCCTATGGCTATCCACTATCCAAGTATTTTGGGACTCTCATTTGTATTCTTGTTATACCCTGTGTCCTCATGGATGTCTAATTATTAATCTCTATCAGTGTAAGAATTGAAAAATATTGGGTAATTAATTTACACAAGTGAGATAGTTCTCCCAGCTCACAAAAACTATTAGCTATAATGGCCACATTAATGACTTACAAGACTTAGACCAACTTGAGGCTTCGTTTAGCATTACCTTTTCTAAGAACAATGTTGTCAAATGCTGACCTCCCAGAATCCTTGTTTTTTCACCTCAGTTGCCTCCTGCCTTCAGCATCAGCTAATCTTACATGTCTTCACAGATCCTGAATATAAAATAGTAATGCTCCTATAGGATGCTCCTCTGTACTGTAGTTCTCTGGGGCTGCCATGTAGGTATAACTGAATCTCCCTTTTTAGAATTCCTTTTAGAGAAGTCCTGCAGATTTGTAGACATGAGGTTTTTATAAAATCTTACTGAATTCAGGAAAATATACTAATGTTCTAAAATTGGGTCATTTCACTGAAATATGCTTGTTAGAGAGTTATCAGATCCATCTTCCAGGAAAATTGTCAGATCTCAGTAACAGCACTTAGTCACTTTTTCACAGCGTGGCTCTCACCCTTAATCATCATCAGTAAAGCTAGGGCTTGCCTGTTTGATCCTTCTAAGGAAGTTATTAAACCATGTTACTTCAGCTGAGCAGTATCTTAATGGGGAAATACAACAAAATGGAAAACTAAACTAAATGTTTTCTAAACTAAATACTTTAATGTACTGAAAGAAAGCTTCTAAATCAAAAAGAATGGCCCAAAATTCAAACCAGAAGGTGCAGTAATTGCTTATCCATTCCTATTTTCAACATGGAAGAAATAATAAACAGCATCAAAGGCCGAAGACCTACCTGAAAACAGGAAGGGTAACATCAATACTGTCAGATGCTAAGGAATATGACTTTGCCAATTAATGCTCTTATCTTCCATACTTTAACTGGGAGCTTGCATGAACAGTTGATGGATGAGAATGGATAGCAGGGAAAGGCAAGTGAAGATCTGTCACACTGGGATCGCTTGCTGTCGGTCAGTGCCAGGCAGAGCAGCGGCGGTGGCTCGGCTGCCACTGCTCCCCATGCAAGCCAGCTGCATCTGCGAGAAAGGGGGAGCGTGCTGGTGCCCTAAGGCAAAATTCTATCCAGCTGATGAAAACATGGATGGGTGGCTTGTGCTTTCTGTAAGACATTTTTATATTGTTAGTTTTAATGAGGCAGTACCCAGTACCCCACACACGTCTTCCCACAGCCCTGCCCTTGGTGCCTCCTTGGAGTATATAGTTTCAGGCTCTTGACCCTGTAGTCTCTAACGCTTCATCGCCCCATCCCTAATCCTGAACAGATCCAGGACTTCAGCACAGCTCCCACACAAGCAGATGGCCTGCCAAAGGGCTAAGGCAAGATGGTAATGGTTTTGTTTCTGAAAGAAAAAGAAGAAAGGAAGGAAGGAAGCAGAGAAAGAGAGAGAGAAAGAGAGAGAGAGGAAGAGAGAGAAAGAGAAGGAAAGAGAAGGAAAGAGAAGGAAAGAAAGAAAGAGAAAGAGAGAAAGAGAAAGAGAGAAAGAGGAAGAAAGAGAGAGAGAAAGAAAAAGAAAGGAAAGAGAAAGAAAGAAAGAAAGAAAGAAAGAAAGAAAGAAAGAAAGAAAGAAAGAAAGAAAGAAAGAAAGAAAGAAAGAAAGAAAGAAAGAAAGAAAGAAAGAAAGAAAGAAAGAAAGAAAGAAAGAAAGAAAGAAAGAAAGAAAGAAAGAGAAAGAAAGAAAGAAAGAAAAGACAAGGAGGAGAAGGAGAAGGAGAAAGCAAAAGAAAGAAAGAGAGAAAGAGAAAGAGAAAGAAAGAAAGAGGAAGGAAGGAAGGAAGGAAGGAAGGAAGGAAGGAACTCAAAACAAAACAAAGAGCCAAAGAATATTGAATCTGGCTGAACATTAACATTGAACAGAAGCAACATCTAATCAAAGTGTCTCTAAAGCAGGAAAGAGATAAAACTGTGTGAAGTATATGCAAAGCAGTTTGGGAAGGCACTGTAAAACAACTAAATAGTTTGCAACCTGAACGCTGTCACACAAATGTCATTGTGAAGCAGCCAACAATGAAATAAACCTACTGCATCAAACCAAAATAAGGACAAAATAATCACACTATGTAGTTGATCCCTAAATAATGTAAAGTAGGTACCACAGGAAACAAGACGCAATTAATTTGCAAACCATGGGGCTGTCAATTAGATGATATATTAATATGTTATAAGCAAATACGTTGTTGGACACAAATTCATTATCTATAAAAGGATACTGGATAAAAACATACTACAATCTTGCCATTTATGTTACTAAAGTAATGTTTAATCTCTAATTTATACAATGTTTGGTGTTCATGGGTTTATAATAAATAAGGAAGGAAAAGAATTATGGGGGTGTTGTAAAAGTATTTCAATTAACCTTTTATTGTTAAAACATGTATTGTAAGTCCTGTCCTTCATTCAGAATTAGACATGCATGAAAATTGCCTTATCATTTATGGCATAGTCTTGTTTTCAAGGAACACATGATGCTGTTTAAATGGACTTTAGGATTGATTAATAGAAGTTCTTTTTATTAAATGGAACTGTGATTTGCTATATGTATTGCTAAAGGACAACACAGTTGCTAAGACACTAGTTAAATAACTGGAAGTTAAATGCACATGTAAATGGATAGAGACTGCTTTCTGTCATGAATTTGTACAGTTTCTAAAGATGCCAGTGAAATATTTTGTGTGTTGATCAGACAGAAGATGCATGTATATAAATAGAGAAATCTTCATCTTTAAAACAGATAAAAATAAGATAAAATTAAAATCAGCTGTGGAGACTTTATGTGACCGTGCCCTCCCCAGCTCTATTTTTAAGTTTAAAGGTTTAAAATATTTCTGGTTTTCATCGAGTGATATTTATGGTAGAAGGCACAGATATTCTCTGAGAGACCAGTATACAACAGTTTTCTCCTCCTTCCTTTCCTCTCTGCAGGTGAGTGCCTTAAATGGTAAACCCTAGAGTCATGTTCCTTCTTGCTTGCTCCCATCTGTCTTAGTTTCCTTCCTGCAAGCCCCACTTAGTATTTAAAGAAATAAAAAAGTCATAAGCACCAACACTGAGGACAGGACTTCATAGCTTGAAAAGATGTAAGGTCCTTCCTTGCAGCTTTAATTGAAGTCATAATTGTAAACTTCTCTTCCAAAGGGTTAAAGGGAAAATGTTTGTTTGTTCTTGTGCAGGTTTTCCTATATATGAAGACATTTTTTTTCTCCTCTCATTAGGTGTTCAAAACCAGAAAGACTAGGGAAAAAAGTCCAGCTACTATTTTTTGTACTAGCATGTGCATTCCATTTACAATATTTGCATTGGGCATGTTTAGACATGTCCCTTTTTTTTTTTTAAGTTTCCCCAGTTCATCTAGAGCAACAACATTCAGATGTTGCATCAGTTCAACACTAGGTGAAATAACTAACTAAATCTGAACAGGCCTTTTTATCACTTGATTAGATACTTCTAATTGGTAGCTGATCTAATTGATAACAAAAGTATTTAACTCTTTTCCACCTAGTTTCCTACGTGTTGCTAAAGAAATTTCTAGGGGCAGTAGGTGAAGATGATTCAGTTTTGAATGCATGAGTGTAACTTTAATAATACAGTAACACTCAGCAATAAACATCAATTTTTAAGAACAGCTGTTGTAGATTTAAAGCTTAGTACGTTATAGTTTTAATATGTTTAATAAAAATAGTTTAAATCATTTCAAAGAATCTAATGCATTAATATTTGCCTCCATATATGATTCTGGAATTAAATATTACAGAATTAATATTAAATTAGATTTTATATATTATTCAAGACAAGTCTTTGTCTCTGTCCCTTATGACTACGTAGCAAGAAAACCGTGGCTGGATGCCGTTTCCTTTCATAAGGTTACAGCATAAACAAGGATCTGGTCACAGTGATTAAAGGGATTCTAAAAGTTACAACAAAACTGCAATCACGCATGAGATTAATTGGTAGATCAACTACACACTGGCTCCATAGGCGAACAGAAGTCAACCTCCAGCAGCAAAACTAAAGTACACTGCCTCTGGCAACTAAATCAGGATGACTCCAATACCAGTTGTTTCTGGAGCAAAACCAAGCACTGCCGAGAGATGCCAAAGAAGTCTGGGGCCCATGAGCTTGGCCTCCTGTTAGTACCAACAAGCTAAGACAGAAGGTGGCATGCACGAAGCAGAGTGAGGGAAAAGAAATACTACCCCTCCCATTTCGCAGACAGAGAACGTGGAGCCTGTGGGAGAAGCTGTCCGCTTCTACCCACAGTGAGTGCAGTGAAAGCAGCTGCTTTTAGTAGCCAAACTAAATGCAGAATGGCACTGTGCCACAGACATCTCCTAAATGACTTTCTTAGGCAGGGACAGAAAAGGAATCCAGTCAGATGGTCTCCAAAGCCGCTGCCTTAACCACAGCTGCCTTTCCATTGCCCAATTCTCCCTCCTCCTGCTGCCTCTCTCCTCCCGTGGCCGTGCTGTCAGAGGCGATTCACCTAAGAGCAAGGGAAATGGACTTTGTTAAAAGACCATCTGTGGAATTCCTTCTTTTTTCCTCACTTTTGGGTCATGGGAGTTATGTGCTCAAAATTCAGCTTTTATCAAATGTATCACCTTCAGTCATCCACTATTAAACATTGCAGCATTCCTCTAAACTACTGAATGACATTTCCTACCAGTTCCTTTGTATTGCACTGTGTGAAATAATACAGATAATATATGTAACCTGCAATTACAGCTAATTGTGTATAATCTCCAGAAGCCAATTAAAAAAATGTCACACTTGGCAGTTTTTTTGGATATGAAGAGGGACTAGTTCTGCCATCTTACTTCACTGAGGTTGTGTGTATATATATATCTGTATACATACAAGAATTACTCATAGACGTAACAGTAGCAGATCTGAGTGACAGAATTGTAATTCAACAATATAGCATTACTGTCACTTTTTGAACTCTGGATGAAAATTATCAAAGAGCATATTTGCACTCTATTATGAAGTAATGAACATATACAATTCATTTCACATCTCACAGCTAGAATAGTGCATGTCAGAAGATGCACTTCGATTTTTGTTAAGTGAAAAATCCACATTTTTCTTTTTGTGCCTTTTAGGCATACTAAACCATAGCATGGAGTTCACTGGGAGCTATGTTGTTCTGAGGGAATCATGCAAAAAGAAAATATTTGTGTCTCTGGGGGAGGAGGAAGCAGGAATGGGGGGTGGATTTCCTCCTTATTATTCCAGGTCTGATTCCTTCATGAAAAATAGACCAGAGCTATACCCTTGTCTCTCCCCTGCCCTCTCTTGACAGTGTGTATTTGCATGAGACAGGGATGTACATGCAAGTGTTTCTAATTTTCCTGCTGATAAAATAGATCCTAAAGTGTCTGGCAGCTGGAATTTGAGGTTCTTTTTTTATCTGACTAAATGACAGTAAAGGGAAATCAATAGCTGTGGGGCCATACCAGACACTTGCTCTGACTCTTTGCTTTGTTCATAAGATCCCTGTAGGCTGGCTAAGCCCATAGTCACTGCAATGTAATGGCTACCAGCCTGTTTCTTGAGCCTTAACTCCTCTTGGGCACCATTTCCGCAGCATCCTCTTAGAGACTTTTGGCAACCAGAGCACGTGAGAGTCTGCTGATCTGGACAGGGATACTGAAGCAGCTCTCCTTGCACACTCTCTCCCTCTCCTCCCCTAAGTGCTCTAAACGCACAAAGTCCTTCGAATTCAGCCTAGGCTCTATGTTAATTAAATTTCAGACAACTAGGCAAATGCAATATTTCAATTCCACAATTAAAAAGAAAAATCATTATTCTCATGAACTGACAATCAGGAACTAAATGCTTTGTTTCTGAGGGGAAAATTCACTTAAATACATTGTACTTGACCAGCATTTCTCTTTTTCTACACTTTAATGTGTTGGTCATAAAACATCTCCCAGAGAGGATACAGGTGCTATAGATGATTGCCTGTATAGGCAGGAATAGGCAGGAGCCTGAACACTGTATTTATTGGTTTGGCTGTTTATCCTTTAGGCTAGGGTCGTATGCATTAACCTAGCCACTTCCTAGGTTTATTTTAAAAGGAAAAATAAAACACAAGCCTAGTAATGCTGAAATGTAAATGATTCCAGGTGTGGTGTTCAGTGATCATTCAGTTAGGCTCTTGTTAAGGTTTTTGTAATAGATTTAATTTACACTGCTTCTGTGAGGCACTAGTGACTTGCTGAGCTATCTGCATGAGGAGTGCAGCTCTGAAAGCACCATCCCCAGTGCCCTCTGAGATGGACGAGACCTGGAGAACAGGCAGCTGGGTAAGTGCCTTCACGTGGCACTGGTACAGTACGTGTTCAGCCTGCTGCATCTCTTTTGACATGGTATTGCCAGGAGCAGCTCTGGCTCTGCAAGGGAAGGTGAGCCAGGGGCAGGAGAGGGGACCAGAGCCAATAAAGGTGACAGCAAGGGGGACGGGCCCAGGTCCTGTTGAGGGAGGGCACTGCAATGCCTAGGAGAACAGGGACATGGATATGAGTGTGTTGAAGAGAGGGAAGAGGGTGTGTTAGGGAATGACTATAAGGAACATCAGGCAAAGCAGAGCAAGGCAGACCTTTTTCCTTTCCCTGAAAAGTTGCTCAGCTGTGTAGCGATGATGGCTCAGCAACAGTGACCGGGTGGTAGAGGGCTGGGGTGCAAGAGATGGGCTATATAGCAAGAAACTGAAAGACCCTTTCTTTGCTAGGAGAGTGGAGACAGTGGAAACCTGGGCTTGATTTGGGCTGTTGAGCTGTTTGCAGTAGAAAGGCAGGTGCTTTGAGATGAGCACATGGGAAGAAAACATAGGAATTAAAGGAAAGAAATTGGATCAACATATTTGAAGGGAGTGGAAATTGCAGAACATATTGTTAAACCTTTCAATGGATAATTTTTTAATCTGTTTTATGCATACTTGGACTAGACATTTAGAGGTTATTTAACACCCCACTTAATTATGCTGTGTACAACAAAACTCATACTGTCTATGTAGGGAGTATGCTGGCAGATGATTATACTTCCAGCCTTGCTGCCAGTGTTATTTGCTTGGAGACAGCTTCCACTAGGTTGCATTAAGCACCAATTGTATAATCATCGTGACATAAGAGAGCTGTACCTGAATGTTGGAGAAAGAAATAGAGGGGAACATGGAAAATATCACAAGAAAGAGCAAGCATTTTAGAGGAGGCAAAATAATGGGGTCCACAAAAGCATGAATAATAGTGACATTTTATTTTCTTTGTATAAATGACTTTTAGACAAAGGCACTTCTATCAAGTTCCCCAGAGCTGTATTAATTTTCTAGTTCTGCCACCATCTTCTAATGTACTTTTGCAAGCCACTTAATCTTTGAGAATATATAAAATATATATGTTATTAGTTTCTAGAACTAAAAATGTGATCACCAGAGTCCTCTCCTTCCAAATCCAAACCTTATGACCTTCCTGAAAGTAAACCTCTTTTTGAGATTTCAGTATTCTGAAGAGCGCTGAGCACAGCCTAGAATCCACCGCAGCCCCCCTTCAGATACATGGGGCCATCTCTCCAAACAACTCATGGCAATGCAAGAACAGTGCTTATAACACACTGGTTTGCTGCTTTCACTGTAGTGGACAGAGCCTCCCCGCAGCCATCCTCTAAAACAAAGAGGGTGAAAGCAAGTTGCATTTCCTTAGGTGTGGCTAAGCCATGTAACCTAAACAGAGCTCATTTTTGTCTCTGCTTTTCATTTATCCCTAAGAAAAACACTGCTTGGTTATATTTAGCATTCTGAACTAGTCACAAGAAGGGGCACTGGGCAGGGTTCGTGGTTTCGTCAAGCAATCTGCTGATCACACCATCTTGGGTAAGTTATCCCCTATGCACAGCCATTAATTCACTGTGTAGTGAATTCTTTGGGTTTACTTCTTTTTTAGAGGTCACTAAAACTCCTTTTCTTTGTTCAACAGAAAATGCTTACCTAGCAAGACACCCCGGCTCAGACAGGAAAGAGCATGCCTGGCAGGTCTTTTGTTCCTGTCTCAGAGTCCTCCAGGGAGCTGCCCACCTCCTAGACCAGAGATCCTACACAGCTAGCTTTTCAGTCAAAGGAGATCAAAGGTTTGGCACAAGCTTTGTCCCTTTTCAGATTCACTCCAGCACAACTGGTCAACCATACAGGAAAGAGATATATTGTCTTTCCCTGAACAGTGGTGCATCAGGACTGTTTCCCATGGGCTGGGGAGTTGCAGGAGAAGCATGATGCCACAAGGTGATCCTTCTCGAGTGCGGTGGCTCACAGGGCCCCACAGCAGCAGTTACAAGCCAAATTTACTCATGAATATTTAATTCCATTATTTAAATGTAGAGGTAATGCCAAAAAAAGGCCTGGGGTTACGTCCCATACACTGAGGTTCCTCAGGCTTGCAACTCCCTAGCAGAGGGAATCCTCCCTGTTTATATCAGCATATTTCTCCAGGGGATGGGCCATAATTTCTACAGTTTAAGGGATTCACCTGTAAAACCAAAACAAAGCCTTCTGAGAGATGAGAGAACTTCAAGAACAGAGAAAAGAGCAGCTGTTTTCCTTTGTAGGTCAAGATAAGAATCATATTTTTACTTTCAGGAAATGAGTTTAATTTCTAAATACCAAAGAGTAGTATGAATATTTTTCTGACCAAAGGCAAGCTAAAGATCTTTCTGATGTGGTAGACATGCTGATTATTACAGGTAGTCTCAGTAATCAGTATAGGGCCATCATAATTTTCTCCCCTGAAGCAAAAAGAACTTTAGTATCTGTAGTTGAGATGGAATTTGTTGAAATGGAGCTCAATAACTACTAACTACTAAACAAACAGGCCAAAAAAAGAATGAATCTAGGGGAATGAGTTGAAATAGTGAGATACATCATGAAATATGATTAATGACACCAAGGGAAATATAAAATAACATCTTTCCCTGGAAATGGGCTGTAAGTGCACAATGTCTGCACAATATTGTGCATCTGCAGTTCTCTGTCCTGCCACCTAATATCCAAATTGTCTGCCAGTATAAACACAGCTGCTAAATGTCTTCTACAACTGCAAAAATAATGAATCTCCACTTTCTTCTCAGCTATTGAAGTATATTTTTACAGAGACAAATGCAATGTTTACCCTTGTTCAACAGAAGACAATGTCAATGCCCAACATATATGTCTTATTAACACACGTTCAGATTCAAATACCATAGATCAAAGAAACGGGATGGCTGTTTTATAGCATTCTTAGACGAGCAGAGATTTAATGTTTTTGGCTTGAATAATTTCTCATCTGGTTTCCGCATAGACATTTGCCTACCCGTCAGTACAGAATCACTGTTTTAGTTGTTTTTGACCATCACTACAACTTTACAGAATCTAGCAGGATTGTAAGGGAAGGATAAGAAATCTCCTTTATGTAAACTCTGCTTTCCACATTGTGGATTGGCCTGCAGACTCTACCGGATAAGTACTGTGACCGATTTCTCCTCAGCCTGGAGACATAGGTCTGCAACAGCTGGGGGCTTGGGAGACTCCAAGTAACAATTTTCATGTTATAATACTAGCCTGGACTGTAAGAAGTAATTTAAGATAATTTACTATGTTGCATTTACTGAAACAACTTCTTTTCAGAAAATATAACTAAGGAAAACCCAAGTAAAATGGAAAATGATAGTCAGGATTTTCAAACACTGTACTCTGCTTGCTCTTTGCCTAGATGAAGAAAGCATAAATGGAAAAAAAAAAAAAAAAAACAACAACGAAAGAAGAAGGAAATAGGGCTCCATACCCTTAGGAAGGGTACCAATCTATTTATATGCTTCCTGGAATGCTCAGAACATGTAGTCTTACTGGCCACAAGAAACCACTTTTGTTGTGCAAAAGGTTTCACCCATGAACAGAAGCCAAAATTTTTTCATGGCACTGTGGGAAGAAAAAACATTATTGTGCAGTTTTGTGAACTACAGACAGAAATCACTCTGTAGACCTGCCTGGTAAAAACTTTCTGAATTTAAGAAAACACTGCCACTCCCCCCAGCCTCCTTCAAATCATAGTCTTGAAATTCACCTCTTTTGTTATATGGAGAGAAAATTGGCACCTAATCATGATTAGGCAAGTAAACAAAGTACAATTACTATTCTTGATTAGCTAAAAACTAATGCACACACTATCATTTTTGTCAGCCTGTCTCTCCCAACCTATAACCCATTTTTATCTTATCCATCTGTTACAATTCATCAGCTGGCATCTAATGGGGCAAGGAATACTCTTTTCTGTAGACCTGTACACATACTAGCTTCAACCCACTTTTCCAGTGGCTGCAATAGAAATACCAAAGACTTACAATAAACATGAGGGTTTTTTTTTTTTTCTTGTCAGAAAGATAGATCATAAATTCTAATAAAATTATAGAAAAAAATCAAATTTTACATAAAAATTAATAATTACAGACTGAATAGGAAGATTCAATTGGTCAGACCATTATTATATGGAATAAGAAACATCTTTAGTCCTTTGTTGGAACTTCAAATTATCTTTCCCTATATAAATTATTTTTCTAGATATTTAACTGTAGATGTTCCTAATCTAGTACCCCACCAGGCAGAACATAGCTTTTGAATATTGCCTTGCCAATGATCACTCATGGTCTGCAGTTGTGCTTGATACAGTTCAAAGTTGCTAACTGGATCGGACTCTCATGTTGGGGAGGGGAAGGGTCCAAGACCTCTACAAACAGCCAGCCCACCTTTACAGCAGGTAAATATAACTGCACCCTTGTACCTGAATCTTAAAGTACTCACCTTGAGCATTACAGTTAGAAGAAAACAAACTGAACTGGAAATCAGACTTTCTTGCTGCTAGACTGAAATTCACAGTTGGTTATACGAGCCCAGTTCTCCAAGTTAGTTAGGTATGAGTTTGAACTCCAAGTCTTTGTATTTTTGTTCAATAGCTTCGTATTTTTAAGTAAAGGCTAGAGTTGAAACAAACAATTGCTCCTGCTGAGAAGCTGTGTTTGCATGCTGTTCTCATCCTCTGGGCTGGCCCTGAAGAGCAAACCTCAGCAAGCACACAGTGGTGCTCTTCCAAAACAGCATGGCTTTGGATGCCGCCACACAGGGGTGGAATAAGGTCGTGGTGCTAGGTACAGCTGTCAGTTGTGCTAGAGTAAAGGCAGGCTAATGCCTTTAAAGTTTGTGGATTTATTCTATCCCACAGTAACTCTGTCATAAATCACAACAGGAATTTGACTACAGTAGCAATGTGGGCAGGGGTGGGCTCAAAACACAATGAGAACAGACATGCTGGAAGACAGTGTCTGATACTACGCCCCAAAAGAAGGCAAGAGAAAGAGCAGGGGATGAACAATGCAGAGTTGAGAAGGTGAGAGTCCTGCCTTACAGATTCTGTCTGGAAAAGCAACAACTGAGAAGTGTTCAAGTACTGATAAAGAAGCAGAATTGAGCTCTCATGGTTTTTGTATCAGAGGCTTCCTTTCATATCATGAAAGAAACGTGGAGGATTGTCAGCCTTCATTCACTATATATTGCCCTTATTAACTATACATTTCCCTATTCACTCTGCTTTTTTAAAAAAATAATCTCCCACATTTATGAATCTGCTAAAACACATAGCTTTTCACAAAAAATAGACAAATATGACGGCAACCTGTCAAGGTAACAAAGAAGGTTTGGATAAGGGCTCAGGTCACTTTGAAGGCACCACTTACTATGAAAAGCCCTTGGATGATGCTGAGGAAAACTTGCCAAAATGCAGTGGAAAAAATAAAGTGGCCTGATCATTACAAAAGATCAGTGTGTGCAATTTCCAGCCACTTCAGTGTGAGTTGCTCTTGGGCACTGTCAGGCAGTGGTTGGACCTGAGGGATTTTAAACAACTGTATACAGAAAACCAAACCCTGCACAGATCGACCTCTATTTCCCCTGTAAGGCTACAGGAAAAAAAAAAAAAAAAAAAAAAAGGAGAAGCAGTGTCAACGCAACTGTCTTCTTCCTGCCCTAACAACATCTTTCATGTGGTGATCCAAATGATCACCACAAACACACACCTCTCAGGAAGTCTGCCCTCACTGCTGGCTTCAAACATTTGCTGGGTTTTTACAGTGCTGAAATTATTCCTGCACTGAATCCCAGAATTACAGTGAGACACCACCCTGTCTGTGGTTACAGGCGGCACAGACAAAGCCTTGGAGAGGGTGCGGGGTGCTTCCCACGGCGGAGTAAGGGTGGAAGGGGCTCAGGCTGTCCTCTGCTTCCCCACCCCTTGCCACGGATTTGCCCTCCTGCCAGGGAGCATGGGAAACCCCTCCAAACCCCGGACTGACAGCCTGGGCAGCCAGTATGTGCTGGGGGTGTGCGTGCAGCTCCTTCCCCTCCAGTCATCCTCACTGCAACCTGTCATCTTTTTAATATAGCCTCACAACATTCTAAAAAACAAAACTGTGGGTAGGATACCTTTCATAATAATAAATAGGAATAGCACTGCTTTTGAGAATTTAGGTCAATTCATCACCCTTAGAGTGCATTATAAATTCATCAGAATCACAGCCTGAAGAAAATTTTATTCCCTGGCATCAGCTGCTCTTAGCCATGCCACAGATCTTTAGCAGAATTTAAACTCCATATTAAGTATTGATTGAGTTTAAATAAATTATAATATGTTATAGCCAGGAAGCTGGGCTGTGACTGGAATAGATGGTTTCCCTTTTTACCTCCCTTCCCACCTCAAATATTAACAAATTTATTCAGTGCATTATGACTGTAATGAACAACCAATTCAGAAATGTATAATACTGAAGTAAGTACTAATTTAAGCAGCACCTTCACCTACTCAACACAGGAATGAATAGAAATTATAAACTAGGTACAGAATACACATATCAACTTAAAGGATAATATGAATAGGAATAAATTCCTAACGAATTATCTACAGGGGAAAAGTAAATGCAAAACTGCAGCTTATATTAACATTTGATTACATTTCAGATGTTTTGTTCCTTTTTTTTAAGGTTCAAAAACATCTCTGTAATGATGGCTACCAACAAGCTGTAACACAATGATACACTCTTCTGTCACGTTCAGTAGCATCAGATGCTTGTGTATCCAGCACATTATTTCTGGACGACTAACAGATGAGCATATAATTCTAAACTATATTTAATAGGGAATGAAAACTTGCATGAACAGGTATTCAAAATGTAACTATGATACAGTTACCAAAGCCAACTGAGAAACAAACCAGGCCTAAACTTTATGGAAAAGAAAACAACAACTATCTGCTGTACTGCTAAAAGAGGACAAGAGGACACATAAGGACATATAGTTTTGTGTTTGACCTATTTTGGTTGATTTAATTTTCAGATTTTGTAAGCCAAGCTCCAGTGAGTTCCTGAGGAAAAAATTCTAACTGGCATTTTACTGTGAGTCAAACCTCACACAAAAAGTGCTTTGTGCATCAAGATAACATCAGGAGCTGTCTAGCTGCACGTACCAAAGGACCAGTTTGAACAAAATAAAACAGAGCCATAATGGACTTCTAATAGTAATAATACTTTGCACTTCTGTAGTATGTTCCAATTTGAGATCTCTAAGTATTTTGCAGTGCATGACAATTAAGCCTATCACTTGGAAACTTCAGTAGAAAACAATTATCACAATTTTCCTGATGAAGAAACTGAGGCATTGAGCAGTTGAATGACCTTCATAAGATCTTACAGCACACAGGATGCCAGTGCATTTTCAGAAATACCAGGCAGTTTTTCAGACCTCTGCTTCAGCAAGGGCACTAATCCCATTTCCAAACAGCCTGTCTGCCAGCCAAGTTATATGTATGACTAAGATTTCCCCAGCTTCATGAACAATAAAATACATCTTTTCATTTAAAGGTAGCTTATTTCCTGCTGCTGTTCTTACCAAGCTGATGTCAGGAACATTCATTCTTTTAATAAAAGTGCAGACAGTTTTGGGTACAACAGCAATTCAGATAAAGTCCACTTAGGGATGGAAAGAGTGACTGAAATTGCATATATCACCATATTGCATATAGACACACTGTCTGACAAATGTGAGTCCAGTTGACATGGTTAGCAATTGCCTATTTTAAGAGACAACCTTAGAACTTTACCAGGAATATTGTCTTCAGACTGTACTCCCAGGAGGATCCTGATAATTTTTTCCCTCCTAAATTGTTCACTGTGAACAGAAGTAGCAAGCTGTGAATTTGCTTTTTTTTTAGTTACCACTGAACAACTGAGCTATTAACTGCTTTCTTTCCATTCTTTGCTAAAAAAGATGTGATTACTTTTTTTCTGAAAAATATAATAAATGAATGATTTTTCTGAATGTCTCTTTTTCTAGTTAGACCTCACACTGCAGTTAGAATAACCCAGCCCTTCTTTGAGGCATTAATAAAATCAAGAGGCAATAGAGTTATATTTTGCAATGCTGTACATTTTTACCTCCCTACACTTAACCTCCCTTAACTACCACTGAAATCTTCTTGGGATTTAACCCCAGGGAAGCTAAGATTCTGCCTGGCCAAGCAGAGTTTCTAGCAGTACTAGTATATATAAGTACATTGCTGCAAGAGTGTATCCAAAGGCCTTCAGAGATTAGCACAGAAATGCCACGAAGCCGAGCATTTTGCCTAAGCCCCATCTGTGAACAGGGCTATATATCCACTCTCCATATGTGGCAGCCCTGTGTGAAATTGAGGAGTGATGGCAGACGGGTAAGGGATGGCATTCAAAGATCAGGCAGTAACAGAAGACAATTACAGTTATACCTGTCACAGCACAAGAAGAGGTAGGATGTTGTCATTTCAGTAGGGTTTCTTTAACTTTAATCCAGAATCACTGCTTTAACGGGGTTACCCTGGAATACGTGAGGGATCTTCTCATAGTCTGGATGTAACCAGTTATTTTGGGGGAGTGAAAGAGACTCAAATTTTGTAATCAACACTAAAAAAAACCCTATGCACCTTATGCTACTTTATGGTAGGTACTTTAGTCAGAGAATGAGGTTCAAGAATTATCTGCAGGCATTTTCCATACATTTATCCGTATGTATGCAAAAGCATTCAGGAAGAGAGAGCAAAAGGTGTTGCAAATAGCCATTGCAGTGCTAACCAGTTAGGGTCATGGTTGAGTGGGGAAAAGATGACTTAAGACTTTCATGGTTGTAGAGCATGAGTATTTTAGTGATTTCTAAAATTGGTGTCCTATTATTAAGAAACCTCTAGTTTTTGAAAGGAAAATTCAACAGCATAGCATCTCACTTTCTCTCTTTTCCTATTCTTTAGGGGTATAACAACTTTCCAAATCTTTGCACGGAGAATTTATATAACGTGTGAAGCCAATCCATGCAGTGATCACTGTATCATACATATTTGATACATCAGAAGTTGTCATTTTCCATGCATTTATGATTCTGATTTGGTAGCTTTATGTCCTGTTGTTTTCTCTTTTCTTGGAAACCAATTAAATTTTAGATTTATAAAATAACAGAGACTATGCAAAGACCTGTGTGATGATGGCTAGCTACATCTGAAAATTCTTTAGCCTGAAAGCCTGGCAAGAATCTGAAGGGAAGTGTTAAAGCAACCTGACAGAAATCCCCTGCAGTGCTTAAGAAAAAACCCCAGCCATCTCTCCTCCCAGCTAAACCCTGAAACAAGGTCAATGCACTAAAAGGCTCTGGAAGTAATTTTTTTATAAATAAATATCCTGGGGAATTAGTGCAGCAAGTGCAACAGTCACATCTCTAAAATAAAGGTAGTTATGAGTATGCAAGCATTTCCTTTACATGTTAGGGATAGCACACATCAGGCTATGGAAGAATAAATGCAGCTCTGACCACATGCTACAGAAGAAAGCAATATTTTTTCTCAGGAAGAAAACTTTGGTCATAAGCTTGAATCAGCAAGTTGTTTAAGTGCATGCCTAATGTTAATCCTGTAAACTGTCCCATGTATCTCGACATGCTGGAGTCACAGACCCTTGAAATGGCAATTGTGATCATAACAAGCACAATCAATAACGCAGCAGTAAATGCAGCATTCTACCAAATGCCAGCCAATGCTGAGATATCAAGGCTTTGGTGGCTATTCAGGCTCCCCGACTTTCATCTCTGATTGATTGACTCCTGCCTATCACGGAAAGTGCCCTTTTTACCCAGCTGATCAGCTCAGATACTGCATTACTGCACAGCAATAGTTAGTTTTCCTTTAAAAGGGATCAAAAATTCTAATCTCCTATGACTGCAATCAATAGGAACTGTTTCCCTGGCCAACAGGGCATGAGTTACACAAATATTCACTGTAAATCTAACTAAAGCAACCCAAGAAGGGCATTTTCAGGTGAAAAAAATTATGTTCTTTTGGCAAGGACATAATAATTTGGGGAATTTACATATTATTTTGGGACATCAATAGGAGGCTTTGACATAGCTTAGATCAGTTTTTTGAATATAATTTCAAATCTTCCTCCTTCGACTTTAATTTTGTCCAGATGAGCTGCTGCTTCATTTGCTGAATGGAGAAGAGTATAGAAGAAAGGGGATCATTATGTTGCAAGTTCACTTATCTTCACTGCATCTGTGATGTTGTTCCCCAAGCAGTAGTAATCTCCTACATTCAGGAAACCTTCACAGGTTTCTCACAGGAAAAGCACAACATCTGAGCCAGAGTGTGAACACAGCAGCTAAGTACTGGAAGAAACAGAAGAAAGCAAACCCCAAAGCTAAACAAAAACCCAACCCAAAACCTTTTACTTTCTTCTCCATCAGAATGTCAAATAACAGTCATTTAAAGGAGGAAGATATTTATGCCTTCCTCTTTTGGAGGTAATGTCCTAAGGTTTAAAATGCAGCTAAAAAGCTTAAAATTCAACATCAGCACAGCCTGATTTTCAGTTTTGCTTATCGCTGCCAGCCATGCAGCTGGCTTTCTTTGTCACTTTGAAAGTTTCAGGTTCTTTACATGGTAATTGTTTTCAAAATACAGTTAAGAATCCTCATGTTATAATCATTTTCAGAGCCACTATGTACATTACTAATCGTGTACGTGATTCTCCTGACTCCATTGCGCACGCTGAGAGTACCAGTTACCAAAACATGATTATAAATTATAAGGTAAGGAGAATGAGGCCAGCTTTGTATATCTGACTTGGTAAAACTGTTGATAGTTTGTACTGAATGGAAATTCTTGTAAAAAATGAGGTTGGAAAACATTCTTTTTTCCTGAACTGTTAAAATGATAAATACTAAATAAACAGCTGCAAGTGAAATGGTTCCCTGCTGTCCAACAACTACTTTTCTAAACACCTAAGAAAGTAGCCATAAATACAGCCAAGTTTAGGTCTGATATCCAAAGTAAATAGGGAGCACACGAAACAGTAATCGCTTCAAAGATTTCCCAGTGTATCCTTTTAAATTGCAAGCAGGAAGAGGTCTAATAATCCACAGCTCCTAATTCAGAGGAGGTGTGTGTGGATATTTTAACTGGACATTACCAAACAACTGAAAATTACAATAAATAGGACAAAATCAGCAAAATATTTAGCCAAAAAGGAAATGTATGTGCATGAGGAGATATAACAATGGAGCGAAACTACCACAGAGGAGAATAAAACCCTAGTCTTCGGTTGTCTTTACATAGCAGTTTGTGTGTGTTGGGAGCTGAGTTATGAACTAACAGAGATTTCAAATACTGTGAATAGTGGTAGCAGAAAAATGAAAACTAGATGCATCTGGCCAATTTAAAATGTACAAACTAGGACCGCAAATCATTTTTATATATATACAACCCCTCTCTCTTATCTCAAATATGATCATGACTGTCTCCAATAAGTAGACAAGAAACTGCTTGGCACCCTCTTTCTGTTAACTCCTTAGAAGAGCAAACAGTTCACATTACAAAAACTGTAGGATTCTTTTCTTTACAGAATAATGTAAACAAACATTTTCTTATTTAATTCATGTAATGAAGTGCTATTTACTACCAGTTTCTGAAGTACTTCAGATAATAAAACCTAAATTCTTGATCCTAGTGGGAACTTTAAGTGCAAGGGTTTTTTTAAAATGTTACCCATTAAATGTTTTAACTATGGCTTTAGGAATTTTAAGAAAGTCTCATAATTTTTAACATCTTGATCTCTATATCATAGAAGGTAAGTAGTTTTTTGACCTACATTAACCGATTGAGACTCTTTCAGTGGGATATGAAATCAATACAGGAATAACAACCCATGCATTAGCACTGAATGTACCAGAAGGTTAAAAGGTGCACAGTTTTTCCATGAAACCTTTTTTTATTTTTCCTTTTAATGATTTTTCTTAATCTGGGAGTGAGTAGATCCAATTCTAGACCTAGTACTCCAGAGGCTGGAAAACTATTCCATTTGGGCATTTATACACCATAAAATATCACATGATATATACTTTCTCAGTTCCCATAGACTGCCCTTAATACTCTATCAGAAATCCATGTGGGGCATGAGAGCTTGGCAAGGCATCATGAACATTTTGCAGAACTGGTTAGGGATTAAGTTCTGTTTTAGGGCAGTTTTGAAACCAATTTTTTGATAAAGAAAATGTACAGCAAGTTCCAAATATGTAACCTCATCCTTTTCTGAGCAGTTTCATTTCAGTTTATTTTCTTTTTTTTTTTTAAGTGAAAAGGCTTTACCAATTTCAAATTCAGATGGAACCTGAAGGAAAAAAAGAAAAGCATTATTTCTTTCTCATATTAAGATTATTCTATCAATTTCTAATTTTAGTTCATTTCACGTTTGTTTGTTAGGCATAACTGGGTCAACACTTTCATTCTTCCAGGTTGAAAATCCTGTCTGAAGAAAAGCAAAGTTACTTGTCATGAAGCAAAGCAAATGGCTGTGAATAATTTATAAGAAAGTAAAAATATCCTGCTTTGGAGATTTTAACAGGAGAACAACCTCAAGTTATAAATTATTATAATTACACTGAAATATGCTTGCCATCCTCTTATTCCTTTGCTCTGATCACTGCCACAATACTTTTTGCTGCAATGGCTAGCAGTCTCCTGGCACCGCAGACACAGACCCTCCAGGCCTGTGCCCAGTGCCCTTCAGGCCATGAATTTATCTGTGACTACAACCCTGCTTCACACTTGCTTCAATATGTTCATTAGGATTCTTGCAGGTTTCTCTCCTTATAGAGTAACATGTAGGCATGTGTTAAATGTCTGAAGGGATGCGAGGTGAGGACTGTAATACAGCTGCGGGCTCCAGAAGCGCAATCGGTGCTCACAGGAAATGCTGGGATCATTAGTAAGACACAACAGAGAGAGCCACACACCCACGGCTCAGACACAAAGCAACACTGATAGTAGGTACACAGGTATTAAATTCTTGATTTTTGTTTAGTTCTGGCTCCTAAAGCCACGGTGTTCAGAGACATTTGTTGTCATAATATAAACAGGGTCTTTCTCTCTATAGAGATGGTAAAGTTGAGAAATACAGTATATTTAAGGGAATGGTAAGACTACAGCAACCTGATTTGATGAGAATTCAGTTTCACTAATGCTCTTATTAAAATGTCTGCAATGAATGTGTCAGTTCTCTGTGGTTCCAAAGAAGACGATGAATTATTTAATATTAATCTCTGTCACTTCTTTCTTTGAAATCTTTTATACCTTTTCTGCAATACAACATCCCTGGCGTACTAATGCTGACATAAACCATCACAACTCCCAGCATGTTTGTCTCATTAATAGACTTCTGATTCTTAGGGTGAAAGTCTAGATGCACAAGTGAAATAACTGAAATATAGGAATGGATATATACATAAACCAGCTTCCATAAATACGTTCATATAATTTGTTGCAGTTGCCGTTGGAGTCACTAAGTTCATAGGTCTTCCTGCGACAAACATAATCTTTTACAATCCTGACCCTCTTCTTACACTGGGGTCAGACTGGCAAGAGAGGGAAAGGGCAAGGAGTCCACACATTGTTATCAGCACAACTGATTCCAATCATTTGAAAGTGCAAGGTTTCAGCAATGCATTCAACATTTTCACATAAGGTGTGGTCATATACACTGAGACTATTGCTACTAATGTGTTCCCACAGGAGATAATTATTGAGTCCTACAGGAGGAGTCTGAAGTGTGCAATACGTACTCCTCATCCTTCTTGCCATGACCGTTTGGTGAGAGCCTGAGTCTTGGGGGAACCTGAACATCTCTTGTACTTCAACTTTAGCCCTGGATCAGAACGGTATATCCTGGTTCTTAATATGAAACCTCTGCCCAATATTCCCCTAACTCTCCCCGTAAACAACTAAATTCCTGATTTATATACTATTTATGTTTGTCCCCTCATTTATCACCCAGTGAGGATGCTAAATTCTTTGATCAAAAGCGAGTGGTGAAATTGACTTTCATTTTGAAGTAGAAGACCTAAGTAAGTAAAAGTGCAGGGGGGCCAGACTTGCTGGAAAGAGTCCTGCTTTAGATCTGCATTTCTGGAGGACTTATAACTTAGGCCCTCAAATTTTAGACTTCAGGAAAGGCAAAATATCTATGAACAGATTCTGAGCATCCCAACTTATTGGCCCCAGACATACTGAGTGCCAAGTGTGCATATCAGCTTTTTGTATTTTTATACACTATTTATAGTTTATGGGTGAATATTACAGGAATATAAAATTTAGATATTACAAAGCTTCCTCTAATGTGAAAAAAAGTTTGTCTTTTTCTCATGGAATGCCACAGAGTTATTATGGCATCTCCAAGTAAACTTCAGATTAGTGTCATGGTGATTTCCCTTGAAGGGCTACTGGATATCTTCTCACATTTATGTACTATTAAATTGTTTTCCTTCTTCCACAACTCACCATTTGTGTAAGGACCATGCAGAGTATTACTGCACTGGCCTTGCTAGGCATACAACACACCATGACATACCATAGAGGGAGTTCAAAATTACTCTTCATTCAATTCCTTTACATTGCATGGCAGAAAGAGGAATCACATTTTCTCTGGTTGCCTGTGCATTCAGGAATTCCTATTGATTTGACCTTGTCTGACCTTCTATTCCAGGTCACCAATTAGATTTCTCTCAGCTTTGCAGTCATTAACAATCTCAGTGGAACTGCATATCTCTATGGCAGAATTATGCTCCCAACTTCACTTTTTCTCTTCACTACCTACAAGCTTGAACAAAAACATTCATGCTTTTCAGATTTCATTCTTATCCACCTCTTGCTATACATTTACTAAAAAATGTCGGTGTCATTAGGCAACTCAAATCTGTACATTCTTGCTGTGTATAAAAGAAAGATATGCTTTGATTTTTTCCTCTCAGAATAATTTATTAAACTTCAGAAAGTAAAGTTTATTAGTGACATTTGTAATAAGAATTAAAACTAAACCATCCCAAGTAGGCCACCACTAAGTGATATCCAGCCTATGACCGGGTTGCAGGATTTTCAGGACTGCACTTGCTGGCTGTCGTCTAAGGAACTCTTTTCCTGAAGCTAAAACAGGCCTTGGGCAGGTGCTCATCACCCTTCTTCTGATTTTCAAAACTCCCTCTGTGATTTTAATACCCAATTCCATTAACTTCAGCACTAGGCCTTCTAATCCTGTGGGTAGGCTAGAAAATCTTTAGCTGTATGCAGGTGCTTCAGAGATTAGAACGCTAATCACTCACATTTAGCTGCTCTATCAATATAAGACGGAAGGCAAAGACAGCAGAGGGGAGAGACAGACAGGCTTGGATTAACAAAGAGGCATATCCTCCCCATGTGCTTTTTGCCTTTTTCTGAACAAGAATAATTCAATCTCCTCTCCATCGTTCTTGTGCTAAAGTTTTGGAGCCTATAGCACTAGACAGCTTTTAACAAATGGTAGCCTGGAGAACAAAAAACACTGGGGCAAAGGGGTTCCCTTGTCCCCTCCAGTGGGTCATTTTCTTATTATCTAACCAAACAAATTATCAATTTTATTCTGGACATTTTCCTACATCCAGAACATTTTTCTGCAGGAAATGTGTAAGATCTACTTATATCATATAATCTTTGTATATTCAGTGATCTTTTTTGGAGAAGTTATTGTTTCACCTGAACATTGATAGTTATTGATCCCTCCCTGCTTACAAGGTGATGGCCTTTGGAAGACAGATAAATACTTGCATTTTCAACAGATTTTACTCCAATGTGATTAGCTACTGCACTGACTTACCTGTATTTTCCTTCTTAGACATAGATGGGGGAGAGAAAAGGGGGATATTCTGTGACAGTGACTGTATTTTTACTTTTCTGGTCTTGATTTATGGATTTTTAGACGTTTTTCTGTTAGAAATTATATCTAAGACTTTGTATTTGGAAATATTTTTATACGGGAAGGTGGCTGTCACAGTGAACAGCTGAATCATATTGCAGAGACTACTGAGAGCTGTCTGAGAAACTAAGAGAAAGCAGGACATCTTATAAATTAAAATGAGAAATTCTTTATACTGTGTAATAGAGTCATGAAACCCTTTGTTTTCCTAGGTTTTGGGGTGGAGAGAAACCTCAAAGGCAAAATTCTTGGTTTTACTAAGACCTTTCAATGCCACTTATTTGAAAGAGATATTTAAGAGAGTGTAAGACTTATACACACATTAATGCTCACTCATGGAAAGGAGATGTCCCTGTTAAATGAAAATTAAGTCCAGAAAGCTTATGCTTCGATGCAAGATTTATTGGTGCTGTAGCCAAATATCTTCTACAACCTCTTGTGTTTGTCAGAAAAGGTTCAAGATATAGCTTGATGTAATCTCTCTTCCTCCACACCTGGTCTTCTGAGGCTTCGTTGCACCTTGGTTTTAAACAGTTCAGTTTAGGACATGTTGCTGCCCTGGAATGATTTTCACTTTTGTTTTGTTTTGTTTAAATTAAAATAGTGCATTGACTCATACTGTTGGGATTTTTTTTTGTGTGGGCCTAAAATGAGACTCTATGTCTGACTCTCTGTAGCCTTGAAGCTGATCTAGTAATTCACCGATGAGAAAAGTGGGTGGACAACTGTGAGTTTGTGGACAACTCCAGCTAAACCTCCTTTGTAAAAGTACAAAGGACTGAACATGATATAAGGCCACTAAGAACTGCAATATTTACCATGATAAATTACTTGCTTTAATATAGCAGTATATTGGGCAATTACTGAGAAAGCAGTAATATAAAATAATTTATGCTTTTGGCTCTTAGATTAATAGAATTGCTGACAATTTTCTTTTACTTCATCCTAAATAACTTTTATTATGGCAGCTACTAATATCTGAAGCATAAGAATGTGGCAGTTTTCTACTACAGGCAGAAGAAACAGAAGAACTCTCAGTATATCATGGACTGAAAAAAGGAAAAGTTGTGGGAAGTTCAGTTTTCTTTGAATGAGTTTTTCCAAACAGCATATGGAAAACCACAAGAGAAAGGATATGTGTATACATTTGCAGAAGACTGCCTTTGCCTTCTGTAAGCCAGTTAGAGGGTAAAGACATATCTCTTTTCCATAGGACAGTGTGTGTCTTTATAACCATAGCAGGGAAGAAGAGGGAGGCTGGAGATGGCCCTAAGCAGAAGCTTAAATTTATTCTTGTCAATGTTGAGAAAACTATTTGGACCCTGTTTCCCAAATGAAGAAAAAAGAATCTGATAAGAAAAGGCTCCAGACCTCGCTGGGTGAAAAACTGTTCCTGAGAAGACATTAGAAGGGAGAAGAAGTAAGACTAAAACTAACAAGAACTACAAGAATTAGAAAAAAACAGTAATCAGCAAAAATAAAGGTACTTCTTAAAGGCTGGGAAATGTAGGAGCAAACAGAGAATTGACAAAAGCTGAGTTTAGCTCGCATTGCAAAGGAAGAATATTGCTGAAGGATTTTCAACTGTATACAAATACAACAGGGAAGGTTAAGGTGGTATCACTAAGCATTTGAGAAAAAGGATGAAACATGGACTAAACTTATGTAAATGCATAGAAGTATGAAAACACAGAAAAAAGTAGGAAACAGGATAAAAAGCTTCATTGTTTTTGTACAGAACTCTTATGCCAGATCAAACTACCTGGCAGAACTGATTTGCTTGGCAAAGGAATTATGAAAGATTAGATGCTTCTGAATAAGGCATTTGAGGGTGGTGCCACATACGAAATCATTAGTTCAGCTGAGGAGAGGCCTACAAATGGCGATGGGACTGGTGGAGAGAGACACCATTGTGTTACGCAGAAAACAACTGCTGGACTGGAGAACCCCTAGAGCTGAGTTTCCCCAAGGAATAGTGTAAGTACAGATGCTGTTTCATGTTTCCAGTAATGGTTGTCATAGAAAAGAGAGGAGTATGTTAATGAAATTTAATGATGGCACCGAAGAGGGATGAACTGTAAAATATAGGAGATACTCCAAATATCATGGAGTAAATTATAGGTGATAATGGAAAAAAGTGATAGGAACTTCAATAGTAGAAAATTCAAAGGAATAATGATGCTGTTAACCAAGAACATTTCAACCTGAAGTGATGGAGTGGAAAAGGACAGTGTATGGGAAGATCACAGGATACTTATACACCCCTTGTAATTCATTTGTGAAAAAGGCAAATGCAGTCCTATTGTGTCTTAGGTGTAGTATTTCCAGTGATAAGCAAATACAATACACTGTTGGTAAATTGTATAGCATGTACAATTATAGCGACTTTCACTCAGAAAAGCTATGTTAAAATGCATGACAGATGAGGGTTACTGAAACTATACTTATTCTGCTAAGTAAAAGAGGAACAGTGCTATTTTCAGAGAGAACTTCCATAATAAGCAGATCTGGAAAATCACATGTCCCAGTTTCCATTTTTCTACAGAGCTGACTTTACTGCACGCTCTTATGAGGCGCCTGCTCCCCTTTGCTCAGGACTTGGAAAGTGGCTGGCTGCAGCCTCTCATTTCCAGTGTGCTGCTGCATCCTTGTTGCTGAACCACCAATCTGCATTCCTCAGAAATGCAGAGAACCAAGAGAGTTCAGCAAGTGAGCTTGTCTCTGCCTCGTTATTTTGTTGCTTTTCTTTAAGCCAAAGCCAAACGCTGCAGTACGAACCCTGAGGCTTTTACTTGGGTGAGACCCTTGGGTGCAACTCTGCTTTCTCAGCATGCCTCAAGGTGGGAAGCAGACTCTGCAGTTAAGTGTCTGCCTTCCAGCTGAATGAACTATCACGTACGGAATTTAAGAGCTTTGGTTGGCACGCATGCTTATTTACCTCTGGCGTTATATTTAAATGGCAAAGCAGCAAATGATTATCCTTCCCCCTGATAAAGTGGCCAGAGTAAGATCTCTGCATCCCAGCAGTGACAAAGAAGTAGAAAGGGAGAATGTGTTCCCCATCTGTGACACCAAGCCATGTGGCTCATCACTCCGTCCTCTAAGTGGGCCCTCATCATTACACAGCTGCAGTTTCTGCAACAACCAGATCCTTAACTTGCCTACCTCTTTTCACTGGCCAGCTCATAACACTGCACAGTGCTGCAATAATTGGTGAAGTGTAAGATTTTTCTATGCGAAAAAACCACCTACTGATTGTGTGCCTGCTCCTGGGTACTCACTTTCCACCAGTCAGCGAGCAGCTCTGTTGTCCACGAAGGACAGATCAGCAGGCAGCAGCAGCAGGTACAATTTTGCCGGGTGCAGAGTCAGACTGGTGCCCTCCTTATCCAAAGTCTGATGTTCACTGGGACTACTGTGATACAGGTAATCCTTTTACGTATTTTAGAGCTGCTCAACAAGAAAGTCTGCTTCAGGTGCCACAAAAGAGAGAGTTCTTTCATGTAGTACAAAATAAGTGTGATTTTTTTGTCTGTTATTCCAGTCATGCTCACATGCTTGTCCAGTGCACCCACAGGTCATATAGCTCATGACTATGTTTCTTTTCTTTCCTTCATCATTAATCTGTAACCAGTGAACCTATGTGCAGGCAATCCTACATGAGGCAGAGCCAGCAGGAGACAAAATGAGGCAAAGAGGATTGCATCTGACAGAGCTGTTTAAATAAATTGTTAATTTTCTTAGAATACCAGGGGACCTGTCTGTAGCACCAAATCTCCATAGCTTGTAATCTTATGAACCATCTGTCTCCCTGTATGCTAGAGAAGGCTATGGACTTGGGAGGGTGGTGAAATATTAGGTTGTAAATATTGAGGAGTTGGGAGGTTATTGCAATATCTAATCCTGCATCTTGCGAGATGATGGTTCCCTACCTTCCCACTGTGGTAAGGGAATGCAGGGTGTTCAAAACCTTCAAGGTCTGAGCTCTGAAATACACACACATTTAGAAAATTGGATCAATTTTGCTGTTAGATGTGTGAATATGTGTGCCTGTATTTCTGTAGTTTTATTTTTCTTTTAAATATATATTCTACCCATTAAAAGAAAAAACATTATATTAGCATTTTGTGTTGTATTTAATAACTCAAAACAGAAAAAACAGCCCCCTCAATCCATTGACCTTTAAGACACACTACAAAATTATGTTTTCACTCAGCTTTGCAAAGGACAAGGACTGGATTAAAACTAAGTAGTACTTATTCATTTTTTATAGGAGGGATGTGTCTTGGATGAAAAGAGCTCATATCTTCTTAGTGGGTTAAGACATATATTACATTTACTTTCTAAAATTAATAAATTTGGTATGTAATGGGAGGTCGTCCTTTTAGTCTAAATTAAATATTCAAAATGACGTCTAGCCTGTGATCATGAAATGAATTTGTTTATAAACCTCTCTCCTGAAAAATGATGTGGCTTCTTTGAAAGACTAACAAATGGCATTTCGACTCACAAACTCTTCAGTGTAATAATTCATGTCCTCTGTGGCTTTCTGTCTCAAGGGAGACAATGTATTCCCACGGTAGAAGATCAGAGAAGAGATTTAGGAGACCTGTGTTTCATTTCTGGTTTAAGAACTGAGAGGTTTGAAAGAGTAGGAACTACTTCATATCTTTAGAACTGGCCTTCAGTCACTTTTCTTTGAGTTTCCCCATTGTAGCAGTATTTGTGTGCATATGTAAAGCAGTTTGAAACCTTTGCCTGAAATGTATGCAAAATTATTTGTGGAAATCTATTATGTATCAATTATAATTTACAAAGAAATTGTCATACACACTTCAAGTTGTTACAGTTATTTTTAGATTTGTTCTGTGAAATTTAACTATCACATTTTAGTAAATATTAGAACAAGTACCTTCTCCCAGACTCTGAAGATTATCAATTGTACAACACAACACAAAATCACTCTGTTAATTTTCCTTTAGCCATCTAATTTAACAAAGCACTGCACCATATCATAGAAAGTCCAAATAAGAAAGTACACTTCTTACCTCAGCCCAAATCAGCGTCTTAGAGCTGATTTGCCGCCCCTGTGTTGCTTTTTGCAATCAACTGCCAATCCATATTTTTTTTAGATAGACAAGATTGATACAAGATTGATGCCAATAAGTCTTTAGGTGAAAGAAATGCCACAATTCAGCTTCACTGAATTATGTGAAAAGTCTTATAAAGCAGCTAAGAAATGTCTAATTTTCCCCTTCCAATAAACCCCCGTGAAAACATGGCTCACAGATATTTAAGATGACTAGATGGACTGCTGTCATTATAATCTTCATATAAATATATCCATATCTGTACTGTTACTTACAGCATTTTCCAGACTTTTCAAGTTTTTCTTCTCCTGTATGGAGGATTTTTCTTTCTGTAATTCCAAATTATACCCCCCAAAAAATACCACTAAAAGAAGATACCAGAACATTAGGCTTCTCAGCTGAATAGCATTGATGAATACTGACAAAGATCAATGTTTTGGTTGATTCGCAGAATATATATAAACACGTTTAACCAAAAATCAGGTTTACTATAATCTTTATAAAGGCATGATGGAGTAATGGAGAAATTTACAATGAAGTTAATGGACCTATAACTAAAATGGTTTTGTAGCTTTGATAATTTAGAAATAAGTTCTCTAAGGGACATCAAAAATAGATTTCAGGCATTTGTTACAGAATAAATTATGTTCTAATTACTAAAATAGTTCCGATGCACTAGAAAACACATGGCAGGCAGCACACAGCAAATGATGTTACCAACCTTGTCACAGACTCCAAAACTGAAGTATCTGTATATTATACAAAAGCACTCTCATTTGACCCTTTACTTGAATACTCCTTACGGAAATAAAAAAAACACTTTATCTAAGAGATATCCATTTTTAAATCCATTAGACAGTTAAAATCCTACTAAGTTTTTGAAAACAATGAGTATGCAACTCAGAATACAGATTCTTTTCTTTTTACAAACTGTTGGAACTTTTTGTAATCTTTCTTCTAAATCAAAGCGACAATGAATTTGTTCCAAATATTCAGTACAGAAAACCAGTATCCTATTAAAAAAAAAACCAAACCACCTAAATTAAAAATTATGTATTGAGAAAAGGCTTTTCAATCATCAATACCCCAGTTTTGCTACTTGACAGCTAAAGGCACCTCCTAGACATGCATCTTAACTTTATTCATGCTATTCTACTGCAGAAAGAAAACTGCTCATTAAAAGAATCTCAGTGTATGGATAATAGAGGACAAGTGAATAGAATATATATTTTCACCTCATCAGAAGATGTTCAGTCGAAAATCAAAATAGTGCATCGTTATCATGGTTTGTTGTTTTTTTTGTGTGATTTTTTTTGTGTGTTGTTTTTTTTTCACATTTTCAGTAGCTTTTTCAGTAGGAGGTTGGTGAGCCTTGAGTTGAAAACTTTGGCATGTAATTGTATAAAAATTCATGTAGACTTAGGTCAACTCATAAGCCAGAGATGCAAGTTTCTTTTAACCACTTTGGATCCCTTCTAATGGGAGAACGTAGAATACATAATATATTGCAAGTTGATGTATAAATATTGTAGAAGTAGTTTTCTTGACCATGCATAAGAACATGGGTATGTGTTCTATAATATATAGAAGACAGTACCCTTTATTGCATTGGGAATTTTAGGCAGAATAACCCAAATATCAGAAAGCTTTCATTCGCTTACTTTTCTTTTTACAGTCCTTGATACTTGTATTAGGCAGTTCACTTACTCAAATTATTGACTTTATTTTTATAGTATGATTTATACAAAGTGGCTTTTTAATTTTCTTTGTTTATTATTTGTGCCTTGCATTTTAGACTGGACATGCTGAAATACTTCCAGTTTGAACTTTTTGTAAGCTAACATTTTGAGAGTTGAAGACAAATATACTCTCAACCTAGAATTGTTACTCACCTAAGGCTTCTGCAAAAGACCGGCAGATATGACCAGAACTTACAGCTGACCCGTGCTCAGGTGGAGTGGCAGCTGGAGGTTGGGCACGGTACCTTACATTTAGCTACTTAAATTACTCTTCTTGTGTTCATATGAACAACCTGCATAAAAGCTTCTGGTCCAAGACATCAGTGATTTAAATGGTGGTATAAGAGGGTGTAAGGGACTAGAAACTTGTCTCAACGTTGTTGGCAGAATGGCTTGACTATCAAGACTTCACCACGACAGCAACTGAGGAAGTTCTACCCAGCAGGAACATATATATCTATATCTTGTTGTCTCGGAGCACATAGGCCCAGTCCTCTGCACATGCACCTGGCCCCAGGGTCATTTTACAACATACGGGAGGGGGGCTTGGACCCCCTGGAACCATCGAGCACCCTCTAGTGATGATACTGCGCATATGCCCCACTGCCGAGTGGGAGATGTGGCCATGCAGACCGGCTCATTGACTATGCAACGGGACAATGCTATAAAAGGCGGAATCAGCAGAGACCAGTTGGAACGTTCCCCCACCAGACTGAAGATACATCGGACTGATGGGACGCCGCAGATCCTTGGTGGTAGCTATTGTAACTCTCTGTCTCTCTTTTTCCTTTTTTTTTCCTCTTTCTCTCCTTTTCTTTTGTGTACTTGTTGGCGGCCAAATAAAGTGACTTGGCACTTGACTCCATTTTGAGTCTTAATTCTGTTCCCGAGAATACAACAAACCTGGTCACGATAACACATCCAATTGAACATCACTCAGAAGTTAAGCCCAGCAGCCCCTAGCCACCCAGAACTATCTGAGGCTGGTTAGAAAGCAAGGGGGCTCAACTTCTGCCAAATTGTGCAACCCAACAGTGGATCGTGACAGAGGGCAAGCAGAATAATTGATATTTGTCTGCCGAGTTCCAGGTGTGGAATTCTATTGGGATAAGAATGGAAAGCTAAAAAGAGGTAAGATGCTTTACTGTTACATTTGTCATTTGGTCAGGAAGTGAATACAGCACCGTTTACAAGGCTTACTACTTTGCAAGTGATGAGCCTGTTTCATGGAACCAAACTGTGATGACCAAAACAGTTTTTGGATTTTTTTCTTCTCACCATCTTTAATATGGATATTTTGGTACACATCATGCTTCAGATAGGATTTCATTTAGGGCATTGGCACTGATCCTCAGCCTATTCTTATGCAAGGGAATTGGGAAAAGATATCTTACCTCCAACCTTCAGCAAGACATTGGTTGTTTCCTGAACAATCTTTGCGTCCTTCCCCTCAGAAACACTGTCCAGAAAACCTTTGCAAATTTATGTTACTTGCAGAACTAAAAAGTACTTTGTCATGTGGATTCAAATGTATTTATTTTCAACTTCCCTTAAAGGCTCCTTGTTCAGCATGCACTTAGCTCAAAAACCAACCTGTATTATTTACAACCATGATTTTGTTTGTATTACTTAGGGCTGACTGTCACATATCAGTGCATCCTGGCAGTGAAGTTGGACAGCCACATAAGACCTGTATGAGCAAAAGTGTAGCCAGAAGGTGAAGGGAAGTGATTATTTCCCTCTCTGGACAGGCTGAGAGAACTGGGTTTGTTCAGCCCTAAGAAGAGAAGGCTTTAGGAGACCCCTACCATTATCTGCAGCTACTAAGGGGAGAGTGCAGAAAAGATGGAGCCAGGCTGTCCTCAGAGGTGCTTGATGAGAGAATAAGCAGCAATGAACACAACTGAAAATGAAGAATGCTCATTAGGTGTTAGGAAAAAAACACTTGACCATGATGGTTGTTAAACAGTGGAAGGGACAGCCTAAAGAATCTCCATCCTTAGAGACAGGCACAACTGTAGTGGGCACAGCACTGAGCAACCTGGCCTAAGAAGGATCTGCTCTGACCTAGTAGGGGCTAGCACATAAATGAACTCACAAAAATACATTAAGCTATATTCTGGAGAGAGCAGTAAGACAGATTCTGCTTATTAGGCTCAATGAGGGAAAGCCAGGTGAAAACAGAGGATTAGGTGCTGGATGGAAAAAAAAATTACCCTGAAAACTCCTCAGCTTCAGATTATTCAGAAGTTTTCCTGTGTTTTGCTTCTTTTGTTAATTTGAACTGGTTTATTTGAGAATATTTAAGATTATTTTGTGTGCATAAATGACAGCAGTGTGTAGACCAAAATGTACCTTGTAAATCGAGGGCTTGTTATTATAAAGCGTGAACACCACAACATAGAATTCAGCACATGAAGAATAAAAGAGTGGGCCTACAAATATTGGCTCTAAATCTTAGCTCTGTGGATAACGCAACGATGCAAAACTAGTTAATTGCAGATGCAACTCTGGCAACTGCCACAAGCAGTGACAGTTCTGAGAGCTGCAGAAATCCTACACCTCAGCATTAGTACCTATATCTATTTTAAGGTTTGTAGATACTCTGACTTGCAGTATGAAAACACACCAAGTCAGTCTCAAAAAATTGTAATCACACGCAAGAACAGATGCTATCATCATCAACCCAACAGTAAAAGAAACAGACTCCAAATCTGTCTTATAAAATTACTATAAAAATATTAAAAAAATTTTATAAAAGAATGACATCTATGCAAGAAATGACACTTCCTGTGCAACCTATTCTCTCAATGTTTTTTAACAAATTAGCTCCACATTTCTCCAAGCTGCCATGTCTGTACCTCTGTTAGGAGACAGTCCATCTCAAATAATTAATTTTTGTCAGTATCTTGACAATGACATTGTCCCCCTTTAAAAACCAGTGTGTATGGCTGGAATATTTTCAGAACACCATTGAAAAATGCTGGTTTAGAGCAGCTGAAAGAATTTGTCTCTTGTTCTTTGGTACAAAGGAGTTGTCTGCTTTTCTTTTTTTTTTTTTTTAAGGTGATTTCTGTAAAAGGAATGAAATAGAATCTAAAAAACATGAGATGGAGGCTGGGACACTGAGCTGCCTGGGAAAACACATGCCTAGATACATGACTTAACAGTGGTCTGTTACCAGTTTCCAATTGCCATTTGTAGGTGTCCAATATTTTTTTTGGACTGTCAGATGTCAACACCCGAAGTAGTTCATCATAATACCTAGTGCTGAAAGATTCTTGTGTGCTCAGGTTTACTTTTAAAATCTGTTTTCATTCCATTTTAATTCCAGTATAACCCTTTAAAGAACTCACAGTGACACTAGATCAAGTCAGCTGAGGATTTGTGTAGTCACCTGTTGAAAACCTCCAGGAACACAGACCGCATGGTGCCACTGGGCAGCCTACTCCAGTGCTGCTCTACCCTCCTAATGAAGATATTTTACTCAATCTTCTGTCTAAACCCTCCCAAGCTGCAACTTGTGGTGACTGCCCCTTGTTATACTACTTGCCACTACGATGAAGAGACTGAGTCTGTTGTCTTTGTAATTCCCCTTCAAGTAGGGTTTGGCTGCTATTAGGTTTCCCTTTTTCCCTTAACCTTCTCTTCAGTTGAGTAAACTAGCCTTTCCTACTGAAAAGCAAACTGCAGATGCCTCTGTAGGGTAAGCGAAATATAACACTTTCTACTTAACCTTTAATAGCTGAATCATCATTTTTTGTGTACTTTTAATTTCACAGAATCACAGAATCTCAGGTTGGAAGGGACCTCAGGGATCATCTAGTCCAACCTTGATTTGTACTTTAATTTGTCCTGAACAAGAGTGGTTGTAACCCTCTGTCCAGAGCCTACTCGCAACAGCGGTCTTGCTAATAGGTGATTTTAAACATAATGTTCCTGTTTTTAGTAAGAGCACAAGAATTTCAGTTTAAGATTTAACTTACTATGCTGTCAATACCTAACAGTGTTCTTTGCCATATGCAGTTAATGCTGTTCCTTTGTAATTCTATCCATAAAAATGCTACATTCCCAAATTACCACCATCAGCAGTTGACAATCCGCCATCTTTCTTTTGGAAGCATTACTTCTCTGACATGTTATAGGATAATATGGTAGCAAATGCCTGGTTCTAAGAATCCACAAGCACATTAAAATAAATCTTACCTTACACCAATGTGAATACAAAGCTCTTGTAGTGTGACTTGCTGTATTTTCTGTGCTGCTTTCAGATATTACAAGCTAAACTGGATCACACTGGATTAATGCTTTCAGAGGTTACCAGTGACTAAATTATTCATACACTGGTACAAAAGATAATTAATTATTTGAGCATTTATTCCGTTATAAACACTCCAAAATCACTGCAGGATAGAGTATGCTGTAAATGCTGTTCAAACTGCCACCTTTACAAAAACCATAAAACAAATGTCCAGATAAGGTCTGATTGCAAGTGCCATGACATTGGTAGCTTTCCAGCTGGAAGACTGCTATTTTCAAGACAAAAAGTAAACAAAAAATCTGAAGGTACAGTCTTGCTTTGTTTTGAAACAGTGCTTCTCACAGCTTTTGTTCTCATGGTGCAGCACTGCAGGAGTTAATAACAAGATGCCCCCCTGCCTGTTAATGGCTGCCAAATTTGCTATGGAATGGCAGGACCTGTTCTACCAGACAAGACACCCTGCAAAAAGGCCCACCCATTTCTGTGCTGTTTTTCACTTTCACATTTTTTCTAACCCATCAGAATTCTAAGAAAATCACTGCAGGTGGAAAAAAAAAAAAAGTCTGGCACAGTCTATTGTAGAAAACAACTGATTGTTACAAACTGCTTAAAACCATCTTCTACATTTAAACTAAAGGCTTATTAAAATAGAGTGACCTTCCAAACTATGCCTGTACTGTCCACATGGGCTTCAAGACAGGACTAATTGTAGGTAATTACAAGTATTCTATAACAGCAGCTGCGTTAAGGTTGCCCTCACGCTCTGGTTGAGGCTTCCTAGAGGCTTTCAGGTCAAAGTATGCAGAAGGACATGAAACCCTTGACCAGCAAGGATGACTCACTGCCCTCCCTGCAAAGGGTGTACATGTAGAGAGGGAGGTGTGGGCTCTCAGCAAGATGCTTCCCCTCGCAGTACCCCCTGCAACTTGCTTACTGAGATGAGGCAGTTTGTACCCTCTCCTCTCTTCTCAGCAATGGGCTGTCACAATGTACTCATCACTACAAAGTCTCTACCATATTCCTGTAAACAATTACAAAACTAAAAAGGCAAAGAAAGCAGTCAACCTGTACAATGTCAAAGCACTGTTTTTTATTAATGTAACAAAATCAATCACAGTGAAAAAGTTTCAGAAACTTTTATAAGCAATGCTTAATAAAAACAAGAATTTTGGCAGGACTTCGACAAATAAAAACATTAATGCTATGAAGTTGCTCTAATCATGTAACAAAGAGCTTTTTCCATTTAGTTTTCATCACATTACAGACATATTGTTTATAAATTGCATCTTGGCCTATCTTTACAAGAAAAAGAAGGTGCCACCTTTTACAGAGGAGGTATATTTTTATTAATCTGTCTGTGCCCATGGGCAGTCACTGCTCATCCTGGGTTGTCTTCGCTCATTATCTTTTATCACAGTGAGAAAATTTCTTTCTAAAAAAGAGGCTGTAAAGATCAGAAAAATTTAATCAGCTCTCAAATGCAGCTGACTGAAACCCCACGGTAGAAAATGGGAGTACAGAACACAAGCCAAATCAGACCATGGTAGGGAGTACTGTAAAATCAAACACAAAAGATGTGTTTACAAAAAAAAAAAAAAAAAAGCAAAGCCTCCCATAATATTAATTTACTAATTCAAACCGAGCTGTGATTTATGAGCTCTGCTGCCTCACCAAGAAGTCCTTTGTCTTTAGTTTGTCTTTTGCGATTCAAATAAACTACAGCAAAAGACATTTTACATATACTTGATTCAAGTTGTTTCTTCCTACTGATAGGATAACTCTTTATTCTTCCTTTTGCTGAATTTGAAGGGGTTTTTAACTTTCAGTACTAATTTATTTCTAGGTTTCAAAATTAATGTTAGTAAAGAGTTTTTAAGAAGTAATCACTGTGGAAATTCAAATATCATCTATGTTAATCCTAACAAACTGCATTCAGATAACATTAATGGGCTGATTTACAAGTAATAAAGCAAGGATGGGACTATTCTTAATTTATCCCGCTGTGTTCAGATATTACCACACATATGGCAGAGGAGATTACCAGCAGTTCTGAGACCCCCACAATTCTTCAGGCATAACAAAGCAGATTAATGACAGAGTAATAAGGTCAGTTCAGGTATAATACAACCTTTTCTCCTGATTACTTCAGGGCTAAATTTGGCCCAACTTAACACAAAATTTCATTTTACTTGCTGATTTGGGTCATTGTCTTAAAGCAGAATAGTAGTGATATCTGTGTCTGAAGGAGATGAAGGACCTGCAACCCAGGAGATTAAATCTCATTCACTCTTTCACTAGTTCAGGTTCTAGATAACAAAAGCCATTACTTGCCATCATACAATTGTCTAGAAGAGAATGACTTGCTCTCCAGATGTAAAACTTAAAAGTAAAGTAGCACTTCTGAAGCATAATTAAACAAATAGGGGAGCCAGCACAGACAATTTTTCTGGTGATTTTTGGGCCATTTGGGAAGAATTAAACCAATCACATGTGCAGCTGAACATAATTAGTCTAGCTGCTTAAACAGACAAACTGCTCATTGTAATTGTGAGAAAGAAATAAAGACAGAGAACAGTAGGTGAAAAAAGCTAATAGTGTATCTAATAACACAACTCTGTCCCAAATGAATTCACTGTTAGAGAAGATAGTTATTACCTATAAAATTAAAGGCTGTAAATATAATAAAAATAGTGCTTGAGAAAAGCTGGTATGTCTCCAAGATTTCATATACAATCTCTAGTTGTTTTCTGACAGATTAATTATCTCATAATAAAACCATAAAACATTTAATTAAATATAAAATGAAAAGTCATGTACTCCCATGTAATGGAAACATCAGCAGTGATAAATGTTGTGCAGCTGCAGTGAATACATTGTTATACCTGTGTTTATTGGAAGGCAAAGAGAAACAGGTGTGGTCTATGGGGTAAGCAAAGGATTTAAGGCAAGGGATCAGGTTTCTAGGTCAGGGATAATTCCTGATGTTTAATTTCTTTGTTTATGGTTATACTGATTTATAAGACTACATAAGAAAAATAAGACTCCCCTCATGGCATTGTGGGAGACTGAATTCCCCATGCTTTGTACATCCTTTGGAGATGGAAAGCGCTCTGAAAATTAACCTACTTAATTTACATAAAATCCTTTGTTACCTGGCTTACAAACTGACTTCTGTGCCCAGTTCTGTAAAGCATCAGGTAAAAGACAACAAAAAATGGACTCTGAAGTTAAAGGCAGAAGGGTAGATCCTTCACTTTCCTATGTTTGCACCAAATTCAACTGCCAGCCTTTACTCCCTCTTTAACTCTTGTGATAGACACATACACACACATATTTTTGACGTAGGAAAAAGCTAGCTTGGGTCAGTGCGCTTGCCTTTCCATTGAGTGAACTATGTTAAGACCCTCAAAGAGACAAGGATGCCCATGATAGCACTATGGCCTCTAGTACTTATTAATCACAGCTGAAGGGCTGTTGCCTTCAGTATGCTCTCGCCATGCACTGCTTGATCAGGCATGACAGGTAGAGAGAGGCTGTGACACCTGTGTATACAATTTCTCCCATATTAGAACATAGGTGTCCATTTTATTAGTGTTTCCTCTCACTAGGAAAGCAACTGTCCATTATCAGTGCAGGAATTAACGCACCCTGATGCTAAAGTGCAGCAGTACATGTTAGATGGATAAGATAGAGAGTAAAGAGCCATAGTAGAGCATCAGGGAAGTGTTCCATGCTGCTGACATGAGCTGAGGTTACACTGACCATGGGCATAGGAGCGACAACTTCACCTAAGTTGTGAAGTCTGAAGGACTGAAGTATGCTAGGGTGGAGCTCACATGGATATCATCTGGGGAACAGTGACTTGCCTCACTTTCTTGCCCTTGGTAAGAAAAGCTGCAAGCCCACAGAGTGTTTCTAAAGCACCCTGAATGAAGGAGAGATCCTTGTCTTAAAAAGACATTCATTAAGCCAGATAATGAAGACTAATGCAGAAATCAAAATAAACAAACCCGTACAGTCACAGATATTTGAAACTCAAATTTCCACTGTGTTGTGTGAGAGAGTCAGAAGGCTGCCTCGAGGTTCAAAAGGGTTATTGTGGTGGAGTGCCTTCTGCCCCTGGTTCTCCACCTGGAGCTTCTAAAATACCCTACCGTCACTGCATAGCTTGCTACAGCCTCAAGAAAATGCTAAAGAAGCATTAATGTCTCTGACCAAAGCCTTGAAAATAAGACATGCTATTTTTAACACTAAGAACCTTTTTAGGAAAAATTGTTGTTAGGTTATTTAGCACTAATTTTTAGTGCTAATATTTAACACTAATATTATTATTAATGTGTATCACAATTTCATCTTTCCCAATTCATTCAGGTTTGAATGAAATTCTTAGATACATGAATTAATTGGTTTCAAAAAGGTGGAAGATTAAAATATTGCAATTTAAACAACACATCATCTGTGGATTTCTTAGGCCAATTTCCTATATTTTTCATCTTAAATTTTCCAGGTCATTTGAACTTTTACCATGAATGACTACTTAGCCAAACATGCTACCTTTAAAGAAAAGTACCTTTCCTACTGAGAGAGGACTGAGAGTGAATGCCTTCATTGCAGGACAGATCACAGGACTTCCTAAATCAGTGTCTGTGGAATGAACCGAAATGCTCACAGCACATGAAAACACAAGCGTGTTGAGTGGTTCCTGATGGGCTATATTTTGCTGAAGATAGACAGGAGGATGGGAGATATTTAAAGCTCTGAGCAATATTCAGTAATCAGGCATCTAGACTCAGTAACCAAAATTAAAACTTTTATGGAACTTATTTGTTTAAACCCAAGACAATGACATTTCTGAGATCTTAAAGGCTTGATTATCACCAACCTGGTCCATACTTATGAGCCTAATATAGTGCAGCCATTATAGTTCTCTTTCTTTGGCATAACAGAACAAATAGCACTGATTTTAAATTGGGTGGGAAAGGAGTGAAAGGAGGAAAAGGAAGGTGCATGTGGAGGGAAGAGATCATTATGTCATCTGCAGCAAGTTTTGACCTATAATTAAAAAAGTTATAAGTATTAGTCTTATTACAACGTAAAATAAAATAGAAAAATTAAGTATCCAGAAATTCTGCTGAGGCTCCACCAGTTGATGATACTTCTCAGACTGCTTGATGAATCCTTCCTTACTTGAGTCTTTTAATTCCCTTGCTCAAAATACACCAGTGCTCAAAGTCAGCTGTCCAGACACAGCCATAGCATGCTGATGTTCTCTGCCAAAGCTGACTACTGCATCATACAAAAAAGGACTATGTATATTTTCTGAGGGAAGGCCTACCGGGCAAACTCAAATTAGCGCCGTATTACAATGTCTAGCAATCTGTCCCAATTCTGTGGTGGATCCCTTCACCTGCATTAAGAAATCTTACTGTGAAGGTTATTTCTGTGGACATGGAGGAGTGTAGCACATTTTATTATTTCTGCAATGCACTCTAAAGCACTTGAGGGCTTTCTTATGAAAGCAAGCTATTAAACTGTATTTGAAACGTTTCTCCTCTATGACACACAGTTGTATTGTAATGGAAAAACTACAGAGTATGAGCTAGAATTTATTAATCTTTATTATGTTGAATAATGTTTAGATTAATAACAATTAGGTAGAATAAAAGCATGATGTGAATGTGACTCAAAAGAAATATTTAAGCCATGTGGTAGTTATTAATAAGTCAACATAATTTTTGACAGCTATCCAAATATCTTAAGAACCTTTTCAAAGTCATGGCCCATCTAGATGTAAAATCTGTATTTATTTAAATATTGCATATCAAAAGAAAGATAAATATGCAAAATCTAAACACCAAAGTATGTGTATATTCTAACAAAAACAAGTTACCCAATGTGAAAGTCAGTGGAAGGTTTTTGATGGTAGTTTTGAGAGATTTTTTAAAGTTTCTTGGGTACCTAAAGATGCAGATGGCTTTGTACAAGAATTTTTAAAATGTTCTAAGAGACCTACAGGATTTATGTACTTACAAAATATCATTTATAAGAAAAGTCCTTGCTGATGATTTAATATGCAGTTACTTAATATTACACACTTTCTACTTTAATTGAAGTCTTAAGCTCTAGTCCAGCACTCCATTGATTTAGATAGGGCCCAATATCATCTTACAGGCTGTTTATAGGTTTAGGGCCATGACATCTAGCACTAACATAGAAACTGAATAATAAAACTCACCTGTTTAAATTATACATGGCTACTTTAAAAACAGACACAACGTAAATGTCACTGGCATCATTAAATACTAAACAGTACTTTCTTTCAAAACTGGAATTTGTTATGTATCAGATTGTGTGCTCATAGATACCATATATGAAATAAAAGTTGGTTATGCTTCATTCGCTTTCTGCTACCAGGTTACAGTACATGCATTTCTGACAGAACAGAACAGGTCATTAAGGCATCATATGCAAAGGAAAACACACAGATTGATAGCTGTTTTGGTAGCCTTCTGCACAAACTGACTACAGGATGGCTTTGCCAGACGAGCTGAAGGTCTCATCCCCACACCACAGGGAACCCAGTAGCCATGGAGAGCCATCACAGGAGGTGAGGCATCTCAGAGGTATACAGCAAAAGGACACCAGGCAACAATCACCATTTGCAGCAACAAAAGTTTGTATTGGATGGAAGGAATCCATTTTTCACAGTCCTCGTGCTGACAAAATTTAGGCAGTGGAGCAGGTTGCCCAGAAAGAGAGCACAGCCTGCACCCTTAGAAATTTCCAAAATCTGGCTGAACAAGGCCCCAGCTTACCTTTGAAACTGTCCCTGCTTTGAGGATGAGGCAGGACAAGGTGAATTCCAAAAGTCCATTCCAATCTTAGTTTTCTATTATTCTTTTCTTGAGAGGCCTCCAGAGGATAGAGAAGATACTTTTGCCCAGTCTCCATCTGGGTGCTGACTAAGGCTTCCCAGAAGGGCATTTCTTAGAAAGTTTGATGAGAGTCAGCAGAGCACTCAGTATGGACACAAACTACCAGAGGGTCCAAGAGAAGATGTTGTTTTTAAGGGAATAAATTTAGCCACTAATTTGAAATAAATAACCAAAATGATGAATATGACATTTGTCCTTTTAAAATATGTTAAAGATTACCTTTTTTGTTGTTGTTGTTGTGTGTCTCAGCATGATCAACCAAAACGTTTTTGTTTTTTTCTGTGCAAAAAATCTGTTACTTTATTGATTACAGAACAGGAACTTGCACTTGTGCTATACCACCTCAATGACAAAATCAACTTTTTAGTCACATGGGAGACAAATAAGCCATAGAAAAAGCAAGAAAGAAATTCAGTCTTCGGAGATATTAGTTCTAAATACAGAGTAAAACTAATTTCTACCTCTACCTTTCTCCTAATTTTTAGTAACTTGCTGCAGCCTTTCTTAAATTAATTCAGAAAACTCCTGTTAGAGAAATAATTTCAAGAAGCATCAGTTTAAGAATATATGTAAATACATGCTTACCTTTAAGCATAAGCTTAAATTACATGAAATTCCAAGTATATAGACATACACATATACACACTTATATTTTTGGCATTTTTCCAATGCCTTTTCTGAAAGACTATACTTGTTTCACTTTTCTGCACACACATAGTCCCTTCCCCTCCTAAGGCTACTGATCTTACTGACAAAGTGCTGCAAACCATGAACATTTCATGCTGCTACCATTATTTTCATCTGATTCAGTATCTGATGTACTGGTGGCTGCTATCATTGTCCCCCAAAATAGAGCAGTAGAAGGCTACTTCACACAGTAAAAGAATGGAGAATTGACATGAGAAAGCAATTATGTGGGAAACATTGAATCAAGCATTCCCAGATGGTATATTTATATTGAGAATAAACTGTAAGGGAGCCAAGTTGGAAGTCTGTGAAACTTCCACCATTGTTAAAGGGACACTCTCCCTTAGTCTGTGGCCCCCAAACCACGAGGCAATTTTACAAAACTTAAGATTAAATACAAAATATCAATTAAAACTGAAAACAGTATTTTTATTTCTTTTACTATAAACATCCATCACAAGTACTAAGCAGTCTAACAGCACTATTATGCAGGGGCATGTGAATCAGAAAATAAAGCTGATGAAGAGAAAAGTTTTCCAGTGTCACAGTCTGGGCTTTGTGAAATACAGAAAACAAACAAGAGAGTGATAGATCCCAAAAGAGGTATTTTAAATTGTTTCCATTGTAATAAACGGTATTGTCAGGTCAGCATTTTTTATTTTTTATAAGTATGAGCTTGGTTGACAGCAGCTTTTTAAAGAAAACAGACCATTACATTAAATGCCAATGAAAAAGAATGTGTAATTACTCAGATATAGTAACCCCAGCAGCAAGAGCAATCAAAGCAGAAAACAGATTGGGTAAGATCCGCAGATACTCTCAGGACTGTTTACATCACAAGTCTTAAGTTTTATGTACATAGAAGCCCCATTTTAATAGGAACAGACATTCTGCTTCAGTCCTATGTTGCTTTTGGTACAATGAGGTATAAAGATTAAAAATAATAAATCTAGAAATTTTGTACTCACCAGCAGAAGTTATGTTTAATAGCAAAAGCTTTTTTCTTTCAGCAAATTTCTGAAGACCAGAAATGGACTAAATTCATTACATTTTGGTCTTTATTTCCATTATCCAAACTTCAAAGTGTCTCTGACCCAGCAGTTTGGTCCACTTTCATCCCTCGCAGAAATCAGGTGACTGAATTTTTCATTTTAATAAGTTTCCATATTTATCTCTACCTGATGATTTTAATAATTAGGCTAAAATATATATTTTTTTCTGGTGCATGTTGCCCCCAATTCGAGCAAGCATCAGAAAGGAAAAACAATGTGAACATTAAAACTGGAGAGAAAAAGCTTCTCTAGACACCTTTAAACCCCCAAATATCTGAGCGAAGTTTCAAACCAGTTATTTCAGCTGAACTAGTTCCCCTATATTAAGGCAAACCTACTGCAAATCTGCATGGAGTGAATTAGAAATCAAGAATAAATACCGTGCGATGAACACACAATTCAAACTAAGAACGTTAAGATACCAGGGAGCTGTGGTGAATTTGTAAATATTGTAAACATTTTAGCATTTTCATCCTTAAAATAGAAGGTGGTTAACAACAGAGAATAAAACTTGAATAGAAACTAAACCAAAGTGATATTACCATAATCTTGGGACTTTATATACTATTTTCAAAAGTCCAATTAAGTTATAGTGCACATACAACATTGTCGTTTTCTCAGTGAAAAGCATGGCTTGGCATGTCTCGACATTGCACCTCCAATATCCCTATAGTCATTACACTCACTTTACACACACGCTAGCAAGCCTACCTGCTGCCTTACAGTATCTGAATTATTCACATACCTGATGGCCAAATTAAATGTTTTGTAAAGCCCGTCATCTATCCCACTTGATGAAAAAGTATGTTGTTAGAAAGATTTGAAATGGTCATTAGAGAAAAGGAAGATGGTTCTGGTGGATAGCCAGAGCCTGGGACAAGTTGAGTTTTGGACACCAAGGACATTACTCATGTAAAAGCCTGGGCCCGGCTTCCCTCAGGAATGGGCAAAGTTCCCAGTACCTTCAGACATCTGTTTGATATTATTCGTCTCACTAGGGAAGGATTCAAGGAGTGCAGAGCTGGCTCAGAACGTCTCAGCCAATTGGACTTGGAGGCAAAGTCCAATTTTTTGGCAAAGGGAGTTTAGGGGGCTGGAGGGGAAGAAGACTTGGAGGAGTTGGCTGGATTCAAGAAGAAATGAAGGACAGAGTGGTTCCAGGGCAGGAAGGACCTCCAAGGCTAGCCAAACACCAGGATGTAGAGAGGAGAATGCAATCTCAGGAAGATCTAGAGGGAAGCAGAAAAGTATCAGATGGGTTTGGGTGGGAAGGGGCTACAAAAGAGCCGTGGAGCACAGTGGAGGTGGACACTGCCCTTCCTCTCTCCTTCTTCCCTCCCTGTACTTCTTCTCCTCCCTCCCCTGTTTGCTTGGAATAAGGGATTGCTGCTGCTGACAGGATGTCTGAGATACCCACTCTCCTCAGCCCCATCCTCTGCTTCCACCCCATGTGAGTAGAAATGGCCTGCTCTTCCCTTCCATGTACCTACTGCTCACTCTCAACCCTTCCCCAAGCTGCTGAAGAAACAAGAGAAGAGATCAGGTGCCAGAGGCTGAGTGAGCCTGGTGCCTACAGTGGAGAGGGAAGACTAGGGATGGGCTGAAGAGGCAAAGGCAAGTGTTGGAACAGTTTTGCAGCCAGCTGCAGAAGAATGAGAGTCCCCAGAGTGAGACCCCAGCCCTTCCCTCTGGGGCAGGTGGTGGGGACACTGCTCCAGTGCAATGGAGCGGCAATCCTCAGCCGCAGAAGGTGCGGGCAGACATGGTCCCTCCAGAGGACATCTATGAGCTGGCAAGGGACTGGAGGAGGGGCAGTGCTGAGTTGGAAGGAAATCTGATACATAAAATGAATCTAGTGATAAAATAATTTTTTAGGGATCTGCAAGAACTAAGGGAAAAAATGCAAGATGATTATATAAATTCCAGGAATAGATTGGTGAAATAGGCAAAAAAAGGGAGACTTTGCCTATGAGTAGGAAGACACCTTTCTGAGCTATACAGTCTGAATAGATTAATTTCAGGAACCAAGAGATAATATGAATAATCATTTCTTCAGATGATCCCAGAACTTAAGTGATGCTGAGAGACAGCACTGTGCTGGGGAATACCTAGTCAAATGAACTGCAAGAAGGTGGCAGTGTACCTGAAATTACTTTTATTTATAGGAATTGTTTGGCTATTTTGGAGAAGTTTTCCTGGATATTTGTTAGTTCAGTGTCCATCCTTCTGAGTAACAAATATTGCAGCAGCTATCTTATTCTGACACCCTCACAGATCACAGTATATCAGAATTCATAACTGGGTGATTTGTCTAAGCTGTTAACAACAACAAAGTTTGTGGTCCAGGGACGACATCCAAATTATTAACACAAAATGATTGCCCACAGCCAAGCCTGTTTGGGTTTCATTAGCGTTCAAAAGACAACTAAACCACTAACACCTGAATGAGGGAAGACCTGAAATGAGCACAACACTGCTTGCTTTCTTCTCCTGCTGGGTGAGCTCACAAGTTACCCTAAACCATACAACTAGCATATGGTGTGTCTGGCAGATTAGTGGTGGCACACACAGAGCTGCACATATCTGGCCCTTTGGTGCATCAGTTGGTATGTGCTGGGCAGACAGGCGTTACCCACAGCCCTGGAGAGCCCGGCTCGAGCCACGCCATGGGCAGCAGAACACGGCTGCTCACAGCAGCTGGCACCAGATATAATGGCAGTGGCACAACGTATCCCACAGCTCCCACTGAATGAAAAACTCCATTGAACTCAATAGGTGTTTGTATGAGTAAAAGTTGAGTGTGGCCATTGCGATATGACCCAGTAATAATATTGCAGGGACTGGTGAGGAGGAGAATAGTGGTAGCACACAGCAAATAACAAAAAATACAAAATCTCTGCAACTGGTTGAAAGAAAAGCCAGCAGCAGAGTCTGTTATCAGCATAATTTTCCCAAACAAGCTATAGGACTGCACTCAGATTTCAGACAACAGATCTGGGTCTTCTCTAACTGAAACAAATGGGTGTTTGCCAACTGCTTCAAAGGAAGTGTTTAAAAATGAGACCGTTAAACAGCTAAGGGAGCTGATGTAATCATATTTTAACCCAATTATCCTTTCCAATATGTATTTGTCAGCATTTAATCCCATCTGCCATTGTGCTGCCCAAGTGCCTAAATTGTATAGGTCCCTCAAGAGTTCTCTAGTCTTGGCTAACCTAACAAATTCTGTGCCATATGCAAATTTTAATTTGCAAATGTTCTCCCTCATTTCCAGACTCTATTAAACAACTGGTCTTATTATGGGCACTCCACAGTTAATTCTTTGCCACTTTGGAATTTTACCAATTTTTCTGTTTTATTTTCTACCACTTTACCAATCTCTGATCTATGACAGCAATCTAAATCTAAACCTTTGTATACATAGATGCTTTACTAACTGCTTTTGAGAGACTCCAAAAAAAACCACTAAAAAAACCTTAAAATAACATAAACCAAACAGTTCCTTGATTCACTCTTATGTTGACACAACAAATGGACACTAGTAAATTTGAGAGTATTTTTTTCTTGTCAACAAAATATTCCTGTTTATTGTTTTTATTATTGTCTCTACTTAGTGTTTTAGTTCATTTACCTGGGACTTCAATGAAGTCCCCTGGTTCCCAGCTTCTAGGAATATCTTTTATACTTTTTCAGTAAATAGGTGCAATATCTATTACCCAAGCTGATATAAATTCAGGTAATGGCATATCTTATATTCTGGCAGAAAATAATTTGTGCCTCAACCAATCTAATTTAATTAAAATGTGACTACAGCCATAGTAAGACAAAAACTCAGCTAAAATAGTTACAATAGTATAAAATGCTATGAACTTTAATACTAAATGACAGTTCTGTATTTATGATTTAAAATTAAAGGCCCATGATCTATTTTTTTTCTGTAACTCTAATTTAGCAAGGCATTTTAAGGCGAAAGATCCTAATTCTAATTTTCACTGCAGACTCTTTAATAACACTTTTGCAGGGGAAAAGAATCTTAGTGTACACAAAAATCAGTTCCAGTTGGATTATATGTGTGCTTGACTCCTATGTTGAGTTGAAGCTTGAGAGGAAAAATAGTATATATTTCACTTGCACGAAAACTCTATTGATATAATCCAAAATAGAAAACAGTTTTCATTTGTATCAAGCTCATTTCCTGCAGAACAGTAACTTGAATGGTTATTGCAGTTGATGGATGTAGGTAGCTAAATTTGTTTGAGTGTTTAGTCCCTGCATTTCAGAGACAGACCCATGCTAAGAGCAGAATTTAACATTTGGAGCCACAGGAATGGTTCATTGCTATAAATGTCTGCAATACTAATCAAGAGAGATAATGTTCTAGTCAGGATAATAATTAACATTTAACTGACTTGCAAATGTGAAAACCAGGACCCTCAAAATACAGGTTTCAAAGAACTGAAAGAAACAGGCATCTAAATTTTTTTAACTATTTGAATTCCTCCCTCTAGAGGACTACTATAATGCTTAAGGGGAATGATGGCACATTGCAGTACAGTGAACACTGTAATACATCTAGTGAATGGAGTTTGTACCTTCTGTTGTGCCTGGCATATCTTTTGTACTCAGAGAGACAGCCAAGTTTACTGTATCTGAATAGGAAAAAAAAGTAGAGGATTTCATCAAGAGGCTCAAATATGAGTTAAAAGCAAGAAAGTGACTGCGGTGTAATCCTTACTGCTTATATATGCCAGAATACTATCAACATTTTTTTTCCACTACAACCGCCAGCAAGCAAGGAATAGTACTAGACTAAACACGGAATGTAAGAGAGCATAGAGAATTGGGGTCTGTGCTAAAAGAAACATGAAACCCCAATGAATGGAGCAGCATGAACTGCAGACCATTCAAAGCAGCGTTATAGGTTTCCCACGTGGGCACTAACAGCGGAGTTCCATGAGGTTTTGGCAACAGTACAATTTGCATCAACAACAAAAAGCTTGCTGAATTATTTAAGCATGAAATCAACATACCTTCAACAAAAATAACTAATTTACTTTAAGCAAAATAATTTAAAAATAAAGCACTGAATCCGAGAGGGAATGCGGTGGCTTTCATTCACCCCACCTAGCATACTCTTTTTTTTCTGGAAATGCAACCTGAATGTAAGTCAGGATATCCAAGGAAGAGTATTGGAGAGAAAATACGGCTGAAGAGGTTTTTGTGAGGTGCGTCCCCCAGGGTGGCCTGGGAGAGGGAGGAGTTTTATGAGGAAATACACCTTCTTCTCCTGCCTTCCTTTTGCTGTGTTTACCTTTGATTAATTCCTGGTAGGGCGGTCTCTGCAGTCCCTGGTTTTATTTGCTTGTTTGGTGTTGTTCACAGAACACAGGTTCCTGTTTTTTTTCAGGGGCGAGAAGTTAGCTTTGCAGGAAACGCATCTTTTCCCTTTCCCCCTCAACTAATTTTCTTATAAGGTGAAGAGAACAACAACTGCCTTTTGCTGGCAACTTAAATTTGTTTTGTTTTGTTTTGCGTTCCTCCCAGCTCCCCTTCCTGCATGCTACTCTCACAGTATAAATATCTAGATTTTTTTGGAAATTCTGTTGCTTGTGGCATGGCCCTGTACTCAGCATAGAGTTCACACAGGGATGGCACAAGAGAAATTGGGGGTGAGAACTGAGGTTGTAACATATTCATATGCCCCTCAGGTTCAAAAGTCTGCTGCATGCAATACATTGCAAGTATCACAAATTTTAAATGAGGCAGAAGCACTGCCCAGATCTTCAGAAAACAGAAAGGCAGAACTAATATGAACTATCAAACATGCACAGGATTCGTGGGGGAAAAGGTGCAGTAGGTTTGGATCTTTTTTTCAAAAATTAACAAATAATCAATTTTAAAGGACTGTTCCTCCAGGAACTTTTCTGGGAGTAGCAGAATTAGCTGGGAAACTTTCAGACCTCCAGCCTTTTCCCAGTATTGTCAACAAGGGAGCATTTAGTTTACTGCATCTTAAAGGAAACGTAAGCTGATAGTGGAGTCCAGTGCCAAGGTCTAACCCTCAGAAGTAAAAGATAATGACAGCAGGCCTTGGGATGTTGAATAAGAAAAGGCTTCCAAAAATTTATTTGGAAACTCTGTTGCTTGTGGCATGGCCCTACACTCAGCATACAGTTCTGAATATCTCCCAAAAAAACGGCTTAGCCTGGTGGCTTTTCTTATTAAGGACTTTGCCATCTTGCAGGGATAAAGGTATTTTCTTTGCAGCCACCAGTCTTGGGCCCCTTTTCTCTCATGACAACTCGTTTTCCTTCTGCAATATCCATAGCTATGCCTCTAGCTCCTGTATCTGCTACAGACTCATAACTCACCAGGACTGAGCAAGACCCTGACTACCAGATTTTACAAATACCAAGGTAACAGTAACACTCACTGTGCCACCCACTACAGCCTCAGCAACAGAGCAGGGCTGTGGCTACTTATCTTTTGGCTTTGCCACAGCTAGGGCAGTGTTTCTTCTCTGTTACTGCATCTGGGAAGCAAGGAGCCCCAAGGCTGCCCAGGGCTCCCCTCTCCTCTCCCCCCAGGAAAGAGGAGGAGCTGAACAGCAACTGCTGTATATGTTAGTGGTGATCTATGCGACCTGTGAGGGGAGTGGGCAGTGAAGAAATTTTGCTAGGAAGAAGACTCATGTCCCAAAGGGAAGAGAATGAGAAGTAAGTCCTAGTGCCCCAAATACTACCCTGTGCTGGAGGCGCTACTGAGGGCAAACTCCTCCAGAGAGAAATGGTGTATCCTGCTGAGCCTTGCTGAATAGGTATCCTACTGTGGTGGTCAGTGTGATCAGTTGTCTGGTTTGTGAAAGCTCACAGCTCATGCTTCGTCAGAAGTCACATTAATTGCTTTCTGTAGAGCACACAGAAATGAAGCTCTCTTATCAACATAGTAAATACAAAATAGTAACAGCAAAGTCTGAATCAGAGAACAAGATGCAGTGAAACTGGCCACTAAAGGCTTATAAAGGCAGAAGATTAGAATACATGATCAAATCATCATTACATTACTTTAGTAATGAAATGAATGAATTTAGAAATTAATGAATACAGCAATTTCTTACCCAGAAAGGATGCTGCTAGAAGAACAAATACTGCATTCAAGTGTGAAAATAAATTCCTTCATTGCTCATTCCAAAAGTATTTGGAATTACTGAGTGTTAGGATGAGGAATCAGAAAAAAAACCTGTGTTAAACAAATAGCCACTTACAGGACTAAGTTTCAGTTAATTAAGGAAAAGAAGAGTCTGAGATCAGAAAATCATATTCCAGGTACTCGACAGAAGAAAGAGAAAAATGTCTTCTTTTGGGGCATTGAGAAGGTCAGCTTTTCCTACTGCAGCAGACCAAACATCTCAGCTTTAAAGAATGACAGAGAAAATGAAACCACAAGAAAGCAGCCAAAACGCTATTTGATTATATGAAAATAAACAGCAGCAAAACAGCAATGATACTCCCCCCTTTTAGTAACATCCCTGCTTTTAGTCTGCTAATTCTCCAGAAATACTAGCTGAGAACCTTCAACACAACAGCTTATACTAATATACACACAACACGCACATGTACAGTTAGACTTACACAATAAATGCTTGGATACTAAACTCTCCACTCCCACAGACTTTACCCTCTAATCCTCTAGGGGACTATATATAGAAGGAGTATTTGCTTTTCTACAGTGGTGTAAAATTAAGTTAGTGAAAACAAGAGAAGGGCCCTGATGCTTCTCTGAAATTTGCTGTCCTACTTTCCAGCTGTGCACGGCAGTAGGAGTGGGAAACTGCAGAGCAAGAGGCCGCCAGTGCCACTAGTGCTCCTCAGAGTATTCGGAAGGGTTTGATTTGAGACCACTGTAACATGAGCTATTGTTTCCACTGTTGTTCCCCTTGTAATCCATGAAGGCTATTTAATGTGGTGTGGGAGGAGGAGTGTATTGAAAGAAGAAGAGGAAACCAAGGGCATGAGAAAGATTATGCAAGTACTTCACGAGGGCTTTCTGTCCGTGGCCCATTTTCTTTGTAGTCACAAATGAAAAAAACCTTATACCTGAGTTTTACATGTCACACACATACCCTGAGATTTTCTATTTGTTGCTCCTATGCTATTTTTTAAACTAATTTATACCCCTTCTGAAAATTCTGTTTGAGATGTACTGCACCTACATTCACAGAAGCTATAGTGGGACTAGTGCTATACTGGATAATATGGCCACAATGTGTTGATCTAATTTCACTGGAAGGTAAAGGAGCTGCATTTTAAGCATCAATACACTCTTTCCTAAGATGATTAGAGAGGTGCAGGTTCTAAGTTGACTAATAGGGTTGCAGCCCTCATGTGCAGACCAAACTGCTAGAAAAGTTGTAATCTGAATCACATTGTGTACTTTCTAAGCAACTGTATGTTTTGTATAGGGTTTTAAATTTGATTGCAGTTTAGCAAGGTAAATAAAATTTTACTAGCATCAAGAAGGGATTTTGCTTTATTTTAACTTAAAAACTCTTCTTCCAAAAATGGGTTCTCATAGTTGAGATTCTGGTTTTCTCCTGCTGTACAAGAGTAACTTTCTATCTTATTTCAAGAGACTATAATGTAAGTTAATTGCTTTTAATAATTTTCACTATCAGTTTCCCTTGCTTCTTTTCTATTAAGAATTGATCTATTTGGCACTTTTTTTCTGACATCCTGGCCACAACAGCTCACCAGCAGCAACTTATTTCTTTATACAACAAAAAACTTCTCCCAATTTGCCCCTTTTGGGTGTTCATCAAGAGCGATCCAGGTCAGAGCCCCTTTTGGAATTAGTGCCTGCAATTCTATAATGCCTTGTAAATTAATTTAATCTTTGTCAGAATTATTTTCCCCTTCAAGGCTGGTGACACTTTCCAGGGGATTTTAAACCAACATTTAAACTTATAAATCTAGTTTGGCAGAATAGATTTTGAAAGTTATAAAATGGCAGCTAACAGAGTCTACCTTAAAACAGTCATTTAATCATTCTCTCCTAGGAAAATGACCAGGCATCCTGGACACTGCTTACCACCGTAAGCGCCAGTGTTATGTCAATATCAGTATAATAAAGAAAAGATGACAAAAACCAATTGTCAGCATTTTTAAACCAACTGTTAGACCACCAGCTGCATGCTGAATTGTACACCGTCTACTCATACTCACTGAAAAAGAGGACTCTGTAGATACAGATCCACATATACAAAACTTTGTCTTACATGTGCAAGGCATGACTGCGTGCCATAGGAGCCTGCCTGCAAAAGCAAGGTCCTTTCTTATATATAAAACCACCTGACAGGATCAAGACCCCTGACAGTCACCTTCACACTCTAACCTAAAGAGGTATAATTTCCCCCTTAAGCATAATAAAGGTGAAACTATATAACAAAACAAACTGTGGAATATATGTACTAGACTGCTTCTAGTACACAGCCTAGCCTGAATATCCATCTTTTAAATTACTTTATGACTGTTACTTAAATAAACAGAACCAAAAGTACGTTAATGTTTTCAGACTTGTGAATATGAAAGACAAAATGACCTATACACATAAAATCAGACATGATTTAAGAAAAAAACTTTAAATTTGATTGCCTTTACTTTGACATATCAAACAACGAAATAAAGATTCTAAGGGCTTACATCTAAAAACCCACTGGAAAATGGGTTACTCCTTTTCTTTGAATTTTTGTTTCCATTTCTTTGATATGGACTTGGTAGACAGTGCTACATTTAAGGAAGAGAAAAGAATGAGGTGCTCTTCTGTGTCATTTATTCACTGCTTGAGATGCACTATGCAAAAAGAAGCAGTCAGACTTGTGCTGCCCACAGAAATCTGTAGAAAGAAACACCTCTGTAGTATGTGTTCAAATCAGATTATTCTTCTTCTCGGGCATACCTCATATTTAAAACTCCTTATACTGTCTATTCTGTTTGCATTTGTATTTTCACGTCCTTAAACAGTTCCCTCCCAGCTACCAGGTACCCAAATCCCAGGTCCCCAGTTTTCATTAATTTTTCTATTTGAAAAGCTGAGCTTTCCAGTTTGGCATAAGATAGCTTGATTTTGTAAGGTCTATTTAGATTATGAGCTTGCAAGGCCTCTGCAAAATAAGCACTCATTGGCTTGATTAGGAGATGTGTGGAGGTATTTTAGGAACTCCGCAGTACAGGTTTTATTTTCACCTTGCAGACACAGAGTGGAAACATGTACCCTCATTCTTCTTGATGGAACAAAATGCAAGAAGGCTAATGGGAAGGTAATAGGTCTGTGGATCTGGAAGTGATCATTCTTTTGGCCTAGTGTAAAGGAACACAGTTTTACTTAACCACGAGCATGTTTAAAGACCTGCCTTTTTATTATTTTTTAGGAGGCAGGTTTGCTGAAACATACATTGTGAGTCCAAGGTCTTCATTTCTATATCACTGAGCCAGTCTGAAAATTGCTGTGCAGCATATGTGGTAAGTAGATTAGAGAAGTACTTTTAGCACTTTGAAAAAGAAATAAGACTTCATGGACTTCCTTCTGTACTTGCATGAAAATGGATAGCATGCAGAGTGGTATCTCTTTGACTGACATAAAATAGCTGAAATTATGTGGCTAAGAGTTGCTGGTTTTGCTCTGCCCTTTGGGTTAGTGTATAGAGACAACTCACTGTTTTAGTCTTGATCTCCCCATCCATAAAATGTGAAAGACAACATTATCTGGCTCACAGGGATGCTGGGAGATTACATAATGTTTGCATAGCTATTTTAAAATCTGAAGTACTGTGAATTATGCAGTATAATTGCTGAAAGTGAAGACTTATCCTCTCTAAAGAAAATGAGAATGACAATTTCTAAGGAAAATTATTTTGGAGAGCATCTTTAACCACCTTAATTTACACTATTTATCTATTTGCTAATTAAAATTATTTTAGTCTGTTAGAACTGATCAGAACAATTTACATGAAAAAGGCACCTGGCTGTAGTTGTCGCTGAAGTGTACTCAATCCGATGAGAAAATCATTAAAAAGTTATCACTGTACTTTCAAAAGGTCCCTTCTTCTTCCACTCGATGTCTTTATAAGCTACTTAGTCAATAATTTAATTCTTTCTGTGTCTGTGTTTCAAGTTGGTTAAATCTGGGCTGCTAAGTGGTGCTTTCCTTCCAAGGGATTCATTTACTGAGGAATCCTCTTCACTATGATTTAGTCTTTCATCTTGCATGGATGCTGCTTTACTCATCACTGATTCACACTGCACATCACAGGCTGCATCAACATCTGCATTTTCTGGATGGAAAGTTTTCATTTCTTCTCCTTTAAGAATATCTGTCGTTCTGCAGTCCCAGTCATCAGCTCCTAACCACCTTCCCAGCTGTACAAAAATGCATTCTGAATAAACATTGGAAGGAAGGAAGCATAAATATTTGACAGCATTCACAGTCGATGCAGGTTATTAAGCACTCTGCATTTCAGGAGAATACTCAAGACTGTCTTCCAATGAAGTATTACAAGTGAGACTTCAAGTGTTTTATAATCTAAGTAAGCTTTTACTTTGGAAGAGGCTATTAGTGCCTGGATATGAGAAGAGAGGATTGTGGACAGGCATAACATTTTGCAATTTCATTTTCATTTTGGCTGGTGTTGTTATTATCATATTCTGCATACCTGAATCTTTGTTACATGGAATTTTGAGCGTGCCTGAAATGGACACTATAACAGAAGTTAAAATGAGAAATGAATGACTTCCTCCCTATGGATTTAGCTAATGCTTATCCCATAGGTCCAAACTTTAAGTGATCTGGTCATCTGAAAGACAACCTGGTTCTCTCATTCTCCATACATTAAATGTTTAACGCTATGATGTAATAATATAAAAACTACAGAGGGAAGCATTAAGAAGGAGAGTCAGTTGCTTTTATTCTCTCTCAACACCTTCACTAGCATTTAAAAAATTTCTCCAGTAACATCTATGTGCCTGCCCATTTAGGTATCCGTGGGGTAGAACTGAAGTCTAATATGGAAACATTACTGGAAGGCCCATCTAAGGAACTTTCAAAAATCATATTGTAAGCCATGAGACCCAACAGCTTCTTGGCAGAATTCACAATTTATTTTAATTTCAAAGTTTCAAGTTTTTCTTAGCAGGCTGACTTCAAACTAACTTCAATAACCTAATCTAAATTAGGTCCAAGTATATTCCTTCATTAAAAAATAGCACAAATATATGTAACTCTTCCTATATTTATAGCAACATGAGCCATCTGTTACAAACCTGATTTGTATACACAGATATCGTAAACTGATCATTGCAATCACTGTTCTAATCTGTGGCCTATTTAATTTCTGGACATCTTATGTTCTGGGCTGCTGGAAGTCAGAAAATCCTTGCTCCAGCCCTCCCACACCTCTGCAGATGTCTACTATGCCTGCACACTTAGTCCAGCTGGGGCTTCTGGCAAATGTGCCTGCACTGGCAGGGCCAGTTCTTTGAATTATAAAAGATGTAGATTAGCAAGATTTTTCCAGTGATGTCAGTAGAACACTTTTGGTGTTGGAGTTTGGCAGGATAACATTCCATATTAAAACATGGATTTTTGACTAGACATTGGCCTAAACTTGATCTTTTTTCCAAACAGTCCTAATCACTGCTAAAATACTGAGAAAGTGATTTACACAGTGGATTTTTTTTACAGTGATCAAACATGACCAAATAAATCTTCCTATCTGAATTTCTATTACATGCCCCTTATCTGTTTAACTTAATGTGAGATTTTCTGTACAGCAGGAGACACAACTTCTGAAAATGCAGAATCTGCAGAAGGTATCTACAGAGCATCCCATACAGCTCATTCACAAGAACATGCTGGACACATAACCAGCAAATCCATTCTGCACAATGTTTTATTTTCCAGGTAAGACTTAATCTTGGCATAGTCTTTTGACCACAAGTTATACTGAAACATGCAAAACCAAAATACATACCCATACTAAACTGACAGTAAAATACAGTACAAGAGATAGTACAGTCAACCTGACTGTACGTTTATGAAACTTAGTAGAGGAGGAATTATCTTGTACGTGCAGAAAATGCCACATGCTAGCAAAAAAGCACTGAGCACTCAGTATTTAAGCATTTAATTCCTCTCATCTAATATAGCAGCTCTAACTACAGGGCAATGAAAGATCAGGCATCAGAATAATCAAGCATGTCAGTTCAGGCCATACCGATAAGCTCCTGACAGAAAAGGACGAAAATCAGATAACTCATACTTCTGAATTTCCTTGAGGGAAAACTGTAAAGGCTTAAATGCAGAAATATATAGTAAAGCTTCAGCTTTAAGGTTTTTTTATAATCAACGTCTATATCACTGCTTAACCTCAATTATTTGAGAGAGCAATTTAGAATATAAAGTGTCTTTCAGCATTAGAATTTATGTGCAAATGCTTGAGGTTTTTTTATATGTCACACTGGAGTACAAAACTGACCTCTGAGAGGAAAAAAAGCAGCAGAAAAAAAAATACTTGCTGCTTTTAAGAAAAAGACTTAGAATAGTATGAGCATAACTAATGGATGATTTGTAGTACGTCAGTATTAAATTGATGAATCTGGCTTATAACAAGTCAAATTTGGGACTGCAGAATCCTACAAAATCCTACAGCCTGTAATGGCTTTAGAAGCGGTACTAGCCAGCACAAAATTTGCCCAGGAACATTAATACTAAAAAGAACATAATAAAATGTGAAAGTTGTTTCAAACTTTCTAGAAAAATTTTAATTGTCTCTGGATAAAATGTAGTTAAACAAACAGTTTTTGTTTGTTAGCTAGTTTCAAATGCCCTGAATGCACGTACATTTGAAAATCTTGTTTAACCTGATTTTTTATAAGTATCTTGTTCTAGTTCTATGTAATCTTTTAAATGTGTTACAGCAACAAGAACTCATATGTCACATAAATTCAGCATCTTCAATTTAATGAGCTAACTAGTGCAGTGGCATAAATTGCATTTTTCTGCTTTGAGACTAAGTATATTATTATTGTCTAATCCTCTATTTTATACCAAATCCACCCTGAGCAGTCTTAAAAATTCAGAGCAAAGAACAACATAATTTTATAATTCCAAATGGGGACATGTAAGTGAGCATTACCTGCAACTGCCAGACAGAGACACATGGCCTGCAGACATACCTAATGTGTACAATAAACTAGATTTGATGTGTCTCCAGCCCTAGTGGTGTATATTATGGACAAGAAAAAAATGGCTAAAGAATACTTACATATCTTGCATCCAAAAATCAAAAACATGCAAAAGATGAAATCCTGGTCCAGTAAAATGCAAGGGATGTTTTGTGGCTGGCTTAAGTAGGGTAAGAAAATGCATGTATCCTGTAGTGTTAGGACATGCCATAAGGCAATGCCTTTCTTACTGTGCCTTGCAAGCACATGGTTGGCAACTATAGAAATGTAGCACATACTACACTGCGACCTCAGTGATGCTCTCAGAGCTTGCATGCAAAGTCTAACGCCACACCCAGAGTGTTACTGTGAGATCGAATTGTAACCCGCACAGGTTCAACTTCCAGCGTGTCAGAAAAAAAGGCAATTTGGTCTTCAGTGTAGGCTACGCCTACCTATTCTGGTTGCTAAGCCAGTGACATTAAGATCCATACTAATGTCTTCACTGTAACTGCCACTCAGTCAGTTCAGACAAACTAGGGCAGGTCACCTCCTGAGTGATGTGCTGCTGAAACCTAACAGACATAGTCACATTCCCTGGCAACAAGTGGTTAAAAAAACCCCACCGCCCCCCAAAAAAAACCACAAAAAACCCCTTTTGATACTAACTAAACATCGAAATTATATGGTACTCCTTCTCCTGGAGCTGTGGCTTCTTGCCAGCACTGGCCGCTGTGCGTACGCGCTGCGCGGCAGCCGGCGGCAATGAGAAGCAGAGCCGGACTGCTAGGTGGGGTGTGGCAATGCGCGGGGTGCTCCGGCTGCTCCGGGGGACACCTCCGTGTTCTCTCACCTGCATTTTCCTTTTTTCATGAGGGCATCTTGAAGGAGTCTTTCTAAATGCTTTCAGCTTTTCTGCTTTCAGCAGAACTGCTTTTAAGAAACATCATTTAACTTACAGCAAAATCAACATTAATAAAGTTGTAAAATAATTCACTAATTTCATACTTGTTCCTTCAAATAAAAAATAGAGGTAATTCTAGGTTGGAGAAAAACCTTGCACGAAACCACAATTCTTAAGATGAACTGCAGAATAAACCCAGGAAGGACTGAACAGGAATATTTAAGTGACCTCTAGATATTGGTTTCATAGGCAGTTGTTATGCCGAGAATCCATGGTGTTCATAAACATAACTGTGAATGCAGGATTTGTTACAAGTGTGTTTTATATAAGACATGTCAAAAATGCTATCATTATGCATGGATAAATAGAAGGTATAAATTAAGTATTTCAAAAAAGGATCAGAGAGTTCTCTTCCACAGCTACACCAGAAACTGAAGTCAGCTGGAAAATGAGTTCTGCTGTCCTTGGAATTTCTAAACTATTAGGTGAGGCAGGCATTTTAAGGCAAATAGACCCTAAGAGGTAGCCTGTTTATATTTGAAAAGCTCTATCTTGCCAAGATAAAAATATGTTAATTATGTATATTCAAATGTGTTTTTTTAGTTTAGAATCATGGTTGCTTCTCCAAACAAAAGCCAAATGTTGGCTGTGTTATGCTCCTCAAACAGAAAGAGGAAAACTCTAATTTCAGTCTGAATGGATTTTGTTTAAGATTAAAGACTACAGTGTCTCATGTCATAGGACACAATGTGTCCTTTACGGTACATTTCTCCATCTTGCATTCATTTGCACACTTTCCATAGCCAACAAACAAGGAAACTCTCAACAAAAACTATAGTGTACAAAGCACAGGGCTTTAACATTCTTCCTATGTTTTAATAACTAAGGAAGTTGTAACAGTACTATAAACTAAACCCAATATGAAATAGGACACCCCTAGATGGAACAGAAGGGACAAAAATACCTGTGAAGCTTGCCAAGGCTTACTATGCACGAAGCCATTTTTAATTTTTTTTATATAGCATAGTGTATTCAAGTTCAAATTTTCTCTCAAAGAGCTTTTGGATGTCATAGCTAATACAGAAAGATGTTCTAGAAAATGTGGTCTTCTAAACCGGACCCATCCATTTGGGGGAAAGAAGGAAGGAACGTAGTTCAGCTCACACTTATGTAATTTTATCACTATGATCTAAACACTTTGCGAAGTGCTTCAGCTTTCAATAAATGAACCCAGGAAAAAGTAAGACGTACCCTCCACAGGGTGCATGATCATCTTTGCCATGCTTGCCACAGTGAACTACTCCGTGGAAAGTTTGGGCTTTGTTTTACACGAAATCTCTCTTAGAAATTATCCAGTTTAAATAGGATGTAAAAGCTGTTCTGCCTTGATACCTGAATGAAAAACCAGGTGCCAGCTCCTGGCCAACATCATATGAAGTTGGTCTAAAGACTGCGAACTAAAATAAAGCAAATAAATAAAATAAAATAGTGATGATATTTGCGGGACGTTTGCAGAGTTCAGAATTAGCTTCTCTACTGATAAGGACTGCTAGAAGTAAGAATAATGATCGAGGCATGTGCTGGCCAGTTTGTTGACGTACTAGCACTTGATGTACTTTGAAACAGCTTCTAAATTTTCACGAAGCCTCCCTCCAGAGGGCACGTAAAGAGATCCATACTTGATGAACATCCTAATTTATTTCCATTTGATACTGAACAAACCTGTCCTTTCCAGTTTCTTAAATTTAGCAACATTTTTCTCTTCTTTCAGATTCAGCATTCAAGGATATTTTCTACACCATGATATCTCACATAGATTTGGGTGAATTACCAAGTGGGACTCTAAGGTTCAGATGTTCAGTGGCTCACATTGGAAACAAACATTGTGATGACTCCCTGGTTAAACTTTTATTTTGGCACCTACCTGTTTTATTTAATTTAATATGTGGCCATCAGCTTGATTTTTCAAACTTTTGCACCATTCTAAGCTGAAAGCTTTATAAAATAGGTTAACTCTATTATTAATATAATCTTGCAAATAAGCTGATCTGATAAAAACTCATTTCTCTGAACCTCCGTTAAGCAATACTATTTACAATACCATTGTTTCATCTTGTATTAAAGTAGAGCCATATAGGCCATTCCAGTATTTCTCCCATGTCTGAAGTCAGGTTGACAAGACCTGCAGTTACTTGACTTATCCCATTTAGCCTTTTAAACAATGGGACAAGGCAAGATTTTTTTTTCCCCAGGCCCCTGGAACTTTCACAGTTTTCCAAGACTTACTAAAAATAAATGCTAAAAGTCCAAAATGCTCATGAGACACAGCTCTTAAAACACTAAGGGGAAATTTCTGTACCTGTTGATTTAGGTGATGCTGTTTAAAAATGCTCCTGAATAACCACAAGAATGGAAAATATTTCATCAATCTACACCATGAATACATCATCTACCTCCTTCCTAGTTATAGAATAGAAATACTTATTGGACACATCAGCTCCTCCCTGGAGTAAGCACATGATTTTTTCATCTAATAATTGTATATAGTTACTTTGTTGCTTTAATCTTAATGTATTACCATTCTCTAATGACTGTAGATTTTTTTTCTAGTTCTTTTGCTTCTCATAAACTTTCTGCTAGTTCTACTTTTTTTTTTTTGCTGAATTATCCGTCTTCTGGATTTAAATACTTCCCTCCTATCCCATATGTTTCTTTTTAAATCAGTATAAGGTTTTCTTTCCTAACTTTGAGGTTTTACATTTAGGGACAGAAAAGTAAAATCTTGCCAACTACTTCCCAAGCATGATCAATATTTATATTTTTCCCTTATGACTTAACTCATAATCAATTACAGATTTACGAGCATTAGGTAGGATTTTATTATACTCATATATATCTCAAGTAATCATTTCATAATCAGAACAACCGCCAATATTTAGTTCCAAGAGCAGTTCCTATATAAGCTTTAAGATGAGGATTACTATGGATTTCCCATGGAAGATGTAATGCTTATCAAGTCAGGAAATTGTTATTTATAATTTATAAATTTTGAAAGAAATTCCAGCGTTCTCTGGCACAGAGGTTTGAGTGTCTGAGGGTCCATGATGGTCCAATCATAAACATTTCACACTATGCTCAAAAGCAGGTTTTTCTGGGCATGCTCTTTGTTTATGTTGGTGTTTGCCACAGATCCCCAAATCATATGCATGCTGCCAGCAAAAGCACTTTGACAGCTAATCCATGCACACTCAGGAATGTATTTTTCAGCTAGTGAGGAATTTGGACCCCACTGTCAAATAGTGAGTGAGTTCTAATCTTACGGATTTTATTACTAACAAAGTTCAATGTATGCTTACAAAAGGCGGTTTCCAAATTGTGCTATCACCCAAAGTCATAACAATGAAATGCTTCTCATATATCAAGATGCCTTAAGCAGTTTTGTTCCTAATACTTTGATTTTTTTACCAATACATATTATTTCTGCCTCCCCACATACATTTTCTTGTAATTAGCTTAACTGGTATCTGATTAGCCTAGAATGACAGTCCTTTAGAACAGGCATTTTCACATACCATTAATGATATATGCACCACTTCAAAATGATCTGCCTGTACTGGGGCAAAGAGGAGCCAGGACAGCTGTGGTTGCTATCCTATGCAGAAGAAACTCATCGCTGCAGGGCTGAGCCTGGGAGAGGACAACATCCAGCTCTGAGCTGGATGAGGGATGTTTCTAATCTTATATAAAAGCAGGAAGGAAGATATGGTATGCATCTTGCAGATCCCAACTACCATTTAACTGTGACTGGAAATAAATCCTCTCGTACACCCTAGGCAGGCTCCCTCCAAAATTCTTTTGTTGTCTGTAACTCACCTCCTTTTGCCAATCCCACAGAACAGGTAAGTTATTTACTGGAAGTTTGTTAGGAAAACTATTAGAATGTGAATTAAAAATATTTCTCTGACAGTTACAGCTTCCTAAGCCTTGAAAAATTAGGCCATTAACTTTTCTGGGTTTCAGTTAACACATCCATGTAAAAATGTTTTCTTATCTTTATGAAATTTGTTAGTATCTGTGAACCAAGAGTAATGAGTAAGCATAGATTATCATTATTTTAATGTCCTGTTTCAACTAGGATAAATATCAAATTATTGCAGACTTCAGATGAAGCGGATCATTCTTTTCCATCCAGACCATAGTCTAAGAATACCATAATAATTTCTTTTTGAGACAACTGGCCTCACTTTATAGAGCAAGGAAAATTTGATAAGGACACTCCTTTCCAAAGGCTTGTCCAAATGGAAGCTCAATGTTTTGAACATTTTTTATTTGTAATGAAGACTGGAATAAAGTGGATGATTTCTAATGATGGCCTATGCTGTGTTACTCTATCATTGATACTTACTGCTGAACTACATCCATTTTATCCCTACAGTCTCTGTACTTTCCAGTGACCCATATGACATCTACGTCTGCTGCAAGACATGCAGAAATTCCAGATCTTATCAAATGTGTAAGTCTTCATTTTCACTCTGGAAACTCAGGTTCACATTTGAATATTTCACAGAAATATGCACTTTCAACCATGGCTGCAGGCTAGTGTTCCCTTGTGTAAGTCATCCATTTTTAGAACTAAATGTACAATTATACAGCTCAAGTCATGCAGAAGATCCATGGAATTTGTGTATATTGCTCATGCAAGGGCTTTTTTTCCTTTTTCTTTTTTTTTTTTTTGTTAAAACATTTATTTGTACATAAATAGATCTGAAGTACAGATAAATAGCTGTGTTCAAATCATCAAGGACTGTAAAAGAGGCCATGTCAAAGGACATTTTCCTTGGGTGAGTGTAAGTTAGTATGGTACCTAAAACTAATCAGTAAATTGCAGTATTTCTTCAGTTACCAAGGCACTTGGCAAACATTTCTCACATTAAGCAATTAAAAAGGCAATAGCACTGTTGTCTGGCAACTTTGGAAGCACTTAACTTAAAATTACAAATTAAAACAAAGACTAGAAATGAAACAATTATCTTTTGTTGCTTTTGACTTCTGGACTCACAATCAGAAATCAGGGATGCATTGCATCAAGGCTGCCTGGGGGTCAATGAGGAAAGAGATTTCAATTAACAATTGCATGCAAGGAGCTTCTACACCCAAATGAAAAAGAATACCAGAGCATTTGTTTATGAAATTGGGGGATTTAAACTGTTTAATAAGATCTACAGACTCAACAAATCTTCCTTAATAATATTTAAGGAAAAATTAAATTACGTTGAAGGAATAAAGCCGTACTGTAGCCCTGTGTCTAACAGAGAGCACCCTGACAATATTAAAACCAAATCAAATTTTCAAATGCAATGTGGACTGTTCTGAATATCAGAAAGAGGAGGAATCCTGTATTAATAACACCTTCATTAATTATTGATGCCAAGAATATGCTAAATATAAATAGACAAACAGAATCATAGTGGAGGAAAATAACACCCTTTTTTGTATAGCCTCTAACCTGAGCAGGTTTTGAGGTTCTGGAAAGTCCTGCTTCCATGAAAGTACCTTTGAAAGTCCTTGGCTTTGGCAGCTTTGCTTATGGAGCCCCTCATGCAGTAACAGGTTCATTCCCTTTTGACGATACCCAAGGGTTTCTGCAATGTGATGGAATTCCTGGAAATAATGACAACGTAGTTTCGGATTACTTGGAAAATTGTTTAGCATAATTACCCTCAAGAAGCTAGACATGTAACTGAATCTCTTGAGCAGGCTTTCTTTGTTGAATTTATATGGGAAACCTAATGCTATACTCAAACTCTGTTATTTGGATGGTTTAATTTTAAAAACTACTGATCACAGTGGAAGTACCTGGTGCTTTCTCATTTTGATAGAGGGGACAGTGATTAGAATGCACAAATTTAGCTGTCTGTTTTTGAAAATCTTGCACTTGAGCCTAAAATTTATGTCACATCTGTCCTGAGAATTAGCTTTCTCAGAGCACCTACTAGTGCCTTCTCTTTCCTCTGGCCTGAAAAATGAGAGGAAGAGCTACTCTTTGTGAGTAGCAGTTTTATATTTTATCTTTGTGTTAATTGGAAACTGAAAAAATAAAGAAAACCAAAAAAAGAAAAAAAAGAAAAAAAGCCTTCAAATGTTGTTTCCATCATTCTTCCTACCTTGTTTCTAGATCAAATTTTGGGCCAGGAGTCCTGTTTTATTCTACCTAGGTTATCTTTTTAAAAAATCAACTCAAACAAGTTGGCATGCTCAGTGGCCCAGGCCACCAGAACTTCCCAGAACACGTTAGTCAGAGGGATCACGATGGGGAAGTCTATCATGACTCTGATTCATGTTTTCTGATCAGTTGATTGACTGAAGCTGTCACACTAAAAATCTCTTTCCTCCTGCAGCTGTCCCTGGCTCAGGGAACTTAAGAGGATGGGCAGGTTCTGCAGCAAATGGGCACAAGTTAAGGAATGTGTGTGGCTACTTCTACTAAAAGCAGAATTTTTCTTCATAGCTCCTGTATCTCATCTCTAGCAACGTTAGCTCTTTAGAGACAGGTTTTAGAGAATTTTAATTTTCGTTATGGTATTTTCCCTGTCCTGCCATCCACAATACTTTATTTGCTTCCTATTCAGGCTGAGCACTCAAATTCTCCTACTCCCATCTTTTTCCAGCAGGAGACTCCTTTGGATATCTTTCCCCTGGTTAGGTGCCACCTTCTTTTTTATTGGTTAACTGAAAGCCATAACCTCAAGGTGATTTTTCCCCTTCCATTTGTTTTTAGGCCTGTGTAATCCCAACACAAGTCTAACAGGGAAATGTAAAACCAGATCTGAGATGCTTTTAAGACAGTGTTGAGGGGTGGAGTTGACTGGAGTTCAATTTTGTGCTGAACAGCTCACTGTAGCTCAATAAAGACTTGTGTCTGTGTTTCTGTTTATACGGCTGGAGTAGAGCACAGAGTATGCTTTTTCATTTAAAATCATACATGGACGCAAAACAAAAATGCTTCTTAGCTTGTAGAAAGACAAGTCATAAAATGAACTCCGAGGAGATGTGGAAACCTATGTTATCGGTCCTTTTCCTACTGGAAGTAATGCACTCCAATGCAAATGCTGCTCGTGGAAGTTATAGTTTCATGTCTTAGCAAATACTAAGCTTCCTCTAAATGAACTGGGGCATATTTAGCATCATGTTCACTCAACACCCCTATTTTACACAGGAATCAGCCATATGACAAGAAAAAAAGGAAAGAAGAAAGATAAAACATATATCAGTAGGATCTACCTTACTCCAAAGCAGTGTTTTCTGCACGTACGCATGGGGAGAAAGGATGATTGGGACGTATACATCCAGGACAGCATCTATTTGAAAACCAGCTTGTCATGCTTAATGCATAGGACCCTGCATACTGCTGTATTCAACAAACACAAAAACATTTTCAAAGCACATTCTCTGTCAGGTTTCGACACTGTAAAACAGAGGAGCAAAAGTAATAGATGATTATGTTGTAGTCTCTTTTGCTATGGTCCAGTGTCACCTCGTGCTGCCCTGCCAGACAAAATCATCTGCCCCAGTCACGCTGACTTCTGCCAGTCAGGGTCACGTCAGAGTCACACCAGATCCTGACAGCCAGACTGTCACCCTCAGTAGGTATTACACTGGAATCAGTGTGACCATAACAGCAGGGACACATACAAACATTCATGTGTGTGTGTTTGTATGCCTATATATAAGTAAACATACAGACTTATATACACATGCATATTTATAGATATTATTTATTTATATATTTTAAGAATTGTAATATAGGGATTACAAATATTTTTCTTATTAATAAGCATTTGCTTCAAATCCTGCTTAAAGTTGGGGCAGAAACACTGAAAAAAATTTACAACTCCATGGATTTTGCGAGTAATGCTTTAGGACAGCCTCCCAAAGACATTCTGGCCTGGCAGAAAAAACTGTGGCACACCTACAGAGGATTGCCCAGGGCATTGCAGGGAACAAGCCCACTCAACACTTCTCAATTTGTCTTTGGAACAGGTCATGCGGCGCAGTCCCCTCTGCTCTCATCCATGCTAAACAGGGTCTCTGCTAAGAATTCCTGACACATGCATATCTGTCCTGAAACTACCCACGATAGGGATTAAAGAGATGTACAATTTAACCTCAATTCATAATCCCTCTTAAATCAGGAGCAAAATAAATCACTAAGAGCAATGACAGTACTGTTCTCCGTGCTCTGCATGTGACCCCGGCAGATCCCCTCGGAAGTACAGGAAACTGCGCTGCATTCACTAAAGGAGCACGCTGCCCATCTGCTGAGTGCTGCATGCTTTCCGTGCTTCCAAGATGCAAACCAGGGTACAGTTAGCAATCATAGATGTATTGAGCTGATTTTATCAAAGAAATAAATGACTTACTAGACCAAGTTAACTGAATCCCAGATATAGTTCCTTTTGCTAGACAGGGCATGTCTCTCTGGAGATACCCTCAACAGCTCAAGCAACTGTTGCTTACTCACAGAGCCTATCCCTCTTTCTGCTTTCTCATTACTAGTATTAGTGGATTTTTGATTCCCCAGTTCCGGGTGCCAGCTGTGTCAGGATGCTCTATAGTCAGGGTGCTCCATTTACTGGGCAAATTTACAGAAAGACTGTGGCAGTTATTTAACAGCTGATATCACTGAAAAGCTAAACTTCAGGTCTTCCATCCTTTTGGGGGCATCTTAACCCTTGCAGTTTACTGGGCACTTGTGGTCGTTTTATGTCCTTATTCAGGTCAGAGCTGGCAAATCATAGGTTCTTTATTTCTTTTTTAAACAGTGAATTCCTTCTCCCCCTTTTGTGAGGAGAGAGGATTTCTGTAGCATTCATCCAGACCAATACTGAGCCATAAAGTTATTCCAGTAACAGCATTTGTATCTAAACAAAATGAGGACCTGTGTGTTGTGCAGTGCACACACTGTGTACCACTCCCCATCATGCTGAAATGAGTTCACACTCTGACTCAGGCTCAATAGGTGCCCCCTCTTTGCCTGTAATATAGTGCATCATCTCTTTGAGGGGGATAACTGGAATAGTATTTCCTGCCAGAAATCTATGGCTCTGGGAAAAAAAAAAAATTTGCTTTTTAAGGAAGAGCTTAATCCCATTACAAGGTCTGATACAGCTGCAGGAGAGATAAACTGGACAGCCATTTAAAAATTTTAGGTTGGTTATAATGGCCTAAGCCAATCTCTTTCTTACTCACTGTATTTCCTAATTCCTTTCCCAACACATTGCCTACAGAATTTCATGGCAAATTACTATTTTTTAAACAACATTATATATCAGCAATAACTGGGGTGTTCAGATCTGCAGTTTCAGAACATTTGAAGGCATGTTCAGAGATTGGGTTTTTCACCAAGTGGTTGGATGGGGGATGGACGCAAAGTTTACCTTGATCAGATTTAGTCACAGAAGTAATTTCTCAGAAATTTGACATTTAATCTGATTTTTATAGTCTCTAGGAATTATTTAAAAAACCCCACCCAAACTCACAAAATCTCTCTTACCCCCTAAATCCACACTCAGATGATCTAGCCAGTAGTCTGATCCAGCCATGCTCTGTTTTTACACTGACTGATAGTAAATGGAAAGCAGCATTCGCATCACTTTGTGCTAGCTGCAATCACACAGCTGTAACTGCTTTGACTTAGCTGGGGTGAGACAGAGGTTTCTCATGTGTCACAGTGACTGGAAAAATGCTTTTCTAATACAGCACAACACTGTGTTATATAGGCACCTGTAAAAAAATGGCATAAGATGTTGCCATTCAGATTCACCAAGACATTATGCCTGTTGTGCTGAGTTCAGAGTGGCTTGCTAGTCTGGGTGAAGCACAGCAATGGATCTATATTGCCTTTGCTGTACATATATCAGTGAAAAGACCACGGAATAGGAAGACACTTTTTAAATGTATTTTGTAAAAGCAGAGAAAGAACTATTTTTCCTCTTTAATTCCACAATACCTCCTTTCAGATTTATAAAACATTTATAGGAAAAGTTTGCCAGAAAATGCAACTCCTTCTCCAGCTCAAAAATGGGAATATTTTAAAATTTCTTTTCCCCAAGAAGCTTTTGGTTTATTTTGGTCTAGCTGTTTACTATTTAATTTCCAAGCAGAAACAGAACAAATGGTACAATTAAAAGAAAATTCCCAGCTAAAAAAATTAATTCCTACTTTTACCAGAGAAAACTTCTGGTTTGCATTTAAACTCCAACTTTTGTTAGCAAAACGTTTTGAGGGAAAACATTCCATACAGCTTGAAATTTGAAGATAATTCAAGAATTAGAAACATGACCACCTACCACATCTGTAAAACCTACTTGTTTTAAACTTTTAAAATGTGAATGCCCGTCCATGCAAGTAAATGGACTTGCTCATGGGCAGACTTCTTTTTCCCCTACATAACATTGCCAAAAGCTTCTTAATTGATAGATGTTGGGCTCTTGATGGCCCTATTTGTAACACTGATGGAGCATTTCTGCGCAGGGAAGCTGGAGTCAGCCTTGCCACGCAAACATTTCAGGAGCTTTATTGCCTCTGAGCAGAGGCATACCATGAACAGCCTGGAAGAACAGAGACCTGCTGCTCCTTAGCTCTAGGGTTTTTGTCATGCTTATGCTCAGTTTTATTTTTAATGCAGTCTACACACTAAGGAGGAGCAGGTCAACCTGTAAATACTGCTTCTACTATGTAACTTTCAGTGTTGCATTTTCAATCACAATGCATATTTTCATACAGACGTAAAATGTAATTTAATCAACACCTACAGTCTTCCATTTTAGTAGACACATTTTAGTCTCCAAAATCATGGAAAATAATTGTCGGTGCTCACCTCGGTGGAGATGTGTTGAGTTGGATTACAGTAAAATGCGCTTCATTTCTTTCATTTCTTTGTTCTGTACTAGTGCCATTTAACTGTCTCCCTCTTTACACATATCCACACTGCTTTTATATATCCTTCATCTTATAAAGTGTGCTTCACCAACAGGTTAAGTAAACATTTACAGTGATATATAACGCTTACTGACAACGTCAAGCCAAATAGACTGTGATCCAAGAACAGGCTTGAATTCCCTCAGTCTCCTCTCCTCAGGCAAAAGCTTGAGTGGATAGATGAGCCCTCTTCTGCACCTTGAAGGTCAAAAGAATAGCTCTGACAAACCAACAAGGAAAAAAATTCTGGGGCTGACAGACTTCCTCCAAGAACCATCTGCCTTCAGCATCCCAATAACTGAACTTAAAAATTGCTAAGAAAACAACCCATTTATATTATCTATTATCACAACACAGAATGAGAGAAAATCACTAATCAACTAATCACTAATCAAATTAGGCTGGTTGTAGGTTTGGCATTTGAGAGCAGTTTCTTGTTGCTGTTACAGGGTTTTCATGCAATTGTACAGGCTTGAATGCTTTGGCCATTATATTTTTTTTTAACCTCTTCAATACGTGTAAGATATTTAAATATCAGTTAGAATTAGCAAGTTGCAGTAAAACATCCCATGTAGTATCAAGCCACTTCCCATTTTTCTTCATTTAACACCCATTTTTAACTCTTCCATAGATCACTCCTTCCCTCCAAAAAGCACCAGATTCTCTCTCAACCAGTTCTCACCCCACCTCTGCTTTCTAATTGATTTTGTAGAACCAACAATAGTTTGTCCAATGGACTACACAAGCTGTACTGTGAGGTTCTTTGGAGGAAGCTGCAGCTCCTCATTCTGGCACAGCGGCAGATGCTCACCAGCCCCGTGCAGGCAGAGGGACTGATCCTAATGAACACGCACTGTGGGATTGCCTGGTTCCTGGAGGCACACAGTTACATGCTTTAATCTATCGTACTATCAGATAAGCAGCTGAGAGGCTGTGTAGTTGTGCAGCACATGAAGCCCTGGTGCCACTTCTCTTGCCAAACTTCTCCCACACCCTGCAAGTCGAGGCTGACTTCTGAGGCCCTCATGCCAGCAGAGGTATCGAAATGAGAGTGCAGCAAAGAAAAGCTGACACAATGCCTTCCAGGAAAGTGACGAAAGAAAGAGGAAATTAATGTTTGCCTTTTTGTTCTCTTTTCTTTTTAAAGTCCCTCATTCATAATATTAATATTGTTATTTATAACTGTTTAAAAGACAGTGCATTTGCAGTCTCTTTCTTCACGGGTTTCAGGAGTCAGGGATTTTTTGGGGGGGGAAAAAAAAAACAACAAATGAAGAAACTTTTAAAAATCTTTCGGACAGATATTCCCCTATGTCCAGTCCCCATCTCTCTCTTCATTTGCATGTCACAGTCTTAGTGTCTTCTGTCATAGTGTCTTGTGTCATTTTGCAAGTCTAAATGTACCAGGACCCTGCTGTTGATGCCAATCACAACCATCCTGAGCATGTATATTCTGGAGCTCTGGCTTCAAAGAAAACTCCAGGATACCAAGACACAAAGCACCAGCCTTGTTCCTGGTTCAGACAGTATTTGCACAGCTATACCCATGCATGCCAGCAGGAGGCTAAGAACCACCTGCAGTTACTGGGGACACCCCCAGCCAGGAGGCACTGAGCTGCTGCAGGGGTAGGAGGGCTGGCTGTGCCTGCCTGGTGGACTCCCATCAACAGCAATCCTCTCCACTGCTCGTTCCTCTATCCAGCAGGAAATGAGTTTTTCCAGTTTGTCTCGTTAGTCATGTCTCTGAACCTTTCAGCAATTCTATTGCTGGTCATAACCTAAACTTTGAGATATCCTAAACTAACCCAGACTCTTGCTATTTGTCAAGAAGCCTTAAGCAAGTGCTCCTTTCTTTTTCAATTTTTTGCTTGTTTGCTAATGAGGGAAAACAATACAGTCCTGTACGTGAAGTTACAGAGAATTCATTGTTTTGACTGTTGTCATATTTTCACTCACTGTTTAAAACAATGAAGACTCACCTGAGATTTTTCTGCAATAGAAATATAACTGCATGTACTTTATGCAATTCATGTCTAGTCTTTGATTTACTTAACTTAGTTTATTTCTGTGTCCTCCATTTTAGTGATTTTCCCTAAGGTCCTAGTAGATGGGTAAATATTTTTAGTATAAAAGATGCTACCCATTCCTCTATAAATCATTTCCGCATTGTGAACTAGCCAGCAAAGAATATGAAGGGAGATGTCTGCTGTAAATTTAATGTTGCTTGATTATTTTCAAGCAGATGGACAGAGCAACAAATACTGTAGCAAACATCCACCTAGTCTGCCTGTCATAGATATTACATTTCTGCAACTCAAATTTATTTAAATGCTAGCTAATTTTGGCATTCTCAATACTTGCCAGAATGCAATGCACTGATTATTCCAGGACAACCATTAATCTAATCTTTGGTCAAGGCAAGAATTTTGTCTTTCAGCTAGGAATCATGCTGGCATTACAGACAGCATGTTTGTAAAATGGGAGGGAACCATGTCCTTGTATCTTTGCAATGAATCCTACAGCTTTATATTTACTATGTTCTTGAAGCCAACATATTCAGACTCTTTTGTGAATCACTGGCCTAATTTGTCTTCTTTATTAGCAAAAAGATCGTTCTCTTCTTCAATGACTTGTAGATTTTTTTTCCCCAAGAAACTCTGTGAGAGAAAATACCTCTTCAAGCACTTGGGACATCACATAAGCGATGCTACCTAAATAACTGACCCAATTCTTAATGACTTTTTTTTTAAAAAAAAACTTTATTTAGGAAATCTTTCAAAGAAGTTTTGAGATAGTGTGTAAAGCCTTTGGGTTACTTTGAAAGTCTAATTGCAAGTTGCTTTTCCAGTCTTGAATTATTTGATTGTCATGACAGACGAACAATTTTTGCACAGTCCCAGAATATCGCAGGGTTAAGAGAAATTCCCTTTGTACCATGCAAGCAATTCTGGGTTGAATGAATGAAAGCATGATTAGCATTTCCTTCAGCTTCACCCCCCATGAAGCTCAGTAAGGTCTATTTACTCCCTTCTTACCATGCTGGCAAGAGGAATACAAACTTGACAGAACAGGCTGGTATGGCACCTCTCCTCCTTGTAGGGCACTTGTAAGAAAACTGAAGTAACACTTTGATCACATCTGCACTCTAAAATTATTAGCCAAGCTATGTAGCATCTGCTTTTTCACAGTATTTACTGCATTCTTTACAATGATATTAAAAAAATTTTGTTCTTAGGTCCATCCATAGCAAAGATAAATGAAAACAAGATCTAAGTCAAGCCAAACTAGGGTTTTCTTTAAAGTTATATTTAAAATGTTGTCTCCAGCACAGGGCTAGTGTTCTGGCTTTATTTGTATTTTTATTTATAAGTAGTATAGACTACCAGTCTGCATTATAAAGCTGACAGGGAACAAACCACATTCAGTGGTTTGAAATTTCTCTATGACATCTTTTCTCAAGTAAAACAAACAACAACAAAAAAAGGATTTTGGCTGTCTCATTGTCCTGTTTACCTACTGAAGACAAGAAGGGCCTTCTAGAGCTAAAGAAAATCAATGCAGTATTGTGTTCACTCAAGCAAACCAAATACTAAAACCTGCACAAATTACTAAGTTAAACTGTAAACAGCTCTAAGCTACCTAAAGATGACCTATTGGGGATGATCTTTGCAGCTGCTGTTTATTGGGTGTCATTTGTTAGAGGCAGCAACACACTGTAACACCTTCCGTCTTTCTCAGCTGCTACAGCCAACTCATTGCATATCTTTTTTGTATCTGTCCCAGAAACTGCAGGTGTTCCTACAGTGTTAACATACGTATGCCTTCCCACACTGCTCCTTCACTACTGCAGCCTCTTCAGTCCCACATGGTACAGATAACTGTATAATTTTGGAAAATGCTAGATCCTCTCTGTTCAGTAGCTGGACTGACATGAAGCTGTATGAAACACAGCACCAACAAGGCTGTCCCTTAAAGTGTCTAGTTCTCACGTAACTGAATATAGGCACTTAAAAATATAACTGGAGAGGTGAACGGAATCCTCAGTTTTTCTTTTCTTCTTCAGGGCTCTTTTCAGACAGATTCACACATATACCATCATGAGGGAGGGGCAGTCCTTCCCCAGTCTGAGAGGCCAGAGCTCCTCTCAGCCCCCAGCCACCACATCAGGAAGGATTATCTTCACTCCCCTGCATTGTAGCATCTCAGAGTGCAGCCGTCCCGCTCACGTCCCTCCACAGGGCTTCATCTTCCCTACCTACCCTTTTGAGTCCATTTTCAGATTACAGGTTTCTTCCTGCTGTCGTGCTGACCCTTGATCTGCAGTGGTAATGGTGCAAACAGACCAGTCAACATTTGACAAATTTAGTGATGGGCCTGGGGGATGCTTTGCTTTTTGGAAAGAAATTTATGATACTGCTGCTTGAACATTGTTGTGAAAGCCATGTGATCTTCTACTTCCACATATCTGTAGTGCAAAAGAGATACAGTTTTTTCTATTTTGGCAAAAAATATCCTGTAAGTACTTACAAAGTTAATCATGGTGTCAAGTGTTAGGACTTGGAAGAAAACAAAATCATAGGCATCAAGATAAAAAGCAGTCAGTAGTATATTGTAGCATTCCTTATTTTTCTGACTCCAAACCTCTGTCTCCCACTTCATGGAAATATTTCCTCGTTCATTTATTTAATTATCCTAGCACTATCCACATACCACCTAGCTTTCACTTCTCACCCATCCAAATTACTGATAAAATACAGCACACTGATTTTTTTTAAACAGCTTTTTGAGTTGAATGCTTTAAATATTTCAAAATAAAGTACATGAGGAAGGAAAGGCTTCAGCTTTACAGTATCATAATCCTGCTACAGGTTGAGAGGCTTTGCAGCTCAATTTCCCAATGTAATAAAAAGACATATTCAGCTTATTTTTATACATTTTTTTTCCTTTCCCCCTATTTTAGCCCATACACAGAAGAAGACACATAGTATATCAAGTGAAAATTGAGCTCTGGTACATGCTCGCAATAGTAATCACCACTCAAAATTTCAGTTTAGGGGAAATTCTATTGTGTGACCACATCTGGAAAAATAAATAAAGATAACATTGTTTTAAAAGTCAAAACAAGAAGTCGAAACTTGAACTATGTAGTATAAACACAAACCATACGTGCTGATGATTTAAAAGAGGTAAAATTGTGATTTATTTTTATGAACTCAGCAGCGCAATAATGTCAGCAACATAGAGCATGAAAACTTCCTACATTAGTTCCTATATTTAGACCAGCTATGTCCTACCAGTATTTGCCACAAGTATGTTCTAAAATATCATCATACTTTGCCCTGTTATCACCTTTTTAAATTATAGAACTTCTGTCATTTTAAAACTGACATGAGTAACTGAACATTTTAAAAAATTATCCTCAATTTATTACAAAGAAAATAAAGATTGGTCAAGGTCACAGTTTCCTAATGTTACATATAATTTAAAATTTTTCAGTAAACTAAAAAGCTGCAAGAACTTCTACCCATCTCCTTGAGTCATTTGTACTTTGACATTTATTCTCCTAGTGTAGAAAACTTGTATAAAGTTTCTTTCTACTAACAGTAGCAGTAATACAATTTAGCAATCTTTAGGGATCACTGAGGCTGGGGGAGGTGGAGGGTCCTTCTCCTACATCCCACAGGCTCCATGGTACTCCCTGTACTGGTGTTCACATGCAGCTAACAGCTGTACTTGGCAATATTATGCTTAATTTTGCATTTCGGTTCAGGTTGTGGTGCAGCCCCCATGGTGCTTAGGGCCAGGAAGAGGAATACAGCATCTCCTCTTCCTGTGTCACTCCCCACCCCCCGACTAGTTCTCTGCCCTACAGCAGCGGGGTAACCCACAGCCCCCTGCCTAGCCCTGCTGTCTGCCCCTGAGCAACAGGTACCAGCCACCCTCCACTTTAGCTGGTTTTCCTTCTAAAGTTCATGAAAGATTCAAAGCAATTCTACTCCAGATTTTAGCAATATGGCAAATCTGGGTACAAAAAAATGTATGGTTCAGAAAAAAAAGACTAGATACTTAAAATAACCACAGAATTAAAAAGAAGGGAGCAAAGACAAATGTGTCAAAATAATAGTAACTTACAACTCCTGAGTGTTCGTAATTGCCATGAATCAGTAAGAGGTATTTTGACAGAAGAAAACCAGAAGTAGTGTAACATGGGTAAAATTCCTCTGTCAGCTATGAGACTGTTAACTTGCATTAACTCATTTTGTTGCATATTACTCATACAAACTCCTGTGATTTAAACTCACGTCATACCACAGGAGACCTTGGTAAAGATTTTAACCTTTAAAATACACAAAACCAGAAATTGCAGTTTTAATCAAGGTAAGAATTAATTTCAGTAGGTGTTCAGTTTGAATAAATTCTGCAGATTGGATCTGCAAACTTGTATGGTGGTGAACCATAAGTTTAGAGGCTGCAGCTGATATAAGATGTTGAAGTATTATTTTGTCTACTAAATTAAAAATAAAACAACCAACAACAAAATCACACACAACTAAATTAAAACAAAACAAACCCAAACCAAACCAACAAACAAACCCAAAACCAAACCAGAAAAAAACCCAGACTAAGAGGAGTTTCACCTCTTTTGACTTGATAGACCAGAGCTACTGAGCATGAACTATACTTTTGGAAAGCAGAAAAGCTACTTTATTTATTTTTAATCTGTAGCTTCTCCAGGGCAGAGAAAGACAGAGACAAAATACTCAGGGTTACGGATGACAAGTGACTGTGAAAGACCGTGAAAAGGAATTTTTGGCATCTGAGATGATGGAAATAGCTAAGGAGAAAAGGAAGCAGAGGTCAGGGGAAGCATTTTGAGTAAGATGGTGCCTTTCATTCAAGGCTAAAGTAAATGCTCTTGTGAAAATGAGAAACAAATATGTTCATTTGTCCTCTCAATGGCAGAAAATGTCTTGTTTTCTGCAACTCATTGATCTCTGATAGATTCTTATCTGACTTCTATGAGGGGGGTGCCTGAATGCTTCACAAGAGATGATCTATTCATCTTCAGAGTATTTTAGTGAAATAGGGCATTCATGCTCATTTTGCAGATGGAGAAGACAGAGAAGTTAAATTGCTGACTGAATGTGACACAAGTCATCCCTGGTAAAAGAGAAGATGGAGCCCACACCCTAGATTATGTCACTAACTACTGCAGAGCCACCCTTTCAAGCTGAATTATGCCACCAATTAAATAAAACCATAACAAGAAATAATAGATTACATATGCAGTTTTGGAGGTTACTTGGCTCTGCCTTTGCTTTTTTGATATACCAAACGTCTCATTAACATACAGGACAGTTTGGTGACAGTTTGGTTTTGTGACTGGCAAAGGAAGTACTGGCTTGCTGATGGACAGCTGAGGGTTAAAGTATACATCTTCATACCATGAAAATTATGCACACATTGGTAATACAATCTCAAAAATAAATACCAAGTGGAAGATAAATTTTTCCTAACACGCAAAAGCAGGCTGTATTCTTGTTCATGAAAACGAGAGTTAAGATGGTTGCCTAAAATATTTTACAACATGGTCTGGTCAAGAAGTGTCCAGAATATTTAGTCTAATACTGACAACAAACTGAACAGTCTCTCTTATCTCTCTGTAAGGTCTAAGGGCAGCCAGGAGGCTAAACGAAGAAAAATTTTGTCCCACTGTTCCTTAAAAATGAACGGTGATATTTTTAAAGTTTGATACCCATCTTCCTAAACACTTAATTAAAAAAAAGCAAGTCTAGGCGGAAGCAATGCACTAGATTTATCTGAAAATACTAGAAGTTAAAAAAATTAAAATCACTGTCACAAAGACGGTGTATAATCTAGTCAACATATAAATATACAAAACGAGTCAAAAAGCATGAACAGACAACTGTGCACACTGCCAACAAAAAATCTTGACATACCATACATACATCTTCAGTATCTTGAGGACTCATATGACAAAGGCACTGTAGCCAAATGAAAAAGAACAAATGTATAATTCATGAGGAATGGCTTCTTAACACACGAGAGCTTTTGGCTGTCTAAAAATAGAATTGTGAAACATAAGAAGCAAGAGTATTTTCTGTAAACTACAATCATATCATGTTTTATTTTTCTAATATTGTCCTCAGTAAAACCTATTATTTGGAGCTCATTCCTGTGTTTTGTAGAGACTTTTTCTCCTGTCGATTTATGTATCTTTACCGGAAGGCATAGCCTTATTCTTACCTTTACTTTGCTCTATGTAAATGATTTAGAAAGGAGTATATTTACTAGCAGGTTTAAAACATTCCTTTCAGTTATGATTTTTTTTTCTATATGGCACATATTTGATGTGAGATCACAAAATGCAGGAAAACATATTTCACAGAGTCAAATCTTTCTCCCATGCTACAGCTTGTATATAAGATAAGGCAACTGTTGGGAATTGATGCAAAATAAAGACTTTCCAAACTGACCTTCAGTTGTCCTTTGGATCCCTTTTTCCACCTTCCCCCGCCTTTGTCTTTTGTTTTCTATTCAGTATAAATATCCGTTATATAAGTGAATTGCAGCTTTACTAAAAGAAGGAATCCATCTTTTTTAAAAGTTTGTGCAAAAATTAGAGGAATTAAGTGCTAAATAACTGGACAAGACTGGACAACAAAAGCAAAGAAGATCAGAAAGGAAATGTGTATACACAAAGTCTGGTAAAATAAAAATGTAGTACTTGCAAGAATGATTATAAATTATCTTATGTTTTTTTAAAATATATTTGGCAGGTGGCTTTGAAAATGAAAATAAATATCATCTAGCTGACAAGAAAGCACCTTTTATAGGAGATTAGGCATAAGTACACAACTAATGTTAAATGCTAGAGACTTCCATCTTTATGTTAATACACAGACTCCGAACCTGCTGCAGCCCAATGGACATACAGTAGCTCAACCCTAGAACTGTCAGGCTATATTATTTTCAGTACAGCAATTATTTCACTGACCTACTTTTTAGATTACCAGTTTCCTACTCTAGGCAAGAATCAAAGCATAAAGCAGGAAAGTTTTCATTAATATTATCATATTCCCTCTCTGTTTTAGACTCTAACTTCAAGTCAACGGGAAAGAAATTGATGAAATTTTGGTGAAATTCTACTGGAAAACAAAGTGGATAACACAGTCGGTGGTTTCTCCTGTAAGAAATGTGGTTTTATGTTGATTCCTCCTCTAGATTTTCCAGTGATTAAATGACAAATGGAGAGGCCAGGGTGTGGAGCAGTGCACATAGTTTTGCCAGTGGAGGACCCATAACATAGGAACCATTGTTGTGTGACTTAATGCAGCTCATTACTTTCTTTTTAAGATGTACCTTCAGTTTGAGAAGGAAGACTAATAGCGGTCTCATCATTGAAATGTCGTCATCTTATTAATATAGGTTTACATTTCACTGTTATTCTCTCATTTCCCTTGCTTCAGGGAGGAAAGAACTACATTACTGGTGCCATATAAGTAGCAGCTTGTCTCCCAGTTGTGCAGGACCACTTGCAGTATGGATATATATGGGCAAGACAAGGGATATGTTTGGGAAAGGCTCTATCCTTTTGTATCATATAAGGAGTGAGATTCAGTCCCAGGGGACCTGCTGCCTACCACCTGCTGTTGAGCATGACCCATTCATAGAAGCAGCAGTAATATTCAAACCTTCATCACTTCTCAGGGTATGAAAACTAAGGACCAGTCTTGTCCCTAATTAAATCTTCTGCATGTGTCATCAATGGAAGTTTTAGTTCATTATTTATCTTTCTGTGTAGAAAGAAGCCTCCATCACAGCTGCCTGTAACCATTTCACCATCAAAACTGTCACTACTTTTAAACTTGCCAAGGGCTACTTCTCTGGGCTCTATTGTCACTGACTCATCAAATCTGAAATGATGTCTCTGACCTTTGAATGAGTTGTCTTATTTCTCTTTTGACACCAATGACAACTAGAGGAAAAATGTAGACGAAACAGTCAGAAAATGACAGTGAAAGCAAGCTGACAATGCCAAATCCATCCAGGAAAGGATCATTTTAAAGATATTGAATGTTCCCCTTAAAATAAGGATGCTCTCAGCAGTTGCTCCTTCTCTGGAATTCAGTTGTTAGGCTCTAAATACTTTGAGTAAAAAAATCTAAAAAGCAGAGGAATACCTGCAGCCTTCTCCAGTGACTTTCAGTGAACACAGAAGAGTCAAAGTCCTTGCATAAGGCCCACTTTTATGTAAGGCTCAAATCTCTCATGCATATTGAGGACAGAGAAGGAACCCTCACTGAGCATCTTGGAACAGCCAGTCCTTTTCAGCTGCCTCCCACTACTGTTGATTTCACTATACCTAGCTAATTGCAGCTCTCAAAAATGAGGCTGCGGGGATGCCTCCCTGGGCAAAATGATTTGATCTGTCTGTGTCCAATATACGTCCCCTTTTGGATCAGTTAAAATGTATCAAAAAATTATTCAAGTGTAACATAGTGCAATATATAGTTAACTTCACACAAAGCCCAAAGTTTGAAACTTGAATGCTAATAAATGCTAAGCTAGTAAATCCTTATTGATGATCATCTGGCCTGAAATGCTGTGTGGAGCCTAAACACAGTCAAAAATCACCCAACCTATTGATCTGTATGATGAATCTCATTTAGGAATCATGGTTGCTATTATGAATCCCTTTTGAGCTCTCCCAGGCCAATGGAAGACTTGCCTTTCTGACATTTAATGGCTAATATTATCCAGGAAGGCAGGCAGCTATTTCATTTGCTTACATATCAGTTCTGAATAATTCTTACTCCAATGTCTGTCCTTCTGATCTTTGGTCTCCTTGCAGTGTTTCCAAAATGAGGACACCACCCCTCCTTTTGTTTGTTCTGTCCTCCCTAGCAGAGATTATCAGAACAAGGTAGTAAACATTTCAACAGAAAATAAAATGCAGAACTCAAGGGACAGTGCTACCCTGAACTGTCAATTACAATAAAACTTGAATATGTAACAAATCTCAGCAAGACGAACACATTCTAACATTTGTACATTTGTAGAATGGCAAAATTTGGGTGCTGAAAAATAAAAAGGAGTACATTGGTAATATGAAATGCATGAAGGGAAAGATGGAGAAATTCCAGAGGAGAAAAAATTTCTCCTACTTCCGTGACTTCTTTAATAAATGACCTATTTCTAGTTTGAAGCTAAATTCCCCGCCAAAACTACCATCCTTCCAGAATTTGTTCCACAAAGTTCAGGCTGCAGATTAATCTGATATTATTGACAATATTAGAGAGAGAAATTCCCTTTAAAATAATCAGACATAGATATTAATTAAATTATAATTACTAAATTTAGAAAATTAATGTGAAGTTGTAAACGATTATATTAAAATACTCTCACTGCATGACGTTGGCTCAGAATATGTAATTAATGTGCAGAAACAGAAAGGGTTTAGTAATGAATGAAGGACTATGCTCCAAGCTAAACTGGGTAGCAGTACATTCATACAATGTGGAGTAAAATCCTAAAAGATAATTTCTTGCTCCAAACATAAACTTTTCTTCCTCCCTTTTCTAGCCAGTCTCAAATTTGCCTTTTGGAGTTTCATAGTTTCATGTCTGTGCTTGCTTTGGGAATTATTTTAGTTTCTGTTCCAGCCACAGGGTTCTTCCTTCTAAATATCTATTTTCAATAAATATTTTTGAATAAAGGAGTTTTATGATTCTTACCTACCTTCTTATAGGCACTGAATCATATTTTACTTGATTTACTTCTTGCACTGCCTTTTAGTAAAGTAAATCTGTCAAGTTGTTTCTAACAGAAGCTTTAGGATAGGCTTTGATGGAAACAGAAATCTAATCATAACTCTCATTTTCAGTGCAATAAACTATATAATGATAATATTTTCACCTCATACAGTATAAGGAAAGAGAAACGAGCATAGTTTTGCACACAGCCTAAACCAGTCTGTATTTCAAAAAGAAAATCACAAACCAAACGTCAATATTCCATTTGATTTCATTCCCCCCTCATTTAAAACTTCTCAATACTCAAATAAATCATCCTGCATACGTACCATCTCTAAATTTAATACTAGCGACTTCAAGGAAATGTCCATCAGGCTAAAAATCAATGTGGTACCATAAGCACTATGTAACATCTCATGTTACTGAACCAAAAAAAAAAAAAAAAAAAAGCCAGCATGTGCTCTATACTGAAAGGGAATGGGACAGATATTTATGATGCATTACTAAATGGAGTTTACTCTTGCATGACTTTAGATTTTTTAAATATATTTTTCAAAACATTATAGCATACAAGTCCATGGTTTCCCTAAGCACCATGACCTCTTCCCTTGTCCCTTTTCTGACTTACCTGGCTGTTAGGCATTAAGTTTAAGTACTGAGAGAATTAATATTTCAGCCACCTAATCACAAGAAACCCATGCCAGAAAAAACAATCACAGATAACCACCTCAATAAAAAGAAATCCCAGAAGTTTGGAGATTATATAATACTCAGTAATGTGTTTCATGCAAGGTGAAACAGTGCGTTATTATACAGGTAGGCTGAGTTTTTCAAATCTGTATTAAGGACATGTACACTGGTTTATTGAGAACAAGGCATTCAAACCTCCTGAGCATTAAAAAAGTTTTTCACTTTATGAAGAATTAGGGCAAATATTGGTTGCCAGAGACAGTTAGCATTGCAAAAATCATTACAGTTCTGAATGTCAGTAACATTCTGTTCTCCAAGTGTGACAGGAAAAATTCCTATAGGAGCACTCTATTTTGTTTGAAACATGCACACAATTCCCATAAAAATTCTTCAATTTAATCTTACTGAATTATTAAAAAAAAAAAAAATCTACTTACCAAATCAGTTTGTTGGGATATGAATCACATATTTCAGGTTCAAATATTTTTGGTAAAACAGGTTTCCAAACATATAAATGAATTCAGAGATTCTGTGGAAAGAATACAGAGGCAACATCAACGTTTTTGCAGGGTCTGTTGTTTAGGAGTGCTACTATATTTCAGAGTGTATCATAGATATTAGCCCTATGACAATTCTGAAAACATCTTTTTTTAAAAAAAAATGGGAATTTCAGTATGCATTTTCTATTTCATATAGAGTCGGTCTCTCATTTTTAGAAACACCATGTCCTGGAAAATGTGTAATTTTTTTTTTTTTAAACAAGAGAACAAGAATTTTCTATTCAGTTACAACAATCACTTTCCAGCTAGTGTATTCATCAAACAATGAGCAATTCACTAGGGTAACATATGCAGGAGCTTGCCTGTATATATTCATATTGTTTTCTGCCTGAAAAGAGTTAAATAGAGCATATAAATGATGAATACAGAGCATCTTGGGATACAAAACAACTAAAATGGGTTAATTAGTGAAAAGCAGGCATTAGACTATAAGGCTCAACTGTAAATGTTGTGCTTTTTTAAACCTATTATATCTGCAGATAGTATTTGGGATTATGGATAATATCAAAATAAAAGATGTTAATTTTCAAACAGAATTAAGTGGAACATATTAAGGAGTAAGAAATATTCGTTGTTTGAATAATAGTTCAGATGCATTCACATTAAACATACATTAGTGAATGCATTTCTTTGACATGCTCATACATAAGCATAGTATGTAAGTGACCTAGAAAATACAGACATTGTATAATCAATGACAAAAATATTGAGACAGATAAGCCCTGAGATCTTTGATCAAATATATTCTTTGGAGAATAAACAAAACATGTTATCCTGACAAAAAGTATTCTTTGGAGTGCTGGAACTGTGAATTCCCCAAGCGATGCCCTCAGAGGCACTCTGCGGCAAGCTCGCTGTCAGCGCTGGATGGGTGAGACGATACTGATCTAGGTAACAGTACCCCCCTTAACTCCAGTCCCCTTGTGCATGGGAATACTCCAATTCCTGTCTGATGTTGCCTATTGGCAGCTTTCTGAGTGGAAACTGTATATCCCTTTGTGCTTTGTCGTGTTACAGAGAGCTGAGCTGACTGCTGACATTTTGACAAACAAGAAATATACTCTCAGATTAGGAAAAAGATGAGTTTTGTGCAGGGAAGTAATGATCTGATTCCTCTCTGTTCAGGCAAGGTGTTTTAGGATTTTAAGGACTTTTTTCTTTATCTAAAAGGGTCCTCCCCAGTGCTGTTGCTGCTAAATTTGTCCACACTGTTCTTTCCTCCAAATCAGTGAGATTTTCTGATCGGCTAAAATCAATACTAATATGCTGTTGCTATTTAATTCAAAATGCTCTGAGCCTTCTCCTATGCCTCTCTGCTTGGTTTGCTGTGTACATGTCTGTGGGCTTCTGAAGGAAGAGACATCAGAATATTTCTAGAGAAGGGATAAATCTCAAGGGTCTGTAGTTGAAGACAAGAGACTCGTGAGAGCCCAAATTACACTAACTCAAGAGAATACCAGTCATTTGGTTAAAACAATCTTCTGGAATTGAGAAAATTTGCCGTCATAATACTGTTTCATAAAGTCTTTGGAATATAGTGCATCATGACATAGTTGTGTGGCTATCCATGACCCGTGGTCACCCTGTTAAATTCCTCTTCTGTACAATGTGCTCATACAGAACCCTAAACAGGAGAGAAGTGCAATGCTGATAAAACACAGACTTGTCAACAGACCAGGAAAGTTTGCTACAGTTAAAATAATTAGTGAAGTTTTTGGTATTTAAGAAATACTTGTGATTTTTAATACCAACACTAAAGAAAAACTGTTAAGTCCTCTTTTTAAAGTATGCATTTTTAAGGTAAAAACCACATAACAATTCCAAACACGTAGACAAAGTCTTTTTTTATATGAATGTTGTCAATTTGTGTTAGGCAATTGACATTTTAAATACAGGTTGGAAGAGGATATACATCAGGGTATGCAGATAGAAATGTTAAAATACATATTTTATTTTGACAAGTAAAAGCTCTGTCAGAATGTCTTTGATTCACAAAGCTGGAATACATTCATAGTTTTGAAATATGATCCTCTATCATATTCACTTCTTAGGTTAATGTCTTAAATACAAACAAATGCACATCAGACAGAATCCTAGCCTGATTTGCTTGAGGGGCTGTAAGAATAATAAGATGACGACCATTATTAAGTAGATTTAGCATGAAAGGGAGTGATATTTTTTTTCCATTTTACCTATTTGTCTGAAAAAAAATTAGCTCTGCCATTACTGTGTATAATTCGTGAGATGTCTAATAATAAACACATTCAAATTAACACTTTTTTTTTCAAAAGTACCATCTAAATATTTCCAATTGTCTAAATAGAACTAAACAGTGATATTCCAAATATAGTTCAGTGCAACCCAAATAAATTAATCTGACGAAAATAATTAAGGTTTATACTAAATTATTTCAATTGGAGAAACCAGATTGCAGCTGACTCTCAATATGAGGCTTTCTTAAGAGAAATATTAAATCATTAAATATTAAATGCCACCTTTCCTGTGCTACCAGTATTTCAAACCTTTTTTAAATATTGTAATGGCAGATTTTTTTGTTACTCCTTATTTTTAGTCATCTTGTAAATCATCCAGAGATATCCAATATGTAACTAAGACTAAGTATGTATAAAATACATAGAAACTAAGAATATGTCAAAAGTCTGGCTTTTTATTCTCCCCCTCCTCTGTAAGTAAGCACCTTTCCTTTCAAACCACTGAGTATCTGCCACCCCTAAACATGGTACATAGTTACTTATTATGGGACAGGAGAAGTCCTTTATTTTGAGTACCAATGGTGTGAGCTTTGTACCATCAGCCATAGCTAGCAGGTCGTCAGCACCTTTGGATTTAATTTGTTGTATTCATTCTCAGTGCCTTTGGATTTAATTTGCTGTATTCACTAATGAGCAACAAAAACGCATAATAGTTAAAATTTTCTTGTAAAATTCTGCTGATATGTTTATAACAGGGTCCCAAAGCTATAAATTAGAGTAAAAACATACAGAAACCAGAGGCCAAGCTGCAAAGTTCCTGTGACTCTGATGTTTGAACAAGATGCAGCAGTACAGTATTTTTGTGATGACAGCATGTAATAAGAAAAATGGATACAACAAAGCAGAAGTCTATCCAAGGAATTTGTATTCCCAAAGCATAGGCAAAGTCACTAGATACCATTTTATCTCTGTTATTGCCAACGTCATCCCCATAAATACCGACATTGTCTCTTGCCCATGATGGAGAATCTTTGAACCAAACCAATATAGATAAATAATAGGCAGGGAATCTACCCATGTAAAATTTCCAACACAGTTTTCTGTCGGAGGCTTCAGAAATGTGATTATCTGTCAAAAATATGTATCATTTCAACCCTTAACTTGAACTGTCTTGAAGCAAGACATGTTTTATTACTGTACAAGGAAACATGCACCCAAACGCCCAGCAGATAAACTAGTGAAGACTATCCCTTCTTCTGTTCTGTATCCTCATGTAGTGAGCCATGACTGAAATAAAAGTATCAAGACTCTCCAAAACCAGTCAGAGCAATGAGGGGACTTCCCACCTCACATTTAGAAGACAAAGGCGAACTATGCCATGCTGATCCCTCTTTCTTTAAGTCAAAATGAACGCCATTTTGTTAAGACCCAATATATTTTTAAGTCACAAACTGAATAAAAAGGTCATGCATAGCCCCAACAGCAGTTATCTCTTTTATGCCTGTATAATCAGAATCAATGACCTGTTTTTTACTGTAAAATCGTATAAGGACTGAAGCTTCAGCTAAGCTCATATAAAGAATCCATTGAGCTGATAAAAATATCATCAGGTAAAGGAATGAAATCAGACAAAACATAAGCCGGTACAGAGAGGTTCATCTGGTTTTATCTCCACCATAGGGGAGAGAGAAGGTATGTGGCTCAGGCTTCCTGGAGCCCTTGTCCCATGGCAGAGCTGCTGGGTCTGGATGTCAGAGGTGGTGTTTTAGGGAGGGCCATTATCCCCAGAGCTGTTGCTTGACTGGAAACAGCGATGTCACATTGATTCCATGGCCGTGTAGAAGTCAAAAATAGGCAGGCAAAGAAGCAGGAGGATATGAACTGTAGTATGAATATACAGAGGCTTCACTTCTGGGAGATGGGATGGTGATGGTAGGTTATTTCTACAGCCACTGGAGGGAGGAAAATTGCCATGTGCTTTCAGGAGGACTGTTGGTTTCAGAGCCCTATTAAGACCCTGGAGCTAGATCCTGTGCCTGTGCATACACAGATGTGCCTGGGCAATTCCCATGCCAAATACGGTGTAAACTGACAAATTTCCAGAGGTATATATGACAAAATGAATAATTTCTTTTGTTGTGCAGTTACACAGGAGTCAAGATGTCTCACACCTGTATAGTAAAGCTCCTTCCAACACAGCAGCACATGTGGCTATTGGCATGATCCAATTGCACAGCCAGGAAGTACTGGCATTACATTTCTCGGTAGATGGTCTCAGGACATGAAAAGCACCTACATTTTTGAGTTAGTGTGTTTTCTGTTTTGCTGTCTATCCCTCCATATAGTCAGTATTTCTATCTCTTAGAGTGTGCTTCCCCACTTTCTTGGTCCACTAAAACTAGTTTATATTGCCAACCTGATCCTCATCCAACAGCTATCCTGCTATCCTGCTGGGACTGAAACTGCTCCCTGCCTTCCCCCATTTGGTGACTGAGCCTATGAAGCAGCCACTGATATTGCAGAAGTACAAGAGAGCCCTCTACAACAGCTCGTGAACTGTATGTAGGCATAACAAGAAGTTTTCCATATTTCCTTGTATCTCAGAGAGGCTCCAAATATCACCGGAAACAGAGCCATTCAGACAGGTCTTTAGGAATTAACCAAGTCTTTCTGAAATGGGTAAAAACTTTATCACATAAGAAAAGAGCTAAATGGCAATAGCCTTATCTTATTCTTGGCTGGAGACCTCCTTCAGGTATCTGCTCTTACATTACTATTCCAAATGGAGGAACAAAACAAAGCAGCCTACATAAATTGTCTACTAGAAACACTGCAATTAAAAATATGACCAGGAATAACCTTGCATTTGAAAAATAACTGTGAAGTTTGCCTTATTAAAAACAAATGTCTTAGCCACAACCACAAAGTAAGAGTCTGGATTTTAATAATAAAATTTCAGCTCCATTAAAAAAATATTTTCCATGTTAAAAACAATTGATTTGCTGCAACCAAATTTCAGTAAGTCTCTTATTAAAAGAAAACGTAAGATTCAATTAAGTGCTAAGAAAAATGAGAGAGAGAAAGACCAAGATGAAATGTTAGTAGATGCACATTCCAGAGTTTAGACTTTTCTGGTAGATAATTAATATGCTCACATTATTTAATTGAAACATCATGCATCCTGCCACATGTTGTTCTTTAACTAGTCAACACATATGGACTATGCTTGCAGGATAGAAAGATTCTCGGGAATCACGGATTTTATAGTGAGATGAAAATGACAGATGCATTTTTAAGTGAGGAAGGGTATATAGGATTGGGGAATTAGCAATGGTCATTTTAATTAAAAGCATGGCCATATGATGTGTTTACATTGCACAAGAGTATTATGAAACATATTTAGATAAATGTTTGTGTTTTCAGTTTTTATACTTTGTCAGATTGCATATAAATTCTAATTCTAATAAAATATATCATAAAACCTTGCAACCACTATGATAAACAGCCTTGTAAGTGGCTGAGTAATTCCACTATTCTCTCTCAAGTTTAGCTTCCCCATTAGTGGCAGTGCAATCTGATCAACAGGGGGAGCAATGTAGGGGAAACATTTTGGTTCAGAATATTCTAAACATAGTGCCAATCAGGACAAAAAAAAAAAAAATCAAGCCCCAGCACTGCATTCCAGTAGTTACAATATCTGAAGAGAAAAAGGACTACATTTTTCGTTTTATTTCATAACACTTTCTACTAATTACAATATATTTTCATCATTCATATATCAGAAATATGACCTTTGCCTTGGTGCACAGCTATCTCAAGACAAACATGCTGCCAACATATATCAAGTAGTATTACATGAACCTTCGTGCTCATGAAGAGGACTAATAGGTGTCTACTCCTCCCCACATGCCTTGAGCATGTAACCACCCTTCACAACGGTGGGATATGTACACAGTCTTCCAAGTGGGAAAACATGTTTCTGCCTTTGTTATTTCACACAATACAGCCTGCCTACTAAATGTTGTTGGTTAACGATAAACCATCTTTCAGAAAGCTCTATTACTTCACCTCGTGAAGACAGGTTAAATTAAGTAAGTGCAAGACTATAATCACATTTTAACCTGGGGAGGGAGGGACTTAGTGTTTGATACTAAATTTACTATAGGAAATCGGTGGTCTTTTTCTTCCCCTCTTTAGGTAAATTTAGGTTTCACCAAATACCACCTTCTGGAACTGTGAATTAACCTTTCCCCCAAGAAATCCCCTCTGAAGTATGTTTAAAATGAGCATTCCATTGATAACTGACCAGCTGAAAAACTCCGTTTTGACCTGAAATAGTTCACTAAAGTAGATGTGAAAGTCAGATAAAAGGCACAAGGAATAAAAATTTAATGTAGCAAAAAGAAGCATGCTTTGTGTCTACATAAAGGCAACAAAGCAGAAGATGTAATCCTGTTGTTCAGCAGTTGCATGATGCTCAGAGAGGACTACTTTTGTCATGTAAGAGGAGAAGGGAGGCCCTAGATTTGCTTGCAGCTTACACTATTGTAAAGGGAGACTGGAACAGTTAAACATATTTGGCAAATTTTGAAGTATGTCCTGATGGTTTCTGATTTTGCCTAGTAATTTTATAAGAAACTGCAGAGAGCCTTTTATCTGTACTTTGTGTTCAGTGAAGTCACATCAAAGGAAAGAACAGATCATTTACATCCATTTAGAAGCTACTCACTGCACTCCTGGGCAAAAGATACTACAGCACTGCTAAACACCCTCTCCTCAGCCCCATTCATTAAGGGGAAAACTTGTATACATATAAAATCAAGCTTCAGGAAATGCACAGGCATCCTATGCTCCCCTTGTTTGTCTCCAATTACTCGAAGTCTGCAGCCACCAGAAGCTCTCATGGCAATCACCACAGTTTGTGCTCCCAGGCATCTGCCCAACCACTTCACCTCTGGGCTATGGCAAGGTCTTTACATTAAAGCAATAAGACTGATACCTTTGATAAGCTGACTTCATCACCTTTGTACTGCATCTGGACTCACACTGAGGTCACTAAGCTCGCAAGGTCTGTCTTGACCATGCATACAACTCTATAGGAGAGAGCACTGAAAGTTCTGGGAGAAACCTCTCTTAGCAAGAAGTTTAACAAAAAAGGAGCAGAGTTGATGCAATGCTATTTTCCATGTTCTAATGAAGCTCTTCGTTCAGTGCTAGGAAAAAGATAACTGCTTTTTATAGGGGAATATTTCTCTGTCTAAATTACCACTGATTTTAGTGCCTCCACTGGTGGACAAAAGGGCTACTATAACCTCTGGAGAGCTTCGAATCCTATGTTCTCCTCCTGGTATAGAAGAATCAACTCCACATCTATATGCAACTTAAATATCTAATTAAATTAAAAGTAAAACTGAGCTAGTTCATAGAGAAGTTTTTGGTGAGCCATAATGAAAACTTCAGTTAAAGACAGGAAGCTTCTAATTCTCTTAATTGTGAAGGTTACATTCAAAGTTTCAGAGGTAGTGTTCTAAGAAGCAGATAGTGGAAGCGATAGCTCGGAGAGGGATTAATTTTGTCCATTCACCAGAGGGAAGTGTTAACTTCAAATCCATTTGACCAACTGAAATATTGATGCCAAAAGAAAAGAAACTTAGAAATGTTGCTACTCACAAGATCTGCATGCATTTTTGTTGTTATAATTTTCTGATGTACTGAAAACAAATTGGAGAAGTTCCAAGATAATTTTTATTTTGCAATCTAATTCTGGAATAAAATACAAGTATATCACATTCAGCACTTGAGGACTGAGCTCAAATAGACCATTCTGGGGACAACAGCTAAAGTAACAGAGCAAAGATGGTGTTCAAAATTATTAAGAGTTTACTGGTGGAAATGTAACTATAGCACATTCTCTCTTCAGGGCCACGTACAGAATGTAGGCATTGGGGGTTGAAAATGGTGTTTTCTAGTAACAAGCATGAAGGAAAAACAGATACCCCTTGTCAATTTTTCACACCAGCTCACTGTCATCACTGCTGATTCCCTGACACAAACTACAAGGTTGAGACATAATTCTGGGGAATGTGAACATACATATACCCTCTGACCCAAAGAACAATCTCGTTAAAAAAACCAACCAACCAAACAAACACAAACCAAAACAAAAAACCCAAAAAACAACCAGTGATGTCCTTACTGCAAGCCATATAATTTTCTACCTGGAATCCATTCTACACCTACAGCCATGAGTTTAGAAGTCCTATTCAGGTTCATTGGTGGTTTCCATCCCCAAACTATTAAAAAAGTTTGGTCTTTGTCAGCCTATGTCTGATAGATTAGATGTATTTAAAATTTCAAATTATATTTCATATCTCTTCAAGTTATACTTCTCCACAACCCTAGTTACACACGCAGAGTACACAGATCCTGAACATATTAATATTTCCCAATATACTTGTCTTGTTAAGAAAAGAAGTCTCATAAGAAAAAGGGACACTGAACATTTTAAAATAATTTCATCTCCGTCTAAAGATAAATTAACTTATGTAGGGCTACATGATACTTAAATTTCCAATAACAGAAAAATCAATTGATAAAAATATTTTTTCCTCATTTCCATTTTTAGAAAGGGGAAGAAGACTTTTCTCTCTATTAGGTGAATTATGACCATTCTTATTCATCCTGAAGGCAAAGTCTGAAAAGTCAGGATTTGAGAATTTTGCTCAGGAAGGAAATTTTGATCCATTGTATTTTCATATATTATTGAAACTAAATTTTTAGCAACAGTAGAAGTTATATTTAAATATGAATATAATACAAGTAAAAATGAAGTAATGACAAATGTGAAATAAAAACATTGACTCACTGTTAAAATCCATTTTCTAACTGAAAACAGTTCCATCAAAACTGATTTATTCTTCTTTCCTATACAACTGCATTGTCCTTCTACTTTCCTGTATAATATTTTCACATTTTGCATCTTCCAATCATTAAAGGAATCATTGATTTAAAGAATACAGTGGATCATTATCACTATTCACCTTTTTTTTTTAAACCCACATTTTTCCATAGGGAGTTTCCCCACATAATATGAGTGTTATACCTGATAGTCTTTCATGAGCTATAGCAAGATCTTTCAGAATTGTTGAAGACTTCCAGGGACAGTGAAAATTTCATACATCTGTAAGTAAAATCACTCTATGTTTACATAATAAAAATGAAGTAGGGTCATTTTCTGATGTAGGAACACTTATCTGTGTGATAATGATAATCTAAAGAATTAAAAATTACAATTTCAATTTAGATATAAAGTATGTATCCATGTAATTTTTTTAAAATATAAATAAGTATTATGCTAAATCTGATTAAAATAGAATAAAGCAACATAAATCTCAGGAACTATTACTATAATCAACTGTCACTTCTCTGTTATTCTCTCTTTGAATACTAAAATATAAATTACAGAGCTTTTGAGAACTAAGGATAAACTATGACCAGAACCACTTGTTAAATATTTCAAAAAGTTTCAGAAAATGGTATGACGTTTCCCCTAAATGCCAAATAAAACCAAGTGTGACTGTATATCCAGAAAGTAAGGCATGTAGTCTTTAAAAACCAACAATAACCATAACAATAAAATGAGCTTTTCTAAAATAGCAATAACTTAAATTGTGAGCTTATTTGGCACTGAGCACATGAGGGAAAAAATGAAGCTCCGCCACAATAGCAGTGATGGGTTTTCACAATTTGGCAATGTAGTCATCAGTTCTGCTGAAAAACAGCCACCAAATCAGGCTGTGCAGAACAGCGCCTTTGTTGCACTTGGTATGCGCTGACAAAAGCCTAATTCTTTGCATTGTTAGAAGGACTGACTGCTTCAGAACAAACCACCACTGTTCAAACTTGTCAGAACAAGCTTGGAGAAAACTAGATAAGAGCACTTGAGTGATCTGTACACAGAGACAATTGAACTGGAAGTGAAGTTACATACACGAATGATCTGTTGTGTGGTGCAGCTTTAATTGTCTGAAACAATTCCTTGGTCTTGTTTGTAGCAATGATATTCCATTTACTAAAGGTCTTATTTGATGGATGTTTCAGGGCGTACAGCTTGCACCGCTAGTGGTCTTTAAAAAATAGTACGCTGGCAACATATGATGACAGGTACTTCACATACGGTATGGAAATATTGATTTCTGAAATATGCAAGCTTGTTTGAATTTAGTTTATTTTCAAATGCAGTAATTTATGATTTTAAATAAATATGCCACACAATAATCCCTGTACAACACATGATATTCAGGAATGGCTGCAGATGGAGCTTTCATGTACAAAAAAATAGTGCAGTTCGTTATGAACTGCACCTGTTTCTACCAGCCAGACAATCTTGCACTGTAATTCTTATGTTGCACTAATAATTATCATATTAGAATTTAAATGTTCTTACCCAACATTTGGTATAAACTGGGGCGTATACATCCCTTGAGATTTGAGCCAGCAACAGCCTAAGCACATGTGTTACCGCATGCATACCTGTAGTCTCACTGGGATGTAAACAAACTTTGAGCATAAAACAGAAAGGTATGTTCATATAATGAGGAGCTACCTTTGTACCTCTGAAGCTTTGTCTAGAAGTGGCTTTCAGGGGAAGTGAGTTTTCTCAAAGCGTAAGCTAAAGGTGGAGATTTTTATTCAGTGACACAGAAAGACGGGAAATGGGGGAACTGTATTCATGTTGGTGCTGTGAATCTAGATTAGAAATTAAGATTTAGAAATAAACAATAATGACATGCAAACAATCAGCCAGAATTACCATCCCAGGTGAGCATAAGTGAAAATTAACATTACAAGATCAGATTAACAGAAGTGGTCTTTCAGGGGACAACTTTCCAATAAGAGGACTCTAAAATGGACAGTCAGAAATACTACCACTAAAAAAATAAACTCCTTCTGGTATTTTCTATAGTTTATTTACATCAGTAAAAATAACAGGTGTCTAATCCCATACCATATTCTCTGATATCAAACCATTAACAGTTCTTTCTTTTCAGTGGGTACTAGCTTAGTTAGTGTTATATTATGTGTATATATCTAACTCTGGTTCATATTTATCTGAAAAATACGTAGAATAATTTCTGCTGTCTGAGTACTAACACATACAACTGGATCAAATAATAGCTTTCAAAATACTTCAGTGCATCAGCACTTCCATATCAATAAGCACTTCATGCTTATTTTCATGCTTGGAAAGAGACTAGAAATGTCACTTGACCATCTGAAATGTTATGTCAGTAAAATTCTGCAAATATATGCATAATACTGTACTATGGCCAAATGGGCAGATAGTCCTCTATACAGCAGGGTTAAATAATCAAATCTGCTATAAAGTACATTCTGTGTCTCATGTTTTCACCCCAGCCTTAGGAGATAACGTCAGACACTTTTAGATAGGTATGTTGGGTTTCTTCTTAAGTTCTTCAGCAATTCTCATTTTAGCTATGAAAAAGTAATTTCCTTACATGGCATTTCTTCGTACTTTTCTTACACGGTATATTGATGACATAAATGCTGGGAGAACTCAGTGATTAGGCAAATACATGTTTTTCTCATTATAGATATTTTCAGAGCATTGTAGATGAATTATTGTATTTTTATGGGTAAAAAATACTCTTCATGTGCAGAATTCTACATTCACAGGTGAGGTGTGCTTTACAAGGATCCAACTGCAATAATAAAAGTTGAGGCAGGGGTACGTATCCTAATTTTTAAGGTGAATCTTCCTCCAAATTTAATACTAATGTGATTTAATTTTTTTTTTTTAAATTCTTATGTTTCGTGCCAATTTCCTTTTGTTATTCTAACTTGCTTTTATTGTGGGAACATAGTAACTGACAGCTTATTCATGGATTAGGTCCTGCATACTGTTTGCGACAGCTGTAGACTTGAATCATCCCCTGTGTGAGCAAAACACAAATTTCCTAGACGTGCATCAAACTGTGTTCAACCTAAATGTGAGTGAGATGACTGTTAAAACTATAGCCCCCAAGCCTTCAGAAAACGTAAAGCCTGTCATGTGAAATTTAATGTGGATCTTAATGCGTGGTGCTCTACTGAGCTACTGTACTTGATTTGAAAATAAATTTTAAGTATTGGAGAATAAAATTATAATCACAAGGCCTTAAGGGCAAAAAGAGAGAACGTAAGAATAAAGCCATTTTTTTCTTAATGTAGTGGTAGTGAAGAACTTTTCCGTATAAAGAAAATATCTTTTATTTTCATAAAAGTCTATGGCCAAATTTATTCCTGATATTATCCAACTGATCTTATTCTTGCTGCTCCTACAGTCTTAACTCACATTGCTAGCATTTACCGCCTTTAAAAAAAACGGTGTCTTGGTTCATACATGAAATGAATAGGCTTAGACAGGGAAGAAAAAAAAATCTACCTGATTTTAGACATAGTGGACAAAAAACTCAGATCAAAAAGTCTACTGTAAGGCAGATTGGAAAAGTGTTCACACACAAGAAACCCAAGCCAACTTTCTGAAGAAAGCTTGGGGTTTCCAGAACATCACTCAAACCTGAGATACAGTATACAAATGTAAGATATGGTATAAAGTTCCATTGTTTAATGGCTAAATTATAGTGTATTTACGTGCTTTTAAAATTTTCAAGACTTAAACCTATACTATCATTCACACTACACCCATAGTTACCAAATGTATTAATAATTCTGCAGAATTATTTTCAGCCCAGTGAGTTGAAGAGACATAGGGATAACCTGGCAGCATAGCAAAGGGACGAGGATTAACAATGTAAGAAGCAGGGAAAGTGAAGGGAGACAGGAGATAAGGGCAGAAGGAGTTTAGTGATGTGGTATGTAAGCCCACTGGATTTACAGGGTTCATAAAACTGCACTCTGCTTTTCATAGAAGAACTTGTATGGGTAAGCCACATTCTGGATGGCATAGCTTCAAATAAGGCACATGTATAAATCCTGTAAAATGCACTAAGCCACACTAGATCTATGCTAGCTCTAATTGCGCTCTAGAGCTCTTTCCATCAAAGCTCATGAATCAGTATCTTTAGAACTGGAAAGCAGTCACAGCCTATTGTAGAACTGGAGCTGGGTGATGTTTGAGTCCAATCCCTTTCAAATCTTAGCATTTGGCCTTTGTTTCTAGAGAGGGTGAGCTGAAACCCAAGATGGAGAGAACTTCTCTGGGAAAGTCTGGATTCAGAGCTGACCTTTTAGGGTCTTGGGCTTATATAGTTTATGATCTGGTGTGGAGAGGACATAATATTATTCGAGACAAGGATCACAGAATGGTACTACTGTTCTTTTCCGGCACCACTGAAAGATTAATTGTTTAAGGTAGTGATGAAAAAAATTCCTCTCTGAATGTAAAACCGTTGAGTTATGTAGCTATTCATATGGGAGCAAAGAGGATTAAAGCCTGGGAACTGCCACACTGAAATACAGACATGAACGGATTCAAGTAAAAGAGCATCTCCTTTATCTAGCAACTCCATCACCCTCTGTCAGGCAGTGAATTATGAACGTTCCCCCTTGACAATTCTGCAGGATGCTGTATCCCTTTCAGGCCTGAGGAACATTACTAGTAAGTTAGTCTGATTCAAAGTTTTCAGGCTGCCAAATCATATTCACTCTCTGAGCATACACATGGAAACTCCTGTCTCAGACTTCTGCTTAAAAATACACCAATGCTACGGTTTATATAAGGCTGGGATTATGAGAGTTGGATAAAACAGCAACACATCCATCAGAAACTGAAATTAAGCCTCTTTGAACATCTTAAGCAGAAAGGAAGTGGGTCACTCAATTATCTATGCTTAAAATTAAGCATTTAACTTATTTCAGCTCATATCAAATTCTTTAAGTCATTCATGGGAATCCACTGATTATTCAAGTTAAATATCTGAACTAATGAGAACTAGGCATCTAGGGATAGACATGTTTCAAACAAACATCAGTTAATAATCAGTTGCATCAAACTTTTTAAGGGTAAGTTCAAATTACCTGTGTTTTGCGGAGAAAGGAGTAAAACACAATACACTTTTGTCTTGCTCAGGCCTGTGCAGGTAACAGTGAGAGGAGAACAGGCTTTATAAGAGCTGGACAACACAGGCCCATCATGTTCTCTTTGCCACATGTTAAGGTGCAACATGGAAATGGGAATGAAAAGTGTCAGGTACAAAAAGGTGCTCAACTTAAGCGTTAGTGCTACAAAGGTGTTGTTAGTAAAGGCCTAATATGTCACCGTATCATATTTCCTTAAAGATAAGAGTAGCTGAGAAAGACAAAAACCAGGCTAATAGATAGTAGTTTCAATGAAGTAAAGTATCAATTAAAACAAGTCAATAATATTAACATATGTATGATTAATAACTACCTTGATCCTTGATTTGGTCAAGCATTGTCTGTTGAAAGACAGGCTGATCTCAAAAATATTCACAAAGAAAAATACTTAAATATCTCAAATTTGCAGTTAACATATATTTTTTAGCTCTTTACTACAAGAGTATTTCAGAAATGTTTAACAAGGAGGCTGTCCTAACAACACAAATGTTCTTGAATTCTATTTTTTGTTTCATTCAAACATAACAGAAGCCAGCTGCTGTTGTTGGATGTGGACTGGCTTTGATCGTCACCAAAACACAGGAGAAGTACCCTTTCTAAATTTCTTTCTAGTCCTCCATCTCGTGGTCACAGTGACCAAAATCCAGAGAGCCTCATGCATCTGACCTAACTGCTCGGTGGGAAGGGGTAAAGAGCACACAAGAGGCACTTCTCTGCAGACACAGAGCATTTCTCAAAAACCACACAGGTTTTCAGTATACCTTGTGAGGGTAGTGACAAGTTGGTTCAACAGGACATATGTATTAAGCTTTTATTCTCTCTTGCTTCAGCAATCTCACAGAATGCTGCGGGATCTAGCAGCTTTTCTTTCCATCACCTACTCTCTCCCACCACTTTCTCCAAAGTGACATATTAGCTACCTTTGGGGGTATTTTGATGAGGAATTGTAGCTGTAGCTAGAAGTAGAAACAGAACGCCATGGCTGATATAAAAATCTCTGAAACTTGTGTGATGCTTGGCTCAAGCACTTACAGATTGCAGCCAGGAAGGCATTTCCCCACAGGGCTGCAGGGCAGAAGTGCCTGGGCTGTGCATCTCCCCTGCTAGTGCAGACCCTGCCTTGCATCTGAGGCTCACCTGGAAATTTCACTTAGCAAGTTCCCTGTCACTTTGGCGTCCTGTGATACCAATAAAGCTTCTGAGGTCTCCAGCCTTCTTCCTGTGGCACATTGTAATTATGACCATAGATCTTTTATCACGGGTTTAAGCTTGTTACAGGGTATTACAAGTGCTGTGCAGCCTCTGGGAGGAGGAGCAGCAGATGTCCCCTGAGCCCTCCTGGATTAACTGCTTGTTACACAACTGCCAGTCTCACAGCCCAGTTGGTCCTTCTCATGCTCGGGTTTCCAACCTGTAAATCATGAACCCGCCCTAGTTACAAGAAAAAAAAGCTCTCAATATTTTGGTTTTTTTTTTTTTTTTGCTGTTGCTGTTTTTTTTTGTTTTGTTATGTCTTGGCAGTACCTTCTATAAACCCACTTTCATTTTTTTTTCCTCCTGCACAGCAGTTCTCGTCAGAGACAAGACACAAGCAAAATCAAGCTTAAAAAAACAAACCCTCAAACAACAGATTCTATTTAAACAGGTGGCTTAAAAACAATGGTTTAAAATGCCTTACTAACTAAAGTAAAGCAACCTTTTTTAAAGGAAGAGCTGTATTTCATAACATTATCCATATATCTTGCAGAAGCACAGAAACTAAAGATGGAATCCCATCACATAAATTATTCATTCTCTGCCAAGGCAATTCCCTGTAATGTAAGTTTTAAATAGTTGAAAAGTTGAAAGGGTTTTAAAGTTAGAAAATTTTCGAAGTTGGAAAGGTTTTAAATACTTGTAAATGGATGGCAGAAATTGAGTTTTCCCTAGCTTCTCAACAAGATAAACCATACAGATATTAAGGCACTATGCTATTCTCCCTGTTTACGTTTCTCTCTTGGACTGTTTTCTTTTGCTAAGATATAGTCTTTATTCAGAATAACTAAGATTAATTTTTGTTGCTTTTCTCATAACAATATAAATGAAATATTTGTATGGGATAGATTTACATTGCCTTCTGAAGGGAAGGGTAGTTTGGACACAGAACCTGAATATAGGAGATAGAAAAAATACAAACTAGTCTGTAGACTTTCCTATTTGTGATAAAAAGACGCACATCATCAGTACACCAGACATGCAATTTCCTGTTTGTTTCATTTCAGAGAACAAAGAGGTCAACAAATGTATTTGTATATATAATAACACAATGTTAGTCATAGCCTGTCATTGAATTTTTTCAAGTCACATGACACTACAATGGCAAAAAATTAAGCTTGTACATTTTAATAGTCAGAAGAAATTATACTCATCTGACATTTCCTTGCTACCTGCACCCTCTGTATACATATCCATAAGTTTTGATCCATCTTTATAACATACATTTCTGCATTACAAAGACCATTTCCTTAATAAAATTCAAATATCTGTGCAGTGAATAATAAAACTATATGTTCACACATCATGCAACACAGTGGCCAATGAAATTCAATTTGGGTAGCACCATTTCAAAAGATTAAATCACAGCTTTGCTAGTGGTCTGTGAAATCTTTTATATTAAAAATGTTTCTGAAAAGTTTCTGAGTATAAATTTTGAAACTGCTGTAAAGAAGCCATTCCTCTGGTTAAGAACTAACAGCCTAAGAACAAAGCACAAATCACTTTTATTTGGCAAGTATCACTTAGGGGAGCATTCTTAGGTAGACCAAATCAAGACCAAATCAAGCCCTGTACATATACTACTGATAAACAATGTACGCTTTATGTACTATTCTTTCAAAAGAGGCCATGTCTGCTGCACAGCAGTGCAGGCTGCATAAGGATTTCCATTTTAGATACCAAAAAGTTTCAGAAAATAATGTCCAATATTAATTTCAATTACAGACAAAACCCCAGAATTTTCAGGGTAAGGGGCAAAAAAAAAGCTTATGCCATTCCTTAAAACCTTTGAATCCGCACAGCTTTTTAACATCTCATTATCCAGCGGGTGAGAAATCCTGAGCAACGTGTAAGAGTCAGCGTCTATCTGATCTGTACCTCAGTGGGTAACTAAGGAGATTGTTTTTGGAAGTGTCTATGCAAAGGGCAGAGCAAAAACTCCTGTACTTGGGCTTCTTTGTGACTACCAGAGCCAAATACACCCCTCCCTCATTTTCCATGCAGGGAAAACAAGTTTGATCTACCTGTCTAGCTTGACCTATACAAGCTAGAATCAAAACCCTACCTTGATATCCTGTAAAATCTGGAAAATAAAGGATGAGAGAAGAGCTGGCAGTGTTGCACATTTCTCTCATTAAATATTTCGCATTCTGGTGAAAGTGAGGCTGCTCAGTTACCCCTCTGCCTCACTGCATGTTTGGTCAACACTAAGCAAAGTACAAGGCCCACCCTTCTTGAGCAGTACAGCAGGTAACCACCTAGTGCCTTCCCATACCTTTCATTCTTCTGCTCTAACCAGGGACTGAAACTTTTCCTTCATTCAATTTATGCAGGATGATATCAGGGTTTATTTCTTTCTTTTCCTCCTAACTCTTTATTGTTCTATTTAGAATAACAGCACAGAGACTGTATGTCTGATATTAATTATACAGTAGAATTTAATCACCTTCCCAGACTTGTTACGTGACAGACTTGTTATCATGAAAGAGAATTTTATGTTTGCAGTCTTGTGAAGACTGAAGAAAACTGCAGATTAGGTCAAATAGAGGGTTTGTTTTAGATATCTTCTATCATTACTTCCCAGCATCATTGAGCATGCTCAAATACATCCAATAAATTCCCTTGAATCCTCACTTACTAGGGGAAAGAGGACTCTCCATGCAAATGCAACAGTTAAATCACATGAAAGATGTTTGATGCCTATTAGAAAAGACAGCGAGTCTCTCTTCTGGATTTTCCTTTTCAGGCTATTTATAATTCAAATGTACTTTCTGTATTCACTTATTTAAAAACGGAGGTTCTAGCAAAAGGAAACAATGCATTAGGAAGAGGCACTGTGCTACATAATCAGTTTTCAGCTGGGACTTCGTTTACCATACTGAACTAGTTTCACACAGTAAGACAACCTTATGACCAAACAAGACAAAAGAAAATCCCTTGTGGGGATGTAGCACTGATCAAGGGAACTTCTTTTGCCAGAAAAGACAGTTTCATCATGGCAGTTAGGGGTTTTCTGACTAGAAAGAAAATTGTGTTGGACAAACAATTCTGCTAGAATTGCATATACCACATTGTTATGACAGAGACTTTAATTTATTTTGTACTCTGCTGTAGTATAGCTCTACATAACAAAAGAAAATATTATGGGATATACTTATATTCTAGTACTGAAAGGAAATGACATCTTTACATGAAATGCTTTTCAAGTTAAATATGCATTTTGATTCCATTTTGATAAACTAATGCTATAAATTATCCTTTTATTTGAAAAAGTCTTTCAGTCCCTTGTCTTAAAATTCTAGATTTAAATAGGCCCAGACACAAAGACCCACAAAAACTCTAAGTGATCCCAAACTTTGTGACAGAATCCTCATTCACAGCATTCCCATGGTAGAAGACAGACATATGTTGAGGGTTTCTCATTTCAGACTGCTTCAACCTTTGCTGCAAATTTGAGTAAATATTCAGCTAAGTTGCTAAAGCTTTGAGAAGCAGACACTTACCATGCCCAATAGAGGAAACTTTCACTTTCTAATCTTAACAGAAACCCTAGCTTGTGCCACAAACTAAAACCCATAAAAGAGAACATACATATGTTATTGTAGGTCCCATATTGTTTCTGTAGCTATATCACAACAACGAACTCTGTATTTCTCTCATCACAGCATGTTATCGTGCTGGTCCTAGCTCTTGGAAAAAGAGAAATGAAGAACACACATGTCAAATGAAAGAAAATGCATATGTTTTCGATTAAGCCGATCTCAAGATGTTAAATCCCAGTCCTGCTCCATAGAAAAACATAATCAGTATTAGCACCATATGATAATTATTCAGTTTAGGACTAGACCATAAATTGTAACATGGTGTTTTTCCTAGATAATGCATCCTAATTTGGTTCCATTTTACTTCTGAGAGACACAGTCAACATTTATTCAGTTACATTCACTGCACTGGGAAGAAATGCAGCTATATTTCTAGCAGCCTGCTGCTCCATCGTTTTATCCAATACCGAGTGAGATCATTGTTCTTGTCTGTTGAGAGTCAAGCAGTGAGCTACTTATGTCTCTTGACCTTAAATATTTATTGGGGTACAGAAGTTGATGTTATAAGACAACTTTGGAATGGGCATTCAATTATGGTGTGGAAGGTTTAAATATTTGCCTTTTCCCTTGGAAATTTTGCTTTAAATTTACTTCACCCTATCTGTTCTTATTCTACTTTGCTATAGCTGAAGAATGAAACACAGGAAATTTTCGTACCTTTACGTACCACATGGACATCCACCCACAGTAAAGAAAAATATTTAGCATTATTATTGACATAGCTTTTTATATTTCCAGTTCAGACTGTAAACTGGATTGATCACTAGAATATTTCTTATATGCTCTTTGGACCACCTCCCACTCAGCCCTGCTTTGAGTGAACTATAAGAACTATTCTTCCTAAAATAATTGTGAAACAATACGTACATATGTATGTCTTCAGAACATATGTTGAAGTAACTAATAGACATTCCTAATTAGAATGGCATAATTTGCAAGAAATATCATTAAGTAATTCTCTATTATAGTCAAGAGAGAAAAGGAAACCATAGGACTACATAGGGTCTAATTCCTTCCTCTAACAAGGTTCAGTTAAGTATGGCTGGCAAGAAACCAGGTTTACAGCATTTTCTGTTGTTCTATAGTTTGTCTTTATTACACATCAAAATAAAACAGACCTTTCACAATCAATTAAAAATACAGGAAGATTAAGTGAAGAGGTTCACTTATTTTCTGGATCAAAGTTTGGACCTTAACTTCTGCCACCACATGTCAGGTAATTAACCCAAATACCTGGGTCTTCTGGGCTTCTCTGTTCCCCCTCTTATTATTTCCAGCATAACTTTCACCAAAGTCCATAGCTTCCCCTGAGGAGTTCTGCTTTCAAGAAACAAAGACTTTTGGGCAGGGGAATGCTTAGTTAAAATACTTCTGACATAGAATGGTGTAGTTTGAAAAGGAGCTCTGAAGATCATCTGGTCCAACTCCCTGCTCAAAGCAGGGCTAACTTAAAACAGCTTGCTATATCATTGGTTTAAATACAGATGCTGATAACCTTTTAACAGACTTTTCCCTTCCTTAGCTATGTCTGATAAGTGTGTACACCTCCTCGCAACTGTTATGATCAGAAATACTCTGGTAACTAACAGTAGATAAATTCAAGCCAGCACCTATATAACTCTGATTTTTTTTATCAGATACCTGTTTCATTTTATTCCCTAAAAAGTATCAGCTAAAAAGAAACCGTTCATAGGTCTTACACACAGAGAAACATGCACTGGCTAACACTTTACTAAGGCCATGTATAGGTTATGTGATACAAACTCTATTTGTATCAATGAAAAATCAGTAGAACGTGTGAGGAGATTATTTTTCAGGTAACACCATACCACAAGTTTCCCCACTGAGTTTATTAGAATTATTGGTGGGCGCCAGCACTTTTCAGTCACTCAGCAACTTGAACTGCTCCATCAGGGTGCTGTAAGGTACAGTTTGTACTGTGTTCAAAGGGGTCTGTGCAAGAGGACACACTAGTGAAATTTGCCATAGCCCAATGTTGCAGACTTATCTTCTGGCACAGAGCTGACCCAACTTTTGGTCAGTATTTTACAACATTAATACTTCACAATATTTATCTAGCTACCTTTATTCATTAAAATAAATTCAATCAAGATTTCACCACTTGTACTGGAAAAACTCAGAATTTTAGTGAATTGTATGTATTTTCCTATAGAACCAAGCGAGAACAAGCAAGAACCACAAAACAAATTGTGCGGCACAGAGACTTTATGAGCAGTTTGCAAAAGAAGACAACAAGAAAACTCTCTATCCTATCCATTCAGTGAGATTAAGGAATAATAAATATATGAGCAGAAATAAACCTCCTTTCCAAAGCAGGCCCTTTTATGTCACTTTTCTGGTTTAAAGTCTAATTTACCAGTTCTTTAATGTTATCTGAAGTGACTTTAACAAATGAGTACCAGCAGTTCAAACTGAATAGCCTGCCTGACAGCCTAGCTACTCAGACTTTAAGATTTAAACATGACCTGCACCAAACTCAAATTGAAAAAAAAAAAAAATTAAAAGAGCTTCAACAACTAAAGTGTTGTCATTGTTGTTGTAAATGACAAATTAGTGGGATGGAATTCAAGACACTTAATTATCACATTAGTTAGCCAGATGGTTTATTTGAAATCCCAGCAGATAAGTATTTGATTTTTGCTTTAAGTTGGGCTCAACGAATTAGCAAAGGCAAAGGACAGCAAGAGTACGCAACTCTTTCTTTTGCTTGCTTTAAAAAAAATAACTTTGTCTGCTCATCCCCCTGAGCAAGAATTTATAAAAATAGTAGTAGCCAAAGAAACACGAATGTTCCAGGACTCTTCAGATATCTTTGGTCTCTTAACAGTCTTGTTACCTCTCTGACACAAACTTTCCACAAACTTTTTCAAAGAAGGGGATTTAGAAGCTAACTTCCATAAAAACTGAGTCTTTTTTCTAAACCTGAAAATGGTTTAAATAGTATGCACGATCTTTTTTCTCTCCCCTAAATGTTTTGGCAACAAATAAGATTCCTTGTTGGATGACTTCAGGGGTGGTGGGGAGAAGAGAAGTCATGCATCAATAAACACAGAATAAGAACTGGTGGTATGACTTGGCTTAACTATGCTGTTTCAGGAGTTAGCTCTCTAGTGGCTTGTTCAAACGGTCTCAGCACATTCACAAGAGTTTCCATTAGTGTCTGCTCCAGACGTGAGAAGAATCCATCAATTTAATTTTCAAAATGTCATAGCATGTAATAACTGCCTTTGCTCAAACAGCTTCTCTTAATAGAGAACGTTGAATTCTGTCTGGTAACTGCATCCTGAATAAGTTTGTCTTGGGGAACAAGTCATTATTCTTGGAAGAGTTTCAGAAGTTTTTTGGCTTTCACAGGCTGCCTGAACGATGGACAGATACCATCTGCTCGTATAAGAATATACAACTCTAGTGTATCGTCGTTCTCATGTATGAAGTATATAGACACAGAAGTGCAACATCCCTAATCCCATCCCCACTGTGAAAGTAAGTGGCAAAAATCTTGGTACTTGTTTTCTTTTAGAGGTTGAATTGAAACATTAATAACACAATGATTCATTGCTTCTGAAATGTTCCTTTGGTGATCCTTTGAGAATAGAAGTAGCACCTGATGCACCCACTTAGGTGCCGTCCTTTACAGGGCTCTCTTCTCTGAAGTTATAATACAGGTACAATATGTGGGAACAGGGTGTCTGGCAAACAAGGCAACCAAAGGCATTTTACATACAACCATAAATACAGTAGTCTCTGTAAGGTGATATTTCCAAGTAGAGAAATACCACAATTTTCCTTTCCTTAGTGGAGATGTGAGGAACAGAAATATTAAATGACTTGTTCAAAATTACATAGGTATCTGTGGCACAGAAGAGAGTCATGCCTTGTTTCCCGTGTTTCAAACTGCATACCTTTTGGATATGTGCCCAAAGAAGTTAAAACCCTTGTTTTATGTATTGCTCTGAAATAGTAATTGGTAGAACTTGAAAAAAACCAAAACAACCAACCTCAGAAATCCAAATCCCAATGATTTTCAACAAGACTAAAATTTTTTTAACTATGAAATAGAAGTACTTTGAGGTATTGCCCAAGAGGATCAGCACATGGAAATATTAATGCAGGCAAAACATTAACTAGGATTTCCAGTAAAGACAGCACAGTCAATTCAGTTCTTGGTATCAAATAGCAACATCTGTACTCTGGTAGGTGTGTATGACTTCCATCACTTTTTACTTCATACAGAATGCTGATTATCAGTATGAGAGAAAGTATTTCTCGGTCAGGACATTAAAGTCAAGCTAACGCATACCAAATACATCATCTACGTATTTTTAGAGTTCTTGGGTTGCCTGCCTAGTAGAAAAGTTTCTTTTTCTAAGATTATTCTTGCAGAGGCTAGATACCATGAAGAAGAACTGTAGACTGTACTGTGTCCTTCTCTCTCTCAACCCGGGGTCCTTCTCTTCAGTTGACATACAGGTGCTCAGTTTTGACTAGCTGTGACAAAGTTTTTTGGATGACTACGAGCCTTCAGGAGTTTTTTTTCCTGAAAGGTTGCACCACAGCCTTTCCCCCCTCAGAGAACAATGTCCCTGTTAAAGCAATATTGTCTAAAATCCACATGTGCATCGCTTACCATGACCATAGTTTGGGAATGACCAAAGTAATCTACAGTAAAACTGTAGATTATTTGCAAAGAAAATTCCCTGTAAGGCTGTCTATTATTGTCTTGAGATCCTGAATTCCAAAGATCGTCAAAATAATCCTGTCTGGCATCATTAGGTTTCTCTTTCTCAGTTAGGCCCCCCAACTCCTGACTATAGCACAGTTTGCAATTTTGCACCTCTCAATATGTGTGAGTTGTCATGTCTGTCTCTACCTTCTTTGTCATCCTCTAACACACGAAATGATGCAGATTACTCCTAGATAAAATCTGTACCTGTTAAATTAGAAACATGCATTGATACAGGATGTCACAAGTATCTCAAAACCAACTATTAAGTTATGAAATACACAATGCATAGAGAAACCTGAGGTTTGCGCTAAAGAAGGAGAAGTAGCATGAAAAAAATTCATTTCTGTTTAATATCTGAGACTGCTATAGGCCTTAAAGGGCAGTTATCTAGTTTTTGGAGAACATTTTTGCACTGTGTAGAGAATGTCTCTACAAACATGCCACCCCAAGTGCAGCTCGGTTTTGCTGTCACTGGAGAGGAAAAGCTCTCCAGTGTCCTTGAGAGGCACCTTGACTTGGGTGTCCTTGATAATAATGCGACGCTGTTTCTATTTTGGGGGTGGGGGGTGGGGGGGTGGGGAGACAGGCTTTTCTTTATAGAAAAACATCACTCTAAGCTTTTATTGGAAGAAACCTTTTTAAATTCTGAAAAATGATGACCAAGGATAAGACTGCAAGTCCTCCCATCATCCATACATGAACACATGTTCACTACACAAGACCCAATTTACTGAACGCTTCTTCAAAATACACAGACCAAAAAAAATAGTGACCACCTTTGCCATAGAAAGGACAAAAGCAGATATGAAATATCTTGCCGATGATGATGTAACAGGTCAGTAACAGAAGTAGGACTAGAAAATGTGCCATCAGTTAAGTGAATCATGTACTATTACAAACTATCATATTGCTTTCCTTAAATATTTACAGAAAAATAGTGGCTTAAAGTGCATGCTGGTCTGCTTTGTTTCCAAATTCCTACTTCAAAGAAAAGTTGCAAATATTTATTCCAAGGGTGCTAGTGGGCAATCTTTTAGAAGCAGAAAAGCTACCAACAGTATGTCATGTGAAATAAGTGTTGAAGTTTCTTAATGGCAGGGTACTAGGACAGTTATTTGGGAAAAACAGACTCTCAACTTTTTGAGACAAACTAGGGGGAATGGAGGAAGAAAAAGGAACTCTGAGCTGTCAGCTCACAGCCCTTGCAGATAACTGAATGACTCGAAGTCACAGGGAAGTCTTATCCAGCCCTTAAAACAAAATGTAATAGCTGAAAGAGTTAAGAAATCTTATGACTGGATGAAGGGGAGTTACTTATAATCATAAATGATTTTACATGTAATTTTTGTAGGTTTCCCTAGCTGTTATTTATTGGCAAACAGGTCGGTAATAAATGATGGAACTACATTCTGTTTCAAAAAAAAAAAAAATAATCAAAGATCCACAATTTTTCTTTCTCATTCTGTGATTTTCTTTGCAAAGCTTGAAGACCTTTCTGCATGAATTTGATTGCATATTTGCAATTTTTTTATTCCCCTACTGTTAAACCCATCTTTTCTGTGAAAACGCTGAGCCTTTGTGAGAGCTGTTAAATGAGTGCAGCTAATCAGTCCTTTTTCTGGAAGGACTCTCAGCTAGAAATGAGGTATAAGATCTGTGGCTTTCAAGTTCTACTGTCTAAAGTGTTCTTCCGCAACAGCTGGAGAAAATGCTTTCAAGAGTTTTATGCTTCTTCCTGTGTGGTGATGCAGCTTTCCTCTAACGAATATTTCCCATCAATACCCACAGACACCTACCTTCTTAACCACTGGTTTAACGGTTTCTTACCACTTCCACCTTTCCGAAAAAAAAAAGACTCGTTTGGGAGAAGGTTTACAAATATCTGCACACCAGGCTGTTAAAGGAGATAATATCTCAAAGAACTTAAAATTAGGTGTACAATTCTTGTCTCAAGAAAATAAACCAAAAGTGTGTTGAATGTGTGCAGGCAGCAGATGTGACCAAAACGCTTGGTGTATATACTCTTTCCAATGCTAAGACTACAATGTTCTTTACTGAACACTTCACAGCAATAAAAAATAAGTGACTTTTTTTCCATGCAATATAACTGTTTTAAGACTGATAGTTAATACAGCAAAGTCCACAGTTCTGAATTATCCCGTATTCTTTTGAATTACAAGAAACTTTAAAAAGTAAATATTTCTTAAAAACAACAAAACACATGAAAGCTCTGTTTCTTCCAAGAGCTGCTATCTGCCAACAGACATATGCTGACTTTTCTGGGAACTTTAATGTTTGCTTCATTTTCTAAAGGACTCTGGAGATCCACCCAATTCTCTTCTTAGACTCAGATTGCATTAACAAAAGTATATTTTAACCTTATTAGGGTAAAAGTTTCACACACACATTTATTAAAAATTGCAGTGAAATATTTAACTAACTGGTATTTCCTTAGATAGTAATTGAGAGTATCAGAACAGCCCAGAAAATCAATGTGTTTTAATACTGACATGTACTCTAGATTATTACAAATACTGTACACTCTCTCACACACATCTAGTTTACTTGTTATAAAGAAAAAAACAAGGACAGCTGCAGCAGAAGAGCCTGTACATGACACAGTCTGGCAACTGTTCATATAGGCCACTATTTCATGGAGCATGTCCAAACTTCATTTAGGGTAAAAGGTGATTACATGATTCAAAAATTCTAAACTGTCACCTGTTTTTAGACCTGCTTCTAATGAAAATACAAACCGGTTTCCATGCAGAAATTGCATGATTTCCATGCAGATTGCTCCCTGCCTCAAAAAAAAAAAGGTGCTTTTATTTAAATCAAAACATGCAGACTGAGAGTGATGACAAAATGTCACAGAATTTATGCCTTTATAAGATCAGTCAACTAGCAGCTAATTGCAAAAAAGAGTATAGTATAAAGTGATTGCTGATATCCTCTGACCTCATAAAACACAGATTGTTGACATCACTAAGAGAATGTTAAGTAGACAGTCTAAGGACTAAAGTTGAAAAGTGCTGAAAAAGTATTTACTGTGTAGTAGGGATACTGTCTACAATCAAAAGGAAAAGAAACATTAAAATCCTTATTTTAAAACTTTTTTCCCAGCTGAAAATAGAAGGCTGTTCACAACTGGAAGATTTCACTTAGTCAAATTAATTATACAGAGGAGTAGATTAAACTCAGATTAAAAATAAATTCTTGTTATCCAGAAAGGTCAGTTCTGAGGCATTCATGAACAAAACAGCAGAATGAATTATCAGGGTTTATAGAGAATCATCTGATCCACGAGTCTATATCCAAACAGGCCAGTGCTCTGGCACTAAAAAGCATGTCCAGCCCAGAAGCTCAGCTACGCTTTGTGTGGCAGCCAGGAGCACTATCAAGGTTGGTCTCACAGACTCAAAAGGGGAAAAAGGGCACTCTAATCAGTTCGTGATTATTAGCATCACTTGAATATGTAATGTTTGTGCCACTGCTTAAACACCACAGTCAGCATCTCCTCTCCCTCCAACAAAAAATATTACAAATGCATTAATAATAAGATTGATAACGTCGTTGTTATGTTACTAATATTACTAAATATGTTAATTAACAGGAGTTGTTTTTAATGTGAAATGCAGCAAAACTTTTAAAGCAGTATATCTTAACACCAGAATGAGATGCTCCAAATTCAGTTTGTCTGGCTTGAGCCAGATTTACAGGAAATATAAAATTTACAGGAAAAATACAGGAAAAATAAAGAACGGTATTTATAAAGAAAGAGGACAAGACCAGAAGTTAGATGAACAGTTTAAATCTAAGCAGAAATTCACAATTAATTTATTCTTAGAAAGCTTTTTATGGTCTAAGAATGAGAACCATTTCAGCTTGCTTGGCAGCTACAGCAGTTCAGAAAGGTGTGTTGGATACTGATTTGGGAGAGTTAGTAGGAGAGAAAGGACTAAATAACCTAGGAAAATAGAACAGTACCGAGAATCTCTCACAAAAAAGATGCAATGAAGACAATAACATAAGTAAGAGAGTGATTATTTTTATTTCCTCTGCTTATTTAGGAGAGTATCTCAAAGAAAAATTCTGAAATTCCAGGTTTGTATTTTCCACTAGAATTTTTATCATGCAAAAATCCAAAGACAATTACCAGCAATGTTTTTATATCATTTAGTGAAAATAACTTCTACTTCCAATGCATAATTATAATTTTTAGTAGGATATCAAGATTGTTCAGCTTCTGTAATGCTTGTGTTAAAACATCAGACAAGTTCATCCTATGGTTTTTGTTTTCCGTTTCACTTTTCCAATTCATAGACCATTTAATTTATTGGTTTTATGCAAGAAAATCAAATGAGGTGTTTAGTAGAACAGATACAGAACTTTTGTATTGCAAAAATCTGTCTGATTTTCTGCATTTACTACTCTCGAAAAAGCAGTTACTTATTTAATATTTGCCAGGTTTATACTTTTACATTAACTAAAGCTAAGGATATGACCTAAATTGAATTTAAAGTTTTAATTTAGACACTAAGAACTTATTTAAATATTTTATTTTAATTAGAATTTTATTTTATAATCTTTTTCAGTTAATGAGAACTTTTGCCAGTTTTAAAATAATGTAAGGACCATAAGGACTATTTTTCTTGCAAAAATCTTAAAATTACCACATTTTAATTAAACTGTGCATGCATCTAGGCTTGTAAACAGCCATTTTATACATTTTAGTTTCATTTTTAAAAACAGTGAACCTGTAAACCACTAAAATTAGAAACAGCTCATCGTTTCGTTGTAGAAACTATACAGACGGTTGTAACAAAGTGAGAATCAGGCTTCAACACACACATTCAACAATATAAGTAAATATATGCCCTTAGCAGATGATATGCATTTGATTGTTTATTTTTATACATGACTAAGAGCTTGTTTGGAAATTTCGCATACATAGATATGCATCTATTTGTCAGTGCAAACACTAAACACCAGCTTGTTAGCTGTCACAGTTTCTTTCTGTCCCTCCATGAGAAAATGTGCACAGAAACAAATGTACCCTTTCCTCTCTCCAGCTCGCCAATGATCTGCTACAATGGACTTTGTCAGAGGAGAGAATGTACCTTTCATTCTGCATTTCCAGACTTTGTGGAAACTCATTTTGCAATATTAAGATAGAGCTAGATTTTGTAAACAATATTCATACAAAAACATTAAGATTATAAGAATGTAAATCAACCTTTTCTCATTTCTGTGACAGCAACTGCAATAAGACAAGGAGCTTTCATTGACACTCCTTTCAGGCCTCATTCGCTGCTCCCACGGACTGTGTTATTCATAATTTATCCCTGCTTTCATGGGTAACAATAGCATCAGCTGATAATATGCCAAACCAAATAAGTCTTATTTCTTTCACTTAGGGGTAGCTTAAAGTCTTAACTGGTGGTTTCTTGGTTTTGGACTGAGAAAGTGGAGTGGAGGGAAGGCTGGATTTTACTATTCATGTGCTTTCTTTTGTATAGGTGATGGAGCATTAGCGGAGGCTGGGATGCATGCATTTCTTGAAAGTAAAAAAATTAACATACATAATCCAAGGAGACAACACAATAACTTGAATAGCATCCATTCACACAGAAAACTGAGTAAAAATAATCTGTCTATACTACAGATATTCTATGTCCCCACCTGTATCTGATCTTTCTATAGATGGCTGATACACCGGCTCCTGTTGCACTTCTCCAAAATCTCATGGCAAAGAGGAAACTTCACTGTTTGTACTTCAGCTGTCTCACCAAAACAGACTGCAGAGAGCTCCCTACCTTCAACAACACTGGAAGATGCCTGACAAGACCACTGCAGTTTTAAGGTGATTTGTCCAAATGGTACCAGGAGGAACATCCGTAAACAAGGTGCGCAGCTGCCCAAGGTACAGGTGCTAATACATCTCATAAGCCTAGTGTCCACTAGGATATAAATGTGAGAAATTACAAAATGACTTGCCATTAAGCTTCCTTTGAATGCATAATTTACAGTTGAAGCATTCAACCCTTGGTCATTCTCACTGGCAGCTACTACTTTCAGCCCTTACTGTATGAATCAAGTCAGGACTGAAACATCTCATGTTACTGCCTGCCACCACAAGAAGGACTGAAATCCAGAAGCATGAAATTCCTAATAAGGAGGGTCACAAGCATTTCTCCTATTCTACTGTATATTTCACATTAAATTTTCTAACTCACTTAATTTATTCATCTTTGGTGAGACAGGAGGTTGCTGGTAACATTTCACTAATTCTCACTGGTCACCAGGTTGGCATATACAGCTGACAAAATACATAGCTGCCTTTTATTTCTTTGCTTTCCCCACCTTTTAAACATAAATGAAAAAATATTACCTTTGTATTACACAAGCAATCCCTTTCCTGCACAGTCTAGAGCTGTAGGCCTTCCATCAGTCTTTTCCACCACACTTTTAAAGCCACTTCAACATTAAGGAACTCCATAACTGCATGGCAACTGGCTGGCTGCCAACCAGCTGCAAAATGAACACCCCTTGTATTGACATTAGAGGTTCCTTGATCATATTCAATAAAGTACCTTTGATGTTAGCACTGTTGGCTAATACGATCTTACAGGGTCTTGAGGGAGAGCTTAACGAGTCTGTAAGACAGATCATAAAGCCAGAAAGGACCCTATAGTGTTAGAATAAAACAAAGTTTGTGTCTCATGAGGTAAGAGTAGTATTTATAGGTGAGAAAATGTCAAAATACACACATCATCTATGATTCATCATTTTTTGCGTAACATTTGGTGAACCACAGATCCCACCTTGTCTAACAAATATCAAGCTGTTTTCTCTTGTTATCCAGCCTTAACAGAGAAGTCCCCATGGGACACTAAACAACCAGTTGTGCTTGGGTGCCTTTCTGTCACTCCTTATCCTCTGACCTTCCTTTGTTATAGCCAGGCAGTTGCCTCTTTCTTCCCCTTTCTGGCATGCTCTCAGAGCAAAGTCTGTCACCCTGCCCACAGTGTGGAACTTCAACACTTCACAGGCACAAAGCAAAACTTCTAGTGCTCTAGCACTGTGGGCTGTCTGGTTTAGCAACACCCCTTTAAGTCCACAAAACTGTAAAAGCAGAGAGACTGACAGGCCTCCCAAAGCTTTCTGAAACAAAAAGGACACTGCCCTGGGGTAGGGATGGGGCAGGGACGGGTGCAGTACACAGTGCCTTGTTTCAGCACGGTCTCTTTTGGGGAATGACCTCTGGAAAGGTAGAAAACTTTCCACATCCTTTCTGAAATATGGAAGGTATTCTAGGTTTTGGTGGTGGTGGTTTTGGCTTTTTCTCCCTCCTGCTTCATTAGCTTGCATGCCCAGCCCTGCAGCGGAAATCTTCTCCACTGACAACTTGGTGCAGTCATCATCTTTTCCTCTCGTCTTCAGTTTTTTGTTCTGCCATGGGAAATCCCCCAAGGGTACAGGCTTCTTGTCCTCTTTTTCAGCTATTGCAGAATTACACCTTTCCCAGCCCTCTAGACTGGGAACAGCATCTGGCTAAATGTTATGACCTGGAAGATCCTTTCCAGTACTACGCTGAAGAAAGCAACTTCCCTAACATAGTAGCTGTCTCATCTTAGTCTGGGCCAGGACTGTTTATAGGCAGGTAAAATGACCCTGCTGGAGGAAGCCAAAGTGTTGTGGCATCAGGCCTGCCTCCAGCATTGGCTATCGAAAGATGAAGTGAAGTGTGTACCAGGCAGTCACACAATGATAGTTTTTCTACTATACTCCTCTAGCTTGCAATAACCAGAGGTTTATTAGCTCACAGGTCTCTAAAAACTCCTCTTCCTCCTTTTTTTAATAATAGAAGGAAAAGGCAGAAAAAGGCTATTGTAGATCACTTACATGAGAAAACAAGATATTCTATTTCATTTTTGTGAAACCACACAGACACAGATGGAGATCATCTTCATCATCTGTTAAATGCTGGATTATGTTCTCATATTTGCCTGACTTACTCAGCAAGGCATAGTCATTCTATGTCATTATACCTAGCCCCATATGAAATAGCTGACATTATTCCTCAGGCCAGCTCCTCCTTCTCTCCTCCTCTGTCTCCCCAGCTCAAGGGCTGCTGCCTCTTCATTTCTACCATCCACCCAGGTTCAGAGATATTTTCATCTTAGTCTCAGCACCTCGTGCACACGTAGGTCTGCCATACCTCCTGCTCTGGGAACACTGATAGCACAATGCTCTCCACTTCTGAACACTGGTGAGAAAAACCCTCAGACATGCAACTCAAATACGACTTACTCTATCTTATTGTCTCAGTCAAAGACACTAGAAATGGACTTTCAATAACAAAAATATTTCCTTATAAATCTACACACTGGAACACCTTTGTGCTTATTTACCAGCTTCCTAGATGAGATGTTTAGCTTAATTGATTTGATGCCATAAGGCAGATACTGTAAACAAAGTAACAGATGTACACACTTCCTTCAGACACGAACTGTTCAGGTTATCATATTGTGTCAAACCAACATCCAAACACGGTCTTATGAAATACCCTTAGCAGTGAGGAATTTCCCAGTGCCACAGCCTCCAAAAGAAGCAATATCTCTCATTCCTGCATTTCTATATCATTGTGACCCTTTCCCAGCTACATTCTTCAGATGAACACATTTTTGAGACTTATGTTACGTTCACTTCAATAAGAATTTCTTAAAATGTCTTGTTTTCTTTTAAATAGAAAACTGCAGAATAACATAATCGGAATAAACTATAGCCATATTACTATTAAAAATATTTTAGCAGAAAAAAGTCCCATAAATGAGTAAAATCTCTAATTTGTGAAAGACTGATTAGCTACTCAACTCCACAAAGTTAAAACTGTCAGATCACCCAAATGTTTTATACCATGACTATGACTCAGTTGCCTTTTAACAGCATGCATTCATTAAATCAATAAAAGCTGTCACTTCTTATTATAATTCATCTGTGTCTTTTTTTAAAAAAAAACAAAGGAATAAAAAACTGCCTGAGATATAAAAGCAAGTTTCTTTAGAAGAGGAGGAAAGGAGATGTTAAGAGTAGTAAACAAATTATATACGTGAAAAGAAAAAGGAACAGTACACCCAATAGTGTTATCTCCACTCTATAAATTAACTTTAACCACCCTTTCCAAATATTCACTTTAGATGTGACTACTTGAGAGGAATGAATTCAGTTGAATGATCTCAGTAAGTCAATACTTGAGTGTTGCTTTTTTAAAAATTAAGCTTCCTAGACTGTGTCCATGACCCCTTGGCAATCAGTTCCATGAAAGAGTCTACAAGCCTTATACACACAAATGGTTATGAAAGGCAAGTTGAAAGGTGCACGTGTAAGTATTCAAGGAAAGTATTCAGGTTCAGGCAAAAATATCTGCGACATGAGTACTTATCCACCTGACGAACAGAAGCATCATCACATAGATTAGCTGACTATCCTAATTGCAACAGCACAACCCAATTGCTTGCACAGAACACCTGATGGTTAATCCAGACAGACAAGATATTGCTCCCAAACAACTCTAATGCTGCCCAAATAATCAATATATTTTGGTAAGAAATTTTCTGAGCATGAGAAAACACTTTCCGTAGGAAGGAAAACCCTTAGAAGAAGGGAGAGAAGATTGTAGTTGAGCGGTAGTGGGAAAAAAGGGATTAAGGACAGGAACCCCTGAAACTGTCATTTTCACTATAGTTAAGAAGGGGTATGGAGGCATAAAAAGGGGAATACCCTATGACAGTATCAAATTGCCTGGACCTGCAATAATCATTGATGATTTTAACTCTAAAAAAAATTTCGCATGTACAAAATAATTATGTCTCTAATCATTGGTGCCCTTTCTAAAGGAAATAAAGGGTAAATAAATTGCATTATTTAATATAAATTACTACTCTTAATTGTGAAAGCTCATGAGAAATCCAAAGAGACAGCTGAAATGTCCAAAGACCCTGAAAAAGGTACTTCCAAAGACAGCCAGTTCCCAGGTGAGTCAGTACAAGAAAAGAGTTTGAAAGAGTTAAAGTCCTGATGCTTCTAAATTACTTCACAGATTTTGAGTTCAGCCAAAATAAAGCAACCAGCATAGTTTCAACATTGGATGAACAAAATTAGATCTTTTAAAAAGGCTTTAAAATTTTCCTGCATTTTGCCTATTTCTAAATCTGATGTCTAGTTTATACTGAGTTAATATTTTAACGATTATGCCTTTTCAAATCTGACCTCCACTGCTGCTAAGACAGAAAGAAAAAAAAATTATCTTCCTCATGCTAGGTAGGATTTAGATAAAGGGTTAGGAGCAGAAAATTCTAAAAAAGATAGTAAATGAGATAACCAAATTTTAAGTATTACTGTTCCAAGAAATTCAGGGGTGTCTCTAGCTTATGTGAGACTTGCCTCTCATTACAGGTATTACATGTTGAAGGTAAGATGTCTACTTTCATTTTCCTATTAAAGTCCTTACAATTTTTATTTATTTATAATTTTTTTCTTTCAATAATCCTATAAAATCAAAGGGTCCCTAGTGATTTTGCATGTTGCCTATGTCTGACAAACATTAATAGGCAAAAAGTAAATGCTGTTTACTTGAAAACTGGATGTATAAGTGAAACTTTTATCAACTAGGAAGATTTGCAGTATGGACATTTAGCTTTTCGTGATTTTGTGAACCAGTGAAGTTCTTGTAACTATAAAAATGTTAACATGAGAGTCGCATTTATGTTCATAAACCACACCTAAATAATAAATACTAAATAACAGTCTTAATGGAATTTTAAAAGGTAGCACACTTGTGTTCATTAATATAACTACATTAAAGATGAGGATTTTTGCTTCTTCAGTGCAAGATGACTTTTTTGTTCATATAATACAAAAACTGAAGCCAAACAACCTGGGTTTTCTTTTCAAACCTACCATATGTTTTTCTAAAATAACAAATTTAACCTTCAAAGATGTGTATGGCATAAAAGAGGCAGTCAACTGGTAGTTTACTTTGCTTTTTATAGCCACATTACTCTCTATTTTCACTGAACAAGGCCACACATACTATTTTAAAGTCTGATGACTCTGGCCTTTTCAGTGTGAACCCTCAGCCCCTCCCAGCCTCCTCCCCAAATCCTCAGACTGTCTGGTGACTTGAATAAAGTATTACTTTTTCTGCGCAAGCGTCTCTCTCCTAAGTCAACAGCTATATACTGATCCAAGCACCGCAGCCCAGCCTATACCCTGGTGAAGGTAGCTTGTCATTTCCTGTCACAGGATACCCTTCTAAATTACCCTTTTCTTTTTAAGAGTTCAGCAAATCACGTTTCAAGAAATGACCATTTGTATTTCCTTTTTGATTTAACATGTTAAAAATAAACACCAGCCATCCTTCTTGTTAAATCCAGAGCCAGATGAGGGTATTGTAGGTCAAAAATAAACATCAAATTATTTCTTCTCCCAGCTATAACAACTTACATTTGAAGTTACAAAAGAAAACAGTCTTTACGCTGGATATTTTAAAAGATATATAGAAATGTAGAGAAGGGATTTGAAGAAACTGGAGCAAACTATTTCCCCTGGTTTTAAGATTTTATGTTGGAGCATGCATTCTTGATTGATAAAAAACAAATGTCCACAAGAATGCTTAATATACTTCAGATTTAAGCTTTAGTAATCCAAAAGGTGATGAAAGTAAAAGCAGTTAGAATTACAGGCTTTCACACCATGAGGTTTTGCCTTGGAGTTCACAAGGCTTTAGAGTCAGATGAGGAGTTGCCACATATGCTGTACAGTTTTCACAATTCTCATCTCAGAGGAAAAGTTACAGCCTCAAATTCTATGCAATGAAATTGAGAATGGAACTTTGTGAAAAATGGGTCTCTCACTTGAGTGGCCAAACCAAAACCTTTAAGCAATAATAGATTTAGGCCAAATTGTAGTGAAATATTTTATTTGATTTTCAAATTAACTGTTATTAAAACTTCATTTTCATTATGGACCAAGAGTCTGAAAATATTTACTTTTCCAAAAGTTGTTTTCTGACAGCAAATGAGCTATTCCTTCACATTTTCCTTGACAGTGAAGTCAGGATACCTCTTAATCCATCTTATTACCAAGTCACAGGTCACTAACAATGCCAGCTTGCTGGAAGACAGCTGGATAGTGTGCTACCCGCTGGGCAGACTTAACTGCAGGGGTCGGGCTGGATTTGTCAGGGTATGGGCTGGCCTGCACCACGTGGGTTGGTGTGCAAACACTGATTTAGGACACATGCTCACCCAGAAAAGACATCTTTTACAATCCTAAAAACCTTGGCATGGCAAATTGAGGACTTCACTGCAACTTCCCTATCTCTATAACTCTGGTCATGCAAATATGCCAACATATGCTTGGCCTTTTATAAGTGAGTAATTCTATTTATTTCCAAAGTTAAGCACATGCAGATTCTCTTTTACCGATTTTCATATACAGTTAATTTTATGTCTGTCAAGATAATTTTAGAAATATTTAAGGTTTAAATTAAAGAAAGTCATTAGCAATCATCCACCCAAAATTACAGCTTTAAAATATTTACATTCTGAGGATTAAAACAAAAGCACAAAGCGTTCAAAGTTCTCCCATTTCTTAACTCTAACCAATGTTGCAAAAATAGTAATTTTCAAAAGTCTTTTTTGTCTACTAGCATCCCTGATTTCTGAAATTTTTTTTTTTACATCTGTTTCATATTTTTTCTCTACACTTAAGATTCAGATGTGGTGGTGGGACTAAACAAATGGTCATTCCTTTTCTAAATCATAAGGCAAAGTATTGATTCTCCATATCTTCTTCTGTACTCTTTACTCCCTTTTTGGTGGAAAGAAAGACAATAAAAGTTCAAAACCCCTCTACAATCTACTTCAGCATAACAGTATCAACCTGAAAAGTAAAATGTCTCATGCCAATACAAATATATGCATACATTTTAAAACAGCAATGCTCTGCACGAGTCCCTAATGTACTGCATTTGTTCATATAACCTTTACTCTTAAGCCTGCTTTAGTGTTTTGGTCAGTTTCTGAGGTCTCTAACAAGGTCTCCCATCACAAGAGAGGACTTTTTTTTTCTTAAATTTGTTGGAGGTTATCGAACATTAGTCTCAGTGTGGAAGATGCCCTGTTTTAGAGAAGTGCACAGACAATTTTCCAAAAGTAGCAAACGCATGGCTTTGCCACATGTTGATTAAGGTTAAGGAAATCTGTGCATGTCCTAAAATCAGACCATGACTGTGTTTGTGTTTTCCACCTTTACTGGATCTGTCTAGGTCTCACACATGACAGATCTTCCTTACACTGGCTCTTCCTTCATTATTGGTGAATGCTCTGGATTTATCCCTTTTTTGTAAGAGTGGCTTATGAACTTGCGGAGACTGCTTTTCTTCTCTGAGGTAACCGAGGTCTTTATTAGTACACTCAGGGGAGTAATGCAGTGCCCTGCATACTTACTCTTTGCTTATGTTTGGTAGTGTTGAGATTTCAGTAAAAGCATTATTGCTGCAACAGCAAACTCAGTTAGCATAGGAAAATGTGATCACTGGTGTTTCTTTTCATTACAAAGTGAAAGAAAAGCTTTAGGGTAAAATACAGCTTTTCCATTAAGCTCCTTTTCCAACTGTACAAAAATGATGCTATAAAAACTACAGTGGCTTTTGCTAATTCATTGGCTGTTAATTTACAATCACATCAAAAGCTAAGATTAGGTGTTTGAACTTTTTCTTTCCTCACTGCTGTATTTTAACTAATTCCATCAAACAAAATGTCAACCTTACTTTCTTTAAACAAAACTCATAACTTGCTAAAAGAAAAGTTGAGTAGTTTTCTATTTGGATCCAAAGTACAATGAGGTCAGTAAAAATACTCTCATTAAGTTTAAACAGGCTCTGGATCAGGCATTTTTATGGTAATAACTGGACAACCAAGATGGATGGATGTCTTTTATAAAGCTAGAAGCATTTTGCATGAACTTTTGCCATTTATCATGTTAACATATGGATATCAATGACTTGGAATACAAACAAGAGGCATTACAGTATTTCACTGAAGGGACTAATAGCTATTGAAGTTCTTAATTGATTTGATGAGGGGCCTGCATTCTTTAAACTCAGGAAATCTAAACAGATGAAAATCCTTTTGTAATATATGTGGATGAATATGGACTTAAACTCAGAATAATTGCAAACAGAGACATTCATAGATGCCTCGTATTTCACCTTTATCTTTAACTGCACAAACTCCAAAAGTTCTGCTGGTTGATTCTGCCCTTTTCTGTCCCTCCCCTGCCATGTTCTCAGCTTTTGTTCTACACCAGAAGTCAAGCATGAATTCCAGTATGGGTTAATAAGTGAAAAGTCATAACTTTGGGTTTTGGTGTTTGTTGTTGTTGTTGGTTTCTTTTTTTAATTAGTACCAAACAAAATAATTTTGGATTACAGTAAATTTTAAAATATTTGAAAATCTAGCTTTGACTCTGTACTTTCTCAGCCAAAACCAGCACAGACTCTGAGCATATTTTAGCTTTAATTTTGAATTTCTTCAAGTGAGTATTTTGTAAGAATGTTTTAGTCAAGTAAAAAAACTTGAGGTGGACCTTAATTTTAGATCATGAAAATTCCTTTGACTATAATAAAATCTCACATGCAATTAAGATAATTACTGTGCATTACACATCCTAGACTGTTCATCACAAAGTTTCATCCTCATACTGCATGTCCACAGTAAGCCACTTACCCATGCTGGTATTTCAGGTTACTGTTGGCTATTTTTCTTTGCTCATGCATGCAAGAACGTAATCAGTATTTTAAAATTAGCACAGTCTTCAGTCATAAACATGTAACATTTACCATGCTTCTTTTAAAGGCAAAGAGGTTGTCAATGCAATGCTAATGAATGCGTTCTAGTGTGGCTAAAATACTTCATGAAACTATGGAATGCGCATTAATGGGTATCACTGTGATTGGCATAAGATAGCTACAGAAACCAGCTACAGTGAGCAGAGGCTTGGACTACAACAAGTAGCAGCATTTCCAATAGTCTAATTCACCTGCTGCTAGCCACATACCAATAAAAATCACTAACACGGTAGCTAGACTTTCAAATCCATAGTGCTTCTGCATAAGCCCCTCTTGCACTGCCAGCAGTATGCAAAAAAAAATAAATAAAAATCTTACCATGCTTAATGCTAGCCAGACAAAAAAGGATGGAAAGGAGTGGAAGGGCAGAATCAAAAATCTTTAGACTTCAGGAAGTTACCTACAATTTTCAAAGTGAACTTTTTATTTCAGTTGTGTTTTAAAATTATTGTTAAGGAAAAAAACCAAGCTGCCGGTGTGCTCCTCTTTGAAGAGGTCCCAGAAAGAACAAAAACACTTGCTCAAAAGCCTTCACTCACTGCTGCCCAGATTTCCCGTTGCTGTCATGTTCATTTTGTACCTCTCCTCCATTTTTCAGGCCCGCTTTTCCTCTTTTGTGGCTGTAAAGCATCATTGTCCTGACATTTTCTTCCTAGTCATCACCCTTTTCTACTCAGAGACTTCTCATTACCTCTAAGGTTCACTCTTTGCACAGATAGCTTCTGCACCGTCCCCCCACCCCAGTGCCAGTCAACTGTGCTAAATGCAGACATTCCAGATGCCACAGATACTTGTCCATTATATTATTTCCCTTCAGCCCATCTGCTAAAATCAAATTTGCTGGATCAGGGACTAAACAAATGCTTCCCCTTCCCTGGCCTCTGGTAGCACTAAGCCAGCTTAGGGTCAGTAATAACAACAGACCTTTGAACTCAGGACTTTTGGTTTTGCCTGAAGATGACCAACCCAACAAATTAAAATTAAATGACCAAATGAGCTCTCCTCTCATGTTAAATACTGTTACAAATATTTCAAAAAGCTCATCTTTGCACTGCTTTAGGACCTAAAAGGCCTAATGTTCAAGCCCTGGAATGGGATCAGAACTTGTTAACAAATAAAGAGTAACAGTAAGTATTTATCAATGCAATCATCTTTGTAGTCCTCAATAACCACAATGCTATTTTGTATACACATGCACTGCATACCATCTGCTGATGTTTATTTTAATTCACCAGGAAAGGCCTGTGTTTAAGTTGGAATTTAAGTGACAGAATCAGAACAAAAGGAAAAGGGCAGCAGAAGAAACTGAATAAATTCCAAATATGACTTGCAAAGGCAGACAATATAAAAGCTATAATCTTAGTTTAATCCTCACACTTTTTAAACATAGTAATTACTAGACATCTGCTAGTAACACAGCCTTGCTATTGGATAACCTTAATTACCCTGTAATATTTCCTGACACTCCCCAAAATATGCCCTATGGATAATAATTCATTCACGGTTCAGCCCCATTATTAGCTACTAATTCAAACAATCAAGACAAAGACAACGAACAGATGACCTTGAACAATTACCCACTCACTGAACAGAATTTATTTCATGCTTTTCAAAGACTTTACTGCTTTCCTGGCTTCATGAGCAGCACTCAAAAATTAACAAAATGCAAGCAAGAAAAGAGATGCAGAATAAAAGGAGATTTGCTGGGGTACCCCAGCTCCCTTAAACATCATTTACTTGCATTAACAACATAATGGCTACCACAATATATCTGATTTTCTAAGATTAAATAGGGACCTAGACAGACTAGGTGAAAAAGCTGATACAATTGTTTTATTAGACTGGATTTGTAAGCTGTTTAATTATCTGCAAGAAAAGTATTGGGAAACTCGGAATAAAAAAAAAAGAATTAAATGCACATAGGTAAAATGAGTGGAATTCATGCAACTGTTGCAGGAGCAGATACAATAATCATTGACTTCAGTGCTGAAGCAGAAGGCTGCAAATGTCTGAGGCTTCTCTGTGGGCTGCCCAGGAAATATTTCAAGCCACAGATCACACTTTGTCTTCATTTGAGCTGCCATAACCTGATGCCCTTCTTTCTGATTTTATAAGTAAAATGAAGTGCATAAGATAGACCATTATTTCCCTATAAACCTAACCTCTACTAGTTTGGATGGCTGCTTGTCTTGTTTATTTTGAGAAATTATTGTTGTAATGAACATGAAAGGGGATATGGCTTTCTAAATTGTTTTCATCATAATCAGGTTTTGGACATTTTGTCTTTAGATTAAGATAAGGAGAAGGTACACCAAGGAGTGTAAAAAGTTCTGTTTTCCCTGTATCTCAGTTCATCCTCTCATTGAGAGTCTAGAAGGTCCCTTGTAATTCATCTGAAAGTCAAAACCTTCAGGTTCAGCTGGAAATAGGACTAGAATTACGGAACTCACAGGAAAATAAGGTTGAAGCAAAATATTAGGAAAAAAATATAAATCAAAAGTCAAAGTGAAAAGTGAAAAGTCAAAATGAAATAATTGTTTTCTGAGGTGGTTCTGAGAATGACATTGGCATTGTAGGAATACAGTAAAACTGAATGGCAGAAAGAAGGTATTATAAATAAAATAAAAGAATAAAAAGACAGATGCTACAGAATTTTCTCATGCCAAAATCAGAACTATGATAAAAAATAGCTTCTAAACCCTATTTACTTATTTATTTATTTAAATGCAGTAATTACAATGACTTCAAAGATGAGGTGTTTTTTTTAAGGCAAAGTTCCCAAGAATGAATAACCTTGTGAAGTTTAGAGCAGGATAGTTAGTCATAGTCCTGGCCAAACAATCAGAACACCACAGGTAAAAGGACCACTATGGTTCTCCTTGGTCTTGAAAGATATGCAGTCTGCAAATACAAAACACTCCAGCAAAGGTGGAGTGGAAAAGGATTTTCTTCTCCAATGGAAAGCACGAGACTATAATTTCTTCAAAGAATAATATTTGGGTCCACATGGCATCATAGAATACTTGAGGCTTCTTTTTGAAGCTATGCTCTGGGAGGATGATTAGCTTGTCAAAAGTACCTCATGAAACTTCTGAGATTTAAAAGTCTACCTCCCAGAAAAGAGGTATATGATGAAATTTCTCTTCTAGCTCCAAGCAGGTTTTTTTTTTCAACTTTTCCACTACCTGTCTGAATGCCCTCTTCAAGGATGGTGTTGAAGTGGTAGCACGTTGTCCTATAATGTTGAACTTTTCTAGTGTAATAACTGCAAGAGTGACTCCTTCATCAAATCCTTACTTCAAGATTGGACAGCTTTCCAGAAGATAGTTTTGGAAGCATTTTCAGTAGCAATATACTGGATTAAATTTGGTATAGTCTCTTCTGGCCTCAAAATTCATTAATTACATCAACATTCCCCTTTAACATCTTTTCTTTTGGTCATTGCATGATCCACAATCCAACATTTGAGACTTTCATTAGGAAGTGCCTTTTTTTATAGCTAAAACTTCTCTAGAAATGGACATATGCCATTTCCTTTCTCAGATCCAGAGTAGCCTCTCAGGTCATAACCAAGCATCCAGGAAACAAGTCTGTTATCAAGCCTTTGTAAGAACAGTACACTCTGTTTATGTTTCAAAAATCACTCATGTAATATATTGTTAACATAAAATATTTTCCTGTGGATAAGCCAACAAAATAATCTCTTGGCCACAGGTCAGAAATGGCCTTTCCTAATGCATAAATATTCAAATTATTATTTTTGAGGGGAAAGTTTGAAGTACACTTGTTATTAATTTTGATACAGACCAAATTAATGCAACTTGCCTGAAGCTCATGTCCTTGTTCATTCAGGAACTGAAATGTCATGTACAGCAAGATAGTCTTTTCTTCTAATTAATGTGGTCATGAAACAAATGAAACACAATATGCAAATAAAAGCTATGATGATTAAATAAAATGCTGTCCCTCCAGGAAGAAAACACTCAAAACAAACTAGTTTCATATAGTTGGTTTTGAAAGGCCCATCTGTTAAAACTGAAAGTATTTTTCTTAAATTACATCTGGTTACTAATAGGTACTGTGTTTCAATTACTTCAGGGAAACTTAAAAGACAAAAGATTTTGCCAGAGTTCAAGTCCAGAATGAACTGCATAACTGGGTTCTCCTGTGTTTAATCTTAGATGTTGGGCCAAGCTCAAAATTAAATTCACATTTCTGTTCATATCTGAAAAGCCTCCTAGAAAGTCAGTATGAATCTAGATAATTTCTCTTTATGAATGTTGCACAGCCTAAAGACATGTTTAAGAATATAGAACCTAATTTTAAAGCTCTTAATCTTATGATTGCTGCAGAATGCCAAAAAGCCGACACAAAACAACTAGTCTTATTTACAGAGTGAAGGGTCCTTACAAAAATATGATTCTAAGAAAAATCACTGGTTTGCATCAGTGGTTCCCTTATCATTTAGTATGTTTGACCTAATCATCTGGAGCACACAATAGTGAATGAGGGTCTTGCATGATTATTTTAGAAAATACCTATTTATTGAAAGATTATTTGAAATAGAGCAGAAAAACAACCAGATACACTAGCAAGAATTCTGATTCAAGCATTTCTTTAGCCAACTAGTTCAACAGGGGATGGTGTCCCCTTTCAGACTGGAGAGGGTCCAGCTGTTTACTAACATCTTCACAGCAGAAATTAGACCTCCCTCCTTATTATCCAATGGGAGTTTTGACAATGGATCTACAACAAGTTTCACTTACTGGATCCTTCTGGGGTGGGACACCACATCTGAGAGTCAGTAATTTCCCGTTCCTCCTTAAAGCTTCACAGAAAGTGGCTCCTTCAATCTGTGACCCTGGAAGTTTTTATGACTTTGAAAATATTCAATTCCAGCAATCCCTTTCGAGATGAAAACAAGACAATGGAGAAGGTGGCCATTTCCTCCAGAAAATCCAGAAAGCCAGAGAACTTGTCTGACATGTAGGAACCCAACATTTCCTGAAATGAATCAGGTACAACAAGACCTGGCATGCAACGTTCTCTGTCATAAGCAATTGTTCTGACTACGAAACTGTGTTCTTAATTAGTTTTGTGCATCTGGACATAAAGATATTTTTCAATACGATCTCTGTCAAAACTGTTATAATCCCATGAGAAGTTTTACTGTCAAGTTACTGGTATTTTTCAGTAACAAGTATTTCTGTTGAACTTGATTTTTCAAATGAGAATATGAAGGGTAAAGCCCCTTGGAAAGTTAGAGTTACAGAAAGTAGTGTTATTAAAGAGATAAATAAATCATCGTCTGTATAAACAAAGATGATGTTCTGACAGAGTAGACCTTTTAGGTGCAAAAGAGCTGTCCAGACGCAGAAAGGACTTCGAGAGCAGCAGAACTGTATTCTCAGCTGCAGTGTTAAGCAATCAAGGCTTCAGACCTACCAAGGCCTAATTCACACAACCCAATGGAAGAGCTTAACTTCAGTTGCTACCACCTGCTTTTAATTTCTTGTTTGTTTTTTTTTTTTTTTTCCCAGCTCCCCTTAGCATGAAAGCTGCTTTTTCTTTCTTAGACTGAATGGGTTTTCCTGCTTATGCTTTCTCTCTCCTTCCTGGAGTTTTGGCTGTCTGTTTTTATCTTCCATGTAGTCAATTCCTGGTCTCTACCTAAGATTTTGACTAAAATGTATTTTTTTTAAATGGAAATAAATAAACCTGCCTGATTCTTTGCTTCTCTGTCCTTCCAATACCTCCTCTATGCTGCCCAACTTCTTCCTCTTAGCTTAATCTCTACTTTTATATCCTGCAAAATTAATTTGCTATATCATGTATACTTTTATTCCTTATTACCTTTCTCTCCCTACCTTTATTTTCACATGCTGTTTTCAATGCCAAAATTTGTTTTAGCTTGTTAAACTTTAGGATTTTTTTTTTCCAAAATAATACTTTCATTCCTTAGCTTTTTAATCTAGCAAAATATATTTGGTTGTTTGAAATCAGCAAAGATCATTCTACCTTCTGAATGGTGGATACCAATTTGAATCATACAGTATTTTCTCTCTGAACCTAAGTGTTAAATTCCCGAAGTACACTTAGAACTTGCATTTTTAGTTTTGCCACAGATGCATTACATCGGTCTGTTTTCTAGTTTCCTATTTGATGTGAAACGTCCTGTGTACTGAACTTTCATAATTTTAACCTACTGCAGTCTTATGTGAAACATTTCTTCTGGATGATTTTTACATCTTTTCACTGCAATATAACCTGTATCACTGCAAGGGACAGAAATCACCACAGTCACATTTTTATTTCATATATTTTCTATGTGAAGTAAAAATTATAACTATATGTAAGATGCCATTGTTGGTATAGCAAAGCAGTTTTAGCAAAAACAATGGTTTTTCCATTGCTTTGTTGCCCACTGAAGCTCAGATATTGTCTGGCAACTATCCTCAAGGGCAATTGTCTGGCCAACTTAGCAGTGGGCCCCCTGCCATCCTAACAGATGGGCACCAAGTGTAAGTAGCCATAAGACCATATAAGTGCATTTAGTGTGAAACTTGGGGCATAATTCCCAGCCTTGATCACCATATGGCTTTTCCATACTGAGTTTGTGATAAATGGGATATGCAGTGCTAATGTAACTTTGAACATGAACAGCATTAAGGAAAATAATATCGAGAATAACTCCCACCATGTCATGAACAGGGGCTAAGTCTGGAATTAGCAGGAGGAGTAGGAGAGTAGGTTTATTATACACCAACGTCTTCCCCACACTTTTATATCTGTTGATCCACTAAGCTTTTCATGACAAATTCAACTTCTGAAAACCAAGGAAATTGACTCCTTCACTCCGTCCATACTCCTTTACAGGGAAAGAGAATGCAAAATTATGAAGGCCAGTGGCTTCAAGAAAAAAACTTGAATTGATTCACTTAGTCTTGTAACTGAACTGAATCTACATTTCAGAGTAACTTCAACATTGAATTCTGTGGGACAGTTTTACAAGCGAGGGTCAGAATTGCATAGAATCATTTACCATACAAATATTAATGCTTTTACTTTGTATTCTTAATGGTTATGGAAAGCATTTCACATCCCCTCAACACATGTTGTTTCATACATCTGCCATATCTGATCTAATGCTCAAGGAAAAAGGAACCTATCAGTATATTTGTGGCCACCATCTTTATTCTAGTTCCAAGTAGTACATGCCTCAGTGCCTGTGGATTTTAGTTATTGCAGCAAACTTCATTTGGGTTTGTTAACAGAAAGGACTGAAAAAAAAACCAGTAAATACTGAAACAGGCATTTAGTTCCAGGAATGGGAATCTATTAAAAATTCATATATTGGCTGTGAGTATTTTTAGACAGCACTTCTGAGTTTTAGTTACTGTTAACAAAAGGTGCTGTTTGAGACATTCGAAGAGTGAAAAGGATCTAATTTTATCAAGTCTTGAGAAAAGTATGAGGACTCTGATGAAACATTCATCTAGATCCAGTAAGGCCACATCTGGAGTACTGCGTCCGGTTCTGGGCTCCCCAGTTCAAGAAAGACAGGGAACTACTGAAGAGAGTCCTGCAAAGAGCTACAAAGATGATCAGGGGACTGGAGCATCTCTCTGATGAGGAAAGGCTGAGACCCCTGGGTTTGTTCAACCTGGAGAAGGGAAGACTGAGGGGGCATCTTGTCAATGCTTATAAATGTCTAAAGGGTGGGTGTCAAGAGGACGGGGCCAGACACTTTTCAGAGGTGCCCAATGACAGGACAAGGGGCAATGGACACAAGTTGGAACACAGGAAGTTCCGTCTGAATATGAGGGAAAAAGTCTTTCCTTTGAGGGTGACAGAGCAGTGGAACAGGCTGCCCAGAGAGGTTGTGGAGTCTTCTTCTCCGGATATATTCAAAACCCACCTGGACAAGCAAGGGGGTTGGATGAGATGCTCTTCAGAGGTCCCTTCCAACACCTACCATTCTGTGATTCTGTGATTTAAGACTTTAAATGGTAAGAAATAATATAAAAAAGGATTTATTTGGTTGTGTTCTTATCTTCTCTCTATCATACTTTAGACTGGAGTTCATGATTGATTTACACCATTCTAAAACCATGCTAGCAAAAGGAAGAGTCCCACCTCTCCCATCCCCAGCTACATATTTCTACTAGAAAGGGCAATGCTGCCTTTCAGTGAGGCATGATTTCAGTAGTTTAAGGTATTTATGGAACCATTGTTGTAGATAAAAAAACCAGGGAGGCTTAATCTGATATACACTAATATGGATTTTCCTGGAAACACTTAGAGCTGTGCAGCTGAAGGTCTAACATAATATATCTCTCTAGGTTCAGTTCCTAGATCTGAAAGAGCAACACCTTTCATGGATACTTATTTGAATTTCCTTGCTTTCCAACAGTGTTCAAATAATCAACTCTGCTGGCATCAACACTTACAGAAAGCAAATGTCGAAGCTGCTTATGCAAGCTTTTCTGGAATCACAATGTAAATCTGGCTTTTCAAGAATTTTGTTGAAACTTTTACCTAATTAGGAAGAGAGATAGCCGACAGACACCATTTCATCAGAATCCCTAAGCAACCATAATAGAGAATCAAACACAGTCAGGCTTTTGGTTGACATATATGAACCCTTTCTGAATTAACTTCCTACTACTTTAAAAAAGAAGGGTTAAATTAGTGCCTATTTATGTATTGGTTACTTAGGCTACCAATAGATATTTCATATATGGTTACACATGACTAGAGCCCATTATGTTAATTTCCTCTTAAGAAGATCGGATCTCTTAATTTTCTTTTTGACTATTAATATATAAAGTCTGAAGCTGAATCAGGTTGTTTCAAAAATCAGGGAATTAACTAGGCAACATTAAATCATGTATTTTTGCAGACCTGTGCATCGACAGAAGGCTTCAAATGCTTATTCAATAGTTGAACAGGTGAGAGACAAACACAACATACCAATAGAACATGCCCTAGTCAGCATCAGAGTATGATTAATAATGTAAAATCCCCTTGGAAATACAGAATCTAACACAAGTATTAGGAGACCAAATTCACAACAGAGACAATGCCTTTGTGCTTCAATAGTGTCTCTGTTGAGAAATGAGTCTAAAAGTTGCACAGCTTCCTGTGCATTATCTTTCAGAAACTTCCAGGTCTGATTCACACAGTTTATCTGAAAAATATTTTTCTCAGTTGTCAGCCCTGCAAGACTGACCTTAAATATGAGAGTCAAAGCATGGGCTTCTTCTGATGAGTGCAACTATGAATGCAGCACTGAAAAATCACAGTTGGAATCACCATTACTCCCTTTTCATGATACAAATTACACCATAATTTGTCCATCGTGAAGACTTAAATATGCCAAACTCGAAATGCAGAAAGAACAAAAGAAAAAGGACTTGAGTAAGACAAATCTAGACATGAGTGAAGTAAAAATAAACAGCAAGAAATGCTCTAATAGGCATTTATCATCCTATAAAAGCAGAAATACTGTACTTCTGATAAAATGAAATTACAAAAGTTAACTCTTTTGATTACAAAGAGAGACATTTTTGCAATATAATTAACCTGCAGAACTCACTGCCTACAAGTGATTAGACAAATCAGGAGTTTCTTTTGTTTAATGGCTCAGATATTTGTCTGGATAGTGAAATTAAAGAGGGTCTTTACAAAAACAGAAAAGTCTCATCAACCCACTGCTTCATGCTGTAAATCACAAGCCTGGGTGAGGCCAGGGCTGTGCATAAATTTCCCCAGTGGACAGCTGACTCACAGAAGTTTCTGGTGTTGGCAGTTATAAGAGCAGTGAAAGCCACTCACCCCTCAGCTACTTTTACTGGGTTTCAGTTTCTTCACATTCTCCTCTTAGCTGAGGTATACAGCTTCACTGCCAGCATAGGTTGTGATGCAGAGCAACCCAGGAGGGACACAGCCCTCCATCTGCACCCTCTTGATCATCTACAAACCAGCACAGCGCACAACACAGCTCTCTAACCCCCATGTGGCCTCAGGGGTCCAAATTAGAATAAAAGTTACAAACCTACTGCAGAAGTAAATTATAAAGTATTGTGTGCATCTTGAAAGAAAATCAATTCTATTTTGCAGCAGGTACATTCAGAATATTAGCCACATTTTCAGAATTAAGCAGCAACAACCCTTTCAGAGAAAGCAATACATTTTTGATTGAAATTCCATTGCATTCAAAACTATTAGAAACACATTTACAAAGTTGTGGTCATTGTAAAAGTCTCAAAAATGCTTTATTTCTGCTTGTGTTTTCTGGTGTGGTTTCGATCCTCATCAGCCAAAACAGAAGCGCGTTGTGATGTAAACTTTCAGCTGCTAGGATGCAGTCGATGGTCCAGCTAACACTGACTCTGGCTCCTCAGTTTGTTCTCACTCATGTCACAGCTGTACTAAGGAGCTCCTGAGTGCTACTCCTCTGACCCCTGACATAGCCGGGAGCTGCAGAGCCGTGGGGCCCCTGGAGGCTGCACTTGCCTGGCCAGTGGCGGTCCTGGGCATGGGGCTCTCCCTCTCTGTGCTGCCCCTGTCCCAGCACCAGCAGTTCACAGCAGCACAGCATCCCCAAGGCACACAAACACCCAAAGTGCTGTAGGTTGCTACTGCTCTGATACGAAACACAATTCAAACCTCATCGGCCTCTGAAAGCCCCAAACAGATTCATAATGGAAAGACTAGGGGGATTCTAGTTTTTGTTTGTTTGTTTGTTTTACAGTATTCATCTCAAGTCATGGTTTTATCCAGAGTACTGAATAACATGGTGTGCATAGTCATTTAATACAGGACTGAAACTTTCTAAAGCTGTTTTGGAAAACTAATTTAAGAAAAAAATATTTCCTTATTGGCTACCTTATAATAAATGGGTGATATTTTAAAATGTGTCCAGATTTTTCTCTATAACTCTTGGCGTAAAATGTTAGTGTTAAAGGCACTGAATTCATAAATGAATGCAACAGAAATAGTTTTGGTTTTTTAAATTATGTTTCTATTTCAGTTCTTCTTCTTCCCAAAGTATTTTATTTCCTAAAGTATTTATCATTTGCTCAAAATTGCAAACTGGACACTGTAGTGCCCCTTTCAGATTCCACTTTTATAATGCACAGAATCTTTCTGTTTAATCTTTTGTTAGACCCTAAAGTTCTTTGATGCATGCACATCATTTTCTAGTGATTGCCACCACATGAAAAGGGTGTTAATCCCCTGCTAATTAACAACTTGTTGAGGTCAACGGGGGTCAGCACTTTACATTTTTGGATTTAGTGAATTTTTAGTTCCTTGGAACTTCTTGTTCTCATCAGTTGAGCTATTCCATCATTTTTTTCTTGGCGTATTTTTTTCCATGTCAGCGATAGCATCCTTTTGTGCTCTTAGCCCACTAAAGACATAGTAAAAGCTTTTGGTTTGACATAGGATTCAGTTTGCTTGTACTTTTTGAGTAGCCATACTACCTACTCTACAACTACTTTGATTACAAAGCCTATTGCTTCAGGCAGTTTAGGTGTTTTGTTTAGTCAGGAAATGGAGTTTCCACTGCTTTTGACAGTCATACTACATGTTTCATTGCATACAGCATTCCGCAATAAAATTATAACACAATACTTCCACAAAATCATTAACAGATTATAGAAGGCATACAAAATTTTCCTATCAGTAGAAAAAAATTTGAAGGAGGTCTTGCCACTTTTATTTATTAAGTTATGTTTATTTATATAAATACCTTATTAATATGAAAACCAGCTTAATTAACATCAGGCAATTTTAATTTCTTTCACCATTACCATCACTGAGTGCAATGGGTTACCTAGTTGAAATTCTATTAATCAGATTTCAAGAATAAATTTGTTTCTCTTTTCACTTGATTTTAAGAATAAAAAGATGGTAGCTTTCTTTGGGGAAATGATACACACCAAAAACGTTCTTATCTAAGCAACATGAACAAGATCCACCTTATTTTTTTTGTAGCATGTCAGTGAATCATGCTTATTTTCTAAATGACCATGTAACAACCTTTCAGAGTACTGCTGAAATATAACTATGCTGCCTTATCTGTATATTTTCTTAAAAAGGTTCTGCAATTTGAAGAAAAGTAGATAGCAAGACAGCAGATGTTTTGTTTTGCATTCAGTTCCCACAAACTGGAAAAGTTGCATGAGAAAAGGCATCATAGAAACAGATTAATAAAATCTGATGGGATTGGGAGAGAATATGAATGAAGAAAAAGAAAATGGAAGGGCACCAAAACAGTCCATACATATATATATATAGTGATTAAGAAACAGGTCTAGCCTTAGTAATCTTGCTAGGGAATTCCACAATTCCATCATATATTTTGTGTAAAAGCACTTCCTTCTTAAGGAAAGAATTTGATTTTTCTATCTTCAGATTAGGTTGAAGACCTCTCTCATCCCTTGTGAGATAGAAAAGTAACACAGGCATTCCTGTTCTCTCTCCTCTACAAGCTTCAGTACTTTGCTTTTATTTTTTTCCCCTCATGACCCATTTTAATTCTTCTGCTTTCTTAAATAATTAATCCTAATCTTTGCAGTCTCCTTCACCCAAACCCCTTGCATTTACTTGACTGTTTGCATCACTATTCAAACACCCCTACTTCTAAAATACCCTAACAAGGAAACTCTGGAAACAGTGTTTCTTAGTCTAGCTTAAAATTAAAAGAAACTGCTTAGAAAGAAAAAGTGACTGTCACTCGTAATTATAATTCCTTCAAAAATTCTGGAAAAAAATACAAAAACCGTCTAAAACTGAAGTGCAGACTTATCCACACACCTGCATAGACACTGTGACTAATTACATGTTATGTAAACAGTATCTCACAGACAGCACTGTATAGATGATAGACCATTAAGACAGTTTACAAAGGGTAGTGAGTGATCTTACCCTTTTGAATCGTGATTAAAGGAAAAAATACAATTGTATAAATTACTTGGTTTAAAACAATTTTGTTATCTGACGCTCAGTAAAATCTTCGCAAAGCAGAGGTGATGCCTATTTTTTTAACAAATGAAATACCTCCAGGGTGCTGAAGTTTTGCGGCACTTACTCAGCCATTTCAATGGTGGAAGGGTAGAAGGTTTCCCTGAGGTACCCTTACATCATTACTGAGTGCACACCTTCAGCTCCTGTTACAACAAGGCACTGATTATCTCCATAATTACTTTTGAATGGTAATTTTGATTGTTGAGAAGAAGCAACTTCTGAGATTCTGTTTATTGAGATACAAGTTAAAATGAAAATAGCTGAAGAAACACTTGCCTTTCTTTTCAGTGTTCTCTTTCCAGAATTTGTTGAAGAATTTACTAAAAAATTCCCCCTTTTTATTAAATTATTAACATAGCCTTTTATTCATTCTGCTGTTCATCTGTAGTAATAGATTTTCATGCAGATAAACTAGTAATTCACTTGAAAGTCAATTCTTTCCTTACCCTACCAACCAAATAAGGAATTTCAGTGTAAATACTGGCATTAAAACAGTGCTATAATTTTAGCATTTGAAGAAGTTTCACTACTTGAGGAATTGCAGTATTTAGATAAAGTTAAATTAGGCCACAAGAAAATATATTTTTTTAAAAAAAGACGATGACCTAAATGGTGAATTGTGACAGCAGCCAAGTAAATAACTTAACAAGAAAAAGCTTTGCAGAATATTGATTTAATGCATCACTTAAGCAGCAGAATATCTCAAACCCGCATTATCCATGCTCTATTTCCCTGTACCTTGGATAGTTTATCTATTCACCTCTCTCAAAGGAACAAGCACATATTTCTACATGAATTGTTTGTCTATGATGTACAGTTTTTAACAGGATGATAAAATTCATCTTCAGTATAATTCTACTTTTGTGGACGATACTAATTTATAGAAATTTTAGCGTACTGGAATTAAAACTCTGCAGAAATTGAACCAAGATATCGTATACATTAATTATTATCTTTACTCTGTAAAAATGTGTCACTGCGAAATAAGGTTTTTCACTATGTCAAAGGACTGTAAATTGCATTTCAACTTCATTGCACAGTTTCTGAAAAAGCATTAAAAGAATGCCAACAATCTGATGCAAAATTAAACTGATTTAAAATTATGGCTTGAAATGTTACATTCAGGACGAAGACTGTAAAGGTAGCGCTGTCTCACAGGAAGGATAAAAAGCAGGAGAAAGTACTCAGTTTCATTTTTGTATTTTTTTTTAAGAAACAAGTGAAAGAATCTACTTTTTTCTAACAGTCTGTTTTATTACCCAAAGTAAAATCTGGTGCTGTGAAGATTATTTCAGCCAAAATTAGCCTTCATCAGTGTTATGTAATTTAAAATGCATAAACGACAGCTTGATGTCTAGAGAGGGATCTGATCTGAATTCCCGGATTTCCACTCTGTGGCTACAGAGCTGTAGCTACTGCTGCCCAACTCCATGTCATCCAGCTGCTACATCAGGTTCTGCACGTAGACAGGACTGTTTTCACAGAGTACACTTAAATAGTTCTACCAAAGTCCTAAATGAATGATGAATATTATGAATGGGACCCTTTCCTACATGCCTGTTCTGAGGAAGCGTTTAAACTGCCTTTTGTCCAATGGTTTTAGTTTTCCCTGATTAAGCACTCAATTTTATGGAAAATGGGCTAAGAAGATAGAGTTACTCAGCAGGTGGTACAGGAATTGCACAGGGTAACAGAAGCCCAAAGGAAACTATGATTTTCATAGCATTTTGCAAAAACATGAATGGTCAGAACATTGTCCCCAGAACAGGGTTTGAATCACTATTTATTCATACCATCTTCAGTAATTTCCATCACTGTTACCCAGTCTCAAAGATATCTTACCAGAGACCAGCAACGAATATGGAGGTAAAGCCAGTACTGACGAAATGAACCACAGCTAAACTACTTTTTAGGAACACCCATTTCACCAGTAGAAAAACTGTTTTAAATTTTCAGGTCTCGTCTCAGTCTTAGAGGAGGTGGCCACAAGGTCTTACTGATTTCCCTCCCTCCCTCCATGCTGTGGTAAAAAGCTCCCAAGCTATTTGTAGTCTACCCTTTGTAATATCTGCAAAGCAGATTTAAGGAATTACAGAAGTTACCTCCTGGCCAGTTTTATTTATCTTTTACAGCTAAAGGATGCTCTAAGAACATCGTTGGAGCCTATTTGGCCACCCTTAGAGATCTCTCCAGCTGAGCAAGGCCGGGAATAAGACTCATCTGTTCACCTCATGTTGATTCGTCATTTGACATCTGTGTCAGAGCAACACCCTGTAAGAGCAGACACTTTGATGCCACTGCAGCTTTAGCTCTGTCAGGACTAGGGCTGGGTGGACTATTTACTATGAATAATGTATTCAGCAGATTTCACCCTTTCTTCTGTTTAAGAGTTCTCTATACATATCCTAATTAAAAGAGATAATTGGCTTAATACTCAAGCACTTCATTCTTACTTGTTCCCTTTGTCCAGAGGTGTCTTGAATAAAGGCAGGGGTGAAATCCTGGTGCTACTTAAGACACTGAAACCTACTTTCCTCCTTGATTTCAGTAAAGTCAGGCTCTCAGTCAAGGTCCTTCAAGCAAGAAAGCTCCAGTTTGGATTGTGAGATGCTACCAATGATGTCCACAATTAAACAGCGGGAAGGAACAAAAGAAACAGTGAGGGTCGCAGTAGTAGGATATTTAGATACCATCATGATGGCTCTATATAAAAAAAAAACAACAAACAAAACCCACGATAGAGATTACATAAAGTAGGAGGACATTTAGAAGGGCTTAGGGTAGGATTTTATTCCACTACAAGGATCAGACAAATATGCGAACATACTTTGGTGACTGCAATTATTTGAACAACTGCAGTTTGCATTCACTTCCCCCTGCTGCCCCCCCTCCACCCTTTCCTCCCCTCTGCCTACATCTTGTTCTTTAACCAGGATCAAAACCCTCTCGGTAAAGGAATTCTTTGCTTTTTAGTGAATAAGAATTCATTAATCAATATAGGATATATAATACAATATATAATTAAAGATAAAATGTTATTACTAGAGCAACAGTTCTATTCAACTATATAATAATCTATTTCTGAAAGCATCTCTACCCTGCATGCACCTAGGAAGGATCAGTGCCTGAAGGCAGTATTGAACTGTATTCTCTGAAACATCTAGTGTTTTGCTAGCAATTTCAAACTCCTCTGTTCTTCAACATTCAGTCACTAAACTATGCTGCTTAAATTATTAAATCCTTTTAATTTAAATTTTCATAAGCTACCAAAGGAAAAATGCACATCCTTAAAGTAACATGTCTGGCTTCTTGCAAGGAAAACTATGGTATTACTATTGCTTTTATGCAGTATTAACTTCCCTTAAGAAAAGAATAAAACAAATTATTTCATTAAGGAGTAAAATGTGGAGGGCAGATGGTTAAACAAAAAAAAAAAAATCCTTTTGAAATTATCTTGGTTTAGGACCACCCAAAATTGGAACAGAAATGGGGCAAACTGCCTACTATCTTAATCCCTAAAAGACTGACATATCAGGCAAGAATAATGAATCAAAAAATGGGAGATGACTTTAAATCAAAATTATTGATAAAGAAGAAAAATAATCTCCAAGATTTATTATATTGGTCCCCATCAATACATGACTTTAAAAAAAGTTGTAGTATATTTTAACTTTAATATATTTTTACTGAAAAAGAAGTTGCAGCTGTTAATGACTTGTTTCATTGCAAAGTTTTCATCTCACCAATAATACTGCACTGCTGTTTCAGACAGTGCTGCAGGAGTGGGAAAATGGAGGGAATGCTCTATTTAATTTTGTTACATATAGTATGAAATACTTTAACATTCATCTACCTCCTCTGTGAAAAAAGAAATGGTTTATCCCAGAGAACAATACAGTCAATAAAAAAAAATTTCAGAATTAGACCACATATGACTTTTACATCAAGAGACTTCTACATTTGAAACGTGAACTCCTAAATGTTTCTTCAATAAATACTGAGTTCCACAAAATTTTGATACGTTTCAGATTTTGAAACCAATAGAACATCTTACAGCAAAAGAAAAATTAGAATACAAAGTGCCAGTTGCAGGCTTCTATAAGGAAATGGCAGTTTGATGGATAATTATGAGATATACATATTTATATATTACTGTGGGTTAACTGGTGATGAAATAACTTACCTAAAACAAGAAAAAACTACATAACCTTGGAAGAGTAGCCTGAGGGAAAAAGACCCATTATGGTCACTAAATCAGACTGCCCCTACAAAGTCCTTAATTTTTTTGGTGAAAATTAGGCCAGCTGAGTTTCAGGCCTGTGTTTTTATGGAAAATAATTTGTTTATACTGAAAGGAGTTATGGGAGCAAGTGACCAAAGTAAAGGGATAAAAATGGGAGGATTCAACAAAAATTGATGAAACTACCCAGGGGAAAAAAAAAAAAAGATCATTTAAAAGAAATCACCATACTTTCTGGAATATGCAGATATGATCTAAAAATTGTTCAAGTATTTTTCATTTCAATGGTACCTATATGGTTACAAGGGATTTTATATATTTTAAACTTGAGGTGCATCAGATTAAAAGCATGGTTGGTTCCAGCTTTACTGATCAAATCTTTCTCGACATCAGAATTCTATAGCACTCTAAATATAGCCAAGCTTTAAAACATTTGTGTCACTCAGTTTCATCTGAACAATATTGCAGTTACCAACCCACTGTTTACATAACATTCCATTTTATCTAGAAATTTTCTCCTACAACTATGGTCTTTAACAGATTATTATAATTTTCTCTTGTATAAACCTTATAAAAATTTTAGAATCAATTAGCTGAAAATCCTGGATTTTTTTCCTAAAGTTATCAGTTCGTCTGAATGAGATGATGATGAGATCTGAATTCCTCACCAACAGTCCTGTAACGAAAATCAGGTTTATAAATATGAAACAACTAATAGCTCGAAGTACGCATGAATTTCAGTACAAAGAGTTCAAGAGCCTACTGAACCTGAGGTGGTTTTTCTAGCAATTAAATTGCAACCAGACTATGTAAACTACCCACCAAAACTTGACCATAAAGAGAAAAAAAGGCCTGCAGAGAAAGCAGGAATAAGTTCTTCTGACTTTTACTAGTAATGGGAAACCAGCTTCCTCTCGGCCTGCTGAAAATTCTCCCAGTATCTCATGGCTTCATTCACATTATCTACATAAATAGCTAGAGGAGACCGAGGAATAAGAAAAGATGTGATTGGAAGAAAACCAAAACAAAACTAAATGTAAACATAAAAAGCCCTACAAAATCAGTTATGATATTGACAGCTTTGCTGGTGATTTTTCATGTAAATGGCAGATACTGCAACCTGGCCAGCTGGTTCATGTGCAGCAGAGTCAACTTGCTCCGACAACATTTCAGCAAGTTTCGCCTCTCCTGGTGCAGGAGATGAGAACAAACCTTCCTTCATAGCCCTCCTGTACCAGATGCATTTGAAAAACTCTTCATGTTAGCTTAGGGTAGTTCTTAATTAGGGTATAAAGCTATTTCCAGGATATAGGTACATCATGCCAGTGATGTGCATGTTTCTAGGCTCTAGTAATTCCTTTCTGCAAAATGCCTTTTGGGTGCCCATTGTTCACTTGCCTGCCCTCAAAGACTTCCGATGACTTTGCTTCTTTTTTTGCCTTTTTCCATTTTCTCCAGTATCTCCTCTGTGTTTTGACTTTTTATTTCTTCTTTTCTTATGCATTACCAACACTGAGGGGTTTTACTAGCAGTGACTAACATAAGATTTAAACTTTAGCAGATACCACCTACTGCTGAATTATAAAAAGCAAAGGTGTATAGAAGAGCAAGAATTCTCTGGCAAAGGTTCAAGCAAATACACAGTCTAAACAGTAAAGTTCAATTATTTTCCACAGAAAGAAAAATGAAAAGGCTTAAAATTGCTGGGCGACACAAAATCTACGTCATACGCACAATAGAATTTGATTTGATTTTCTAAGGAAGTAGTTAAACTGTTTTCAGAGGTATCTGTTTATGTATTACAACACATCGACACGCAAACTGCATAAGTCCTGTTATTCTAAGCGTTTCTGAAAGAAATTTATATATTTTGATTTTTGCCTTTCTGAATGTAGCATTCATTGCTAAGAAGAAGCCAAAGGGCAAATCTCCTCCTTCCCCCAAACAGTCATTGAACTCAGATTTACAAAAGAAAAAATAACTGTTTTGTAAAGTTGTTTGGGAATGAACCCCATACGAGATGATCAAGGCCATCCTACTTTTTTCCCTCACACCTTATGCCCTCTAGTAATTCCAAAGAATGAAAAACAGCTATTTTAGTGACTACCATTTCTAACTTAGTTTATTCATCTCTTTTCTTTTCTAGAGTTCCTGGCCAAGGGACAGTGAAAATTCTTAGGAACAGGACTTCTACTAAGCAGCAGTTAAAGTGTCTTTACCAATCTTTCCTTGATCAGGGGAAAAAAGCCCCAGAACCCAAGAAACCCTAACCCAAAACCAGAAGACCATTCTGTCAATGGATGGAGTCATAGAGGACCACATAACAGCAACAGTACAGTCTCCAGACTCTGACAGCCCTTTTCGTACAGCAACATCTTGCCTCGTATCTTAAGGGCCATCACAATGACACAATTTGCAAAGTAATGCTATTTTCCACACCGTGGTAATTTTATGATGCTCTCATTCTTTGTCTCTTACACTTATGAAGTCTTCTCTAGTAACCAATAATGGAGAAAGAAGCAGTTTATTATTCAAGGAGAGTGAACATGATGTTGCCTAAGTCTTCATTTTGATTTTTTTTTCAACGGAGATTATATGGAAAATAAGACGTCCATTGCAATACATTAATACATGTAAAGATGTACTTACTTCTCTCTCTGCAGACAACAGTGATGCTAAGTATTAATGTGGTCTCCATAATACTAAGAGAGTCACAAAAATGTCTGCTTGTATCACCTAAGTCTTTGATTCATGGCTCAAGAACTGCAGGTAAATAATCATTGCTCCAGATTCCCTAACATTTCCTGAAATTCACTCATGATTTGTTTGAGGAAAGAGCTAAACAATACTAAATGAATTCAGATGTTTATTCCCTCTCTTTAAATAGCTTTTCAACGTTTTAAAATCAGAAGCTGACATTCATGAGAAAGATGTATTTAAGACAAGACCATGTACTGGTCTTAAAACCAAAGAGTTTACTGCTCTCTGGAGTAAGGTTTCTTTTACTAGTATTTCTTCCCACTTTAATTGAATTAAACAACAACAAAAAAAGTAACCAAAATTATGAAGACCACCAGCACTGTGAAAAAAAAGAAAATGTCTCCCAGGGTTTTCAGTTCTCTCCCCTCAGTGTTCTGGAGTCCAGATGTGGAAAGCCCAGTGGGGCTGAAAACATCTTTGGAGGAGGAGAGAAAGTTTTGACGCTACTGCTGTAGCCTTATTTTATCCAAACCAGGCAATTACCTTTCTTCATGAAGATTAAAAAACCAAACAACAAAACCAAACCCCACCTTTCATATATGATTACAAATCGTTACTTTTAAGTGAGCCTGCTAAAGAAAAATAGAAGCTCTGCATCTTCTTAGCACTTACAAGCAAAGAAGGCGTTACAAGGCCGTCTTCTTAACTCAGAGTACAGCTTACAGTGTATTCATCTTCTTTGAAACCCTGTTTGTCAGGTGCGTAAGTACAATTTTACAACATATATTTTTCCTGCTCACATATCAAGCAAACACATATTGATTTGCTGCAGTGATACCAGGTCACAGGCTACAGAGGAACGTTCCCATATCTTATGCAGCTACACCTGGAATATGGTGTTCAGCTAAGTGATGACAAGGGTGGTCGGTGAGGTGATGATAAAAGTCTATAAATAGCTTAAGAGGGTGAACTCCAAAGAGGAAGAAGCATTGTTTTAAGGTGGTCTGAACAAGCTTGACTGGTAGAAACAAAAAGATGTCCTGACACCCAGAGCCAAGCATAAGCTGCTGAATAAGAGCTTGTACATAGTACAAACGCCAGCAGTGTAGTCTGTCAGTGTACACCACAGGCGTATAATGAATTTACTATTCCAGAATAATTATTCTGGTAAATTTCCAAGTATAGTTAAGTCCTTCAACTGTTAAATTAGGCCCTAACTTCAACAGTCCACCAACAGGAGCCACACGTTCAGGGTTTTTAGAGCCACATGAGACAAAGCCCTGGAAAGATCGAAGAAGAAATAAACCTGCCCAGAGAGGAGGAGGGACACAAACCCTGACAAATCTGTCATACCTCTACTTTCTGTGGTTCTAGGAAAACATGCATGTGGGATTTGGGAAAGGTCTTTTTAATAAGGGTTAATTGGAGAAGTATGTCACACATGACTGAGTACCTTTTCAAATTACTGCTCGTGCTGGCGTAACTAAATCAGGCAAATGACAGAACACCAAAATAGGTGTTCTGTTTAATCTTTATGGTTTCATTATTCTCAAACTGACCAAATATCAGCAATTCTAGATTTTATGGAATTCATTTCTTTTTTCAAAATATTAACAACACATCATAATATACCCCAGAGGTCCAATAGGTTCCGTAAAATCTATTTTCTGTTGTCACTTGAATTACTAGTCTAGGCTTTGGAACTGTTGGATTAATTTGTCTGTCCTATGCGATGCAAAAACTCGAGCTAGACAATGCTGATATATATATCCCTTTCTGGGCTTTAAAAAAAAAAATCTAGAAAAGAGAAAATAACCACACCTTAGCTAGCCAGTATAGAGTTATTCCCGTAAAAATCACTGTATGGTCTATAACAGTGTGTTACACTAAAAGTCAAGTCCCTATCCCTGAACCTGAAGAAAGTCACTTCAGTTTCTCTGCGCTGCCCAAGTTAACTGCAAGCATTTCCTGACACACAGAACGCAGGCAGAAAAAGGAAAAACGTCGACACGAGAAAAGCACAGCTTCCAATCCCCACCCACCAGCTTCAGTCAAAGGGATGACTTCAGTCCTTTACTTAACTAATCCTGCCACTGTAAAATCCTACAGTCATTCTTCCACACATAAAGGGAAAACGGACTCACTAGGAGGACCTAGACTCTTTCGGCTTGAACTGTTAACCAATGGTGGAAATGCAAGAATGCTGAAGTTGTGCCTTCAGAGCCAATAGAGTGGATTTGTGTGTCCCACATGACTGTGTTTCCCCTGTCTTTCACATGGGCAGTATTTAGTTCAATTCAGAACTGCAGATAGTATAGCTTGCAGAGCAGCAATGGGATGTCTGAGCACAAGTGGCTGACTTACAGGCGTCTTCAGGAAGCTCATTTGTACATTTCTCCTGAATAAACTGGGATTCTGCACCCTTGACGTCCTCCTACCCTCCTTGTCTCTGCGGAAGGAGACAGCGACCTGCACAGCACAACAAAACTGTGAGTACATGGTCTATTTATTTTTATTTTCACCCAGAAAAGCAAATCTCTTAAAATTGTCAAAATGCTATGTGCCCTAAATCGATGGTTACTTTTTCTTATGGAATTAACAAGTAGCTAAAGTACTAATCAAATTCAGAAACATTTCTTGCATGCTTCAATAAAAGGAAAAAAAAAAGAGAGGAAAAAAAAAAGAGTTATCCTCCAGGGCAGTGCCTGCATACACACTGCATGCCACGCTGCTTCCTGACATAGCCAGCATGCTGCTTTGTTCATAAAGAAAAACAAAGACAAAAACCCCTACACATGTATGTTGTTCACTTTTATTTGTACTCTGTGTTTAATAAGGCCTGATCTGTCCCCAAGGGGAAAAAAATAAAGGCAAACTTTAACTCCGCCAGCAAGGGCAGCCCAGACTTTCCAGACATCTGACAGTTATTATAATTAGCTATGAAAGACAGCAAAGACACTTTGGGGCAAATAGCTCTTACGTTTGGAACAATGAAGTCGAGCAAGGTTCCCATCCCACCCCTTCCACGGGGGGAGGGGGAGAGGCGAGCCAACGGGGGGAGTGTTAGAAAAGGGTTATGGCTGGACTGAAAAAACACAACTAGTGTAATATCTAGACTCACTCAGCACGAGGAGAGGCTTTTTGATAAGCAACTTTAACTACCTCTAGATTGTGGCTTGCATTCACTCAGATTCCTGGTGGGGTGGGAAGGGGTGTGGGGCTCTTCGCAGTATAACGTCAGAAGGTCGGGGTGGCGGGGGCAGCGGGGACGAAGGGGGCAGAAAGAAGAGACTATCCATAGCAAGAGATATTGCAACTGCTTCCCAGAGCTTTGCTGACCAGATCTCCTTAAGCCCAAGTTGCTTTCTGGGCAAGATTTATGAGAGTTCTCAAACAGAAGCAACAGACAAAGCAGAGCTTTTTTTTTTTTTTTTTCCTTCTGCTTCTCCGGAAAAGAAATTGAACCCAAATGGATAATTGTATAATAAGAAGCACTGATTTGTATTTTTGTTGTGTTGTGTCCCCCCCCCATATTCATAAGACCTTTATTAAGGCCTTTTCCCCACTGCCTGCACGCTCCTTCCCACCGCCCCCCCCCCCCCCCCACCCCCCCCAAAAGTTAGATTCTGAAAACTACGATCAGAAGAGAAAAAGCAAAGACAATAGAAACCTGACTCGGTCCTGGCTGGGCTGGATCTCTAATAAAGCATGAAGTGAAAACAGTTTCTAAGTGAAAGATGAGCAGACTTCTTTTAAAAAAAAATATTAAGTGCAATAAGGAGAAATTGTTGAAAGACTCCAGACGCTACTAATTATGGCTTAAATAAATCTTCCTGGACAGATGTTTGCTTGCTCCCACTGCGGGGAAGGGAACGTTAAAAGAAGCATTTTTTAAAAAAGGATTTGCCGTGAAATTTTTACATATGATTTTTATTTTTTTAAATACACCATTTTATTCTTTGTCTGCCCTCCTGTTATCTCCCCCTCCCCCAACCGCCGCCCACTGTGAGCTGAGACACCTGAAGGCTAGACATAATGATCAACAGAGCGCTGCTCTCGCCTGTCTGGATTCCAGCCAGATTTTTTTTTTTTCCCCTCCACAATCAAGGAGCCTGCACGCAATGCACGGCAAACCCCTTGCTCTGCTATGTGCAGATCAGACAGAAGTCTGAACTGTGTTGCAGAAAGATTAAAGACAAACACAAGGCTTTCCTCCTTATGTCAGCCAGACTCAGTTTCAACTTCATTATGATTCACAAAAAATATGAAATAAGAAACTCTGTAAACATATACGCACATTATTGTACAAAACATGCGCATATGTGCACACACTTTCCAACACAGTGTAACTAGGGGCATCCGCTGTTCCCATTTTACAGTGGTTTCTACTCTAGCTTTGCAGTCAATACAGTATTTTGTTAAGTTCATGCATCACTTACATAATTTCCATGTAGCTCTCAAATCCTATGTAAAGATCTTGTATATGTATACAATATATTACATAAAGGCAAATAACTAGTGTACAGAGAAAGGCAATCAAACTGAAAAACATATTTGGGTTTAGGGAGATTAGAAGATCTCCTAGACATTATTGAGGCAGTTTTAAAGAAGGTGGTAATGAAACGCTTTGCGAGTAGGTTGTCTTCAAACCGAAGAAGGGGTGCGTGGCAGGGGACTATTTTAGTTAGCTGGACTTGCAACCCCCAGCCTCCCTGTTGCCACAGCCCAGAGAAATGCCGACTGGCCCAGTGTCATCGTGCCAGAAAGTTGGTCTTGGGAATGCAGTACTCCCCAAAATAGTTGCTCTCCATTTGGCGTGGTTATGGGTGGGGTTAGCAGAGACATCCAGGGAGAAGGGAGATTCAAAGAATTCATTCTATTTAATTTTTAAATGTATGCTGTGCAGGCCTATTTTCTAAAAGTTCTGTGGAGTTGCACTGTCTTCTGGTACAGATTATGGTACAATACACATGGTGATTAATCCTTGCTTTTCCATACGGACTTTGGGTGAAAAAGACTTAAAAGAAAATACGTTTTCATACACACATGCACACATACGCACACACACTGCTTTTAGTTTACTCCCTGAAAAGTCTTAAACCATATCTTAGTCACACTAACAGGTATCTTAATAGAAAGATAGGAAATATTTTAGCTTTTTCCTTTAATATTGCCAATAAACACTATTTTAAAAAGAACCCAGCATAGGTATACCATAAATTTAGTCTTGTAAAGAACTTCCTTTCCAAATAGCAGCAGACACATACAAACAAAAGGTTGCATGTAGTGGCAACAATATCCACAGGCAAAATAGAGATTCTAGAAAAGATATTTCAGAGAAATAAAGAGAATCAATTAAGAGCTGTGATAAAATTTCTATTCCTGTATATTTTTTTTTAAACAAGGGATTTAACACTTTTCTGAAGCAATGTTTTACACACCTTATATGAAATATACAAGCTAACTCAACACAGTGGTCATATATGAGGCCTATATACTTGTAAATTACATGTATATGCATATACACAAGTTCATTAATATTAAGTATTACTTTCTTTTCTACTTTTCCTGGCATATTATGCTTGAAAAATAAAATTTGTCACTTCTGTTTCACAAATGTATTTCAAAATAATGCCTGCAGCTACAATTTGAAGTGCCTTTATTTTCTTAAGGTAATGACAACAAACAATCATATTTTTATCAATTTCCTAGAGACTGAAATCCTATGCAAATCAATTCCTCTAACCTTCAGAAGTGATTTACACACCACCTTTTATTAGAAGGTATATTTCTACAGGCAATTTATATATTGTTTCTCAATGCAAAAGTAATGACTAATCACATAAGAGCTAAGCATTAAACCCGAGCATATGAATACAGGGCCCTTGACTCCATGTTTAGTTCAACACACTCCCCTTCTCCCAGTAAAGTCTTTTGGGTTTTGTGAATGCTGGGTGTTCAGCAGCTCTGACTAAAGTGGGTAGGAGATACACATGCCCAGCTTTTTTGCAAATATGGCATTATCCTCCAGCTGCTATTGTCCAGACACCTGAGATTTGGAGCTTTTACACTAGGTTTTTACACAAAAAGCTTATTTATCTAAATCTGAAATATTCTGACCTGTGTTTTTTTGCTAACTTCTTTAAACTTCTAAATCGTTTATGTTGAAACAAAGCAATCATGGAAGCTCATGCATAGTTATGATTCCATTTCTTAAAAATTTGATGTCTATTACAGCTCATCTTTCAGCCTATGGCCTCCAATAGGTTGTGCAAACTTCATGGTGCTACTTGCACAAACTCCAAGTTCTAATTGCTTTTTTTAAACTCTCGTCTTCCCTCTTACCCTCATGCTTCTTCTGTTGGGTCTGCTTGTTTGAGCCTTTCCTAGTTCAAGCAGAAGTGCAAGTTTTAGGCATAGGAATAAAGTGCTCAGGATTACTTCCAAAACTTTCAAAAGATTGGTTGTTCTACTTACACCTTTACACAGCAGAAGTAACTTGAGACCCTACCAGAAACATAGGCAGTCTCAATAAGGTAACAGGGTCAAATGAGCTCATGTGTTACAGATAGGAACAGAACTGCACACTGCATTTTTATAGATAAAAAGCACAGAGTGTTTTAACGTAAACAGATTTCTGTTCGATATTTTGGCAAACTGTTGCAAAGACCAAACTACAGCTGAGCCAAAATGACTTTCGGCGTGGTACAGTTAGACCAGATGGCCACGTGTTCTTTTCTTATTTAGATGAGACTTTTCCTTTCAATAACATCTTTCTTCCTGACCTGCTTAAAAATTCCAGCGAATGAAATCAGCACAGGATTTTCAATTCTAATTGACCATGTGCAGAGGAAGGGCCAGTAGAGAAATCAGTAGGGCCATTGTAAGGCACACTGCATCAATCTCCCCTTTGTCCTGAATCTTTTCTAGCATGAACTAAAATAATTAAGAATATTTAATTTATATTATTTGTACAGCAGCAAATCTAGTCGCGTTCAGGCAAAAATTATTGTGAGCTCCTATTTTAAAAATGCATGCAGCAAGGAATATGTGTGTCTCTCAGATACCAGACAAACAGGTACTCAGCATCATTTAATTGCCAAATATATAAGAAAAAATAAAAAACCCTCAAGCAAAAAGTGAACAAATAAAAAAAAGGAAAGGTGTGGGTGAATTAAGGCATGAACTGATTTGCCTTTTCTAATGAAGTCCGAAAATATGAAGGATATGGTACTTCTCAAATTAAAAAAAAAAACAACAACAAAAAAACGAAAACCCCCAAACAACACCCAAACACATCCCCCCACGACATTTAAAAAATGTCAGAAAAATGTAATTTTCCACATCCAAAATTCTCACCCTTAAAACATTGGTAATCTTCAATTGCTATTAGCTTCACTACATAGATTTTACATAGAGTTTACATAGACATACCTCACCCACACTATGTGGGTTGATGATCACAGTCTCACTTGTGGCTGTGTGATCTTCATGCAAAGTACATATCGTAAATACTGTATATATCACACACAAACATTATCTACAGAAATATGCACACAGCTGACATAATTACAATTTTACCTACTATTTTATTTGGATTTAGTGAGATATCTGTGGAGTAATATAACAATATTTACCAAGATTCAACAAGTATAGTATGCAAAAGATGCACGAGGTCCTGCCCATATATTTACATAACCCATGGATAAGGTAAGTGAGTAAAATGAATCCTTTAGAAGAAAAGGGAGGGGAGAGAAGACCAGTTGAAAGTAATACAGAGCAAGTTTGGTTGTGGGATTTTTTTGTTTTGTGGGTTTTTTGGGATTTTTTTTTTCACAAGGGATAAAATCAGCAACAGATTTATTATTCCTGTGTATTTTGTACAAATTTCCACTACTAGTCATTTCAGTTTAACATTATGCTTGAGTGGTTGACGGTTACAGATTATCACTATAAACTTGAATCAAGAAATGGCCAAAGAGCTCTGGAAAATAATTTCTGGAAAATAATTATGAAAATGGATTCGATAAGATATCCCTCTTTTTTTTTTCAGTTGTAGCAGGTTTTCATTAAAATCACAATCACTTTTTAAATGGAAGGTGAAAAACAATCTAGGAGAAAATGCAGTGGGCAACATGGCCTTTGCTATATGGCAAGCATGCAGTCCAAGCAACATGTGCATGAAGAAACATGCCTGAGAACATAAAACAAAGCACAGACTTTGGGACTGGGCAGGCAGACATGGTAAAAGGTCTGGTTTCAGCTCTCCAGCAAGATGCTTTGTAGCCTTGGGCAAATCATTTAACTGCCTGGCTTCTAATCTACATCATATTAGTAGAATTCAAGCTTTGAATTTGGATTATTATTGTGAGGTTGGCATTGAGATACCACAGTAAAGGGTACTAGATACACCTCTGATGCTTGAAAGGAATATAAAATTCCAGACAGAACAATAGCCTTTGTTGTTATTAAATCAGGTCATTTTTGGTGTGGTATTTCTATAACTAGACAAGGTACAAAGTCTGTTTCTCAAGAGGTTCATGTAACCCATTTCTAGCTTAATTTTCTTAAGTTTTTCATGTACTTCAACATTTACTTTTTATTTTTTGCTAATATGCAACAAAACATCAGAATACGGGATAAACAGAAGACACTACTGCATCTGTAATGGTGCCCTGTGTTCCAATATTCAACATAAAGTGCTATCATGCAGGGCCTAACGCTAAAATGCTGACTCCTGTAGAGTAGTGCCTTCTTTAACAGACTGTCCCATGGTACCAGTGAGACTAACTGCAGGCCAAAAAGCTGCACTGCATGACCAGGAGTACCAAACCCGAGCCCTAGACATTAACTAGCTCCAGTATTTGTGCACCAAGGATCTCATATTGTAACAGCATTGAGCATATTCTTACTTCTAAAGCTTGAACGCAAAATAGCAAACGACTTCCATGCTCAAAGTTCAGCACATGCTTAAAACATCATGCTGAAATAGGTCTTTAATTTCTACAGAATCCTTTACTACAAGAAGTAAATACCTTAGCTGCATTCTGCCCCCTTTGCTGGCAGACATTATATTGTGCTCCCATTTTCACCTTTCTGTTTCTGTTAATGATTCTTTGATTCCTGCCATTGAACAGACTGCGTTAGAAAACCTGAGGCAGCAACTCTAAAAATCACTGCACAGAAACAGAAATCAGTGGGCATAAAGATGATGAGGTTTCACAGAAGATATTTTCAGGTCACCATTTTGTGACTAACTGAAATGATGGTGTCATATACATGGAAATGAAAACTTTGGTTTCCCTCCATTAACAAATATGAGGGATCTCTGTGTGAAAGAAAAGAAATAATTTTCTGCTGAATGTTTCAATAAATCAATATTCATGCACAGTAGGAAAGAAATACTCAAACTTTCAGCCATCTTTTGTTAGCTCTGTTCAGGAGTTGTAAAAGTTAAGAAAAAGGCAATGTGGCAGATCTGCTGGCCATCTCAGTGGGTTTGCAGAAAGTTTGAGACAGTGAGAAGTGTGCGAGAGGAAAATATCTTGTGTGGAATTATGGCCTTGTGCAGTGCTCTGAATGAGGAGAGGAAGTCAGCAAAATGTGCATGGTTACACGCAATTGGTGGGCTGCATTTCACCAGCCTACTCGTACTGTCAAGGCTCCAGGCTATATTAGGAGTCTATCCAGTCTCTTAAGCGGGGATGTGGATAATGGGATCAGATAAAATGATTAAAATCAGTTTGGTCTCATGATTTCAGCATAATAGATGTAAAACTGAAAGACTGAATTGTATAATAAAAGTATAAACACCTTTTTATGTTTACCTCTCTATTTTTCCAGTTTAGAGAAATAATCGATGAGGGTTTTTTCTTTTGTTTTTTTATTTTGTTTGAAAACACCCAAAACCCCTCCCCAACGATAGCAAGAAAGATTCTTTTCTTGCAGCATCCAAGTTGAAACTGGTTTCATCTATCCAAACAAATAAGCTCAGAAGTTGTAAAAAACAAATTTTATACTACATCCGATGAAATATTTTACATGAAGTCTTTAGTTAAGAAGCTTCAGATAAAAAGGATGCATTTAAATTGTTTACAGAGTCTGATAACTGCCTTTTTTTCAGAAGTAAAAATCTGATCATTTCCCACAATGTCTTATCCGTACACTGAGTTTTTGTTACTGTTTCCCAGCATTATTTTTCAGTCCATTTGAAAGGGAATAATTTGAAAGGGAATAATTTGAAAAACAGAGGATTTAGAAAGATGAGAAGTCTAGCGAATGACAACGGTGAAAAAAAGCAATTTCCAAAGTTGATTAAAAGACATAGAAAGGGTTAAAATTTCAGATCTTTATGTAAGAATTAAAAATGAAAGGAGAGTTAAAAAGGGGGAGAAGGGGGGGAAGAGCTAAGCTGCTGGTGACTTGAGTGTTTTTATGGATTACTATGTCTTGAAAAGAAGAAAACCAGAGTTGTAAGATGACACTGCAGGGGTTGTCTGGACTTTTCACCGAGTGTAAAGTCTGTTTAGTCAGTGTCTTAATGCCTAATGCTGACCTTTGCCCTCTTCACTCCTCCCTGCTCCAGGTGCAACATTTTTGCAAGTGCTTTAACATTATTGGAAAGTTTGTGCAGGTTTCACACGCTGCAAAGTGCACAGAGCATTTTACGCAACAACATCCATTACACACCCAATATCAAGGCTTAGCACCTTTTTTTATCCTAAGTACACACAATGATTTGTTTTACAAATTTTCCCTTATTAGTTATTACTGCACTAAATTAATAAAAACAAAAGCTTCTTTGTAAGGGTATTCCATTTGCATAATTCTATACAACAAGATACAAGATTAAGATTAAATTATGTTGCATACTCCCCAGCACTGTGAAATATAGCAGGAGTACACAACGTATACCGGCAATGCTATTGATCTCTCTTAAATTAATTCTCTTTGCTATGGATATGGAAGACAAAACCAAAAACCATTGCTACAAAACAGCCAAGGCCCTTCAGCTGATTTTCCTCAGAAATAAATTGATTTCTTATACAGTTATTAATTATATTGGATGGATATACATTTTAAAGAAAAATAACAGTTTTACAGACTAATAATAAAAAGAGCTAAACTACATAAGGTCTGTATAATTTAAATTTACAAAAGTAAGGAGTGTAGTAAAATGTATATTAAGTATGAGATGCTATAAATCATACAGTTGTCAGTGATGCAGATAATATAAAAGATGGCACATGCATATGTAATGTTTATTCATCTATGCCTTATATTTAGTAGATGGTTGCCAAGATTTCTGAGGTCTTGCAGTTTGACTTTGCTGGGGAGAAAGTATAAGCTGGGTACCATCACCTTTGAGACCATTACAGATTTTGTGTTGTTTCCAAAAAGCCTACCATGGGTGCTTCCTGCCACTGTGGGCAAGGAACCCAGTTTTCCAATTCATATTATGCTGCAGGACTGACGGCTTCTTCAGATGTGGATCTGGCATTTAAAATCCAGAAGTTTTCCACCTTGGAATACCATCAACTAAAATGCACTCTGTACAACTGTGGTATAAAGCTCACTGGAAATACAAGACTGTCCAGCACATGTTTCCTGCACTGTGTGATCTATACCAGCTAACTATGGCTAAAAAATTTTTTTTAGAAATTATGATTTAGACATTTAAAAGCTTTAAATAACTGACTTCCCCCACATTCCTTCCTCTGAGCTATGCTGCAAGATGTTCATTAAGCTGAAGGAAAAGAAAAGAGGAAAAGGATTGATTTAAAAGAGGTGAATAACAGCAGGTAGTCTTTATGGGCAACCCTACTAGTCAGAACTGTCTAGCCAAAATAACTCAGAATAACACCTCTTCTAGGTATGGCAATACTTCAAGGTGAGACTTGCATAAAAAGAGGTCTCACGAGGGTTTACATTCAGGGAACTTCCATAACAAAGCTATGTTTGGATCTAGACTAAAGCATTTATTTTACTGGATTGTCTTTCAGATATGACAAGCAGCCTACGGCATACTGTGTTTTTCTAAAAGACTATTCTGTAGTTTCCCTATGACATCTATATAAAAAATAATTTAGACCATCTTCATTATCTAGATAGTTCTAAGATGTTCAGTTTTGGAGGAGTTTTCTTCTGTTAAATAAAACATGGATCTTACTATACTAGTTTATTCTAGGAGTAGGTACAGGTCAAGGGATCAGGATACCCTTGGAAGTACCCTGAAACATTTTTCTTATGTTCTTTGATTTCATTTGTAACATTTGGACTGCAAGAGAATCAAGAAAAAAAAAAATGAAACATCGTTTATTGCATGACAGACTATTTCCAGAGCTGGGCAGCTTTATCTCAGCACAAAGAGTGCTCCTGTTCACAGTGCAGCTGCTAACAACTCCTCAACACTCCTTGTTTAAGGGTAGGGTACAATTAGAAGTCAAAACTTTAAAGCAACCTGAAATGTTATTATTGTAGCAAGCTATGCAACTGGATTTGATTTCTAGCCAGGCTGTATCCCTTTGCTCCTGACACTGTTTACAAGACATATTTAGTGCAGGTGGTACTCTCCTTAATTTCACTGAAGGTCAAGTGTACTTGTCATAATTGTGGGGTTTTTTTGCACAGCTGAGAATTCAACTACTACTATAGACTGAAAACAGACATTGTTTCTGTGAAGGAAATGTATAGTACTGAAGAGTTGGGCTTGAAATAAACAGAATGAAGTAATTTTTCACACTGTTTTCTCTGACTATCTCATCAAGACCATCACTTCTGAGATTCCTGTGTGTCAGTGGAAGCAGACATTTAGGTACTTACAGAACTTCAGAATCCTTTGTCTGGAAAAAGTGGTTTCATTTGTTTTGCTTTATGTGGCTACTGTGAATCTTTTTCAGGACTACAGTCTGAGAGTTGTTCTTATAATGTTTGTAAATGGCTGATTTTACAACAATTTGTAAGTTTAAAATTGAATAAAACTGAAATTAGTCAAGTTTCTAATTTAAGTAGAGAAAAAATAGATAACAAAAAATATAAATTAATTTATTTTTCTGCTACTTTGGAACATCAAAGTTATGTCTTTCAGAGAATACTCATATAAAGCTTATTCACTGTAAATTCTAGAATGATTTGTTAGAATTGTTACACACCACACAAAATCTGCAGAAAAAAATAACATAGTAGAAGTAGAATATTATTCTTGTGTCTTGATTCTTTATCCTTATGAATTATCAGCCCCTTCCATATGCAATAAGTGCACCTAATATACAAGAATTTGTCCACTGAACCTGTTTTTTCTGTGAATACATATTTCCCTTCTCCTCTAACTTACAATCATTCCTAATGCCTTCACTACACAATTTACCTGAAGGAAGGAAATTAAAGCAAATCATCTTTGAATTCTGTTTGGTTTTAAATTTCTTTTGCATGCCAGTTGAAACAAGCCTAAACAAAACAAAACAACCGAACAAACAAACAAAAAAAAACACACAAAAAAATCAAACCCCCCAAAAAACCCAGATGTCTCCTGTAATTCTTATATACCTCAGTCTTGCACAACACTTGAAAAACAGCTTTCTCCAGTAAATGACTCCTCATATATCATGGACATGGAAGAGAAGAAAGCCTTCTTTCCAGATCCTGTGCAATATCAGGATCAGAGCTCAGGTGTGCTCCAGAGCATCACTTCACAAACTTCACAGATTCCCCTTATGAAATCAATTTTCTGGTGAGCTGCTTCTTACCCCTCTCTTCTACACCCATCCAACCTACTTCTTTAAACCACTCTGCCCTTAATTGCTGTATTCCTGTGCAAAGAGTGTGTAAGATGTAAAAATCAGAATCAGTTGCCATAAATATGAAAAGTTACTCTAGATGGGATGAGATTTTTTTAAATTTTACTTAAAAGCATAAATGCAAGTTAAATATTGCCTCAAATATTTATATTAAAAATACACAAATATTTTTGTTACACTGACACAAGAAAGGTTAGGACTTGAAATCTACATTTTCACTATTAGTGGAAACCTCAAATAAATAAGCAGCTTGCAGTCTGATCAGTCTCTCTTTCACAATTTTCCTACTTCCAAAATTAGAGATAAGTTTCCTCAAAATACAAAATAGTATAGTAAAGCAAGCATTTTCTCATTAAATTTCAGTGAGTCAAAATACGGGACATCATTACTTCAATCTGTGGGATTCATTTGACTGTTTCTAAATCCAAGCTTCCTCTTTCTTCACCTCATTGGTGAAGACTCATGCACTTTATTTTTTAGTTTGATTTGTTTATTAAGTTTTACTGTCTTATTTTACAGTTAAATCCATATTTCAATCCTACAAAACACATCGCTAAAAAAAGAGGTAAAAATATCCCTCTAACTGATATCCTCTGCCAGTATTGTACATATGTTCAGGGAATAAAGTTTACATAACTTCATTTAAAGAGTCATTCATCATGACTATTCTATCAGTAACAGTATTCTAGCTGAATTATTCAGGCTGATTGGCAAAATTTGGGTAACTCAAGACCTTTTCCATGAAACAAACAAACAAACCAAACCAAACCAAAACCAAAACAAAACAAGCTCGAACAAACCTAACAATCTATTGGTCATGTTAACAAAGGAACTGAAACGTGAGTTACTTAAAAAGCTGATAAAGTTCATGTTCTTTTCAAAACGGAATTAAGAATTTTTTTGCTGAAAGATGGGTTTAAATTTATACAGTACAAAGGCTCCTGAACTTTAAGGAAGAAATAGGTCAAAGGAAAAAAGGACTAACACTGAATGTGCATCAAGTTCATGAATATATTTCTTGGTTGCTTAACTGTGTGAGTTGGATCCCCAAGGGCAATGGCAACACACCTGCACCCATGCAGGTCATTTTGTAGCAACTAGCACAGGCAATGACATTTAGCATTATCCCAGCAGGCTTCAATGTGTTAGGACTCCATCATGTGTTTCCAACATACCCCTGGAGGAAGGAGACTGATTGCATACACAAGTTATGACAACATCAAGGCCACTGAAATCACCAAAGGGACTTGGCTGAATTCACAAACTTTTTATTGTATTAAGACCTAGCCCTCTACTCTGTTCTTCAATGCCTCTCTGCTGGGTAACACACAATCCGATGTCTAGGTCCTGTCCTTTTCTTCCCTTCTTTGGGATTTATACAGAACAGACAGCAATGATTTCCTGCTGGATGTCCTCAGGATTCACTGCGTGTTTTGGACATTGCAAAGGGAGAGCAGACAGTCAAGAAAATTTGAGACTTTTACAAGAAAGGGGGTTGTGGCCTTTGGCAACAAGATCTTAATGAGCTTCCTGCTCCTTTTTTCTTTAGCTCTCTACAAGAGGAGGTGGCAAGCATAACGAAGACTAGAATTGTGCATCCCCCCTTGCCAAAGATTTGTCATCCAGTATTTTTAAATTTAGAAACTTCTCTTGGCTGGCATTTCTTCTCCTGCACAAATGTAAAATAAGTGAGGTTAACATAACACGAAAGAGAAATGTGGGGGAGACCTACTTCTCAATTGTTCTGTTTGAAAACTCATACTTTATTTCATGACAAGCAATAAGATTCACTGAAAAAGGCATTCTGCATTGAAAGATATTGGGCATTCTTTATTATATGAGGCTACTTCTGAATGAAGACCTTCTGTATTGTTTTCTATTACCTTAAAAAGGCCTCAGACTGTACCAGCTGTCTAAACATATTTACAGTCTCTCCACACTGCTGCAAGCCCACTGTAGTGGAATTTTTGTAAGGGTCAAAGGTAGCATAACTGAAGAGGTTTTGTTTTGGTTTGTTTTTTAAGACACAAGAAGTAGCCATGCATTTTCTGTAAACATAGCTACACGTATAGCTGGCTCATTCTAGAAACGTTTGTTAATCTAGAGATACAACCTTTCTGAGTGACTGCTAACCATTTGGCAAAGTTGGGTTTTTTGGTTTTGTTTTGTTTTTTTTTTTTTAATTTAGTGCTACATTCTGCAACTTGCTTTTCACTTACCTACTTTGTTCTCTACTGCCCTTCTTTTCCTTTTTTTTTTTTTTTTTTGTAAGATGCTAGTTGAGCCACAAAAGTAAACCCTGTGTGTCCCGCTCTACTTGCCAAATTAATTTTACGTTTACTTACTCATTTAAGTTTAGGGGGGGGTGGGGAGGTGGCCAAATGTTTTGGATCAGATGATACATCCACATCTGAAGCCAGGGGCTAAGATGAGATCAGATCAAGTTCCTAAAAGCAGACAAGCAATTACTGAATAACCAATACAGCATATTTATCACTTGAATCAATTGCTCAAAATTTGACAGTTAATATCTTTTCTGAAATTGCTATTTGGAGGATCCCTCCCCCATCCTCCAGGAAAGACATCTGGCTAGCACTGAATGGAGTTTAGTGTTTGAACATCCCATCTGGTTCCATCATGTTAACACATGATTCCAAGTCATTCAAGAAGTATGAACAATGGATATTGTATTCCATATAGTGCCATGTGGATTTAATCTTTAAAAGATGGTGGCACTGTAGAGCTCAACCTTTTAGTGAAAAGTCAAAACATTTCATGTACTGAAAACTTATTTCCCAGAGCCTCAGAAAAGTCTCATGTTTTATCCTACTCTAAGAATGACAAGCAGACAATGTTTCCCCCATACAGTGCCATTCCCATTCTTACCTACCATAATACCTATCTTGTTAAATCAAGAACATATTTCCTAAACATGGCAGTGAAAAGCAACATTAAGACAGACTTTTTCCACAAGAATATTCATTATTTTTGTCCCCAAAGTACTTCCACATTGCTTAAAAACAAATGCAGAAGTTTGCTATGAGGCAAATGGAATTTGTGTACCTTTGCCTTCCAGAGCTGATAAATCTACCTTTCACTGAGATTAACAAAATCTACAGTATCTCCAAAACAGTGTTCTCTTCAACAGAGCAGCCCTAACCTGTCTCACTGATGCTGAAATAATGTCTCGTTTCTCTCCCTCCTCTTAAATAAAAATTCAAATTTCATTTACTACAATTTCTTATTCAAACACCTCTTTTAAATTTATTTCTTCATAAGGATGACTGATCATTGTCCTCTAACACTAAATAGGTATTTTCTGTATTTATAAAAGGATTCCTAGTAGAAGCAAATACTCCATAAGTGGTTTGTTATGAAAAACTAATAGAAGAGATTTCAGACTGAAAGAGAATCATAGAAACTTCAAATGTAAACAGTTAAGTAAATATCTGCTAGCTGTCCTTTAAGCCACCCAGTAAAACTAGATTGCTTCATCTGAGCACTTGGGAAAATGAATTAATTTTACCTGCTAGGACAAGAAGATGGGGACGTAAATACAGAGATTAGGGACAAAAAGATCTTTTTAGTGGAATGAAGCAGGGCAAACATTTTGAAATTTACACAACATGTGTGATCATGTAATTTTTAAGTCAGATTGCTGAATCTCAACTCACATTTTATTTTGGGAGTTAAGATTCTAGAAGATTTAATTTCTCATCAGAAATCCCTGGACCAGGAAGAGGGACTAGTTTATCTTCAAAACTGTGAAGCCAGAATCAGTGCTGTGTAACAAGACATTATAGATTTGGCTGACGAGAAAAGACAGGGAGAATTCTGTGGAGGCTGATAAAGGAGATTAAATTACACCATCCAACTTTTTCTGAACTCTGTTGAAATGTATCCTTTCTTTAGTGTCACCATAATTACCAGTCAGCTCACAGGCTGAAGTTAGGTAAAAGTGGGCAAGAAATGCAAAGTGGATCGCATGACATCAGAATTTTCACACTGACACCTAGATCAAAAGTATTTAAGAGGCTACTGATGATGCTTAAAAGATCACTTTGCATTGTATGGAAAATTTGTTTATGTGCTGTGTTTCAGTTGACAAAACCTATCTAGAGGATCAGGACTACTGTATTTAGAATCAGAAGGGACAATGGAGGAAGAAATGTTTACTTTATGGAAGCGAATGAGTTCCTTGTGGGAGCAACTGGATAAGTTCATAGCAAAGCTGGGTTGAAGGTTAGCTGTATCAGTTGGGGATTTCATTTTAACCTATAGAGATCATATAGACTGTTAAACCAGTGGATAATAAGGATTCAACAGTGTAACCTCTAGCTGATTACAGCAGGGAAGCCCCTGAACTCCCTAATTCATAACAAATATAAAATGCAAGACTGGAATAGAGCTGATCAAACTTTGCTGGTTTTAATATAGTGTCTCGCTGTTTAAATGATTAAATCATTAATATATTGGTGATTCTGTTCATTCATGACCACCTTGGTTTTACAGAACTAAGTCATTTGACAATACTACTATCAACTCTTTACAAGTAATTCTGGTTAAGCGTTAATTCAGCACGGATTTATGCAAGCTGTAGCAGACAGCCTGTGTAAGAAAGTCTTCATAGTCTGTTCATCTAATTCAAGTGCTCTGTCTAGAAAGGCATTGCTTTCGAGTGCTCAAAACCTATTCATTCAGTTCCTTATGTTGGCAGGCAGAGTCTCAAAACACACAATACGTTTCTGTCTGTAATTATTAACCTAGAAAATGCTAGGTACCTCCCTCCATCATCTGTAACACCTGAATTACTACAAGCACTTGTCATGCACTAAATAGAAAAAGGGACACTGAAAAATGGAGTTTCAGGAAACTTAAGTCCTAAACTGAGTCTGCCCTAAAGGCGCTTTTAAAAGATTTTCGATTTCTGTGGCCTTAAGACATGAAAAGCGTGCAAGGTCCTTGCTTAAAAAGAAACAACTGACAAAAAATCCTGTCTTCTAGAATTTAGACAGTTGGTTAAGTCTTGTTGGTTCCATGTAAGCATTTTGCACAAGTTGACATTTTATAGTGGAAATGTTTGACTTCTCAGACAATATCTAGAGTTACACTTGGTTCTACTCACATTCGGTTTCACTTAAGATGTAGCAATAGTTTCCAAAGGAGATAGAAATCGTTTAAATGCTTTACTGCAAGTTAGATCATGCTGGCCTAGCTAGACAACACAGACCTGGTGCCAAATGATTCTCAAAAGAGTAGCAATACATCCATATAAGAGGGCAGTAATACGTTGCCTCATGGAACTCTTGTTACTACATCAGTTATTCTTTGATTTGCAAGAAAGTGTGGAATATTAATGGTAATTTTTTAGTTCTTGAATGGTGTAAGGTGTATTTATTTTCTAGAGCATTGTATTCAATCATCTTGCTCCTACCTATGATGTTTACCTTCACAAAAAATAGAATGCCTTCACAATTCTATTCTGCATTGGGTGGGGAGGAACATCTCAGCAGTTTTGTTTAAGTTTCAGCATTAAGAGAAAAATAAGTGGCTTTACTGAATGTGCCTACTCTTGCTGGATATCTACATAGAGCTACCACCATTAACTGAAACTAATGGGTAGTCCTTATATGAAGACTTGCAAGGGTAGTCTGGGTTCTTACTTGGACTTTGATTATTTGTAACTCATGGAGGCTCTAAGTGCATTATGATATAAATAACTAAATTTAAACTTAAATCTCTTCTCCCTTAATTAATGCAACTAAGATATTTGTGCACTGCAGACATTTGAAATCTCAGTCCCTCCCTCTTGCTAATACAATCTTGCTTTCCACATATAAATGGCAAGCTGCCAATTAGGGAAGTGCATGTGCTGCAATGCAAAAGAAAATAAGTAGATATGTCTGTATGTATTACCTACAAGTCAGAGTATTGGCAAGTGCAGCTGGAGTGAAAAACACTCCAAAAAAGCTAATTACAACTCCAGTCTTTATTATTATAAGTGAAAGCTTTTGTGAGCTAGAGTTACATTCCTCACTACATCTTGTTGCTTGTTTTTAAGTCTACTTTGTTTTTCTTCTTCCACTGATTCAAAGTCTTGAAAATACATTATCAAGGCTATTAAAACAGCAACTATAAAAAATTATTACAAGGCAATTTATCAAAACTATAGAACAAAGAACAAAATTCTCTGTATTCATTCCATTACCTCTATGGGTGAGCCTTCTTGTTGCTTTTAGCCACGTGTAGATCACAATTCCAATATAGACACTGGAATTTCATTTAAAAACCTAATAAACAAAACCTGTTAGTATTGATCAAAATATTTTTATAAAGCTTCCTTTTCCCCTTCTTGGTGAAGGAAAGTACAAGTTACTGGTGAAGCCAGCAGGACACCCAGATTCATATGGGCTCCTGTTGCAGATTCAGAATGATGTAACTTGAGAAAATCATCATTTATTCCCTGACTGCCGGGCAGTGGTAAGGTGTATTAAGATTATTTCCTTTTATTCATTCTACTATAAAACAAAGAAAATTTAGACTATTTTGGACATCACTATACAGTAACAAAGAAATCTAAGCAGTTCTGTATGGCATATCATACACAGTCATAAAATACCCTCAAAAAACCTGGCAATGGTAATCTTAATCAGGATACTGATGAAAACATACAAAATTAACAAAACAAAAACCCCAATATGTTCTCTCTCTAGCTGTATTTTCTGTCCAGGAACTGTAAGTGTCTTGACCATCTACAAGGTCACCATATTTGCTGAGCCTGCTAAAATAAAAATATAATGAAAATTATATTTTATTCATCCTCCTGTCTAGTTAAGAATGAGAGACTTAGCATAACTAAATTTTGTGGGCTCTGTGATCTCCACATGACTGTGCAGCATTCTCTTCTGATGAAATGCTTGGCATCTTCTTGTGCCACACTACTCAGCATAAGCTGCTTTTCTGTAATTTGTAGACCACTTCTGTACAGGACTGTTGCCATTTTTCATTGCAAAAGCAAATATATGAAGTGATAGAACTTTTAGAAATTGAAAAAATATGTCCTACTTTTAACTTAAGATACAGTAGCATTTCATCTTATAGCTTTGCCAGTGCACTTGTTAGTAATGTGATGTGATGTGTCATGTAAGTTGAAGTGAATTTGTTTGCCTCAAGGATCAAGTGCCACTTCTCACCAAAAACGTAAGAAGATTTCACTTCATGTTTGACTCCTAATTCACAAGTAGTGCAGTCTTTGAATATCAGCTTTTCTGTCAAGCTGGAAGATGGTGATTCATGAAGTTAAACTTCATTTTTAAAGAAAACTCCTTCAGAAAACATTTCTAAGGATTAAAAGGGAATTTATAGTAAAAAACAGACATATTGACTCCAGAATAGCTGTTTTCCATTCAGCAGCAAATTATTTTAGGCAGATCTCTTCATTCTTCCTAAAGTTCACTGAAATTAAGTGTAAAACAGAACTAGTTTTGAAGTCAAAGCTTTGCGGGCTGGAAAAAATGAGTTTTCTGCTTACCTATGGTCATGAAATATTTATCAGGTAGCCATTTTTTAAAAAAAATAGCAACGAATGATATACTGTAATTAATTTCTATATGTGAAGGTCTTCATATAAATTAGCAATCTAGCATTCAGTGGTCACATGTATTCAACACATTGAGTGACGTTACTTTATCTCACCCTCATACAAGCATAACAACAACGTGGCCTCCCACTAAGTTATTTAGTATTTAATGCAGTGGACCAGAAGTACCTCAAAGTTGCTTGGCATAATTAACAACCCAAGATAGCACTAAAGGCACAATTTGTGGGGAACTTCTGCAAGAAACCCTGTGTGCAACGGTACCTACTCTGTATTTTTAATTTTAAAACATTTTAGTCCTATTTGGGCAAGTGTAACGGCTTATGTGAACTTTTCAAATTAAATATCCAGTAAAACCTTTAATAAAAAATAAAAATGCCCTAACCAGTCCTGCAGATAAAGTATTTAATTTTAATAATAGAACTATCACATCCCAGATCCAAATCCTTTCTAAGGTATTTTGAAAGAGAATTGCAATTGTTAAGAGGTATGCAAATTTATTCAGGGGAGGGGAAGGATGACTTTTGGACTTTGATTAGTGTAATTTTGGGGTGAAGAGGAAAAGAAATGACAGAGTCAGCTCTGTATTTAAAATCATTCTTTTGCTGCCAGAAGATTCTGCCATCACAAAATAGGCAATACCTGGAACAAACCAGACAAGATAAAGGCCTTCTCAGCCTCTGCTTATGACCAGAGCTAAGGAAATGCAGAGCTGACAATGGGCATCAATAACCTTTTCCCAGGTCTTTGAAACCTTCATCATAGTTTTATAGATAACAAGGCTTTTGAGATGCTACTCTTGTCGAAAAACGTCTTCAAAAAGTACCAAAATTATGGCAGGCTGCCATTTTCCGAGTCATGGAACTGTGCTGTTTGGATGTCAGGCATTGCAGGGAACTTCTCACACAGAGAAGCCTCAGGTTTCACAGGAATTTGGCAGAATACCCAGCTATTAGCAAAGCCTTCACCTTCGATTTTAAATCTTTTTAAGAGGGCTAGATATAAACTTGGAAGGAAAAAAAAAGAGGGAATGCTTGAGAGCATCTGTAAAGATTGATCTTTTGAGACGTGAAATGAAGGAAAAAAAAACTCCTAGTAAGCACAAAACCTGTATGTATTTTGAACTATCTTAATATTTAAGACAAATCCCTTAAAAGAAATTTTTCACTGTGAATCATGTATTGGACTTGCTTTCATTGGTTTAACACTAGAAAGTTGCCTCAGAATATCAAAAATGCTGATTGTTTATTACAGCGTCATAAAAAAAGCATATTGTCCAATGAAAGATATAGTTATTTCTTTACAAGGACAAACCCCATAAAATGAGAAAGGCTTTTATGATTAAAAGAGCAAAAATGCAAATATTTAACAAATATATATCTTCCTCTATCAAGTGCAAGTCAAGCATAAGGCACTGTGCTTCGTAATAAACATTGGAGATTGACTAAAATTTCTGCTGATTTGATGGGAGTCTCATCAAGGTTAGACATCTCCAGATTTAAAAAAAAAAAGTAATCAATAACACTTGGATACACTCTACTTTTTATATACTTCAAATCATTCTGATAATTTAGGTTGTTGATTTTTTTTTTTGACAGATTTTTACAGATGGTTCTCTATGCATTTTAAGGCAGAAGGATCCATATAAAAATTTTAAGAAATAATTGCTAAAAATATATAATTACACATTTAAGAGGAAAAATGCTATTAACGATCAATCAAATAAAGTAACAAAAGGAACACAGAGCAGGTTTCAGTTCACTAAGACCTACTTGTGTTTGCAGAAATTCTATCTGGAAGCTTGCACAATGCAAAGAGTCATAGCACTCTTCTGCAATGTCAGAACTCAGTGTCATGAGGTATGATTTTGCTGTATACAGAATTATTTAAAACTTTTTTCCCAGTTAAAAGAATTAAAATGAACAGTTAAAACCTCATCAATGAGCCAACATCACCACAGCAGGCTATAGTATCTGCACTGGCAGTAATATTTGCCAGGGCACGTGCTGTTCTGCCACCATTATCAGAGGGACTTGTGATGGAGGAACAGAACCAAAGGCCAAATTCTTTCAACCAACCAAGACTCTGCTTACAGCAATATATACTCCCACAGGTTTTCATTCCCCTCCCAACTATGACCTTATTGCAGGTGAAGGGCAGATTTGAATTCTGCAAGTGAAACAAGATGGAGAAGAAACACTGAAAAGTATTTCATGCCCTAACTTGAAGGCATGAGCATTACCATGCTGATGTTTATATATGCTAATTTAATTAGTAAAATGAAGGTATTATATACCATACTACTTACAAGCAAGACTCACTGCATGCACCAAAATACTATTCAACATACTGTGAAGAAAATTATTTACTAAAAATTTCTTGTTGAATAGCATGATTTATATACTCATGAAACAAGTTTGCCATATCACCCCACTTCCTAGACTAACTTTACTCAGGGAAAAAATATTGTACAGAGCTTGGCAAAAATGAAGAATGTAATGCCTGTGGTTTTCTTATTTAACAAAAATCCCTTCCTGTATCATAAATGAACGCTTCAACTACACCTATGCCAAGTGTACAAACTAATAAAAGATGAGATCTTTCAAAAAAGAGAGAAAAAAAGAAAAAGTGCTGGCTACTTACAAAAAAGAATAGAACTTGCTGTTTGTGAGAATGGGAAATTATCCCCATTCAGAAAAAAAAAAACAGTGGAAGAGGAAAGTATCCTTGACCTTTATTTTGTCTCCCTAGATGCTTTACTATAGAAACAAAAAATCCACTTATTTAACTGGTCACATTATACTTAGCTTACCTAGAAGAAGTAATGCTTCTGGAAAGAAGCAGCCCAAGGTAGTTATAAAAACCTTTATGAGAACATTTAAGCAAACAAATATCCCATTTCATCATCACATATTCCCATCTCGTGGCTTTTAAAAAAATACAGGCATTTGTTTTTACAGGAGTAAGAACATAATACATGCTGGATTGATGAGTCTGAGTTTAAACTAGGACATTAAGCAATAATAATAGGAGCAGGTATTCCCTTACTCCTCTTCTGCCAAAAAAAAGATGCAACTCCTTGCTAGATGTTATTACTGCCTCCTCTGATTGACAGTGGTGCATGTCAATTTGAGTTGCTTGTGCTTGAAATGGGTATTGCAAGAAATTTTACTTTTGTTTTTAATTTGTTGTTGTACATAAAGCAAGAGTCTTTCCTTTCAGAATGAGCATTTGGAGTATTGGCATTTCTCTCTCCTTTTTTTGACACTACCACTGACTATCATGTAAAGAACGCACAGTGAGGAATCCCCTTCTTTGCCCCTCCTTCTCAATCCCTTCAAGGACATATGACAGAGAGAAGGACTCCAGAGAGCCCAGAGCCTTCTCCACTCCGCAGCATCAGCCAGCTCTTTCTCCTGAAATAAATGCAGTAATAAGTGTCTGCCACTTTACAGAGAAGAATAATTTTAAAAAAAATCTTTTAATGTTAGCAGATATCCTCTGTTCCATATTTTACAAACAAGAAACCAACAGTTTAAAGCATTTTTTAAAATTGAATTTCTAAGGTCAACGCCATTGAAATTTCACTGCCTGAACTCCCATATCCTATTGGCAATCCATAGCTTTTACTACCTGTGGGTAACCCAGAACATTTTTTCTTTTGCACTCCTTCCTGGAAGCCTGGAGAGCTCCTGCACATAGTAGGGTGAACCTTCCAAGATCTGGCTAATACTAATGTGGTAAAAGTAACATTTCAGGCAAATTCTTTAAGTCATAATCCATCTGCATGCATCTATTTTCACGCATCCACAGTAACTTCAAGCATTTTCACCTATACAATCATTACTTAATTTGAAAGGAGTATGAATGGGAATACCGTCTTTAAATTGTGTACAAAATTAAGCTATTGTGTTTTTTTTTTAAAAAAAGCAAGCTGAGCTCCCTAACTTCGGTGAATTAAAGGGATTTGCGAGACAGTTCCTACCTTAATGTGAAGCACTATAAAAATAAACCCTTAGAATATTTAAATAATAGTCTGGAATGTAATTAGAAACTTTAATAATTGAAGTTGAATGCAAATGCATTTTCCTTCACTTTTCTTCTAGTTAGGTTTCTTATAAGGAGCCTACTGCTGAAACAGAAATAAGCTTTTCTTTACCCTTGAGTAAATTAGACAATCAAAAATATTTTAAAATGCTGGAGAAGGAATGATCACAAACACACACAAAGACAAATATGCTCAAAGTAATTAAATATCCTAAAGGACAAAAAGAAATATTGTGTTAAAAGGTGTGGTATAAATCAGGGTACCTACAGTTACTTTGAACCTCAGAACTTTAACAGAGTGGACTTTGAATAATACCCTATATAAAAAAAGAGGGCCTTAATGATTTTAGAAAAAGGCATAAGATGATACTTCCAACACAACATAAAATAAACAGGAAATATAGATAATATCCTGGAAACTGCTAGTTATCAAGAGACTTTCACTTGAAAACTATGTACCTATAAGTTTTAAGATAACAAAATTCTGCTACTAATACCCAGTCCTGTTAGGACTGTAGTTTCTCATATTAACAGCTTTTAAATTAAACTGCCTCTGTATCAGGAACATTATTTTACATTATTCTACTACTTATTGTACCTGTTAATCTCTCTGAAATATGTATTTAATCAATCCACACGTACTAGTGCACACAACACAAGTCGTATATAACCTGAAAATTCAAGAAATTCAAACTGTACAATGATGGCTCACCTTTCTTTCTAAAAGAAGCACCTTAAACATGAAAATTTCCTCCTTAGTTATGCAAAGCATGCATCAAAAGCTGAATACAAAGATTAGGCCTGATATGAAAACTCTCTCTGGGATGGGCAACTGAAGATATGCAAATTTTATTAAGAAGACTTGTATATTGTTTTCTTTTTAATTAGAGGAATTTCTAACCCTAGATCTATTATGTGCAGCACATAAACACTTGATTTTGAAAGGTCCCAAATAAATGAAAAATTCACACAATTTTCCTCAATGCTCTGCTAGATAATGCAACTATTTTTTGTGGTAAAGAAAATGCACCTTGTCCACAATAAACTTCCCTCGGGAAGTGACTAGTAACTACAGTTCTGACCTAGGAAAAAAACTTGACAGTACCTTACAGTTATCCTGAAAGCACACCTTCAACAGTTGTATTTTTGACTTTTTCTTATTACAACAGTCATTTGAAGTGACATCTGAAATGTTTATTTGCAGTAAGAACCCAAGCACTTGTGTCAAGTAGTGCCACATTCCATAAGCTGTCTCATTTAAAAGCTGTAAGTCTAGCTAGATACTGGTGTGTATGATTCAAGGTGACGGAACTCAGTACTTAGCAGGGGAAGGAAATGCATTTAGAAAATAAAAAGAAGTCCAGTTATGAACTACGGAAATATATAACCTCATTGAGTCGGATGGAAAAAGCCTATGCTTAAAGTTAGGTACAAGTGCTCAGATCTTTAATTTAATCAGTCAACAATAAAAGTATATCTGCCAGTAAATGTTTTAACCTGACAAAGTATTGTAAATACTGTATCTTCTCCTTGGATATAGTCTGTTGCTTTCATAGTATTAGCTACAGTCAGTGGGAAAAATAAGTGAAGTTACAGGATACAATGTTGGGATATCTTCTTTGAATTTACTGAATTCCTTCCAAAATGCCTTATGGACAGACTATTTAGTATTCATCGCCATGCTCCTGTACAGCAACGGCTGTAAAACGTACAGAAAAGGAAAAACATTAGCTCTACAAGTAGGCTTATTTTGGCCTACCTTGTAATTTTTAGTAGATGAGCTGTTAGGTGTTCTACAAGAAAAAAGAATTAGTTCTAGTAGTTAACTGTAAATTAAATAGCTAAATTAGGGATTTACTCTCTAGCGTGTCTACGAATCATTGAAACAAATACACTTTTCTTCTTTTTTCAAGGTCAGCACTGAGATGACATACAGTCTGTATTACACAGTTGTATCATATAATTGACATGCCAGACGATGAACACATAATTCAACAAGCTCAGATTTAAGATCCAGCACAAACACGGAGTTAAATGGGCTTCCCAGTGCTTCTGAATATTGCACTCAGTCATTGCTGCTCCCTAGGAAAACAACCACCCCCCCAACCACTCACATAGAAACCTCCTCCTTTTCCTCCCCCTTCAACCTCTCCCCCCACAATGTAACCCAAAAACCAAAGAAAGTCATAAGTATGGCAGGCACGGGCAAGACTGAATTTTTGTCATTGCAATGTGGAGTTCCTGAAATGACCTTAACAGCTCAGTGAGATAAATAACACTGCTCTGGTTTTACACTGGTACAGAAGAAATGAGGATCTAACTCCCCTTTTGTTGTTTAACTGATTTTAACGGGAGGAATTGGGGAGGGGGAGGGAAGGGTTCCCAACTACTTTCTGAAAAGGTACCTTTGAAGGGAAAATATAGTCTCCAAAAAGGAAGAAAATAAAAAGCTTTTCCTCAAGTTTCCTTTCATTTCTTATCTTCCTAAAATACATATATACAGTTTGTTCCAGGAAATGTCTGAAATGCCTTCTGGTAGCTTTTAAATAAACATGAAAATCTCCTTTTGAGTTCAAAGAGTTTCAAATAATGATGGGGGAAGCGTTCTTGGACTATCACACAGATGTAAACAAAGGTCAGGATCCACTCTCAATAATTAAAATGCATTATCGTTACTTTTGGACTTTTAGTCTGCTATCACATAACTGAATTAAACTTGAGCAAAGCTCTAATGCTCTTCAACAGCAGTCTTTTCCCGTACACTAAACCCAGCAGACCTCAGCCACATTTCTCAGCTAGGAGCTAATGTTTCTGGGTGCACGTTACTGTTGCAGTTTCATTTGTCAATAAAGCCTTATTTACTTGCTTCCTGTTATTAATTATGGGAAACAGGATCTCTTCAAATTGTAGGAGAGGCTCTTTTAACTCCTGTCTAGACTTTTAAAGACAAAATATTGATGAGCCCTTTAATGTTTGTGCAGAGACGCAAACTGAGCGAAAAAACATCGTTACCTCAAACAGCTTAAGACTCCTTATCACATATTCACAAAAAAATATCCTTTAAATCACTTCGGCTCACATCCTTATTGTTAGTCACTGAAGTAAGGTTTTCTTTCATAGTTGGATACTTTCTTCATCTGTCACACTGATTAATTAACAGCTCACAGTATGAGCCCTGAGCTTAAATAGCCTACTGAAATGAGGAGAAGAGATCAACGTTAATATTCCATAAAAAGCTGAAGAGGAAAAATGCTTTCTTTAGTATGAAGGGATCTGCCTTCTAATAATAATTAAAAAAACCTAACTAATTTCTGTTTGGTTACATTACACAAGGAGATGAAAGCTCATGGCCTGCAAAGGAAGACTGCAGTCAGGATTAGGACAAAAGTCAGAGGAGATTTTAAGTGTTTTAGGTTAATCTGTTGGTTGGAAACAACCAGGTCTTGAACACCAGCGAAATAATTTTCATCACCGTTAAAAAAAGCTAGTTTATCAACACGCAATAAACAAGTCCATAAACACAGTACTCTTGCCTGTACAGATATATGGGGGAAAGGCATGCAATTACATGAAATGCAGAGTTGCTAAAACCTTAAACCTAAAGTTGTTTTTATCCAAAACATTTGTAGTTTCTCCGCCCCCCCCCCCCCCCCCCCTTCCCCAAACTGTTACAGTGCAGCGATCATTTCAAAAGTTTGACTTTCAAGAGCTACAAGCTCTCCCCCTTTTCTAAGCCCCTCCAGTACTGCTGAGTGGACAAAAATTACAGATGCAAGAAAAGCTGACAAATGAGTGCAAGGCCCCTCCCCTCCAGTGCCTCGACAGTCAGAGCTCCTGCCAAAACATGCCTGAAAGCTAGTGAGGAGACAAAGACACAAAGATTCCATTTTCTCAGGGAAAATAGATTTTATGTAGAAACTACCGGGGAGAAGAATAGCACACTGGCATGTGTGTCATTTCAAAAGCAGAGCAGGAATGAATGTTTCAAGAAAAAAATGAAGTCATATTTGATTATTCAGTAAGTTCAGCAAATGCTGTTTAACACACAGCTCTTTTTAAACTGCAAAGTGCTATGGGGGGTGGGAGGGTGAAAGCTCCCATGAAGCTGGAAAAACATTTTCAGTCATGGAGAACCTTCAGTTCAACATGATCCAAACTAAGAGTTCACCGCTGTTGCTCTAAATCATCTCCTGATAAAGCTGTCGTACACATAAAACCAAGACAAAGTAAAACCAACTTTTTTTAGCTCAAATCTGTTTGAATGTGTTTACTATTAAAAGATTCTTCCCCCAGGGTGTCATTAATAAAGTTGCAATAGGTTTAAAACCCTGGCACCTAAGCATTTCCAAGTTTGCAAGCTTTTCATAGCAAGTTTACTACTTTTGGCTTCTTATGCTATCGTGACTGGCACTCATCACTGAGCTGGAACAGGTCTGTCTGTGAGCAAGGAGAACAGCAGCAGGGTGAATGCAGGCAAGCAGTACAGAAGAAAAAGCAAGAACATGATTTCTCTTTGAAACTAGTCAGAAAGTTAGGAAGAAGCGCAACTGATGGTGGGAAGATTTGGGACCGTTCAAGTTTCTCTCTATATTAAAAATAAAAAAGAATATTTACCACAACAGAATATAAGATTAAAAACTATCAACTTTTTGAAGTGTGATTCTAATCCATTAGGACTCAGTGACAAAAGTAGCTACCATTAAAAATAACATGAGCTCCCACCAGACTGGAAATTTGGGAAATAGAGGTGTAAAATGGAGGCTTAGTCATTGGCAAGGTTTTCAAAATGCTCCCAGCTCTGATAATTACTGCTCATCAACACATAGCATTCCTACAAACTCTCTGCTTATAATAGCCCTTTTCTCTTTTATGTGAGGCTGCTTCTATATACCTGGTGGCAGAGTCACCTAAACTCAGCTGAAGTCTTCCAGTCTTTCAGTAGAAACACCAATGCAGTATAAACAGAACACCGAAAACATTACATAATGAAAATACTAAAAATGTGATTAATGCCCTGAACTGATAGGCTTGCAATTGAGGATAAAATATAACTGCGGAGAGCTCTTTATAAGAGGACTCCCAGGGGCCCTCTGCCCTGCAGAGAGTACTGCAGGCAGTGAGCCCCACTCTCTACCCTCTCCTCACACTCATGTTCCCCCTCCCTTCAGCCCAGACATGCACCTTGGCACCTCCCCTGCCCACCCAGATCCAGGCCACAAGGACGTGGCACAGTTCTCACTCTGAACCCACATGCTGCCTCTCAGCCCTCCCTTCTTTCTGCTCCTGAAGACTGCTTTGATGACAAGCTTAAGAAAGGAAGGGCTGGTAATCCTTTGACTAACTAATAAGACTACTTCAGGACATCAACACTGGTCATTATACAGGGATTGGGGTAGTCAAGAACAATATATGAAAAAAACAAAGATTTTGCTGAGAAACCACCCTACTCTCCTTATTCTGTCCGAGGTGAAGGGCAGGGAACAAAAGAGCAAACCTTGAACATTACACATTTAGTTACAAGTTTAGATTTATTTTTCATTAAGTTTATTCACAACCCTTTAGCTGATCCCACTATCCTCCCACTTGCTAAGTCCAGGCATTTTCTAAGTCTTCATAGTCAGACAGTATCTAAATCTTTTTTGTTCTTTTTAATGCATTTTACAAGCCAACCATCACTCAGCTCCTCCTCATCTCATGTTCTTGTTGCCACAAAACCCTCTCATCTGCTCTGATAAAATGCCATCCTCCTCACACACAGCTATTCCAGTTTGGTCCCTATTCTCAACCAGACCAAACCACTACTGCATTTTCATTTCATTGGCACAAAGGGGTACTAAAAGTTGGCTCACTACAGAGATGTGAAAAAAGACTGCTTCTACCAGTTTTATCCTCTCACAGATACATCATCTTCTCCTCCAAATTCTCATAAAGTGGATCCCAACCTCCTCCTGTACTCCACCCATAGAAAGCAGAAGAACTGCTGCACTTTAACACATATATCAAGAGTGATTTGATTGCCTGATTTCCAAAAATACTGCAAGAGAAGGAGACTTAGTTCTGGGGTCAAACTCTGGAAGGACTACTAACAGCAGAGATTTTTTTTTTTCTTAAAAAAAAAAAAAAGGCTGCAGTTACTGATTAGGTGAGAGATACAGAGTAGGAAATAGAATAAGAAACAAGATTTGTGAGTAAGGAGTTACAAACATGCTTTCCCTTATACAGCTGGTAAACTCATTCCTCAGACTAACATTACAAAGGAATCTTTTGAGAGAAAACTCAAGTCATATCAGGTTATAGAAACACTTCAGCAGTCAAAAAATATTATCACTTGATTTCATATGTATAGTAGGATGATCCCTCACTCAGTTATCACTATTCCTATTTGAATGCTTTTAAAGATTACTTGAAGATCAAAGCTCAGAATTATTTCAAGCTATAAAAGTTCTTGAAAACCAAAATGAAATCTTGTGTCTTTGTCTAACGCCTGTTGTCATTGCAACTAAGTTCATTTTAATGACCACATGTCCCAGGAATACACGTCACAGGGTTTGAAAAGGAGGGAGACTTATATTTTAGTTGGCACTGGTACAGCATATGTCTTTAGCATAAAATTTATTAGCATTAATGGACATTATGTAACTAAAGCACTGTGCTTTAATTCCCTGGGTGGTGGTGTTTTCATGTCCTATAAAATAGACAAATAACAAATGTGAGATTTTTCAAAGTTATCTGAAGAATTCAAACTTGCATATTCCTCCATTAATTGTAATAGAGAAGGTGTAGCTGAACAAGATGGATCCGAAATGAATTCTCAAAATGTCTTCCATGAAACTGCATGGTTAATACTACAGACCAGTCTTTTAAAGCATATGCTATATAACTACAGTATTTTGCAGACCACAAGCTCTTCAAAAAGTAATTATTAGACCACTGAAAACTATAGATTTAAAAAGATTTCTTTTTAGATTTAACATACCATACTTACTTGATACTAGACTTATTCAGATGAGTCCAATTTAATAAAGTATCTTTAATAAGCAACTCAAATATTTCTTACTTGAAGCCTGGCATTTTCAATCCTGAATGCAAAGAATTTAGAAGGCTTTGGGAATCTATCACCTAACCCACTGCACTTCAGGGATAGGGGATAGTCATTTACGTATTCCTTGGGTGCCTTTGAACATTGCAGGCTAAGGATGGAACAATTTTCAGAGCTATTGAAAAACTGCAAGACTTTTGCAGATTTCATCAGGATTGGTGCATGGTACCAATAAAGATCAGACTATTACTTAAGCCTGTATTTGAGTATTTAAGTGGGATTATTTTTCTTTAAGACAGAAAATGAATTCAAAGCTACCCTATAGAAAAAGACTAATACACACAGGTTTAATATTTGAGTTTTCAGAGAAGGATCTTATCAATGCTTATCTGCAGCACTGAAAAATAAGCCTAGAGCTCATTTTCCGGCAGTTTTTTATTGTCTTATATGTCTGAATAATCTCACAAGAACAGCAAACCAGAACAGCATGGAAAAAAAGAATACCATAGACCCATAGATTTATGATGTTTAAATTACTAAAAAAAGTAAGGCTTATACACATTATTATTTATCAGTTTAATATGCTGAATAATCTAATTCCACTCAGAGCTAACTTGAAGCACAACTTATTTTACCTGAAAATCCAAAGTAAAGAATTAGTACGAAACCACTCAGACCTTTATAGCAACTCTAGTAATTTTTCCTTGGGTAATGTCAGGACCAATTATTGTCTAATCTATTGAGCATATCCTAAGCTATTACCCAAAATCTTTTATTTCTTTGTCTTCTAGACAAATCACCACAGAGCTGCAGACCAGCAAATGAAGTGAACTAAGGGCAATTTGACCAACATCATCTGTGTCGATTCCCCAGAAGTCGATGAAACATGTTATCAGGTCTCCAAGGTACATCCCAGAGATTAGTTGGTCGTGCCATACAATTAGTAAATGATTAAAACAAGCTGTTTTCTTTGATTACATTAAGATACTTGCAGCAGTGAGAGCTATTGCCTTCTACGGAAGAGTGTACCTTCCCAAATTATGTTCTTTATTAGCACTTCATTAACAATGTGCCACATCAACCAAATAATCAGGCAACACAGTGGTCTCAGGTACAAGGAAAAGATCATTATGAAACTCCCCCTGCCTCATTTGGGCAAATCAAATAAGTGTATGTGAACCACAAACTGCACAGAAATATTTGAATGCTAGTTTTCATCTCAGGCTTTTTGTGTATTTTGTGCCAAACCCATAAGCCTTCTTCAGAGGAATCAAGAAAACACTGTAGAGACTGAAGTAAACAGACACGTTTTTAAATAACTTAAACTTTTTTTTTTCTTTTCCTTTCATAAGAACAGGACCCCAGGTAAATGATGCCTTCTAATACAGCACATGAAAATCTCAATTATGGAAATCATTATTCTAGGTAATATGTGCCATTTTATATTCCCAGCAGGATGATTTTCATCTCATCAAGAGTTTCGAAGGCTGTTTAGTACTTCTGTATATGCAAAATATATTTAAGGGCCCCCCAAAAGATCTGCTAATTAAAAAAAAAAAAAAGCATAGCCAAGTGGTCAGACAGACTGGAACTTGAGGATTATAGGTAAGAGGGATGAAATGAAAGTTCGGGAACTATAATTTCTCTTTCTGTGGTAGCACCAGAAGCAGCTGTTATAGGCTGGGCAAATTAAAGATGTGGTTGACTAAGCCAGCAGTCTGGAAAGAAGACATTGCAAAAACATAACAGCAAGTCATCTTCATCCCACTTTTAAAAAGCCAAAAGTGCTGACCATTTCTTTTTTTCTCTCTCTCTTCCTGTTATTCTTATCTGTCACAAATATCCTCCAGCTGGTACCCTTCCAGCCCTTGATCACCAGTTCTAATTTCCCACCCCCATCTTGGGGAGTTAATAGTAATTCCTGGGACTGTGGACAAGTACTCCATAGTGGGAGTTGTCAGCAAACAAGACAGGACACTTCTCAAAGAAGAACAGGTGAAATAACAGAACTGCAGTTCCTTCTTTTTTTTTTTTTTTTTTTTGCAAATGAGAGTTCATCAAACATGTGAAAACAATCTTCCCATACTGAACAATATTTAGCATTCCTTGAGAGCAGTTAGGTGAAACTGCCCAGTAAAATCAGCATCTAGATACAGAAAGTTCTCCGATTAAAAGCCAGACAGATTGCCACCTTGTTTTTCAGATACATTAGTTAAGGGTCTTATAATCCTTATAATTTACTATTTTCAGAAAAAACTTTGCTATTTCTTCTGTTTCTAGTCTGTTTACCCTGAATAATTTAAAAATCATTGTGCCATAAACTAATGAGGCTGTATATTGTTTTCCATATCAGAAAGTGATCTATGAATTACTGCAAAAATAAGTTACTTTAACAAGAAAAAGACCCAAAACCAACCCTTTGACTTTCCTTGACAGCAGGTATAGACTTCTAATAAGAGGTAGAAGAAACAGTAGTTGCCTTGCTCAGACAGCTTTTAGGTCAGTGTTGTCAGCGTAGAATTTGTCTCAATTTATATTAGCATAAACCTGCAGATGACTTTTGATCACAGTTTAGACATCATGAATGATTACCACCAGATCTAATTCCCCTATGTTTATTTGCACTTAGAAGAAACCCATCATTTCAGATTTGTGGTAGATGCATTTTTTAAGTGCTGCCATTTCAGTACTACTCCAATTATGATGTTAATAAGGTTGCTGCATTCAAACATTGCATCTGATTTGAGGCACATTCAAGATCTTTGCAAACAATGATTCATTAAACACATTTTAAAAACGTTTGTGAGATTCATACCATAATCTTTAAACAGACACAAAATTGATACAGGCAAATTAAGTGCCCCATTTCTTATCAGAAATTAATTTTGAGTGGCATGGGACCTTTGTCTGATGCCTTTACCTGAAGCAAATCTATTGCCATTTTGCATTTTCATACAAGTCTAGAATATGAAAGAACAGCAAAAGAATTCTAAAGGTTAAAACCCATATTCAGTAGAGTCTCCCCCCCCCCCCCCCCCCACTCTGTTAGAGTGGGTATTTGAGGAGGTTCTTTACATCTCCTCCCACGCAGTTTCTCTGCTTCATAAGCAGAAGCCAGCTGCTGGTTCTTTCAAGTCTAGCAGTTAGTTGACATTTACCATTACTTTATGGTTTTCATTCTATCTTAGCAAGGAAAAGTGCTAGAAAATTACTTCTAAAGACTGAAGATTAAATCTTTATATTTATAATTCCCCCAAAACTGGAGGGGCCTGCAGACAAAATGTTTTGGTGGGGCATAAGGAAGGGACAAAAAGACAATGCTGTACACCAACAGAGACTAGGACCAACAATTCTTAGCTTAGCTGTTATCATTCTTCCCCCTGGAAAACACCTCTTTGCAACTCTTGACCAGCAGTGCTGATTTTGTTTATTTCCTTTTCAATCTCAGTCTCTAAAAAAGTGCTGTGTAGAGCATTGATTGCATTTCTGACTTGACAAACTTGGCAGCATTATTTAGCAACGGCTATAAAAAAAAAAAAAAAAAAAAAAAAGAAAAAGAAATCCTGCATATATTCCTATGACAGAGTAATTTGATGGTAGAGATGGGAGAAATGAGAAAGAGATCTAGGACACCCCACAGAAAATACTTTACTTTTCCAAAGCAAGGAGAACATTAAACCCAGCTGGAACCTATACAAAGTCCTGCCAAAAACTGTGTAGTGCACCCATGTGAAACTGTAGTGGCAATTTTTAACTCCCCCTCCAGACACACACAGTGATACAGCCCTAACATCTGACTTTGTTCCCAGATAAGCACACTGATACAGGTCTGTTTAAGGTTTGTCTCTCTGACATTTATCTTGAAAAGAAACTCCATTATGAATTTTATTTATGTGAAATTCTTACACAAAAGTACAGATACAAAACAGTAGTGTCAGCACCACTATTTCAACACTGGAATACACTGTCTAAAATTATTTTCAGATTAATAGGTATTTTGAACTTGCAATAAGAACATAGAGGTGGCTCCCCTTAAGGGCAAGTTCATACATGAAGGAATCAGGAAAATACAGGAGATCTGATAAGCTCAGTGATTCTCTCTCCAAGTCAGGAATTCAGAAAAGCCATACCTGTAGTTGTTAACATCCCACTAAAACCCTCAGTAAAACTAAGCTCAGAAGTCAGTCAGCTGGTAATACAGTGTTTATTTAATGGACTTTTACAGAGCTGAAACCCAGAGTATGTAGCCTTTTATCTGATGATATTTACTAACAAAGAGCTTTAAAATAAGTAACTTTAACAGAATTGCTAAAGATATGAAATGGAACTCGGAATGTGCAATTACTGGATGGCTCCAAACTTTATCTGATGTGTTTAGGAGCCACAGAAGAAAACCATCCAAGACAGCTCAGTACAGAGAGTGCCAGAAAATACCATACTGTTTTTTCCAGGCCTAGGTCAGGACATTTGAAGACATCCAGGACTGAATATGATTTCTTTTTCCTAATTCATGGTTTCCACAATCGAACATCATAGAGGCAGTTATAAAAATCATACTGGCTCACAACATCTGCAGGAACTCAGTAGTGCAGCTGTTCACTGCATATGTGTTAAACAGGCAGCACTAAAAACTGTAAAACCAGGTCAAAACAAAACCAAAAAGGATCTGAAATGGAGAATTTCACATAGATAACTGAAATAAAATGTAGAAACAACCTTTTGTCCAGGTCAGTAAGCTGAAAGCATTAAGAGAAAAGCAGTTTGCCGCAATCCACACACAATAGGTCTTGAGCATTGCTTCTTTTTATTGTGTCTTGCACTTACGGGGCACTAGATTTTTCTAAACAGTATCCAAAGCATACTTTCAAGTTCAACAAACATCTGAATGTCACAGCAGCCTTTCAAGAGAAAGTTACAGTGCTGTGAGTTTTTAAATACAGACTGAAATATTTCAAAGACACCAAATATACCCCAGTGCTGCCTCCTCTTGTTCCCTTGAATTGAAAATGAAGAACAGCTTATCTGGAAAGCAGAATCTAATTAAAAACTTTCTTTTCTAAAGAATAAAGGAGAAGAGCACCAATCTTTAAAAAAAGGTGGAACCTCACCTGGAGGTGGATGGCAGTGTCTGTTTCTTTTTGCAAAGTAATTATTCAGAACACCCAAAATATATTTAAGTGATGAACATTAAAACATTAAATACTAAAATTGAGGTGCATCCTATGGGAGCAGGATCCAGCCATCACCTTTCTTTCTCCACTGATAGAAGCTTTAAAGAAAATCAGACATACCTGTGTTCAACTACATTAAAAAAAAAAACCAAACCTGTAATATCTTAGCACATAGGCTGAAATTTTTGAAAGACACTGTACTGATTTCAGTTAGAATTTGTACTTCAGAAGAGATGTTGTAATTATTGACAACAAAATTAAGTGAAGGTTTTTCATGTTTTTGCTTGAATAGAAGAGAGGAATTCAGGTATATCAGACTGATTATTTTTTCTATTCTTCCATATGGAGTCACTTCGGCTTTATTGACAGGATTTTTTCCTCACACTTATTTTTTTCTGTTTGGTTTTGTATTTTTAAAGCAGCCCTCACATTGTCAACCTTAGTTCTGGTTTTCACTATGTGTAAATAAAGTTAAATATTAGGTACATATAGAAGTGCGCTGACAGCAAATGCTGTTTTGCAAGACTCAGTGGAATAAATGTAAGAATTTCCCATTTCTCCATACAGAGCTTGCTAGCCACATCTACAGCACCTTTCTCTCCATACATGTAAAGTTGTTTTACTTCATTGCTAAGGGCAAAATCTATATCATGATTATAGTTTTTTCTTCACTAGACAACATAAACAATGGATCTATGCATTACTGTTAAGATTGCTTTGAAAATAATATCTCTTTCTCAGAGACATAAAAAGAGGTTTTGAAATTTTTTATTCTGTGTTAGACTAAAAAAAGGTATGTCTGTATTATTTTAATTTTCTTTTGGGGAAAGGAGGTCATAGCAAAGGAAAGAGGAGGATAAAAGCTAGGCAGCATGATCACTTTCCAGATAGATAGTAGTCTGATCATTAAGACTTTCACACAGAGTATCGGAAACCCAGGTTTCCAGGCCCTTCTCCAACAACAACAGAGCTCTGACATTCTGGAGACACACCAAAAACACCAGGCTAGCAACCATTCTGGGACAGCAAGGGGTCTTTTTTCTTCTCCTCACACAAAATTCCTTCCCAGAAAAATGTCCATTGAAAAATATATTTCTTCAAAACATCTTGCATTTTCCCCACGGGGAAAAAAAAATAAATTTTCAACCAGATGTAGTTACAGTTTTGTATACATCTGCAGTTGCAGGGAAAAACTAACAGAATGAGAAAACACATTCTTTCTATAAAGTTCTAGTAATACCTTTAATCATTTTACAAGCTTAATGCATTACATTAATTTGTTAAATTAACACAGTTGCACTTTTAGATCAAACAAAAGAGAGAAAGACGACTGTGATCCAACAAAAGCATGTTATAAAAACACTGCTGTTCAAAACAGGCCAAGTATTTTCTTGTACTTGAACCCTAACAAAGGGGGTTTTCCTTAAGGCAGTTATTAGGTGTTTTGTCTTCATTTTTGTTACTTTTTTTTTTTTTATGGTAACATCACTTCTACTGCTTTGGTAAATACACTCTAAACTATTCTTATTCCTGTGAATAGCAATTTTCTTAGGACACCTTTTTTTTTTTTAATTAATAATAATAGCGATAAGATTGCTTTCTCTCAAGTTTGCATTCTACAGAAGACCACAGGCCTCAGAAGATCACTGTGTGGAAGAAACACACTGGGCCAACCTATCTTGTTGATATTAAACAAAGCACAATCCAGTTCGGTATTCTTTCTACTCTGAAGGAGTTTCACATCAGCTAGTGGAAGCTAACTCACTTATTTCTTTGCTGTTGAATGATTTTATACCAGCATACCCCCTTTAAGCACAATTTACATTTTAAGATTCTTGAGAGATAGCTGCTGCTGCTAAAGAGCCACGTAAGATGCTGCCATTCCACTGCACTATGGAGAAAGAAGGGGGCTGGTTACAGGGACCCCCACACCTTCCCTGTCTCATATAACCAAGTAAACTCTATTATAATCGATGTAGTATGCAGAAAACAGAAGAGAGGGCTAATTGAGTTTAAAAGCTATACAGTTGCAGCCTCATTTAGGAAATGCCTCTAGGCTTCCTTGAGCATTTAGTAATAAACCTAGACCACAAGGCAAAGTGAATGTTCAATTCTGCATGCCCAGAAAGGAGAGAAGATCCTTTTCTCCATATTCCTAAGCCCATGTTAGCCGCCTCAGTCTTTCTCCAACAAGGTAGGATTCTAGGAATCCAGAAATCATCATCTCCATTTTTCTTATCCTGAAGTAATACATTATTGTCTGAAATCAAGGCCCTGTTTTGCTACATGTTGTAAAACAAACAAACAAAAAAACCCCAAACCCAAACAAACAAACAAAAAAATCCACAACCAAAAGCCATTTTCAGGCTAAGCAGACTAGGAAAATAGAAGTGGCCACACAGATTTGGGAACAGAAAAGAAATGAACTTTTGGCACTCCTCTCTTGCCACAGTAGCAGTTATAGCTAGCACCAGAGAAGCTTTCTGCCCTTTATCAACAGGTCACTAGGGCATTTAAAATTACTTAAATGATCTGTAATGACAATTTAAAACTAGATAAACCACAACTAGAATATCCACAACATCTAATGGCATAATTAGGTATGGAAGGAATCCAGGATTAGCCCCCAACCCAGTCATGAATCTGTTTGAGAAATTTGAACACATGCACATTCAATCATGGTAGAACATATTCTGAAACAATACCAAAAAGATAGGAACAACCACAACTAATGTTGTTCTCACATTCTTTGTTTTTACTGAATCTAAGCTTTATTAATATTTTAGTGTCCTATAAAAACAGTCCCATGAAACAGGGGGAGAAACACCAGAGCTGAACATCTAGAAACACTTCCATATATGGTTTTTCTTTTTCCCCTCTACATATATACTGTAATCATGACTAAAGCAAGCAAGTAGCATTATGAAGGTGAAGGGTCTAGAGAACAAATCCTACAGGGAGCAGATGAGGGAACTGAGGTTGTTTAGTCTGGGGAAAAGGAGGCTGATGGGAGACCTTATCCCTCTCTACAACTACCTGAAAGGAGGTTGTAGCAAGGTGGGTGTCAGTCTCTTCTCCCAAGTAACAAGTAAAGACTTGTTCTTTTTTGCCTCAAGGACAAGAGGAAATGGCCTCAAGTTGCACCAGGGGTCATTTAGATTGGATATTAAGAAAAACTTCACTGTAAGAGTTGTCAAGCATTGGAACAGGCTGCCCAGGGAAGTGGTTGAGTCACCATCCCTGGAGGTATTTAAAAGACATGTAGACGTGGTGCTTAGGGACATGGTTTAGTGGTGGACTTGGCAGTGTTAGGTTTACAGTTGGTCTCAATGATCTTAAACGTCTTTTCCAACCTAAACCGTCTATGATTCTACGAATGGCAGCTTCAAAACATTGGCTATGTTAACACTTATATGCTGCTTTAGATACTGCTAATCTAAATAGCTTTAGATTAGACTAATTCACCCCTTACATGGGATTCAGTATTGTATCCTCAAATCTAAGCGCTTCTTGCACTCACTTGAGCATTACAAATGCATTTAAAGACTGCAATCCATCATATAGGTTCCTTCATACTGTACATACACATCACTACAGCCACAGTGAAAGTATTTCAACAGATACAACATTATCAGGTAGCCAAATCATATCCTTGCTGTCCAACAATTACAGCACCACTCCGTACAGTGAAACAGTAACATCTGGAATTCTGCTCTCTTGAGAGCAGCTATGAGTGCACCACTACACCAGGAAGTGAACTGTGCTCTCCTCAGGGTTTTAATTGTTACAGAATATACTTAGTGCTTTTAGCAGAAAAACAACCATTTTGGTTACTGAAAAAATTACTTGTGTACAAGACTTTTATTAAGAAAAAGTTATCTAAGTGCATAATATGCTTGTATGACATGGAGAAATATTGCACGTTCATTCTATATTTGAAATCCAGTTGAGCACGAAGAATAGTTCCCTTTCATTTCAGAAATTTTTTCTTAAGAAGAAAAATAGTGATATACTTAAGACTGATTTTACCAAACCTGCCACTAAGAAGAGTTTTTCTACTAACTCATGTTCTGACCTTACTTAAAAAACAGGCTGGGAAAATGTTGTCCATTACTTCTCTCAAGTTGTGCTTTGATTTCATGTTATTCCTCATAGAGGGTTTGTGGCAACAAATGCAAGAAACATTACTTGTTTCTCTTTGGCTGAACTCTTTTATATGACAGGGAAGTGATCACATGCAACCTTCATCCATATCAGCTAAATGAAGCCAGATGAAATTAAATTCTTACTGTAATGGCTGTCGTGCCCTCTTTAGCTTTTTCCAACACCACTGCATATGCATACCTTTACAAATTTTCTCATCTGTGAAGGTAAATCACAGAACCCTGGCCCACTAAATATTACTTTACTGCTGATTTGGCTTCATATATTCCCACAGGAGCATAGGCACTAGATACTACTCAAATACTCTCTGTCTATTCTGTGTGAAGTACATGAACAGCATCTTAGCATCTCCAAATGCTCTTAACTAAATTGTTAGATAATCCTTGAGCTTTTTGGTGTGTTCTTATTTATTTTCCCACTTTTTTCAGCAACTGATTAATTTTTCTGCTGATTATGCTGTTACCATAGTTTTCAGAATACAGAAGAGGAAGAGATGCAACAATACATTAAAGACCATAAACCCTTCTTCCATTCAGTGTCTTTGAAACACTATCAGTAATAATACTACAGTTAAGAGATACATACCAGTCCATCTCCATGAAGTATATATGTTCTGATCTTGAGGGCACACGTTATGCTGATAAAGAGATCACAATACTGCTTCTGTGCTATTCAAGCTGATAGTTTCAAATCTGTTAATAAAATATGGGCAGATGTATGACGATTTCTGAAATATTCTATTAAGTATTTTTAATTTCAAAGTTTGTTCTGTTCTTAAAAACAATCTGAAACTTATGCCCAGTCCCTCTGAACACTATGGAGAGCATTAAGGCCAAATAAGTGGGGGAAGGTAATGCAAATACGCTGCAAAATTTCCTAGCATTTCCCCTAAATTTCCTACTAGAACACATTGCAACTTAAAGATCTGAAAATTATGGCTATAATATTAAAACACTGGGTTTTTCTTTCAAGGTCTGTGAGCCCTCTCAGGTATTAGCAATTTGGTTTGTGAGCAGCTCTTCCTGACCCTTACTATTCTTACAAACACTTCCACTAACTTGAAGGAGATTCCAGCATAGGTGATTAAGCCCTAGGTAAAGTCTGGTTTTCTATGGGTTTCAAGAACAAAGGGAAAGAATTCCTAGCCTGGTAGGCCAGGTTTTTGTGATGAGGGTGCTAACAAAGAAATAATTATTTTTCAAATGTTGCAAGCAAAATTGTTAGGAATTCTGAAACTAGATAGTCACTATTTTCAGCAATTCACATATTTAAATTCTGCATTTCCTGTCATTTTTATCTTGCATGGAAAGACATAATATAAATTAAAGGAGCAAAAGTTTGGGTAAACTTCACACTTGTAGGTTGCACATCTGTGGAAATAGTACATGGTAAACCATGAGCTATGTGCGCAGAGACACACACAAGTCTGTCTGCAAAACACTGAATTTGGAAGGGTCAGCACAAAAAGTCAGAGGCCTCTACTTATTTGAACTACTGTTTATTTCAATAGTGGGTACACAAAAGGTGGTTTTAATCACTGTGACTAGCTATAGTGAGAAAGTGCAGTCAGCTAACCCAAATGATTTCATAGGCAATGATTCCTTTGAAATAGAAAGGAAAAAAAATGTACAGTAGGAATTGAGAATAAAATAAATCTTATTTCTGTTTGCATTATTTCTATTGCACTGTAAAGCAGAAAGACAAACTGTAACATAAATTAGTACATTGGCAGGGCAGTGAAAGAAGAAATTAGCCACAAATATAGGAAGAGGGGAAGCCAAGTTTTCTCAATATTTGTATCCCAAGACCCAGAATTTTGGTATTTCCAAATAATGACAAGAAAGAAAACAATGTTCTCTACAAGACAGAAGCTAGAAGTGGTGCAGCTCCCCCACATACCCCAAGGTTATATCTGTTGCATTTGTTGTTAGAAGTTGAAAAAACCTAACCTTCTGAAACTTATAACTTACAGGCATAATTTCTAGTTAAAACTCTTGGACTGCCTGACAAAGAAACTTTATTTAAAGCCACTAAACACTTCTCTGAAGAACGCCCTCTGCTCCCTGCCAAAACTAAAAAGTAGTGACTGTAGTACTCATGCAAAGAGTTTTAGGTGAAATCTCTCTTCACTAATAGTCAGAAGGGAATAAACACAGACAATTGCTGTTGCTTGGCCAACGTACCTTTTTGCATTTGCTTGACTGTTCTAATCACAATTCTTTCCAAAACTAAAGCAGGCATAAGATTTCTCTTTGCACATTCCAGTAAGAGATTTTAGAAGAGCCTGAGGTATTATATGAATGCACAGGATCAGTAGAAAGCCATTCTGGCGATCACAGATTTGAAAAACTCTGCTTCAAAGAGGTAGATGCACAACAGATACCAGACAATGCTCAATAAATGCTACCAAGATTCAAAGTTTCTAAATTAACGCAGTAGCTTAATTTTTCATCACCTTCCCTTCAGTATAAAGTAGATCTATGTGATATGTTTTCTAGCAGAGGAATATGCATTGAATTTTAGGTATGATTTGTTGTTAAGTGAGAAAAGAAAGGCATACATACACGCACACATTTACCACACTTAGAACCTAAGGCTCATACCCTAGAGATAGCTTTTCTGAAACCCCCTACCTATCCCTTTAACAACTATGATTATTTAGTTGTGATTTATTCATGGAAGTTGGATTAAACTTTACTAGCACTGCATGAATATTTTGAAGAGAGTCCATTCACTTAGTCAAAACTGGAAACACCTACTATATATGTGGTATAGTACCACTTTTACACAATGAACCAGTTTAAAGGGGGAAAAAAAAAAAGCCTAAGTACAATTTATAAAGGCTTGATTCTTTTGTTTGCATTCTATCAGTATAAAGAAATAATGCAACTGTTACAACAGTCTCCTGCTAGAAACGGCAGAGCATTTTAAACAAGTTTCGCTTACACAGCATTTCTTCTCCTCTTTTGAAATACGTACTTAAAAAAGCTTCACAATTAACACTGTACACATTTTGCAAGGTTCTCAAAGATCAGGAACTGTTTCTGGAAAGACTCACTTCAATTTGGCAAATAATTACAACATATATTAGACTAAGGTGCATTAAATGTTTGGCTTCTGCGAGGGTATGGAAACGTGTTTGCCCACAGTTCATTAAGCAAAACAAAGTCAGTAATAATTTAAAATATGGATAGAAAAATAAAAATAAAAAGGAGAGCAAGAGAAAGGACAAGTTGTCTAAAAGGCAGAGAACATTACAACAGCAGAGTGGAAACAAATGAGATATTATGACTGGGATGCAGTCACAGGACTATGTGTAACTCTGTTACAGCTAAACACCAATAGCTTCTGGTGAAATTAGTTCTGTGGGCTACTTTAGTAAAAGTATAAAGAAGCATATTCAAAAGCCAACGAACACAAAGAAAACATAGTCATGACTATTCACAATAGCGAATTCTGTACTGAATTTGTGAACGGGACATGAGTTAGGCAAAATACAAGCAGCCTCCCTTTGCCTGGGATCTTTGTGGTGACACAAGCCAAGCAATCTAAACAGAAAATGTCTGTCTATACTGGGAGGGGGAATAAAACCCCACAAAAAACCCAAAAACTTCTTTCCTCATGGAAGAATGGTAACTTTGGACAACATTTGGCATCACAAGTTCAAAGGGCTATTTCATCTGCATTGTAAGTACAGACTTGGAGATTTCACAGTATTCCTGTCTCCATGCTATTGCTTTTTGTGCCATTAATGGCATTTAAATTATAGACCTGCTGCAGCCATGTAGTCAAAACACCACATCTCCCAATGAGACGCTGTATTATAATGTCAGTGCGTCTGTATTTTAACTGTTCTTTCATATACTGTGCTTCTCGTCAATCACCATCTTTCTCTGCCAAAAAATAGATACAAGAGACAAGTCTGTCTTTAGTCTTCACGGAAATTTCTTTACTCAGATGGCTGCAGTACTTCATTCACCACATAGCCAAGACTCCTGTTTACACCAACAAAATTTTTAGAGGTACCAATAGTACAGAGCCAGATAAAACACATTCATGAAGAATTTAAAATGAAAATATAGGATATGTTTAGGGACTCAGATAGAAATAACGTGCTTTAAACAAACTAAATTCTAAACTAGATCAGGTAGGGTTGGGGGGGGGGGGTTTGATGTTGAGGTTTTTTGTTTGTTTAGTTTTTTTAAATATGAAGTATTTTTTGTTTCCACTTTCAGCAAAATATTCCAGATGTACTGGAACACTGTTTTGCAGAAACAGGAATATATTGACCTGTACATATGTACAGGTATTCACAGTAACAAATATTGATTAAATAGCAGTTTTCACTTTGGCAGCACCTTAAAAGAGAATAGATTCAAATTTCTAATTATTTGCATTACAAAATGTGAGACATTTCTTCTTCTAAATTATTCTAACAAAGAAGTTAAACTAGTCATATGAGTCACTAACAGAGGTAGGTACTGAATCCAGATTTTTGGCCTGCATTTAAAACTTCTTTTTTTCATCTCAAAAGCCTGAAGAAAGCTGTTTCAAGGTCACAAAACTGCTTTTTGGGAAGGTCTGCTCTTATAAGCTGGTCTGCTGCTTGTAGTCGTCAGACAGCCAGCTCCACTTAAGATGAAAGGATTTATTTATCTAAGGAAAAATTTTCCAGATTTCATGGTTTCCTATTTTCTGCAGTGTCAAGTACATGCAGTTCATCAGTCTAAACACTCTGACCCTCAAATTAGTGTTTCAAAGTGTATTTGCACTAAGGAAAAATTTTACATTATTAAATTTCAGTCAGCAAACTTTATTCTGTATTGCCTTATTTCTTATTTCTAATGCCATTTGCAAAATAGCAGTGATTCTTGCTTATTAAAGGCATAGTCTCAACTCAGAAGAAATCCATGAATTTTTCTGAGCCTGTTCTAAACTTGCCAAGATTATCTAGGGCAACCGAATACATTCAACAATTCAACTAAACTTTTAAAATTGTTTCCACTGGGTGGGGGAGAAAAATCAGCCTCCAATTTCTTTTGGAAAGTTGTAATTATTTTATTTTTTTCCTAAATGAAAATAGTATTTTAAATTTTAAGAGTGACCCAGCTTCTTTATTTCTTTCATTTTTCCCCTCCATTGTAATATCTTTTATATCCCCCCTGCACTCCATTTTAAACGTCATCCAAAGCGACATTTGGCGTTGGATAGCAGAGTATGAAAGCAAAACAAATCTCCTGCCAGCTATTCACTCACCCCTTCTCACACTCAAACTACAACAAAAAACCTACCACATTACAGATATTGGAGAAAGTTATGCACGCATATGAAGATTCCAAATGTAATTATTCCTCCTAAAGTGTCAATAACAAAAAAAACCACATTTATTCTTCCTGACCTTTAGAACAGAAAGCTGAGAGCGGCATCCTTCAGATACACAAGTTCTTCTCAAACAGCTGACAAAACCATGTAAAAGTAAATCTACTTTAAAGTCTTGAGCTGTCTGGAATATGCTGATCAACGGAAGTGCCTCTGAAGCAGTTTCATCAAGCCTTATAGATAGGTACTCAGAATGACTGAAATAAGAGAAACTCCTGAAATAAATGTGCTCGGAAGGGACCTCAGTACCTCACCTAGTCCAATGTCCTGCTCAAACCAGAGCAAAATCTGGCATTACCTTATGCTAGTTGCCTTGCCCAATCAATTTTTAAATGTCACCAAGAATGGAGATACCAGCCTCTACTGACATATCAGTAATAATCTGAGGCAAAACTTTAAACATTTATTTAATAACAACTCTACACATAGGCTTACATCATCAGCCAATGTCGAAAGTAGAAGAACATCTACTTTTTAACTATAATATTTAACTGTTCTTCATGACTTATGGGCTCCTTTATAAAGAGAAATAGCTGTGGTATGTCAGATATGACCCCATGGTAACTCTTGGTAAATGCTTTCAATTTAGTGTAGACTGCTACACAATGGTGTATTAAATTACTTAGTTATCATCACTGAATCTAGCCATGGATGATCCTTTGAAGATACTTTTAGTTTTTGCATTGTTTTAATCTGACCACATTCATAAATACCTCATTAATATTTAGTTTCTTTTAAATTAGTGTCATTCACTAGAACTGCCTCAAAGGCTCTTCAGAAGTTGGTGCAGTCAGGCTGGACTGGATTCATTCCAAGTACTGATGTTTTTTTCCAACAATTTGATCTTAAAGTCCTTGCACAGAAACAATTAGCCTTTCCTAAATTCAACTCAAAGTCAGCATAAAGATTCCCATTTAACTTCATTGAGAGCAAAGTAAAGTAACATTAGGCCCTTCTGAAAACCTACCCTGAAGACATACTGTTTAGCCCAAAGCTACCCTTAGATCAATTCACTGTTTGTAAGTGAATATGACAAACCCCCAAAAGTATCTATTAAAAGTTACTAGGTTTAATTACTTAAGAATTGGAGATCATCTGCATAGAGTTTGCCTCCTTTAGTTGGTTCAGTAAAGATTCTGATCACTGGCCTCTGAATAAAGGTAAAAATACCAGGTATTACTTTCAGACATCTGCTTGAAAAGATGTGGTATTACGTGACAAAGATGTAATTCATGCTTGGCCACTAGCATGGGAAACACTAGAATACCTTCCCCTCTCTTCCTCTGAACTGGGAAATCAGGTCTGTGTTTAAGCTTACTGTTACGTCCCTGTTGGCCTCATCAACAGAAATTCACTGATTACTATGACAGAATAGGGAGAGAACTGCATTTAAACACAAAACAAAACTAACTGATGGCACAGATCTGTGCCCTCCGTATCCCTCTTTACAAATCACAAGTCTCAAGTTAGAATATGTATTTCTATGATTGTCAGGAATATTAATGATTAAATATATTCACTTTTATACCTTGTTATATACTTATTTTCTTATCTTCTTCCTTTTTAAATCCAAGAAAAATACCATTTATTATTCAATTTAGGATACGTCAAAGTGAAAGAGGTATACTATTTTTCCAACACATGCATTCTTCAGTACTAGTGTAGAAAGGCAAAAAACTAAATGCTTAAGTCAATACATTTTCGAGCAGATATTATTTATGGTGTGCTGATGGAAACAAGCCTTTACAAAAAACAATTCAAAAATATTTTGATTCGTTTCTCAACTGCATAGAAAGTTTTTGCTCTGGGAGGTCCAACAGACAGACAAAAATATTTGATGCCTCAAAATCCTTTTTGAGTCAAAAAAGTCTATTATGCTTGTGTCTCAAAGATCCCCCTTTATTCAGACCTGCTTACATTTATTCATGTTCACAGTGACCAAATTTTTATTTTCCTGATAAAATATCTCTCCGTGTTCATTTGTTTTAAGTATTTCAGACATATTTGCCTGTTTTCTCTAAATACATTCCTTACCTTCTTCCATTTTTCAACTTGCATACAAGGGTAGCACAACTGTCTGTAATGCCTAGTTTGTATATTAAAAAATCTAGCAATACATATTCAATCATTTCCTTGCATAGTCAAGTAGCAAGCACCTATATTCAGAGACATGTGATGGGATTGAAGGTGACAATGAAATAGAAACTATCTGTCCACTCTGGGCTTTTCACTGCTTGTCATCACTGAAATGCATAGGGCTGTAGGGCTACTATACCTATGATTTTTAAATACTGTTGAAGATATAATGATATGAAAATCAAACAAATTAGAACAAAATTTAAGCTACCACAGGAGAGTTTCCATATCAATTTAATAATTACTTTTATAATCAGACAATTTGCCATAGATACACTCTAGAGTGAACGTGAATTAGCATAAATCTGTGAACTATTTTGCTGAGCTTGTCCAGAGATCTCTTTTTAAGCTGCAAATTTAATCATGTGCCTGGCAGTTAAAACATCAATTTTTCTTTTTAAGTACCTACATCTGATTTCAAAGAAATATGGAGAGCCATACTTCAGGAGGAAAGAAACCAAACCTAACCCCAAAAAGGCTCCCCAAACCCATAGAAACATCTATGCCTGCATTCTGGTCCTGAAAAAAAAAATGCCTCTGCTGCCTGATCTAGGACAAGCTTTCTGATTATTTTTTTTTCAAACATAAGAAAACCGGGAAACCATGTGAACACAATATGATGAAAAAGCCAAACCTAAATAGGATCACCTCTCAAATGGGTATCTGTAACAAGTTTAACAAGAAATTATATAAACCGTCCACTGAGTTATCTTCAGTTTATAATTACCAACTGGTCATAAGCCACAGACACATAACCTCTTGCAATGCAATCTACATTGCCACAGTTAACAACAGAAGGATAACTCCTGAGGCTATTGTTTCCCTTTTTCTCTTCTTGCACGAATTTTTGCAACATATTTCTGAGTTTTATTATTAGACTCCAGCTGGAAACATGCTTCTATTGCCAACTAGTATTCCCCCACAAACTCTTCCTCCCCCATGAAGGGAAAACATAGGACAGTGCTGCAGCAGTGGGGAAGCAGCAGGGAAGGCGAGGGACGAAATACACAATTAGAAACACTAGCTCTATTAGACCTGTATTAGGCAGCATCCCTATTAGTCATAACAGCTCTTCAACTGCACCTCATCATAAGCCATTGCACTGCACACCACACCTCTCACAAGAATAGGCATGTTTTCAATGTTTCTGCACTCTGTCTCATTTTACATAAGCAACATTTGTTCTACTACATTGTCTCAAATTAACGAATGAAAAAATCAAATGAAAGTCAGCAAGATTCCTAGTATGGCACATTTTTACAGTTAGTTTTTCCAAGTATCCCCAAAGGCATCTAGAGATGAATAACTAGATTATTTTCAATTACCTGATCTTCTGAATAATAAGCAAAAAAATATCAGCATAAAGTTTCAGTAATAAAGCATTCTAACAACATACTCAGGCAGGCGAATATGGATAAGAAAGCTCAAAACACACTGTTAACCCCTTCGAAAGTCAATTAAAAAGGAAAATCCCTTCTTAGAAAATCCCTGTCCAAAAACAAAGATCCCCCTTTTTAAGACAGACTCTAGCTGGCATACTCAGAATAGAAGAAAACTGCAGAGCGATTAAGGTTCAACTTTGCAGATAAGCAAGGCTTAAGACTCCCATGCAGTGAAGGTGGATTATAACATTATCAGAATAAAGATTATCAAAGGTTTGTTGGTTTTTTTAAACACACAGCAGAAAAACTGCCTTGAAGGTTACAGATTACTCCCACCCTTAATTCTCCTTATTAATAATCTTAAAACAAGAAATTGGTCTCTGCTGTTTTCCACCATTTTAACTCCAGAAAAGAATTTGTAAGATATAACAAGCCTGCTGTTTTCATCTGGGCCATCCAACTACTTGCTGGCAGAGTATTAAATAGAAATAAACTCTGTAGTTTGGTACACATGATTATTATTTTCTTTTATCTTCTCAGGTTTACTTTCAGTGTGGCTTAGCTAAAAGCCAATTTGTGTACTAGAAATCCTTCTCAAACATTCAAATTCATATGCTAACATTTTCAGCTATCAAAGTCATATGCATAAATACTGGGTTCATACATTAGGCATCCAGAATTAGGAGTTGAAAGTAAACCCTTTGATAATGGGAACAGATTTTGTGGCTCTGGTTTACCTGCTAAACCTCCTCCTAGAGAAATATCCAGCTGAAGAAAACATCCTGCATACAGATTTCTTGGCTGTGCTGTGTCACACATCAGCCAGAAGCTGTCCCTTCAGCAGAAAGGGCAAGATCAAATTAGGCCTAAGAGGAAAACAGAATGTCCAGCAAAGAATGGATTAGCCTCTTAGTTAAGGACAACAGGAGTCAACCAAAACTCACAATGATTACACCCATTTCCTAACTGGGGGGCAAAGGAGGAGGGAAAGACCTGAAGATAGGTTAGAGCAACCAAAGGACTGAAGTTATAGAAATAATAAATGTTGTAGTTATCTTCCAAGCTTCTATACCCGAAATATCCATAGAAATTTATATCTAGGCAGATATCTGTATTACTTAAAGAACTAGTCACATAAGAGGATTCTCAGAAGCCAGCAGGTTGAAAAGAGCACTCCTAAATTAGGCAGGGGAGTAGATCTAGAACTGTAGGCTTGAAACTTGATATTCAGTGTTGCTGCCATTACAGTGATATGACCAGGAACTCTCTCCTGGAGTTTGGCCCTGAAAACTCTCCTCTCCCAACTGACAAAGGAACAAGCATTTTTACTGCCTCCCTCTCAAGGAATAGCTTAACCCATGCAGGGCATGGAGGGCCTAGATTCAAATTCCAGCTTTACCAATAGGATTTTGAACACAAATCCCCCCCACCCCCAACCTGTTACCAGATATTCTGATTGAAAGATGCTCTCAATTGCCCCCTCAATAAGCTTTCATAATTTGCAAGGAGCAATTAAATATGCAGTTGGCAATAGAGAATATGCTCAGCTACAGCTTGGTAATTGAGGCACCAACTTCCCTCGTCTTTAGGATTTGCTCTAACAACTACTCATAGGAGCAGAAAGCACAGGGGAAGGGAACTGCATGCTGCTTAAGCCTGATGTACAAGAAAAGCTGAAGTGAGACCAGGAGGGCACCTTTGCAGAGGGATGCTCAGGCCAGCCTGGCCTAAGCAGTAGGGAATTCATCTGGCAGGCATTTTGGTGGCCAGGGGATTTGTGCACCTCCATAGTGACTCAAGTACTGAATAGGGTGTTTTGAGGCTTCAGATACCGAATTTAGGTAGTGTGAGCTAGTTAGGAACCTAAGCCAGCAGTGGAGCATATTTAAGCAAAATAATGCAGCTTGATCAGGTTTAAACTAGGCTAATTTTGTAATGATTGTTTTAAATGCCTACTAAAAATGATTTGCATATTGTCAATGTGATTGGAAAATTCATTCTATTCTTTCTTATACAATCAAATGGCTCTCAATAACTTTGGGAAGGTCCCTGGATTCTATAAAAACTGGAAATGCCATAAAGATGCATTTACAATTGTGAAAAGGATTTGTTTGCAAATTAACTTCAGCATTACATTTTCCCGATTTTAATATTACACCATTTTATTTTTCAGTATGCCAGCTCTGTACAGACATCACCTGAGTGGTGGAAGCTGGGGACAGCTGAGTTGCTTTATAGATACTCTGCTGGTTGGTGTTCTGTGCACATGCAAGGCAGTTTGATGTTGATATTTAGACTTGATTGGCAGTAAAACACTTCATTTAAAATAGAAGAATTTCTAAATTCACTAAACTTAAGTCTTGGCAAATGAAGAACTGAATGACAAATACCACAGTAGCTGAGCATAAAGGCATTCCATGTAATATAAAATACCAAAAGGAAACAAAATAGGACCTTGCTACCATTTGAGACCAGAGATCAGTTTAACTCCTTATCCATGCAGGATGGCAAGACATTTGTTATGTAACAGCATATTCAGATGGCATTTTTAATTCCTGCTATCTTTTTACTGAAGAACAGAAGATTAGACTTCTACAGACTCTGAGAGACAGGGATTGGAGCCAGCAGCAAAATTTAGCACAGAGTGACTGATTTTTCTGGCACCACCTAGCTTCTCTGCATCAGTAATCTGGCAGCCTGGTAGGTGCTTTTCAAAGATGATAGAATAGTTGATACTAGTGTTATACAAAGGCTCAAAATAGCACAAGAAAGAATGAGAAAGAGTAGGTCCTAAGCCCCAAAACTACATTAATTTTTCTTTTCCCTTTTTTTTCTTTTTTTTAATAAAGATAGTGGGGAAAAATATCCTGGGCAGAATGCCAAAGACATTGTTCATCATTCAGCTTCTATGTGTCTCTGACAAACATCTAATATATCAAACATTTTAGGCACAAAGAAGCTATAATGCAAGAAAGATTGTTAGTTCTTAATTGTCATGAGACATGGTATAATCTGCACACAGTATAAAACTCCAAGTCTTTGCAATTATAAAGATAGTGAATTTGTGCTCATTCACTACACATATAAGGAATTTTTAACTAAAGAAACTCATTCGTCACCACCAGCTCTGTATGAAAAACTGCTGATCATTTCAGAAAAATAGCCATGTTTTGTTGCTGAAAGTCAAATGGAATCAACTGATGAGATGCACAAGCTATGGATGCTTGTGTGCTGTAAAATTTTGCAGAAACATATTTACTCATCTGCATAAAGACATGTTTACAGACTTATACCTTGGGAAAACAGAAAGGAATACACATAAGGTTGGTTTAAGCCCTCAGTAGAGGTGGAAAGGGGAGGGGAGGGCGGAATCTTACTGCACTATACCATGCACACAAGCATACTTTCTCCTATTCAGAACCTTTTTTCAAGTCGCACGGTGAAACTTTCCATTTGTCTGAAATCACCTGGAATGTGCTTTAGGAGCTAATCCCCACACATTTGGTTTTCTCAGCATAGGCCTAATCAAAGCAAGGATTCTCAAATGCATGACCGACCCAACTCACTTTCTCATTTACTTGGTCTTTTCAACTACATGCATGCACAGCTACGGAAATAGAAAATTAGCTATGTTTACATACAGCTAATACATATGAGTTTCCTAATGGAAAGAATGGAACATAGTTACATGCTTTTTCCGATAATCCACTTGAAGTAATATTTCTCTGCCTGTCCCTCAGCGGTCTTGGCTCAACATACTCCATCTGTATAGACACAATTTCTCAGTAAAGAGGCCTAGAGTTACAGAATCCAGAATGATAGGGGTTGGAAGGGACCTCTGGAGATCATCTTGTCCAAACCCCCTGCTTGAGCAGGCACACCTAGAACAGGGGACAAAGGAACGCCTCCAGGCAGGTTTTCAATGTTTCCAGGGAAGGAGACTCCACAACCTCTCTGGGCAGCCTGTGCCACTGCTCTGTCACCCTCACAGAGAAGTTTTTCCTCATGTTTAGGTGGAACTTTCTGTGTTCCACCTTGTGCCCCTTGCCCTTTGTCCTGTCGTTGGGCACCACTGAAAAGAGTCTGGTCCCATCCTCTTGATATCTACCCTTCAGATATTTATAAGCATTGATAAGATCCCCCCCTCAGCCTTCTCTTGTCCAGGTTGAACAAACCCAGAGGTCTCAGCCCTTCCTCATAAGGAAGATGCTCCAGTCCCCCGATCATCTTCATAGCTCTCCACTGGACTTGCTTGAGCAGTTCCCTGTCCTTCTTAAACTGGATTATTCTGCTATTGATTCATTCATGATCAGCCTTTGTGTTTTGTGATTTCTTCCAACCTCTGAAGTGTAAATGTGAGGGAAACATAGCTCACTATTTGTTTTAATTATATTTCAAAGGTTTTCCTTTAAAAGAAGAATCTTACATTCTTTTCTCCCTAGATATTTAGGGTTTTTAGACTACATATTTTCCACTTCTTTTGATTATACAAGACTATGAAGGACATATATTTTCCACAGCATAGGGACAGCTGATGTCTGAACATTAGCAAGTCAATATTTGATGTGGCATGAGTAAGAGTATCAAAGTGGGAAGGAATTTCAAGATTCAGATCTGAGTAAGAACTCAAATGAACCCAATCTGAACTGCAGGCAGAAGTCCAAACTGAAGTTTGAAACTGCTCTCAAAGTCAGCACCTGTTATTTGAGGATGCGTTAAACTCATTGAACGGTTACAGATCAAAATGGAAGAGCAAGTAAGACAAAATTAGGTAATGGGAACAAACCAGAGAACATGTTCATAAAGGGGAAAGGAAAATTAAGGTATCTGTCAACACCCTGTATCTTGAATGTCTGTTAATGGTTTTATATTCAGATATATATTACTCAGTTGTAATTACTATGGATTACTACAGATTTTGGATGAGCCACAGCTACTAGAACTGAAGAATCTTAGGCATTACATTCATCTGAAAGAGTCGTCTGGATAGGGTGCTGGGACATCTTGTTTAGACTCTGCGCTTCCTAGAAAAGTTGGACTAGATGATCCCTGAGGTCCCTTCCAACCTGTGATTCTGTGATATGGGGGTTGGACTAGATGACCTCTAAAGGTCCCTTTCCAACCAAAATCATTCTATGATTCTATGATACATTACACTGAATTTAACACATTTCTATGCTATTCTTGCACTAGATTTCACTTTTCAGTGCTGCAGAAAGAGCACTGAAATTTTGAGCAGAAATTCCACTGAGTGTCAAGGGAAGGGATCTTTCAAAATCCCTTGGTCCTTTTGGAATCCGCTGCATGCAGTTTCAGGGTAACATATTGTTTTTGAAAAATCGGGAAGATTATTTACTATAAAGTGGTAAAGAACTTTCACTAAGCCCTTCTCCCTTCCTTTTTCCTAAGGGGCTCTTATGTACGGCTATCCTGAAGCAGAGTGGCTTGCACACGTGTAAACACACATGCACACACACAAACTCTTGTCTCTCTATATTTGTGCTGATTTTTTTAGTGGCAGCATGCCCAATCTGGAATTGTCTGGGCCAGAGAGCTCCTCAAGAAAAATGCTATCATGGGCTGGATTGAAAAATGTTATGGCATTGCTCACATCTTTTTTCTAAAAGGCAGCTCTGCTGTTTTCTTCCACATGAAGTTAGATTTCCTGGCATGCACATATGCAACACACCCCCCCCACCCCCATCCAAAGACACAACCTTCCTCTCTACTGTATTCACATGTGCCAATAAAATAAGTTGCAAACCTAGCAAAAAAAACCCCGAACCAAACCAACCACCAACCCAAAACAAAAAACATAAAACCAAAACAACACACATCCAGCAAGTACTGAGTTTATGTGAATATTTTCAGGAGACATTTATACCATGCAGGTAATCCAATATAATCACAAACAGCTGAATGAGATTCTGATCCTAACATTCAGGTAACCAAAATAGGTGCTTAAGAGTAAGCATCGGAAAGAAGGAAAAGAACAGAGGAGAGGGAAAAGTGTTAAAAGCATTATAGGAATGGGTTAATGTTATCCTTATTTTTGATATTCAGGAGGAGTTTGTCATGACTACAGTAGCCCACTCCCTTTTTGCACTGAATAATTCCCAGCATTTCTGTATCACCACATCTCAGATACATATACTGATGCTTAACTTTCTAATCTTGAAAGTGTGGGTGGAGAGAAGGGGAGAGCAAAGAACGCCAATAAGCTTCCCCTCCCCTTTGCCCTCACATTACTAAATGATACTTCTCTCTCTCTCCAAATACTTGAGGAATTCACTGCCTCTGCAATAGAGGGAGTAGAAAACTGAAAAGAAATTACTGATTTGTATATGCCTCATAAGGATTTTTTTTATTTTATGATTTTAAAATATATTTTATATGTATATTTCTCACATAGAGGGGGTGAAATGGCAGTTCCAGAGAAAAAAAAAGAGACCAGGATTTGTCACTCTGCTTTTGCCTCGTTAAATGGATTTTTTGTATTATAGAAGGATCCAGATTTCAGAAACCATTTGTCTTCAATTTCATTCCAGTTTTTGCCCTAGGAGAGGTGCAGCAAATTGCTAAGTGTTTTAGCTGTTCTTTCCTTCCTTACTTCACTGTGTCTTACATTACATTAGCAGTGTTGTTAACAGCATATGACAGTAATACTGAACTCTGATGCAAGACACTCAGACTAGACTCCAATATGCCAACTAAGCATCATCCACATTTCACAAGAAAAATAAGTTCCAGAGACATGAACAGACTGGCTATATCCTTTCTTTGGTCATATTATATTCTTCCTTCCATCCTATTCACTAACTTATTTCTTCCTCAGTCTCATAGTCTGTCTCCCACAGCCTTAAGAGACAGTGTTTGGAACTTTCAACCAGTTTCAATCAATGGGATGAGGTCAGCCATCACATCCATGGGACTGGCAAGATTAGAACATATTTCTCCCAAGACCAAGTGCAGTGCCCTATTCAGACAGCTATGCTGCCTGCTAGTTATCAGGTTGAACTGAAAACAAAAGTTATATTAAAAGACAGCAGGTTCATTATTTCTCCCTTCTACCCCCCTCCTCAAGTGCCTGAGGACATTTTCCACAACAAAAATGAAAGCCCTTCTTGGAAGTGTTTTTGTGCTAAACAGCAGTACTTAATTTCTTGCAACTAATTAGTTATTCAAGTGAAAGTATAATGATCCTCCAACATGATTGAAAGTGCTTCAACTGAGTTTCCTGCTAACAGCATACTTCTAGAAAAGATGCAATAAATCAGCAGGGTTATGGAAATCTTTAAACAAAGCAAGTCTACGACAGGAACCCATTAAAGATATAGCCATGTAATATTTATGTACCTAGCTGACTTGTGCTTTTAACCTAGCACTTTCAGCTATAGTTTCTTACCACCTGGGTCATATTCGCTATGAATTAATCCCTATCTGCTAAGAACCAGCATAATGTCTTTGCATTAGGTGTTCAGAGTATAGAGCTACCATAGGACTTAAGTGATGGAGCCTTCCCACTAAAAGGAATTTCATCCAGATTTTTTCTAAAGAAAAATACAAACAGAACACCTTTAAGCAGCACAGAAATTTAAATGTGATTTCCCCTCCTGTTTACCCATAGCAAGAAAATTGGTAGGTACCTAAGCAAGAAAGGTTTTATAAATCCAAGGCAGTATTGATGCAGAAACAAAACTTGCCAGAATAGCAAACGTCACCTATAGTTGTTCAGAATACGATTTGTTGATTAAGAGTGGTTACTGAGATGATAACAGCAGATCTCTCAAGATTTTTATGCTCGCTGCATGAAATGTTATTCACTTACTCCAAAAACTACTAGTTCACTACAGGTTTGTTTAAATGTACTAGGTGCTGCAGAAAAGCAAGACCCAGTTGTGTAGAAATACATTTTATTTATATTTGAGCCTTCTGGATGTTACAGATGTACAAATCCGATCCCCTTAAATCTCCAAAAGGAAAAGACATTTTCCTTTCCTCCAACACATTAAACTATATCTGTGTGTATGTTTGCATGTATTTTTAACACACACATAAGCATTTGTGAAGCAGAGGGAATAGTTTAATAACCTCCACTTCCTTTGGCTATGCAGGCTTTCCCTCATCCCATTCACTCATTTACTTCATTGACAATCTACCAATCAGTCTTTCCATGGTTTTAAGAGGTAGAATTTGGAGCCACAAACCAGTTTCAGTCAAGGTCCCAAACATTGCTTTATTTCCTGGCCTACCCTTCCTTACTGCAGCAGATGGCTACAAATAGGGAAACCCCACTGCTGTGGGGCTGGAAAGGGGAAACTTCAGGAAGTAGTGTAGGAATTGCAGTTTCCTGGGAGTCTGGGAGGGGGAAAGAAGCAAGAGGGTTATAAGAAATTAGCAGAAGGGGATTGAAGAACAGAGAAAAGGAGACCAAACGTCACTCCCCCTTCTCAATAAAATCATCTTTGCTCTCACCATAGGTTTTTGGGCCAATGACCACTTTCAACTCACACTTTCTGTTGGGAAAATAAATTAGGAGTCCAGCTTAATTTTGTCAATGGAAAGTTTAAAGTGATCACTGGAGCACAAAGTGCTTTTCAAAGGGCAGATGAGCTCAACAGGGACAAGGAGGAGGATGTTGAGAATACCACAAAAATACAGGCAGATTAAAAACATTATAAAGATAAGGCTTTTACAACAGTTCCTGTGATCTTGTATCTATTTACTGTGGGCTATTTTTCTTTAGAAGAATATATATTACTTAAAAATACCTTTGCCAGGGCAGAAAGAAAGTAGTTTGTGTGCGTAGGTCTTCATAAAGAAAAAAACAAACAACAAACAAAAAAAACCACCTAGAAAACCCAAGAGAAAACAGTAAAGGAACTAGGCGTTTGCTCCCTGACTACATGGGATTTTGCTTCTCGTTCATGCTGTAAATCACTGGATCCAGTACAAGTAATTTTACTGCAATGGGTTTTGCTATGCTAAATATTTAAACTGTGTGCCGAGTCCTTCAAGGCCTGAGCTTATTCTGTGTTCAGAGCTTTTTAGGGTTGATTCAATAGCATATTTGTTTCGAATGTTTGTTCCTAGATAACAGTAACAAAAATCCAAAACTTGTTTACATCATTTAACATGCCTAAAAGCTTAGCTTCAGACACAAGGAGAAAAAAACTACCCAAGAAAGCAGAAAAATGCTATTCTTTAGAATGGTCTTTGTTGTTGAAAATTATAAGTTACACCATCAAAAGGCAAAAAGAACGTTTTGCCAACCGTGGACCAAAAACTGTTTTGTTTTTAAACTGGAGCAATGACTGGCATAAAAAGATTTCAAGGAACTTCCTCTTCTCCCTGAAGACAGCCATGAGCCTTTCTACTACCCCTGACTGCACATGGTAGTGATAGCAAAATAGGCACATCTTGTGGGTCCTAAGCAGTAGCCTTTATTTAACAGAGCATGCAGAATGTGCGACAGAGTCAAAATGAAGAAAACCAGGCAATGCCATCAATCCTATCAAAACTTTGTTCCCATCTGAACAGTACCTTCAGCTCTAATAGATAGATGTTACACCAGATGTTTAGCAAGTGTCCTCTAATATTTTCTTAACTTGTATTGATATCTTAAGAACAAGGTTTCACCATTTCCACACAGGCACCCATGGAGTGTTCAACTTGCACTTGAATTGCATTTGTGGTCTAACTTCTGTAAAGTATGGTGATATTTTTAGGAACAAAGATGAAGCACAATCTCTCATCTGTCTCAAATTATAATGAAAAATACTGAGTATGTTAGCAACAAACAGATTTGCATGCAGAAATTTCACAAAGGAAAAAAATGCAAGAATGCCAAAACCCAATTACAGCAAGGAAATAATGCAAACAGGCAATGATTTACCATCCTTACATTTTCAGAATCGCAGTTCTAACAGAATGCTGTCTGCCTTCAGTTAGTATCCAGTACTGTGTAATGAACATAGTATTTGAAAACACATACTTTTTTTCTTTTTCATATCTACACACTACCTAGACAGCTCCTGATACTTAATCTGGAAGCAGACACAGAACCCAAAAAGGTGCCTCTTTTCCAGTGAAGACGTGATTTCCCCAATAAGGGCCTGGGGCAGTGTGCCTCAAATGCTAATAGCTTGAGTTGTGTGCAATAGCCCTATATTGTTTATATAGCACTTCACATGTTCAAAGCACTATGAGATATCAGCCATCACTACACTTTTATGAGGCTGTAAGTATTACCCACTAAACATTAGGGTTCAAATGACTTTCTCTTGATCAAAAGAAACTTTGTGTAGCAGGACCATAATTATTTGAATTTGGTAATTCTCGCAGTCTGTTCCTATGGTGACTCAGAAAGAAGAGGGGGATGGGATATTAAAGCCAGTTGTTACTGCACACTGCTCTGGGAGTGAGATACAGACACAGGAATAATCCCTAAGCTAACATGCACTCAAACACCTTTTCTGGTAACTTCTAAAAATAAAATTAAATTCAAAAGCACAAATTAAACAAAAGGTTTTAAAAGTCCCAAACATATTTTTCTGTAAATGTTTTTTGTTTAGTCACTGTGAAGAACCTAAAAGACAGCATGCAAACTACTGAAATATTCCAAAAATCCTAAGATGGGGATTCCCCGTTCATTCTGATGCAGGTTAGTTTTTTTAAAACCAAGATTAGTAGGCTAATTAAAATCAATCAGCCCATTTTTTTTTTTTTGCAGGTAAAGAACTGCACTCTATTATCTCACACTTTACTACAGTAGGACTCAACAACTTTTAGAAATATAGAATATTTTTATCCTCTATTTTTATACATACCTTCATTCTATGAAAATTCAATTGTCGTGCTGACATTTATAGGTCTAGCCTCAAAATATCAAGTCTCTACACCCATAAAATAAATACAAACAAGGTGTTGAAAAACTATCAATGAATCCATGGTCTTGGTACATATGACAACCAAATGAATGCTTGACCTAAACACTAAACAGAAATATTCTGAAGATTCTTCTCTTTAGAGCTAAAAACACTTCATGAAAAAAATACTAACACTAAGAGTGAAGAAAGACAGAATAAGAAAACTCTTATCCTCTGCCTTTCCATCCAGCACCCATCCTATCATACAATATTGTCCTTCCCACATCTTACATTTCAAGTTATACATAGTCTCTCTTTCCACATGTACCACGTGTTTTCTGAGTGCAGCTTCACAGTTATTGGCCTTAGAATTTTGCCTGCAGGATCACATGGGAAATGGATCATACTACTAAGACAAAAATGTAGACGTCTACCCACAATCCAGATTCATCAAATAAGAAAAGGATGCCCATTTAAGTCTATCACAGGAAGGGGGATGGGAAGAAATTCCCTTCAAAGGCAGTAATGAGTATGGGGAATTACTAACAGAACCTCTTGCGTTATAGATGAGTTCATCATATGGCTCTTAATATTTACCCCCTCTATTGTACATTTTTTGGGTACAGGCCACACAGAACTCTATGCCAGGCTGTGTTTGCAATTTCTACTGTTTTGACTTACATTGCCTGAAAAGTTAATTTACTGAAATATTTGCTAAATTATTAAAGTTTAAGCATAATATCAGTAGGTGAGCATTACTTCATGGATATTAATGTAAAAAGCAGTTACAATACTCCATCTACTGATCTAAAGAACAGATGTTTGCATATGATTTATGGACACTGAAATATGTGCATATCTTCCATAAATAGTAATGTGTTCCAGTAACAGAGAGTGGCAAACTGTCATCCAAAAGGCTGGGAAACTGCAGGCAGTATTAGAATTTATTCACCAATTTCTTGGCTTTAAATAAAAAGCAAAGCTTATAGGTCCAGTGCTGCAATCCTGTATGTTGGAAAAGCTCTTACAATTTCTAACAGGACAAACAACATGAAGTAATAAATTGCAGAGTCAGGCTCAATAGCTCAGATATAAAGTCTGTTTAGAACACAGGAAAGCAACTATGACTTGTTAAATAAGAGTAACTATTTATATTGATTGAGGTAGAATAAGTCTAAAGCAGTAAGCAAAAAGCAAATATTGCCTTGGGTATTTTTAATGTAAATTTTGTTTTGGAAGCATCTTTAATATCAAAAATTAACAAAATACTGATCAGGTAAAATTCTAATATGCAAAGCATAGTTTTGAACACTGCAATTAATTTATTTCTGGAAGTGCAATCAGATATTTGATTGAACTAATATAATCACTGCTCCTCACATTTGTTCTGTTCCTAAATTAGCTTAGCTAATCAGCATCCTACCTCATAGCCTGGGTTGTGGACATGTATTATTATCTAATGGGTTTAATCTCAAGAGCACAATTTTTGGACAGCAAACTTACCAAAAATCTTAGCCAAAGGCTACAAACACATGAACGAGAATACTTGGAGATGCCCTGGTTTCTGGGCCAACAGAACTCTTATAAGACTCAATGAACTGCAGATTGCTCTGTGTGTCAAACAAGTTTTGATAAAGTTTTTCTTTAAAAAAAAAAAAAAAAAAAACCAAAAACCAAAACCAAAACAGTCTTGGGGTTATTATTTCACTCAGAAAGTGAGCCAAGATGTTTTCCCCCTCTTATTTTATGAGCAAGAACCAGGATGACTCTGCATAAGCTTTACATTTCTTCATACCTTATGGACAAAAAAAGCAGCCTTGAAGAATGCAGAATTTAAAACAAGGCAATCACAACTTTTGCTCCTGTCTCAGGCTGGCATGCACTAGTGCTTCAAGATGTTATGCAGCTGCTACTTTTGTCCAGAGATGACTGTACTACAAAAAATAGTAAATAGAAATAGTATATAGTAGAAATACTCCCTAAAACATCTTTTTTCCACCGGAGGTTTACAAAGATGTTACCATAGGTTGAAGGCAACATGAAAACATTGTGATTGTCTAGTTGGATTTATTGAAAAACATTGGCTTTAGAATTACTGCATTAGTAATTAGGAGCCAATGCTATACTCCCCAATGCACTGCAGGTAGTGTTTGTAGAGTACAGTGAGAGTCTTAGATGACAATGAAGGTTATTGGATTCTGTTCTTGCAGTTAAGACCACAGAAGAAATGAACACTTTTCATTTGTCAGAAAAAGGACTTCCTCTTGATAGCTGCATAGAGTTTTTACTTTCAGCATATAATTCAAAGTCATCCAAGAATAAATTGAATCTCTAATAACTATAGTCAGCTGGATTTAATTCCTTTTAGTGTAAGGACAGCAATGTCAATACTGAGATTTAGTATTACTGTTAATTTATTGCAGGTAAAATGTCAATACAACATGAAAATTTATCATTTGAGAAAGGTTTAATAAAGAAGATGAACACACAACACTAAGAACAGAAAAGGCGGTAAGAACTGTTAACTGATCATTCTACTTCACTTCTTTTTTTTCCAGATGAGCATCCGGGTGCCAGCTGGTGTAAACGCAGATGCCACTGATGTCAATGGAGCTGTGTCAGTTTACACTAGCTGAGGACTGATCCCAAGTGCGCTAGTGCCGCTTTTAGACACTGCCACTGGAATTCACTTTTGCAACACAATTAAAAATATATCCATGCATTCCATTTTTTTCCTGTCCCCAAGTGTATAACTGGAAGCCTGTTGACAGACTGTGGGAGAGGGCAAGTGGGAGGTGGAAGTAGCCAACAAAAGTATCCATGACAGGACTTTGCAATATGAGTATTAATGCTGTTGTTCTTTTGTTTTCCCTCTATACAAATGAATATTTGCCTTCAAAAGTCTTAACTCCACCTTCCAGTAACAACTCAAAGCCAGCAAAAGAAAAGACATGCTGCAAACCGTGCAGAGGAACTACCATATAAATATGTTAACGTACTATTTTAATCAATGTACAATCTGAATAGACTCTTCTAATGCATCATTAGGGAAATTATCTAAAATCACAAGAACCCCCCCAAACCTGACATCTGTGTATTCACCTAAGTATTTGTTCTTAAGTTATCTCACCACTGTACAAACAGTAAGATTGTTTAAAGTACTAAAACAGCTGCTTGAAGTAGCCTGCAAGACAGACCTATCTGACACCTATCATTTATATTTCATCAAGCATTTATGTGGGGGAGGGAGAAAGAAGAGAGGAAGAGGTGGGGCAACAAGCAGGGCAGAGTAGTATTTCACAGCTCCAGCCACCATTTCTAAGTAGGGAGAGGGGCTTTTGTTATTGTTTTATATAAGGCAGCTTTAAACATGAGTGTACTGTATAACAGTTGCCAGTATTAGTCAGTACAATGAAGTTCAACATTAGCCTTTTGATTCAAGATATCAGGGTCAAAATGAAAAAGCTAACTAATTAGAACCGAAGAAGATGCAGTTCACATAGCATTGAAGTAATAATTGTCTGTGCAGCACAACACCCATATCTTCAATTAAGGTCACGCCATCAAGAGGAGGGAAAGGACTGAAGATGAGATGCTCTACTTCACACAGTTGCCCTCTGGAAGGACTGGCAAAGGCAGTCACTTAAATTAAGTACAGGTCATCAGACAAGATATCTAATCTATTCCTAAGACAGGCAGCTCTAGCAGTCCAAATCCCTATGGCCTTTACAGCGACACAACGAACTACTTCCTCATGTACCTCTGTCAATTCACGTTAGGTTCCAATTTTTTTAAAGTGATATTTCATGTACACCATGACCCTATTGCTCATAGCAAGGAAAGTGCTTTGGTTTATTTATGACCTACTAACCTTAAATAAAAAAAACATACATCCAATCTGAATGTTCACATAAGCCTGCAGATCTGAAATAAAACTTAAAATAAAGCTGGCATTTGTAACAGCTAGCTAAGCCCGGTAAGGGATTTAAAAAGAAAAAAAATATTAAAACCAGATGAGAGAAGATGAAAGCATTTTTACCCTGCATAACCTGCACACATCAGGAATCAGGGCTGGAGCTCAGGAATACTTTTCCGTGTTTTTGTAGTTACAAGTTTCAGCCCGTTTCAACAGAGGCTGTGTAACTAAGGAAATACTGAGGTTTTTCCATTATAGGGGGTGGGAAGGGAATAATAATAACCTGTGAAAGTAATTCCTTCTAAGATGCAATCCACCCAGCCGCAAGATCTACATAGATCCTCTCCTTCCCCTACACCCCATCCTAACTGCCAGGTATCAGCTAGGCAAGACCCCATATTGAAATATGAAGTGACAGATGGAAGCAGGGAATAAGAGCAAAGGAATAAGTACTGAAAGAAATGGTATACAGAAAGAAAGCTTATAATAGGTCAGATGTTAAACATGAGTGACCCTAAACCATGAAGTGTATTCATTTGGCTAGAACAATGTTGAACAGATGCACAAAAGACTACTGAGTTGGAGAGTCTTATTCTCTCATCACTCATGCTAGTGTAAGGAACTCCTTTCGTAACATCCATGGAATTAAACCGCAGACAAGCCAGCACAAACAAATGGAAGGGAAAAAAAATAATCAAACTTCAGAGTTCAGAGCTAAAATACTGGCAAGCAAATATCCCATGCTGCTGTATCAAGGGAAAAAAATGTTGGCTGCCACATTTGCTTAGAATTCAGGTATATTCATAATCAAAGTGGCCTTCCTTAACCAAACACATCTAATCAACCATAAAGGAGAAAATTAGTTGATTCTGTTCTTCTCTAGTTCCCCAGTTGGCTGTATTAATGACTCTCTGTCTTTTAGATATATTGGATAGAAAATGCAGTTGAGTTAAATTATGTCATAAATACCTCCACATGCAAAGCAACGAGTTGAAAGAAACAGCCAGGACAAAGTCCTTGTCATGGTGTTTGTTTACAAAATATATACACACAGCACACTTATGACCTGCAGTCTTTTGGTGCTGGGTCCCTTTACACAAATACAAACAAGTTGAACAAAAAACCCCAACACACATAAAGACTTTTAAAATAATCAGAAATGGATGGGAGAGTGTAAGACATCTTTTACCAAAGGACAAGATAAACAAACAGCAATTCATAGAAGCCAATTAATTGTTCACATAATTTCAGTGCAGCAAGCTAAGAGGGGACCTAGCATAAAAGAATTCAGACCATCCGAGCTGTGAGACCACCTTCTGCAGGAGAACTCTGCTCACAAATGCGAATAGGTAAAATTCCTCAGTTACCATGTTTTGTCTTCTGATCAAGTCTCTCAAACCCTTCCTCTACAATATGAAAATTGCAGCCCTACATATATATATTATTAATTTTTATTTATTTATTTTGAGGATGAGGACAATTGAGTTGGAAAGCTCAGAAGACTAGAAAAAAGTATTGTGCTACTGTGGAAATTTTTAAGAATAAGTACTTTACTGTGTGGTGATCAAATTCTGGATATGGACAGCGTGCTGCCACCTAAAAAACTATATAAAAAGAAATTTAGGTCATCGAGCCTTTCTTCCTCCTGAAAACTACCATAACAGGTTCTGCATGTATGACAATTTGTAAGGGAAAAAAAGGTCTTCAATCTAAGACGTTTATAGAGAAAATAAGCCTTCTTAAAAGAAAATGTAGTTTTCATCAATCCTAAGCAAGTTTAAATCCAATTGAACTGTCAGCAGAGGAACTTTTACTGGGCAACCTATAATTGACAACACTGATTCATAAAACTCTTAGCCAGCTCTGTTCATATATGGGATCTTGTGTTTTGGTTTGCTATGAAGTTCAGTTTTGTGAAATGACAACATTAACCCACTTGTGCCTGGATCCCCAGCCTATATCGTTAGAGCCTGAATAAGTGAAATATCTTTTCTTTTCACAGAAAGAAATTTGGAAAACTGCCAGCTCCTTGCACAGAGACTGAAATAGAGGGGCAAAGAAGGGTGTTGGTAAGAGAAAAATGACTGAAGTCGCACCGACTGTATGATTAAAATCATTGCGTGATTTTTTTACCCCCCCCCCCCCCCCCAGACATTTGAGGATGCTGTCAAGTCAATGGAGTTCTGTTGTTGTGGTTGCTTCAGTGAACATTCAACGCTGTCGGTGAGTTTGGAATTAAAGTGAAAACCATCGACCGTTGATTGTACCCTCCAGCTAACCATCCTCCTCCTTACTTCATGCTTTCAGGCCTTAACACCGAGGATAGCAACCTAATCACCACGTGAAGTTTCTCCCCCACTCTGCCAAGCTTTACAAAAAAGGTCACAATCAACATTCATTGCTGTCGGTGGGTTTAACTATGTGGACAAGCTCACTGAACAATGAATGCAACTGTGGCCCCACATTTTACAGTTGCCGTTGAGAGGAACATCAGCTCTGAAAGCAGTAGTGAGAAGCAAACACTCCTTATAGGATACATTTTTCTGGTCAAAAAATAGTTGGTGATACTCACTTTTTGCTTGCTTGTTTTTAAGTGTGTTTAACTTAGGTGACCAGAAAAGAAAAAAAACACTGCATTTTTTCTGGAATATTGTCCTCCCAGGGTTCACTATCACTGAAACCATAAAAATTCTTATTCAGTATGTATGAGGAAATAAGTAAAAATTCAGGCAACTTTGTGTATAGCCACTTCTAGCGTAAGAGGAAAGAATATTTAAATCTCCTTTTAACTAGCCATTGTAGAATTGTTCAAAAATTTCTTCTACGTTTGTCACACAAATACAAATGGGAGCCAGAGTTCAGAGATACTGATAAAATGTTACATCAAATAAAAGATTAATTTTACATGAAAATTACTTTAAGCAGCTAAATAAATACTATTAGACAGTATATACTATTACGTTTACCCTTTTTTAGGGATCTGTAAGATGACAGAGAAATGTATATCCAGTAATAATAATAGAACAGTAGTTACATTGTACAAATTGCTGTAAACTTTGGATACCTATGTCACACTCAGTACTGCTGATAGTAATAAGAAAATAAAAGTGTAAGTAAAGCTCACAGCTTTGTCCTTATTTCCTTACAACCCTTTAGTAACCTGATCATGCACACAGAAGGACCAGTCTACATTTCTTACATCGCACAGTCATCCAAGGTAAGTTCAGCCTTCAGGTATTCTGCAGGCAACTCAGGTATTCTGCAGTAGGAACTGCCTCTAGAAGTTAGGTAATCACACAGCATTTATATTGTTCCTCCTCATAATGGGGGTCCATTAACAACACTTCAGTCTGATTGTTTACAAAGCATCCTCAGCACATCAGTTACACAACAGCCGTCTTGTGTATTGTTCTTGCTTGTTTTATCCATATTTCACCATGTAACAACTGAACAGGATACAGGCATCAAGGCTATCACAGGAGGGTACAACTGCAGTTGCTTCTTTTGTGTCACCAGTCTGCTTAAACGATAAAAGTATATTTAAATCACAAAAGAGGTCACTCCTCAATCCCATGCGAAACTGATAATCGGGGGTGGGGGGGAAATCAGTTCCTCAAAGACATAACCACACTAACAAATTGAATCCTGGAATTGATTGGACATTATTTAAAATTTATATTTATGAAGATTATATTTTTTCACTGCAATATTTACTAGAGAAGAACCCACAGGGTCTGTTGCTCATTGGATACTATTGCGGTCAGAGACAGCAGAGTTAGGTATTAAAAGGAAGGGTTGCTATGGATGTAAGACTTCTCAGCAACACTGGTCAGAGATAAGCCTGTATCTTTAAAGTGTACTCATTTCTATGAGAATGGGAGCTTGAATTACTACTAACTTACATATTGCAGATAGGTAAAGATCATATTAAAAGCAGGACGCAAAGGTATATATCCTATCTAGAAGAAAAAACTTTCAAATTAAGTTGTAGCTAGTATGTTCTTGGAACAGTATCAATCAAGGTTCCTTACTGGAAAATAAAAATAGGGTCCTGTTTCTGCAATACATTTATTAATGCTAGTTATAGTAGTGTAATGTATTTTTAACAGAGAAAATACTTATCAAAATAGAAGATTCTGAAATTCGGCAACACTGGAAAAAACTAGTGTCTTGGAGCACGAGTGGTTTCTGTATGTATGTTTTCTCTGCTAACAGATAATGTCTGAACCATTAGCATCGCAGGGACAGATTCCAGTGCAGGAAAAAGATAAAGTTACATCCTTTTCTAAGGCAGTGCTTTTCCTCAAAATACATGTTTTTCCCTGATTTCTATCATTTTTTTCATACATTTGTTAAATATTAAACAGAAACAACTAGAACCCTACTAGAACAGGGTGCAGAAACCTCAGCCATCATTGACCTAGGAACAGATAATCAGTCCGCACCCATCACAAATATAAAATAAATATTTTCACCTGGACTGCAAGTTTTTACATTCTGAAAAACAGACTCTCCAGCAATGGTCTCTTTTAATGGTGCCTAGTATAAAATTTATCAGTGATTTTCATGACATCATGTTTTCATATAGAGATAGAAAAATGTCATCTTAGTATACAGATATATAATATTTTGTACAACTTAAAGTCAACATCTACAGACTAGTAACTTACACAATGTTCACTGGCAAAACAATACCATTATTCCACACCCCACAAGAGATGCTGACATGCCTACATCTTTTCTAGCACTGTAAAGCCACAGAACCATCCAATTTTGGTAACAGTAGCTGTGAAATACTGTGGAAAGGTTTCATGGTCACTTTTTTTTTTTTAATACCATACATGTGTACTCAGTGCAATGCCCGCAGGCCACACAGACATTCTAGAAAATTGCTCCTCAGTGTCACTGTAAATAATTCACTCACAGCAATATTTTTAGGTCAATCATATCAAAGTTGCAGTAAATGCGATGGACCTTGACATAATAGGAGCACTAGTTTTACAGCAGTGGAAGAAGAGAAGAATTATACTTTCCATACATGAGAGATCAGTTGCTGTTCCTCAGTGCACACTATACTGGGCTTGAAGACAGCAGAGGTGGTACTAAGGGCTTGTTATAAGGTTTGGAGTTGTTGGGTTTTTACTTACTTCCAAACGGGCTTTTTTGGTGTTTTTTGTTGTTGAGTTTTTTGTTTGTTTGGTTTGTTGGTTTCTTTTTTTATGCCCCGCCCCCCCCCCCCGACTTCAGGCATAAGAAGGGTCAAAACATCTAACCCAACAGTTTCTGCATCGCCTATAACTCCTGTTTAACAAGTACAGAAAGACACTTGGTTTTAACTCTGAAACTACAAGTCGAAGAATTCCTACGATAGAAATAGTCTGTGATATTCAGGATCATGGTAAGAAGAATATGTTAGACTTGCTTTTTGGCACAGCCTAATGCCACCACACTAAGATCTCTTTCTTTACAGATGGTAAAGTGACATACAGTAAGTTAAAGAGTTAAATATAGAAGCAGTCTTTAGCTGAACTGGAAGCAGTATCTAGATGAACTTGGACTCCAATTATGTGTCTTTCTGGAAAAAAAAGAATAATCCTGTAATCCTGACTTTTCTTTAATGCGAACACCTTGTTTTTCTTGCTGACCACCCCCTTTTTCTTTTCTTATGATGTTTTTGTTACTTACCAGAGTTACAATGAAAACATTTTTAAAAAAAAAAAATGCTTGCATGGTGACACCCTCTCCAGATTAATTTTTATATATTGCCCTTTGTTTTATTTAGGTTTATATAATTTTTTTCTTTTCCTTTTTTTCAGTCTTCCTGTGCATCCTCTTTAAGCGTGAGTGCCAGAAACGCAGACCACATTCTAAACAGCCCAGCCAAGGCTAGATGAAATAGGCTGATGTCTCCTTATTTTACAGTCAATCACTGATCCTTTTCAGTCAAAAATAGCATTAATAATGGCACGACACTGTTAATACTTTTAAATTTATCTAACATTATTCCATAGATGCATAAGTGTCCACAAGTTCTCTCCTAGTTTGAAACAGATTATTTCATCCCCTTGATATGCAGCACTTGCAGTTTTTTGGACTTAGAGATGGTTTTTTGTTTGTTTGTTTTGGTTTTTTAAAATATAGCTCCTCCTCCCCTCCCCCCCCCCAAAATCCCTGAGGTTTTGAAACTTAGATATCATGGCAGCATGTAGTAGTAAGAATGAACTTTGAATACAAGCAGAAGCCTATTGTGATTTAGTAAGTTAAAAAATCCAGACAAAAAAAAACCCAAACAAAAAAAAACCCTAAAACGAAAAAACTAAAACCACCAAATTAAACTTGCTGTAGTATTTCATTTACCCCCCTTATTTTAATTTTAAAGGTACAGACTGCAAAAGGTACAATAGAAAGAATAAATACAAAACCTGCAAGTTTTTCATGAGTTTAAAAACACATTCCTTCTCATATAAATGAGGTGTATCTTCAAGGTGCATAGACATAGGAGAACCATTAAAACATTTGCCATTTGTCATTATTAGGAGATATTGCAGATACTGTAATATAATTTAGGCAAACAGAATTTATAGAATGCAATTACAAGTGTTAACTACTGTCCAATTAAAAAAAATGTATTAGAAGTAAAAGGATAGCACTATTTTACATTACTGCACCCTCATTCTTCGTTCATATACTAAGTAAAACGGTTAACTGCCTCTCCTACTGTCTGCATCCAAAGTGTACTTATAAGCTCAGTGTTTTATATTGCCATGTTAGATCCCTCACTTTATAACAAACAGTAATCACAAATATATCTGACAAATATATGTAAGATAAGGTTTATGTCTGAATTTAGGAAGTATTGATCTGAGGAGGAAACAGGGCAAGTATTCAGATTGCACAGCTTCCAAGTACAGCTCTTATCAAAAAACTGATAGAATCGTCCAATTTTCTACATCTGCTGGTTATGAGACTGCCTTCACATTGTCACTGGAACCAAAAATATTCTCCTCCTCCTAGGTTTGGATCTGAACTGATACCAAATATTTAGGGAAATCTGCAGGTGCAGAAGTCTAATCCACACAAGCCATGATTTACAACAGAAACTTTGTCTATATTCCACAGTAAATCAGAAATATGCCCACTAGCTCTGCAGCTAGCATATATGCCCATGATACATATTCTGACCTTCCCCGATTTTGTTTCATGAGATACAGCTGCTTCCAAACTAGCCCTAAAAATTTTGATGATGTTTTAAAAAAGCCACTTTGACCTATCTTAAATTTGCAAACATATTACCATGCGACCTGATGATATAAATTGTTGTGTTTTGTTTGGTGTGGTTTTTTTATTTAATTGTCATTATTTTCTCTATTAGAAATGTCACACTAGGTCTTTATGATGAAAAGTCTAAAACAGACCAGGTACCACAATTCTAGGATATCAGTGTTCAGAAGGTTCAGATACCAGGACAGGCAAAGAGGCAAGATAGCGGGAAAGTAACATTCACCTGGCCATTAAGACAGTGGAATTTTCACTTTGCACTCAAGATAAACTACAATGTACATAAACTATCTAAACTACAGTATCACCTATGGGTAACAGCAAGTTATCCCAATAATCATGCTATTAAGCTAATTGATTGCATGGACCTATTTAGTGATTAAACAGTTAAAATATTTTATCACAGCCACTTTGAAACACTGCAACAAAAAGAAATACAAAAATATTAAATTTAGCTAGTGAGAGATGAGTCCAGGTGGTTGGCCTCAAAAGTCAACATCACCATCTGATGTGTAAAACATTCCTAATTATCATAAAGTACACCCATGCTAATTACTGTTTGCTTCAAAATAATGAGCCATGATAAACCTAGATATCATTATGATAGATTTACATTTAAATGCCATCCAGTTCACTGTGTCACTATCAATATACCACTGGTTTCCACACTGACAAACACGATGAAATTACTGCGTCCACTGTCCTGCAGACTAGGGAGACCAAACTTCTAGAGGGATATCAAAACTAAAAGAACATTCAGACAGATATTCAGGAACTGCAGAAGATGACAGGAAAAAAGACAGTACTTTAAAGACAGCAGTCAGTTGTGACTTACAGGATATCTTAAAGGAAGTCTTTGTAGCCTCTCCAGGAATAGCTCTGTACCTCCCAAAAACAATTGCAGGAGTTCACTCCATAATTTCACATGGAATGTGGTCTGCTAACTAATGAATTCAGATTTTCTGCTGGTTTTAGTCAACATACTTTTATTGATTTCAGTGGACTTATGCCAATTTGTACAAGCTGAGGATTTGGCAAGCCAACACACAGGAGAAATGTAAAAAGTATGGTCCCACACATCCTACACTAAATAAAAATGCAGTCAGAGGTAGATGTCACTCTTGGGGAGAGAAACAAAAGAACATGTACTTGAAAAAACACATGTTCCCACCTACAGAGAGAGCATTTCTGCCCACAGACAAACAGTGGGTGGCCCTGGACACACGGCACTTGGACACCTAACTACTCCATTTGTGCAGAACACTGCTTTGCAGGTAGAAATAAGGAGCTTTGCAACACAACAGGCAGGAGAGTATTTTGGGGCAGTAACATCACACCCACATTATGATAATCTGGCCTTTGCCACCACATGACAGTCTCTTTTGCTTCATGAAGCTTGAAGTATGTGGGTGGGAAAGAGCTCACAGCATATTTTTGTCTGACGATGGCTCCCACAGCACAAGCGTACAAACTTGGAGCAATGGCAGCTTGTTTCCTCTCTCTCCCTTCACATTGTACACTTTATATCATCTCCCATTATTCTGACACAGAGCTAGTAAAACTAAGTCACTCATTGGTTGCATTTGAGGAAAAAAATAATTAAGCCAAAGCAAAGCATTTAAAATACCTTCTGTCAAAATATCCAGAATCTTCTTCTTGTGGGGTGCCTATTGGCACCCTCTCTGGCCTAGAACTACGTACTGACTTCAGATTTGTATCAGCATTTACAAGAGATGATTTATGTTCTGCAAAATTTTAGACATTGAAGGTACAACTACAGATGCTTGTAACTGCTGACTGGAAGGGCCTTCTGGAATAAGATGACATGCATCAAGAGTAAGATAAAACAAACCACAGGTCTGTTCAAAGTCAATACCACAAACTGGATGTTAAGAGTCAATTTTAAAAGAAAAAAAAAAACACCTCCCCTTCTTCCCGTCTCCCTATTGCTACGCCACTTATCCCATCAATGTCTTTGGGGATGCAGGCAAGCACCTAAGACTAAGACAATTCATACTTACAGGAAAAAAATCCCAAACCAAAAATCAACCAACCAACCACCCACTAAAACAACCCATTGAGTTTCCTCCTTCTTATAGAGACTGCTACCTGTGTGGGAGCATGACTTCTGCTTTAAATTTTGTACTAAGATTTTTGGGGGCGCTACTGTATCTATTGCTAATTAGTCAGGAACATTACTCAGGAGTAATCCAAGTCCAAGACATACATACAGGCACAGAGCTGTTTTTGGTTTTTGCCCCTAGAACTAAGGTGGGTACCTTTCCAGCTGGTCTTGACCAGTCATAATGTTTAGATATAGTGGTTCCTCTCTGCTTAGATGAAGTACCTAAGCTATGTTTTCCTGAAAAAGAAGTCTTCCTGCCTTATTCATTTTCTGTGAGGACACTATCAGATTAGCTCAAGATACCCATGATAAAATTATTTGCTAGGAGGATATACTAGCCTTTGCTTGACTGAAACTGGAAGGTAATCTAATAAAGTGCTTAAATGGAACACGTTTTAAGGACTGTTTGTAGTTGTTAAAATTAAACAGACTATTTTTGCCATCTTTCTACCACAAATTAAGTGGTATAGGTCACATCTACAAAGAAATTCTGACTTGTACCCCCAAAGCAATAAGATTACATCAGCAGCATTCTGTGCTTGAGCTCACAGGGTGCTGGTGCCATTATCCCCCCCCAAAACAGAAAGAGCCACAGTTTTAACAGGCCCTCCTGACTTAACTCCAATAAAGTTGGTATCTCTCCACTGTTCATAGATGAGACTGGTAGGTTCCTGAGCAGAATGCAGTTTATATACCTTTATTATCATCAGAAACTGTAACAGTCAGTGTTAAAGTGAACACAAAGCCTGCATACTTACAAGTGCAGAATACTGCAATTTGTGCTTAGGCTCTATGTTCACTTTAAGATTGTTGGCTGCTACATTTTATCAGCTCTTTTTAAAATAAGGTTGCTCACTAACTGCTTTCCAAGCTTTCACATATGTATAATTTCCATCAGCTACAAGTGTAAATTTGCAAGCAATGGGAACACACACACACACATGCAGCCTGATGGAATCTGTTTAGAAGGTAAAGCTGTCACCAGATGGCATTCTTAAGTTTTGTGCAGCCAGATATTCAGAAGCAGCATCTGAATTTTGGATGCTTTGCTTTTTTTTTTTTTTTTTGGATACTCCCAAAACACAGCATTTGCTCCTAGAAATAACTCTTGTGATATTTTTTGGATAAACCTCTAACAGCTCATTTTGCATGACTACATACCTAGACCGTAAGAGCCCTAAATTAGTACTTGGGTAGAAACCACTCAAAAATTCAGTCCATCATGTCAGTAAATAAACTTTTTATGAATATAAATTTGAGTCAGCCCTAACAGTAGCAAAAATAAGTAGGTTGCATACTCCTTTCCTATGGGGAAATGTTGCCAAAAATATATAACTGTCACTTTTCATCTTCGGAATAATGTTAGCCGCTGAAAAAAAGATTCACAATGAGCAATTATGTCTTCAGCTTTCATGTAATTTTACATCATTCCACTATCAGCCATGCTCAAAAGCTTAGAGGCAACATTCTAGGTCAGTGACTTTTGCAGACAGTGAGTTTGCTGTTTGGTAATTAAATTAGATACACTTTAAATAACCAGATTCTGAAACAGACAGTCACTTACAAACACATGACCAAATGTATCACAGGCACTGTTGACACTGGATGAGGAAAATTATACATGCTAGCAATCATTAACTATCACTGAGGATTATAAATTCAAGGATTATGATACTAAGAATAAGTGGATCAGCAAATCACTGCAGAGAAAAATCTTTAAGACATAGCTAAAAACCAGACAGGACTGACCTACTTTTCAACACCAAGTTTTATTTATACGTGTATAGAATTTTTTCTTATGTTATGATTATCAAAATAACTTCTCCTACCAAAACTCTCGACTATTAATAAGACTAAATAGAGAATGAAATACTGCAGTGGGTGCTCAGCTTTTACTTTTAATAAGGGTTTAGCCTGCATCTCATGTAAATAGCCACCAGTGCTGTTTCAGATAAAACTTTAAACAGCAAAATAGAGACATTAATTTTCACTTTATATAGAAAATTTTTGTGGATAAATTAAGTAAGATAGTAACTCTTAAGTTAAGACTTCAAATTGGAACTTTAAAAAACCTCTGTATTTCATATCAAGCATGGCTTAGAGGCATCTACTCTAAAAGAAGTATATAGGTTTGCTATTTTTTCAAGCCTTGCATTTCTAAATGAATATTTTAAAAGTCAGAAAAAGATCTGATGGGTGCTATAAGATATGTTCTTTGTAAGAGCAGTTCTCATAACTCTTCAAGGGACAAACAGACCTGTTTCTTAAAAACAAACAAAACAAAAAACCACCACCACCACAACAACAAAATAACACAATAACAACAACAACAAAAAAACCCCCACAAACCTGCAAACTAAGCAATTTAGAGAGGCACTGTTAAAAAAAATAAATCACACCCACCAAACCAACATTTGGCATTCATTTTGTGCATGTTTAAGTGTGTTTAAGGAGTGATGTTAATGGATCAAGGCATGAAAACAATAACAGACCAGAGAAAGAATACAACTTCAAGCTGGAGTCTTGTAAGTCATTCAAGAGGTTCCACAGCAGACTATTGGCGTTCCACTGTTTTGGGCATACTTTCTTCAGTTCACCCAAGGTTCAGCTCAGAGTTTTTGTCAGCTTAATTCCCCCACCACCTTGCCCACAATCACTGTTCAAGTGGAAGTCCTCAATTTGTAACAATGATGCAAAAAGGCCCATTTTAAAATCCCATCTTGTCTTTTCTTCTGGAGCCTGACCAATTAGCTTTTTATTTCAAGATAGACATAAGCCACAAGGTACAATCAACAGTCACAGATTATTAAAATATCCTGTCCACCTAAATGCACTCATTGTCACTGTAAGGACATTGAAGCCAGCCCCACAAGCTAAAGATGACATAATACAATTGTAGCATTGCCATAGTTACTTCTAAAGTAGTGAGATGGAAAATTAGTCTTAATGTTTGCAGGTATTGCTTTGGCTGAAGCACGTGGAAAAACTGGCTTCAAGGACAAGGAAAACGTAACCCACCACATGCATGTTTCTGACTATTACAAAACATGAGACTGAACAAAGGGGTTCTGTGTCCCGTCCTGTGCAATGGGTAGAGGTTTGCAGTGGTGTCAGACTCAGCTGCCAGCAGGTGTTGCAATGGGCGGCTGTGTAAAGCATCTATTCACTGAAGTCTGTCACTCCAGTTATGTGCTCTTTATGGCAAGGAAAACAGAAAAAACAAAGAGGCAGTTATGCTTTAACTTCAAAGCCTTCATACTCCCAAGCTTCAGCTCTGTACCTCAGGCAGTGCAGCCCAGAAGAGAGGCAGCATAGTTTCAGGTAAAGATATTTTTCTGCTCCAATAACCTAGTCTCTGTAGCGCTTACAAAAAAAGATTAGGTTTTTTTTAAAACAAAAAGCCTTGGTATAGACACAGTGATAGCAGAAGGTCATCTGACTGACAAGTAAGTTTTATTCTTAAGCTTTCCAAGTTCACAGGAAGGTTTTTTTCTGAAAGGTCATAGAGGAACAGTAAGTTTATCCATAAGTGCTGCAAGAATCAATGCACAAGTAGTTAGGTGATACTCATCTTCCCAGTTTACAGCTCCCATTGGAGTTATCATTCTCTAGTTGCACCAATGTCCTCTTCACTGGGGGTAGAGCTTTTATGAGATCCCTAAAGCCTACGTGCAATATTTATTCTGTTAGTCTTATTAAAGGTATTACCGTGTACCTTGTTACTGGATCTGTCCCCAGTGGCACTTCACATCATAAATAACAGATGTGATATGTACTCCTGTTAGGACAAGCGCTAGTATCAATTCTTCTTATATTACCTCTTTAACCAGTACATCATCTCACCATTCTTTAGGATTTTCCTTTGCAGGAAAAAAATACCATCAAGAAAATATTACTTTGGGATAATTAAATTTACTAAATCTTCATGGGTCTATATGAAGAAATAATCATTTTGAGATGTATTCACTTTACCATAATATAAAAAGAAATAGTTAGCTATACAATGTATAAGTAAGCAGTACAAACTTTCTCCTGTTTAATTGCATGGGACCGGCCCAAGATGAAATTACAACTTTAAACACATGTTCAAAAGTTCAAAAGGCTTTAATGTTAGTCCATGAAAGACTTGGTAAAAAACCATAACAGTTTGGTCTTCCACTCCAAACTTTAGAGTTATTAAGACTATAGATTTGGATTAATCCACCTATACTAGGATATATAAGCAAATAATCTTTCAGTGGGAAGGAGAGAGGTTGTGACTACACAGTTGAATTATCTTTTCAGATCTATACAGATGCTACATTAGAAGATCAAAGTATGTGTGTTCTTGAAACATTAATTCAACTGCCTAAGACTAAGGTATTTGCATAGTATCTCTAAGCTGCAGATTATCAACTGCAACATGTATGTCTGGCTATACTACTCCCTCACAAGGGTCCAATAGTGTTAATTGGGTATGGTCCAATACAAGAATTACATCAGCAAAAAAAAAAAAAATCTAGTAAGTTTCCCCTTTATTCTCTACATATATTATGTATATAGTTGTGTTTTCGTCTAAAACAATTCTGCTTTACCCTACATTTTTAACAGGATGCAGCATTTTGAAACCATAAGGGAATTTGAGAAGTCACATCAAGTCCACCTCATTTCTCATGCATTTCTCATGACTAAGCCTGTAATATCTTTCTGAGAACAAGTTTTCTTTTCTTATATGGAGGAAGGTTTGACATCTTAAGACATTCCCCTCAGCTTTCTTGTCTTAGGCCAAAGCACTCAGATTCTTCCAGTGTAGACATCTGATAATTTTCAATGATCTTTCTAGGATCTCAGTGTTTCTGGAAGTGGCACATCCAAGACTGTATGAAATAATTTAGATGATGCTTTATACTGCTGACTATAACAGATACACTTTCTAACCATTTCCCCAATTTCCCCAACATACTTGCAGTCCCCGCTTTTCCCAATTTAAATCTTGTTTGTAGAGCTAGTGAAGATGTTCAAGTTCAACACTAGGTTTGTAGTGAAGCTTTTGAATAGTCCTGGACTTGGGGCAAAATGTTGCATACCACCATTCAATAGCTTTTCATTTTGAGAGTGAATAACTGACAACTACCTTGAACCTCAGTAATACAAGGATAACAGTTATTGCTTCTGTTTTCTACAAGTCCCATTATCCCATTGTAATGGAAATTAATGACAGTTTGCTCCTTACAAATCCATGGCAACTGTCATTATCCTCACATTTCAAGAGTTTTTTAAAAACTGGACCATTTATTCCACTATTAATTCAAGGAATTTATCTTTAGCCAGCAGATCAAAAATTCTGTGACTCTTCTTACCCTGTTACCAATTCTTAAAGATGGGAAAGATAATTTTTCTTTGTAGCCATCATCTGTCTTCCACAAAGCTTTTACATCTTTCCTTGGAAACACATCTTTCAGGCATTTTTTCAGGAAAAAATCTGGGAGAAAAACTAGGGAGTTTTACAGATGACTAACACTGTAAGCACAGGACCCTTGGCAGTAAAAAAGGAAAAATTACTTGAGAGCAGAAGTGTACCAGAACTGAAGAAAAGCTTGTAGACAGAAACGCATGACCCCGTTTCTCACTACAGACTGATAGTAAAATGGAACAAGTGACATTTAGCGTGGTGCAAGCATGAAGGCAGGCATCACTGCTGGTCTTTGGCAGACTTGCTTTGGAACAGCATTGATGTGACTGAGGTGACTGAGTGACTTGGGTACTGTGGACACCAATGACACAGTTGGATAACAGTGGGGATTAGATCAGGCAGGCATGGTAGAAGGAGGGGGCATCATCAGGATGAAGTGTGGGACGGACAGATCAGAAAACAGCATTTCATATACAGATTCCAGTGAGGAAAAGTTTGGAAAGGTTGTGTGAAATGACATCTTAAAAAAAACATTAGAGAGAGAATACAGAAGCATCAGATGGTATCTCAGTATAGGTTAAAATAATTCAGCAAGAGGAAGCATGACATTTTGCAGGAATGGGGAAAACAAGTCAACAAATGTATCAGAAAAAGGAGCATGGAGGGACATGTGATAAACGCCATGCAGCTGTTGAACCCCTCTTCTTGCTCACTTCCATATTTGGTAACAGCCCTTTGTAATCATTAATCCCTTCGATAGTTTAAAAAAGATGACACACTGACATCCCACTGGGCTTACCTTTGCATGGATAGTTCTACAAAACTAGATATCCACCTCTTTCAGACCACCTCACCTTCTAAGTTAGCAACCTGGCTGAGCTGTCTTGCTACAGCTCTATAAGTCAGACGTTGAAATGGAATCTACTGTGAAGATAAGCTTGTTCTGCATCACAGACTGGTAATACCTAGCATGTCACTGGCCTTGTTCCCTTACTCACAGCTAAAGAGATCTGTCTTACTCCCCTTGCTCCCTGAATAAGATGCTATTTGGTAATGTAGTGCATAGAAGAATTTTCACTAGCTCACTTTTGAAATAAGCTTTCCCATTTCTAGTATTGCAATAGGAACAGAGTTAGAAGGTTCAAAAACGTAATTAAAGTTTGCTTGTGTAACTACTGTTTTTTTTCCCCTCTTTGTGTGTATTCTTCAAATTGAAGAGTTCAGTTGTTTTGAAGAAACAGTGTCTCAGAAATGTATTGTGAATTCTGGCAAATAAATATTAGTCCTTTTGTAGACAGACCCAGGATAGAATCTTTAAAAATTTAATGGCTCTTCTTATTTATTGAAATGTTTTGTTTCTGGGTGGATTTTTTGAAGATGAACATCCCATTCCTGCCAGCACACTTGGACAGCTATGCCCATGCACAGCTGCCAGTTCAAAACTTCACGGTGCTGTTGTATTACACTGCCACATCAAAACAAGTAATCCAAATTTTTGTTCCCCAGTTTTGTTAATCAACATTTTTTCTGGGTTTGTTTTTTTTGTTTGTTTGTTTTTGTTTTTGTTTGTTTTTTTGTTTGTTTGTTTGTTTTGGTTTTTTGGAATGTGACTGTAGTAATTATTGACGTTCACAAGTTAGACTTCTCTTATAGCAACTCTTTACTTTGTGATGGTTTTATATGCGCAAGAGTATTGGCCTCATCCAGAAAGCATACCCTGTGAACCCCCCTTGGCTGTAGACAATGAGTTGAAGCAGTACCTGGTTAAATTCTTTCATCTTCTGGAAATAACTATTTTGAAGTTTCCCTGTCCTATGACAGTAGAAGTCAGACTGCTGTTGCTTTCTGCTTCAAAACTTAGCATGAACATAGGAACACATAAGCAATGAAGGTATTTGTGTTATTCTTGCAAGTGGCAAAAACTGTTTTCCAGGAGTTAATTTTTTTTTCATCTCATTTTTCTTTTCTTTGAGCCAACTTTTTGTTTTGTTTTGTTTTCCAGACTGTTAGAGTTCATTAAAGAAATCTTCTGGCTTCCAGCAAACTTCTGTTCTAGTTTCATCTAGGAAGGCATAAATGTGTTGAGAAAAAAACACAATACTCACTGCCATTTGAAATAACGTGTGTAGCTCTCTCACAAAATTCAGTACGCTGACCACAGCACGACGCTTTCCAACTGTCCACACACACCATCCTCTAGGTAAACAGAGTAATATATAGCATCAGTCTGTGGAGTCTTTTATGACAGGGATCAAAATAGTTCCATCAACTAGCATGTGTGAATATTGCTTTTATCATCCAACCAAGTGACATTCAAAAATTAGAATTACAGTGGTTATTTCTGCTGATCTGAAAGATTTAACAACTCTCTTCTCATCAAAAATTCTATTTGAAACAAAAGATGAATGCTTCCAATTCTAGTATTACCATACAGAATGTAGGGAAAACACAGTAATTTGGTATCTCAATAAATTTTTTAAAATAATATGGAGGCAAAAAAAAAATCAATTCCCACCAATGAGACATGGGGGAAAATTAGAGTTGTACGAGAAGTTCATTTTTTGTATCATTCTACATGGACAGACTTGACATTCAGTGCAACTCAAGCTTGTAAATCATTCTTGCCTCAGAATGGTCTTGAGGAACATATAACAGCAGTTAAACATGCAATAAACAGGCCAAAGCATTTAGTATAACAACTGGACTTCCCTGCCCACCCGCTCCCACCCCAGTAAAATAATGGCTTAATCATAAAATACATTTAGTCAGAAAAACAAGCCTTTTGTGATTTCCAGTCAAATTGCATGATCAGTATGAATCAAAACAGACGGGGGAAAATTGGAAGCTCACAGTAATTTGATTCAATACTTTCAAGCAAAAACATTGAACATTTTTATCTTAAAAAATAACCTCTCTTAATATAGATTAAACAAACATAAAATAACTCCTAAATTAAAACAGTAATTTCAGACCAACTATTTGGGTTCACCCAAAAGAAACTGATGGGAAGGCTAACCCCCACCTTCTCCCATCTGGTTTGGTTTGTCCTGAAACCATTTCCCCTCTCTTCCTTTTGAATGCATTAATTCAATCACTGAACTGAAAGAGTCCAGCTTTATTTAACATCTGTGCTTTGATGCACATATATAACTGGAATATTGTGACGTTGTTTCGTAAGCAGTATTTAATTATATTTCTAGGACTGTCTTTAAATTTGTTAGGATTTTATTAGATGTTGTCAAGGGTCATACACCAAACTGGTGGGCTGGGACAGAATCTGTAATAATTTTCTCTGGACATCGCTGAAAAGAAAATTTGACAGTGGACAAGCTATCACCGCAGGGAACCTGCTGCACAATAAATTCAGACATAACTGAGACTCTTGCTCCCTTTACTCTCCTTCCACTCCGGTAGGCTTTAATACTATTGTCAGGAAGGGGCCTCCAAAAGCACAAGAACCAACATCCACGTTAGAAGGCAAACTATTCTCATTTAGACAAATTATATATTTTATGGTAATAGCTGTTTCATTAGATCCAAAAGCTACAACTGAGGAAAGGGGAGGTCATGTCTGTTTGTTTTTATAAACATTATATAGAAGCACAGAAGCATGAGCAAAAAGAGATGGTGTCAACACAGAAATTATTTCCTGCAACTTTCCCTCATACTGAGGCATTACCAGAATTTATGTATTTTTAGTGTACACATAAAAATAGTGTTTACTCAAAATAGTGTCCAAGAAAAATGTGCAGGAAAGACAATGACAATCAAAAGGTGAAGCTATAATGATAAATTATGGCACTCAATGACCCCTCACTCTTTCCCTTTCCCTTCCAGAAATTTCCAGGCATATTGAGAAGCAAGTCTCTCCTTCCTGTATGAATCTTTATTCAAAAACTGAGAAGCCTGTTCAAACTACATAGCATCTGTGAACTGTGCTATGGATCTTCAAGGTTGAAGAGAGGTTGCACAGCACAAGGTGATATAGAGCAGTGTTTCGTTCACTTCTGCCGTGTCCAAAATTAGTTTTGTTTCTCTGTTTGCTAGTTTTAAGAAGTTAGGAAAAGCAGGGGCCTTATGAGAGTGACTTAAGTTTTTATCATTCTCAGGAAGCAGCACAAAAACATGCCTCACAAAGCTATTTGCAGGCAACCAGGGTTCTGCTGTGTTAGATAAAGAATGGAATTAAATAGCATGGTAATGAAAAGTGGCAAATTAAGAAATATTTTGCAGGGCAATTTCAGCTACTCTGGTGGTCTGTGTGAGACAGAAAACATGCTGTTAGTTTGTTCAGTTACTTTTTGGGCTGGAATTTTCAATGTTTAGGAGTAAAAATTGAATACATGACGACTTTAGTCACCTTTGAAAAATCCAAGTAATAGTAAAGCAAACAAGCAAAATCTAGATAAAAGCAACCTGTTATTTTAGCTCTGAAGACCCAGTATTTGCTTTTTCCCTACCCAGGTAATTGCTCAGGTATTGGAAACCTGGCAAGATGACCTGCTTGCTTTCCAGTATAAAGGCAAAAATACCCTGTTCAGACTCATTCCAGAGCTGTTACCCTTACTCTAAAAATGGAAACTCAAATGAGATCAGTAATAATTCTTTCATCACTGCTTCTGGAAAATGTTTTTTCCTGATGTGTAATACCCAATTCAATATTCCATCTGAATGCTTTTGATATGAAAACGCCAAAATGATAGCACATATGAGCATAGAACAGCTAAATCTGCACAGCAGAAGACAGAAGAGAGCACGAATTGGCATCAGAAACCTGGACTGGAATTTACATCTTGGTTCACGTAGCTTGCAGTTTGCTGGGTTTTTCGGGTGTGGGGTTTCTGGTTGGGTTTTTTGGAGGGTTTTTTTTGGTGGCATTTTTGTTAGGTGTTTTTAAGATTAAAGAGTCAATGAACATGGGATTCTAGGTACAGCTTCTTTGGCAAATCAAAGCACATGATGCTTCAAAATGAAATAAACCAAAAGCAGTCTTAATTCCCTAACACATCCTGAAAATAAAATGTGCAAATTTCACAGAAGTCGGACATTAGAAAATTTTCCAAACCTGGGTTGCAATGCAGAATTTATCATGCATATTTGTTGCATATTATATCATTACAGTATCTGCAAAGTTCTCCAAACTTACACAGAATAGATTTTTAATCTTAGAACACTGGGTTTATTCATTGCTGAGATTTAAGGTTGGCCCCAGGTATAAGTGAGGGTGCCTGCATTGGTTTCAGCAGCGCCAACTACATCATCTGAGAATTTGCCCTCAGTGACTGAGCAAGCCAGCACCAAAACACCCTGGGCATTCAGGGGAGTTAAGGACATAAGTTTGCGCAGTTCAGGCTGCCTTCTTTAACTTGCAAGTTTTTTTTAAAAAAAAGCATCACTGAGTAACCACAGCAAGCGGTGACCTTATGAAAGTGGAGACCAAAAGAGTCTGATACAGGATGTTGCTATCTGGCATCCTTTTGCTATATCTGTCACAGGCCCTACACAAAACAGGAAAGGGTTGTGCAGACCCTTTGCTGGAAGACCTCCACTTCAGTCCAACAGTAATACCACTAGTGCTTCAACACATTTGGGTTTGCTAGCCTTCCAGTCAGCTTACAAACCACAAGAGGTGATAAAGTTGGCAGCTTACATTCTAGAGAGAACCTCAAAGCTTTTTAACAAGAAGCCACACAACCCTATAACATAGACGAAATTATTATGAGCTTCAAACACACAACAGACCTATTAAAAAAAAGAGCAAATATCAAAATCAGAATGTTAATTTTGGAAACAGAGTAATTATGCCATATACAGTTCTTAAGCCTGTATTTTAACATGTCGTTGGAGGAGAAAGATATTCCTGAATAGTCTTTCCCTGCACAAATGGCTGAAAAAAGCACATGGTGAAAAAAGCACATGGTAAAAAAAGCTGAAAAGAGAAAATACAGGAAAGTTTTTTTTAAGTGTGAGCTACAGCAACTTTAATGCTATGCAAGATTCAGAAAAAGTTTCAATTTTTATTTTGAATTAATCATGTCAGGTTTAATAGAGTATGGAAATTAAAGTCTGAAGTCTCAAAATCATACTTAATGCTACATAAGGCTTCCTCTTAAAAAATAAGTTAATGTTCTTTGTCACCAAGCACAGAAAATGACCCTGTTAAAACACAGACATAACACTGATCACCCAGTTTTCAAGTATTTTCTAAATACATGGTATGTTGAACTGTTTGAGTGGGAAGCCAGCTCTTTATGGAATTGCCCACCAGGCTTCAAATGGACATTATTTAAGGTAAATGAAAGAATAAGTTAGGTATAGTCAAAATACTGCTGCATATTATCAACCCCAGATATTAGATTATGCAACATTTTGATAAAATGTTATTCAGGAGCTCACAAGTCCTTCATTACTCATCAGACATGCAGAGTTAGGTACTAATTAAGAAAGTCCTCACACACACAACGGCTGTTACAACTTCAAAAAAAAAAAAAGGTATTTAAAAGAAAGAATTCTCACTTTGTATCTTTAAACAGCTGTTAAAGACAGGGTACTATTTCTAAATCTGTATTCTCAACAGCTCTCAGAAACAGCAACTGGTACTTCATATCAAATACTAGAAAACTTCACCCCTTAAAGCAATCTTTCACACATTGCTTCTATGCTTATCTATAAATATAATGAGCAAGCAGCTCCCACAGTGGTGCCTTGCTGTCTGTCTAGAACTACTCTGCTATTGTAAAAATTTTCAAGACAGTGCTTTTGTCCATTAATAAACAAAGCAGTCAAGCTTACCTCCTTTCACTAGTTTAATCTCAGAATATCTAAGCTGCGCATAAACCCATATATCTTTATGAGCAAATATTTGGCACAGAAATAAACTTTATTAAAGATCTGAATTTCAAGCTACAAATCAGAAATGGGCTTTTTGATAGCCTTTCTTTATATACACACTACAAAGTACATCATTAATAAACAAACATATGCCCTAAATTCCCAGAGTCAGATTTATAGCAAAACTGTCTTTATGAACATAATGTTAGATCTCCCTCAAAAACCACATTTGCTTAATGAAGAAAGCTGTGTGGCAGACTACATCTGCACCCATATGACCAGAATATACATATATAAATTAGAGACTACCGTAAATGCATATTTAGAAAGGTGCCTTGTGATACAACACTTAATTTGATATCAGTTTAGCCATCTCCCATATGGGGATATAGCTGTGGATCTCTTATTTCTCTTAAGCTTGTCCATCCATGTTTTAAATCTGATATCTGCTTTAAATTGCTTTGAATGTAATCCACTAGGGGTTAAGAAAATGCTTAGGAAGAGGCCTTTCAAGTTTTAACCATTGGAGCTCTTACCATGGCACCAGGAACATGGGTGGCATATTAAATAGTTAAAACACCAGATATGGACAAAATCCCGTTTGAGTCAGAAGCTAGGACTAGCTACAGGAGAATGCTAATGGGCAAAGACAAAGTCTTTGGATTCAAGCAGGGCAGACATTCAATGCAGCTTTCCTTCTTCCAGATGCATTTAGGAGAGGCAGATGCATTTAGGAGAGGCACCACCTGTTTCCCCAGATGTTTATATGCTCCTTTAGAAGATAGCTAATCAACCCTGATTGTGTTATGACAATTATACAATTAATGGATACTCCACATGGAAAACAACCCCCAAACTTATTGTATTTCATCTACCCACAGTAGTCCCATGAATTTGTAAAAATTACAATTACATCCATGCATAAAAAATTATCCTCATGAAGCATCGAAGAAGCCAAACTGAAGTAAAGCTGTTGAACCTCTTTCAGGGAAGCTATGCTTTATGTAAGTTATGGGCCTTCTTTTTTCCAAAGGGGTTTCTCAACACCAAAAAAGGTAGTGCTCTGTCAGCTTTACAGGAACTACAGTTACCTATTCTATACCTTGCTGGTCACACAGCCCAAATTCAGTGACACCATTCAGGTTACATAGCTGCCCATTTTCTTTGTTCCTGCTGTTAAAGGCAAACTAAGTGTGTGATATAGTGAAAACTGTGGCACATTACTAATATAAGCAGAAATACCTAAAGAAAATACAAAAAAAGAAAAATCAGCCAAACAAACCTCAGGTGCATATGCTTAAGTTTACTACAAGTACTTCCATTAAAGCATCACTTAGGCCAAAGTTTGAGAATATTTTGTAGCTTAGGGATCTGTACTTGTATTTCCAACCTGTATAATGAAGTAGGCAACTTAAAAAACAGATATCAAGAGCTGAAGTTCATACACCCTTGATAGGTTGTATTTGAGACCATAAGAACCGATCTAAATCTACTGTTTTCCTTCATAGCAAAAAACATTAAATATTTAATTGGTATTTGGTTCAGGATATTTTTTGTATGTGGTGCTATATTAGTTCAACTTCCTGGCTAAACTATTTTTACCATCCTTTACTACAAGGGACTGGAACACTGAGACAAACTGAATGCAAACCATTCTGTTCACACAGGTTTTTGTATGTTTGTGTTTATAACCAGTTTCTAGTTGAAGGGAAACTTACAATACTTAGCACAGAAACATAGCCCTTTCTGTCCCAAAAGCATGTTTTCACAAATATGGGAAAAATCTAGTTACATACATGGTTTTTTTTATCCCTGTCCCCTCTTTTTTGAGAGCCCTTTTCTGACCCTCTTCAGGTTCAGGTCCTGTTCTTTTTCCTTTAATTTCTCCTAAGTAGGAAATAAATTTATTTGGTTTTGAATTTGAGTCTGACTTTTAAAGCCACCACTGCCAAACTGGACTCAACACCAAATACAACTAGATTCCCATGAACAGAAATTTTTCTTCAAGCCCTATATTAAGCCTCAGTCTTCACTAGTAACCTCTCTCCTTACCCCTCCCAAACCAATGGACCGCAGGATGAAGACCAAGGGGATAAAGCCCACACACACATTGTAAGAGAAGATCAGGTTTATGACCACCTGAAGAACCTGGATATACACAAGTTTATGGGACCTGATGAGGTGCATCCCAGAGTCCTGAGGGAATTGGCTGATATAGTCACTAAGCCACTCTCCATGATATTTGAAAAGTCATGGCAGCCAGGTGAAGTCCCTGGGGACTGGAAAAAGGGAAACATTGTGCCCATCTTTAAAAAGGGTAGAAAGGAGGACCCAGGGAACTACCCTCCTGTCAGCCTCACCTCTGTGCCTGGGAAGATCATGGAACAGATCCTCCTAGAAGCTATGCTAAGGCACATGAGGACAGGGAGGTGATCTGAGGCAGCCAGCATGGCTGCACCAAGGGCAATTCCTGCCTAACCAACCTAGTGGCCTTCTGTGATGGAGTGACTGCAGCAGTGGACAACAGAAGAGCTATGAATGTCATCTAACTGGACTTCTGTAAGGCCTTTGACATGGTCCCCCACAGCATCCTTCACTCTAAACTGGAGAGATAAAGATTTGATGGGTGGACTGTTCAGTGTATAAGGAACTGGCTGGCTGGTCATACCCAGAGCATAGTGGTCAACAGCTCGATGCCCAGATGGAGACCAGTGACAAGTGGTGTCCCTCAGGTGCCTGTACTGGGACCAGTACTATTCAACATCTTCATCAATGACATAGACAGTGGGATCAAGTGCACCCTCAGCAAGTTGGCAGATGACACCAAGCTGAGCGGTGCAGTTGACACACCTGAAGGACAGGATGTTATCCAGACAAGCTGGAGAGGTGGGCCTGTGAGAACCTCATGAGGTTCAACAAGGCCAAGTGCAAGGTCCTGCGCCTGGGTCAGGGCAACCCCCGGTCTCAATACAGGCTGGGGGATGAAGGGACTGAGAGCAGCCCTGCAGAGGACTTGGGGGTACTGGTGAATGAAAAGCTGAACACGAGCCAACAATGTGCACTTGCAGCCCAGAAGGCCAACTGTACCCTGGGCTGCATCAAAAGCAGTGTGGCCAGCAGGTCGAGGGAGATTCTGCCCCTCTGCTCCGCTGTGGTGAGTCCCCACCCAGAGTGCTGCATCCAGCTCTGGAGCCCTCAGCACAGGAAGGACATGGAGCTGTTGGAGCAGGTCCAGAGGAGGACCACAAAATGATCCAAGGGCTGAAATACCTTTCCTACCTCTCCTATGAAGAAAGGCTGAGAGAGTTGGGGTTGTTCAGCCTGGAGAAGAGAAGGCTGTGGGGAGACCTTATTGCTGCCTTCCAGTACTTAAAGGGGGACTGTAGGGCAGATGGGGGCAACCTCTTTAGCAAGGCCTGTTGTGACAGGAGAAGGGATAATGGTTTTAAACTAAAGGCGGGTAGATTTAGACTGGTAATAATGAAAACCACCATGCAGGTGGTGAAACACTGTCACAGGTTGCCCAGAGAGGTGGTGGATGCCCCATCCCTAGAAACATTCAAGGTCAGATTGGACGGGGCTCTGAGCAACCTGATCTAGTTGAAAATGTCCCTGCTCACTGCAGGGGAATTGGACTACATGACCTCTAAAGGTCCCTTCCAACTTAAACCTTTAAATGATTAAAGGTTTAAATGATTAAAGAACCACAGATTTAACACATACAGGCTATTTGTCTTACATATTACATGGAATAACTTTTTTTTGTAATGTCCATTTCATAGGTTTATTATTTTTCCCATAGCATATACAATGTTTGATAGCCAAGAGCATAAATTATTGCAGTATTCTCAGAATCAAAGTTCACTGCCTAGCTCTGCTAACTAATATGTTGCTTTTGCTTCTCTAATTGGTATAACTATCATTTTATGCCTGAATTCTTCTATCAATAAAAAGTCATCTTCCTAGGAAAAATAACAAGGAATGGATAAACACAACCTTATTTGAGTCTTACTATTTGAAAGACTAGGGTTATAAACTTCACTTCATGTTGACCTTAGTCTTGGTGTATAAAAACACCAGAGGTAGAGTTTAATTCCACAAAAACGGAATAAACTTACTTCCCCTCTCCCCCCACCTCTAATCCAAGCAACTGCCAATAACCAATTTAAGGTGCAGCTCTGATAGAATATGAATGCAAGCCATGCATTTACTTTACATTTCTTTGTCCATGCTGCAGAGTAAATGACAAAGATTTTGAAATCCAAGTAGAACTTCTGGTCCTACTAGAAAAGAAAGGAAAATTTTCTTAGTACCAAGAAATATAAATTGTATATACAATTGGACCATCATCATTACACATGTCGCTGAAGAAAAACCACACCACTGAAAATTTATCCTCCTTAAAAAGCACTGAACACCTTCAGCTACTTTTCAGAGGCCAGTTTGGTATAGGAAGAATATCTTACTCAAGCTCATGATCTGTGACACCACCAGAAAAGCAAATCCCTGTGAGACAACCAGCCATAACAAGAGCACATACAAGAGATAAGGGCACCATTCAAACTTCCCTCATGAATATTTGTTAGGAATCACATCATAGTACCATTAGAGCACAATTTCATCAAAAACTTTCCCTGGTTTCTCTATACATACCTTTTAAGGGTCCAAACCTCCTCTCTGCATCGCAGCACCTGCACATAGTCACAGCCAGCCACTACAAGGCTGGATGAGTGAAACAAAGCACCTGGGAACAACAGAACAGAAACTGCATTTACACAGGGAAGTTTTCACAAGCATACACAACTACATCAAGAGCAACATTACCCTAAATATGAAGCAAGAGTCTTGAAAATCTCAGACCCCAGGTCACTTCCAGACAAGGAGGAAACCTTCACTTCCCCTTGCTCACACCATCCACAGAGCTACTCCAACAGCAGGTCAAGGATGTTAACAGAAACCAACCACCTGAGCACATCATCTCCTTCCTGAGGCACTGTACAAGCACCTTCCCCAGAGGGCTCACTGCTGGCTGAAGACTGGCCCTATATAACTTCTCCTGAGGGGAAGCTGCTGGGCCTGGGATGGGCCCAGGTGCAGCCCCTCAGGGCTCAGGTGCTGTGCATCAGCCCAAGCAGGGGGTCTCTGCAGAGCTGCTGTGCCCTGCTGCAAACATTTGCTGAAGCTGCTTCTCTAGCTTCCTGGCATGGGAGGTAAGGACTGGAGGGAGTTAATTTGTCGATTGTGAGGTACAGGATGGGGTGACAAAGCTGTAAACAGTACCAGGCAGGTGTGCTTGGTGGGTACTTGTGAGGGCTCTCCGAGGTGTTGCTCTGGTGGTAGGGAGCGCCTCAGCACTGGGCTCACTGTGTGGGTTTGGATGAGGATCGGTGCTCTGAATCGCCTCCCCAGCCTGCAGCAATGAGGGCTGCAGGCAGTTAGGGTATGCTGTGCAAGGCCTTCCACTGTGGCTGCAGGGAGAGGGCTCCTGTCAGCACCTTGCCAGAGGACAGCTGTGAGGGGGAAATACAGAGTGTGGAATTAGGCCATTTGCCTGAAGCACCTAAACATGAACTGTCTGCAGGGACCAGCTGAGCCACCAGGCTCCTAAATGTACAGCCAGCTGGGAGGGAAAATGCTCAGAACAGGCCTTCGAAGAAGGATGGATCAGTGCATGCTACCTGACTGGGGAAGATGTCACCGAAGGGGTGGGAGCAGGGCTCTGCCTTTGTGGGCTTGCTTACTTTTCAGAGACTGAGTAAAACAGACATTGGGAATGTTTCTGCCCTTCATTGACTACAAGGGGTTTGATATTTTTAAAGGCAATTAGAAAGCCTAATGTCTTCCATACTGCAAACTGTTTAAATGCTGTATCACTACCTGTGCTCCTCCTGCAACGTCTGCTGGTTTCACCATCCTTCAGCTAGCTGTTACGTAGTGGTCAGCTAATGCTAGCTAATGAGTATGCGTTTTCACAAGGGGACTTCACTTGTGATATTAAGCAGCAAAAAAAATAAATTGCACAGTAGTCTATGGGTATAGTGAGATGTTAAAAGTTTTCAGAGCACTTTCTGATTCATGCAGACAGAGAATTTCACCTCCTAAAGTCATGCCTATGGGGATTTTTTTGTGGGGTATGATCAATCTTTTGAGTTGCACCAATTCTTAATTAAGTACGTGAAGAATCTGTTGTGCCTGGCAGCTCTGTCCTTCTGTGACTTTAAAAAGTATCAATTCAAAAGTTTTTGAGCACTACAAAGAATTCAGAATGTTTCTGCTTCTAATATTCAGCATCTGCCTAGAAAACATATCAATCATATGATCACAAACAGCTGTTGCATTAGACTTTTAATCAGCCATGATTTTCAAGAGAGACAAAGAATGTTGGAAGGGATGATGGAAAGTTATTGCAAAGAATGCCCTACTTGAGGACTCCAAAATCCAATTTTAGGGAGACAGAACTTAACTAAGCACTGTAAAAACTCTTCATGTATAATATTACAGACAGTATAGCTATCTGATATAAATAGAAATAAAATACTTGGACACAATACACATACAAGTGACAGCGTAAAAGGTGCTCCAGGCAGGTATTTTATTATTAAATATAAAAAGTATGCATCACTAGCTTGCACAGAGTGCAAAGAATAAAATTGTTGCCCAGCAGTCCATTTTCTCTTCAAGTTCCGTAAATCCCATTAATGAGGGGTTATGACGCCATATTGGAGATACAACATATCCCTTTGCTTAGAAAAGGTTGATGTCTAAAAATGGCCAGTTTCTCCTTTCAGTAATGTTGGTGTAAATCTGCATTAGCTCTGTTGGATTCAGGAGACATTACAGGGTAGTTCCTGACTCATTTTTAATAGACCATGCCAATTTAAAATAGTAATATCACTACTCCATGTTATCCATCTGCCATAAAAACCACAAGTCTTAAAAAAAGAAAGGCTACTTCTATAACTGCTTTGTTTTAACAAAAATCCCAAACTCCTGACATTCAACTGTTATAAATAGCTTCATAAAGTACTAGAAGTGATATATCATACAATCCCTTTAAAATACTTTTTGAGTCCAGAGCCTTAGGGCATCCTAAACACATCCATACTGGAAACATCAGGCATGGTGTTTGCTCCACAGTCAACCTGCATAAACTTTTATATCCTTTGACCTGATCCTGACTCATCTCCCAACCCCTGCCTGAATTAAATGTTGCCTGCTGACCCCTTTTTACCCCAGAACAGGGGTTGGGTGTCCTGCCAGTGCTCTCCAACTACTTGTGCCTGCAGCAGAGGTGAAGGTTGCAAAGGCTGGTGCAGCTACTTGGGAGCTGCCATCTTTGTGCAAGGGATAAACCCTGGAGATAATGTCCTAAGGCAATCCATCAACACACATAACACTGATTAGCAAATGACATAAACTTCCTGGCAACAGCCAAAAGCTTTTACTTTTTACTACGGCTATGTACCTTTGCTTTCCTTACTCTTAGGCAGATGAGGCGTCTCCATTTTGGGCTGCCTAGGCTGCCTGAGAGGGCACATTGGAGCCATTCCTCTGCCTGCCTTTTGCCTTCTTTTCCAGATGTTTATTCTTGCTGTGCCCAACAGCAGTCCAAGTTCAAAACACCATGAATAGAAGAGGCATTTGGTTGGAAGAAAGATTCTGTGAATGGGCAGGGCAGAGGCAGCATAAAACTGTACCCTAGGGCAAAAAATAAGATTATTCTGTCATGCCATGATTTGTGCACCTATCTAAAAGAATAGCCATGGGATCATGAAGTTCTGCAAGCCTGACACAGACACCAGAAACAGTGACTTATGACAAGCGGCATCTTGAAAGTATACTAGAGGAAAGATGAGGACCCAGAAGTCCTCTACTGTATCTAGCTGAGACACCATTAGCATATTCTTTGTATTTAAGTGGTCAGAGACACATAGTAGATTATAATTTCATTTCTGATGCCATCTCTTCCCCAGAAAACACCACAGATACAGATTCCAAGTATTGCTCAGACACTACTGGAACTTATTGTTCATTGCAAGCAGTCGCATGGAAGACAGGTAGAAAACTCATGGGAATGAATGTTCCATTGTCCTTCAGAGGTTTTTCACACAGGTCCTAAATAACATGCATTTCCAAAGTGTTCCCAGACACAAATTTAATTAACACTATAAATCAGATTCATAAACCAATAAAACTTCTAGAATTACATAATTATGGAGCACAGAATAATTGTAAAAAAAAAAAAACAAAAAACCAACTTAAAAAAAAATACCAACCCCAAAACCTCACAAAAACCCGCCAGCATTCAAGCCTGGTTAACATGGATCTACATTCCCTGCTCTGCCTGGCTGGCCAGAGTTCTGGTACCAGCACCAGTGATTTACAGTGTGTTTTCTGGAAAGAGCACTCCAGATATTTCAGATGTGATCTGAGGACATTCCATTTTTGAGGGCTGAGTGCCACCATTCTCACTTGCCTCAGTGCCCTGATTTGTGAATGGGTCAGCACTTTATAATTATCAGAGAAATTATTTCTTTAATGTGCAATTTTTTCAAAAATCAGTGGCATGAATCTCATATTTTTGATGGCATAGGTGCAGCTGGGAGTGGGGCTTCTGTTGAAAAGAAATAGCCAAACTGAGTGCCATTTTAACCTTTTCATGATAAACATAATCGTAAACATTGCCAATAATAAGTCAACAGGTAAAATATACATCCTTGAACCCTGTCTCAATGTTTGACATCAAAAGTTCTACCTTTTCTCTTAAACCCTTACTTAAAATTCAGAGAGAACTTCCAAGTGAAAAAAATGAGAAAAAATATCAAATATGAAACTGATGATTGTTTTACTAGCAAGACAACTAAATTTATGAAAAACGCTCAAAGATCTGGTTTCCTTTGTGTCACATGCCTAAGTGTTCTACCACTGCAGATCATTGGCTGCTAACTGAAAGGAGTGGAGTAGTAAACTTGAAAAAATTTCTTCGGAGTCATGCTTAATTCTTGCTTCTGTTCTGCAAAGCAGCCCCAGTGAAATAAAAAAGTAATTTCCTCAGGCACCGATCAATCACATTCAGGAAAGAAAATCCTACCATCTCTTTGGTTCCATGACTGTAAAAAAACTTATTCATACATGAAAAATAATTTAGCACCCAGAAAAGAAAACCAATAGGAAAGTGTATGGTTTTTCTCAGTGCAATTAACATTATTCTAAGATATATCAAAAGAAAAGCAGGTACAAAAGGAAAGGAATTACCGTACGTAATCAGACCCAAGGCCCACTGTCCAAGACAAAAAGCTTAACATGGAAAACAAAAAACCTTGCACTAGGAAAGTATGAGATGATCTTTCCACTCTCTCCATTCCTGGTTCTTTTTCTTAAGTCAAATCACTTGATTTGAACCCCATCATGTCTGGAAGTCATTTATGTTTTCCCTGCTAATGGGCATTACTTTGCACGTGTGTCCCAAATGACCTTCACTTCTGCTTACAGTCCCCGTTCCTCTTGACACTTAAGTCTCCACATTCAGCAAATTAGAAATGCTTTTTTAGCTGTTAGTACTCACTAATAGTCATCTTGGAAATTTGTTACACCTGGGTTGCCAACACTATGAAACACATGTCTCTAACAGCCTCTTAATTTAGGTGTGTTCTCAAGAAAAGCATGTTCCAACAGCTCTTTCACTCTCCGCAGTTCCTGCCTGACCACATTAATGATATGAATCAGCACTCCTGTTAACATGTCTCCCCATTAGTGTTGCTTCTTGTAAAAATGTTTGGGTTTTTCTTTTTTTTTTTTTTTAACACAGAATGTGTACAGTGCATTTTTGCACAGAAAATCATGGATATTATTCGCTACTTTCTGAGCTACCTAAATCTTACCTTGTGTTCCTCCAGACATTCCTGGTTGAGATCTTCAGGCTTGGATTTTTATTCCATTAACTGAATTGAAACGGACATGTAAATTTTATGGATAGCTCTGAAAGTCCTAATTCCTGTTCTGTGCTCTCTCTGCCAACCTGCTGCAGCATCTAGCCCTGAGTATTTTATAGTACAGCAGCAGCTGCATGGCATATATAGCTATACAGAAATTTCACCTATGAAACACAGCCTTTGCTGTAGAATCAATATAAACTGCATAATGTAAAGGATATGGGCAGGGGTTAGCCTGCCAGAGCAACTCATCTTTACTGATCTCATCATTCATAGGTATACGTATATAAAACACTTTCTTTTACTCACATTTATGTCCTGCTTCCGCTTCCTCTTTGATTCACATAAAAACAAGCTACATGGCAGTATTTTTTCTTCTAAAAATGCTTGCTTGTTCCCCATTACTGAAGATAATTTCTCAGTCTCTCAATGATTTTTTATCTCACAATAACTTAACGCTATTTCAAAGTATTATATTCCTCACTTTCTAAATAGCCTTTATGTCTTATTTCCCAGAGTGACTCACCCAGAATCACATAGGAAGACTAGGGTAGAGGAAGGAGCTAAGCCTCCATCAGTGTTTCCTGGTGGGTATATGTCTCTCTAGGTTAGTTTTCTTTCCTTGAAGCTGGAGTTACTGTGCCTGGAAATAATGGTTGTGGTCCAAGAGAACCCCATTAGATGAAAGGCTCACATTACCTGGAAAGGTCTTAACATCAGATTATGTTCCTGAATTTCTTTCTCCTGGAAGCTAATGCATGTGAGTTTATATGCTTAACTATTACTCAGCTATTTAGACTTTAGAAATAAAATACAGACATACTCTTTGCCAAACATTCATTTAAAGGATTCTGCTAAAGTAAAATCTAGTTATCATAGATTAACAAGTGTATGGATCAATCTTAGAGATGTCTGCTTTGATACTTTGATATTTATCTATGCGTTCCTACTTCTATTTCCATTCTTAATATTGTACGTGCGTATGAGAGGGAAAGGGAACTGCTTTACTGCAACTTAACCTTTTTTTCTGAATTCATAGAGAATGTCTTTTCAAGCAAGCATACTCAGACTCTTGGTTCTCTTGAAGCTACCAAAAGGGAAAAGCATAGGAGCAAAACTATTTGTTTTAGACACATTCTTGTTCGTGTGTCTTTGAGACAACTGATCTAATAAACACTGTGATCTGGCACCCATTTAAGTCAGTACAATATTCTCAGCACTGATGGCACTTCTGAATTGCTCCAAATAAACTTGCCTAGGTACCAGGCACTATAGCTGCTCTGTCTTTGCAGTTTGCCAAGGCAAATCTGTCCTGCCTCTCAGCCAGCCTAATTAGTTCTGATGAGAGTGCTGGAACAGCATTGCTACACTGCATCTGATTCGTGGCTCCAAGTTCACTGGTTCAGCTTTAGCTGAGGAGCTCCTACGCTGCCCTCCACTGTAGGACACCTTCAGATACCCACATTTCAGTGAACATGCATTGTATGTAGACTCTTAGTAACATTCAAGCTTTTGACAGTTTTGCCCTAGTTATACAGTAGATAAAAAGAAACTGCAAACCACTGTGTGACCCGTCACTTCCATTTTCCTCTCAAAGAGTTAATTTCAGGTACACCCAGAAGGCCATGAAAGGTTTGGCACCTAATACCATGTTCTCCTCATCTGAGGCAACAAAGATTAAATAAGACTCCACTTTATACAGAAAAAGCGAAGTCTGTTTGCTTTAGTAATATGGTTTTGTTAGTTTTTTAATTTGGGGGTAAATGTTGGTGAAATTTAGTGCTCATAAAAATGAGAGATTTATCCTGGCCAGAGCAAGGTTTGGTCCAAGTGGACCCTGTGTAAACTACCACACACACGTGTCTGTCAATGCACCTCAGCCAGGAGTGGCAGTGAAACATGGCTGCTGTCTGGACCTCTTCTGAGGGGAGAGTGCCAAATCTGCTGAAAAGCTCAATGAGTTGCTTGATTGCAAATACGTTTCAAGCCCACCAGAACAGCACAGTTAATTACACTTCCCTGTTGCTTAACTCTGACACTGTAACAGGTACTTGTGTGTCCTCTAACTATGCTCAAGTAATTGGCCCCATCCAAAAATAAACCATGAGGTGGCAGAAGTTGCATCTTTGATGATGGTTTTGTGGATTTTTATTTTTTTTTAAATGCCAATCTTTAATCTACTGGACCGAATCTTCATGTAACAGAGCCACTTGTAAGAACAAATTCATGTTGCCTCTTACTTTGATCTTTTACACACACAAAACACCCTAAGAAACAACTGATACAGACGAAGAGAGCATTTGAAAAAGAAACAAGTGTAAGACTCTGAAAAACAGTATAACCAGGTCAATAGGAATTTCCCATTTGCTGTTCAAATTGCGTGCCTGTTTGTCAAGGAGTCAAGGCTAACCACATACTGCTTCCCCACTGTATACTGCTGGCAGGGATCTTATCACTGAATCAAATTATCAGGAAAGCATATTCTTAGATTGCTGGTATCTGAGGACCAGTTTAACAGTGGGCCCCAGGTAAAACTTAAACCAGATTATTATTTGTACTGGTTTATTCCTTAAAGAAACAGAATGTGAAAGTTAGTACTGAGTCCACCGCAAATGTACCCTGTTACTGTTCTCCACTTACAGGGCAGCAGAATCCAAGAACTGAATTGTTTCAAGGCACAGTAGTGTGCCAAATGCACTTTTTAATGTAGATGACCTCTGTTTTCCCCTTGCTTTTAGGGAGAAGAGAGCATATTACAAGAGGGAAACTTTCTGTGTAGAGGCAGTGTTTGTGAGTGTCAGCACCTCTGGTACTGAAGAGAAAAAAAAAAAAATATCTATTGAATGTAATCTATTCATACTTGCTTCTCTTATTTATGCTCCAATTTAATGCATAGCAAAATTATTGGAAATAATCCCACTAATTTCAGTTGATATAGGACAGAGCCCTGGCTCAGAATAATCATATTGACATCACTGGACACTTTTAAGTAACATTGCAAAAGCAGTTTGTCAATGGAACTGCTTTTCCCATGCTCATAATGTGCTTCAAGAAGTAAAAATCCACACTGGGGAAACTCAGGGAAAGCTATAACTTGGGGAATTGCTTACGCATTAGCCTATTGGGTCAAAAAATTTTGTTTTTCAAGAGAATGAGAAACGCATTGGGCTTAAAAAGCTCTTGGCTTATGTAATAGATGCCAAAGGGCAGTCTATTCATTAGCCAAGACATAAAAGTAAAAAGGCTGCTCCAAGGCCTTGAGGCAGCACAGTTTCTTGAGCTGCGCTTCATAACAGCTGCCCTCCAAAGTCTGGTTAACGTCATCAGAAATGCTCTTTAACAGAGGACTAAGATGACACACTTAGCGTCACAGCATCCCCTCTTTGGACAGAAAAAGACATCCTTAGTTTCCAGAGCTGTCATTTCCAGTGCAGAACTCTGACTCATCAGGCTCGTCCTTCGTCTCAAAGTAATCACATCAGGAAAATTTTTTTTTCTTCTTTCTTATAACCTTCTGCTCTCCTTAGTCCTTGATAAACAATGGATGCTCAGGTATTTGTTATAACATGGACTACTGGCCCTGCATAGTTCAGTCCTCTATGAGGAAGCTGCCGTCATTATTTGAGGATCAGGACAGACTTACAGAATATGTATGCTTCTGTTTTACAGGACAACAAGTAGGGAACCAGTATGAGGGAGCAAAGGAAGTGAATATGTTCCTTCCTACCACATGATTTTTTTCATTTGCCACAGAAATTGTTAGTGTGAGCTGAAATTTCTCCCCTAAATGCTGCCATAAATTACATAATTGGCTAAAAAATCTTCCTCGTTAAATCTGGTGTGCCCTTTTCCAATTTAGAAGTCCAGCAGAACATCCAGACACTTGCATTTATTTCTCGCATACAACCCACTTCCCTGCCGCGGGATGGGTTACTCATACCACCTTCTAACAGCCCTTTATGTATGAGCTCTGCCTGTGAACCACTTCATAGGAGCCATCGGCACACAGTTGTAGCTGTTCAGAGCAGTTACCATCACATGGTCACTTGTTTGTGTTTGTGATGTTTCTCAGCCAAGAGTGTCAGGTTGCAGGGGAAAGTACTGGCTGGGATGTCTACTGTAGATCAAGCTCTTGCCAAGAAAACCTGAATAAACCCAACAAAAATATTCTCTCCTTCCTATTTATCTTAGATTTTTTTAAAGTTATAACTATTTAACTTATCAAACTTGATTAATTGAAATATTTACCTTGGATGCTGTGTACTTGATGGTTTTGAGCAAAGAAATGACTAATTCAAAATGACAGTTATATGAAAGAAGTCACAGCACCATGAACTAAACTAAACTCAACTCTTGACTTATTTATATTTTTAGCTATAAGCAAAAGCTTGAAGTTAAGTAATAGAGTGCTAGATGCAAGTCTAAAAAATGTAATGCACAAAGGAACCAAAGCAAAAGAAAATTCCATAAATGTAAGGAAGAACCCACCTGCTCCATCCAAACACTTTGGAAGAGAGAAGGAAGAAGATATTGCAATGGCTATTGAATAGCATTCATTTGATGACTCCTAAGCATTTCTTTACAAAAAGAGCATGTGAATGTGGGGCCATCTCAGTTCAAGCTGCCTTACTCCTTCTCAAAGAGCGCCTCCTGCTAGAAGCACCCTCTCATGCAGCTAGCACTACTGCTGGCTTCACACCTGCTCTGTTTCAGCTTAATGAAGCTCCTCAATACAAAGAGGAGCCTACAGGAAGGCTATGGAATGTTTGCATCAAAGACGACATTTACAAGTGTTCAAAACCTATTGGAATGCCCCCAATATTCTTGAAGCCAATCTACATTCATTTTGTCCATTTGTATGTCTCACAAGCAGTTTAATTTGCAGAGTGCTGCTATTGCCCTAACAGTGAAACAGACTTTGCCCACATGAGTAGGACCAAGACAACAGTTTCGCACACATCATCAGTTCATAATCATGCATGTCACCTATGTGTTAGTGGCCTAGGCTTCAAGGTCTTTAAAACAGCTAAGACCAAAAAATTACTGTAGCCAAAACTGAGCACCTGTTTGTTCTGTAGCCTATCATGAGTTGTGATGTTGTCTGGACACATACATCTATTGAGACGAGGAACATTTTCCTCCGTGTTTGGGCATAGGTGAGAAAAAAATGGAGGAGTAACTGGTATCCCAACTCTCCCATTTGTTAAAAACAAAAAGAGAGAGACAGCCCTCTCAGAAAACAACAATTTTACAGCACATTACGTAGCTTTGTCCATCAAGAGACCAGAACATGAGATGTGGTGCTTCTTAATACATATCTGTGCAGCAGTGCACAGTTCATGACCTCAAGAGGTACTAAATTAGGAAGTCAAAATTAGCAAGCTTGAAACTGTGACTCTCACAAAACATCATCAGAAAACTGTTTGCAAGATGGATATGTTGAGAGCAAGATACCTGGTTGTGGCGATTTCTTTCCTATCATGTCTAAGATGAACTTTCAAAATAAAAACCTCAGCTGACTAGATGATGAGAGAACTCTCTTAGGGTGCAGAAGATGCAGATGTATCTTGCAGAGTAGAAATGGGCCTTGAATGAAAATATACATGAGCATCCTATCTGTAAGTCAATGGACTCAGCTAACTTGCTTTTCTCTCACCGCTATATAACTCTTCACTCTAAATTCTGCACAGATCATCATAAACTAATACTTTTTATCAATAAAGTTTCAACTTTTTGTCCAAATATTCAGTTGGCGCTCAGCCTGTGGCACTGATTTTACAAGGGTCAATGGTTTTCCTATCATCTAAACATACAAGACCTAAACTACCAGCAGTCTTCAGAAATGATAGAACAGAACCCATGGAATCGTGCATTGTGATACAACAGCTCAGCTGCTGAGACACTGTGCTAACATCTCCTACCTTACCACCCTCATATGAGTACAAGTATGAGTCACTATGTCACAGGCATGACATATCAGAAAAGACGTAACAGAAACTTCTATCTTGACAAAGGCCAGAAAACAAGAGGCGTTAATGTAAGGAGCTCTGCCTAGACCTGCTGTGCAGGTCTACCTGCACTTGGCCATGCTTGTGGCTGAGCCTGACTCACCACCAGGACTCCTTGGCCTCAGACCAGCTTCACTGTTTCGTACTTGCCTGGGGAGCAGTGGACTGCTGTCTGATGCTGGTTACTGTCACCAGACCTGCTCTGCTTACCATGGGACTATGCCCACGTGGGCGCTGTCCCTCCCCTGCCTGCACCGTTTCACCCTTAAGCTGGGCTCCGCTTCCCTGGCAGGGCAGCTGGCTTTTGCTGCTTCCTGGCACCCAGGACAGTGGGGGAAAGGGGCAGGGAAGAGGGGGATGGGGATAGGGACTGGGATGGGAGGGGAAGGCTGTTGCAGAAAACAGTCAACGAATGACTCTTCAAGTCGATGAATGCTGAATATCCCAAATAAGGAGAAAACCTAGAAAGCTGATATAAATATTCAGCCAAGAAGAGACCACTGGTCAGTAACTAAAGCAAGAGATGCAAAAGGAAAATGCAGAGACTTTGACTAATTGGACTGTGGAGATGAGAGGAGGGCTATCTGATGGGGAGGGGGAGCTGCAAGACCTGCCCTCCCTGCACAGCTATAGGAAGAGTCTTTCCACTTTGACTGGAGCAGGACAAGGCATTATTTGATAGTGAAAATGCCCCACTCTCTTTGGAAGGAGACATAATTCTCTATGGAATAATTTATTAATGCCATTTAAGAAATTGAATTCCTGTTCCGTGAGAATTTTATTTATGCTAAATCAATACATGAAGTCAGAATTTCAGTTTATTGCTGAATAAAAATTACATTAAGACAGCAGCATAGAAAAAGGAAACCCTTAATGATACTGAACTGTTCTAGTCTTGAAGTGGTTTCAATGACATAATGATATATTAAAAATAATATATTTAAATATTTCAGAAAAGAGCAGGAGTAAAAGGAAGTACACTCCTAAACTTAGAACAAGATATTGTTATTCTCAAAATGATGTATTAACATTAACAAAACAGGATGAAAATAATACATTATTTCTTTCTTAAAAAAAAACAAACCCAAACTGTCACTTCTTGCCAAATGTCTGCATTCGGCAAGTACTTCATCTTCCAGTGGTAACTCTCTGTTGTCATTTTTTGCCTTTTTTCTCTGCAGTTGAAGAATGTACATGTTGACTTCTACTGAAACATCAGGAGAGCTGACAAATAACTTTTTAGTAGCCACTGATGACAGCACCAATTTAGTCCGTGACAACACAAACACTCTGTACGCATGCCGTCTCCTGTACCTCATCTGTAGCTTATTCTTAACTAATTAATTTTTGAAAACTGCTCTTATAACGCCCATCAGCCACACAACCCAATATTGGATCAGTGCTGCATTGCCCCACAAAAAAGTTAGCTCAGACCCACCTCAACATCCCTGTTTCTCCTATTTTTCTTTTTTTCAAGCCAAGCAGCTGCCAAGTCAGCAGGTCATCCATTTCTGGTTGGGAATGTAATTTCACACTAAGGCTATGAATGATGCACGCACACAGACACATGCATGCACACTCTCTCTCACCCTGAAATAGTGATTGGTCTTGGATAGACACAATCTCTGCAGTGCTGTATAAAAAAATGTCATCTTCATTACCTCAAATGGCTCCACGTTACTGAAATGGAGCAAGCTGGATGTATTGCAGGAACGCTCTGAACAGAGCAAAAGGCATTTGAAGAGTTTCAGCACAGCCTGGCGGGTAAGCTTTGAAAATACACCAGGTCCACCCCAAGGACTCTATGAGAAGATTGACATGTGAGAGCTCTGGGTCTCAGCTAACTGCCAGGTAAAGTCAGGATATCATAAGGTTTCATCTCCAACCCAAAAATTTTATACTGAGTGCTAAAATTCATCCAAAGTAAACTTCCTTTTTATTTTTCCCTCCATATGTTAGACAGTCACACTTATGACTACATTAGTACTTCCAGCCGCAGTTGTGTGCGGCTGTGGGATTCAAGAGACAACCCAGCTATAGATAGTTATATGCCTATTCCTCTGAAAAAGGTTTATGATATTAATTTCAAAAATTCAGTAACATTATGCATTGCTGATGATGATACTCCTGAGTCTGAGGACATAACTATTTAATAAATACCTGTTTTTCACTAAGGTTAAAACAATGAGGCTAGTATTTTACAATAACATGTACTAAGTATCCTTCCTAAATAATTATTTTTTTGTCCCTATAAAGGAAATCTTTTAGTATTAACTTGCTTAGTACTTCTGTAGTCATCATCTTCCTTTCATTTGCATTGAAAAGTAAGATTGACATACAAAGCTTTTGTATAAAACTTTACTCCTGTGTTGCTGTACCTTTAAAATTATTGGATTCTGTTCTTCAGAAGACTTAACATTTTTTCTGGAGTAGAGCTGATGTATATAGAAACGTGCTCTACTCTGTAACTGAAATTTTCCTTTTCTTCTATTTTAATTTTCCCTAGTCTAAAACACAGCATGCTGGCTCTTGGTAAACAGTTGCTTTATGTACAGAAAAATAGCTGTGGTACAGTTGTGTTGAGCCCTCGGGGAATTTCTGATAGTCTTTCAGAGGCAATCTGGAGAATGTACAATGTCATAAAAATTGGGCCTTTACAAAAGCAAGATGCCTTGTTGACAAGATAAGCATTGCTACTGGAGTGTTTTTCTGAGGAATGCTAAGTAAAGGATAGAATTTTTAGCTTAATGAGACACCTGTCTTGAGCCACTATTCTTTCTTACTTTCTTGGCTATCTCACACAAACAAATGGCTCGTGATGTTAGTACTTTACCTCCCTTCGTAGACCCTAGCTTCAACACTGCCATGTGTCGCAGACTCACTATCCGGCTTTACTTGTGCCTCTCATACAAGATTTAACTTAAGTTTCCTGTTTTTCAGCAAAGCTCACAACCTGCTTCCTTCTTCGCTCCTCCAGCAAACTTCCCCCCCACAGGTGATGTCCTGGCCGCAGTGAGAGGTGCTGCAGGGGCAGGTGGGGACCCTCCTGGCTTGGTCCAGCCTCTCCAGCTCCTTCGTGTGGCCACCAGCTCCTTCCCAGCAGATCAGATTACAGCTAGGGAAGAAAGTGCTCCCATCCCCAGTGGGGAGTGAGCTCACTGCCGCCGGAGGCTGCGGGCTCTGACAGCACAGGCTGGCTCAGAAGTGGAGAGGGTGAGTTCATGGACTGGCTGCAAGTACAGGTGGAAAAAGGAGCAGGCACAAACGTACCCCACAAGAGCCCAAACGCAGCAGTTGAAAGCTGGGGTGCAGAGGAGTGACGGCTTTTGTCATGTCCTTGAACGGCATCCCCGACCACCATGGCTCAGCGCGCTGCCCATTTTTTGTGTTGTATAACATTTATCTCAAGATAATGTACAGTCACTGAAAAAGGTTTTAATGTAACTACCTTGTTCCTTACAGAGCACAAGAAACATAAAAATCTAAACAAAAGCAAACACACAGTTCATTCCACACTGCAGGTACCTGAGTGAGCAGAATGTTGTGGAGACTCTGGGATCTTTCCTCTCCCGCACCTTCCCACACGGGACTCCGCTAACACAGCACTGTCACTTCTCCACACCCGCTTTTCTATCAGCTTCTACCCAGCAAATTGTGGGAGAAATCACACAATCCCTTTGGTCACATAAGCCCTTGATTACCTTTGTTTGTTGCTCAAAGTTCTCTTCCAGCCAATCTGTTTCTTTGTTATTTTTATCCTGGACTTCGGGTTATAAAACACTTTTGAACATCTAACTCTTAGCTGGAGGCAGTGGTTAGCAGTCTTTGTGCAGCTTAGCTCTACTTGGGAAAATAAACATTTTGCATCTTACTTAGCATGTTTGTTTCTCAGCTTTTAGGCTATGCCAAGCCTCCAGCCTGCTGCAATGTTGTTCTTGCCCTAACAAAGCCAGAGCAGTTTCCTAGCAGAGCTTATTAGCTTGCGTTTCATGCCTTACCTGCAATACGCTTCACTGTGTTCCTGGAAGACATAAAATTAAGCCTACAAGTGAATAAGGCAAGTGACTATGGAGCATCCAGCATAATGACTTTCTTCTACAAGCTCTGTGACACCACCTCATGGATTTTTGAAATTCAAATGGCAATAGAGAAGGCAAAAAAACCATCCCTGGTACATACATAGACAGTTCCTTGAAGTAATCAGAACTTCTAAGCTGTGTTAGGACAGGTTCCCTCAATGTCCCACAGGGATTTAATGAGATTTAATTGTACAAAGTCTTATTTGATTTGAAAATAATTAAAAGCCAAGAGTTCAGTTTATCCCCTTGTGACTATAAGGAACTTTACTCCAAAAGTGGCACACTTTGCACATGAAGGCAGTTTTAATGTAAGGCTCTGTGTTTCTGATTAGGCTAATAATGAAGATAAGCATGAGGCAAAACTTAACATAGTTCAGGACTTTTCTTTCAAAATACATGTGTAAATCAAGTGTTAACTTGGCATGCTTTTTTTAAAAAAAGTATGCAAAGGAACATTTAAAGTGTTCCAGAAAACAATTTAAGCAAAACAAAATCCTCCAGAATTTTTACAGCCCAGGTGCTGCAGGAGCTTAAAACGCTGCAGAACCATTTTTCAAGGAATTGAAGTGTATGAATGACCTCAGATTCACAAAAAATGAAAATTTGGGCCTACTTTTAATTCAGGAAACATTTTCAGTTATCCCTAAAAGTGTGACTAGTGTCTGTCTTTACACCCTTACAATAGGTAGCTGCACTGACCTCTTTATTTTACTACCTGAACTAGCTAAAGAGGCTTTACAGTAGCCAAATCTTAGAAGAAGAAAAAGAAATTAATTGTTCTCTGTCATCCAATGAGCACCAATGAGTCGATCTTTATCCAAAGCTCTTTACCTTTTCTATCTTCAAAAGTATGCTAAATTTGCAATTCTGACATGTTCTTCTAAAAAGCCAACAGGGTTTGGGCCTACAATTTTTTTATATTATCTTCATATTTAGTCTTAAGAGCTTTTTCTCCACAGGGGGCCCCTTCAGCTTTATTAGTTCATCGCCTAACACAGCTTCAGCTGAAAAGGCAATTCAGCCGACAGTCAAGGGGAATCCCACTGCCTCTGCTACTTATTCAGGCAAGACTGCCAGGAAGCACTTGTCTGAGCCGATAATTGCGAAAGAAATATTTGATCTGGAGTAACAGCAAAATTAATGTTTTAAGCAAGTGTGACTGTACATGGTGTTTACATGGCTCTCTAAGTATTTTCAGTTATGTTTTGTAATGAGAGATTCAGAATATGCAGTTATAAAGTAGGAGCATTGAAGTTGTTGAGTAACTGTTTTTTTAATGACTTCAAGCAAAAGAAAAATGAAGTTTCCTTCCTCTGTAGTGAGAGAACCATGACACTTACCTGGGTTCACACACGGTTTTAAAAGAATTAAAGTGTGTGTTTTCCTACCGAAATTTGTAAATTTTATCCAGGTATGGGATAACACAGGATCTTGTGCATTTAGAAGAAAATGATCAGTTTGCAGAGTCCAATAGAACAAGATAATTTCCACCCTTTCAACTATTATTTAACTTTTTATTTGTTCTAAAAACGGTAGGCTAAAATCCAACAAAAACTGGTCAAAATATTATAACTGTAACAGACAAAACCACATAATGAAAAAAAAAATCCTGTTAAAATCTACAAGGTTTGGAGGAAAAACATCTAAGTATTTTCCAGTCCTGAAAACAGGTCAGATGCATTAGTGGAAGCAAGTGCCTTTAAATAACAGTAAGCATAAGCAATAGATGTGCAAGCATGCAGTATTTTAAGCTGTTTTTTTTTTTAAGTAAACAGAATGTATTTTCTATCAGAATTATTGCAATCATTCAAATGCCAACCTCCAAACTCTTCTTGGACTCTAACATTGAAATCTCAGATCAATATATGTGAAGCAACAAGGACACCTTGAGGCAAGTTAGAAAAATGCAACATTTCTATTCCACATGGGTAGGGGAGGATTTACAGATTAACTGTAAATCTGAATTCCTTGGAATTGCCACATGCTATAAACGATAAGCTCTTAAAACTGTTTGGCAAAGTCCCACAAGTTCCACAGAGTATTACTGAAGCAGTGCTTGGTCAGCACTCCTGAAATCCTAGAATGTATGCTTACCACATAGGTTAATTTACTTGCTAATAGTTTTGAAGACAGACCTGTTTTTGCAACACACTGATCTCATTGTTCTGAGTTGCTTTTCTCCTTGTTACGAAGTAAAAAAGTTTCCTTCCCACTGCTCAGCATAGCCTTACACTGTACATGTTTTCAGAAGAAAAAGTATAAAAATAGTGAAAAGCTTTTTGAAGACTTATTAAATGCAAATCTACACAAAAGTGAAACTTTCAGAGTTCTTTGTCACACTCTACAAATTTCAAGTATTCCTTTAAATTTGTACCTTTTCAAAACTGAAATAACAGTAAACATTTTCCAGGAAAAAAAAAAAAAAGATGAGAAGAAGAAAAACTCTTATATTTCTTGTTTTTGTAAGATTTTTTGCATATGAAAAAGCACTTTTTTTTTAGTATAGCCTCTAAGTTAGAACTGGAGTTGTGGGGCCATTTGTAGAGCTTTCTGTTCCCTTGGTGCTATCTGCAGCCTTGGAATCATCACATACTTCAGAAAGCTCGTTCTTCTCTGGTGTTGGTGGGGTAAGATCAATAGTGATCAAATCAGTTTCCTGATCTGTTTTGTCTACTTCGCTGCAAAATTCAACTTTATCTTCCTGCTGGCTGTTCTTCATTATTTGTCCATTCTGTGCAGGGTAGGTGCTGGCAATGGTGTCATACAGAAATTGGTAATGTTCCTTAAATATAAAGAGAAGAAGTTCGTATGAATGGAATGCTCAGAGCCCAAGAATAAGCCCATTCTTTCTCTGTTTTCTTAAATTTTAGAAACGTAACATGTAGTTGAACATGCCTGTGAAGCAGCTTCCACAGTTTTTGGCATACAGAGTGTAGCTTCTATAGTTTATTCTGATTTCCTGTGTATGTAACTGCCTGCATCAGACATTCCAAGTTGACTCACTCAGTACCCTCTTGGTCCACAAAGTCCCAAAAATATGTTTTTAGGAGTACCAAAGTTGTAAACAACATGTACTGTAAGGAGTCTAGGAAAGTCATCTAATAACCCGCCCCACGTCAATACCACCTAGGTCTGGTTTGTTACTAAATGCACAGTGTATGCCACAAAGACACAGTTCTGGAGTGATTTAAACAAAACAAGTCAATGGCTGCCAGCCTGTGGAATGGAGTTAGTCTCCTAACTCTGCAGAAGTTAAGGGACACTGTGCACGTACGTCCCCGAAGCAACTGCAGAAACGTCAATTTATGCAATTTGTACTTTTATAATATGCACCCTTCCACAAAGGGGTTATGTAATTGCATCTCACAAACTCCTCCATTCCTATCAATAACGGCCAATTCCCAAGTAGTGGTGAGTGGCTGTGAAAGTCCTGATTAAAATTAGCATTCCCTATGCAGAAATGATGTGTAAGGATATGAGGATATCAGTGACCATGATAAGTAATATATTTTTTTCTGGTAATTCATAAGATTTACTCACAAAGGTGGAGACCACTCCCAGCCTGGTGCGACGAAGAGCTTTTACTACTTGGAAAACATCTATTACTTCTTCTATTTCTGCACTTTCCAAGAGGGTCATTAAAGCACAAAATACCCCAGTCTGCTGTGATCCATCACTAGAAAATTATGTAAAAAATTATGTAAAATGTATATATAAATTTAAAATGTAAAATCAGCAAGTCCTCTGACTAAATGTTAGATCTATTTCAAAGTCTACATAATGAATTACATTTCCAAAACATTTTTTACTGGTTGAAACTGTTAATTAAAAATATCTGTAGGGGACACACAAGACACAGTTTATCTATAGGCTACCTGGATCTCATGTGGCCACTTAAGGAGTAAGAGAGAAATTAGAAGCTTCAGACTTACGGTCTCAAGAAACGTCAACAGGATTATCCTCTGTTTTAGGTGCCATACAAGGCTATTCCTGGAAATGGTCCTAAAAAAGTGGGCTTATGTACTGGAGTGAGAGATGAACCTAAAAGCTCTGCTGGATCCTTGTTAGTAGAGTGCTACAAAAGCACTCTGTCCTAGCATTTATTCTCGAAATATGTGTACCAGGCAAAAGCAGCTAGCTCTGATCACCTACTCCACATGCACACTTGCCAAAGAGAAGTGTGCTCACTTTTCAGCACTACAGTCAAAAAGGTCAAGCTTGAGCAATTCAAGGAATCTTCTAGGGAGAGCTCAGTCTCCAGACACATGGAAAGGCTTGTGGGAAAAGGTAGGCATCCCAAAATCATGGTTGCTACATATATCCAGAACTTAGAGCTAAGTTAAGGTATGTGCTGAATTCAGACCCACCGGCAATGGACAACGAGCGGGACGCTGCGGGTACTCCTGTTGTCCTCAGTGACTGGTCTGGCTGGGACTTTCTGTTTAAGGTTGAGAATCATGCCGACTAGATCTTTGGGGTTTTCCGGAACATCCAAGCCACTCCACTTGTGATACTGATACTGGTACACCTTCTGTGTTTCTTTTGTCTGAAAAACAGCAGTGGAGATGTAGGCAATGTTCAGGTTAAAATAAAGATTCATGTAGTACATCTATTCCAGCTAGTTTACAAAAGAAAAATTATATTCCTGAGGAACTGCATGGCACTGTGAGTTTTACCTCATGAATATGACACAGGTAGACATCCAAGCTTTGCTCAAAGTACAAAAGGCAGCTGACCTCTTGAGACTCCACTACCACCATCTCAGCAATTCACTAAATGGGAAATTGAGCTAATTTATAGCATTTATCATGATTGGCTGCTGGTTTGGAAGGGAAAAATATTTCCATTTCTTAGAGCAGAAAGTAAGTGCAGTGGGAACTGTCCCTTCTCTTTATTTAGTCTAATTTCATAACATGGAAAAAAAAATTAAAACTTCATTTTCGAATTTGCAAAGAAAACTTTTACCTTCAGATGTGTAACATCAAATGCACGTATGGTATAGCTAGGACAACAGTTGACATCTGTCATTTGAACCTCTATGCCATCATATGTTTGTTTTCCTTCTCCCCAGTACTGTGCACAGAGTTCCTAAAATGGATAAAAGTACGAGTCAGTGCTTACCATTCAAACTGCCTTTTATCTTCCGCATGCACTTAAAGAATGTATTGACTTTAAAGCAGTAGGAGTGTCATTGTATTTTAAAATATAGCATCCTACACTCTTCCCTTCAAAAATTCATTAGAAAGTAAATTAAGAAGGCAAATAATAGAACAAATTGTATTGGAAATCCATATTCCTCGTCCTATGAAACATGCTGAACTGGAGGAAGGGAATGAGAGAGTGCAGAGCAGTGCAGTGTTTTCTTTGTATATAGAGGACCCTTAAGATGCCAGTGTGAAGACAATGCCCTCACCTGATCTCCTTCTTTCAGCTCCGTCAGCATAACAATGACTTTGACTTTTCTTTGGAAGACCATTTGCCAGAAGTCAGAAATAGTTTCCTGCAGTGGTCCCTGTGTTGCAATCATGGCTTTTGGACCCCAGTAACCCTACAAAAGAAATTTTTAATCTTTTTTTTCTCAAATTAATTTGCAACATGATTGTCAAGCAACAGAACTCATTATCATTTAAAGAATACCCAGTGAAATACACTAATGAACCCTTTTTTATGGGGAAAATATGTATATCAATGGTCTTACAGGAATTCTACGAGACAAATGACATTAAACAAAATCCTCCTAACAACAGTATCACGTTCGGTTTGACAGCAAGGTACACTCATGCTGCAGTGAGTGAGACCTCACCCTGCCATTTTCTACAAAGCATATTTTAAAGGGAAAAAACATTTAATTCTACACAGCTGTTTAATTTGGCCACTCAGAAATTGAGTTTATACCACAAAAAGTTGTGGCACCTGTCAGTTCATGCTGAGCTACCCAAAAATAAAAATACATTTACTCTGAATAGATATCCCAACTGTGCAGCATTTTAAAGGATTCTGATAAATCAAATTTAGCTAGTAATTCCATTGAAACCAGCTACTTATTAGTGGCCACTAACTGCTCTCCTTCTTCTGGAGGTATATACGATACCAAAAAACTAATGCCCCCAATTTTCACTAGTAGGGTTTTTTATACGTGAATAACTATACTCACATTTCACTAACAGGGAGAATATTAATATAGATCAACTTCTACAGAGGCAGATGCCCAGTAGCATGTTATCATGAGGCCATCTGAAAGCTAGTGGTTTTAAACATTCACACACGCAAAAAAGTGTTTCTATATTTAGTCTCACTATTTGACATTGCACAGTCTAAGACCATGTAAAGGAAAAAGATTCCTCTTATTACTGCATCAAAATATAGATTTTGATGATTAAAACTATAAATTCTTTTGCCAAGCGACTGTCAGATCTTTCTCTCTTATTCAGGTAAATCCTAGTCTATTTGTGAAGCCAATAAGAGAATAAGAGCTCAAGCTATAATGTAGTTTTAGCTGAAAGCTTATGAAAAACTTATAGTGGATCCTCAAAATACGTACAGTTATGAAGGAAGCATTGATGTATCTGCTTGACTCCTCACAGTCACTGTCCTCGTCTGAGGAATCATCTGAATCATGTTCGCCCTCTCTGTTGCATTCATCTTCGTGCTTGATTGGCACTCGGTTAAAGTCATCTGCGTGAGACAAAGTGTCACTGTCACACCACACTGCTGCTCAGGTATACCATTGGAGGGGGGCTCTCCCTGCATGTGCAGGGGGGGAAACAGGTAGAAATAGGCCAGTCCTTTCACAACAGACTGCAGAACAAAGGCCACTTTACTTGAAATAAGCTTAAACACTCCCAATAATTCAAATTTTTAAAAATTCATCTTTTTTAAAACGAGAAGTTTCAAGTTTTACCGTGTCAGGAAAATTAATCAATCAAATACATTTCAGTAAGGTAATTTACTGTCCCCATTTTTTCAAAATTTAGTAGGTTTTCTTACAGAAAATAGCAGATAAAATAAGGGAAGGTTCATGGAAAATACTTACATGGTATTATGTTGGCATTCCTATTTTTGCTTTTATTTTCCTCACGATTGCCAGTGTTCTGGGTCCGCCACCCCTTATAGGAAGGTAATCTCTAAAGAAAAAGGATGTTTGGTATTACGCTTGATTAAAATGGTTCTCAGGATCATTGTTCCCTCAGGACACCTGCACCCAGTCTTCATCTCCCAGTGCCTCACTTCTTACTTTAATTTTTTAAACTTTGGTCACATCTGGACTACAGTTTAAAAATGCCTGCTATACCATATACAATGGCACAGGAAGCCATGCACATAGACACAAGTAATTGTTCTATGCTCCCCATCTGTTAAAAATATTAACATCAAAAGCGCGAATAAAATGTCATTAATTTACAGCTTTTTTCATTAAGGTAAAGGGACAGTTCCTGTGCCAGAGAAATAAAATAGCACGGAAGTGATCTATTTTGCATGGTATCTTTATCTCATTACTATTGTGCAAGGCACTTTCTAATGTAAGGGTGAGGTAAGGGCCCTAGAATGCAATGCTTATTTACCTGAAACTCTGCCTCCAGCAGAGAAGGATCACTCGGAGGATCTTTCCTTTTCAGATTGTTAAGATAGGAATGCAGTTCTGAGAGACTGACCTCTGTTTCTCCATACTGATTGTATTCCACTAGCGCTTGATGGATAAGGATGTACTGTGACTGGTGTTTCCCATTTAAAGGGTTTAAAAATGAAGTTATTAAAGAGTAAAAAAAATCACTTTTTAAAACCATTATAAGAAACTATTATTCCCACAATGCTACTAGTATTAATTATACTAAGCATTAATGTTAAATAGGCACTAAATGCAAGTATTAAAAATCAGAGTGGCTTCCAAAGTAGACATTTTGGAGCACTAAATGTGCTAATGTGTGTTGGATGAAAAGTGTTCTGCAAATAAATGTAATGCCATTCAAGAAATATGCAACTGAGATTTGAAAGATCTGCAAATTGCTTAGACAAGTTAAAAACATTCATTGCATCAGTCCATAACTTTTGTTGTACTCTCAACTCAACTGAAAATCCCACCTAGACAGACAGTTTTTAGAACATGAAAATTACGTTTGACTATGCAAGCTCAATTTTACATTTGTAAATTGTACGCCAGAAGCTGGATTATCAAATCTAAAATGTTCTTCTTGGCTTATTCTAAACTTTAAAAGGCTATGTTTTTAAAACTGAAAAACTGTGTTGGAAGTTTTTCTCTCTCTCAATATTTTTCAGAGCTATATTTTCTATGAACAACTTCAACTGAACTGTAGCAGTACCCAAGACTGAGCAGCAGACTTCTGAGAAATATTGATGATGCCCTAGTAAAGGCAAGTTCTAAGTGACAGGAGTTTTAGCGAGATACCTCTACTTGAACCATGAGGCACCGCTGCCGACGGAGCTTCACAACATAGCCATAAACATCCACTCTGCCTTCTGCATCCAGCCCTTCCAGCATGGCATCAATACCTATGTATGTCCCAGTGCGCCCGACACCAGCACTGCAAAGCACAAAGGGATTTGGTTACCAAGAGGGAATGACATCTCCCATCCCACTCTGAGGGGGGGAGCAGTCAGTAAGAGAGTGAAAGTGAAAATGTGTAACAAAGGAATGAAGCAACAGCAAAGAGTTCTTGCTGGAAATTAATTGGCAACACAAACAATGACGAGTTTGTATTTTAAATATCTTTTAATTAAAGCGAGGCAAATATTGCCAAAGATGGTGCTTATAGCCAGAGTAGCCCAACATTTATCTGTCTGCTTTCCAAAAGTCTAAAAGTCTATGTATCGTCAGATTTTATCGGCCTGAATATCCTTCAGAAAACAGACCTTTCTATGCCTATTTGGCTGACTCAATCTCAAGTAATCAAGTCACAAAATCTGGGATCAGCCAAATACCTTTGTCAGGTCCCTTTTCTGAATATCTTCACTGCATGTTCATTTAACATTGATATATTTTTTAAAAAATAATATATATTTACCTGCAATGAACCACTATTGGGCCACTAAAAAAGTTGCTGAGAGCATTAACTCTGCGTCGGAGTTTGAGAAGGAGATGGGGATCCTCAGGGACTCCATGGTCTGGCCAGCTTGTGAACTGAATATGAGTGACATCTCTTCCAGTTGTCCTTTCTCTTCCCTAGACAAAGTGAAGTGTGTTTTTAAAATATGTATATATATGTGTACACAAAGCCAAAATAAAGAGCAGATACACAATCAGAAGAAAAATAAGGGCAACAGTCATCAAATGTTGAAACAGAAATTTCAAAGTGTGTGTTGTAATGTTGCAATCCCAATGGTCGCTCAGGTTATGACATTTCTCATATTCAATTTTAATTAAAAAATACCCATGAATCAGGAATACACAACAATTGCAACAGAGGACAAGCAGGAGGTTCAAAGTGTTGCTAAAAATACTTCTTTTTCTTAGATTAGCCTACGATTAGAGTATAATATGTCTCCCCACTCTATTCATAAACAACTTGGCCAGTGTAGAGCTCTGCTTACTTCAAGGGGTACAGCTTGGCATAATACTCTTTTGTCTCCTAGGAGCAGCCTGCTGAGTGCAAAAGATTTTAAAAATAAATCATAGAAGAAAAATTTAAACTGTAACAGACTTCTACCATCTAGAGATACAAGATACAAGAAAACCTGATTTTAAATGAGACTGACTCTCTTAAGTCACTTAGTTAAAGCTTAAAGCATGTCAAGTTGTGAGTCCTACATTCATATATTGCTGCTAGATTAAAAGAGAGAACATACATTTTGATAACCATGATTACAAAACAAAATAAGACAGACACTCAATGGCATTCTTTTACTGGCCAAGATTTAGAATGGCTGTAAGGGCATTTCCTCAGTAATTAACCCCCAAATTCCCACTGAAAGTTTAGTTACCCAGCTGTGGCACAGTTATTCATGCAGTTATTTGTCATTGTTTCCACACTATTGACCAGAACTGCAGAAGTCTCTGTTTTCACACCAGGGATGACTCTTAAATTCCACAACCAATATCAATTTTATCTATATTAATATAATGTCAGCCAAACAGAAAGCAGACTGCTATAAAAATATCAGCCCTCAACCTGCAGCAATCTCTCATATCTAATGTCTCTTCTAGTAACAGAGCAGTGTCTTTGTTAGTAGTAAATTCTTAACACCCTGATATTCTCATGGCCTTCACACTAAGTTACAACTTCCTTTAAATCAGACCACTTCCTGAGTAAATTTTAATGCAATGTGAGACAGCTGAATAGGAATATCCAGCTGTAATCATGGATCAAGATGGGTGGAGCCTGTTGCTTGACTATTTTGCTGAAGATCTGTCAGCAGATCTACTTAATGCTTTTAGCCGTGTCTTACACTCCACTTACCCTCACTGAAATATTTTCACAAAGGGCCTGAGAGGAACATTTAGCCTTAGATGGCAAATTTTATTCTCAACTACCAACAGAGCAACTAATGGGATTTTAGACGTATAAAAGAGAGCAATTACTCATCCTTGATGAATCTATATATAGCCAAATGGTAATTTTAAAACTCTTACGTTTATAAATGTACTTGAAATTAACAGAATTTGTAATTGCCCCACTGTACAATTACCACAAGGGTAGATAGTGGAGCTCTGTGAGTCACATTGATTTTATTTGCAGAAGGTTATGCTGAGATACACATAAACTAGTCAAATTTCTGTGTTAAAGAACAAGCTAAATATCTAAGGAAACCACTCTCAATCTCTCAATAATACCTATGGAGTCCAAACAGACACTCCAATTCCAGCCAGTCTTATACTTTCAAATCAACTTACATTTGTGATGTGTAGTTTCTGAATGACATAGTCTGGACACGTTTTACTTTCATTGATCTTCACAATGATGTCCCCATATGCTGCAGAGCCATTCTCCATTGATGGCCAGTACTGGGCACATTTGTTCTATGAAGACATAAAGTTAGGTAAGCAGCCCAACAGTGTACTGGCAGAGAGCTGAGCGCTAGAAGAAAGTCTGATTTAAAATAGACAGCAACTCAGTATAGTTCTTCCAACTTCTCACAGGTCTTGTCCTCTCAGGAAGAGGCTGTCACTGCTTAGGATGTCAGTGCTAAATAATTCCAAGTATCTAACAATTCAGGTCTCTGACCTGAAGATTTATGCCCATGGAATTTACCCTGGAACATAAAGTGGGAAAAAATCCTGTACAGTAGTTGAAAAAGTGAACAGCTACTGTTGCTGTTGCTTAAAGGCTGTAGAAAAAGTTTGCAGCTACTTCTATGGCTTCTTTTTCAGTCTTCAGTGGGGGAGGTTGCTCCTGCCTGCCTATAACAACAGCTTGGGGATGCTGTAAATCTGCATGCTGCCAACTTTTTCATCTTTAAAAGCAGTTAAAACAGCAGTTCCCCTTCCTCCTGTTGTACCTTGAATAAGGAACAAAAGCAAGACAGAAGCACCCAATCTTCTAGTTAAAGGAAGGGCAAAGACAACGGATACAAAAATATTCTGCCTAGGATTTACTGAGGGCATTGCCAGGATATCAGAAGATAACAGACAGGAGAAAAATACAAACCATACCTTTTATGACAGGTCTGTGAGGAGCTAGAGTTCTACCCTGAGCCCTTTTCTGGTTTTGTTAGCTCTAATTTGGAAGCTTAGAGTTTGCTATTTACAGCTGCGATTAAGGGGCCTTTTCTGATAAGACTGATAATTCCACAAGGCAACATATTTTTTTGGCATGCTTTCCAACATAGGTTCTGCCACAACAAGGGAACAGCAAAGAATGAAAACAAAGTACTAAGAAGAAAATGTAATTTACCACAGCAAAGCAACCCTTTCTGTTTTCAGACAAAAGAAGGATGAAAAGATGGATGGTTGGATGGATATTTCTCACCCGCTTTCCTTCCTCACAGCGAGTCACCATGACAATAATTGTTGCCTTCTGTTCCCAGATCATTCTCCAGAAATCATCTGTGGTTTCATCCTTGGGGCCTAGCAAGAGATATTTTAAGGGAGTTTTTCAAAGAGTGCAGCTACATGAAAAAACACTTGTCTTCTTGACGTGCTTAGCCATGCAGTCCGAAAAGCTAACCAGAGAGCACGCAAATAACAGCCACACACTTGATTTCATTATGACTGCTGCCATTAGGCCACATTAGAACTTTCATACATATCTTTAGTGCATAGCTCTGAAATCTGAAAACTTTTGGTGTAAAATTATACATCATGAGAAATCTGCTTTTCAAGTGAAATTTACTCATCTTCACAAAATTTCCTAAGCAAAAACTCACTGACAACTTTTTCATATTACATTTCAGAATGTCAGATTTTCAATTTTTCTGTAAATTTACTAATACTTTTTTACTACTCTATAAAAAATGGGTGAATAAAGAAAGCATATTCTTTCAAGCTTAAAAATTACCTTGTGCAGCAATGTATTTTCTTGGTTCTTTGAAGCCCTACACAAAAAGTACAATGTTATCAACTTTTAGAAAGGAAGTACGAACAATTTTAAAAATTTGCAACTTAAAAAATAAATTCAATATGCAACAGTCCAATAATACTGAATACATTACAAAGATGGAAAGAACTCAAATGGAAATCCTCAGAGGTGTTTGATGCACGAGATGTACAGACTACAGAATTTCTTTACTAGTGCCTAAGAATTTTTTCACATAGAAGTCACTCACATCAATATAACTTGCATTGATATAGTCTGATCCTGGGTTTCCTGGGATCTCTGAGAGCTCAACACGGTTATGATCATCTGTTTAAATAATTTAAAACAAAATAATTATATGATCTCAAGGCACTGAGAAAACAAAATATTTCTAAAATGTGCAAAAACTGTAACAAATACTCACATGGAAGGATATCAATGTAACGGTTTTTGTTCTGATTATGGCTTTTTTTGGCCTCCTTTATTGAATATCTAGTGAAAACTCTAGGAATACTCTGTAAAATACAATGTTTCTTTTATTAGGTCAGCTTGCATTTAAAATAGTTTCTACTTACACTCAAATGCATATGGAAGAGATTTGGTACTACTGAGTCTGGAAGATAACATCCTGTTTCATACGATACCACTTCATATATTTCTTATATCTAAAACAAACAAATTTCTTTTCCCTTAATATAAATAATACATATCTCCACAATTACATATTCTTTATACACCCACATCTACGCAGTAAGAGAGAGTATTAAAAATATATATTAACATTTACTTTAGAATGAGAAGTATTTAGACCGTGTATTTTATACTTTTGCTGAAAAACACCTTCAGGGGAAAAAAAAAGTACCATAATCTTATAATGAGGAGAGCTTGGTAGCAAAATTAACTGAAGCCTATTTGACCTTAGATGAGAATTCACTCAATTTTGCAGATTATTTATTTATTTATTTATTTATTTATAAGCAGTGCATATACTTCAACTAAGCTCTTAATTTTTCCAACTACCTGGCTACAAATCTGTGGTGTATTGTGAGCAATGACAAACCTGAAATTCATCCAAGAAAAGTCTTCCTTCATCAGCAATCTTCCTCCTGTACATGTCCAGCAATTGCTCCGAAGGTATCGGCTCTATGTTCAGAAGTTGCCTGTCATCATCTTTAACTGTGTAAACAGGTTAAGCCTTTATCGTTACTGACTTTGAAAATGTAGATTACATTTCAGGAAACATGATTCTTGAATTGCCAGATGAATTAGTGAAAGGGCAAACCTCTTTATTTTAACTAAGCATGTTTGTTTACAAAAAAAAAAGGTGTTGCTTGAGCCAGCCATGAGCAAACAAGCCCTGGGAATAACAGAACTTGTTCAGCTCTGCTGCCTGACTGAAGACACCTCAGGAGGAGACCACGTGCAGGGACACTGCATTAACAGCACTTTTATACAAAGTGGCAATTGTCACATTCAGGCACAGCAACAGCCCCAAAACCCACAATAGCTGCATCACCTTGCCCTCTGCTTCAATTCTGATCGTTTATTGTCAGCAGTAAAACGGATTACTGTGCAACCAACCTACAAATGTAACAATGTGTATTGCCTACTGTTCCAAATTTTCTCCAAATTATTCTCTGAATTGCAATGATCTGTGGCACCATCTTTAATGATAAATAATGATTGAGCAACTTTTAACATCTCTAGCTAGACCTTTATTCATTATTCATTTACCTTGAAGATTTTTTTTTTTTTAACAAGTGTGTGTCTAAGCAAATGGATTTGAATATCAACACAGTATTACTTCCCATTCAATGCAGTTAATTTCTGTGGGCTTGAATGTCATAAATCATTCTTTCTTGAAGGTTTCTGGTATTGACTGACCCTGTCTTCCTTCGTAGGCTTTGAAATCTTGCACAAAAAGTTGCACATAATGTTCAGTTTCAGTCTTTGGGATTTGAAAGGCTTCAAAACTTTGCAGTAAAAAACGACCAGCTTATGTTTAAATTTGTGCTTTGAAAAAGGTGCACAGGAAAGGGAAACTCTAGTTGAAGCTGTATTTGATTCTGGACTTACTTTCAGGGTTAAACATATCACAACTATTGCCTGGGAAAACAAAATTGGGTTTGTAATTAAATAATAAATAAGAGTTTTTCAAACACTTACAAACTTTCAGTTCATTTAATTAGAAATACTTCTGCTATGTATTTACTGAAGTATTTTTTTTCTCCAAACAAGGTGTTATCACGTTGATATCTGTAGTCTATTCATATAACCTAGAATGCAAACAATCTAAAGGTGGCAGCAAGACATGTGGCTAATTTTATTTCCACTTGCTAAATGCATGAAGCTACTCACCTGCAACAAGATTCACGCCTTCAGATGAATTGCTGTAAGAAGCAAAAGCATCTGTAAAAACTTTGACTAGTAAGACATATATATGATGAGTTAAATAAAAACAGTTTTGTATGTGAACATTAAGACTGTTCATAACCAGCAGACCACGTTACAAGCTCTCTATGAAACAAGAGGGCTACAACTGGGGCTTACAGGCCCTATGCAGAGGTGGTTGGAATCCTTGTCTTCCTACTCTGAGCACTACCAAGGAGGAGAAACATGGGAACCACATCAAACAGCTTTACTACTTGCATAGTTTTGTCCATATCACCTGCATCAAACATGTTTAGTTTCTTCACTGGAGTGACTGCTCACACCATCTTTGTTTCTCTTGCTAAATAAGTGACAAAAAACTAACATGTAGATAAAATATAATAAAATTAAGTTTAAATACTAAGTAGCCAAGAACAAGCCATACTCTCAGGAGCTAACTGTGTAAACAGGTTGAGCATTTATCGTTACTGACTTTGAAAATGTAGATTACATTTCAGCAAATGTGATTCTTGAATTGTCAGATGAATTAATGAAACGACAAACCTCTTTATTTTAACTAAGCATGTTTGTTTAAGGGAAAAAAAAAAAAAAGAAAAAAAGAAAAAAAAGAAGTATTGCCTGAGCCAGCTTCCCTAAGCATAAAAATTCTTATCTGAGCAAGAGCAACTCCCTGTCCCCAGGGGGGAAAGGGGTTGGAAGTGACAAGTCCCCAATTTCTGCTGTTGCCAGAGGGCTGGGAGGTTTCTGAAGAAATTGCCCTAACTCCTCCATATCCACCAGCAGCAAATGCTCCCTCACACAGTGCACCACCTCCCTTCACAGCAACAGCAGCAGTCAGCCTGGCTTTCCAGGGCTCTGGCACAGTTGTCAGCAAAGGCAATGACCCTTCTACCACCATCTGCTGTCCTACAGAACAGCCAAGTCACCTAGAGATGACTATAATAAACAAAGCCTCCCTGAGATATTGAGTGAATAAACATTTGAAAGAATTCCAAGAAAGTGTGTATTATTTTCATTACTTTTAAATCATGAAGGAAAGACATTCCAGATATTTTTAAATATTTTTTTCACAAAACTAGTGACAAAACATTTCACTCTACCAGATCAGTTCTTCTGTGTCCTGAGAAAGGGTATAGCAGAGAGATTTTGTATCTATTTCATTGTATTTGCATTGCCAGACAAACCACCAAAACCCGAGTTTCTTTTGAAAGGATTAAAAGGTAAAAGGATGTCTTTTTCCACTATTAATGTTATACCCAACTTGTAACATTTTTGCAATACCTGTTGGGAGATCTTGTGGAAGAACAGAAAGCCTCCCCCACCCCAGCCCTATATATAGGAGAGGGAGAGAAACATGAAGCTTACCTAAGTTTTTTTTTGTGAAGATCATAGATTTTGTACAGAACCAGTAGTAAAGCAATTGTTGTCACAATAATCAAGAATGCCAAGAATATAATCAGGGCTTTAGAATTATCTACCAACAGAACAAGAATAATTTTATCATTTCTTGAATACATAATTAATGCATTTAAAAATTACTTTTTTAAAAACATTTTTATTTAATCTGTATACTCATTGATTTTTTTTTTTTTTTGTGAAAAGAACTAAGCAATTGTTTTTAAGTGCTTAGTTTTTGTTTGTTATTCCAAAGTGCCCCAAACTTTTAAGCTCACAGCAAAAGAGGGAATTTTATTTCTTCACTAAGGAAACTCACTTAAACTCTCCATGTTCACCCATCAAAAATGCTACAACTCACACACTGGCTCGGCATTACCATGGATGTCTCCTGCTCTGTGTGACCTGTACACTTGAGCAGTGGAGCTCTCGGCTGCTCCTGATCTGGGAGTTGGGAACCCCTGACAAGTCACAGATATTCAGCTCCTTAAATGCAGGATCTGAACACAGGAAAATGATCTTAAAGTGAATAGCTTAAGTTAGAGAAATTAATTTCTAATTGCATTCAAACGTTTCCTGAAGAAACCACAACTGTGTAATAATTCTGAATTATGGTCCATGACTTGTCAACATGATCTGTTACATTAATGCTGAATGAGGTTGTTATTTTTTCAAATGCAAATCAACTATTAACTATAAAAACAGGCAGTTTGGCTTTTTAATTAGGAGCAATTGTAACGGAATTCACAATTTACCCTATTACTCTATACTATGTTAAAGTCTAAAAGTTAAAATGCCATAAATATTTACTTACATCTGGTTGTCACACTATGCTTTACTGGTGGCCCTCTATGTTCTCCATTAAACACTACAATCTGCATGCAGTGGGTGAGAATAACAGAGATGTTAAGATACAACAAGTAAAAATTTCTGCATACATTTGTTTTAAAAGCAAAGCACAATGGATTTTCAAAATACATCCATTTATTTTCAATGCATCAACCTCATTGACAGCAGGGTCTGCTGTTAATCTTTGTATAGCCGTTTGTAGTGTAGCTCAGGTTTCTACCTAACTTACAGCAAGATCTAGATCAAAAATATGTAGATGACTGGAAAAGAAAGTTAGTGAAATAGGATACACATTTTACAAAATCAAAATCAGATATATCTGAAGGAAAAAAAATCAAACGTATCTCATGTCAAATCAAAATCAGGTTTCTCAAATCCAGAAAAGAACCATGCAATGTGTAATAAAACAGCATTATTTATTTGCTTCAGCAGTAAACAGACAGATAGTCAACCGAATTGGATATTTTTAATACAAGTTCCTATATGGGAAGTGAGTCATAAAAGGTTAAATGATAGAAACCAGAATAAACTTTTAAATAAGCTGTTTCCTTGCAACATTAATTTTTTGGTACTTTAACTAATGTTAAAATACTAACTTTGTTTAGATGTGTCTATATTTCATAATATATTCTACATTTATCCAATCTTTTAAATTTCCTTAATAAAAATTCCATTGAGACCTAATAGGCAGCTTGAAGTTTGTATATCAAATATTTCACAATTTTCTTGTGAAGAAAAATTAATCTTATGATTAAACTTAAATCCTGAACAGTGGATAATACTAACAGGATTGAATAATAGTGAATTTAGTAGTAATGTTCTCCTACTGCAAATCATCCAAAATGGGAGAAGGGCTTTCAGCACCATTGCTGACTGCAGGCTGAATTCTTACTGAGCCTACCCGATCCCTTAAGAGAAGCCTCTCCTGAAGACTCAGAGGACTTTGCCCAGCTCCCACCCTCTGCTCTAAAAGGCAGATGTGTTCAGGGGGTTGGTGGTTTCTGAATTCTGCAGCTGGGAAGAAAGCCATGGTAGGTGGCAACATCCAGAAGAGTAGCCAAGGTGGCAGAGAAAACAGACAAGAAGTTGATCAAATGGTGAAGGCCAGAAACCTAGAGCAGCAGTCAGTGCCAAAACATCACTAAAGCAAAAAGTATGCTGGGTAAGCTCCTGTTTATTCCCTGAACAGTTCAGTGTGCTGGCAGAAGGGAATTGTGACATCCACCAACTCTCACAGGTCATCTGTTTTTTTATTCTTCAGCATTCCTTAACTTGTCCCAGAATCCTTTCTTTACTAGTTAAGGCCATAAGGCTTCCTTTGTTTTTTTTTCAGTAAGAATTGGGCAAAAAAATTTCAAAGAAGCCAGAGTTTAGAGCCAACCAGAAGCCAATTTCTTCTGTAAGGCAAACTGCTCACTGCAAGTGGTGTATAAAAAGCTCACAAGAGTGCAGGGGTCTCTTACTACGGGGGCAATACTCCTACAGGACCTCATCTTTACTTTCCAAATACAAAGCTTTCTGAGCAGAATCTGTTGGAAAAATACTGACAAAGCCTTGGAACAAAACCCAGACTATTCATACTCTCTGATACTGCATTTCCTTAGGAAGACACAGAGAAAAGAGGAAAATATTGTAAAAAATGAGTGAAACTGGTTCCTAAAAGTAATAAACTCCATCATTCCTACTGGTTACTTTCTTACCTAAACTTTACTGAGAGGAGCTATCAGGTTATAAAAAAATATTCCTAATGGCCACATTAAAGGGATCACACAAGACCATTGGCTTTGCAAGCAACAAATGCCAAAAGGGTGAAATGCCTGAAAGAAGAGAAAATAGGAGACATTCAGGAAAGTGAAGCTTGTAAATAGAGGATGATATGTTTTGTATGAAAACAAGGACCAGCTTGTAAAAGGCCAATGTAAGGACATGCAAAAGGATCTGAACTGCTTTACACTAACCAGTCCCTGAAGCATCAAAAATCTTCACAGTGAAAAACTCTGAACAACTTATTTCTAAGAATTATCTCAAGACTTAAACCCCATATTTATCCTCTGATGAAAATGACAGCCACACGTTCATTAAATGAAATGTGTTTTAAACACTAAAATATCAGTTATACTTAAGAAACTCCTTTAAAACTTACGGAAACCCCCTATTACTCTCTGTCCCAAATACAAACAATCTACTCAGCTTGTATTGTTCATGATGTCACATTCCCGTGTTGAATAGCACACAAGGTATTGATTGGTAGGCTAGGCACATATGCATTTTATTTATGAAGTAGTAGCTACTGCTTTACATCTATGGCCTACAGATACATAGATTAACTGCTCTGCCACCATATTTGCCTTTTTCCCCAAAATCAAGTATAGTATGCTTAAATAATGAAAATGCAGCAATATTTTATATATTTAATTTAATAAACATACTTACCTTAAATGTATAGCTTGTCAAATACCTGAGATTTTCTTTTATAAAATCACAAGAATTTTCTTTGGAGTCATTTCTTTCATCATTTCCCCAAACCAACTCAAATACTGTTTTTTCTCCAAACACTTCTTGATTTTTGCACTTAATTTGGACAGCATTATCAGCTATCAATGTTGTAGTAACTCCAGTCACTTCCCTTGGTTCTGTTCACAAAAGAATTATTACTGGTTCTATTCTCATCATTTCAAACCAAACATTTCAGCAGTTGTACGTGTTCATGCCTGTTTGTTCTCTCTTAATAATTTCATACATTTTCCTCCTTAAAAAATTTCAGCGCCAATTTAACAAGATAAATAAAACCAATTTTGAGTTAGCCATAGGCTTATCTGAACTGGAAAAGATGTGAAGTGGAATGGAAAAGGCTGGGAAGATCAGAGCTCTACTGACAGGCTACAAAGATAATACGATGGCAACTCTCTCTCCTGTGTCTGACATCACTTTCTTATTTAAGGAACATGGGATGACAGACAAGACAGGGGAACAAACAGTTTTCTGTTTGAGTGTATGTTTCAAAACTTCTGTAAATGAAATTTCCTGCCAGAAGTTACTATTCTATTTTAATATTTGAAATAGTATCTTTTAGCTTAAAGTGTAACATGGTCTTATAACTGGCCTAAAACCACAAAAACTTTTTACTTTTTAATTATAAGGAATCTTTTAAGTCTAATATGTGTTTTCTAACTCTAATTTTCTATGTTGTACCAAATGTGTTTCAGACTGGGGGCACAGCTCAAGGGACCTTTCACCAAGAGCTTATGAAACATTTCAGAAAGTAAACAAACTCCTGCGTAAGGCAGCTCCATGAGCCACATTTCAGTAGAAAACCATCACCGAAATTTTCTTCAAAATCACTTCAATTTGCAAGCTAGCATATTAAAAAAAAAGGCAGTTGATTTTTTCTTCATATGAAGGACCTAAGGTGCGTGAGGTTTTCTGAGCAGATCAGATGTCCCATGTTTGGGAGTGGCAGGATATTTTACTTGGCTGAGTGCACAATTTCAATATATCTGTTCATTTCTATCCACAGGGCAGATTTCTTATGATTCCTATTCAGTGTACTGCTGAAGAGCTGTGAACAAGGAGAAAGTGAACATTTCTGGAGGTAATGTGTTGGTTGAAGATGAAAAAATATTTTACAAAATGCAGGGTTTTTTCTACTTCCAAGGCATTGTGCTCTACTGATATATTCTCTTGTTCAAGAATCCATAAAGCTCTTCCACCATCTGCCTGATCATGTTATCAACTGCTGTAACAGTTGGAGAAGGTTTAATAAATAGCATTAATTCATGAAGGCAAGAAACTTATTTTCTCAAAAAATAAGTGAACTGTGGTTGTTTTCCAGATCCATAAACTTATATTGTGGACTGTAATCTTCACCTAAGTTATTAAAATATGAGTGGAGCCCAGAGAGTGGGGGCTGCAAAATATAATATGCTGAAACTAGATGATCATAAGAGAAAAATCATGATCATGTTCACATTACGCTGTCTAAAATTTAAAGACATTTTTCAATTTCTGTTACAGTTCAGTCTCAGATCAAATGGTTTACATTATCAATCAATTCATTTATCAGCTTTTTTTCATGGGGCTTCAGAAGACAATTTTGACCTCTGTATTCTTCCAGCTATAAATTAAAATACGTTAGCTCAATGACCCAGAGTAACGGGGAGGTTCTGATGTTTTCATGGATTGTCTATAAAACTGTATACAAAACCCCTGTGTCTTCCACAGAGGGATAGGATTCAAATTCAAAACAATAGTCTGCCAGAAGCCCCTGTAATTCCCAAAGCCCTAGAGAAACATGTTTAATAAAAACAGCAGGTAGATATAATGTTGTTCTATATCCATTTCTACCTACTTTTCAGGAGTGCTAAAGGCAACAAAAGATTTAACTATTCCTGGTATTAAGGGGGAAAAAATCACTACTTTAAAGTATCATTACATCACTAGCACAAAAATAATATATTCTTTCTCACTAAAAAAAACTCTTTTGCTTACTCAGTGAAATTAAAAGAAACATTAATTATCTTACCAGGTATAAACCACCACGGTTTCCCTACATTAGCTGAGCCTGAAGGTGGTGAAACTAGTACTAAAAAAGTACTAGAAGAAATCAGATAAACACATTTTTTTTTTAGTGGCTTTGGTTTAGGTTTGAGGGTTTTTTTGGTTTGGTTTGGGTTTTTTCCCCCTGAAAGAAGGAGTTAAAACAGTGTGAGGCTCTACATCTGAAAATTAAAAGGGGGAAAAAAAAAAACAAAAAATAAAAAGGACTGTCTCTATTACACCTTGTCTGCATCAGGAAAATATCTACCAAGTCTGCTGGGTTTGGGTTTATTTTTTTAGCTTTTCTTGTAGTTCTATCAATTGAACATGTATGTCAAACAAAGAATCAGGACCACAGGTGTAAGCTTTTGAAAGTATAGTCCCAAAAAGGTGCACAGACCTTTCTGACAGCACAAGGGTTGGCTCACATTTGGCTTTAGCCTAATGTGGAGTCTTAGAAGCTGATTGCGTACGTGTACATGCAAACTAACAGAAACCAAGTACCGATATCAGTATTGGTGTAGCCTGGGTGATGCAGGTCTGCTTTGATCAAACAGGGAACTACAGAATAGAAGGTACATTCTGCACGTTTTTGTAACTTTCATACCATAAAGAAAAACCTAATATTTTTAATTCTCTTTTTGAGTCTTTTCTTTAGATAGGTATAGAATGCTTTCTAAAATCTTATCAAGAATTTCAAATTCATGCAGAATTTTTTTTTAATCTAGTATCTATAAGAATACTTATACTAAATGCATAATTAAATATAGATTAACAATAAGTAATTAAAAAAGAGTAACTAGTGATATGAATGTCAATAAAATTCTTTTTTTGGTAATCAGTTTCTTGGCTAATAGTAATAACATATATGAAATGTAATGAAGTGCAATTAGAAAGTACATATTTCCTGCATTAGTATCAGCCTTGTTCATAACAGTTAGCAAACAAGAGACTTACCGGCTGACCTAGTCCTAAAGTGAAGTGTTACAGTTTCTCCGTCAATATTTTTCTCTGTATATCTGCTCTTTGTAAATGGAGTCACAGATACAGAACCGTTGGTATAAGGTTCTAAGTTGCTGCAAACAAAGTTATGTTCCTTGGTACAATTTGGATCTTTAAGAAAAAATGAAAAATGAAATTAATTAGTGAAATTAATGAAATTTATGTTAGGAACACAGGAACTCTTACACTTCATCAGAGCTACCTGAAACCACTATCATGTGTACTTCTATTTTAATTACCTTGTGCTTGGTTGTTTTGTCTTGCTTACGAATGCTAAATGAAGGTTCAGGAAGGGGAAGACATATATTCCCCAGTCAAAAGGGTTTTGTTCTGTTTTGTTGAGGTTTTGTCCTGTTTTGGTTTTTACTTTCTTAGTATGTCATTTAAATGTGTGTAATTAAAAATCAACATAAAGTGCATTGATAAAGAAAGGCTGATACTTTCTTCTCTGTTCAGCTTGGGAAGGGATTAGTAGACAGATGTCAAGTCACTCTGCACACTGGACAAGTGTGTTCTGGTATAGCGCGATAGATGTCACTTGCTTTCAGTGGTGGCAAGCAGGACAAAAAGGAATTGCACAAGAAGCAACATGAGCAAAGCTATTACCCCCACCGCAGCTGGAGCTTTGGTGGCTTGGGGAACTCAGGTGCAATGGCCTTTCCATGTCTACTTCCAGTTGCTTCAGATGTGAGCTCCACACAACCCAGCATACTACCTCAGTCACCTACGCTGGCCAAGCCAGACCAACCACAGAAACTGGTGCATGGAGCTGACACCCTTTTGGGTAGTGGTCAAATCTGGGGCATGGAGAATGGGAGAGGTTATTTGTAACTGGGGAGCACATGAACATGACAGCCTTTGGTTCCTGGGGCAGGCCAGGTTTACAAAACATGCAGTACGTGGACAAAAAGAATGAATTAACCCAGGACTAGCTTAAACCTGATAGGTATTTCCTGGAATCATGTATCAGGCTCTTCATTTTCAAAATATAATTTTCCAGTCCTTGTTTTAAATAAAAGCTCACACCTGGAAAACATGGTCCCAGTATAAAGATACAGACTTACCCATCTAAATGTAAAGTGGCCTAAAACAGCATATCTGAAAGTAGTGACCGTTTAGTAGAAGACAACCACCTGCCTTTACCTATATAAACATGTACATGCTAACTGCCATACTTAGGACACCTGACTTTTACATATGTTGTTGCTACTCAGAAGGCAGGTCCCTGTCTTCTCAGAGAATATATTAACCAGCTATAGCAGCATTTTCTGAGACAGAGCACCATGCTACAAACTGATTAGGTAACTGATGATCTTGTCATAACTTATTCTTAAAAAAAGAAGCATAAGAACTGAAGGGTGTCAGAGTTGTGTCCTGAAATGGTCAACTGAATAACCACATGGTTCAACCAGAACACCCTCAAAGGAAAGAAACTTAAATGTTTATACAAAAAAAAAAATATTCTGAACAGTTGGAAGAGATGCCAATATGGTTTGACAGTGCATCATGCTTGGTGCTCTGTAAATATTAAAAACATGCAATGAATTATTCAATACTGAAGGGGTGTATACTTACTGCTGCCATTGCATATCACCCTATAGCCATGTGCAGGATTACTTGACCCGTTCGTAGATTCATTCCACGCAAGTGATACAGCTGTGGCGTTCAATATTATACTGATGCTTAAATTTCCTGGAACTGTTGTAGAAGAAAAATAACAGAGAGAGAAGAAAATGTTTGAATGAAAACGCAAAATATTCCTCTTTTTACTTAATTTGATTAAATTTAATTTCATTGGATACTAAAGCAAGATTCCAACAACATGTAATATTCTTCGTAGTCTATTTCATTCAAAGAAACTATAATAAGTATAAACAGAGCATATGTGAAAGCATCATATTAACTTCATAAATTTAATTCAATCAGGACAAGGTGAATATAGCAATTTCACATATTACTAGAATTGTCCAACATTTCCAAATATTATACATTGATTTGATTTCCTTATAATTTTAACAATCTTTAAATGTATGGCCTCAATTTTTATTTGCAGGTTACTTGATCTCCTTGGGACCTGATGAGGTACATCCCAGAGTCCTGAGGGAATTGGCTGATATAGTCACTAAGCCACTCTCCATGATATTTGAAAAGTCATGGCAGCCAGGTGAAGTCCCTGGGGACTGGAAAAAGGGAAACATTGTGCCCATCTTTAAAAAGGGTAGAAAGGAGGACCCGGGGAACTACCCTCCTGTCAGCCTCACCTCTGTGCCTGGGAAGATCATGGAACAGATCCTCCTAGAAGCTATGCTAAGGCACATGAGGACAGGGAGGTGATCTGAGGCAGCCAGCATGGCTGCACCAAGGGCAATTCCTGCCTAACCAACCTAGTGGCCTTCTGTGATGGAGTGACTGCAGCAGTGGACAACGGAAGAGCTATGGAAAAGGAGAGTCAATCACCAATGATGCTGAAAAGGCAGAGGTCCTCAACACTTTCTTCACCTCTGTCTTTACCAACACTGTTGGGTCCCAGGCTTTGGGAACAAAATCACCGGTTGATCCGAACACCGACCCACCATTGGTGAAGGAAGAGTTAGTATGTGAATTACTACAGGAGCTTGACCCCTGCAAATCGATGGGCCCTGACACCATCCACCCGAGGGTGTTGAGAGAGCTGGCTGACATCATTGCAAGGCCACTCTACATAATCTTCGAGAAGTCATGGAGAACGGGGGATGTCCCAGAGGAAGGCAAATGTTACCCCTATCTACAAGAAGGGCTCAAGGGAGGATCCGGGTAACTATAGGCCCATCAGCCTTACTTCAATCCCTGGGAAAGTTATGGAACGAATCCTCCTGGAGGCCATCACAAGTCAATTGAAGCATGTGATTGGGAAAAGCCACCATGGCTTCACTAAAGGCAGATCGTGCTTCACAAACCTGGTGGCCTTCAATGACAAAGTGACTTGCCTGGTTGACATGGGGCGGGCAGTGGACATTGTCTACCTGGACTTCTCCAAGGCCTTTGATACAGTCCCCCACAGCCTCCTTCTGGAGAAATTAATGTGTTATGGACTAGACAAGTGGTCTGTGCAGTGGGTGAGAAATTGGCTGACAGGCCGCACCCAAAGGGTGGTGGTAAATAGCTCCTTTTCCAAGTGGCAACCTGTCACTAGTGGGGTCCCCCAGGGATCGATATTGGGCCCAGTGTTATTCAATATCTTTACAAGTGATCTGGGTAACGGCATCAAGTATAGCCTGATGAAGTTTGCTGATGACACAAAATGGAGTGGGGAAGTAGACACTCCAGAAGGGAGAGCTGCTCTGCATGAAGATCTGGATAGGCTGGAAGAGCGGGCCAACAAGAACCTTATGAAGTTCAACAAGGAGAAGTGTAAGGTCTTGCACCTGGGAAAACATAATCTGGGAGTGCAGCACAGCCTGGGTTCCAGCTGGCTGGAGAGCAGCTCTGTGGAAAGGGACCTGGGGGTCGTGGTAGACAGGAAGCTCCACATGAGCGCACAGTGTGCTGCTGCGGCCAAGAAGGCCAACAGGATGCTGCATTGCATCAAAAAGGGCATCCCCAGCAGTGATAAAGAAGTCATTATCCAGCTCTACTCAGCGCTTGTCAGGCCACACCTGGAGTGCTGTGTACAGTTCTGGTCCACTCTATACAAAAAGAATGTGAACAGGCTGGAAGGGGTCCAGAGAAGGGCCACCAAGATGATCAAAGGACTGGGAAGCCTGCCATATGAGGATAGGCTGAGAGAACTGGCTTTGTTCAGCCTTGAGAAAAGGAGGCTCGGAGGGGCTCTCATCACCATGTACCAGTACTTAAGGGGCAGCTACAAAGAAGATTGAGACTCCCTTTCTACACAGAGTCATATGGAGAGGACAAGGGGGAATGGACACAAGTTGCTGTTGGGGAGATTCCGATTGGACACCAGAGGGAAATTTTTCACAGTGAGGACATTCAACCATTGGAATAATCTCCCCAGGGAAGGGGTTGACTCAGCCACATTGGACACCTTCAAGAGTCGTCTGGACAGGGTGCCGGGCCATCTTGTCTAGACTGTGCTCTTCCTAGAAAGGTTGGACTAGATGATCCCTGAGGTCCCTTCCAACCTGGGATTCTGTGATTCTGTGACTGTCATCTATCTGGACTTCTGTAAGGCCTTTGACATGGTCCCCCACAGCACCCTTCTCTCTAAACTGGAGAGATAAAGATTTGATGGGTGGACTGTTTTGTGAATAAGGAACTGGCTGGCTGGTCATACCCAGAGCATAGTGGTCAACAGCTCGATGCCCAGATGGAGACCAGTGACAAGTGGTGTCCCTCAGGTGCCTGTACTGGGACCAGTACTATTCAACATCTTCATCAATGACATAGACAGTGGGATCAAGTGCACCCTCAGCAAGTTGGCAGATGACACCAAGCTGAGCGGTGCAGTTGACACACCTGAAGGACAGGATGTTACCCAGACAAGCTGGAGAGGTGGGCCTGTGAGAACCTCATGAGGTTCAACAAGGCCAAGTGCAAGGTCCTGCGCCTGGGTCAGGGCAACCCCCGGTCTCAATACAGGCTGGGGGATGAAGGGACTGAGAGCAGCCCTGCAGAGAAGGACTTGGGGGTACTGGTGAATGAAAAGCTGAACACGAGCCAACAATGTGCACTTGCAGCCCAGAAGGCCAACTGTACCCTGGGCTGCATCAAAAGCAGTGTGGCCAGCAGGTCGAGGGAGATTCTGCCCCTCTGCTCCGCTGTGGTGAGTCCCCACCCAGAGTGCTGCATCCAGCTCTGGAGCCCTCAGCACAGGAAGGACATGGAGCTGTTGGAGCAGGTCCAGAGGAGGACCACAAAATGATCCAAGGGCTGGAACACCTCTCCTACCTCTCCTATGAAGAAAGGCTGAGAGAGTTGGGGTTGTTCAGCCTGGAGAAGAGAAGGCTGTGGGGAGACCTTATTGCTGCCTTCCAGTACTTAAAGGGGGACTGTAGGGCAGATGGGGGCAACCTCTTTAGCAAGGCCTGTTGTGACAGGAGAAGGGATAATGGTTTTAAACTAAAGGCGGGTAGATTTAGACTGGTAATAATGAAAACCACCATGCAGGTGGTGAAACACTGTCACAGGTTGCCCAGAGAGGTGGTGGATGCCCCATCCCTAGAAACATTCAAGGTCAGATTGGACGGGGCTCTGAGCAACCTGATCTAGTTGAAAATGTCCCTGCTCACTGCAGGGGAATTGGACTACATGACCTCTAAAGGTCCATTCCAACCCAAACTATTCAAGATTCTATGATTCCTTTTTAATTCAGAAAAAAAAAATCTAAGCTATTTCCAAATATAAAATTTTGGAAAAACATATAATTTTATCTGGAGACATTCTTTGCAATTATTCTATCTCGTCTTTCTTCAAATCAAGAATTTAACACTTGGTTTTGAGCAGCCCTGCACTTTTTCTTTTTTTTTTTTTTTGTCTTCATCCAAACTTCCTTACATTTGGCATGTTCTCACCCTCAAAAAAAAAGAAAAACACAGTATCCACGTGAAGGAGAGGAAGGCATCAGACCGGAAGACTGAGACCGGGGCTGGAGAAGGAAAGGAATACTGTGACTTCAGCCAAATAACCACAAGGGCAGGAGACCAGGCAGGAGGAGCAGGAGAACCTGAGAGTAGCTAAGCATGCTGCTCAAAATATATCTCCATACCCAGGAAACGCAGATACTGGGATTCATAATAGCGTTTTCCAGAAATACATGGAACGTAAAGCAAAAATAAGAATTACGCTTACCACCATAATCTGTGGTTATGTTGAAGGTTTCGTTGATAACTGTTCCAAAAAAATGTACAGTACCAATGCAGTTGTAATACCTGTTGGGTAATAACTTGTTCAGCTTCTTACAAGTTTGATTGAATGCTCCAAAGTTTTCTACAACGTATTCTGTACCTGTAGGCAATAAAAGAGTTTTATCAATATTTTTCAGAACCCCAAAAGTACATGGTACCATTTTAACTGGGATTTTCTCTACCATATTTATTCAATATAATTTGTAATAATCATAATATTCCAAACAGAACAGTGTATAACCTAATCCAATGACTAGGTTTTGGGTTCTTCTATACCAACTTAGTTTGCACAGATCTTTACTTTTCTTCAGTAAAGCTCATATGATTTGACTTTCTAAGAAAACAGTTTTCCCACAAAGATCAAAACATTTCATGGGAGTCTGGCAGAACCCTGGAGAGGCTTCTTAGCTCTTCAGCTCCCTGAAATATGAAATCTCCAGACCCAGACATTCATCATGCATTTTTCTGGGACACATGAGGACATCCAGCATCCATATCTTCTCCACCACACTAGCTGTCTTTGAGCCAGCATCTCCTTAGGCTGGCTGGCTCCAAGAGCAGACATCCTTGACTCTCACCATCCAGGAGCCTCCAGAGCCAGCTGCCAGGGAGTCTGCAGCAGACCCACAGATTGGAGGATTTCCAAACACTCAGCTCCCTTGCAGACCATCAAGCAGGACCTCAAAACCTCCAGATGTCTGCAATTTGTGAAGGTGGTAAACTCAGGAAATGAGCTCTCTGGGTTTGAACTTTCCCAGACCTGCAGTGCATGTGGATGGTAGTCCCCAACCTGGTGATCCCAGAAATTCTGAACAGCCCTTCCCTCAAACTGGCACAATTAATTTAAATCTGCCCACCTCTCATCAAAAGATAGCGTCAACATTGTTTTTAAAAAGAAATAAATTAAAAAATAGTTTTTAAAATACCTTAGAAATGTCTTACCATTGCAGCTAACATTCATATCAGCACAGTAAAATGAGTATTCCAAACATAACTTTGCAGACCTGTCTGTTTCATCTGAAACACTCAAAAGGCTCGTGCTGTTCTCTGAAAAGGAGTAATACTATATGTCACTGTGACATTGGCTATATTGATTCTTTAAATAGCAATTTGTTCTTTTATATTTGTTGACTTGTTCTGCAATATGAAGACACAATTGGCACAGAACAATATACAAAGAATTTAACAAAAAATGGAAGATAAAAATTGGAAAAGCCTACATGAGATAAAGACAATGCTGGTATTCAAATAATAAATGAAACTTAATTCAACAATCTCTTTAGTCAACAAAACATCCAGCATAAACAGTAGCTTTCAAGTGCTGGCTGGTCTTGCTATTGCTAGCCATGCTGCACATGGCCAACGTAGTTAAAGTTCCCTTTTTTCCTTCATAATGAGAAAATTAGGTCTTTTTACATTTTACTTTAAGAAGATACTGAGAGGTTTTAAGGTGCAACTTCAAAATGCAAAATATCTGCAAACCAACCAACCTCCTGTCTGATTCTCTGAAAAGAGACAAGAATTGGCTAAGAAATCCAGGAAAGCTAAATTACTGCATGTCAAGAAGAAGAAACTACTGAATTCCTTCTATACCTACCAGGCAGAATATGAGAGGGAGCGGCTAAGCAATTTCCAACAGTAACATTGTAACTCTCACATCTCTGAAGTTCTATTCCATTGGTGTTGGAATTCACAGTGAAGTTCTTGTCACATACCTCAATAAAATAGTCTCTGTTTTCTCTGAGATTTTTTAGTATAACTTTAGCCATGTGTTTATTGCCTTCTACACATGTTATGGTATAACTAATATTATCTAAAAGAAAAAGATAAAATAACAAACAATTATTTTATGACAATTTTTAAGAACCTTTAAATGTTTTATGGCACCCCTGGCACCATATGTGTTTCAAGAATACATAAGAATACATAAAAACTCAGAAAAATTAGCTGCTCCTTTTTCTTTTTTTTTTTTTTTTTTAATTTATCTTTTACTTTTAAAAGTTGTTTAGTCAAAACAGAAAATTTCCTTGGGAAAATATTCTGAAATAACTCTCTAGTTATGAAAATGAAAGAATGAAAAAGATGAACATTTCAGAACCAGATTTGCTTTAATTTAAAATGTCAGTTCAAAGTGCAACACTTTGTTTTGACACATTGAATCACTTGTTTGAACAGAAATTACAGATTTTCTTATACAACACATTTCATAACCATCTAGTAAATAATGGCTATGGTCTATGCCTGAAAATTAGGAACGAGAAATTTCTAATTCTGAAGATAGATAAACCAAAGTCCAAACTATAATTTTACTTTAGTTATGAATTGCAGTTTGCAGCATGTGATTATCAGCATGATGGGGAAAAATTAGAGAAGGCTTAGTGGAATGAAGGCAGATCTTTTCTGCAGCCCTGATATCAACAGCCTAGTGCAGGGCAATTTAATGGAACTGTAACTGGGGATAACACCACCAGAAATTTTAATAACACTAATCCTACTCTTCCAGAATTGGAAGACAGTTTATAAAATGACCTGAGATTCTAACTGATCGGTTTTACTGATCAGTTTTCTGTATTTGAGTTTACTGATTTGGTCAAATTTCAGGACTGAGAAAAATAAGGGGTTTGGTTCTTACCACAAGGTTCTTTAGTTGTCACCGTGGAAGGTCCTATAAACAAAGAAAACATAATGAACCTGTGGCTCAGCAGGTTTGGTTTTTTCTCACAGAGTGTTGGAGGAGGGTGACTGGTACTGCCCAAAACTCCTCATTCAATATATTCAATACAAGTAATTGTATTTAGCACTCCACTTGCATTTGAAAATGGGAAGAAAACATCAGCTACCTATAACCCCATTTTTTAACTAGCTATTTTAGCGATTATGTGTCTTTCATCATTTTCCAGTGACATCACTGCCTACAAATCAAACTGGTTATTAATATTTATGCATACAAAGTTACACAAGAATATTCAAAAATCCTACATTCTCATAGCAGTATGATAAGCTACAGCAGTTTCTCAGGACATGTACGCTGTGGAACAGCTAACTGAACAGTATCCAATATCACTAAAGAAACAAAATTTTCGTACTTTTTGTGCAGCCACTCTTACCTTTAGAAAGAGATTTATGCAACAGTACAGGTCGTTTTACCACTGTTTTTACAATGCAATACCCAAAAGAAATTACAAGCTGGTACTTAGAAAACCTGCACAGAAGCTTGAGCAAAGAAATTAATCATGGAAAAAATTGCTGAAAATATACTAAGGTATAAGTGTTACCAAAAGAGACTGATACCTAACATTTTTCACAGAAGATAGGCCTGACTGAGTAGTGCCCCTAATGAGAGGGTAAACTGAGAAAGTCCAGTGGAGAGTTACCAAGATGGTTAGGGGCAGAAGACCCCCCAAGTAAAAGCTAAGCTCAGTCTGTCAAAGAGCTGACAGTAACCTACAGCTACTTGAAGGGCAGTTACAAAGATGGTAACAGTGTAACTCCTGGATGTACTTTGCTCAAGCACACACATATATTTTACTGACCTGAATAATTCCTTACAGCCCAATTACAATAGTAACGTGTAAGTGCTTGCAATGTTAGATCCCAAGAAAATGTTAACACTGAGTGAAACAAAACATAAGCCACTGGAAAACAGAGAAACACACAGATCTGTGGATATATTCATACTTTTTTGCTGCTTGGACAAATTTCTGTATCAAGAGTACTGACACAGCAGTTGACAGATTTACCCTCCTACTATGCCGCTGTGTGGAAATAATTTCTAATTTTCATTTGCTTGACAAGTAGCAAATCTGGTACCTTTAATATTACTCATAAACTATTAATAGGATTCCTAAAAGCACCCTTAAGTTTAATGCAGTTGTATGCCTAATTGGTATGCTTAAGTTTGGTAAAAGAAATTAAAACTGAATTATCTCATTCTAACACATTTCCTGTGCTTGCAGTATCATAATTGCAATAACTGTGTGCAAGTTTGTCACCTATGGTGTGAGTGGGCATGATCCCAGTGTTTGCTGGCGTGTTGACTGGTGCGATGGTGCTGTGCAAGGATGTTGAACTGTAATCATCTGTAAGGAAACAACATATCAGCATTAAAAAGTAAAATTCATTCTTTCACATGGCTATGTCATCAGAAATGTCACACTACAGCCCTTCTCCGCTTTTTTTTCTTCTGGGCTTTTTGTAATTTAGAGAAGAGTGCTGAAAGAAAAATCATGTTAATATATCCAACAAAACAGAAAATGAGTATTTAAATAGAAAGCAAGCTTTTAGGAGTACACCACTTACTAATTAATTTTGCAATGTACAAGAACAATATTTTGGTCATTATTTAGGCATAATCCAGGATGGAGTCAACATGGAAATAGCATTAATAACTGTGAACTGGGAAAAACTAAAACATTTTGCTATGTTCTTACAGGAAAACACAATTACAAATAGTGCTTGTCCTCTTTCAGAAACAAGCACTCCAGTAGTGTTCGTTTGCCAGATCACATACCTTGCTCACTATATTACTTACTATATCTCAGTATTTATCTCCCTGCTTATAAACTACTGACAGGTTTCTACACTCTCTTTTATGTCCATTCCTATTGCTCTTGCTTTTGCAACAGCTGGCATTTTGATACTACTGTGATGCCTACAAGACTTGGCTATCAGATACTAGATCCTAGAAATAATTCTGGTATTTCCACTATGGCTAATTGCAGAAACCTTTCCTATTTGATGAACCATAAGCTGAAAAAGGCTACCCTGAGGCTGAATTATTTAGTTTTCCCCTACAGTTCAGAGAACAGTGAGTGGCATCTAAAGGAAGATGGCAAACCTGATGAAGCATTCTTCAAGGCAATGGGAGCGCGTGTGGTGAGGGCAGCAGTGCTGCTGCGTGGTGAGTTGGAGAGTCCCATGGCAGGGACGGAGCCTGTGTGCGTGGAGAGGTATGTGCTGTCTGCAGGAGAGACACCTGTGGTGAGAGGTACAGCAGTTTCATTAATGCTTTGGAGGCTGCCCGGTCAAGGAGGGACACAAAGCTGCCCACAACACAGGACTGCTGTGCTGGAGCACTCTCATACTGAGGCACTGTGAATTTGTTAGGAAGGAAGGGCTCAAGGTATTAGGAGGTCCAACAGGTGTCAGGTGAATGTCCAGTTAGTAAAATCCTTTTTGGCACTGACAGCACCTCCTTCAGGCTAAATATCGTGTTTTAAAATATACTCAAATTCGTGACTCAAAATCAGACTTCTCTGATATTCTTGCCTCTTAAGACAGTGTATTTCATTTCATTGGGCTGGATGAAAAGGCATTACACACTCTGCGAGATAACTGTGCTCAGGAAAAGGAAAGAATAGATTATCAGAAAGAAAAAATCAATGCAGTACTGTCATGTAAATTAAGAGTTTCTTACCAGGTGTAGACATTGCTGACACAGCTCCTTAAAAACAGAAAAAGACAGAGAAAGGGTAAATTAAACTTTCGAGGAATTAAACAAAATCATATGTCAAAAATATAAAAAGAAACATTCCTTCCTCCCAACTATCAGATGAGACCCCCAAAATATCAAGCATATAATTTGTGGACTGATATTGTCCACATTAAACCACTTGTCCTTGAGCCAGGAGTCTGTGCTGTGCAGCCTGAGGAGTCAAGACAGCATCAGGAAGGCTGTGGTGGATGCCAGTTCCGCTAAAACAGGAGAAAAGCAGCAATACCACAGTCCTAAATTCACCATTACCTTCAGTGGTGCTTGGAGGTGAGAGTGATGTGGAGCGTGCAGGTGGAGGTGACACAGGGAGGGGAGAGCTGGCGTTTGCCAGATTTTCATCTCCTGCTGCATAGCGGGGGAAAAATATCATCAGGTGAGCAACACATGAAAGTGAGAAGTTCACTGCACACAGAAAGTTTGCCAGCTGCTCTCTGAACTATATTTCTCCCTCCAGCACTGGCAAAAAAACCCCACATTTACATTGCTCTGCAGTTCCTGCACAGGCTGTGAAACACATCTGCTTGAATTTACTGCAGGAGAATGGCTTGTGATTAGGTCTGCAAGATCACATTTGTCTGGGATGTCTTTGTGGTGGAGATTTGATCATCCTTTAGCACAGTGTGTGGGATGTACTGATTTCACGTGTTTGAAAACAGCAGCTGGAGGGGGTGAAATTATGTGCAGCTTGCAAAAAGCCCAGACCAAGTGGAGTGGTTTTGTTTTGTGTTGTTGACCCAGGAAGGACCCTCTTCCCACAATCATCACATACAGCTGTACTGCCCAAGGAGCTCTGCATGAATTGCAGGAAAGTGCCACTGTGACAGGTCAGTGTGAAACTCTCATCTGAGAGGTCAAAGGGAAGGGGTGTCCATAAGGAAAACATGAACTCATAACAACAGAATGTTATAGCTTGAATTATTGTTGCTTTCTCTGAAAAGCATGTTTCAAATTCCCACCTTTGATTTAATTAAAATAAAAAACCTAAATAGACCCTCATCCCATTAACAAATTTTGCTGTAATATAATTGACCTCAAATATAAATCACCAGATTGCTTTAACAGTGATGGAGTTAACCAATGTATGATAGAAGTAGGTGCCAGTTCCGCTAAAACAGGAGAAAAGCAGCAATACCACAGTCCTAAATTCACCATTACCTTCAGTGGTGCTTGGAGGTGAGAGTGATGTGGAGCGTGCAGGTGGAGGTGACACAGGGAGGGGAGAGCTGGCGTTTGCCAGATTTTCATCTCCTGCTGCATAGCGGGGGAAAAATATCATCAGGTGAGCAACGCATGAAAGTGAGTAGTTCATCTATATTAGAAAAAGGCCAATGGTTTGCACAGCTTTCTCTGAACCATGTTTCTGATGACAGATTCGACTGGGGGATACTTGAATGTTTTCATGTTTAACAACGTGTTTTGCAATAACAAAAGCTAAAACCCTCAGAATCTTTCGCATCATCATGCAGCAGTGCATACAAGCGCACACAATATCAACAGAGGGTGACATTTTTGCTGAATGAAGAAGACTTTATTGCTTAGAAGAGATACCAACACTAATTCTGTTGTCAAGAAAAATCATACTTACCTATAATCCTGACTATATAAGAGGTGGAAAGCCAGGCCTCGGCATTCCTGAGAGATATTTACTTTCCCTAATATTAATTACTAAATGGCAGTGCCCTTCCTGGACCATCCTGCTGATATTTAAGAATGTCTCCAAATAACTCTTATCTCCAGGTTATAGATTACTTCCTGACTGAGCTGGGAGCTATGATCTTTTCACATCTATAAAAACAAGCCTCTTTTTTACACTCTGCTTTGAAATCCTGACCCAAAACATTTTGTATTTGTGCAATGTAAAATTACTGTTGCAAGAGAGGCAAAAGAAAATGGCAATGGCTGAAGCCATGAGTTTGTTCTCTTCACTATGATGTTTACACATTTTGAGGATTAGAAGCTTCTACTTTGACACTGGAATCCTGAAAGGCATCCTGAAAGCATGCATGTTCCCTCAAGACATCTCTCTCTACCACAGCCTGCTATGTTTTCAGCGAGGAGCAAATTCCACTTGTTCACACACTCCTTGCAGTCACTGTCCACGGACTTTCATCTGCCTGTTTGGCTCTTCCTCTTTTTCAATTAGTTCTTTCCCACTATGTTTCTTTCCTGGATTTTTTTTTTCTTGGCATGCGTGTTTTACTGATAGTACTTTATTGTTTATAATTCCTCTGTTACTTCAGCTTCCCTACACAATACTTCACAACTGGTGTAGCTCTACTCTTTTGAAAATAAACTCCTTCAACCTTTAAAACAAAAATCCAGGTTTATGTGAAAAACTGCAATACTTATGAAGGATACATGTTCAGTTGCCCTGTTTGTGTGCCAGGGTCAAAACCATGTCTCTAATCTCTGACGCAGAAGCTCAGCATAGGCAGATCTCCCGGGACTCCAAAGATATCCTCCTATCGACCCAACAAGCAGCAGCACACATGTTGGCTGCTCAATAGCCACCATGTATTCTGCACCCCATATGGACAGTTGAGAAGACTGACAATAGCCGTTAAAAAGCATGACCAGTGATGACAGAGTCACCTGTGAGGAGTGAGCAATTTCTTTATGCTCAGAGCTGTCACGAAATATGCATAAAAAAGGATGTAAACATTCTAACTCTAAAATAATGTACGTACATTTCTAGTGAGCAATTTAATTTGTTGTGGACTGTACATTATTCAAGATCTCTTCCTAGAAATTAAAATTTTGAAAAAGCCAGTATTATGATATTTTCAAGAAAAAGTATCAACAGAAATCAAAGAAGCTTAGCTAAAAGTAGTAATGCAGAGCTAGCTACCTCATTTTTCATTTACAGAAGTAAGGTGGTGTGTCGCCTAAAATCTGATCCATAAGATGATACATCAATAGTTCAAAAGATCATCTATATTTTTGCTTCTTACCTATAACATCTCTCATTCATACCTTATTCCCCCTCCTTCCCAAATTGCACTTTGGTTCAGCACATTAAATATACCTCAAGCCTCAAATTAACTTCCTGTCAGCATTTACACAGATCAACTTTCACTTAGATAACTGTTTCCAAGAACAAAAATAAACGGAGTTGCAGAAAAAGTGCTAAATGAAACTCTGCTCAGGGGTTAGTGAAACATTTAGAAATATTTGTCAAGCTATTTGCTGATCTTTAATGCAAGTATGATAGAGACAAAAAAAATACACTTCAAGATTCCCTCATCCAAGTGAAGTAAGATAATATGAGCAGAAGAGGGCCCATAAGGTTGTCACAGTATTGTATTTCTGGTTGCCTCATTCACTTCCTTAAGATTCCTGTGAAAATCATTTCCCCATCCTCTCCCTTGTAAAGTTAGGAATAATGCTACTAGCTTAAATATAGTGTGAGGTTTATTGCTCACTCATGGTGACAAATGTTAAATGTTACACACAGTCATAGAACTAAGGTTGGAAATCACCTCAAGAGATCATGTAGTCTAACTGCCCTGCTCAGGCCAGTGTCAACTAGAGCAGATCATTTCTTAAAACAGTTTGGAAAATAACAGTCCTAGATTGCCCTTTTTTCCCTCCAAATAAGCATGGCATTTTAACAGAATTTGATGGCAGTTTTATGTCCTAAGCATTTTAAAGGCCTCCTACTCTTCTGTAATTCTATTCTATGATTTATTACAGCAGTGGAATAGGGTGCAGTTGAAAAGAATTCAATAGGTGGCACCAGAACACTAAAGAACTCCTCTCAAACAGCAAAGCAGATACAGTTCCCCATATAACCTTATTGAGGTATACTAGGTAAACTGAAGGAAAATAAAGAACGATCCCAGCACACCAGACTGTGTTATTCCAATATTAAATAGGCATTTTGCTACAATTAATTTATTTTTCAAAAAATGTCCCTCAGCTAACAAATATGTCTGAGATAAGCTTGGGTTAACAAAGTTAACCTCAAAGTCAAAATTGTCTGCTCATGATTATATTCTAAAGCATATCTCTGGAATCTTGAAGGCTGAAATCTAAGGACATCTTTAAAATTTAATAAGGATGTTCAACCCCCCCCCAAAAATGCTGTGCCGTATAAAAGCCTGATGATTACCAAACTAAGCATCTTGTTCTGGGTTTAAACAGGAACTATCCCAAACCTTTCCTCAAATCTCAACTGCATCCAGCCATAAGACAGATAATACACATAGGATAAGCTCAGATAACCCAAATGGAAGAATTAAAGTACACAAAAAGTTCCTCCTACTGAAGGAACTTTTCTAAGCTTCCCTTTTTCTACTCTTGACTTGGCCATCAGTTGGTTCCTGCTGACTTACCCAAAATATTTGCAACCCATCAGTAATTTTGGAGCGGGTCTGGCTTTAGTTGGGCTGCAAAAAGATACAACCAGCACATCCTACAGGGAGATGAGAGCTTGGCTAATCACCTTCACTCCCTTTCCTCACGTTACCAGTTGGCAGATGGAGTGCAGCTGCTCCTTGAAAGAAAGGTTTTAGATGGCATGACAGGCCGCCAGTGAAATACACCTAAAAAGGATGAGCTGACCACCCTTTCTCCTGAAAGCTCAAAGACATACAGGTCCTGGGAGTGAAACATGGGACTACCATATTTTGAAGAAACCTTTCAGTGTTCAACAAGAGTAAAAGGAAAAACAATGAAAGAAACCAGGCCACAAAAAAAAAAAAAAAAAAATAAAGGCAAACACCTCAAACCCCAATGACAGCAGGCTGTATAGGTCACATTTGACTCTGCACTTGCTGCAGTGAACCGTGATCACACCCGTATAAGACATTACTGCTCGCTGCCATCCTCTCAGGAATGAGAATAAAGTGAAAATGCTTTTCACTTGGCAGGACCGAGTGGCCCAACAGACAGCAAATCAGACCTAGGATAAGTTAAAAGACACTATGTTCCAAGTAAGTCCAGGGTCTGATCTTCTCAAGCTGAAGGAAGCACCAGAACACATTTCCTGTGCACATGTGTTATTAAAGGAAACTCTGGCTGATGAGATGGAGGTACTGTTGAATCTGCATTAAGAGCCTAAAAACATTATCATGTTATATGGGCAAAACTACATTAACTGATGACAAGGAACATGCCTTTTAACTCCATTCTTCTGCTTAATTTGCACAGTGGGTAAAATGGGCCTGGTTTTGTATTTCCTGCTGGGTTGGGCACGGGACTGCGCTTGCATGCCAGTAGCTCAGGCAGTCACCTCTGAGCACAGGAGCGCTGCAGTATTGCATTCCTTGATACACACAGCATACATAAATGTAGAAAGGAGGAGCTCTTTCTGTTAATAGTGCATTTGGTGTTTTGTCTAGCATGGTACCATACCAGCTGGCTCATCACATCTAGCTGCACTCTGCGTGTCTTTGCATGGGGAGGGGGCAGAGGAAGTAATTCTTCCCCTCAGCCTCGTGCCTACAAAACTATTGGCCACTGGGTTCTCCTGCCAGTATATTGGACAGACCCCAGCAACCCCCACCGAGCAGCACTTCACACAAAGCAGCTAGTGTAGGTCCAGATTCTGTGTTCCCTCTTTTGACAGCTGAACGGCACTGCTTCAGCAGGGTCAGGACTCTTCACATCTGCACAGAAAGCAACAGGATGTGGTCTACTTGTTCAGATGGAGTAGAGCTCTTTGACGGGGTCTTCTAGCAAGCAGCACAGACGTTAGTCAGCTCCACTGCAAGCCAATACTAAACTGCAAAAAAAGAACAGTTCCTGGTGGGAGGTGAAGGGTGAGTAAGGCAAGGAGCCTTAAAAAGTTCTACCAGCCACCCTTCTTTGATTTATTTTTAAACTTCAAGTGGGATAGGATGTAATTCACACCTAGTTTAAGGCTCTCTTGTGCTGCCAGAACCAGCTAAAGGGACCTTAAAAAAAATGAGCATCAGGGCCAGAGATGTTACTGCTTCTTTTTGCTGCAAATAAGAAATAAAGGGATCCTTTGCTACTTTATAAATGAATCTAGGCAGACCTATGACTAGGCTAGCAAACACTTAAACCTCTGAGTAATTCTATACCACAGAGGACCTCTCAAATTTCATAGGTAGGATCATGTGTACTAAAGTGCTTTAATAATCACAGGCTGCAGAATTACACTTTATTCTTTATCACTAACTCTGGGGAAGAAAAAAATAAACTGCTTCCAGTTTCCAGACAAACTGCTGCTTTTGAAAATTGATTAAAAGATGCCATATAAAGTTCATATTAAACATGTGAAATTTTGTATGTTCTGAGTCAAAAAACAAATTATTCTTTTGAGTTTAGCATGTAGAAACTTGTCAGGTAACTGGGAAGTTTCAGAGGGTCCTAAATATAATGCCTATGCATTTGGTTATTGAAGATACAGCCATGAAATCACTTCAAAGTAATTCATAAGCTAATTAGTAAAAATCTTCATAGCTCTAGAGCAATCGTAAGAATGCTATATATTTACTGTAGCTGTGAATTAAAACTAAATAAATACTAGAATTTCTATTCCCACAGGCAATATTTACAATATTTATTTTCACCAGAAATTATGGATAAAAAGTTTAAACTAACTTTTAATTTAACAGAAATTCTAAAATGTTTTGGTTGAGAAATGCCCATTGTTATCTTTTAGCATCAGGATGTAACATTCATTCTGACTCTCCAAAATTATAATTAAAATAGTTTCCATTGTAATTTCTCAAAATAGTTTCTTTTACACAAGTTCATTAATAACTGCCCTCTGTAGTCGCTCCTTAACATAGTGCAATCATCACCTAAGAGCCTGATCCTGTCACTCTTTCCTACTACCTTTAAGCTTTGGTTAAAATACAGATCTGGGAGCCAAAGGCTTTTTTGTTCCTGAGACACCTACCAGTGCTCAGACCTGAACTGCATTGTGGAAGGCATAGTCTTCCTGCAAACCACATCTCAGGTATAAGTGCAGGCCTACATTACAGGTGTATATGAGCATGTATATGAACACCTATATGTGGTATTTTTTTAATAAAATATACCTTTGAAATTAACGCTTATATTTGGTTCCCTATATCTATGACCCTCTCCTTGCTGTCCAGCTTCCAGAATGGGAGTTGTCTCTCTCCTTCTCAATTTAAGAGTCAACTATAAGCATTAAACAGCATTTACAGCACTGGAGAACACAAAAAAATTTCAAATTAACCAGCAATCAAGTACAAGGGCAGCTGTCAGAAGAAAGAGGTGGAATTAAGAAGAATTTGTAGCTGGCAGGTACAAGGAAGAATACAATATTGCAGGCTCAGGAAAGAGGAGGAAGTACAAACATCAAAGTTTGTCAACATTCTTCAACTAAAACAAGTTAATACCAAGCATAAAGTCTGCTAACATACAGAGCCTGCCTTCAGGAAAGGATAAGAAGCACAAGAAAAATACTGAAATAGTATCTTTTTCTCAACTAACCTGAAATCAAATCAAATATCTGACCATTTAAAAAAAGGGGATTTTCTGATTCCAGCTACGCAAAATGAATTCAAAAGCTTAATTTTTCCAGAGAAAAATAAAAACAGAAAAAACCAGAAATTTCCCTCAATAAATATTAATTTCATAAAAACAACATTTGTTACTAACGATATCTAGAATTTCTCAAAACCATCAACCTGAAGTAGAACAAAAACTAAAAGCAGCAATTCAAATACTTCTTGCTGTGCACACAGTTCTTGCAAACTTAAAATAAATATCCAGGAATATTGTTTATTTAGCAGGCAGAAGGAAGGCTTTTCTATCAATTGTACCACACTTCAAATGACATCCTCAGTCTTCATAGGAGGACTTTAACTACAGTAACCCACTTGTACAACTACAGCTAACGACACCTTTGCTGCTCTGTGGTTTCTCTCATGCTGTTTACTTCTGTTTTTCTTCTACAGAACCCTACTCAAAAGGAAGAGGGTGCAGCATACTGTGGTTTAGAGCTTAAGTGCTTCCAAATGGTGAAACTGAGTTACCATAGCACCCACATGCTCAAGTAATCAGACCTATCTTAGTGCTAAACCACAACTTCTCTAGTGCAGTCATGAAATTTCCCTATTAAACTCCTTTTCACCAAATTTGCATTTGTAATTATTTTTAGTTGTACAGGTTCATTAATATGATACAGTGGGGGATGGCAATCTTCGGGATACAGTCCAGGCTGCTTTGCAGGGAGTATTTGTCACTATGTGAATTTTCTGCTAGAGGGAAGAATATCAAACCCTGATGTAACAGTTACTTCAGCTGTGAAATGCTGGCTACTATCCACAGTCATTAAGATACACATGAGGAATGGAGGAGAGGCTGTGATATTTGCTTGGCAATTTTGTGCTACACACAAAAGAAAAACTGTGTTAATGCTTCTTTTGCCTTTTGTATATATTCAGTATTTGTGCATATATGAAGTCAAGAGCCAGGCTCATGTTGATACTGTGCTAAACTTGTCTGTTGTCAAGGGCCAGCCTCTAACATTAGTTACGATTTTTCTAGCCCTGCTGTACCTTCCTTGATCTTCCTTTCCCACATCTACCATGAGCAGAAAGAAACATTTGATCCATATTACTCTGCTTAATGCTACCAAGAGGCTGGTTCTGGATTTGCTGAACGCATATTGTTTATGGCAAGCAGAAGGAGGAAAGAACATGCAACTATTACATTGTCCCCTCAATTCCTACTCCAATCCTTTTGCAATTGCCACCTCTATTAGTCATGGGGACTTACTGAGCACAGCTGAAGGCAGCTCAGTTCTCAAGAGTTTTGACCAGAACAGGAGGCTGCAGCTGAGAATTGACTGACTATTAGTGAGAGTGTGAGGCAGGGAAAGACTTCTTCATCTAAGACTATCTCATTGGACCATGGTTTATTTAAATATTTGACTTGCTTCTCTATCTACATCTGAGTTCCTTCAGGATAAAAAGCACTATCTGGGATTGTAGATCTCTTCCTGACTGCATGTTACTTTTTACATGATTTTGCCAGCAATAGAAAATGGGTCCTTTGCTCTGCAAAACAGAAACAAATTGGAAATATTTTTCTAAACTATCTTTAATCAGTTCAAATGTCAAACCAAAACAGTTTAGTACTGTATGAATAGGAGCATTTTAGCCACTGATAATATAAAGCCTGCTTAAATCAAAAATATCTTCTGTCTGGTAGAGATGTACTAGCACGAAGTCCTTGGATCAACAGCTCTGTACCTACTGGGAGCGTTAAGTCAGTGGGCACTCTATTCAGTGATTTTCAGAAAGATGCAGACAGTGATTTTTAACAAGAAATGAACATTTCTTTCAAGAAATTACATCTGTCTATGACTCTTCCTTTTTGTAACAATATTTTTCTCTGAATCTGTTGTTACATTAAAGACCCAAACAAAAATTGCTAACTGGGCAGGGGGAGCTGAGGGAGGAATGCAGATGACAGAGGTAAATAGTTTATGTTCAGGTGCTCTGAACATCTATGTCTCCAACTGACATCACCTGGATTTGCAAATACTTAGCTTTCCTACAAAATAGGATCAAAGCACAATCAAAAATGGAAAGAAAACACATAGGCTCTGAAAAGAGACCATAACATTTCCTTTAAACTCTTTTTTTTTGGTTACCTTAGATGCACATTTTATTCTGAGCCAGTAAAGCGGTTTAGATGGAAGTCTGACTTTCAAGGTTAGGTTGCTTCCTCTTGATTTAATTTTATTTATAATGCAGAAATGTCAGTATTCGTCAGTCCTGACCATAATTGCTTGGTGCTATATTCTATGGATGCTGTGTAAGACAACTTATGCCTGGAAAGGTTTCAGTCAGACAAGATGGAGAAAAGGAAAGGAAGATTTCCAGCGTTACAAAGGGAATATTAAGATTAAAAAACAAACTGTCCAGCCACAATACTTGAGACAGACATTCACAAATTCTTAGAAGTCTATTCTACAAACAGGATCCCCAAACAACAATCTAGTACCACGTAAATTCACAAATCCATCCTTTTACTGTCACAAATGGCTAGTTCCTAACAAACCATTTTTAAATTTTTTATCCATTGCATATTTCTTTTTAATGAAAAAGGACATATAAAGGTGCCACAGGAGTGCCATGGCTTCACCTTGGTGAAGGGCAGAGGGCAGGGCAAGCAGGGCTGAGTGGTGGCAAACAGCCTCATGCCAGTGCGACCAGAGTGTGATGAACCACAGAGCAACGATCCACCAGAGAGCAACACTCAGTACTGTTGCAAAGGTGTAGCGGGGTGTTCCTCAGGTCTGCTCTGACACTTTGACAGCGCCTAGCTGTCCAGACCCTCAGCAGTAGGGGCTGGGGACAGAAAGAGCCCAGAGCCCCACAAGTCTTTCCAAAGCTGTAGTCACAGAATACCTCTGGCTTAGTGAGACAGGCAAATGCACAGGCAGTAGCTGAACTGTTCCCACAGGACAATTCTTCCCCTCACCAAGGTGAAACTCCCAGTAATTCAGTATTGCTGCAAAATCATGCATTTCAGATAGTGCCCTGAATACAAAATTTCTTACACTCACAGGAGGTGCCAAGTGGCTCACGGGAGTGGTGATCTGAGAACCGCAGTGATGTCTGCTGCTACAGAAGCACCCCTTTTACAGAGCCCAAGGCTGGGGTTGGAGGGAGTCAGCTGCTATCTTTGATGAGAGCTGATGTCCCATGGTTCAGGTGAGCACATTGGAGTCAGAGTGAGGATCTGTCTTTATCTGCTCAAAAGAGTGATGTGACTGTTTAATTGAAGTCTCTGATGATTGTGCAATTCAGCCTTAAAGAAAACTAGCTGCCTCACTGCACAGCACAGTAATGCACATGCCATTGTTCTGTACCTCCAGTGCACAGCACTGGGTTTTATTGTGCTCAGTTACTCTGCCTGCACAGCCGCAGCCTTTGAAAGATCCTTAACTACAGTAGAGGGGCACAAATCAGAATAAAGATGTGGTTATAGCAAACTCTCCACAAAAAAAAAAAAAAATTTCCAGTGATCTGTCATTTGTATTTCTACAACTTCTTGCTCCGAGCTTAACAGGACCCTCAGCAGTCCCTGTGCTCCATGAGCCTCACATTGGTCCCAGCCTCACATCTCCAAGCAGCAATGCTCTAAACTATCCTGCTAGTCTCAGTCATCTCCCATGACCCAGATTTCTTCCAGCATGAAGAGAAGATCCTAACCAGCACTGGCTGATAGACATCTAGCTTCTGTTGCTTAAAAGGATAGAGAGTACAGAGGGGAAAAAGAATCAGCCAGCTCAGTGGAGAACTGTTCCTACACCAACTCTGCCTCCTGGGCAGCTTCCTTGCCCTCCCAGGGCTGCCAGCTGTGGACAGCAAACTCTTCTTGTTTCAGGGGAGAGTGGTTTTACTTGGTTACTTGGTTACAATTCCTCCAGACATTCAGGCCAGAAACGATCAGAATGGAGTATCATTCATCAAATATGCTGCTGAATAACGTTTTTGTTGTTCACAAAATATTGTGACAAACTATTCACTGATCAACTATATACTTGTTAGGGTACAATTTAAGACACAGTAAAATATACACACAAGATGTTGATAAGAATCATCATATAAGGGTCAGATTCTACTGCCACTACTCATACAAACACTGTAAAAAGTAAATCTTTCAGTGAAACATATCAATATCTTTTAGAAAAGCTGCCCATTAAAATTATTTTTAGATATTTCCTATGTAAACTGTGGAATAATTCATTTTTTATTGAAAACCAAAAGTTACCAGTATTTACATTAATCAAAACTTCCTACAGTTCATATATAACCTGAAATCCATCTTGTACTCAGCCAACATGTGGAAAATTGGGACTGTGACCAAGACATTGCACATTTTCCGACCATCTCTGTGCCTCTGTAGTTTCCACTGCAAAGTGGAGATAATGGCACTGTTCTACTAAACTGGCATATTGCAGTTGGAAATTCATTAAAAATTATGGACTTTGCAGACAAGGGATCTGAAAGTGCTGTAAAAAAAATACGCTCACATCCGTCTGATTGCATAAACAGGAACAGTCAAAGGGCAGCAAAGAAACTCCTAGAACACATACAAAAACCTCTCACTATCTCAAAATCTGGATTGCAAAACCTGGGCTCTGCCCCTTCAGGGAAGCTGAGCCAGAGCTATCGAGAAGGGACCTGTATTTCATGTCATGCCAGAAGCAATGATGAACAGATTTCAGAAAAGAGCTGAGCGCATATAACTCCTCCTGAATTCAATAAAAACTGAGTGAAAGTGGCTTCTTAATCCCCTTTCCTTCTTTATTTTTCTTTTGAAAATCAGATCATTAATTTTGGTGCCCAACTCTGGGCAGTTACCTGCATTTTAAATGTGTCTTTTTTTCTCTTTCTCTGTTTGCTATTTTCGTTATAACAAACATGAGATATAAGCCCCAACTTTAACCAACAATCGATCTGATAATCATTAGCAAAAAGAGGGGAAAACAGTTCGCCTGATTTTGCTTTAAATCCTGTGCTGATCATTCTTTTCTGAAAGACAGTGTATGCTGAACATTCCAGGAGATGAAAATAAAGGCTTAGAATCGAAGGACTCCACTCTGCTCACAGGGACTGTGGTGTCCCATATTCCAGCAAAAAAAACAGTCTATGTTTCCATCTTTTGTAAGAGGCAGGCAATTTTCATTAGCACTTCATAAATATTTTTTTTTTATTTTTATAATAATATTTTATTTAAAAAATATTAAACGAGCAGTCTGGGAAAGAAAAATAAAATCAAAGATACTAGATAAAGATGCTAGACAAGAATTTATTCAGGAAGAGAATTTTATGGACCTTTCAAAGTATAAGGACCCAGGGAAAGCCCTCAGGCCTAAGCTAAGAGAACATCCAATTTCATGCTCCAAATAATTTTACACTCTTTATATAAGCACAGCAATGCACAAGCCAGGAAATTCAGTAGACCTGTAAACATTTCTGATGTCTAATAAAAAGAAATATTTATATAGTGGCATTACACATCTTATGACAATACCAAGAACAACTCCCACTTGGAACTGAAGGTCAGAAACCCAGTTTGATCAGTTTGTATGCACACATGCACATAGATAGAGCAGTTTGGAAGTAGCATGTGTAATGTCTTCTGTGAGGACAGATGGAAAAGCTGAAGCAGAAAGACACAGTATGGGCAAATGTGGGTAAGATTTAATTCTTTCAAGGCCTACAATTTAACTACATTTTGTTGAAACGCTGATTAATTTATGACCATGTGACCTAGTAAAATTAACTGCAATTTCATTTTTAACTAAGGGAATATATCAGAATTTTTTCAGTTATGTAGAATAAGACACTTGGAGATATTATTTTGCAACTCTACAGCTTTTCATACATATGCCATGTAAACTCGATAATATGAACAAACCAAGAAAGACAGTAAGTTCTGGTAGGTGTTCAAGAAAGCACCTTTGCACAAACAATCATCATTGGCTTCAGTAGGAATTAAGCCCATAGTTTGAATTAAGATGACATCCTGAATCAGGACTGTTACAGAGCTCGGTGTGTAAGCATATAACAGATCCCTAATATCACCCCAGCAACAAATACAAATAGGAAGTGGGGACTGACAGTGCTTAATTCAGCATTCAGCTCTGCTAGCTCAGGAAAACACCTAAGCCTTTTCTCTGAAACTTGATGCATGTAGACCAGCTCCACTGTGGAATCACCCGGCTTTCCATAGGATGCTCTGCATTGATATGTATGCTGTTAGGAGTACTTGGATAAACTGAACTATGATCAAAACTGCACCATGGCATGCATGGCCACACTCTGTGTCAACTTGGCTTTTATAACACTTCATACTGCAAACTGAAAATTTCAAGGCAGTTTCATTCATCTTAAATTATGAAAGACAATTTATAATGGTGTCCAACATTAACAAGGCAATTGTGACTAGTATACATGAAGACTCAAATTTCAGTCTAGAAATTTTTAACAGAAACTAGACATTAAGATAGTATTTCAATTCTGATCTTCAAGATTACCCTCACATCCAGAAAGTCTCAAAAAATCTATGAAAAAAAGTAAAATTCTAGCTTCTGGACTTCCACTTTGCTGTACAAGATTCTTTTGTAGGAAATTCCATGGTCAAGGATGCATGAAGTTCTGCCCATTATAATGTCTTCTGCAAAATCATTCCATTGTGCATTGTTAAAACATTGCCATGCCTTTCTTTCCTTTTGGAAATAAAATATGTTCTTTATGTACCTTTACATAACCAAGACACAAAGAAATTAAGGACAGACCAGCAGCGATGCAGCAATGACAGTGTAAAGCAATCTGAAATAGCATAGTGAAAGATAAGGCAGGAAACTATCAGCCTTTTTAGGTTGACAGGGCCAAAGAAAAGCTTTGCAAAGATTGGTAAACTCCCAAGAAAATAAGGAACACAGTTATCAGGGAATGGAATTCCCTATCCAGGACATAACGTGTTCCTGTTAGGAGATGAGGAGATGCCAATCCTCTAGGACCACAGCAAATGGTATAAAAAACAACTGAATTAAAGACTGTTAATTCATTTTGGCAGATGTCTGGGGCAGAGAGCCACCCCAAAGGAATATGGTTCTCTGATGAATGAAGATAGAACTTTTACAAAAGCATTCTCCAAAGAATGCATGAAACAGCACTGAGGTCCCTAACATCTCCTACAACCCCTCTGTTCAACCCCTGATCATGGGTGACTGCTGGGTCACCCATGGGCGACAGAGGAGGAGCTGGCTCTGCAGAGGTGAGTGGCTGATGGCTGGGTGGGATCCCGCTGCGCTTGGTATCATGGGGAACTTTTCAAATTAGACTAATTACAATCTATTTGACCATGGCTTACTCCATATGAACAAGGGTCTACTTTACAGGAGGAATGTGGGCCTCTTGCCAGAGCATCTTCTCTCCAGCCACAAGTGCAGGTGCTTTTACTTGTGCAAAGGTACACAATGCTAAAATGGCTTAATCACCAAGCATGATCTATCTTTCAGTTTTAAGTTATTGGCAGTTGCTAATGAAAGTCATCTTTTACCTCATCAATGTTAAAGAGCTTTGACACTACACTGTAGTGCAACCTACCAAATGTGGTTGTAAAGATCCTGCTTCTGCAGCTAGCTACATTACTTCTTGTTCAGGGACCTCTCTGTCTTGCTTTACTGTACCCTGTAGTCACATCCTTTTTGGCTATGAGTCATTATAGTTAATCAGCCACATGGTCAAACTCCTATTTCAGTATAAATCAACTTCAGTTTAGATTTGAGTGGCTTAACCATAGGAGGGTTCCCACAGTGTTAAGTTTCTGCCTTTGGACGTTAGGGGACACAACTGAGAGGTCAATGTTGGTGTTTACCCATTAGTCAGCCTGAAGCTTTACTTACTGTTCATATGCTGGTTTGGCAAAGATATAGATATATCACATAAAGTAAATAAAACCCACTGCAATCCACCACCTCACTAGGAAGGGGCAGAAGAATTATTTGGACACTTAAAAGTAACTAAACTGTTGTTAAATGTGTTTGGTCTCTAATAGTAACTTTGGCCAACAAAATGTCTTCATGTGTTCCTTCCCAGGCTTTGCATTAATGCTGACACAACAGCTTATGGTGCAGTGCTGATACATTAATGGGCTAAGAGAGGGGTATGGGATTAGCTGCAGGTCCCGCAGGGGTCCAGTGCTTTCTGCACATGCACCAGAGAATGCTACTCTCTGCTGGGAAGCCTGAAATTGCAAAAGCCTTATGTGATTGGCTACTTCTTGCCTCTCCCCTGCCCACCCCCCCCGCCCCCCCGCCCCTTCCCCAAAACGAGAAGTTCCTGATTCTCTGCTTCATCTGAAGCAGTTTCAGCAGCGTACCTCCAAACTGCAATGGTCCCATGTTCAAGGAGCTGATCGCTTCCTGCCTGGCTCTGTTCATTATCTTTTCATCATGCTTATGTCATGCTCCAGGAGACTGGATCCATGACTCTGATGATGCCTCCACAGCACAAATATCCCCATCTAAAAGATGTGTCCAGTCTCCATAATCTAAATACTGACCCATTCTTACATCAGAGTTTCACTATGAACATGCAGTTTCTTCAGAATTGCCATCTAGGTTGCCTGTTTTGGGATGCCTTAACAGTTTGCTATCTCTCTGCCAACTTGATCAGAAATTCTGAGATTCAGAGGCAACAAGATCAAAGAGATTGGTTCAGCCTTCTACAGAGACAGTGATTTAGATCTGCTTGCCCAGCAAGCCTGTGTCATGTGATCATGGCACTATGTTTATCTTCCTAGTCTTGACCAGATTTCACTGGGGGAATACTGGTTGACTTCAGGTAAACAAGCAAGCTTAATGAAAACTTATGTTTCTTTTCAGATTATAACCTACTAATTTCAGAGGAACTTCCAAAATAGACCCAGTCAGCCCCATTTAATAGTTTATTGCTAAAGATAAATAAAAATTTAAGTTCCTACCATTATTCCTGCCAAACATAATAATAAAATGTCCATTTCCACCTAGTCTATAATTTCATCTGAAATGTATACATATTCCAGAAACAGAACACAGTTGAACTTCTTTAATAATTTAAGGCTGCATATTTAATATTTTTGAACCAGGATAAGAACAGACACAGGAACTCACAGCAAATAATGATTATAGATGTACAAGAAGAGTTGTGTTAGCTATGGATTAGGGGAATGTACTCATGTTCACCTGCAAAGTGAGTAGCCAAAGCTAATTTTTACTCTTCCTCTGACACCACCAGGAAGAGGCTGAGCTGCATCGGCAGAAGATCTAGCTCACAAGGCACACTTTCAACTGTACAGAGTATAGGGGAAATCAAGCATAACTTTTCAAGCTTTTTGGTGTTTTAACAGTGTTTGGAACTAATGGACTTCTTTCAATTTCCTGGAAAATGGCAGCCTGCAAGAACTATATGGTGTCACAGGATGTGGGTGCCTTAATTTTATCTCCATTTTGCAGAGCACTGGTCTGAACTTCGCAAACCAGCTCTCAGCTTGCGTTGTAAGCAAGCGCCTTCCAGTTCCCACAGCAAGGCTACCCATCAACCCACAAATGAGTAAAACTTCCTCACCGAGGCAAGGTGAAGAGCAGCAATGTACAAAAATATTAACACTTCAGCCTACATCATTTGAAAACAGAATTTTGCAAAACTAAACTACCAGAAAGTATAGTTGTCCTAATGATCCATCTTTCATTTTTGGCATGTTACTTTAGCTACAAAGCACTACAAAAGCAGCCTCTACAATTACAAAAGCCTCATGGTACATCACAGCATGACACAGTTATTATCTAAGAAATAAGGCTCTCTATAGTTTACCTTCCATGAGTATTACACTGTACACAGAAAATCCAGTGATTGTCCCAGATTACAATGTTCTGACTTGCCCAGAACAAACATCCAAAGTGTTTTTTTTCCTTTTATAGTATTTCAAGTATTCTTTAATTACTGAAGGTTCATTGATCTAAAGCCCAAAGAGCCACCTTTAAAAGGATGATTACTGTAGTAAACTGACTACCTCCACCATAGCAACTGGTGCTTGGGGAGTTTTTTATTTTTATTATAAATTCATATTCATAAGTCCTTCAGGAAATTTTGGGTGAATCCCACATCATTCAGCTCTGAAGCTTAGTTCCTAGAGACAACATTCACAAGCTTTATGCAGAGTCCTCTCCTAAAAGGAAAGCTAGCATTACAAAAAAAAAAAAAAAAAAAAAAAAAAAAAAAAAAGGCAGTGGGTCCCATTTCTTCTCTTCTCCACCACTCACAGAAGCAAGCACCCGGTGCTGTTACACTGCTGTACCTCGTTTCCCACACCACTAAGAGACTGGGGCCAACCCTGGTTTCTAACATTGCCTCATACTTTCAAACAGTGAACCACAATCTCTCTTGGCCAACTGCATGAAAACCTTGTAAAAAGGTGGCTTTAGTCTTCTGTTTGATTGCTTCTATTACTTTTTAACAATCTAGCAGACCCACCAAGTTATTCGCAGCTTTTCTCATACATTGGAATAATTTATTAATTTATTACAGTTTATGTTATCTCCTGAATTACTTCTTCATTTTGGTAACCATTATTTTGAATTTTACCTATGGCAGTTGATATTATCTTTAGTTAGCATCAGTTCAGATGGATTTCCAGCTTCAGAAGAACAGATCCAGTACCTAAACAAACATTCATAACCCAGCTTTTACTTTTTTCTCTGGCTTTACTGCTCCCTCTCCATTTAGGCTTAGGTATACAGTTCCACAGTGTGTTAACATAATTTCCTTACAGCTTCTAGGATTTCAGTTTAATTTTTCACATTTTCTTTCCGTTCATTCTAAAATGCTTTCTCCTAGAGCTAACTTCTAAACAACACTTGTCCCAGAGAACACTAGTGCTCATATTCTGCAGAAATAGCACTGGGGATTTCAGACATGATCTAACTTTTACTCTGTTTAAGTTATACCTAGATGATAGCATATTTATTTGTAAGACATTACATTTATGTCACATCCTCACATCTCTCATTTTCTAATAACAAAAATGCATAAATTTTTATAATACTAACTACAAATATGTAGTTATAAGACAGGAGCCCTTCATGGTAAATCTCTACCAAGGCCTTAAACTGTACAAGGAGTCCTTTGGTCAGGTATACCAGGAGCTTGACACAACAGAGTGAATTAACTCTGTTTCTTTGTGAGTCCATTTTCCAGTCTAACTTAACAGTATTTGCAGTGAGAGTCTATGAATGTGTGTCTTGTCCTCAAAAAGACAAATGCAAACTTGATTACTATGCACTGGGAATGAAATGGAAAAGGATTTTTTAGACCAACTTTAAAACTGACAGAGGTAAAATCAAATTACTGCATCTGCATATTGTTACGTGCGCTTTTCTTAAAGTAGAATCTATTCTCTATAAAAAGGTGTCAGTTACAACATGATATTAAGCTAAGCCCATATTTTGATTAAAAGTGGTGACTCACTGCAAGGAGAGCAATGCCATCACTGGAAAAATTATACATTGACTGACAGGTTTGGACACAGTATGATACAAGGCATCCAAGTGGCCTCAGATCTCATCCTTAATGCATCAATAGAAACAGATAACTATCTCTATACCAACAAACCTGAAAACGCTTCCAAGATTACAGGTCCAGAGGAAACATACCAGACATCATAGGGGAAGCACCTCCATCTGCCATACTCTGGTTGCTACATGAAGGAAACCTAAATGTGCAGGAGGGAAGGGAGTAGAAACATGTGCCAGGATGTCCCCGTGGCCAAGGCTGCAAGGGGAAGCTTAAAGCATATTACTACCTGCAGAAGATATCCAGTCAAAGATGTTTACACCTGGGCATATAACATCATATTTCTTATCTACCTTATAATTTTTAAGGATTTTTTTATTTCATAGCTTGCATTATTAAGCTTTTGAAAGAGACTCCTATCAACATAAACAGTTTAATTTAAATTAAAACCCCCAACAAATAATTATTTCTGTCTGCTTAACAGAATTACAAAAATTAGAGAAGAGCAAAAAAAAAAATCAGTTTATTTCAATAAAGTTGCCCTGATAGACAGATCAGAAGTGCCACTGAAAATAAGGGTTCCTACCCTGGTTTAAAGGTATATTTATATAAAGAAATACAGAAAGTACATCCTGATTAATTATTACCCTGCTGACAGTACAAAACTAGTGCAAAGGACCTGGATGTGTCCTTGAAGTGCCTCTGGCCTTGCAAGCCCAGAAAGTGGCAGGAATTGGGTTTTGCAGAAGATGAACAACCCTTGCATCTCCAGGGAATCCCTCGAATCCCCCCAGACCCGGAGAATGTCTACAGTGTGATGTTTAAACCTTATTCTTTTTCTGTAGCATGCAGACAACTCCTGTCCAAGTTGAGAAACTCTAAGGAATCTTTTGACTTCCTCTATTTTCCTCATAGCAAGGCTTCACCTATGAAGAAGGCATGAGCTGGGCTGGTGCAACCAATTTGATCGTTACGTTAATAAATGCATCAAAAGCAATATTAAAAACACGCACAGGAAGATTTTAAACACTGCACATTTAAATAACATTAAATCTAATTATTTTTAGCAAAGAATCATCAAACAACTGAAATTCAGAAAGTATTTCGGATATTATAACAACAGCTGGCATATGAAAAGAGAGTGTACCATAAAGAAAATGAGCAGAAAGACCAAGCTAGGATCTATTTGCGATCAAACTGGCTTCTCCTCCAGCAACTGCACTGTGAAGCTTCTAGATGGTATCTGCGAACAAGAAACCAACATCCAATGCTTCAAATACTCAGCATCACACAATGTCAGTCATTCCCAGCATTCTTCATTATGAGTGAAATCTCCTGTCTCAGTATAAGAAGTCATAGGGATTTGGTTTTGAGTTTGTTTGGGGGCTAAAACCTTTAAAGTACTTTTTGTTCTGAAATATGGCATTACAATGAATTTCGTGACAGCTCATTTCCTTAATGATCACATTTCCTGTAGTGAGACTTGTCATCTGGCTTTAAGACTGCACCAGCACTGCAACCACACGCACTCTGCAACACCTTCCACCTCCAGTGCAAAAGCTATTACATGTGCCCAGATTGAAACAGGACTCAAAGAGACATGTCACTCTGACCTAAGACATAGATTAGGAGTCTGCATCACCAGCACGGCTGAACAGTTTTGATTTTGGGTTTGAATTTTATTTTACAAGGAGAGTGGATGGTAACTTGTGTAGAAATCTGCCTCACTAAGACCTGTCATTATAGTCTTGATCATGTTAATTCTCATTTGCATTTGCCTCCTGCAGTACCACAATAATTCCAGATCATAAAATTAAATGTAAAGGCTAAATGTCCTGACCCCTGCTGCAAAATTACTAGTGCATCTTGTTATTACCCTGCTCTGGATTTACTCTCGTTCATGTTCCAGAACATCTGAACGGTGCCACCCCTTGATCTTACCCCACTGTCCAAGTCACACTTTCATTTATGCTTCAGTTTGATGCTCCTGCCTGGAATTAGGCAGAAGTTTTCTTTTGAAGCTGACAGCAATCTTCTCCCAGGAAGAAGGATTAATACCTTCATGTCTTCCTCCACTAGTCTTTGCTGAATATTAGACTAAGTTCTTGTGTTCACCCTTTGGTAGGGTGACAAGTAAGTGTTAGCAGAAGGTAATATGCAGAAGGTTAACCCAGGATTTGTGCTACTAGCTGAGGTGATATACAGGCATCCTACCACTTTGTTGATTGACTAACAGGTTCATTAAATTAATGGCTTATTTCACACAATAATCAATGTTACACTGTCCTCTTGTTTTGCATTGTTCAATATGACTTTATGCTTGAGTTTGCTACAAAATATGTGACTTCCTTTATGAAATAACTGTCCCAAACAACCAACCCCAAAGTTTGAATTCAAAAATGCTTCTTCTTGTGTCTTCATTTCCTCTCCTTTTTTTGCTTCTTAGTCAGCAAAAGTTCCTGAGTATTTCTTTTTGTCCAATAACTTTCCAGGTGACCTTTTAGAAGTCAGCTTTCTGGATCTGTTTCCATTTAACCTGGGAATAATGACTTTTCGTTGCTAAAGTGTTTTGAGCTCTGTGAAACAGCAAGGTATTTATGAAGGTGCACTGAAGTCCATTTATGAAGCAGAAATATTTTATATCAGCTCTGCAAGGTGACAATTTGCTATGATGAACAGGTGTCCAAGGCTCTTTTCTTTTGCATTTCCTTTAATAACTGATGTTGAGCAGCACTTACTAAAATAAATACATGGCCTGGTTTCTGCAAATATATACTTTCCTTCTAATGACACAAATATTTTGCAAGGTAATATTGTAATGAAAAATGTTCCATGGGTTTTTTTAAGGAAATTACATTTCTTTGTCTCACGTAGAAGATAAAAATGACGGTCACTGACATTATGTTTATCTCAAAAATACTCATATTTGTACGAAATAATCAAGGTTAGGTACATTCCAGAATGCAGAAATCTATTCTAAATCCTTCGGCACATAAGAGGAGTTATTGTATTTCTACTTACATACATATACAAAAAAAAAAAAAAATCACACTCTATAAAGAACTGTCATCCCATTAACGGTTTGGGAATCCTGAATGGTGGCTATATGGTGGCTAAGGGATCAAGCCTTGTGTGTCTAGCCTGACAGTGATGTATATTACTTTCATCCTACTGAAGTTGGCTCAAATTCAAACTAGTTAATAAGTCTTTGCTTTCTTGAAGGCACAGATTTAAATAAGTGAAATTAGTAAAATCTTAGTAACATTTATTTTAAAGACAAGCTATTTTTTCTCAGGCAAAACTCTCACAAACATAGTTTGAAAGCTTCTCCAGGTAAGAGTTTTCTGAAGGGACACTAATCATTTCAGTAGTGCAGCTCTAACCATTATTAATATATGAAAGACATGCCTTCCTGACTGGAAAAAGAATGTATTTTTCTTAACTAGACATTGTTTCTTCCCCTCTGCATTTGTTCTGCACAATATGCTTCCCCTTTAGTGAAGAGGGACATTCTCAGCAACTTCTCTGAGCAAGAATTCCTCCCCCTCCCCTTTAAGAATTGCCTTTAATCTTTGTTATAAGTGGAAGAATGATAGTGTTCTGCCTACACTTCCTGGAAACTCAGCCTAGGCCTATGTGTCTGCTTTTATCAAAATATCCATCAAAGGTCAGGTAATTTTCCATACTCATCTAGAGACAAAGATGCTACCTATCTTGATGAATCAGTTCAAGGGTGTTAGTGTTTCTCCCTGAAAATGAATCAGATATAATCACTAAGAAAATTAAGGACATTATTTCCATGACTATAACTGTGCTTCAGACTACAATCTTACCAGGTTCCACAGCTTCTTCCACTCTAAGCCCCCAATTCAGGTCTTCCCTGGCTTTGGAGTTGGTGACAGGAGACAAGGGACCAAGCAGCAGATCAGTCAATAGTAGCTAACCAGTCAGCAGAGCTAAGCTCTGCACTAGTTCCTGTGGCTATCAGAAAGACTAAAATCGGTTTGTTCTGCAGGGAACCTAACATGACCCAAAGAGTCCAAAATATTTTCTTTTATTATTTAATGCTTATCTTGGCATTACAGCAGTAACACAAAATTTGCTTGACATCTTAACTTAGAAAACTTAAAATAGGCAACAAATCAGTTTTCTTTTTTCTCCTCAAACAACTCTTACACCTAAGCAAAGATATCAAATATTTCTATACAATATTTTGCATTTAAATTTCCTACCAATATCCACTTCACAAGTGTTCATGATATAAAAATAAAAGCTACAGCTCAAAACAGGTACAATAAGATTGTTCTTTCAGTAGGATCTTCCTCCTACTTCCATCTCAATTCTATGCTCCATTAAATGGGAATTACACTGCCCTTCATCCAAACTGAAACTTAGCATGTTCCTAAAATTGTAATTCCGCATTTCACAGATCTGGTTTAAATTGTTGTAAACATTATCAATATTCATGTGATCTACTTTAAATGTGTCATCGACTTTAAAATGTTTCACTCCTTTTTGCAGGAATGCTTTATAAAACAACTTTTAAAGCCCTTTGTCAAATAAATAAAATCAACAAATGCAATGTCCATTTTGATACTACTAACTGAAAGCAATATAAAAATAATGATAACACTAACATGATACAAGTCACTTTCATGCACATAAATAAAAGAAACAATTGTAATCCTCAGAAATAAGTAGGAAATACAACTACCAATGGGTTGCCTTGATCAAGAGATGCAGGAATGTGGCAGGTTTGGCACTACATTACTGCAAAGAACTGAATGTTTAACTAGACCCCACTAGGTGTTTTAACAAAAAAACAAAACAAAGAACAACCCAACAAAAAAAAAAACCCAAAACAAAAGCCCCAACAAGCTAACAAACCAAAAAAAACCAACAAACCACCCCCCCAAAAAAAAATCAACCCAAAAAAGTCCAAAACATGAACAAAAAAAAAAAAACCAACCAAAAAGCATAAAACACATCAACACAACACAACACCCCAGCATTTCAGTAATAGTTCTTAAATTCTGTTCCAAATATTGGAAAACTAGCTATGAAAAAGCTTGATTTGCTTCATTTACAACATTGTCAGGAGAACTTCAGCACAGAATTACACCCTGGAAAGTCACAGATACATGTGTTTTTCACAATATACATTGACTCTTTTGTAACAAAATTGTACACACATAAGCTGTTCCAAAAGACATTGTCTCGGGAGCAAAAGTTCAAGAGTTGGCAAATGTCTGTTTTTGTATTGCCAGTGCAAAGCCCTAGTTCTTTTCTTTTCACGAAGGTCTTTCATTCTGTGATTACAGACAGCACAGAAATACTCCAGAGCACACGATGAAGATACCTTTTGCCTGTAGAGCTAATTCAGTGCATAAGCCATGGAGTTAGTGAGGCGGGGGACCACAAATAAGAAAAGAGATTTCGTAGCTATGTAGTAAAAAGCTGGATTAGGTAATAGGATAATATTCCAGCTCTTGTCACAGAATTCTTGTATCATGTTACAAAATATACTTCTACTCATTTACCATACAGCAGTCATTAATAATTGGTCTGCATTTAAATGGTTCTTATCTTAATTATACCAATCTGATTCGCTGAAGTGGTGACCATTCAAAACTGATTAACTGAAATTAACTGATGTAAGGGGTGTTTTAAAGACAATTGTGCTTGTCTCAGATTAAGCTTTCTGAATCAATAGATTGATTTTCTCTTTGGATCATTTTGTCATCACAAAAATGAAAATCCATATGTGCATAGCACTTAGCTACAGAAGACGAGCACCATCATCAAAAACCTTAAAAAGAAACTAATATTTCTAGATGCAGTGTTTTGAATAGTAATTCTGTAAATACAGCCTGAACTATACATTGACCAACACAGATATAATAATACACTTAATATATATTTTTATTCTCTACACAGAGAAGAGAATCCTGTAGTGGAAAAATGGTATGTGACAGTAAAAACTCCCATATAGAGACAAAGTTACCTCCTAAAAACTGGGTACTTAGCTTCATAACCTTCATGTCACCCTGAACATGTGATTTCTTAGTCTTTAAAAACATATTCCACCTTCAAAAAAAAAAGTCAGAAACTATGAAAGGGCACAATGCTGCTCTCCTCAGGCTTTATGAGCAGGACTGGGACATGTATATCTCATAGCTCAGTTCCACCCCTTGGGGTTAAGGGAGTACTGATAGCATTAGGATATTTTCATCTTCTGTGTGGGACAGTGCTAGAAGACTTTCATCAATGAGTTTTGCAGATATTTGCCGACAGCACAGGAGTGGTGAAACTCAGGGATTTTGGCTGCTATCATCTCAGGCTTTGTAGTATGAAGTAGAGGCTATCAGTTTTTTGTGTATTTCTCTCTCCCACTCCTTTCAGCTGCTCTGTCCCCAATACCATCTCAGTCCCAGCATCCAACCTCTTTTCTTAAAACAGTTCCATCATCCTTCCTCTGATGCTTTGTGGTAGGAATAGCTGTACCATCACATCCTGACTCCTTGTCCCACAACACTGATCTCCCCTCGTTTGGCTTCATATCTGATCAGAACTTCTTTCTAAACATTAATTCTTATAACGACAGAAAATTCCACTAAAAAGATGCTGATTGCATCCACTAACACTGTAAAGATCTGACATCAGCTATCAAGTAGAAGATTTATCACTCAATCAATCATTTCAAAGACTTTTCAATGACTACCATAAATATTTTAAGTAATTTTTTTTTAGAAAAAGGATGTACAATTATGTACCTGTTTCCTGCTACCTGTGGTTGTTCATTGCCACAAGGACAACCTGACATAACAGATAGAGCTCAGATTTTATGGAAAGACAATATCATTAAACAGTTATTACACAATAAATCAGCTTAATTCAAGACTTTCTCACAGATGTATCTTATGATCAACTACTGTAATAGCAAACACTGCTATTTCAAACCCTTAGCATTTCACAACAAAACCTTTTCACTCAAACTTGCAGCCATCTAGAACCCAAAAGTCCTTATGACCCTGAACTCAGCAAATGAATTACAACCAATTACACACACACACAAAAAAAAAAAAAACAAAAAAAAACCACAAAAACAAACAACCACCAAACAAAACCCACAGACCACCTCTGTAGAGTTCAATAAATATTTCAAAAGAGTATTGTATACTGTAATATGGATCCAGGTCACATTTGAATTAAATGCAGGCAATTCCCAGAGCTTGTGTCTACAGAGTTCACCATCTGATATTCAGAAAACTCGTAAGTTCTGTATTTCTTTCTCCTTGCTTTTTTCAAGAGGAAAGAGTTATATTGTGATTTTATTTTTTTTTCAGTCTAAATAAATCTGTTAGGCCAATTACAGGTGAAAATTAATTTATTATTTCTATTACTATTTATGAGCACTTAGATATGAGAATGCTGAACAGAACATAAATTTCTCTGAACTGAACAGAATAGAATGTGGTCCCTCCCTTTCATATACAAATGCTGTTCATGTTAGCTCATCTCCCGCAGATAGAGTATCTGCTACAAGAATTGAGAGTCAGAGGGGTGAGATTATATGCTCTCCCATACAAGATGGTGAATGCATGTGTGTGTTTGTAACACGTCATCTACACGTTCTGTTGTTTGTTTACCATATTTCACTCACTGGTGAGAGAACGCAATATGTTAATAAAAGGATCAAACAGCTAGAGAAAATAATCATTGCAAATAGATATAGTGCCTTTGTATGTGACCCAATTTTTAATTGTTTCTATATAGCAAGAGAGGAGCTTTGGAGCATCATAAGTTTTTATCTGCAGCAGCTTTATCTTTAAGAGTTATCTTCCACAAATATGTGCTTCAGTTGTTGTCACGTAAAGAAGTTATAAGAGCAGAGTGTGAGACCTGCAATACACGGACCTATGTAGGAGAATTTATTTTGGATCCAGGGAATAATTTATTCAGTTTTATTCTGCTTTGAATAAGATGTTATAGTATGTCCCTTTCTCAGGGAAAGAAATAAATAGCATGGGGGATTATGCAAGCTCTTTGGCTGGGCACAAATTCTACTATTACTTTTTCCCTTATCTGTCTTTTTTCTTGCTTTATACCATTGCTTTTCAAAAAGTATCCATGCTGTCCAGAATCACATCATAAACCCTTTGCGGACAAGATCACATTTTGTCCTACATTTGTATAGCACCTGGCCCAACAAGAATGCTTGATCATGACTGTGGCCATTAGCCCTACTGTACACGCAGGTCAGACCATCACACACAGACGGGAGCAAGCCCTTCTTTACTTTCCAAGGGTTCAGTATTCATAACTTGAGGAAAAATTTTCAGCAAATATTAACTTGCAGCTGCACACTCCAATTTTTCACATCATCTCAGTGACAAACACATGGAGGTATTCTGAAAGTCTGATCAGTTTCTTCTATGAATAAACAGTTCTCAAGTGTTTTGGAGCTTACAGTCAAAACTGGGGTTGTTTTGTCATCCAAACAGCTTTCTCAGGGCAGCTAACAGGAAAGAAGAAATTTGAATCTGAAGACCCCCAGTAGGTTAAAAAAAGGAAAAACTGGACTTTTTCCTGTTCTAATATAAAGCCAAACAAAATTCAACAAAACACAGTGAAAAACCACAAAGATAAAATAAATCCTGTAAGACACTTGGAAGCCTCTTCAGACTTTCCACTGACGTCACCACTGAGGTGAGGCTTAGGTGAACAGCAATTCTATTGCAAAGAGAAACGGCATCAACTGCAGAGAGAGCAGCTGAAAATGGCATATCTGACATGCTTGGTGTGATTAAAAGGTCTTCGTTGCTCAGTGAAGTGTGTTTTTTAGAAGCTGTGGTATGCAAGCAAGCCTTCACTTGCTGTTTAAGGCACACTCCTGCAATGACGACACACTTGTTGACACGTCTGGAGCAGAATCAACTTCCACATTATAAATGCCTCTCTTCCCAACATTAGCTCAAGGACTTAGACTGGCTACAGCACCAAACACCTGTCTGTTTACTCAGGGTGGTGCAAAACTGCATCTTAGCAGGCCCTTAAGCCTAGCTTTAATCACAGCAGGAAGACAAATGCAGCTGCCATTTTTTTATTAGGTTTTGGAATAATCTGATCCTCAAATCTTGGAATTTTTGTGGGACCTTTTCTCCTGAACTCTTCTATGATTTCTAACAAACTTAATACACGCTGTGTTAATTCAAAAGGCATCTGTAGGCTAGATTTCAATAAATGGCACGCCTCTATAAATACTATCTTACTACATATTCAAAATTATCTGTTTTATCACTTTTAAATCTTCATGGCCAAACTGGCCAATATTCAGAAAATATAAAGTGCTAAAATCAGAAGGCCAAACATTACTGGATTTTATGAAAGTTTCACCTCCAAGTATTACAAAACCTTTAAGTATTACAAAACTTTGATACATTAATACCAAGGATAAATAACTCTATAGATCTCAGATTGTTTCCTTGAGCTGCCTCCCTTGTATTCAGCACTATTCCAATGTAAACCTTCTAAACTGTTAGTATGTAAATTAACACTGGCTTAAGTTGTTATTATTCCTTACATTTTCTGAGAGTGAGAGCGAGTGTATTGGGTTGCCCTCAGAAATGTTTATTTCTAAGTCATTTGATTAGCAGACTAGGACAGCAAAATCAGAAATGCTACTAAGTTGTACTAAAGCATATTTCTTACTGCTGTTTCACATCTTTCCCTCAAACCTCAACCACATTTCATACTTCAGACTAACACACTAGACTGCAGGTGTGTACAGGATGTAGAAAAGTCTTTCATTTCTGTTGAGGTAGCACAGATGAGCACAGAAGCATTAATGAAACTGCAAACAAGGCCAAGTATTTTCATGTACTTATTGGGCAGTCTCAGGTATCAAATGTTATACTTCTACTCACACACACAGGTACATGACACAGGCATGCACATTCACATGTATTATTTGGGGATGAGGAAAGTTGTAGATTGCTTACAAGAGACCCAGACAATCTCTCACTGTCATCAGGGATCATGTAGAAAAAACTTACACATAATTTTAAAAATATGTTTCATTATCATTTAGGTTCGTCCAAGAAAGAGTGATATGAATAAAGAAATCCTCCAGATACTCTATCCATAACTCACTAAAACTAAAGTATTCCTCTAAGGTGTATATACATGTGACTCTGCATTCATTTTCTATATAGGTCAACCTCCAGAAGATTAACTAAACTGCTGCAGTAGCAACATTGGTCACCTTTCCTCAACTATGCAAGCATATAATTTTAAATCATAGGCTGACGAGAGTCAGCTTGGCCTGCATTTCTCTAGAACAGTTGGTTTATGTTTATAAATGCTACCACTGAGACTCCTAAAACACCTAATTTACTAGACAGGCTCGCTATTGTATTTACCCCCAAGTGTGGAGGATGCTTTGTAACTGAAGCCTTTTGCAGCTATGGTCCATTTAGCACACCTTCTCGTCTCATCTGCAGACACAGGAAGTAAAAATCTGGCAGTCCTGTTCTTGTGTCTTATAAGGACTCGTTGACCAACCTCAGTTATTTCACTCAACATTGGTTAAAATGGAGACTACAGATGATGTGATCATGTTTTAGAGAATTAATGAAATTAAGCACAGTATGGGTTGTTCTTACTCAGCACAAAAGTATCGGCTCCCCATTGACACCACCTGTGCTTTAGGACTGAGAACAAGGTAGAAACTTATGCACAAGTCATTTGTTTCATACTTTCATTTTCTTTGCTCAGATACACTATTCAAAATACTTTAATGCAAACTCAGTTTCTTCAGATTAATTTGTGGCAGTTTACAGGTTGCAAGAGTCAAGCATCCCTCAGAATATTTAAGGAATTATGACTACATTTTGCAACAAGGTAAGTGTTACTACCTTCAACTTATCAGATGATGAAACCGAGATCTGGAGAAATGAAAATGACTTAACACTTCACACCATGAGTTTCTGAGACTGCCTAGACTGCAGCTGACTTCTGTCTCTCATATCTTATTCTAGAACCTTGACTATGCTCTACCATTTATCCTACCCTTTTTTCCACCTATATGTGTCTTAACGCACAAGTATCCAGAAACAGTTCAGGGACTAATACTATCTTAAATATTCCATACACAGCTTCTGCAACATATATGATTACCTGGAAAGGCTTTACTAGCCATATATTTTTGTACTGTCTCAGCTGAGTCTCTGTATTGTATTACATTTCCCTGAGTGTAAAATCCTTCAGCTCATATAGGACATATATGCTTCGTTTAACAAACTGCTATTTCCTTATATGTTGTACAGAAAGTTTCGTTGTATGGCTTCATTTTTCTGTTAGACAGCTAGTTTGATTATTTCTGCTTTTTGTCAGGAAAAGATTGTATTTCAAAAGGCAATTAAAAATATTGCTCCATGGAGTCCACGTTTTTGCAACAACAACAAAGAAGTCATTCATGTACAACAAAAGATGCCTCCAGAGCTCTGTGCAGGGTGGTGGGATTATGAGTGAAGAACAGACAGATTGTAAGAGAAGTCTTTGAAACTAGAGAATAGAAACCTAAGCAAGCAGGCTAGCTGAGGAGGCACTGACACAGATGGAATAACTGGAAGAACAGTACTGTGAAGTAGTGGTATAAAAGAAAAGAAAAGAAGTGGATCCTGTTAGCTGTACAACACTATGGATAATATAAACTAGCACTGAAGTGTGCTTGGCTAGTTTCTAAAATCCTGGTACTGAAGGCCCCAAACTGCTTTACTTGAAAGGGAAGGAAGCCTGGAAATATATAAAATGCTGTAACAGTTACTGAAACACTGGCGAACAAGATCTGTTTGCAAGTGTATAGATAGCCTGGAAATATATCAGGACACACAGTACAACAATCTGAGAGACAGTAAAGTTGCTGGGGAAAAAAAACCAGCTTTCGCAACTGTATCTGTTATTTTAATCTTGATGTTTACCAGAGGAAGTCATTTTTGCCACTTTAAACCTTTTTAGCATTTTTTGCACAGAAGTGCTTCAGGGCCCAAACTGACCTTTGAAGAGAGTAAACTATTTCCCCCTAAACGTTTTGGATGATCTGTAGTCCATAAGTTTTCCTGAAAGAAATAACGGCTTGATTCCTAGTTACATACAATTAAAGACGATGAAATGTGAACAACAGACATGTCCGCATGATGCAGAAAGCAGCAGAGCTCAGGGACAATCGCTGTCTCCCAGGCAGGGCTGGCAGTCACAGCCCCAGCAGCCAGCTCAAAGGGCATGTCTGTCTTGAGCAGGGCACAGACATCCAGTCCAGCCCTATTTAAGCTGTTACATTCCTGTAAAGCACAAAGAGCTGAACTCATGCTAGCAAGCCTTGCACAGCACATGACACCTTCCTGCTCATCTGCTGTCTCAGGTGCCATCTCTGCAGCCACCCCTGTGCTGAGCTCCCCTGTGGTTCTCACCCTCAGGGCTGGCAGCATAAGAGGAACAGCCACTCAAAAGAAGGGGAGTGACAGTGGCAAGACTCAGGGCAAGTCTGTGCTGCAAAATATGGGGTAATGCAGAGACACTCAAGCTAACTCTAAATGAGGTAGTTGAATGAGTACGAAGAGAAGTCAAGCCATGACAGCAGAGTTCATTGTGGGCTAATTTTCTCTGCATTCCTGGTGGGCCAGATGTATGCATATGAATATTAACTCTTAAAACTAGATCAAGAATATAAACAGAGGACAGAATATTTTCATAGCCTGCTGTTCTCCTTTCCTTGCTCCCAGCATGGTACCGCATATACCACAATGCAGCTGCACAGGAAAAGAAAACAGGATAATTTTCATGCACTATATACAATGCATTCACTATATACAATGCATTCACAATTTCAGTGTGGAAACTGCCTCCTTGTTTAATGCATACACATGATCCCAGGGAAGCAGGCAGTTCTGTAGATAGATCATGGAAGTCAGAAAAACAGAGCTTGATTCCTGATACTAGGAATATTTTGAAAAGCCACTTCATCCTATTTCCTCACCCCACTTCTCCTGCCTTATCTCATTATATATGCAAAGTTTCTAAGCCACTCACTGTTAATTTATTCTTCAGAGCCTAAATATATAAATGTAAGTTCACCAAATTAAAACTAAATGAAGTCGTTCCAACACACCATGCCACCAAGTCCTGGATTTTCTCTAGAACTGGTCTCTGCATGGCAATTTCGTGGCTTTAAGTCTATTCTGGTAAAACATTCTCAGTATGTCAATATACTGATGTGAGTGAATACAGAATCACTAGCAAATGTCTTCCATACTATGTAAGAAAGACCCATTAGTCCAGGATCAATGTCTTTTGCCCTATCTGCAGTTATAATCAACATATCATACTAACAACCCAGCCATCTGCTTGTTATGTTTGTGCAGGTCTAGGTGAACGGATAAAGAAAATTACATGTTTGGTCCAAATCAAGTATCTAATTCTAGTCCAGAAACCCTGTAGCTATGCTAGTGTGCTGCTGTGCTCTGATTAATATTTGTCCTGCTGGTGGTTTAGGTACAACACTGTAATGAAGCTGAACCAGTTTAGAACTGGAAGTTTGTGTCTAGCCAGCCCAGGAATTGAGCAGGACTGCCTGCACCCCTGTGCATACGCAAGCTCTCAGTTAATTTTGAATAAAGTCTTGGAACTGCGCAAGATATGAAAAGCATATAATTCATTTCAAATTATTAAGAGGTCCTTGAGTGCAGGACTCTGGGGTATGTATTTCAGAAAGCACCACTAAAAAAAAAGATACTATGATACAGTCCTAAACAGAAGCTGCAGTCGGGCATCCATAAGAGGAAAACATCAGAGGCAGTGCTCTAAAGCCTTCACTTCACTTTGTTTTACCTATCCTCCTGCCAGAGCAATTCCCCGTATTCTTTACCCTACACATAAAATGAGCCAATATTACTAAGTTCTGCTACTTAAAGATTAGGTCTGCCACTCTTTCCAAAGGGATAGACCAATCTGTGAAAAAACTTTTCACAGAAAGTCAAAGCTACAGGAGGAGCTATACTGATGCTGATGTCTGTGGGAAGAAAACATAACACTTCCAGGTGGAAACCTCCACAGCTGTTGGGCATGGAGACTTCAAGGCCCCAGATTTCAGGTGCCTGCCAAAGCTTGGTACTTTCAACTTGGAAAATAAAAGCCACACCCAAAACTACCAAGTAATTATTTAGTTTCCTGAAATAAAGGAAGTGGCTCAGAAGTGGGTGAAGGCTTTTGAAAGCTGTCAAATTGCGAATCCTTTTGTGGAGGGTGTGGGAGGAACCTGAATTAATGACCTAATGAAAAAAAAAAGTGCTTATCCTGCAAGCATTTCTTTTTCTTTTTTCTAGATGGAAGCAAAGGGGTTTTTTCCTGTTGGGTTGGTTTTGGTTGGTTTTTTTATTTGTTTGATTGTTTTTTGTTTTGGAGGGGATTGTTGAAGTTGGGGGTTTTTTATTGGGTTATTTTTGGGGCTGTTTTTTTGGGGTTTTGCGTTTGTGTTTTTTTTTTTTTATAAACAGGCATTGATGCATTTTTATCAGGTACAACAGCATAACTTATTTGATGGGGAACTCTGCCTAGGCATTAGAAGATGTTATGTTATCAATTTTTACACTTAAAGATTTTGAGAAGCACACATCTGGCAACTAAAGATTTTAGTAAAGCTAGCTATTCCATGTAAGTAGAGATAAAAGACTAACAAATAGCGCACAAAACACTGATTCATTTAATGGGATGTTTCAGCAGTGCAAATGTTTACAAGGACAGATTGAACTCCACGTTTGGTATTCATTGGTACCATGTATTGGTATGTATGGGTACATCCACGAATACCGTTACTCGTCTATTTCTTACCAAGATAACCAGCTGCATACATGCCTTTTATTTGGGGGCTTTACATAGCGAAAAGGCCTTTGTGCAGGCTCTAGATAGTCCTAATGGGTTTTTTCATTTTAATGTAGTTTGATGCTCTTGAAAGTGGCTTGGTGATTACAGCAAATTAGAGATATTTTATAGGATGTCTGCACTTGCAGTGGAAGTTAGACAACCTTAAAATTTCTTCCGCTAGGTCTTCAAAATCACTAGATACAGTAGGCTCTTGGAGAAAAATAATAATAGTAATGACAAAACAAGTCCAAAAGCTTACCCAACACTTCCTAACAAGAGCCCAAAAATTGTTCTTGCCATAAACCCAAAGCCTACACCACCTTTTCTGAACGTCGCTCCTCCATTAACAAACGCCTCCCTAGAAGACTGCCTGGTTGCCCATAGCTATGAGGCAGAGCAATCTACACAGCAAAGATAAAGTATAATGGTTCTGTCACCCTGACAGGAGAATCAATCTTTGTGCCAAACTACATGGTAAAAACAAGGTCTGTGAGGTTGTGTACTTGATACTACAGCATGAAACCATTAATTGCTTTAAGTGTACTAGAGAGGAATTAGAACTTATCATTTCTTTGAGACTCTTCTGTTTAGTAGAACTATGTAGAGAGTAACTGGCTCGAGCTAGACTACTGTGTGTGGACAGAGAGAAAATAACTATTACTTGAAATAAAATACTGCTACCCCTCTTTCTGTCTTCCAGCCCTCTCTGTTAGCTTACACATCGACTGACTGTGGAGGTGGCTGAGAGAGCAGACAGTAACCTGCCCTTTCTGGAGAAAAGAAAGCAGTGGGAAGTCTCAGAAAGACTTATAAAATGGAAAGTAGGACAGCAGATTTAACAAAAACAAAAAAAGACCACAAAAAAAAAAAGGAGGGACAGGAAGAGCAAGAAATTTTGTTCTTTTCCTCTACAGTACAGCATTCACTTGTTTTCTTATACTGTACAACAGCTACCAACCAGATTTATTCAGTGCTGCCTCTCTTCAGAGACTTCGAAGTACAAGGGAACTAATGCTCAGGCTTCAACTGCTCTTCTTAGCTGGTTATCAACTAGACAGATCATTTTCTTACTTACATCAGTATAAACCTAGAGTTTCTATAGTGACACAATGACCGAATCATGCATAAATTCAATGTACGTGAAAAGAGGTTTCAGCCCCATGTATAATTTGCTGCCATTTCAGACTATATGTTTGAAGCCACTTTTTAAGATGAACATCACTTCAGAGAAAAGCTTTTGTGTCCGCCGTCAACTACCCCAAATTACATTAACTAGCTAAACTGATGGAAGGTACATACACATAGAATGCTACATGTTCTTCTCAAGAAAATATTTTCTAACACAGATCCATTTTTGTCTTTATATAAAGTATTACATCAAAATTAATTGCTTTCCTTTCTACTCACATTATCTGTCACATCTAGCATGTTTTGCGAGATCAACCTTTTGGGCTCTATCTTTCTCATAAAATTTAAAAAAAACAGTCAAGCGACAAATTCACCTGCAGTGGGGTAATTCGACAATAAAAATTCTGAAGGCTTTTTAAGAAGTAATTTATATTAAATAAATTAAGAAAACATATTTTATAAAATTAATATAAAATAAGTAATTTCCAAACTGCAGAGATTAACTTACAATGTTTAGATTTTTTTACTAACCCCACTGCAGTAAAAATCAAAATTTGAGGAACTGTAAGCAGATTCTGAGATCGGGGAGTGGCTAAAATGGATGGGAAGATCTTTTTCTTGAAGGATTTAAACACAGAAAACAATGTACTGCATCATGAGATACAAACATAAAAACTGTATTGAACAGGTTCACATAAGAGATCTAAATGTATTCTTTTTTAAATAAAACTACAAATATGGGTTTTTTTCATGGTTCATATAACTCTCACGTATTACACGCGGAAGACATTTTAGCCTTGTACATCATGCATCAATCTTCCTGATCTACGTTCTGACACCATAGCATACAATTATATTCTGGTTTCTGACAAAGACGTTCTTCCTCCACTTTGCGAATCTTTTAATTTGTTTTATTCTACAGAGGACATTAAGGGATCAAAATGATAGAAAGAAATATCAGTTGCTACCTACCTTTGATAAAAGCATCCTGTCTCAGAATTGCAACGCCAAATGCTAAGAGTTTAAGCCACAAACACATGTTTATTTCTGGAAATCAGGCGTATCCTTATGAAACAGCATGTGTCTCTCTCTGGAAAGCAAAATAAGTGTTATCTGACTGCAAAAGAATTTCTCAGCCCAACTTGAACCAAAAAGGAGAATAACTAGGCACATACATTGCACTGCCTGCTTATCTGTGAAGGAGTTGCTTCCTCTGTTACCCCAAACTAACCACTCGCAAAGTCCCTATGCAGTTTAGTGATGTCAGAGACAATTACTTCTTCAAAAAAAAAAATTCTTTCAGTTTCCAGGAAGTTAAGAGGGTTTTTTCTTAAGTTGCTGCAGTAATGCTCAGCTTCCTCAATTCAAACAAAATAGATTATTTTCAGCCATCTCTTTCTACTGAGACGCTAAACAAGACTTAACTTTTCAAAGGACTGGATTTAACAGTCATTCTTTCTCTTAATATTAATTTTTCTATTGCATACATCCACTGAGTCCCTTCTATGCTATAGATGCTTCTTGATATTTCTGTTGAGAGAAAGAGAAAGTCTAACCATCAGTCAACAAAACCCTTATAGTGGCAACAAGGCCTTCATAAAATGATGCATCCTCAAGTGAAGTGACTGCTGATTAAATGAAAACCCTGGACATATTTCTGAATCTTTCTGCAAGGATTCAATTCTAGATATGACAGTAATCCACAACAAATGGATAGGATCACTCTAATTCTGTTTTCTATAATGTTCAGTGCCTCATTAGATAGCTCAATGAAATTCTTTACCATGACAGTGCCAGAGGACTGTGGTCCCTTTCCTGGAGTTGATGCAAGGTACAGCAAACACATTTTCCCTCACTGCATGCACTGAGATCGTACTCAACAATTCAGTAACAAATGCCTATTATACAGTAGATTACAAAAGGAATAAATATTGAGATTTCTTTCTTATTGGAGGTTTCAAAGGTTTTAAAAGAACCAGCAGAATCCTGTCACAAAACAGATAAAGATAGGAAGAGAATATATTTGTGCTTATTCTTCATATCATAAGTCTTTCAGACACTTCCTAAGCATCACACAGGAAAAAGTTGCACAAATTCACATAATAATTCACAGATGACATGACTGAATCAGACTCCTCATGATATTAAACCCAGCTTCTACATGGCCAACTTTGAGTCAAGTCTTATAACACAGGCCATAATCTTAGCTTCCATTAAGCAGTATGTGTCTATATGAACTGGCTGTAATAATTATATTGTAAATGTGTTCAGAACAAAACTAATATAGTGATATCACTCTGACACTCCAGAGACTCCAACTTTGATATACAATTACTTCATCATCCTGAAGTTATTGAAAATTTAATTTGGACTATAGCCATACACTGTCTGCACCACTGACATCTTAGTCTCTGTTATCCTAGACAAAACCAGGCTAACAGAAGAGCTGAAGTGTGCTCTCTGATGAATAGAGTGCATGATATCCTGTGGAGAATTTCACATAAAGGCTCTGAACAAGAATCAGGCTCCATTTCTACCTGACCTTCCCCAGGACTTGTATACAACCTCCACGCAACTTTTCAAGCTGTTTCCGCAAGACAAATTCCTGCACAGTAGGCCTTTTCTGGCTGCATAGTATTTACATAGCCTACTTAGCACTTAAATATTACATATTTAAGTAATCATATCATATATATCATATACATACATATCATATATATTATTTAGTGATAACATCACACACCCTAGACATCATAATATTCAGGTATAATATTATTACACTAATTTAACAGTTGAGAAAGCATAAACCATCAACTGTTAAAATTACTGACCAAAGTTATCAATACTCAAACCACATATTGTAAGTCTTAGTGAAGTCCTAAGAAGAAAAATCTCTCTGAGAGCAGATCCTCCAATTAGCAAATTATTTCAGAGCCCATATTCTAGCAAGGAACCATTGCCCTGTACCTGATCGAACAACTTGCAGTAATTACATTGTGTCTTTGATTTCAGATTAGTCTCAGATGTTTTAATATTCCATCTGCTTGCAGTGCATTTGAAATGCAAATCTCAGTAGCCTGTCTATTTGACATTTGTCTGAACAACTAAGGAAAAAATAAAGGATATTGTCATACTAAAACACTGGCTTTTCAAAGACTTTAATTAAGAAGCCAATATTTTTACTGAGAGATACCATGTGCATTTTAGTCACTAAGTCCTCACAACAGCTGCAGACCTGGCCTAAGATGCAGGAGGGAAGTGTGTGACAAGCAGCAAACTCTCTCAAGATTTTTCCCCTCCATAATGAGACTTCGAAAGCAGGTAATTATCAACTACATACACAAAGCTAGAAGCTACACAAAAGAAAGTTCAGATTTAAGCAAAAAAATCATAGAATTAGCCAAAGGGAATCAGTTTACTCTGTTAGCATTTTCATTAGTCAGAAAAACCTAAATGTCACAGGGTATAAAGCTTTATTGGAGGACTTCAGAACTGACAGAGCAGTCTCAGCTCTACTGATTAATAAAGGAGGGCAGTTTAGTTTCTTTCAGTCACAGGGAAGGTCAGGAAATGGTTGGTGTACATCTGCTGAGTGGAAAACATGGTCCATAAAAGCAGTGGTACCAGAAAAAGAAGATGGCTGGAAGGGGAAATTCTTACAGTGTAGGGCTGGATGATAGTCAGCATATAAGCCCTTCTGTTTCACTCTTCTGTCAAGGAGAGATTGATTGGTTTTCCTACCTAAGATTGCTGCATCATGAGCAAGCCAAAGAACAGACTACAAGGTCTGGAAATTTCAGTTCTAGTGTGGTTCGGGCCTGTGCTGAAAGCGATACTATCAAGGTGCCATAGTGGGATTTTACACTCATCGTCTTACATTGAGCTCCATATCACACAGGTTCAGTCTGCAGCTTTCTATAAAATAATAAATTATGGCTACACCGATATATTCACATCCCATACATTATTTCCTGTTCATGGCTCAGCCAGAATGAATCACAAATGTGTTTAAGGCTATTAGAACACGACATCTTTTCCCAAACATAAACTTCGGTCTTCTCCCCAAGCACAAACCCCAAAACCCACTTTTGTATGAGTGGGAGTGGATTAATTTACTCTACTTGCAGATTAAGCAATGGGCTATTAAAACAAACCTTTCCTCAGGACACAGACTTAATTTTTCATCAGCCAAATGATTATGTCAGTAGGTAACTAGAGCGCTACACTTCCCCTGTGCTGGAAAGAATCAAAGCCAGAACCATCAATGTGTATTATTAAGGATTTCTAAAATACCATTAAAAAATGTGTAGATGCTTAAGTTACCCATCTCTTTGGAAGTCTCTCTCTTTTGTGAGCTACAAAAAGAGCCAAAATACACAAAACAAAGAACAACAAAAAAAATTATGAGAAGCAAATGTTTCCTTGCCTGATTCACCTATCTTGCAATACAGTAGATTTGGTAAATTACCACAAATGCCTCCATATTCTGTGCAGTTAATCAGCTCAAAGGGCAATTATATCAAAACTGAAATAAAATTCTAAAAACATGAAGTGCCAAAAACAAAAAAAATGCTTTCCCTTCAATTCTGAACCATTGGAAAAGATCACAAATACATGCCTCCTGCTTCACACCAAAAATTTAAAGAATAGAGCCCTTGAAATATAGAGAAAGAAAGGGAATTCAAAGTAGAAAGAATTAAAGCAATATGTCCTTGCTGCAGATAAGTTACGAATATTATTATGAAGCAGTTCACATAATTTCACATTAAAATACACTGAAAACATAAACATAAAATGGTTAGATTCATTCTGTATGAATTAGTGGTTTATGATGTAAATGTTTGTTATGACACTAATTATGCCCTTTGAAAATATTTCTATGCTGAAGCTACCATATATTTGTAGATAAATTCACCATCCCATATCAAGTCTAAACCTTTTCTTTAAAAAAGAAAAAAGAAAAAGGAAAGGCAAACAACAAATGAAACAAACTCACAAGAAAAAACAGAAACATAAAATTAGTTGCATTTCAGAGCTAGCTAATAGTTTACAGGAATATACGCAGACTATGTTCAGCTTCAATACACCACAACTGGGTTCGATTGGCAATTGCCAAAAAAACTTTGGCTCTGCTATGAGAATGATATTAAGTCTCAAAGTAACATACTATTAGATTCTGTACATTCAGATACTTTATACTTGCAATAGGTTTCTGAAATAGATGACTTAAGGAGGGAGAAAATCAAATTATTGTATAGAAAGGTGCATTGAAAATTCCCACTGTTTTTGATTTGCATTGATTTACACATGACCTAGACATCCCATATGAGACTAATAACTGTTGAATAAGGAGATGATGATAAAGATATCATCAACACTCATTCCCAATTCTCTTTCTCTCCTACCTCTGTAGTCCTTGGCTAGGTCTAATAAATGATCACAGCATTTGATATGAGCCCTTGAACCAAGAGTCCCCCTATGGCAGGGAGGTATTTCCCGTCTAACCACAGATCCACTGCTTTTGGCAGAATTACTTGAGTTAGATGGGAAGAGGAGTCTCAGCACAGATGGACCTTTCAGTGCCAGCCCTAAACTGTTCCCCTAAATGGGTGAAGGGGGAGGGCAACTGTTCCTGTTCCCAGGGCTGAGTCTTAGCCCTAGGCCTAGTCAATTGTCCCCCTGGTTAAGTCAGGAGGGAGGTCTGGTTCTCTCACTACTAATGAGGCTGCAGCATCAGAACAAGGAGTTGTGATTCTCATACACTACATATGCCCATCCCCCTGCACCCTGCACAATCTCTCATAAAGCATAAGGCAAAAGTGCTGTAGTTAATCAGTGACTGATCCTAATAGTGCAAAAGCTCTGCCCAGATCCCAAACAGTCTTAGAGCTTGCTGAGAGAGACCAAGATTTCTAATAGCCTCCACAGTCGCTGCCCACTTCCTTTCTACCAGGAGGCTTTTCTGTAGCTCTGTTTTATAAGTTGTGCTGCACAAAGGCATCAGATTACAGAGTGCCCTGGGCATGGTTTGATCCTCAAACACTACTACACAAAGCATTTCACATTTTTTGCTTCTGATGGCATCATTACTTAGCAGTGGTCCTGCTTGGCCAGGTCTCATCACACTGCCTAGGCAAAAGCAAGACAGAGGAAGAGAAAATTCATCTGAACATGCTTGATTCTGTGGTTAAGCAGATTTCCTTTCCCAGAGTATTTCACCAATTTTCAAACGTAACCAAATGGACAGCCTGGGCTGTAGCTGTTCACAGGGAATGAAGTCACCCATGAAGGCAATTGTACTCAAGTGGGAAACCTGCAAAAAAGGGCCACAACTTTTTCAAATACACCTAAGAAAGGGGAAGGATGAGCAAAGACTGGAGAGTAAAAAGGTACCCCTGTAGGCTAGATAAACATAAGCACTTCTCCATTGCTCCCTGCTCTACAATAGCTTTACTAGGAAGTAGTAGCTCTTTTCAGTACAGACTCCTGCCTTATTTCCTCCCTCCAAGTAACAGTGGCATGTGTGACAGAAGGAAGGAGGGATGGAGGGAGGACTCATGACACCTCTGCCCTTGAACAACTCCATCATATGTTAATGCAGCTAACTATTCTTTGGGGAGAAGCCAATGAAGGGTAGAAGAAAGTAGAGAACAGCAATAAAAACCACCACCATCTACCCTAGAGGCAGGGAGAGCATGAACACTCCATCCAAAGTGTCTTTGAGACTCCCCTCTTCCACCCCACAGAGTGTTCCCAAAACCGTTCCCTACCTCTGCCAGGTACTGCATGACTGGGAGGAAACAGACTGGAAAGATGGAGGTAAGGAAGACGTAGTAGTAACCAGGGTATGAGCAGTGTTTTCATACAGCCACAAGCCAAATAAATTTGTGTCTTAGGTTGGATTGTCGCAGGTTGCCCCCAAAAGATCGGGCCACCCTGTATCTGCCATCAGGTATCAAATAGCAGCCATGCTTAACCTGCACACTAACACCTACAGGGCCTGTGCCACCCAAAAGCTATCATTCCTGGTGCTTGTTGTGTTCAATGCCATAGGAACTGTGACTGAAATATACCAGTGAAACCACACTTCTTATTCTTTCTTCAGATGATTTCATGCTGCTCGGTTTCACCTTGTGTTCATTTCCCTAAGAGTTTAGCCAAATAACGAGGCATTCACCTTCCTCACCCAACACAATTTCCACATCCAGATTCTCAAAGTCAATATGGTGTCACTTTGGCATTCATTGCAAAGAATTTTAACTGGGTTGAATTTTTGGTTCTTTTGGTGGTGGTAGTTTGTTGGGTTTTTTGGTTTTGTTTTGGGGTTTTTTTTGTGTGGTTTGTTTTTTGGTTTTGTTTTTTAATTCAGGAAAAGCTGTTCTCCACTGGTACCTAAACCTGATGCTGTTTTGTGTTAATGGGTTTAAAAAATGCTGAATAAATTATTGTTCTCAAGGAATATATTCTTGAGAAATGTTTTCTCAGGAAATGCTTTCTTTTTGTCCAGAGGCCTTGAAAGAATAAAATACAGAGCATGTAATTCAATAAAAATTAAATTCTCTACATACTCCGTACATCGCTCAGATTTAAAGTTATGCACACTTTCTTTGTTCTGCATAACTTTCCTGCGTGGAATTCAGCTCTTATGGCTCAGCTCAGTTACACTCATCTTCACCATGGCTGCACATCAGAATGAAACAGTTCCACAGAATCTGAGGGCACATACCTTAGCAAACACTAATGGACATAGGATAAATTCATCCCAAGGGCAACTCTGCTTAAATCAAGGGAGGTACCTCCATAATGCATTTCATCCTGTAAAACTATTTTGACAGCCTTACTGTGAAAACATTGTTCATGCTAAAGAATATATGTTATAATGCTCTTAAATTTATATTGCATATTTGTTAAGGAATTTGTTTTGCACATACTTTTTCAGGCTTGTTTGCAATTGCCAAGAACTATTTCCTGAAGAAAGAAAACATTTTACTTAATATGTCATATTGGATCACATTATTTTAAGGTCAGGAGTAAACAATACAGCTCTTTGTGCAGGCATACTGCTATACGGCGCTCAACCCTCAGGCAATGATGACTTGACATCTTCAGTTCATATGTTGCCTGCATGATCTATGCTGTACCTGCTCAGGACAGAGATCGTATTTTGGTATCCCTTAGGCACTATTCACAATCTGGCCCAAAATAAGCAATAAGTCTATGATAAGCCCTCAGAAGTGCCAGGAATTTCTTGCTTACACATAAAATCATTCCAGGATAACACTAGGTACAGTTATTGTGAAATGGGTGCTCCTGAATAGCTCCATTTAACATGCCCCTTCAGAATTTGCTGCCCTTGGACAGTGGCAGCATACCCATAGGCACTGAGTCAAATTTGCGCTGCTCCTCCTCCTGGTTTTGAATGAGCGCTGGGTGCTGAGAACAGCTCAGGATTTATCTTCGTATAGGTCGTTCAAACATTGCACAAAGAATGAGTTCATCTCACATTATGAAACATCAAATAAACATTTTTACTCACAGTGTCTTCTCTTCTTAGCCTTCCATCATCCAGTTTGAAAGGGAAAATGAAAAAGAGGAACAACATTTATTTGAATATTTGCTACCCATGGACCACTCCTTTTTGAGCTCATTCAGAATACCCCTTCAACAATGGCAAGATTTTTCCTTCTCTTAATCCAGTTTTTTTTTTTTTTTTAATTCCATTTCTCCTAGTGCTAAACCTCTAGATTCTACAGAACCTCACATGACTTTGTCTCAGCAAATGAACAAACACAGGTTTAAAAAGCAGAGAGCTGAATGCCAGGCAGAGAGCTGTGCTCTGCACAATCTCACTGAAATTCAGGAAGACTACCACAGCTGGAGGTGCTAAATAAGCTCCCTCCTCCCTCTGTGCAGGTTCCCCTCTATTACCTTCACCAAATCCACCCTGCCTTTAACGAAACTGATTACTTGCTTGCTGATTGCTTCCTATTAGCTAATCTAAGTCTGCTAGTTAATTTTCTCAAATTATATGCAAATTACACACAACTCTATGACACTCTGCAGTAAATGCTGTCTTACCTGAACCATAAAGTAAGTCATAGTTGAGCCATATTTGCAGAAGGCCTGACAGAGCATGAGTCAAAGCAATAGTAACACCAGCCAACACAAAGCCCACACAGAAAAAGAAGAAAATGCTTACAGAAAAAAATATTTCCTAAAGTATTTCCATTCTGGTTTCAAAATAGCACTCTTGTATTTCATTGCAGTTCACTGGACATTCCCTTATCTCTTGGACGTTGTTTCCTGTGTGCTCTGTAGGATACTTAACGACATGTCTGTTTATTCTGAAGCTAGTGCTTGAAATAACCAAACCGGGTTGGGATTTGTAATTTTTTTTCCTAATTAAAAGCACAACTTTAGATGAAGCAAGCCAGGACCAGTATAAGTGTAGGCTACTGAACCTGTGTTTTGAGCTATCTTTCTACAATATGATACTTCTGAGCTAACTGCTGGTTAGTCTGTGTCATAAATGAGTAGACGAGTAGACCAGCTTGCTTTCTGCAAGTTCTCTGTCCATTTTTCAGTTTTTCCCAAGTATCTTCTGTGATGTTAACTTCTGTATTGCTTGCTTCTAGCACTGTGTTCTGCTTCCACCTGGACTGCTTCCCACCTCAGATGCCAGATTCATTGTCATACAATATTAGCTGTGGTCTGCAAGTCCTCCCACAGTTTTACTATCTGTCAGATGACAGTGCTTATATCCAAGAGTATTTATGTTCATTTTTCCAATGAAATCCAGGATAACTTTATACCAAAAGCTTCTCTAACATCCAAGTTATGATTAGTTTTTGGATGGAAATGTATTTCCACAGCTGATTGCAGTCATTATGGTACAGAAGAACAAAAATGCCTCTGAGCAAGGCATATACAAGCATAAACCACAAATATTTACCTAGAAGGCTGGTCTGCTTACAGTGATGCTGTTGGTCATCATCTGATAGCCCATCTTTCACCCTTATCCACATTTTGACATGATTTTTCTCTCTGGGGCTGTCCAAATGGGTTAGATAGATGTCTCCAAAGATAAGCATGTGGCAGGCATTACTTCTTCCTCAGTGGCTTGTCAAGAAATTATGGCTATAAAGCTAAGAGTCCAGAAGATTTCTATAATCTTAATCCATAATATCCATCTTTGAATTTGAAACAGTTAGGAAACTAGACTTACCTTGCACATCAGGGTCTATGTCACATCTACCTCCCTCAGTTTCCCTGCCTGTAAGCTCTTCACTTACATGTTTCACACACATGCGCTCACAAACTGTAAACCAGTTTAAAATGTGGCGAGTTCATAATGCTGATACTCAGAAGTGTGGCTAAAGATACACTGGTTGTCTTTGTTTATTCTCACACTATAAAAACAACAAAGTAATTAGCACAGGCAGTAAATTCAAAGCTTCTTTAAAGAAAAAGAGTTATCAAAACTGGAAGGAAACATTGACAGATAGTTCACTATAAGCAGAGACAAACTTTTCTGAGAAGTTTCTGTAGCATAAAAAGACTTCTGTAGCATTGAAAATCCCATGAAGCTACATCCTGGGACATACACTTTTGAAATATATTTTTAAAGTACTGTCCCAGAAACACTTTCTATTCAGTCTTGTGAAAGTCCATTTATCTTGCTTGTTTGCTCCTTTAGTAGAAGTGCTAAAAAAAACCCTGATATTACCACCCATCTTCCCTGACTGACATAAAATGAGTCAGTGCTTAAAAAAAAAAGTCACAATATAGGGAAGAAATGGGGGAAAGGTGGGGGACAGAAGTAAAAAATACCTGAGATGCATTGCAGTAGCAGTGAAAGAAGATTACTTGCTGCATTTTATATGTACTACTTTGTCAAAACATTTGAAATTGATTAGTTGTCTGCAAGAATAGTTACATTAAAACAAATTTTACTAAATGATCAAGCCTTCTCATTTTCTCTGCTACCTCCATACTGATTTTATCCTTTCTTTTAATCAATAATGTTATTTGTCCTGGGACATAGAAAACATTTACTGCAGAATAAAAATTACAATGGAAGAGAAAAACTGCAGGCAATACTAGATTATTCAGGAAAAATGAGATCTGCAGTTAGGACCTACCAAATTTAAGATGGTCTGGCTGATCTTTTTAGATCACATATTTATTTGGCCTTCTCCAAACTCCTACAGTGTTCAGAAAGTTCAGTGAAAATCATCCTACTTGGGTAGACTGGTGTCTACTCTGAATGAGAACTGCAGAAGGTAAATCTGAGCAAAAGTGAGAGAGACTCAATTAAGCATTCCAATTTCATTAAAAAGATTGAGTAGTATATAAAGTCATTTATGCAATTTCAAATGCTTCTCTATCACTTCTTGTTAATGAGCATAATTAAAGTCAGCTAACAGAGGCGCAGAAATATTGGAAGATTATACTTTTAAAGTAACAGTAGGCTCTTGTATGAGACACAAATTGTGGCAAAGAGCCAAGTAAATACTTGAATAGTTTAAAGACAGGTACAAGAAAAGACAGCACTGGAAATTAAACACTCTGAAATAAAATTATTTGTTTAATTATTTTTGTTTTATAGCTTATTTCTATTTCACTGTAGGATGTTTTGTAATAAACAAAGACATTTAGCACAGATTGGCTATTTTAACTGTGTCAGAAAAGCTAAAAAAATATATTGCTGGGGCCTTATAAACATGTACAATATGTTTACTGAGTATAACACAATGGAATAGCCAAAAATAGCCGAAAGAGGATGGTTGAAGAGGAGAAAGGAAAACTTGTCGTCTATCATGCTGAAACAGTCCATGCTGTGATATTCCCAAAACACCTGGAATTCTCAGAGTATGTAAACACTTGAATCATAACAGGAGTAAAACAGTATCAGATTCCTTTAGTTCAAGCAAAAAAAAAAACCATTCACATGTCTCACAAAGAAATATCCCAATTTCACAACAGCTAACTTTATAATTAAAAAAACAAAAAAGTTTTACAGTGTTAGCAAAATAAATTCTGGCATAGCAAGAATAGCTCATTTTTCCCATATCAAGCTCAGTTTTAAATGCTAACTGGGGAAATGTGCTCTCCCCATCCCAAGTTCAGCATAAAATATTTGCACATCCTCTTTCTGCCTTATAAGAACTGTTATTTCCTATACTTAGTAAGTTAGGAAATATCACAGAAGAAGCAGCTCCTTGCAATAATTATTTGGTAAGAGGCTCTGTCATTGCTGTCTTCTCACAAGAAGATCCCCTTTAGAGTTTATGAAATTCTGGGTTGAAATACAGAGACATTATTTAAAACTGCTTTTTATGCAAAACAAGAAAAACCTGTTAGCTAAACAGTGCTGGTTCCTAGCACGAAGTCAGACTATCAAGCCTGTAACCTGGTAACCAAAAATTGAGGTTCTTCCTTCAGACAAAGGTATACTGAGAAAGACAACATTTCGGTTTGACATCCCAGCTTTATTTTTAGTTTGTTGATGTTCAGCAAGATGTCCTACACTAGCCAATGGAGACACATTCTGGAGGGGTGAAGTTTCTGACAGATTTTACCCCCTCATCCACCACACTGTCATTTTAGGTGGAAGAGACCAACCACTATGGAAAAATACAGATTCACAAAGAAGTTTTTCTAAGAAAAGCAATGAATCTGTTCATTTTCCTTTCCTTCTTCTACTGTAAACAGGAACATAATTTAAAGACAGATGATTCAAACAAAAGAAATAAGACCAGCCTGCCCTCCACTGTCTCTGACCCAGAAAATCCTTTGTGCTATTCCTTGCCCTCGGAACTTTCTTTCTTCCAGGTTTCCCACATTAGCCTAAAAAATATACCTACCAACATCTAAACTTTCTCGCTACTGTTCACAGATAGGACACCTTCTTCAATCATAAACATTTAAGGTCAGACTTACACTTCCTGCTAGCTGGAAATAATATATTTCGCATACTACTACAACATCCAGGCAGTGAGAGCGCCAAATACCAGTCCTGGGGAAACTGATATCCAATTAAACCCTCAGGTTTGGGGAATTTGGGTTGAGGTGGGGAGTTCAGTCTGCATTCCCTTGTGTTTGCATGAGGAACACAAGCAGGGTGAGAAAAGAGAAGTTCCAAAATGAAGTGGGAAGAGCTTTTCTCTGTTGTTTCCACAGTGACCTCTGCTTTGCTCCAAGGGATAAGGGGAAGGAGAAAAAGTGGTTTTGAAAAAGTCTGGGTTTTATATATGTCCTAGCTCAGTGTTGCAAAGTTGAGCAGGCTGAAACTGTACATATTCTTTGTACAACCATCCAAACATGTGAACTTTCTGAAGATCATGCATCTTTGCTTATTTATCTATTTTAAAGAGTTTTATGTTTTTGTCAACATTCCAATTATTTAAGGAAAAAAAAAGTTTGCATTGCATGGTCTACAATAATTAAATTCTGTAAAACTGGTTTTATATTTTATCTACACCAATCTTCAAAATCTCTTAAAACTGCTTATTAATCAAGTAAAAGCTCAAAAGGAAAACCAAAAACTAAAAGTCCTGTCAAACAGATTATCTACCTTGAATCCAAGCAAATACCCACCTTAAACTACTTTACTGCTGATACTACTTTTTATGCTCTGTTTATGTACTGAAAGCAAGTTTTGTTTAACTGCAACATTAGATACATTTAATGGCTTTACCATCAATTATGCCATGAAAGATCAGCAGCAGTGTTTTCAAGACTGTCAGATTAAAAATATTAGGCCCAAAAAAGCTATAACTGAAGTTGATATAACTGAAAACCAATAAAAACTCCTGACTGTTGCTTTCTGCTTTTGCCTCAGCTTGCCCTACAAAGTGATGCTGCTCACAGCTTTCCAAGCTGGTTTCACTTTCTGGTTCCTGTATGATAATTACCAAGGCCCTGCAATGGGGCAGAGTTGCCAAATTCATAACCAAGGACCTGAATATACCCCTCTTTTCGGCTAAGTAAAATCCAAGCTATGTCAGCAAAGCCACAATTTTGCTCATGTTGTCTCTGGTAGATCTCTTTGAAGGCAGAATTTCTGGAGATCAGCTAAGGTGTTTTGATGCAGCCCACTGCAGGTTCCTGAAGTTAAGAAATACTCTGGCAGCTGAAAACAGCAGTGTTGATATCCAGCCCCCCACTCCCAACCTCAGTTTAATATATTGAAACCTTTTATGTCAGTGCAAGCCTTCTTACATTTGAATTGTTTGGATGAAAAGTCTGGTCCTCTGGGGACAAACTAATTAATATATTGGAATTCATTTTGTACATCAGAGGTACCGAGCTCCACATCACCAGTCTGGCTTTGTACCTGAAGTGTCACAGGAACCATCATTTTTTCACTGAAAGTAGTAGTACAGTGACAGATAAATATACCCAAATTCTTGTCTACAGACTACTTTAAAGTTTAAGCAAAGCTTTTTCAGTCAGTTGCCTCGGGTTCTTCTAAATTGATAAGCTGGTTTCTTAGCTCTTGTCACGATACATTGAATGATTTGAGGTTTCCACTGAATTAAAGCATACATGACATGGACTCCCAGGTCCTGCAGGACCAATGAACCCTGCTCTGGGGCAGTGGAGGGGTTGCAGAAGTGTTCAGAAATTTGAAGTTCTGTCCAGTCCAAGTGCTGAGAACACATCTCTTACTCTGCCTGGCTCCTGGCTGCTCTTTCAGCTTGTTGATGGCTTCCAGTTGACAAGATAGGACTTGAACGTGTTGTATGGAACAAAATGGTCCATTAGATAGCCGTCCCTAATACCACTTTTCAGCAGTGTGCTCCATGGGATGCATGTTGTGTCTCCGTGTAACCATACATTTCAATCTACCTACCATACACACAATTGATAGTATCTCCTCCTTCCTGTACCAGCCAATGAAGTGTGAGATTGGGTTTTCTATGTTTAGAAAGTCATAGCTGTTGCTTTATGGCCATTTCTGAAGTATTCCTTGGAATAATTTGAACATTTTCATCTTTGGAAGACATACTATATGACTAGTACAGAGATCCATGTTGTTGTTCTTCTAAGCTGGGGACAAGCACTGACAGTGTCTCTTTCTTCACCGGATGTCCCCTAACCACATGACTGTTCAGGGAAGTGCACGCTTTGATTAATCCAGCTCCGTGCAGCTCACGTGTTCTGGATGAACAATGCAAATGTGTACATGAGAAAAGTGGGAGGAGGAGAGAAGAGAAGTAGATCATGAAGTAAGAAGTGGTTGATCAGAGCACTGCAGATGAAAGTAAGATGCTGGTAATAACCTCAGCAGAGAAGGCATGAATGCTGGTACAATGTGCTTCACTATCTTGGTGTCTCCATCTTGGTGTCAGGCTGCTGTGCTCTATACTTGCCTCTGCAGGCGTTTGGGAAGTCCCAAGGAGTGTTCCAAAGGGGAAGTGATACACAGGATCTTCAGTGTGTGTGTGTGTGTAGGTGTACATAGGAACATGTACATGAGTATGTATGCATGTATGAAGTTGCAAAATAGTTGTAATTTTTAGACGGAAGGATTATCAGGCTAAGAGGTTCCTTTACACGTTCCATGTTTGCATAACATGGAACATGTTTTGTCTTTCATGTTACACAAAACCTTTTGACCATAAACTTGTTTTAAACAATTCATGCTGCCCAGCTCAGCAAGATTAATGTTCACATTTGCTGCTAAAATTAATGTTGATAGCATTTAAAGGGTCACTTCTTGGAAGATTTAAGCTCTAAGAACCAAAGAAAATACATATCTAGCAAGAGACCTGGTAACTTAGATTTATAGCTTGACCTTGAATTATAGGAAAAGATTTTATAACATTCCAGATTTATGATTCTCCTTCCTGGAGACCCTGACTGTAAAAATGAGGCTGGACTTCAAGAAACAAGTTCACCTCTGGTTTTCTTAAAAAAACAAGATTGTGTCCTTGAGCTGTAGGAATCTTGTAACAATTCAACATTATCTAGACAAGCTTTCAAGTAATCTATGTGCTCCCTTAATTGTCTTATAGCTAAAGGCTTTAAATTCAACATGAGGTTTGTACCTCCTTTTGTCCATAACCGATATAGACACTGTTAGCTTTTATTAGAAATCTCCCTTGAGATCACAATATTCTTTCCCTCCATATCCAAACTTTAAAAGTACCTTTTCTCTTTCCAAATTTGTAGCCTACAAAACCTAGAGCATATCAGAATTTTCAAAATTATGTCAAAGAAAACAGCAATTCTTAGTTACAGAAAGAAATTCAGAGGTAAATGCTTTAAAACTTTATGGCCTCACTCCTGCATAATGTGTAAAACAGACCTCTTGTCCTGCAATCAATAAAATCTGCCAGAATAGGATTTCATTATAGAAAACTTAATACAGCTGTTATTCACTTGACAGTTTAAACTGATAACGACAGATATGTTTATAATGAATTATTTCCTCTATTTAGGAGTCAAGACAAAAGCCTACCCATATGTCATTGCATTGTTTTCTGTTACAGAGTTTTACACTTCTCATTTATCTTTCTTATAAATAAGTTTAGGGAATTGGAACATATGATCACAGAATCACATAATCACAAAATCACGGAATGGTAGGGGTTGGAAGGGGCCTCTGGAGATCATCTTGTCCAACCCCCCTGCTCGAGCAGGCACACCTACAGCAGGGGGCACAGGACCACGTCCAGGCAGGTTTTGAATGTCTCCAGAGAAGGAGACCGTACAACCTCTCTGGGCAGCCTGTTTCACTGTTCTGTCACCCTCACAGTAAAGAAGCTTTTTCTCATGTTTAGGTAGAACTTCCTGTGTTCCAGCTTGTGCCCATTGCCCCCTGTCCTGTTGTTGGGCACTACTGAAATGAGTCTAGATCCATTGTTCTGACACCCACCCTTTAGATATTTATAGGTATTGATGAGATCAATGATGAAGAAGCAGAGAATGAGAAAACTATGTTTGTTAGTCTCAAACAAATAAAGGTCAAAGGGGATGTTATTGCTGTCTTCAACTACCTGGTGGGTGGTTATAGAGAATACAAGGCCAAACACTTCTCAGAGGTGCAAAATGAAAAGATGAGAAACAACAAGCACCAACTGTATCTAGCAAAAATATGACTGTATCTTAAGAACTAAAATTTCACAAGGACAGTCATCCAGTGGAATGTGCTGCCCAGAGCAGCTGTGGAACATCCATCCTTAGAGTCAAAGCTTGATCAGAAAAGGCTGTGAGCAACTAACATTGAAGTAAGCCCTGCTCTGAGCAGGGGATACAATAAGATGAGGTCCCGAGAGCTTTGCTAGCCTAGGTTATTCTGTAACTCTGTAACACCATTGCATAAATATGAACTAGAAGAGTTTAACCAAGCGCTTGGGGAAGGGGGTGGAGAGTTCATTGCTGAAAAAAAAATTTTTTAAGGGTGGGATTGGGTTTTTTTTTATTTTCAACAGCTTCAAAAAAATGAAAGTTTACTTTACAGTTACTTTCCCTTCCTTAGTTTCCAGGGGTAACTATAAAAACCTCAGATTTTAGTTTATTTTTTTCTTCAAAGGGTTGCTAGGAGTAGATTTCAAATTATCAGAGGTTCCCTTTCTCATTTAGGGCCAGTGACTGACCACAAGAAAACTGTATTGAGGCATTAGATGTATTTATTTGAAATACCTAATACTGAAATTCAAACAGTTCTTCAAGCAGAATTCCTAACAAGAAGGATTTGTGACAGGGAGTCTACAAGATTTACTTTGAAGAAAAAAAAATGTGTGTTTAAGAGACCCACAAACCTTCAAAAGAACACCTCCTTCAAAAGGCCCCACCTCACAGCTATAACGGATTTTCAGAAGTTAATGTATTTGCATAAAGTGGAAAGACTTGCCAACTGTACAAGGCAATTACTGGAAACAGTGCTGTAGTATTGAATAAAATGGTCCTGATTTTCCTTGTTTTTTCAAAGAAATCAATTTTTTCTTTCATCTATACTAAAACTATAGGCCAAATCCTGTAGTCCTTTCTAAAAAATCAGTCATTTTATGGACCTCCTGCTGGTCTTCTGTACAAAGAGAATGAATACTCCAATGAGGTGAAGGGCAGAAAGAAAAGGAACTTGAAAATACAGTCCATATGGAAAGAAAAACTGCATTTAAAATGCACCCAATAAACACTAGAGTTCTATTACAGTATATCTGAGCAGCTTTTGCTGTCATTTTTGTAACTATTTGTATGTGTCTATATAGACACATATATGCACATGTATATACACACACTTCATTCCTCATATAGCTGTCCAGATTAAAAAGCCTACCCCTTCTTATTTCTAGTCATACCACACTGAAACCTACATTCTCTTTGGTATCATTAGCTAATAGTTCCCCAAGATAGTGCTCTATAGTCTCTTACTGCTGCATGTTTCAAATCAACATACTGAAACTATATTTCAGGAAGAGAAGGGTAGAAAAGATAAAAGATACAGATAAGGAGTAGTGTCTAGTTGGGCAATTCAAAGTGATCATTGCACTTATTTTTGTTTTTTCTTTTAGAAACACTTTTTTCCCCTTCTGGTTTATGCATAAATACTTCTGCCTTCTGCATCCCACCTTTATGTTTCTCCTTATCTCTGACATTAGCCCTAAGATGCTTCAGGGAGAGGGGGAGAGACTTGAAAATTATTTTTGCAGCACAGAGTAGGACTGGTAGAGCTTTTCATCAACACGTGTGTGCACATGTGCACATGTACACATTAACCACCACACTGCCACTAAGGATTTTTCCCTGATCCATAACCACCAGTAAGGACTGAAAAACATGGTAGAACAAGTGTCTGGTGTTTTTGTACAGCAGCTCTCTAGATTTCATCAAGGGAATCTCTTCCCACTACTGTAGACACAGTAGTATTATTCAGCCTACACACAATAAGATATTTTAGTCCGGCAGTGCTTTCCAGTGTGGCAAGAACACCTAAAAACTAAGAGACGGATACCCAATATCTGCATTCATTCCCATTCACCTCCTTTAGTAACTAGGAATTTCTACCTAATTAAAAATTTGATTCATTTTAAAAACTATCTTAAATAATTCAAAAATATTACTAACCATCAACCTGTTCCCACTGAATTTATTGCACTAGCTGAATACTTCATACTGTTTAAAATCATGTTGCATACTTGAAGAGCAAAAATTTAAGAATCCATTTTTCTATACACCATGCCCGGCATACAAGTGCTGTGAAAAAATCAAGGTTCTGTAGTTGCAGACAAAGAATATTACAGACTTAAGTATCTCATGATTATTCTCTGCATAATTAATGAGTTAGCTCTGAAATGCTAGGACTCTGAAGTCACATTACTTCTTGTAGACACTTGGATGGTGAATTCTGAGGATGATAATGAATCAGTAACTGAATCCAGCTTTCTTTTAATATCTAGAGTTTCTAGATTTGCATACAGAGCTATAACCAAAAGCAGTTTTTAGAATCATGCATGAGGTTTGTTTGGGGCACCTTAAATTTCTTTTTTTTTTTTTTTCCTGAAAAGCCAGTCCTCCATAATTAATACTATGCTTTTCATTTTTTTGCCTTAAACTTCAATTTTTTCTTTTGATTTTTGGATAAATATAGATATTTCCTGCCTATTTGAGATGCTGTTTTGGAGTTAAAAATATTTCCAGTATTTTTTTGTTTCCAAAAATATATGTATATATTTCTGATACCATTATTTATTAATAATGATACCACGGATGATAACATAAAGCCAGCAGAGGAACTTCAAGATACCACAAACTATGCAGTAGGAAAAAGGCTTTCAAAACTAATCTCTTAGTCCTGGCATATGACTTAAGATAACAGCCCAATACAATAATCAAATTGTAGGTAGAGGGAAAGATAGGTAACATGATCTTTAAAGTTAGCACCAATCACTGATAGAGATCTAGGCATACTCCATACTGAAACTGCTGGAAATTCTTTCCAATTTTATGGCATTTCATTAGAAAACAAACAGCAAGAAAAAAAAATCCCACCTCTGGAATGAGGGGTCTACAAAGAAGAAATTTTTTACTTTATGATTTCAAGTGAAGCAAAGGTTTTCATTTATTCCACTCCCCATTTTAATGTGAGGGTCTCCTCCAAACACAGGCCCTACTGCCACTCACCATCTACTAAAACTCTGAGCATTAAGAGTCTGTGTAATCACTACAGCAAATGCAATGAGATCTTCCGGCCATTTCCCAATACTTAGACTTTCCTTTGCTCAAATTTTGAAGTCTGCCACTTTAAGGTTTCTGTGCAGAGGCCGTGATTTAGTAACACTACCAAAAACAATAGGCCTGAAAACATTTAACTGAGCTATTAGGGACTTCACAGGAAAAAGTACAGCCTGTCAGGCCTCTCTATTTTCCCACATGGATATTAGTGCAAGCTAGAGAATGCTAGCTCCAGGAAGCATTTAGAAACTAAATGTATTCAGCAGTTTTTCCACTTTACATCCCTTGAATAAATGCTAGAAATAAAACTTGACTCATTAAAGTAACTGGGTGCACTCCTTGCAGCTGTTAGACAACATGAAAAACATCATGCAGTCCAGAAAACTGGGACCAGTCTTGTTTAATAACTTTATCAATTATCTGGATGAGGGGATTGAGTGAACCCTCAGTAAATTTGCAGACAACACCAAGTTGGGCAGGAGTGTTGATCTGCTTGAGGGTAGGGAGGGTCTGCAGAGGGACCTGGACAGGCTGGATTGATGGGCTGAGGTAAACTGTATGAGATTTAATAAGGCCAAGTGCTGGGTCCTGCACTTTGGTCACAACAACCCCATGCAATGCTACAGGCTTGGGGAAGAGTGGCTGGAGAGCTGCCTGGCAGAAAAGGACCTGGGGGTGTTGGTTGACAGCCAGCTGAACATGAGCCAGCAGTGTGCCCAGGCAGCCAAGAAGGCCAATGGCATCCTGGCTTGTATCATGAATAGTGTGGCCAGCAGGAGTAGGGGAGTGATCGTGCCCCTGTACTTAGCACTGGTGAGGCCACACCTTGAATACTGTGTTCAGTTTTGGGCCCCTCACTACAAGAAGGACATCGAGTTGCTGGAGCATGTCCTTAGAAGGGCGACAAAGCTGGTGAAGGGTCTGGAGAGCAGGTCTTATGAGGAGCAGCTGAAGGAACTGGGGTTTTTTAGCCTGGAGAAGAGGCGGCTGAGGGGAGACCTTATCGCTTTCTACAACTACCTGAAAGGAGGTTGTAGCAAGGTGGATGTTGGTCTCTTCTCCGAAGTAGCAAGTGATAGAACAAGAGGAAATGGCCTAAAGCTGCATCAGGTGAGGTTTAGTTTGGATATTAGGAAAAATTTCTTCACTGAAAGAGTGGTCAGGCATTAGAACAGGCCGCCCAGAGAGGTGGTGGAGTCACCATCCCTGGAGGTACTCAAAAAATGTGTAGATATGGCACTTCAGGTCATGGTTTAGGAGACATGGTAGTGTTGGGCTGACAGTTAGACTTGATGATCCTAGAGGTCTTTTCCAACCTTAATGATTCTATGATTCTATTAAAAGGACAGGGTCATCTCTGCATCTTCTCTAGGCCAGGACACAGACATAGACTGTGTGGTAGAGGTCCCTGTCATGCCATAGCACACATAGTTTTTGCCTCTGGGGACTGAGGATGCCTCTTTGCTGCATGACTAACCCGGTCCTTCAGAGCTCAAGCAAACTGCTGGTAGACAAGAAACTAAAGCATCTTCACCCTCAAATGTTGGTAGGATTCAATATGCTCAAATCATGTTCCTGCAGAGAACTCTGATGGTTCCCCTTGCAAAATTATTTTTCAGGTCAGTTTTCAAAAATAAACTTAGATTCCTTGACAAGGGAGCGTGTTCAGATGTTATTTGTGAGCCACATAACAGCACAACATACATCTAGCCACAAGCATGAGTATATTTTCACACAAACCTTTCGTTTGTTGGTAACAAGCCTATCAGATACTGTCTGGGGAGGGGGAAGGTTCCCATAACCAAGTCATCCCTTTATATTTTTAATCTGCAAACTTCAAAACAGCAAAAATTTGTATAGAGGAAGTCAAGTTACTGTAAAGTGTCAGGTTTCTGAACTTCTTACCGCCAGGTCCCCTCCCACCCTTTAATTCACATACCTCTTGACACAACTTTCTATGCTGTAGAGCCTTGTTATTTCTTGAGTATTATCACTGCTGTAATAACAAGCATTTCACATAATGCAGAGCTGCAAAAACAGAAATTTGAGAGGGTCAGAAGAAAACACTGATATTGAAGATATTACAATGAGAGAAGGTAATTTATACTGGGAAATTACAGGAAAATGATAGTGTTCTACCTGTAATGCTTCAAAGCAGTCCCCAGTGTAATAACACATATTCCTTTTTTTTCTGGAGTATATAGGACATAGTATACACATTATGAAACCTTCTGCTATTAAAGTCAGTTTGCACAACATCCAAAAGTTTGACACTGTAACACAGTACAGTTATTTGATACACACAGGTGAGTGCTTCCCACCTCACAAGAAGAAAGCCTTGTCTTTTCATCACCATTTCTATCCCTCTCCTCTCCAGGTGGGATTAGTAAAAACACAGCTGTAGGAGCAAGCGAAATAGGCTGGCAGTGCTACACGTGCAGGTGGGTGCAGAAGCCTGCCTTAACATCAGGGCAGCCAGCACTGAGAGGGAGCTGGAACATACAAAATGCAGGTGCTGTTCTCTGTACTATCACAGATTATTTCATAAAGCCAGAGCCATCTTTGTTCTGAAGGCAAGGAGTTGAGTGGCCAGAAAGATGTAGGAAAAGAATAATTTCTGAGATTCTCGGTACTTTGGCATAAGGTGTTCACCCCTACCTAGAAAAGGGGGAGAAGTGAAATGGACAGCTGAACTGCTGTAATATTCTGAGTTCTAGGATAGGTATCTACAATCACCTCTGCTATGAAGAGGAGGAAGGAAGGAAGGAAGGAAGGAAAGACCCAGTAGGGCGCACTGACAAAATAAAAGCTATTACTTGTTAGGCCTTTACTAAAGAATTTCAATTGATTTAATTTAATTTCAAGACGGTTTTGAGAGCCAATATCGTGTAGCCTTTTATCAAGGGTTACCTTACCATAAGCACGAAGCTTCTTTTTTATAATGTATCTTTTGAAGTTTTTCAAAGCAATGATTTTTTCTTTTGAGAGACTTCTATTACAGCCTGTGCTATGCTCTATCAGAGAACGTTTAATCCATGCTGCTTCTGCTGTTACCCATAGTGTCAAAAAAAGAGCAATGCAAATATTCACAATATCCTCAGAGAGGAATACCAAGAATACTTTCATGCTTTCATAGTATTCCAATTCCAATTCTTTCTCTAGAAAAAGAAATCTTTCCAGGAGTTTATTTCAAAGATAAATTAGGCAGCTGTTCAGAATAACCAAATTGATAATAATTTGTCTGTATTGTCCTTTCCAGCAGCTCCTGTCTGACCATATATTTACTAGAGAACACTTTTCATGTTAACGTTAACTGCATGTTAATGAAGTTCAATTTTATACTAAAAATATAAATAATTTTTTTAAAAAAGTCATCTGCCTTCTTCTTGTAGTGACTTCAGAGCAGCACAGATCGGTGGGCAGACATTCCCCTTCCCCTTTAAAGTGCTGCGTGATACCAGAAATCTCATGGCTCTCCACAGGGCCAGAAAACGCTCCCTGTGGGTAGACAAGGGACTTCCAAAATGTTCCTACTGTTGAGTACTTTGTTCCTTTGTTCTTTGCATCTCCCAGGCAAAGTCTGACCCCTAAAACCTCTGTGCAATAACCACAGAAATACAGAGCCAACATCTCCACACAAGAGCTGTGAGGGAGACATACAAGGAGCCCTTCCGTGGCAGCCCCTGCTCCAAGATCCACCATCAAGACTGCAATTCCTGTCAGAAATGTAGCTTTTCAGTCTATTACACTTCCAGGACAATGATGCACATCATCTTTGACCTATGTCTGGATCGCCACTCCAGACATTTTCCATCCCACACAAAGGACAATCTCAAACAACACTGAGCCAAAAGCAAAGTTTAGAGCTGAGTCTCACCTTTCCTCTGAGAGGGTGTTATGAGGGCTCTAACCTCTCTGCAGCTGGCTCCCACCGGCTTCATCTTCCTATCCCAATCCTGCTACCTCAAACCAGGCCCATAACTCCACGTCTTCCTCCCTCACCTCTCATCTTCCTCCTCATCGCATTAGCCCGGCAGCTCGATGCCTGACTAGCAGGCAGCCTAGCAACACACCTGCAGGAGGCACAATTAGTGCAAGGAGAAGGGGGGTCTCTGCTGGGCCCCAAGCTTTATAGTGAGACTGGTCATCTCCTGTATTTAACCAAGAGCAGATAATCAACATGGTGGCCTTTGGATCCACCAGCGATGGCTTCCTTCAACGTACAAGGCCTCACACCCATGCATTGTGCTGCTTTTCTGTCAGCTGTAAGCATTAGCTAGCTCTAACTCTCTGACCGCGATTTCCATGTTTTCAAGTTCTGCCATAGTATTTGCATCTTAAAGAGCACTATATGCAAACAGTAATGCTTTAAAAACAATAGCACTGGATTAGAAACACTGACCGGTAGATGATGCATCATGCCATTGCCCAAAATATTCACCAGAGCTGGCTTAGAGAAAATAACCTAATGCAATTTTTGCAGTGGCAGCCCTGGAAATATAAGGAAGGCCTTAGATACAACTCCTTGCTGGACAGAACAGCAAAATTCCTCACAGCAGGAAAACATGAAGCGTACTGCACACAGACACGCTGGCATTTTTTATGCTCTGCACGCAGCAGCATAAAACAACCAGCTTTTAAAGAAGTCTGACACTAGAAGTCAGGAGATATTTAACATGCTATAATTGTGCTTAGTTTAGCTAAATTCTGAAATAACTTGCAAGTGAAGACTTTGAAAGAAAACAAAACTAATGGTGAATTTTGACCTTTTTTCCAAGACCATGAGAGGGACATATGCGTCACATAAAATATAGAGATCGTTATCAGCAGAATTATTTTTTGCAAAGCAAAACTCTATGAGTTACCGATGGACTGGCTTAAAAAAAAAAAGAAAAAAAAGTGTGTTTACTGCATAAAGGCTTGACAAGAAAAGTCCTTCCCCCTCTAAGATGAGGAACTGCCTGATGTGCAAGACTTGCTACTCTCACAGCCACATGAGGAGCGAGAGAAACAAAGAACAGAAATACCAGAGACATGATGTAAAGTGGTAAGTGGTGAATAGGCCAAAATTAGTTGATGTTCTGACTTCTTCTACAAAGGGAGGGTAAGTTCTTTTTTTTTTTTTTTTAATTTAACCAAAAATCCTAGAAGGCACTGGGAAGTGAAGAAATAGACATTTTAAATATCAGTGCCCAAACACATTTGTGTATGTACTCGTGTACTAGCATAAGTACATGTACACATTTCTTGTTTTAGGAACACTAATTCAAAAGCCAGTCTCACAAAATAAGGAGAAAAACACTCCCATCACTTTCATAATTGATTCAGAAATAACGTCAGGAAATTTTACAGGGAGTAGCTTAGCTAAGGCAATGTCCACTCTAGTCTTAAGGACAGATTTCCAGCATTCATCTTTTTCCACTCCAGGTTTTGTGTCTTACCCCTCCAAATAATCACTTGCTTTTTGATGACTTAAAAAAAAAAAAAAAAATCTTTCCTCCTTCCTTTTGTAGCATTAATATTTCACTAGAAGAAAGCAAATTCTTCTTATTCCTTTTATTCAGTTTCAGTTTAAGCTGGTGTTGCTCAAAGCTGGAATGAAAAGCAATGAAATGACCTAGTAGAAAATTAAGATTTTGTCAAAGGTCAGCAAATTGGTTAAATGACCTTGAACTATACACAAAGCTTCAGGACATAAGTACAGGTGCAGCTCCTCTAGGCTGTAAAGTTGAACTATTTTCTATGTGGTATATTTGTTGATCTTGGTAAATCTAATTTGAGACAGCACTGAAATTTTCTGATATACCACACTTGGTTTTCTTCACGTGAATGTTGAGCTGCGACACGGATACAAGCTGTTGGTTAGCCTACATATTTCAAAATATACTTACATGACTCCCCACTTCCCCTCCCCTCCCCTCCCTGCCTGCCTGCATACATACACTGGTGAGGCTGCAAACTTCTTTTGGGGAAGGCAACAATAATAAAAATCATTTAGAGGATGTAATAAAGGAAGAGGCAGCTCTTTGTGCAGAAGGGTGGGAAAGAAGATAGCAAATAGCTGTACTGGGAAAAGAAAAAAAGAGGAAACATTTGAAATAAGCATTGTATGCTGGGTTTGGCTGGGATGGAGTTAATTGCTTCATCGCAGCCTGCATGTTGTGGGCTTGTGACTAAAACTGTGTTGATAACACACCAATGTTTTAGGTGTTGCTGAACAGCGCTTGCATGGTGTCAAGGCTTTCTCTGTTCCTCACTCTGCCCCACTCAGTGAGCAGGCTGGGGTGGACAAGAGGCTAGGAGCTGACACGGCCAGGACAGCAATCTGGACTGGCAAAAGGGCTATTGCATGCCACATAATGCCAGGCTCAGCAATAAAACTGGCGATTTGGTCTTTCCAAAGTAGCCACTATTTGGAGACTGACTGGGCATTGGTCTGCTTGTGGGAGGTGATGACATTTTAAATTGTTTTCATCTTATCCCACAAGTTTTCTTGCTTTTGGTCTTTTGATCCTCTCCCCCATGCCACTGCAGGGGGGTGAGCAATCTGCTGGGCGGGGGGACTTGCTGGCTGGGGTGAACACACCATACACTCAGAACAGGAAATAAACACAACCATACTGATGGTCAAGTTACAAATTAACTTGGAAGTTTTAGAGACTATGGTGCTTTTTTGCCTTTTTTTCTTTTTTTTTTTTTTTTTATTTACTTTACCTGAATTATCACATGGGTAGCAGGGAAAAAAAAAGATAGGTTTTTTTTTTTCCTCTTAATTTTTCTCCTAGGGGTTGAAGAGATTTTTAGAAGAAATAACTAAATATACCGCTCACACTGACTTTCTCTGAATGCTAAGCCAACTATAGCTGCAAACATAATTACTCATATCTAGACGCAGGCCAAATTTAGGAAAAAATATGAGTTGGTTTAGAGGTAGGTGTTTAATATAGGATAGGCAGACTGCTATGCCAGCTGAAGCTGGGCTGTGTCGACAGACTTGGCCAGCAGTCAATAAGCTCACCCAGACAGTATGGCAGCAACCTGCCTCTGGCAATATTTTAATATTTATTCATCTTTTCTTACCTATTTTTCCCATATTTTTCAGGACTCTGGGTGAAATTCAGACTGAAGGGGTCAACTGCACTGATGTCAACAGAGCAAGCAAGTCACTGACAGAAACCACTGTAGCAAGAATCCTAGCTTGCAGACATAATTACAACTTCAGTACAAAGCTCAATACTATTTTTCTTTTAATGTAAACAAACATGTTTGCTGAATTCAGAGAGAAAAGGCCATGATTTTGAGAAATGTGGCATGGTTTTCACTGCATACATTTTAATTTATGCACAAAGACCTTTTGACATTAAGCTGACTACTCTTTCTCAACATGATAGATCTTACTCCATTTGAAGGTGCTCCACTTTCATCAGAAAAGCAGTCCCCATCGTGATGTAGGAAGCTATGCAGGTGTGCACCCTGCTTTCCTTACTGGGGCCTTTCTAGAGCAACAGAAGGCACACACTGACATACAAAAGCATCCGCACCAGCTGCCCTGCCTGACATGCTGCTGATTTTAATGCTTTATCATTGAATCAATGTCGCTGCTTTGAAGCTGTAGCCTGAACAAAGCACACTACTGAGCAGCTCATTTGGAAAGAATATTTTTTATAATAAAAAACTGATTAAAAATATTTGTGTGCTTTGGGAAATACAGCTACAGAGACAAGGTATGGGAGACCTTCAACTTAAACACATTTTAACGGAAACTCTGCCTGCTGCCCTCCTACATACAGAAGAGCCTGTGCACACTTAAACCACAATAAAAGGATGCCATAGCACTGCCTTTACTGCTCAGTGGTAGATAGACTGAGAAGTTGTTATATTCATGCTAGGTAAGGCTCAATCTGAGTAATAGCAGCAGATTTTTTTTCCAAATAAAATAATTTGAACTACCTGGGGTGACCTTCCCGCTGCAAAGACAAGACAGCAGTTGCACAGCCTCCATCTAAACTAGAAATGCCTGATTTAGAGTGTTTCTGCTGGTTAAGCTGTGGATGAGCAGAGGGAGCTCAGCAGGGTCTCCCACCCCCTGTAAGACTCTTCATTTCCTTGCTCCAAGGCTTTGCTCTGGGGCAGCAAGAATGCCAGAACGGAAGAACGGAGCCTGTTTTTCCCTTTCTGGCGGTGGGGATAACAAGAACAGGCTTGGGAAATTCTGGGGTCTGAGATAGCTGGATGAAATGCTGAGAAAAAAAGGGAGGAGTCTTTAAAAACAAAACTTCTCTCTGTCCTCTGTCCCTCTGGTAACACCTCTCCGCCCCACCATCACCAATCACCACATCAGCTTCTCTTCTCTAATTAAATGAGTCTGGAGCTCACTTGGAAAGAAAGCCAGGGACTACAACACAGAGAAGTTTCTCACTAGCTTGTATGATAAAGTGGGAGAATGTTTGGTCAGTTGGTGGCTTAACCTACTTTATTTTAATGAATTATCTATGAAGTGGGATATACAGAGGTGCCATGTCAACATAGTCTGAGATCATCACCGTCATCATCAGGCAAGCTTTGAAATTAGTTCTAAGTGGCACTACTTTGTGTGGAGTCTAACAAAATGTGTATAAGCACGAGCCAAAATAAATTATCATCTTGTCTCCTACAGAGGCATACCAGTACCTGCCTGATGCCGTGAGAAGTGCCAGCATGGCATGCCACCACACTGTATATGAACTAACTACAAGGTAAATTATGAACTGAGGGGTGGGAGTATTCAGAAAAACATTGAAATATGTGAACTGTGATAACGCAGCTCAAATGATCTGCTTAGGAAATACAGGACCTTTTTTAACAATGGAAGAGCTTTGTAATCTGTTCAGGGGTGGATTTTTTCAATAAAAATTCATCATATAGAACTATTTTCTATGAAACATTAATTAAAATCAACAGATTGTAAATATCACAATTCAGATCATTACTGAGGCCCACATAAGATAATTACAGCACTGAGAACTGCTCTGAAAAATCAAAGGGTCTGACCCCGATGCTTTTAGCTAAGTCCAGAAACTCTGAAACAGTTTAGTTTGCTAGCAGTTTTGTAACATTTCTTGTAGCAATGATATTTGCTTGACAGGACCCTTTGCCTGGATTATACTTCTGATGTCTCAGACAAGACTGACACTTCCGCTTCCTATTTAATTTTTAAGTAACTACTGCTTTAAAGTTCTGAGCCCAAGTTTCCTGCCCCAAGTAAACCAAGTCTCTTCATTTTTTACTTTCTTTTTCTACTTCTACTTTTCTTTGCTAGTCAGATCATTTGGACCTAAGCCCCAGTAGCACAACAGGCTTCCAAACCCTACAGTTTCCACATTTTCTGATCACCACTTCCTCTTATATGTCCGAATAAAATAAACCTCAAGGCTATGCATTAAAATCTTCTCAAAATAGTGCCATGTCTGCTCTCTTGCAGCTAGAGCAGATCTCTGATTTCAGCGCTGGAGATAAGGAGGCATCTCACACAGTTTCTGGATGAAGGAAGAAACTTGGTGACTAATACACTGTAAAAAACAGGCATTTTTCCCCAGCAGGACCCTGGGTGGAATCTGACTCTGCAATATCACATATCAGAAAACAAAACAACTTCCTTTTCAAAGTTTCAGCGCTACTGCCATTCAGAGCACAACTGCAGACAATAGTAGAGCAAGAGGCTGCTCCCTCCATTTTCCCTCAAGCCTGCAGCTATTTGGGGCAGGAAGGGGGGAACTTCATAACAACAATACACATTTCCTCATAAGGACCAGGTAACAGCCTTGTAGCAAGCAAGTTGCATGACACAGCTGCCCTAGGAAGCCCCAGAAAAGAAAGGGCCATTAGCAGAAAGCACCAAATAATTTTAATATATATATGTGTGTGTTTTATTTTACAATATATATGCAGAAATCATATATATACACACATATACATAATTGCAGCCAGAAAAACCCATTTACATCAGGTGATCTCTGGTCCTGACACAACTGTGTCAGAGGAACTTGCAGTAAATATACTTTACTCATTCTAGGAAGTATTTTTTTAAAATCTATTTTAATTATGCATCTTGACAAGTCCCCTTCCTGTGCAATGGCTGAAATACCTTTGACAGTAGGATTTGTTGTGATTTTTTAATACAATCCAAAATATGAATGTGCTGCTCATTCATGCAGTAGCTCACAAGATACTTTTCCCTACCTACCGCATGGAATGGGATGTGCACCTACGGCCACACTCACACATTCGTTTGACTGTTGTGTGTGTTAGCAGGACTTGAAAGTAAGGCCTAAACCACCAGTCCTACCTTCCCAGAGTCTGTATCTCAGAGCTAATCCCACAGCCTCCCACTCGTCTCCCTCATGGCAGATTAAAACACAGAGCATACCTCAACCACCGCAAGCTTTTTTTAAACTTTAGTCCCAGATGAATTCATTTCCAATGGAGATTTTTTTTTTAAGTGAAAAAATTCTAATGAATAATGTTAAGAAATAACACCAAACAGAAGCCTACAAGCAGTTCACTGTGTTCAACCAAAACTGCTTGTTGAATGAATCTAATTCTTCACATTCAGAGGAAGTTTTATTAAAAGGAAATTCCAAGAAACAATTTTTTTCTCAGTTCCTCTGACAAGTTTAACTATATTCTGCTTCAGCAAGAGGAGATTTTAAAAAAAAATTTAAAATACCCGTTAAACTACAAGCCACTAGGAGCACTCTTCTTTTCTTTTCCCAATGTGTTAATCGGACACCAGCTTTTCAGTGACCCTGAGGAGTAAAGAACATTCCTTTCAACGTCACTGCTGTGTGTTTCTGATTATACTAGCAGGCCTTTTTGCCCAGCAGCAATCCAGGCAGAGCTGGCTCGTTCAGCACAATCTAGAAGGCTGTTGTAATAACAGACAGAACAAAAAGCACAAGGAAGAGCCTAGCAGCTGTATAAAACTCCCTCTGAGCTCCAGTCCCTGCAGAAGTGCACTGGCCTAGCAATCAGCATGACCAGCCAGTCTCAGGGAATCCAACAGCTTCTGCAGGCAGAAAAGCGTGCCAAGGACAAACTGGAAGAAGCCAAGAAAAGTGAGTAGCTGGCCTGGTTTTACTGCAGTTTTCTACTGTAAGCTCTTCAGAATTACAGTGGCTCACAGAAAAACAACATTACTTCATCCGTATACATCACAGCTGTACTGCTCCTATTCGTTCTTGCTTGCATTAGTGCTGTGCCTTGACTGCAGCCAGGCATTTAACCAAACCTGAACATTTAGAGCTTGCTTAAAATTCTGTGTGCCTGTGTGTGTGCACACACACATGCCTTATTACATTAAAGAAGGTTTTCTTTGTTATATTCATCCTGTCAACTAGATTTATTCTTGCTTTATCTCAATGCCAATAATGTCATTAGACCCTTCCTTAGCTATTTAAAGTAGAAGCCTACAAGCCTCTGGCTGCCACCTCTGGAGGACCAGACTCCAAGCTCTCTATTTTTCTTTATAGGTCTTGTATAAATTTTTCAGTGTTCCTCTTTACTTACAAAATCTAGTAACTTCCCTTCTAATCTCATCTAGGCTTCAAAAAATGTATATGAGAACAAAGGGAGACTTCAGCACAATGATATTAATGAAAGTCACAGTCCAATCACAAGATCTGTCAGTACTGTGACAGGTCATTCCTTAAGTCTTATTATATGGCACAAGCAATTAGAAAGTGATTAAATGTTCACTTTAAAATAAATGTCTTGTTTGCTGAATGCCTAAATGCCCAGGCCAAAACATGTGTAGATATCCAATAAAAATTAACATATTTTTATTCTAGTCAAATATAAACGCAAGTAAAAATATCAATATAAAATTGAAGGTGTCTGCTAGAATTATTTCAAAGAAATAGTTCTCTTGGCAGTTTTTCCATTATCTATTTCCTTCATTTTCTGCATTCATCTCTCAGTGACTTAATGAAAGATATTGTGACCTTATTCTCCTGAATGTAGGTACCAACCACATTAGCCACTGACCTGCATTAGCAGAGAAACATTAATACTGTTTCATGGAGTTATCTCTATTTAGAAACCTGCAATAAGAAAAAATGTTGTCCTGCAGGACTCAACTAAAATGCATGAAGACGATGTCATGTGCTGCAAGAGTGTGATGAAGAAATGTATTTTGTTTTCCATGGAGAAATAGAAGCTAAAAAAAATTGTGTAGTTCCTATATGCCTTCTACACAGAAATGAGCACCACTGTGTGTTCATTAACTATTAGTGCAACATGTTAATTTGTACAACAGCACACAGAAAATAAGTAGGAGAGCAATATCCCTTCCCTGAGCACCCAGGCATTGCCTGTGTCTTGCAGAAGCAATGGCTGGGGTGGGGGGAATCTCCGCTCTTCACAAAAGAGAAGGCTCAAAAAAAAGGCATTTGGGGTTGCCTGAAACCAGGGAATAATTAAGTGATTCAACCCTTATATAGCCAAACAAGGTGCTCTCAGGGGAATGGGGTTCTTTCCTTCTCACATAGAGCAGGGGAAATGCACTGTTCCCTGAGCAAGAAGCAAGAATGTGTATGACCTGGAAAGGTACAGCCCCCAGTGGGGGTTTGGTCTGAATATAGGCTGAAGAATCAGGCCTCTAGCTTGATGTAGATTACCCTTTACTTTTGGCTTTTCATTTAGTTTGGTTTTGTTTTTAGAACCAGAAAAGTCAGATTGGCTTTCTTCTAAAACAGCCAGTTAAAAAAAGGTTTCATAAATTAAGAAACTCAAAAAATTAAAAGCATCATTATAACATAAAAGTAATGTCCGAAGACAAGTGTCTTGCAGAATCCAGACATGGTTACAGGTACATTTACTCTACTCTGCAAAAAGCATACTCCCCTGTCACTGCCTCAGCCCCACATAGAGTGCTTGTGATAAGCATAGGGCTTCTTATAGAGGAAGAATCTTCCAGACAGCTCTGAATCAGAAACTTGACTTAAACCACTGCCTACATTAGTGCCTGTGTTAGTGTTGAGGTAGGAGTTACTCAGGAGCTACAGGAAAACAGCTATTAAGAACTTCGCTATCAGTAAAAGTATCTAGAGTAAAAATATTTCACCAGTATGACTTTCTTCTCTATTACTTTTGAGGCCAAATATTTTTAATCCTTTATAAAAATTATAAAGGGAAGACAGAGCCCAGACTCTTTCTAGTGGTATCTATTGAAAGGGCAAGAGATGACAGCATAAATTATAAACAGAAGAAAACAACTCTGTAACTGTGAGGGAGGTCAAACCCAGGAATAGGCTGCCCAGAGAGGCTGTGGAGCCTCTATGCTGAGACATTCAAAACCCTCTGGATATGGCCCTGACCAAGCTTCCCCTGACAAGCCTGCCCTGTGTAGGGGCTTGGAGCGGACCCTGGAGGCCCCTTCCAGCCTCAGCAGCTCTGTGGAATCCCAAGAAAAACCTCAAGCTATTTCTAAGACATTTTGTTCCCAGGTATAGCAGATCAAGGGCAAAAAACTTCAAATAACTGCTGACATAGCATACTCATCTACAGCCTAAAGACTTTGATGGATCTTTTTGTTCTTGCTAAATACTACCAACAGTTTCAATTAGGGTGTGAAGAGCAAAGCTCTTCTGAATTTTAGATCTCATGGATCACATGAGCAAGGTCATGCCTTAATGTTTCTGATTTGGGTTTTTCTAAGGACTACTCCACCCTGGATTTTGTGCTAAACCAAGCATTATAGCTAATCTAGCAGAACAGTTATACCCAGGAAATCATTATTCCATTCAACATTACAATAGGTTTGCAGTGAAGCTACAAAATAAAAATTTAAATATTTCCACATCCTTAATATCAATATTTTTCATAGCAATGTCACTGTACCACCGTAGGTGTGTAACTAGACCAGCATAATTTAAATACTGTTGGACAAGGACAGAATGGATTCTTTTCATGCCAAATCCCATTATGCCAAGTCAGAATAACTCAAACAGTCTCTTCCCCAGAATGATTCTGCAGTTAGGTCAGCATAAAGGATTGCATAGTTTCTATGCTCAGAGACATACTAAGATAAAAGGAAATACATGAAACACAACCAATATGTCCAGTGCAGTCAGTTAACCTGTGCACACACAATTAGGAGAAACAAGGCGAGGACGTGCTGCTTCACCCCAGGGAACACCAGTCCAGATCTGCCTGGTACCAGTTCAGATCAGCAGCTTCTGCTCAGGGCCTGGCACTCTGCAGATCCAGGCTGCAAGTGAAAGCGATGAACCCGTCCAGCGAGTGGTAATGCAGTCCTGTTCCTGCTAGCCTGTACATTATGACCTCCTCTGTCACCACAAACAGCCACCGCACAACACCACTGCACAAATTAATCCAACTATTCTATTTACATTGTAATATGAGAAGAATGAAAGGCAGATCGTTCATGGGACGCAACCAGGAAAAGACATTTTTGAGGAAATGCGATTAGCAAAACTACCCTTATGCAAACCCTTCAGTGTTTACAGTTGATACTCACATAACCAGATCAAAATGTAGTGTGAACACACATAATGTTGTATATAAACAGAAAATGGGCCTAGTTTACGCTGACATATGTGCAGCTGTTTGTAATGCAAAATCTACTTTGGAAAACTGAAAAAAATAGCAAATAAATAAAATTCTATTTATCGACATGAAGCAAAGCAAAAACATAGCACTAAGGCTCCTCTGTACAGGCTTTTTCATACTTCTTGCTCAGTACCCTTTATCCTGGCTTGCCATCTCTTTCCTGTATCATTGGCTGATGTCATTTACACCTGACAAATTATTAATAGTTTGTTGGTAAATGCACACATGCAAGGCTGAAACTATTAAATTGGTTAAACACAACCCAAAATAGTCTGCAATCTTTTGGCCTTTTATATGCAGCACTGTTTTATCTATCATTTTTGCTTTAAGCATAATTTGGATCCCAGAAATAACAGCATTGTCAGAGCCAAGACATCAATTCCTGAAAATCCTTTTGGGTAAAACAAGGGAAATAAACGTGTCATGAACACTGGGTTTAGCGAAACTTGTTTTCCTATAGATTTTTGTATCTTGGCTTGAGTTTCTAGTGCCTAATAAAATAAAAACTCACATGAAAGATTCAGGAAATCAGACTAAAAACAAATGTTAATCAAAATAAGATACTGTAAACAGAATTATATCTATGGCTGTCTCTTGGATAATATCCAGGACATCTTTTATCTACTGAAAAAAAAGCTATACATACTGATCAGCTGCTTCTATTGTATTTTATTAAAAGTGCAAAATAGTCTTCTCAAAATGAGCATCCCTAAATCCCATTTTGCAGAAAATTTAACACTCTTGAAGAGAAGCGGTCCTGTTCAAACAAAATATGATTAATTTTTCGCAACTTCTTCATATGACATGATTTCTATGCAGAAACTCACCTAGAAGTGTAGATGATATATTTGAAAACAGAAAGCCAATTTTAGCATGGCAGTTTCTGGAAAATAAGATAACTTAGTGTTTGTGCAAATCAGAATGCAATATTTTTGCTTTTTAGTGTCATCTTCTTGCAAGATCTAAAAAACCTTCCACAACCTGAAAAACCTCGCCAGTTCTTTTGGATCTAACCAGATCTAGGTATTTCAGTAACCATCACAGAAATACCTAGAAAGAAGAATACAACCTTTCTCCATGCTAATAACACCTTCCCAGGTTAGGTAAGAAAAGCTAATACAAGGCTGACTGGTTACCGACAGTTGGTTAAGATTTGGACAATTTGACATGATGCCTAGAAATTTATAGGCTGTCAACTACCATAACCGTGGGCAAGGAAACCAGGCATAGCACAGCTGCTTTGCTGTTCCCCATCTTCAGGGATGGGAAGGAGGAACAAAGGAGCAGCAGCAAACCTGGCCCCCACAGTATGCCCTCTGGGGCAAATGTCTACTCAAACTTGGAGCTTTCTGTACCTCACCTTTATGATCCTAGAGGAAATGCCATAGGGACAGGTTAGTTCACCCATCCTCCTGTATTTCTTGCCCTCTTTTTGCATGATCTTGGCTGAATTTCAATGGTCTTGAATTTCCTTCAGTGTGTAAGGTTTGATTTCAGCTTGGCTGTGCTTTGCAGAGAATCCCATCCAGAAGATCAGTTAAGGCTTTGAAAAGGCAATCCTGTATTGCACAACTAAGGTAGCAGACAAGTGGTTAATAACAGACTGATTAATTAATTTTGGTTTGTCTCTAGTGAAACAGCAGGTTAAGCTCTAGTTTCTGCTTAACTTAATCAGGTGCAGCATATGTACTATCGCATATGTCGGCAGTTGCCGATTCTGTCCACAACGTTGTTGAACTAGCAGTAATTTACTCACAGCTTTTCCACTTAATTAAATAGGAAGCAGCAGGTTCCTGCTGTGCCAATCCTAAAGGCACCGTGGAAAAATGAAATGGCTGCCACCCTACAGTGACACCCTATGTATTGTGCTTACTCCAGTGCACTGTCAAGAGCTGACATGTATGTATATATATGCTTTTTGGTTCACTAGCTACATTGTCAGAGGCAAATGAACTGTTGTTTCACAGTTAATCTCTTTCCATTTTGTGCATTTTAAATGAATTTATTTATCTATCCGGTGGCCAAATATGCAACATATTTACTACAGATGGCCCCCCAGATGGATTTTGAAATTAAAATCCCACTGATTTTGAAATAATTTAATTTGCTATAGAGATCCTGTTCCTCAGCTGGTGAAATTGGCAGAGCTTCATCATAGTCAGTCCCCCCCAACTTCCAGCTCCAGAGAATCACCCCCAGCACAGCTCCTAGAGGAAACTCTATAAAAGGCTGATCAGCTTGAAATTTGCAGAGGACAATAAGGGAATCTTCAAAATACAGACCTAAACCTGCTTCCAAATGTTGTTGTCCAGACTGATGTCAGGTTTTTACAGAAACCTGTCAGTTCATGCCTACTGGTCCCAAGACTTCATACCATGAGTGGCAGAAGATGAGGGAAATAGCCCTTATCAAACAAATACAAACTCTTGGAAAGTACATGCTACGTTTTAAACTGCTTCTCTGCCCCTTTATACATAAGACCAGTGCCTCTGTGGCAGAAGGACTCTGAGAAATATAATTAACTACACAAGAGAGCACTGCACTGATGAACCATCACTAAAGCTATCTAGTTCCTCACCAGGTTGCTCCTTCCTGTAAAAAGCCTTTATACAGTCATGCAGCCCAGGCCCCACAATAAACACATCCACAAAATCAAACAGCCTAGGAAACAAGACTTTAAACGGAAATCCACATTTCAGGCACCTCTCTGCTTGTACTCACCCATGTGCAGATAATGACTTCAGAAGGAGCCATCAACTGGGCAAATAATTTACTGCTGGATCAGGCATTTTACCCAGACTTTTGTTGAATCTCAGATGTATCCAAAACAACAGCCTTCCTCCCAAGATTCAGCTTCCTCATTGTGCCTTGCTCAGTGAAAGCAGACTGCTATATGCCACACCTGGTAAGGCTTCAGAAGCCCAGCACAGGTGTAACCGATCCAATGTAGCAGCCTGGAGAAAATAAATCAGAAACATTTATCTTTCTAGCCTAGTTGGAGAATGCTCCTTAGGATTTCAGAAAACGTACTATTTTGAATTTTCATGCTTGAATTGAAAGGTTTTTTAAAAAAAAATCACACCAAACTTAAAAAAGCATTCATACTGTTCAGCGATATTACGTAGGTGGTTACAATAGGTAAATAAATAAATGGATGTTTCACCCATCAGAACAAGATGCCTTTTTCAGTTGCCTAGCCTCCATTCTCTCATCCTTGTTATATCTTAGTTAAAGCAACTAAGCAATAGCTTTTTCAGCCATCGAAGATATTTCTCCTGTTAAGAAAAGGGAGTAAGCTTATCCCCTCCCCCTCCTAAAGTTCTGGTTGTACAGCAGAGAGACCCCCAAAATCAGCATCAGCCCAGGTATCTCAAACATATCAGCTCTCAATGCAAGAGGTTTACAGCCCCATCAGTTAGAAGATGACTTTTTCCTCACAAAGTAGCATAGTAGGGTCCTGTGGAGATCCATGCAACTTTACCAGCTTTATATAAAACAGGTGGAGATGCATCATTGTGGGGTGGTTATGGCCTGTCCAACACTTGCTTCATGTAAAAACTTAAGTATCACATTCCCATAAAACCTTTTACTCCTACCCTTTACATAATATCCTTGCTAGACCCAGGAACTACCTTATGCCCAGCCCTGCAATTAGTGACATGGGCTTGATTTGAAAAACCCTCAGCACTTTACCAAAGACAAAGTGACTATTCACAGTGAACAAAATTAAGTATGTAAACAAGCCTGTTCAGGAGGAAGGTTCTAGTTTCCACTACAGCCTAAAATGTCACCTCACCGATCACTCTCCTGTTGAAAAAGAAAACAAAACAAAAAAAAAAAAAAGAAAAAAGAAAAAAAAGACTTTTTAATCACTTTCATATTTTCTATGCATTGGAGGGGACACCATTGACCTCCTTTTCCTCTTAAACACTCACCTCTGCATGTAACAAATGTTGGGGGGAAAGGGTGGGGGAGAAGAGGACAAAGCCTGAAGGTTGCAACTATTTGGTAGTGGTTAAGATGTATCTTGCAGTACTTTGGAAATCTGCCAGCTCTAAGCAGAATCCAGTTGGTGTGGGATGAAGGGATGCTGGCAACCAATCCATACAGCAAATCTTACAGAATAACGTCTTTTCCCATCAGTGACAACTAAAATCTGTTATCTGGCTGCTACTATTGCTGATGAAGGAAAGATAGATATTTATTTAAACACCAAGCTGTGATTTAAAAAAAAGGCATTTGTGCTATGAGAGAACATGTGTAGTTGCAAAAAGACTTATATTGTTAGCAAACCAACAAGATTTTCATTTGATGTGTGCTCTCCCACCACAGGGTGTCGGTCTCAGAAGATGGGTACTTGTGTGGCTGGCTTTCAATGAAGTACCCTACCTAAATCACTTTGGCTCTTCTAACCATTCTTGTGCAAATAAAGCTGCTGTTGACTTTACTCGAAGCTTTGACCATTTTACTATGCCATGTAAAATACCACTGATTTAGAGAGATTCATTTTTTGGGATACAGTGACAAGTGTGAAGTAAATCCCCATTTCTTCCCCCATCAGGAAAGGGAAAGAGGCTGAGACAGGCCAAAGAAGAAGCCATAGCAGAGATAGATCACTACCGGTTACAGAGGGAGAAGGAATTTAGGAACAAGCAAACAAATGTAAGTAAGAAACCTGCATATGTTCTTTTGTAGTGTCAATCTGCTCAATGGTAAAACGAATTGCTTCACACAGCGTTACATGGCGATTTCTGCAAACCGATGTGGTCATACCCATTAAACACAGAGATATCACCTATGATGTGCATATGCCTCATTTTGACTTCATAGGCTTCGAATGCATTTGTGGAAGGTATTGTGAACTTTCACCACTAAAATTGTCCAGATTCTATACTTGCTTGTGCTTTGAAGACATCTCTCCCTTAAAGAAAAATACCTTTGAGTCCTCTTTCTTTACCTCCAGACAGACGTCATTCCTGTCTTGAAACTGGAGGTTTCAGTCAGGTGGATGTTGCAATAAAAGCAAAGATTTAAAACCTTTCTATTTCTGTTCCACTTCAGCTGACTTTGCATACAAGACAGCATCTTTGGTGAACCGAAATCACCAAAACTTTGGAGTTTTTCACTACATTTTCATAGTAAAAGTGCTCTGGCTGATATTTTCAAATCTGAAATATAGCACATTTTACATATTTATTGCCACCTTGCAGTTTTCTCTAGTATTTTCATGAAGGTTCACAAACCATTCTCTTTTTACTTGGTGACCTTCCTCTTATGTTTTTGTTCTTGTTTTTCCCCAATTGTTTTGTGCAAAGGCAAGAAAACTACATGTGCAAAAGCAGCCACAAAGAAAAAAAAAAAAAAAGCCAAAAAGGTCAAATAAAAACTGCTTTACAAACCTGTCATTTCAGTCACACTTCACATAAAACATTTTCCAGCAGAGATCACAAGCCTTAGGAACAGATATACACACAAAGTCTCTAACATACACTGCCAGCCTCCAGACAGACTGTCACACAGCCAGGCCATGGAATTGTCTCACAAGTACAATTTCAGATGTTTACTGACACTAAAATAAAGTAAAAACACCTCTAAAAATTTTTCAACTTTTCAGTCAAGCCAGACTTCTTGTTTTACATCTGAAATAGCAGAAAAGAAAAAACGACACTTTGGTGTGAGCTCAAATTTTTCATCACAAACAAAATGAAAGCTGCAGGGAAAGGCCAGTGTTTGTCGACTGAACGTTTCACACAAGCAGGACAGAGCACATATTGCTCCTCAAATGACAGCATGTTGTACAAGATCATTGCAGTCCTCCTTCACGTTCCCTGACCCCATTATGTCGAACATTTATCTACCCAGACAAATGTCATCATTATTAACCTGTGCCTGGAAGGCAGTTAGGAGTTCCAGCTAAGCCAGTTGAGAGGGAAGTCTGATGCCCAGTTCAGTTTACTGGCTCAGGTGTTTGGATGCAAGTGTTTTTAATTCTTTGTCACAGTGTCATTTAATATTATTCTTCCTCTTACTCTGTGTTGCTGTATCCAAACTGGGGTAAATTTTCTTATACCATGAGATGTTCCGCATCAGTCCAGAATGAAGAACAGCAGCAACAGAAAATAACGATTAATTTGAGGTTAGAGTGACAATACGCAGTCTCTTTTTTCAAAATATACAAAATGTAAGCCCTGATCTCAGGCCAATTTTTCTAGTGTTCATGGTGCTTGTACCCAGGGTCTGAGATCACCAAACTCTGGAAATGTGCAGCCTAGTTCTGAATTTTATGGCTTCCAAGGTAATGTAACATTTTAGCGACTATGGAATGACACTAGCATAAAATCAGTATGGGCAAAATAAGGGACAGACCTTCAAGGTCAGCGGAAATCATAGACTAAGCAGAACATTGTCTGCATTCTGACAAGGAAAAGTCTTCAAATTCAGAAGCAGAAAAGGGGGGGAAAAATAGGTAGAATAGTAAGAATCTACTATCTCAAGTTATAGTATTAGCATGAACTGAGAGAGCAGGTTCCCAGTCTACAGAGGCTCTTCTTAAAATTATAATACTTTTCTTGAGGTTTTTCAGAAGTATTTAGTAGCTGGATAACATGCAACCATCCAGGATCTCTAGAAAGTTATTTTCCCCAGTGGAAAAAATCAGCTTCATAAATCTGGTCTAAGCTGTACAATCTTTCCCACATGAGACCTTTACAACTTGTCTAAAAGCTAAAATGAAATGTCAGCTAAAAATAGTTACTATAGAAAACTGTAATCTTTTCCTGATATTTACAATTATGTCTATGTCCTATATTTCTTCCAAATCAGAAAGTGTTTTAACATCTGGATTATGGACAAATGTCTTATTACATTGCCAGGTACTGATAAACAGACTTGCAAAGGTGATTTGTGCAGAAGATCTTAATTCAGCTGCTTTTCTTTCTTTTAAGGACTAAGTTGGGCTGAAATCACATGGGAAATAAAGCTAACGACTCCTCCCTTGTCTCTGGTCATCCTCTAGGTATCCCACTAACATCACAGGTTAGCTTCACAGTTGCTAGTCCACCCCAGAGAACCATGGCAGGAACAAGAAGAATATGTTACTTATTCCTTTCCTACTCTGTCAGTGTGCAGAAATGTCTTCTGCTTTCCCCTGTGGAATTCTTTAGCTGGAAACCAATTTCTCTGCCGGTATCTGAAGGACTTTTCCATAAGGGAAGAATTCAAGGGATGCTGGGGAAGTGGGGGAGGAGGGAACAAAGTCACAGATTTGGAACGTGTGCATCTGTTTATAACATAACCTTGCTAAAATGTTCAGCGAGTCTAGAGTCAATTAAATTCTAAGCGACTGTCCTGATATTAACTGTGCCAGAAGCTGTCGGGTATTTTGCCAGAGAAGAAAATGTAACATTAGAAGACCTTGTCTGAGGCCTGTTGAGGGTTATACATCACTAGCTGTTTAAGACATTTCAAGTACTCTGAAACTATAATTATGCATTGTCAGGAAGGCTTTCCCATGTTTTTCTTCTTAGCCGCGCTCACACTCATTCTCAGGGAGGCCAAATGAAGAACACTGGTGATAGAACTTAGTTGACTAGTCATTAAAATAGAAAACAAATTAAAAGGAGTGATATAAAAGACAAAACATGTACAATGTTGTTCCCACAGTGAGCTGGGAAACTTTCATTGCATGGGGAGATTCCCATTGCTAATAGCATATGAAAGAGTTCCCTTTAACCCTGGTTTTATGCGTATAGTTCAACCTAGATCATACCCTACCAGTTAGGAAGCACTGTGACACGTTTGCATTATGTTTATTCTAGATGAAGAAGAAAAGTACAGTAAACGTAGTCATATATAACCCTTTATTTTGCTCAGAGGACTTCTGCTTTTCAGGTAATGGGCTCCCAAGGTAACCTCTCTGCTAAAATAGAAGAGCAAACAACAGAAACCATCCGAAACCTCACTAGCAGCTACCACAAGAACATGGAGAGCATGATGAAAAAGCTTTTGAGCACAATATATGACATCAACCCTGAAGTTCACCCAAACTTCAGACATGCAGTTTAAGATCTATTGATGCGCTGGGGAAGGATGTTTATAAAAAGTAGCCTTCTTTCTTGATAAGCATAAATATTTCCTCATTTATTGTTTCTGTATGTGTAAGAAAACAAGAACACTAAAGCCAAAAGCACACAGTTCCACATAGGCTTTTGATGTGACAAGAATTATACAGCATTTCACAAGCTTTTGTTGGAATATTGTTTCCTGTTGGTAGCTAAGCTGCTGTCATTTAGACAGGGGCAAGTCAACAACAGCAGAATAAAGGATTATTTGACACCAGCAGCTTTTCAGTGGGAGTCTCTATTCCTTTTCTCTTATAAAATGTTCTGTACTAGGTTGTGGTGTTGTATAAAGTCTGTTTATCCCAATCTTTATTGTACTTCAAGTCACGTGAAATAGAATACCATAAAAACTTAAAATAAAGCATTCCTATCTTCCTTGTGACACACAGAGTGGTCAGGTTATGGAACATATAAGAACTCTGTAGCTTTTAATCAAAAAGAATAGGTCAAAACATTTTCAATTTTTATATGCTAATTCAAAGCAAAATATAGCTGACTTGTACAGAATTATGTTCAAAAACCATACTCAAAGTATTGCTCTGTTGTTTAAGTACACCACAAACTTTATATAGCATTGTTAAGTCTGAAAAATTAGAATAGGAGTAATCATTATTTATGAAATTGCTTTGGTTCAAGGCGCAAACTAGCACATCCATCATTACCTATACAGTTACACGAAAAACACAGGAATCCACAGGCTCAAACTCTACACCAGTTACATTAAATGGTACCCTAATTCACAGGTTATTCACAGAAATCACGTCAGTTAGAGCTCACTTCTGTTACCCTAAGTGACCTTGAGTAATACTTCCCTCTGCAATGGCACAGATTTCCCTTAGAATAAATTCTACTGAAGTTAGGAAAATACAATATGATCTAGTGCTTTCAAGGTGAAGCCCATTAAACCTGATGGGAGGCACTGATGAAGTGGGGTCTGGCACATACCTGCATCATGAACCCCCTTAATGTCTTGTCTCCATTACAAAATTACACTGAATTAGGAAAGAAGCTTGAGAAATTGCAATGACTAGCAAATAATAGCCATGATTTTCAGTCCACGTAGACACAGACAAATCATTTCAATTTCACAGCAGCTAGTCATAGGCAATCTGCTCTTCCAGAGAGGTTTACACAGCTGACATGCTGTCATGTGTAAAATGACCGTAAAGCTGTAGTCGACTTAATGTCAGCAAACATGACTCCTCAAGGCTGTGCCTGGATGCTACATAATCTCCAAGCTCTGGTTGTTACAGTCTCCTGTGCTTCATTATATTCTCTGGGGATGCAAGGATGCCGAGGAATGGGAAAGAGACTAGAAATCCTACTGACATCAGCTGAAAGGCTCATTTATTTAGGAATGCTTGGAATCAAGCTGTGATAGGCTTTGATTTACTGAGGGGATGAGGGAGCTCCAGTCCCAGCCTATGCACACAAGCCAATGCAGGCACCCTCCTGCACACCACAGGGCAGTCAGGATTGCCGCACTGCCTAGGCATACATGCCCCTAGTTTGGGTCATGGCTGCAGTCCTGGTATAGCACTCAGCTGTGAAGCATGTATTTTCTGTGAACTTAAACAGTCACCCAGGTGGACACTAATCTCTCACAAGAACCCACTGCAGTGTTCAGGACTGCTCCTCTTTCCCTTCTGGGCTACCTCTGCAACCTTTCTACCAGTTATCTCTTCTATACATACAGAAATGTTGCAGGTTCAGTTGCAGAACTAAAGCAATGGCATTTCCATTGCCAGCTGTATGGGATAACAATATACACCCCTGTATGGCAAGAGCAAAATTGCCCCAGCATGGTGGGCAGCAAACTAGAGAAGCAGCTTTTCAGGACACCAGCAACCCAGATTACATGAAATAAAGCTTTGTCTTCCTGTGCTGCCCTGCTTCTTTTTATGACATTCCCCCTTTCCCTCATTCTTGCCAAAATCTGTCTTCTGTCCCCAACAGCTTCTCTTGCAAAACTTCTGCCCTCCTTTCAAGGCTACTCTCTACCCTTCTGGTCCTAAGGGCCACAAACGCATCTCTTATTTAAGTCTTCTTTAAAATACATTATCACACGAATACACTCTCCTTGACATGGTGGGGGACAGCAGAAGTCACCAGCAGTGTGGATGAGCACTGCCTGGAGGGGACGGCACAGCTGTGCCATCTTCCACACAGTGACACTGCACTGCAATGATGGCAATGACCTGCCTGTACCCTTGGTATCACCTGCACACCTGAGATATATATTGGGTCTTAAGTACTCAAACTTTCTAATGTGATTATTTTCTCAAACTGTGGCCAGAATGAAGAGCTACCACTGATGGAAAAGGAATTAATTTGTTATGATTAGCTCTTTGATCTTGAGAGATATAAATCTGAGAGCTTTGGGCGCTCTCCGCGTTTACTCTCCTTTACGTTCATTCCTATTCTGGACAGGGAAAGGGTTGTTATACCACCACTTTTAGCTGTACAGAGGTAAAGGCCAAATTGGGCAAGATATTCCATTTTTTTAAAAAAGAAGAGTGTAAAGTACCAGTTGCCTCAATGGAATATTGAGGTGCCAAGAAAATGCCTGCTGAATTTACAAGTGCACAAATATCTTGCATGTGACATTCACGTATTCAGGATAATGGCAAATAATCATTCCACACAGAAGAACACTAAATAATAGAAGCAATGAGGTTTAATTTCAAAATGCTCTCAAATGTGTAAAAAAAAGTAAAAATGCTTGCTCTGTATTAGCAGTTACCTACCACGGACGACTACAAATGACTCGTCAGATCACCCTTGAGCAAATCAAGCTCTTGACGTTTAACCAGTCAGTTCAGTGACGACTGTAAGGGACTTGACCACACATTCCCTTTCCCCCCCAGTGATGTGCTACTTACTGCGACTCACATTCCCAGCTTGTCCTCTGCCATTCCAGTCCCCAGGGAAGTGCCCAGTGCTGTCCCCACTTGCCCCACTCCCTGGCTGGGGTGGGACAGGCCCTGGCTGCCAGGTCCTGCCCTGCCATCCCCTGGGGAGCATCCCCAGACTCCAGGGAGGCCCCAGTCCTCACAGTGCCCTGACACACTGTTACCTAATAGGTACCAATGCAATTGCCAAATAAAATGGCAACATCTCACATATCACAATACAAGCAAAACTAAGAAATAGAAAGCCACATACAGAGAGCATGCATGCCTTTGTAAATCTTTTTTTCAAAGATCTCTGAAATCAGGGTCTTAGCAAACACCTGAAGACCTCCTATGAAGGTTTGCATCTCCCCAGCCACGCTCTTCCTTTGAAAACAGTGGTTACCTGACCATGACACCATTTCAGACAGAGAAATTTTCTTCATGTCACTGGAAGCCAAACTCTGTAAGGAGCAACTATTATCCTCCCTGCCCAGTGATAACTGTAGATAGCAACGGGGATTAGCACTTGCAGTATTTCAATTAGTATCTTCTAATTATCAATAAATCAGTAATCAATAAACTGAAAGGAGCTGATTCAAGGTCTATGTCTGATCACATCAAAATCAACTGCAAAACACTCACACTGTGAGATATTAGGACTGAAACAACAAACTCAGGAGTTTCCTTGATCGGCCAAACTCTACAGTGACTTACAAGAGAGGGTTAACAAGGCTTTTGTTGTCTGAAAAAGAAAAGCTGTATTATACAATGACTAAATCCACTAATTAAAGTGCCTGAAACAACAAATAGTGGAAAAGATCAGACCAGTGGAAAGTACAAACTGTTTTATACAACTCATAACATGGTTTGGGCTGAATTTCTCTGGCTGTTTTCCCTCAGTGTTCTCCTTTGAGTTATAATATATGAGGATCTAGTGATGTGATTCCCAGTCATGGGTGATGAGGGAAGATATCTGAACTCCTGCAGGTAAGACAGAATATCTTTCAAGTCTAAATAAAGTAAAATAAAACAGAAATGAAGAAGTAATACTATGCTTTACATAGAGGCTTTCTATTGACTTTCTCATTAATTTCTGAAGAGTTTGGAAGCTGAGATTTGGAAAGTCAGAACCAGGTGTTAATCTATTACATGGATTATGATATTAACTGAAATCAGATTTCATTCTTGTACATAATTGCATCAATTATTTTTTCCATATTAAAATATACTTGGAAATTTATATAATCTGTAAAACATAAGTCATTCTTGTAATTGATCCTATGTAGGGATGTAAGTGTATGTGTGAAGCTCTTTACAGAACAAAATATTTCAGTCTGACTTACAAGGTTTTGTAGTTCAAGGACTGTGTGCGATTTCTCCGTATAAGATGGGACGAGATGAGCTGCTGTTGCAGAGCTCAGGAACTACAGCAGGACAGGTGACAACAGGCTGCCATGACATGCAATCACCAGAGATGTGAACCCACAGATACGTACTTCCTTGCCCAGAAGCATCTTTAACCGCAGACAAAGCAGAAGAGACATCTATGCGTAAGGATTTATTGAGCATCCCTGCAGCAAGGGGCTGTGTCGAACTTTGGGTACATACCTAGGCAGGGTTACACTTCAGACTGATTCTGGGTATGAAATAGAAATATGTTCTTAGGCTACTGAGCAATACCTTCCAACATTTGCTGGGGCATTGCCTATTAGCTACATTGACAGGCAGGATATACTGCCATCAATTAAAGATATCACTATTGTGAAATAGTAACAGTTCTTATAAAAGAGAGAACGACCTTTGCCCCTATAGTCTGATTAATGGGAAGATATTACCTTCAACCGGAATTTCTCTTAACTAAAACCGTATGAGTGTGCTGCTCCTTTCAGCTATGGATTTGTTTTTTCTCAAATAATAGCATGCAGATTAATCAAATGTTATTTAGACACAATTCTTCTTCAGTCCCAGCCACTCGTCAGGTTTCCTACTGTAGGATGTCTTCACCAAAAGACTAACCTGTGACAATCACACCTGTGTGGCATATCATCATCACCTTCTCCATACCCTGGGGGAAAGAACATTCCCTGACTGTCCAACAACTGAATGGGGAGCCAGGTGCTACTGAAAATAAATGTAAGGGGAGCAAAGGATACAGGGCAAAGATTTTGGGGTGACAGCAGCAATTCCAGTTGTTTTGCATTCCAGGAACCCCCCACAATTATGTGTTGATTAAGTAGGAACCTTGAATATTATGTAAAGCTTTGTTCTGCTTCATATATACAATGCAGATACTTCACAGAAATAGAGGAAGTGCCTGTTACAGAACGCACAAGTGTCATATTCCTGCCAGGTTCACAGTGGCCTGTCCTTCGCAGATTTGATTATCCCATGTTTTATGGTGGTAGAAGGCACTTCAAACCCTGAGTCTTCCCCAAGGAATGTTAACACATGTTAGAAGTACGTGGCCCAGCCAGTATTACTACAAAACACTTGGAAAATGTTACATCAGAGTACTATTAATACACCCTATTGCACTTACAGGACATGACTGCATGTGGAAAATCTGATGACTTGCAAGCTTATTAACTTACTGAGATTCCTCTTTGCTTTTATGAAAGATACGCCACAACTGGATTACCTAACCCAGGGTGATTCCTGAAAGTCCCTCTTGCCCCAGATACCTGATTTATTTACAGGTACATCAGACTCCAATATGCTACCAAATTTCCATATCACTTTTGGAAAAACAGAAATTTTGAGTAGAGCTTTGCTCCAAAAACTGCTAGCTTGGTTAAAAACAAGATTTACATGAAATATCATGCCAGAAAAATGACCTCAATACCTCAAAACAGACTTTGCTTTAAGAAAAAGTATTTATAATTCAATTCACTAGTAACCAACCAAATAGCATACATATCAATATAAAACAGATCAGCAATGTCAATATAACCTAATTTGTATAACCTCCTCTCCACATATTTCATGTGAATACTTACTTTACAATCCTGTGGCACTGATTTATTACAGAAAATAGATGGATAGATAAAAGATATATAACATAAATGTGATTTAACCATGCACATGTCACTTTGGAAAATAAATCTAGCGTTTTGTGGCAATCGTCTTTCCTTTCAGACTTACTTGTGGGAAACAGTGCAAATATATGAGTAATCCTATTGCTGGCAGTGGTATAATTCATTCACATGCTTATAATTATGCAAAGGTGAAGCATGGTGGCAACTCAGAGAAAGCCCAAGCGAGACCTACCAGCAAGGACAGGCTGCCAGGGCATCGCTGCGTCCTGGGAACTGCCTCTGCCATGAATTCTGATCCACATCTCTTCTCTGCACCAGGCGGCTGCCCTCCACCTCACACCAGCACCACTATTCTAACGTCCCAGGAACATACACTGTGACTCTTTAATAACCTCAGGAGCTACTTTATAACCTCCTTTATAGCCCTCGCTCTCCATGCATCAGGAAGATGTATTCTACCTCATTCTCATGGTTTCCCAGCTGTTAGCAGTAGTGAAGAACTTTTAATAAACGAAATAATTGTGTCTTATATCAGATTAACACTTCTTAACAACATATCTACTGATATTAGTTTCAAGGAAAAAAAAACAGCATTGTTTCCTATTAACACTTAACTGCTCTGTCTGTTCGCGCTATGGGAAATGTTTGTTGTGGCACTGGCAGCCAAACCTGTTCAGCTTATTTTCCTTAATGGCTTTTCCATTCAGCTCTGGACTAAGTAAATTAACATTCAGCACTTTCCTCTTTCTTTAAACCATTTTTCTTCTGTATAATTTCTTAAATACCCTTTGGAGTAACCCACAAAAGTGACGCTGAGACAATAACTTACGCCAAGATAAAGCATCTGCAGAATCTTCAGACGTTTCTGTAAGTACTCCAATTCCTACTAACGTACACAATTTTTACTTACAGATATATATGACCACGAATATGTCCCATACATATCATTTATATTAAAAAATGTAAATTTTCATTTTTCATTCAGTTTCCGGTTTTGACCATAATTATTTATCTATCCTAGAAAAAAATAAAAACTACTTTCCTACCTGTTTGAGTCAAACTGAAGTCTGGATCATTCACCAGTTACTATTTAATCATGGCTAAAAATAGCCAATATTCACTATAAAGATTTTTAGACCTAGGAGAATAGTCTCCAAAGCAATTACAGATTTCCTAGAAATATTCCTTCCAAACTTTTGGTTATGTAGAACTGTTGTGAGAAAAACATCTTAGACTTGATTGCCAGCTGCTGGGAATCACTGTAAGCTGGATGACACAAACAGGGCAGCAATCCACTCAGTTTTGTGAAAATTTCAGAGCTCTGCGTTGGCATATGTCTCTGGCACTTACTGTGCTGTGCTGTTCCATAATGTCCCAGCACTTCTGCTGCTCTGCTGGTACTGCTGCTCCTATCTGAAACCACATTCAGTAAGAAAAACACCTTGTGACAGGGGGAGTTGCTAGACTAACAAAGCACAAGAATAAGGACAATGTGCATGGTCACTGTGCTAGGCCTATGTGCACTCATTTTGACTCCCAAAATAGCCTGCTGTCAATGAAACAGGCTGCAGAATACACCAGAGAATTAAAGAGAATGTCAAAGCAGGAGTGTGTCTCAGTAACATTGGCATTTTCTGAGAAAACTTTCCATGAAAAATTTTTCAATCGGCTCAAGCTTCACACTGTGATGCTGTATTATTTTCAATTTTAATAACTTTTAAAAAAGAGAACTTATTCTGGAACACATTGCGATAGCCCTTAAAATACTGTCTGCTTGGACAGAACAAATGGATATGGCCATGTTAAAGGCAACATGAAAATTTGTCACATTTTTGGTCTGTACAGAAATTCAGTAATTCCACAATATAGCATGGTTCTTCAAAAATGTGATTCACTTGTTTGAGATGTGACTTGCTCAAGCACTAAGACCAATATTTATACTCTCTGGTAGTTAAGAAAGATGTCATATTCAGAAGAAAATATGTCCAACATGGAAGTATGTGGACTTGTCAGCAAACAGTGAATGCAGTCATATATACTAATACACTATTAATTGCTTTGTGGATAGTAAAATCAAGTCCCTGATGTGCTTCACAATGAAAAAGTATCTTTCCTCTCTTTGAAATGGTGAGCAAACTAGTATCCTACACAAAACACATGTACTCTAGCGTTCCTCAAAATCTTTTGCAGCTTTTAAATTAAACTTGAGATTCATTCTCTAATACCAGGTGGAAAAAGGTAAGATTAGATGTGTACTAGTTAAGGTAGCATGTAATTAAAATTCAAAGCATTAACAAAAACTGCACTATGCTGTTTATAGGTGAGATGCAGGCATAAAGTTTAATGAGCCTCTTTGTTTTCTCACCCCCCTGCGACTTGTTCTAACTCTTTTAACTATTCTTTTGCCTTGTAAACTTCAGGTCCATGAGAGGTGAAGATCAGTTTGAAGGTGCATATAACATAACGAGCATGTCTGAGTGTGTGTTTCACTGCCTTGCTTCCGCTCAGCTGCTCTTGTGAGGCTGGAGTCTTGCAGAGTACTAACAGCAACCAAGTTCAGAAGTCAACCAATAAATTGGCACTGCAGCAGTTACAAATGTTTGCATAGGAAAAACATTAGTAGTTACATGCACAAGAATTTGCTGACCTTATAGGCTACTACTGGAGTTCAGACTTCAGCATGTCTATGAAAGAGCTGGAAACTGAAAGAGCAATCTTAACAGAGACCTATAAATGAAAGGAAGCACATGGGTTTGTAAGAGGTCTAGTTCTCGACCCAGAACCTCAGGCTAATGCCCTAGGGAAATTGCTAGAGGTGAAATATCCAGCTCCTTTGCACTCAGTGGCTTTCACCAACCTCTGGGGTGACCTATATTTCTTGTGCATTTGTTCTATACATCCATAAGGCAGAGATTTATTTTTCAAAGATCACATAGGGTTGCTGCTGTGACTGAAGGACTTTAAGTCTTCTCTCCATAACTCTAGATATGAATTCATCTCCCTTTCACAGGATCCTTGCTCAAATTAAACGTATCTACCACACCAAGGGAGTAGAGATGCCTTCTTCTCCTGGCCATTGTGAAGAATGAAGAAAACAAAAACATAAACACCCCAAAACTTTCCTGGACTCTTACTTTCATCAGGCCAACTTTTTCTCTCACATCAAACATAACCTGCTTTTCTTTACTTCTAATGCATATCCTAATCTATTCCTACCATAACCTCCTTAATTTTTACTTTATGGATGCAGCTTCCATTATCCTCTAATTACTTTTTTCAAATCAGCATCTTCATGCTTTCTCCTCTCTAACAGGAATTCCTCATAGACCACGTCTCTTCATTTCCTTCCTCCAGACTCCTCATAAGAAGCTTAATTTTGCCACAAATCCTACCAAAAGAGCATGACAACCGTAAAACGAACTGTGTTATGAGGATACTGACTATCATATTATCCAATAATGTCTCAATAATTTATTTGGTTTCTCATATTCCTATTAATTTGCTGTCATGGTTTGCTACAAACTCTTGGAGACGGGAACCATCCTGCCTCAGCCCTGAGTCCCACCCACAGCGCAGTCCTGGTCCGTGACTGTGGTGCCCAGGAGTTGCCAGACACACATTATTACTATTAAACAACAAAGTTTGTGGTTCTGTTGTGCTGAGCCCTACACAAACTCAGGAACAGCAACCCCTGCCTCAAGCTGGTGTGCAAGTCTGCTGCACATGTTTGGGCACCAGTGAATAAATTCAGAGCATGGCCTGTGTGAATCTGACTTTCCTGAAGTATCATGCAACAATTGTTTACAGCCTGCTTATGTTGGCACAGCTGTACCAAATTGCTTATGACTTGAAAAAAAATGTTTGCTAAAATCAGCTTAGACTGCAAGGGGGCACAGGCTGAACTAGGGTATTAGCCTTTTTAAATGAGAACCAGTAAGTAATTCTGACCAGTCCCTCTTATATTTGGTAGGAAGCAAGATATTGCTTGTGTTTATCCCTGGAGTGGGATTAAAAAAGCACATTATAAACAAAAAAAGACCCATTTGCGTTGCTTTACTGAAAGACTTTAATTTAACAGGTCTGACCTGGATTAAAAATAATGACCCTCCAAATTCCAAACCTTCTTCATATAAATACCGGCTGTTCATTTACAGCATCATTTGAGCCAGTTCTTACCTTGTAGCTGGCTCCCCACCACCTGCCATTAACAGCTTGTGCAAAGCTGAACCTGATTGTACAAGGAGAGGAGGAAACCATCAAAGTTATTTCTTAAACAACCTATGATCTATCATGCCTAACGATAGCATGCCCCTCTCTAAGCATGCCACTGCTCTGCTGGTGGGCAGACTAATCTATCAGACACACAAAGAAGGGAAGGGTCTACTGCTTTGCCATCACTGCTGGCTAATCTTATTAAAATAACAATATCTATACAATAATTAAATGTCAGAAATAACAGGTACTGCTCTAGTTCTGGCCTCTTCTTTATTTGACTCAGTATTTCAAGCGAAAGTGATCCAGTGGCCTCTACTTCTGACCTTTCTGAAGTATTCCCGAGATCTGCAGCTCAGCTTTTCTAATCTTACCGTGACATCACTTTGGTGGCCCCCCTCCTTACGGACTTCCCAATTACCTCAGTATTCACAGTATCCCCTAAAGCGCCACTACATGGAACACTATTATCTCTTATCTATTTTATCTATTAACCTTAGGAACATCAGTAAGATACTATGGGCAATCGCTGTGCTTACAGAAAAAGGACAGAAAAAGGGCCGTGCTTTAAAGGTGTAAGTGGAAAAATTGTTTGCCATTTAGGATACATTCAACATTTTCTTCTACAGGAAAAAGAACTAGATATTTCAGAAGCAAAGCCAATGTATCTCAATTAAGCCTCCTGGCTGTTTTGCATTCAGTGAAGTACTCTTTTTTTTTTTTTTAAAAAATGTTTCTACTTGTTTTTTTCCACACACATTTTCTGTTGCTCACTCCTCACAGAGAGTCCTTCATAAGGCAAGAGCCACCTGGGGATGAAGATGTGCTGGACCTCTAACTTTAGCCCCATACCCTGTTTTCCAGGTCGACTGCCAGGTTCTTAGTTTGGTGGTGCTGTGCATCTGCCTAGGGATGGGAAACAGACTCTTGAAGAACAGGATGCTTCAGGAGAAATAGATAGTTCAGGAGAGAAGGAGCAGTCAGCACAGAAGAGACAATAATAGCATGAGACAGTAGTTAAAGCTGGAGGAGAGATCTGCAGGAGCAAAGCTTATCCTCTTTCACATACCCTCAGTAGAACCAGCAAATTCTTTACAATTTATTTATTTATTTTCTAATCAAAATATTTTGGGCTTTTTGAAATCTGAAATTCAGAAATATTGTCTGTAAAGACAGCTGAGATCAATTTTTCCCCTCTCACTGGTGGTTGGTTTGGTGTTTTTTAAACTGCAGGTTTGGCTATGCAATCAGACTGTGTAACGTTGCTGACTCCAGATAAAAGGGGAAAGAATGTCTGCTTCACAAACAAACTCCAAACATAAGATTTTGATCTGTTCTTTTTGGTTACTGCCATTTTTTAAAACAGGAAAACACCCCATAATCTTCCAGTTTTCCAAAAAGCTCAAAATATTTTTGAAAACTATTTTTCACTTTGAGGACCAAAGCAGCAGCAGAGGGGTACAAATGCTCTGAGTACAGGGGGAAGGAGAAATTCTTGGGGCTCTGCTGTACATTTGGGGTGAGATTTCAAAAGCACTACTCTCATTCAGCATCCTGCAGAGACCTGCACATATCCCGCAGTAGTCAGGGTGATTTAGAGATGCTGAACTCTTCTGCTGAAAAAATAAAAAAGAATCCCAGGTATTTGGTGCTCTCCATGTTTAAAGGTGTTGTTTAATCACATAATTAAATTTTATTTTGAAATAGTGCAGTACGCTATCCCTGACTAGAACTCAGTGCTAATTCCATCTCTAATCAGTAGATGGCACCATGAATTCATCAAACAGGATGGAGACCAGAAAGAAGCAAATTTATCCCCATAAAAAAGGAAAAAAAAAAAAAGAGTGGGGAAAAAAAGCATACACCCAGCTTGACACACATCAGGAATTAAATTCAGAGGGTGTAACTTTCCCCCCATTCCACCCCTCCAAAAATAAAATCGGCTGTGAAGCATGCTGCGTTACACCCCGATGCACAAACAGCAGTTATACCTTAAACATCCCCAGCCTTGCCCTGTCACTGACCTACATTGCCTCATGACCTCCTGTGAGATTAAAAAAAAAAAAGCGAACAAAAAAAAAACAACAAAAAAAAAAATCCAGAAACAAACAACAAACCAACCCTTTTCCTCTGTCCTCCACGTCCTCTGAACAATGGCATCTCTGGAGGAGAAGACATCCCCTGGGCTGGAAGGAGGACCCAGGAGCAACCCACGGGGGAGCTCAGAGAAGAAGCTGGCAGGCAGGATTGCAGATCCAGCCTCAGAGGTCAAGCTGGTGTTTGGAACGCCTCGCCTGGGGCTTCTGCTCTGCGGACAAACCCCCTTCAGCTCTGATACTGCAGCATGTGTACAAACGCATGCGGGGGGTCCTTGTGTCTATCCAGCTAACCACAGGCTGCTGGCAACTTTAAGGCTGAAAGCAGACAGGTGGACAAGAGTTAATGAGACTTTTTTTTTCCTTCCACCCAAATAGCAAAATTTCTACCTGGCATCCAAAGGCTGGTAAAGGAGCCCTCACCCTCCCCTTCGCTAGCACCATACATTCCTGATGGAGCATGGCATGAACCAGCAGCTCCACAGCAGAGACTTGCTGCCTGCAGCACGTCCTTGCCAGGAGGCAAGCTCTGTTCAAAGGAGCAGTTCAGCACATCTGGGTGTTTACTCTTCTCCTGGCCCAGCCACGCTCATCCTAACCTGCACTGGTAGGATAACTATTTTGACAGGTGTGGAGCTGGCACCCACCCGGCACCTCTTCACGCCCACCAGGCTCCCACAGGGCTTCGCTGGCAGGTGCGAAGTGCAGAGAAGGCGTGTTCCTGCGCGCACGCCTAGTGATGTGCAAGATGTGCCCACCCCCAGCAAAAATCTGCTGCCTTAAATATGGGCTCTCCATGCTCTTATATCTGAACAGTGAGTGTGAAAACCCTGCCTGTCCATCTGTTCCTTAAAAGTTTTTTTCTTCTGCTGCATGTTAGAATATCTCCCCAAATCTTCTTCAGAAGCACAGATCACATCAGAGACATTTATAGGTTAAGTAAACAGCATGCTGCTGACATCATCTAAGCACAGTAACAGGCACAGATAGGTTGTTTGTGGATAGCTTTATGCTATGGACTTCAAACTCCATTTATCTTGTTCTCAATGAGTGGTAATTAAAATCTGCAACAACAGAAGTATTGCTCTGAGAAGCAATAGCTCTACCATGAGAAGCACGAAAATTTTGCCAACAGAAGGGAGAGTTCAATCAACGGTTTCAACCATGGCACAGAAGAGAAAACTCTTGACATTTAAAACTTAGAGAGGAAAGCAGCACAACAGTAAAAAGACAAGCCTACCTTGCATTGCGTGGAGTCATCTTGTGTCGGGCCCAAGGAGGAGATGCTGTAAATTTTTGCCATTTCAGGCTCTGCACATCTGGTTGTTGCAAAGTGATTTTTCTTCCTGGCCATTCCTTATTATTTTCCCAGCCTGCCTAGCAGACACAACTCAGGAATTACCAATACCATCGGCAGTGACACAATTGATTAAGTATGAGCAATACCAGCGTGGGTTTTGCATTCAGTCAGAGCTCTGTAATGGCAGCACAAGGGGCCTCGCTTGCTGAGTAAGAAGGGCTTTGTGTCACTTGTCCCTGGAGCGAGGCACAAGTGAGCTTGACGGAGAAGGCAGCAAGCATACTGTCAGAAGCCATATTCGCAGGGAAAAGGCAGGACAATGGAGATTAAATGACAGTGCAGAATCATGAAATTAAGTCATCCCCAAGACCTAGATATTCCAGGCTTCCCCATGACACCTGCTAGAGGCACAGGGGAAGACCAGGAGCAAGTCCCTGCAGAGGTCTTGTGGCCTGTGCCAACACACTGAGGGAAAACCTGCAATATCTGTTGCAGATCTTCCAGAAATCATGGGCCACACAACTTCGTGTCTGGCTGCATGCTCACTTTTCGTCCTGTTTTCCGGCCTGAAATCTGAACTGGAAAACAACAATAGGACTGCTTTGAGTCCAATTTTTCTTTTTTACTCTTTCTCTCTGCACAGAAGCATACCTCCTGCCTGCCCTCCTGCTGCAATAGCGTAGTTCACTTCCAAGTGGTTGTAATAAGAAAGGAAAATAATTGCTTGCTATAAATTGAAGGAGATTACGTAGGCCACTTACACACTGCTACCTTGGTAATTACACCATTCTCCCAAGGGATGGGAGGGACCCTGAACCTGCGTCTGCCCTTTCAACAGTGTGCCCAAATCACCACGGCAGGGTTCTTGGTACCTGAGCATCTTTTCCTCTGGATGCTCTTCAAGCTTACACAGACAGGTAAAACATTTTTTTGGCTTGGAAGTTGGTAATGAGGGATTTAGGATTTTCACCTGAGAGAGACAACCTCAGCTCCAGCTCTAGTGCCAGGGAAGAATTAAGTTTTCCACAGATAAGGAAAGAGCTTGAACAGGGAGAACTGAACTGATCAGCTCAGTCTGTAGCAGCCTGACAGCTACCATAACCCTCCCAGGCTGACATGGAGACACCTTTGCTCAAACCGCTGGTCTGAGTCAGATGGAAAATTTAAACCTTGATATTTTCTTTCCCAGATTTGTGCTGGAAACAGTCTAAATGCTTGTGCAAGAACAATCAGCAACATTTCAAAGCCTTGGTAAATACGCTCAAAATCCAATTACGGCAACTTACTGCTTCATTATAGCGAATAAGAAATACTTACTTCTGAGGAGTAATGTTTCAGGCTGGCTGTAGATTTGGGAAGTCCCTTGTTACTTTCGATGCAATAACACATGGGGACGCCAGCTGCAGCTCGCTTTACAGCTCTGTATGTCTCTTCCCACTGGTGCACAGCCGCCACCACCCTGCATTTTCGGACCATCCCTCCGGTTGGTACAAAGCTCAGAAATCTTGTGGTCAGCTCTCATCACTGTCAGAGACACTGTAATTTTAATCTTGAATTTTAAGTTAGTTTTTCAATCTCCTGCCTGTAAAATGGGAGTGACAATAATGATTGCTTAAAACTAGAAAACTAACTGCAGTCATGGGCAGTCCCTCTGTGCCCCATTTTCCAAAGAGCTTTAAGAACAATGAATCCATTCTGCCATTTCTCCTTGTAATTTATTTAGATTAAAAACATCAGGGCAGGAAAGGTTGCAAACAATTAGCGTAGTCCTGTTGCAAATGTCCCATTGCCAAACCTCTGAGCTCGCAAGGAGGTTCCTCCATACCACTGATGCTCTCCATGGATACAGGGCTGTGCCAATGCAACAGCAAGACACTAGCTTATGTTTGCATGATATCAAGGACTGTGGGGTCTTAATTAAAACCTGAGGCCTCTAACCCCCAACCAGTACTAGAAATGATCCTTAATTGGTGCTGAAGTGTCTATAGGCCATTCGCAATGCCTTCACTGAACCAGTCTCCTGTGCCTGCTTACAACAGAAGAGTAAGTTTTGAAACAAGAGCCACCACCTGCTCGGTAGTCAATCTGAAATAGAGCAACCTGCGGCTGCTGCTCTGCTCTGCTCAAACAAAAAGAAAAGAGAACTGGTGTTACACAATTCAAAAGCAAGGAGGGGTACAAGCGCTCTGAGCACAGCGGGAACGAGAAATCTTTGGGGCTCTGCTGTACGTTTGGGGTGAGATTTCAAAAGCATGGCTGCAGCAATATTAACAAATTTACGTAATTCATTCACACTTGTTATCAACATGGGATTGTTTCACTATATGCTTTTCTCCCCACCAAACAGGGTTTTCTATGCAATTTTCTCCCAGCTCCAAATTGGATAAAATCTTTTTAAAACTCATTGTTTAAAAGGAGAAAACTATTCTTTTCAACATGACTTAGGAAAATTAACATTATTTGTGCCCCTGGGTATTAGTAGGATATCATTAGGAATTTCGTTTAGCCAGAAAAGATACGTTTAAGCTAGCTACCAAAATACTGCTTTGAGATGCCCAGAGTGCATGCCTGCTGCCTCTGCATGGCTGCTGCTCCTACAGGGCAGCCGGGAGGCTGACACCATCCTCCTGCCATCCCCTGCTACCCCACCTCCCTTATCACAGAATGACGTGCCTTTAGCACCAGTCTGTGGTTTTCATAACTGCTGATACTTTCAATTTTCTGTGTACCTGCAGCTGGTTGTTGTTTAGACAACTTTTATATTACTACAGCATAGCAATGACTGATCTTAAGCCTGAAGGAGTATTTTCACTATAAGCATGCTGTTCAGCCCTTGTAAGCGGAACTAAGCAATTCAGGGAGAATTTTAGCTGACAAACATAAACACGGTAGGTGTGAATTTTCATTAGTATTTCACAAAAACAAAATAAGGCCAAATTAATCAGATATGTATTGCAATTTAGCCATTTCCTCTGGTAATAAGCAACATGGCTCTTATACCAAGACCACACCTCTCTTCAATTTACTGTTTAAAATTATAGAGGATAGTTCTTTGTGTGTGAACAGCTTTTTGCTTGCCAGACCTTCTCTCAAGAACTTACTTATGTATTTTGATTTGTACCTAAAAGGAAATCTTTTTCAGACTTAAGTTGTCTGTCTCGCATTCCCTGCTCCAAAATGCATGGTCCCTCCAGGGCCCTTTCTCACCTCACGCTCCTCTTGCCGCTGCAGCCACCCATGCTTCTGCGGACCTCCACTTGCAAGACTCCACAAGGCGCAGGAGGAAAGAAATCACCTGGCAGCAGATCCAGGCCTGACTGCATCCCACCGGCCTCAGCAGGCTTCACATCCATCTGCTAGTAGCACAAAAATAATCTTCAAAGTGTACCTGGGCTGTGGAGCAGCCAGAGGTTTGACATGTATTCACAAAACCGTAGGAGCTCTGCCGCAGGTTAGTACCAGAGCCTGGTGAATTCAACCAGAGAGGCGTAGACATTTTCAAACTGTGCAACAACAGAGCTGTGGATAATCTTCTGTCTAAATTCTGTATCTTGTTGCAAAGAGGCATCTAAATCCTCAAATGTAACATTGAGCTAATTTCAGCATTAACCTAGAAAACGTGTAGCTGTATAATAGAAATTTCAACTCAGATTTCAGAAGCTGAAGATGTTGTACTAACAAAATTCACTTTATGACATAGTCCACACCTAGTTTTAGACGCCTCACAGACTCTTAATGGTTTGGTTTTTTTTTTCCTTGGTGGGGGTTGTTTTCTGGATTTGGTAATATTTCATTTACAGGAAGGCTGAAGACTGTATGCCAATATATGCACTTGCACCATATTTCTTTAAATATGTTCCAGGAAATGCCATACTCATGAACTGCTCTGTAATGTAATCCTTCAGACTGGAGCAATTCATAGGATCCTGAGAACAAAAAAGCTTTTTCAGCAGGTATAGTTAATCAGGAAGTGAGTACATGCCACATTAGCATCCCCTAAGGGTTTCTAGTGCTCAACCAGAGTACAGCCAGTTTGTTGTTTTGCTGGGAAAGCTGTCACAGGACAGACGTCCTCATTAGAGCTCCATTTTCATGTTCTCTGGAGTTCGGAGCAGAAGCTTTGCCATCTCTGCTCCAAGATCTTTATTGGTTGCAACCCAGGACAGACTCGAAGGAAAATTCTCAGCCCTGCAGTCCAAAAAGTTCACAGTGTAAGAAGCAATTCACACTAAGGATAAACTGTGAAATGCATTCTTAAAAGTGTTTTATTATCATTTTTTATTCGAGCCTGGTGCTGGAGGTAGACATCTTTCTTTGACACAAAGCCCCTGGTCCCACTACCAGTGTGAGAGCTCCAGGGACAAAACTGCAAATTGGTTTCCAAGTCTATTTTAGGAATGGTTTAACAATCAGAAGAGGAAATGTGATATTCAAATCAAATGGCTAAATTTTTCAGTATTAAAGGTTATGGGGCAAGACCTGCTCTAATAGCACAGAATGAAGAACGAAATGCAAATACCCTAGCACAGAGAAGCTGTGCATGGTCCAGCACCTGCTGAAGTCACGCGCGCCTGCCTGCTGACTTTGGTAGGGGATAGGGCTGTAAGGGGAGCTGTAAAGGACAGAAGACCAGGGGGCTGGGGCTGGCATCCTTCTCCCGGCACACCATGGACAGCCCACACAGCATCACACACTGCAGCACCCTTGCTGCAGCACACAACCCCTAGCACACCATGATAAGCTCAGCTGCCCAACAGTCTCCAGTGAGATTATCCACCAGGGAACATTTATCCAACACCATTGCATGAAGACCCAAAAAAAGCAGTAGTTTAAGGGACACAGCAGCTCTAAATATTGTGCTTTCTTTCTCACTGCTAAAGCAGATTCAGTTAGAACAGGATAATGAATTACATCAGGCTGGCATGAAAGGCTATAACTTTCCAAACATGGAGGCGTGCACCTCTCTGGAGCCTGGCAGGAGTCAGCAGGATGCGACAGAGGCGCTCAGGCTGTGCCTGTGCGGTATTGCTGCATACAGCCGCTAAGTGTGGCTCATACAGACACCGAAATCCAGTTCATCTCAAACCATTTCCAACAATAAGAGAGTATAAATATACTCACAATATAGGTAAGCAAACCTAGATTTGTTTACAATTAGCAGAAAAAGGTTTCTTAGTATTTTTATTAATTTATTTTTGATTGATACGGTTACTTACTGTTCACTTGCAAAACTGGAAGGCTTTTAAAGCTTTTCTGCCATAGAAGTAAAACAAACATTACCAGGTGACAGCATAACTCAACTGCACTGGAGAGAATGGTGCAACACTCATTTATATGAGAAAACGATCGAGCCTCCAGGGTCCTCTGTGTTTTCACATTAAAATGGACTCACTACAACCTTTAGCATAAAAGAGGGTAACCTGGTACAAAACGTACTGAAAAGCCACTGCTGGTTCAAAACCAGCTGTGCCTTTGTACCAGCTTTTTAGTAGAACATATTGCATGTGTTATCTTGGCCCGATTCATAAAACAATGTGCCCAACCATACACAACACAGTAGGTATGAAATTCAGCCATGTGCGGCTTTGAGTGTGTCTGCATGTGCCACTGCTCCAGAAATCCAAATCTAAATGTCATCATCACTGGCTGCAAGTCAGTGCTCTGAAATGCATCTGCTTACAGGAAATCTGTACTGCTCTGCTCGTCTAAGGGTTTGTCTACATAGGGGAGATTTGCAGAGGCAATTATACTGCTGTAACTGAGCACTAAACCTCTGTAGTCACACTGATCCAACTCCTAGTACCAAAGTACTTGTTTGCAGTTCAGACTAAATTGCTTTGAATGTGCTGGAATTATTATACTTGCATAATCATAAGAGGAAATATCCCTTTGCAGACAGCTTCTAAGAAGTGAAAGGCTCTTCTTGCCCTGGAAAAGACTAGGCAGATACAAATAATGTATCATCAGGTTTTTTCTTTCTCTGATTATCTGTATCTCTGTTAACAGCCTGTGTGTCAGGCAGCTCGGGCTAATGAAGGGGACACAGGTTTGAGACAGCTAGGGTCTCATTCTGGTTTTCACGTGTTGAGTGACACCAGGTAAGTCACCTGTTCTTGCCTTTGGGTTTGTTGGTAAAACCATCATTTTTTTCTGGCAAGCCAAGAGAGGAGAAATGACATTTTAATATAGTCATTGTTTAATATCCCCAACTCTGATACTTTTTCTTCTTAACGTTGGCTAAAATAAACCAAAACACCTATTGCTCCAGTGTTCCACATTGCCATGGTCCCCACACAAATACAACTCCCCTCCTCAACTTATTCAGTCCCAGCACTTGCAAAAGGTTTGCATATTCAGAAACAACTATCTGAGCTCAAAACTGAGCTCTTCTGTGTGAATCTAACTGGTGTAATTCTCCAGAGACAGGTGAGGAAGAGCAAAGACACATTTGAATTAACTTCCTCTGAAGCCACAGAGGAAGAAGTTCTTTGTTTTGGCATGGTGTTTTACCTGCAGTGCTGCAGAGATGCACATCTCTGCCATCTCACGTGTCCAAAATTGGTCCTACAAGACTATCTTGCCCTTCTAGATGAATGTGATACACAGTAGGCCCACTATCCAGTTTAAATGACCTTGAAGTCTACTCACTGATAGGTCACTGTTTGTCTAGTCTCAAAAAACCACACTTGTGTATTTAAAAGACTCACCACAATCAAAGAGCTTTGCTGCTGCTCCAGAGCATGCCGAGCTCCACCAGAAACAGCAGCACCTCCCAGCCAGGCACTGGGTAAACGGGAGCCCACATGCCTCTGGAGACAGCATCTCCCACCCATTTACCAGCCTCTGCCACAGCTCCCCATTCCTGGTAAAGGCTTTATGTGACACTAATCTAAAGTGCTTGTCCTTATGCCTACTCTCAGGCTCCGTTAGCACTAAGCTGGTGTGGTACAGTAGTCTGCTGGTCTGGGATGGGCCACCTTGCCCAGGGCAGAAAAGCAAAAATATGGTCAGCTACAAGGAGAAGAAACCACTCTGGTGTGCTGCCCTTCGCTACTTCAGCATACTGTGCAGGCTCTAACTAGTGGGCTTTCATATTTAGGGGACCAATAATGTCATGTATTCAAGGGCTGGATGATGTCTGGACTGTCAAAATGAGTAGCTAAGTGAGAGCCTCCTTTTCTGAGGTTGATTTTCTTTGCTTAACTGACAGGTAAGAGCTAGGGACAAACTTTCTTATTTTCAGGTGCCTACCAGCACACAGGGACGTGGGCACAGCCACTGGAGACTCCAGCAGGCACCCAGAGAGAAGCAGCAAAGCCAGGACACTTGCCCTTCCACAGCACCCATCAGGCATGCCAGGCAGGCAATTCCACAGTCAGGACAGGTTGACCTGACATCAAAACCATGTCTCCACCATGCTGGGGGCACCACACCACACCACACTGCAAAGGCCCCATCAAGAGCACGGCTGCCCTGTGCCCTCCACTTCAGGTCTGGACCCTGCATGACGCCTTACACGGACTACACACTGCACCCTGCCAGTGTTTCACATGAGACCCGACATGCAGGAAGCATTTCAGAGACAAACACTCATGAGCAACATGAAGACTAAACAGATAACAGCTTGACATAAATGAGAGAAAGACGGTACCCCTTCAAACCCAACCTGCAAATAAGTGAAAAAAGCTAGTGCTCCCAGGGCAACGGTTTGAGATGATTCAGATCAAAAGCCGGTGATGTGCCATTATACTCCCAAGCCCACATTAGGATATGATTTTTTCCCCTAGTATTTTTGAATAAAAAAGTGTAAATCATGTGAAAAGGTATGTGTGTCCTTCTCCACCCAGCTGGCACAGACCATGGTCAGGAAGCTAAAAGAGATGACGCAGCCTGCGAAATGCCTGTGAGAAATGAAACGTGGTAAACGTGCCAATACGTCCCATTAGAAAGAATGGAGCAAGGTGGAAACATGCTGGCACACGGTCCTTCAGGTCAGTCTTACTGTTCTCCAGATATAATATGATCTGGAAAGTGTTAGATTTCAACTGCCATCATATAATCTTTCAGGAACATGAAACTATTGACCCTTTTTTTTAACCATAACATGGAAGTTTTCCATCCATGCTGTTCTCTGCAAAGCAGTAAGAACAAAAAACCTGGAAATATCTTGAACAGGAACAGTTTTGGTTAAATAAACACCAAGGTGGAGATACATAAAGATAGCACTTGCACGCTACCCATCTAACACTCAGTCTCACACACTGAAAAGTCTGCATGAAGCCCTGGACTCAGAGATTTGGAGTCAGAGTTTTACCCACAGAGAACAGGTGGGAGCATTACATGTAAGAGAAAAGCGATTTCAAGTTTAACTCATCAGTGAAGGTAACACTTGGACACTTTCTGCATTTTCACATCTTCATGTTTTAACCTAAAAGTCATCAGTATCCTGAAATGCTTAAGTTAGCATCTCTCCCAAATATTCACAGCTTAATAAAATATAGCTGTCACATGCTGCAAATATTCATTTACATTATCAAATGATCAGTTCATGATCTAGCAGGTACTAAAATGTGCACACACTTATCTGATAAACAGAAAAAAAAAATCTACATTTCATCTATTAGCTGATAGACACATTTTTAAATCAGTATTTGTTATTCTCAGAGTATGACCTGCATATATGTCACATCACAATCTAAGGACCAAGGTAACTGCTCAGCTCAGTATCTGTGAATGAGATTGCTCATATGTGCTAAACCAAACAAATACACAACTCTTTGAAGGCACAGAGGAAAAATTGAGGCATTAAACTATACAATGGGAATACAGATCGCACAAGTAATCAAAGAGATGACAAAGACACATTAGATCAGCATGACATGACTATCCTACTTTTGGGGTAATTTTCTTAAAACTACTAGATCTTGAGGAGATGCTGAATATTTACCTTCAGAGAAAAGTCAAGCCCATCTGAAGGTGCCAGACAAGAAGCCTGCCCTTGTGACAGAAGGCTTGGCTTTCACTTCTACTGCACCAAGAGACATTCTGCCTCACCTCAGCAAACCTACAAAATACTATGACAGAAGGGTCATTATTTCAGGGCATATGGATATCACAGCACCAGGAGTCAGATAAATACCTGGACGAGAATAATCAACTGCAGCATGAACACTAGTTTCCTTTAAGTTTTTTCTTCAGCTTTATTTAAATTTGGTGCTTCCTTAATTTTTAATGTCTTGCTTGGAACCCCAGTGCTGACCAGGGAGTGGTGTGGGTCACCCAGGGTAACACCCTGAGCTCCCTTGCTGCACGTGGCTGTTCCAGGCAACAAGAAAAGTAAGAGGTGAAGGGCATTGTGCACTTTTTAGGCACAGGTTGTCAGCAAAGTTGCTACGCATGACACTTTTTTGGTATGGGCACTTGTTCCTAGGAAACACTTTGGTAAACAACTTTGAAGTCAAAATGAAAAATTACAGCCTGAGTGCTTTTTTCGCTTTTATCCACTGTACCTTCATGACTGTACTAGTCCATTTAAATGGCAAAGCAGTGCTGAATGCAAACAGCCTCCTTCTGCAGGCTGTCTCCACAGTTCAATTACCAGCACTTTAACAGTGCTAATTAGCATTCCTCAGAGCTAGATATCTTTGAGTGACAGGTAACCATGGAGAGTCACAATCCTGTAGGTGATCAGCAAGAGTCTGACTTTTCTTTTTAATTAAAAATTAGAAATGCCTTAAACAAAAATAATAATTCACTGATTTATACTATTATCCAAGGGTTGCCAAGCTGGTGAGAATAACATTAGTATTGCAAAAATGAAACAATCTTTAAATGAATAGACTAGGGCGAAAGAAAGGAGAGCAGGTGATTATCTGTAACAAGAGAATGTACTCATAATGATGGTACAAAATAGTAGACAATTCTCCAGAGAGTTGGCATGGAGACCAAAAATAGGACACTTTCCTGAATGTGGGATGGGATTGCCCCAATTTATTTTAGATTTTAATAAGATAGATAAATACTAAGTCTGTTGCACAAATAGAAATTTCATAGGGATATAATTTCAGTAAAATTTAACCGTGAGTTATATTGAGAGATAATATTGCATCTGGTCCAAGTGAGAGCCAAGACTGGAAATTGAATCAGCCAGATAATCAGTTAGTGAAAATTGTTTTCAACGTAACTATGCCATTTCCTGCCAGCTAATGATGCAGTTCTCTTTCCAGAAATGGACTCCAGCAGCAAAAAATTCATAGTCACATTTCTGAAAACTGCAGTGGGTCCAAATCAGCAGCATTGACCCAACCTAATCTGAATATTACTATCAACAAATAATGATGAAAATTTTTAAGCTGAGCTTGCCAAAGATGGGTGGAAGGATATATGCATATTTGTAATTATGAAATATTTTCCAAGACCAAGTCAGCTCAACTCAGCAAACTCATTTCTTACTTGTAGATTCTAAGGAGAATGATTGCATATATGACAATAAAAGGAAACAGGTGACTGAGCAAAAATTATTCTAACAACAATGATCACAATTCAGAACTTTAACCATTGTTCACAGGTAAAATCATGGCTGTTAATTGTGAAGCATCAAATATCTATTCAACAAAGATTTTTTTTAAACCATCCCCATATAATTTCTTTTCTATATGCAAAAAAAAGTAACATATTTAAATCAATATGGTTCTCTGCTATAGAGGTATTTACATCTTTAAGAAAGTATTCATGCTAGTAAAATCTAACTCTATACAGGAAGGAAGGAACTAAAGGTGATTGCATCCCTATCAAAATTTCTGTCAGATTGACTAGTACTATTTACTTTTAAAATCGGGATGGTAACAAAACAAAAGTTCATTTCTACAAATGCAGGGAGGAACATTTTCCTAAAAATATAAGTTAAAAAACCCCAGATAGCTTTGCATCTTACCAATTATAAATCTGTAGTAGGCACTAGTAACATAAACACCTAATTTTCAGCTCATTTAATAAATATTTTAACCTTACAAATGGATAAGAAAGTATCTATCTATAGTAGTCAGGATACACAAATAGCCAGGGCTAATCACAGTATTACTAAATTTATAATACACTCAGATAAAGAAAAAAAGATAGGATGAAACTTGTCTCCGAGTCTAATATTAATCTTTGGGGTTTTTTCCACATTTACAAAAGCACCTACCACTGACAGATTTTTACCTCCACCAAATGCTCTGAACTTTTTATTCTGGAAGGAGGCATTTTACAAGCAGATGAACCAGGGAACTGGCTTTGTGCCATCAACAGACTTGTGAACTACCCAGCCCTGCAAGCTCTTATCCAAAGAGCTGGTAGCACGGAGCTGACTCAGTCTCAGACAATCCTGATGATTCCCAGTAAATTCAGTTTGAATCCTTACTGGTTATCCACACACACATGCACATCTCCAAATTTTTAGGTCTTGTAATCTTCTTCTTACCCTCATATTTCAAGGAAATAATAAAGAAAGATTAATAATAAAGCTATTTTGTTCCAGATTCAGTCTGGATATGTATCCACGTAGAATGGTTATCCAGCATCGACAGAAAATCTTTAATAAAAGACAATTAATTGGTGGAAAATAACTATCGGAATAAAGGAAGCCTGCTTTTGACGCCAGGTTCTTCAGTTTGTTTTCAAAGCTGTTCTGTTTTCCTTAATCTCTACTGCAATGCAAGGGGAGCAAGAAAGGGAAAAGAGATGGCTTACACAGGAGTGGAGCAGGAAAATAAACCCACCACTCTGTGGAATAATGGCTCTTGTTCTAGCTCTTGGAAGGAAACTTTCTCTCTTATGGACGTTCCAAACTATCACCTACGTAAACAGAAAGTAGATTTAAGCAACTACAAAAATCACAAAGATTCCTGTCAGTAAGTTCCAAATTTAAAGAGAGTTATTGGAAAGTGTGCAGAGTTTTGATTAGAAATAATAATATTCTCAAATGTTAAAGAACTTAAATAAGTGAAGTGTTTAGTTCAGAGTTATTTTAATTAAAAACACAGAAAATTAAATCTTCTATAGCATTACTGTGCTGTTTAACAGTTTACATCCTGCTTCTTCACTCACCTAAATAATTGCATCCTGGCAAGTTTAGGTTTTCAAAGATTAATTATCCTGTCCAAAGATGTTTCATTTGACTCAAGAACACTTTCTCTTCATGTTGGTAAACTGACAAGTCATAAACATGTTTATATCTTGCTGGTAGGCTATAATCCAGTCTTTGCATGACCAAATCACATTTGAAATATGTGATTTCTCTCCTCTTAGCTGAGGGATAAAGTTCACAGATGAAGCCAATAAATTCCCCCCAAAATGGCTATCAGAATTTCTCAGCAAGGTCTCCTGATATGATAGCCTCCATGCCTTGCCCTGTGACTGTGGAGCCAGAGGCATTGCTAGCTGAAATCTCTTGGTTTCTTTTTCAAAATCTTTGATAGGATTTTGATCGCTCTCATCATTCCCAAAATCAATGCAAGCAATCAGATTGCCTTCAGGAGGACTTGTACCAAGACTTATATGTGCTCCTGTTACCAATTCTGTGATTGATTCTAGTGGATATTTCAGTACTGGTAAATGTTTATAAAATTTCAGCATTTTATATAAGCTATTATTTCTCCTTTTCCCTGACAGAAATCCTCTGGCTATGAAAATCAAGTGGCATTTTACCAAAACCACACTCTGCTTCTCTTCTTTCAGCTGTTGCTTCAGTCATCTTAAAAACAAAAATAACCTCATTCCAGTCCAGTCTTTCCATTAGTCTACTTGTAGGTAGGCATCATAGGGAAATACAAGCACTACTTCCATTTTTTCTTTAAGGGGTCCATAACTCTTCACCAGCCTTTGACTGTGGAGGTAACTCCTAAAAGCAGGAGTCTTCACAGGTGGTGCTTTAACACTGCCCCAGTTGTGATAATCTCATATTGCTTTCATAATTTCTTAACATTCTGGAATGTCTACAATTTGATACAACCCATTTTCCGCATAACATTATTGAGAGTACTATAAATCTGCTCTTCAGAAGTCCCTCTGGATGACTGAAAAGGTTTCCTTCAAGATAAGAAGCAAAATGTACTGAAAATATTAAATTATTAAAGTAAGAAAGCAGGGCATGTCAAGAAAGCCTATCTGATAGGAAATCACTTGGCAAGTTTGTAATTTACCACTGAATTATACAATGGATATAATTCTATAACATGCGTCTCTTGCTACAAAGCCCACACTGGTCAGAGCTCTCGCCCCTCTCTGGGGTTAAGGATTGCCCCGGGAGGTGTGCAAGCTGGACCCCGCTTGTCACACATTTTGAGAAACCTACGTGGGATTTTGAGAGTCACACACAAGATTGCACACTGCAATCACAGCACACTACCAGCCCAGCACGAAGGGCGCTGATGCTCTGTCTCCAGCCAGCGTGCTGGCCTTCTGCAGCCGACTATGGCATGCCAGGAGATAATCAGCAGAGACTGCTCCACAATATGTTAATCTTCAGAGTATTGCAAACTGGTACCTATAGCGCGGAGCCTGTAGGGTTTGCGTGAGCCACACATCAGGAGCACCATCTTCTCTTAATCTAAATTACACTAAACTGTACTTCCATCAACTCCAGAAGAGCCATCAGGTGTATTCTGCAGCCTGAGCCCAGAAGCAGGGGTCCCACAGACGATGAACAATGAATCTACCTTGCTCCTGACTCAAACACAACCTAAGAGGTTAAAAGTTGAGCATGGCACTTAGTTATTTGTTTCCCTATTATATTTTGCATTAGGTCCATTTCTGAGTCAATTTATAAAGACGGCAAGCTAAGACTGGTTAACGATCTGCTCTCAGGCTCCTTTGTGCATGCACACTTTGTAGTGTTGTTAACACATGGCTAAATTTTGTTTAAACACGCATGGCACGAGGAAAGAGAAGATGGAAGTCAGACATTCAAGAAAATAACTTTTGCATCTCTTTTTGAAAGAACTTGTTAGAAAAGCTGCTGACAGTTGCAGAAGCCCTGCCTAGTTTGGCTACTCCTTTCAGTGTCAAAATGGGAGATTTCAGTGCTGTCCAACACAGATGCTGCATCTTGACTTTACCAGGAACAGCATAGAAGTTGGTAACTAGTGAAAGTGTACTATACTTTTTCCTTTGACAGAAAAGAGGCTGAAACACATCTGAAAGCCTAGAAAGATAAAAAGTAGGATGCATCTTTTTATTCCAAACAAGAATTACTTGCAAAGAAAGGAGACAGTATCACAAGTTAATATACTGAGTTTAAAATGTATGTATGCAGGTAGCTGTGCACATGCTACAAGAATTTCAAATGCATAGGGCCTGAATCTAACTTTCAGTGATCTTAAAAAGCTGTTTGCTAGTTATTTCAGCAGGCCATAAGTGAATTTATATTCAGCAGAATGGGACAGAATGTATTTCTCTTAGGTACAGCAAACCGAGTATCTTGCAATGAAAGGATGCATTGTTTTGTTCAAACTAAAGAGAAATAGTTGATGAGTGAATAAAAGCATGATCTAAAGCCTATTGAAATCAATGGAAAGATTCTCATTGACTTCTCCAGGCTTTGGATCAAGCCTCAAAAGAGCAGCTTCTGCTCTCTGATACAGCAAGGAATCAATTCCCTCTCCCAGCGGTACTCTAAATAATTCAATATTTTGTCTCAGATCATTTCCTAAGAAAAATGATGAGGATGTTGTTTAAGCGGGCGATACCCTGAAGTGACAGAGTTTAGCATTGAGCCATGTAAAATCTCCTCTGTGTTGCATGCCTGCGCAAACACAGGGCAGAGTCAAAGCACCCCTACAATGCCAAGGAGCGCCTACCCCCTTGCCGGCCACAGGACAACACACAGGCACGCTTCTCCTCTCACTGGCCAGAAAGAGCTGTATGAAGTTTGCTAAATCGTGAGAAAGTCCTGCACTGTGACATTTCTTTAAAGCAGCAAAATTATTTTTTCTTTGCAGTAAAATCAGAATCTATTTGCACTATTTGTTCTGATGCACAAACAGCAAAAATTGCACTGCTGAATGAGTTATTTACCAACAGAAACAACACTCTCGACATTTTCCAATGCTTTTGCTTTATAGAGCAAATTTACAGAGAAATTATATCTTCTTTTTAAGCTTTTTTTGTTCCACATGAAAAACGAATCAGTAAAAAGCAAAGCACCATTAGATTGAGCAGCTCTGCCCACAGGGCTTGTGTTACCACAGCAAAACCTTGCTAATTTTTACTCTCCTGCCATAATCAGGTGGCCTCCTGCACTCTAATCCCTTCCTCCTGTAAATTGGAGAAGCCTGGTATGAGTTGTTTACAGACAGTTCACATACAAGCTGCAGCATCTGTGCCGTCTCCCATGCACGGAGGCCAACAGGAGCACAGCCCCGCTCGCAGTCACACTTTCTTTTGGCCCGCGGCAGCGCAGCGCTGGGAGGTATTCTCCCCATTTGCACAGAAGGACAGCAATTTGCAATAAGCCATTTTAAGGGTGGGAAAAAAAGAATCCCGCTTCTCCACTCCCACCAGGCAGCTCCCTAACAACAGTTGACAAATGCACAGGATTAAATTGGTACTGAGCTACAGCTCATGCGATTATCCCCCTTCCCTATCACTTCTGATTGAGTTACACCTGTGGGGAGCATCTCACCAGCAGCACCTCTGATGAGTGCAGACGTGGCAGCTCTGGCACATTTGCTCTCTTCCATTCCCAACACAAAGCACAGCCACAGTCCAGTCTTCCATCATCATCTGCGGAGAAATACTAATCAGCATCTGTCCAAGCATGCTCCTATTTTCCTCCCAACCTCCTTGCTGTATGCATATATGTGTACTCACGCTCTCACTCACTGTCCACTTCAAGCGAGCTGGATCATAGGCAGTATCACCTGCTTCCAGGACCAGGCGTTACCTCAGGTGCACTGCGGTGCCAGCCCCAAAAGCTTGCCCTAACTCCTACCCAAAGCCTGGAAATCCTCACATACAGAGAGAAACCTGCCACAGAGCCCACCTCCCCTTGACAGCTATTTCCTAACAGCAGGAAAAGACAGGGGCTCTTCCCCGCTCTCAGGGCTGCTCAGTGAAGTTTTCTGGAGATGAGCTGGGCATTTCTGCCAAAGCCCACCCGGCTGCTCGGCCAGGCCAGCTGGCTGCTGCTCACCACTGGCACAGCTGGGACAGCCACAGGGCATGGCTGACTGCCCGAAAACACTCATGAAATCATCCTCATGTACAAAATATACCCACTCAGATGCCAGAAAGCGTGTGATCTTGGCAGGGCCAGAGACAGGATCCTTAGCATCCTTGCTCTGCCATTTGCCTAGCACTGCCCCTTACAGCCTGATTTATTTTTTCTCCATTAAAGTACTTCTGCTCTAGTGTTTGAGAAGATTACATTTGCTAAACTGAGCTGCTACTCAAGCAAAGACACTCCAAGTGCTCCTGACATGACCTTCAACTTTGTCAGAAACTGCTCTTTTGGTTTCTCATGGTATTGGGTTATTTAGGAATGATGAATTTCAAAGACATAATAATAAACAGATAATGAAAAATAAACACTTTCCAAACTCCTAGTCAGAGAAAAATTTATCTGTAGACAGGTGAATGTATTCCAGCAATTTCCACTGTTGCTTTTATATTATGGTCAACTGAATTGCCTTCCAACTCAGATTCCTCTTCTCAAACCAATTTTTGATTAAACAATTTGTTACAATATGAAGGGGGTTTTGGCAAAATACCATATTTAGGACCCATTGTATGAAAACCATGAGCCATCTCTCTGATTTGCTGTGTATACCTCCAAAGATGAGTTAATATCAACATCACTCAGCCATCTGAATTCCCCTAACAATGCCTTGTGAGCAAACTTTAAGACTAAAAGCAATAATTTGAATTCCTTGTTTTAATTAGCATTTTAAGATGGTTTAAAAAAAAAAAGCAAAAACTCCTTTTTGCAGTATTTTAAAGAGCAACATAGAGGAGAATAAATATTACAGTTAGAAGCTTTCTTCTAGCATAAACCGTTTAATCTATTTTATATATGAATCATTTTACCTTTTTACATGGAAAGGTACTGCACGCAGAAGGCAGATGCTTTTTCTCCCCCAGCATGTGAACACCAGACTCAGTATTCACCCCCTTTCATTCTGCGTTAGACTGCACAGCTCAACTGTCACGCTGAAAAGCATTCACGTGCATCACAACAGCCTCGTCGATAAGGCAGAGTAATGCCTACATGTACCTTCACCCTGAACTTCCAAGCATTTTAAACAACAGGATGAAACTCTGTCACAGCCCCACAAGTAAAGGGCAAAGTTAGCACGAGAATTTCATAATTACACATATCTGTCCACAAAAGAAATTAGCTGCTAAACACCACTTCCTTTTCTGATGAACAACAAATAAAGTACATTTGAGAGCTGCTATTTTTTATGAGGAAATTAAAAATGCTCATACAGAAAGTAAATTTTATTGGGGAAGACACTGCATCCAGTTCTCAAATGTATTAACCCCTGACTGAGATGGGGGAGAAATATTCAGCTTTTTCTTTAACCAACCCTGGCTTTGTGTTATTAAACACTCCCCGCACTGTTGATAAAAACCGGTGGTGCAGGAGACCCCACGCTAGCTATCTTGCCTCGTTTCCACTCCAAGCGTAGCTCTGTGCCTTTGGGAGGCTCCCAGCTGGATCCCACACCGCCAGGAGCATGTGTACACCGGCTCTGCTGTGAGACACACAAAACTGCATTGCAGCCCCTTTGATTCTGTACTTTCTGTCCCTGCCTAGATAACTTTTCAGAAGCTGACAGAGCCTTTACAATTTAATTGGTGTTGACACCCTTTGAAGCAACGCCTTGAGGCGCCAAGGGTCATTGTCTACTTTTTCCTGCTTTTCTGTGGCTGCCTCCATTTGGCTACCTTGCAGCCTGTGGTGCTATGGTGGCCCCTGCACTCTTCATTCATGTTTGTACTTGTACCGGGTCCCGTTACAAGGACCCTTGTTAAACACCCAGCAGGCAGCACTGAATAGAGATTTTGACTATCTGGGATTTGAAGGCCTCTAGCAATAATGGAGAAAGGCCTGTAAACACAAAAGTATCCCGGTAGCAGTGGGGCGTTATCCTAATCACGCATTTATGCCACAGGACCTCAGGACCAAGCTCCTTACCGTCAATTCACTGGCTATTAAGCCTTGGTAATTAGGTGGTTTCCCGTGACTTTTCTTTCCTGGGATTCACCAACTATCATTTTCCATATGTCCCTTTTTCCCAGGGCAGCTATACACCCTCATACATTCAATAAGCTGGGCAGATGGTACCATGTACCAGCTTCTGAGCAGCCAAAGCCAATTCAAAACAAGTAAAAAGGTGCAGCCTGGCGTTCCTAAAGCTGACCAGGAAAACTGGATCCAAAATTCATGGAGGTTCCATGGCCTCATGATAGCGAACACATCTCTCCAGGTTCAGCCCTGCAGCAACCACGAGCGGTGAAACACCTAGAGGCAGACACATCCCCAAAGCAGCACTTGCACTGAAGACAAACAGGAGAAAGATGCTACCAGCACTCTGAGAACCTTCTTTCACTTCATAACAACTTTTAATATGCTTTTCAGTGACTTTTTTCCAGGTTTAAATAACTAAGGCTCTCAAATTTCCCGCTGAAAACGCAATAGATTCACTCGCTTCATTCAGTCACACACGTCAGACAGCTTGGAGCCAGTTTCACTAGTCAAACCTGATGGCTAGGCTTTGCACTTTCCAACCTTCTCTTTATCACATTTAGAGTCTGCTTCTCCACATTCATTTTGAATTCCAGCCATTCACCTTCAGTGATCTGACAAACGAGGCATAATTCCAATACGATGCTACCAACTGCTCCCGCTTTGTCACCTGGGGATGCTCCCTGTGTCCATGACCACACTGACCCATCACTTCTTCTGCAGAAACACGCAAGCAGAACTGGGCCCCTGTGCATGCCTGCACCCTGTGGAACCCAGGATCCAACTCCAGATCCTTACTCTTTGTTGCCTCTCTCCCCCACAGTCATGCCCGCAAGCCTCTCTCTCTCACAGCCAGCTGCATCCATCCTCCTTCCCTCTGTTCCCAGCCTGCCTGAAAGATGGGTGCACCTCCAGGCTCTTTATTTGAGCCAGTGCCATACCTTATACATTTCCATTACCTCAATTAACATGTGACTGTAAGAGTTGCCAAGAGTCAGAATAAAAACAACTTTCCACTCACTGACAAAGCTGCATTCAACTGCGATAAAGGACTTACCTTTCTCATCCTCTATGAATTCCCTTTGCATCTTTCCATGTGCTTCTCTGGCATGGCACATGGGGCTTTCTGGAAGTACATCAAAGTCTAACTAACAGGAGAAAAAAAAAGAAATAAACCTGTAGGCACATGGAAGAAAGCAGCAGTTCTGGAGAAGCCAGGCTGGCCTGGTTATGAACAGACACAATAGAGGTTTCACAGAAACCACCCCCGATGACAGGTATGCTGTTTCAATGAGCTAAATGTAAATAATGCCAAGAACAGCTTCCAGCTGCAACATGCTTCACACAGCTTCTGCTGGCTCAGCCAGGAGAGGTTTCCCTTTGGCTGACAGAGGAAAACACCATCTGCAGAGCATGAACGTCCCACGAACAGCATTAGTGGTGACAATTTGCTGCACACTTAGGGATAAAGTCACTGGGTGAGAGATGATTACATCCAGCTAGGCATCTGCTTTCTTGAAGACTAAAGTCAATCCAAAGGGCACTACACCTGAGTTAAGAGCACAAGTAGGAGCAGAACCCTGCTTTTCTTCTATTTTTATCATCTTATACAGAGTCTGCAGGAGGGCATGGCAACTAGTAAATAAACAGTAAAGAAGCTCCTCTAGACTAGCCGCTCTCTATCGTTTAAGTTCAGCTCGGGTTGTTCTTTACAACAATTAAACTAAAAATACAATTATTTCCTCATGGAGGCAAGAGCTTTACAGAGACCATTGTGAACTACAGAATACTATCTATGTACATAAAGAACAACCATATATGTTCAGATGAGAGGCTGACCTCTCTTTTTCTGTAAGTGGCCTTTGTCCTTCACTTAAGAGCCTTTAGTAAATCTTTCTTCCATCATTGTGCCCAGCCTCTTCTTGAGTCCACTCAAACTTTTGATATCCACCACTAGATACCCACCCATTCCAGAATCATGACGCTCATTTAGAATATCTGCTGGTTTCCTGATGAAGCATACAAAATAGCACAAAGTACAGGAACTGTTCCCAAAGCTAGAACAGTTTTCTCACCTTGCACGATTGTCTTATTACAAAAGGCTATGGAGAAAACATTAGTTCTATTTTTGAAATGTTGAATATCATCCTTCTGTATTTTTGTTTTCAATTCTCCTGTATTCTCTCCAAGATGGGAGGAGCATAACCTACTCAAGGACTTGTATGCACAGAATCTGCTGAGCCGAAAGAAGCCCTGTGTCTCCACTCCGACAGGCATTATGTGGGAGCTCTCTCTTACACACCTTTCATGCTCTGAATGCAGGCAGGCAAAAAAGGATATCCCTGTTCTTTTTAACAGCTAGCAAAGACAGATTAGGTGCAGTCTATGTCCAACAAGGCACAAAAGCTTCCCTAGCATCTGCTACTCAGGCCTGTATCCTTGGGGCCAAATAGTCATTCTGATTACAACGTACTCCAAAATCTGCTCATTTTAGGGTGCCCAGGACTAAAAACATCAAACTAAGTATTTCTTTACATTTACAAAGGGACATTGCCCTTCTTTGGGTTGGATTTATATCTGTTCCAGTTGTCTTCCAGGAATCTACTTCTGATTAACAGCAGGCTGAAGATTAAACTGTCCATCTGACTCTAGTTACCAAAAAAAGCAATACTAACCCTACTGGGTGTCAGAGGGGGGATTACAAATGAGGGAAGGACACCCCCCCCCAGCTGACTGAACACAATTCAAAATCCTTTCCTTTCTGCATCCCACATTTGCTCTTTATTAAAGCAAAAAATAATAATGCAGCACTTAGTGCACAGGGTAGCTGTAAAATGTAATTAATCACAGTAGCTTACCTTGCTGAAATTCTTAAATGAAAGGCCCTATAAAAATGTAAAGTTTCCACCTCTCAAAATTGCCTAACTTCCTGCTTTTACATTGTACCTTACAGCACCAGTGGCTGGACACTGCCTAGTTTTGATTCAGCAAATTACTTGGAAGTAAGCGTATACCTAAGCCAATGGATACCAAAGCACGTATCGATACGGTTGACTTGGGATGGACTTAAATTGGTGCCCTTTAGACTGCCTGCTTCCATAGTTCTTGTCCCCCTCCAAGGGAGTCCAAATTACCAAAGGAGCCTTCCTTTCTCACTCCCAGATTTCCAAATGCATCCCTAGTCAGAGTCAAAGTGGGAGCCCCTATGCACCTTACTTCATGAATACTCATGGGTCTGACTGAGTGGGCTTACTGCACAGTACGTTATTGTGAACAATAATTACATGTAAGATTGCTGATCTAGAAAAAGGAAGACTCCCCCAAGCTCCCCGCTTCAAACAGCACTTGCCTGGGATTTGCCCCAAGGTGTAACACATGAATGCACAGAGTGGTACAAAAGATGAATGCTGTATCTCAAGTGTTTCTTTTGTCTTCTGGGTAATTCAGTTTCATCATATGAATATATACTGTTACAAGCTGATAATCCCTACAGATCTCCTTTCTTCAAAATCAGATATGCTAGAAGAGAGCAAATACTCTTTTTTTTTGCCCTAATTTACAGCCTTAAATAAAGATCGGGACACAGGGACAGGATGAGCACAGGATATTTCCTTCCCCCTACAGATACTATTTTCGCTCTTCCAATCTCAATAAAAAACCTCACGGGTTAATTTTTCAGTTACAGGGAAAAGCAGAAAGTGAAGAGTGCCCTTAGTGAGATACAATAACACATGCAGGTTTTCTTGGATCAATTGCCAGCATTGACACCGTATCCTTCAGCCAGCAGTCTGTGATGAATGGTACCCAGTAGCACTGGAGAGAGCAACGGCAGCCAGGCAGCATGGGTGACTGCGTGCCCTCCTAACTGGCTGATGAATCAGGAAACTCAGGAGACACTCAGAGTGTGGGAGCTGGAGTGGTAAATGTTTTCATCTTTCTCTTTTATGATCTTCCCTTTTCCACTTATATAGGACATTTTAGAGACTGAGCTTTGTTACAAACTATTAGCCCAAGGCAGAGGGTTGGGGGAAGTGAGATTTCATGGAAAGACGGAGCACAAGAAAGTGTGAACAACTGGAACTACATGTGATATTAGTGGTTTGTTGTTGAATGAATTTCTGTTTGGATTGTAGTTCAGACAGTTGCCTTGATGTACTGGAATGAAAATCAGCACCCAATGTGCCTACAGAAAAACCACAGAACTGTCAAAAACACTCTCCTTTTTATCTCCCAGAATCTTGAATTCAAAATGAAAAGTCCCCATTCACCCACTACACAAAAAAAAAAAAAAAAAGCTCAGCAATCACAGTAGCATGCAGTACCGTGCTACAGAAAGCAAGACAAGCAACTCCCCCCCAAAAAGCACCACAGTGAGACACTGATGTATCCAATTACCCAGACAGATATATTCTGTCACACTCCATGATGCTGTAGAGCCTAACTTTAAGCAATCCCATCCCTCGTAATGACCAAGATCCAGGGAAGCACCCATTCAGATTGACCTGGTGTCAGTCTAGGGCAATTCTACTGAATTCAATTTTTATTCCATATTTTCTTCCATACAGTAGAGAAGAATTTGGCATTTGCTAAGTATATTGTGACCCATATGTGAGCAATGCTTTAATCTGTGTGTGATCAGTTGTTCATCTGTGTTGCAGCTTCAGCTCAGTCTTGTGTAAACTCCCTATCCACTGGGACCCGTGGATCCACACCAGCTGAGGGTACGGACTAGTGCTCACGCACTGCTACAAGCTAGAAGCAACAACATGTTTGTTATGTACTTAAAATGCTCAGCTTCAGCAGAGCTTGTTCATGAAGGTTGTGCAACTGTTTCCCAGAAAACAACAAAAAGTGCAAACACACCTGAGTGCTCATTTAAATGGCAGTAGGCAGTCTACAAATGCCAAGAATTTCTCTGGCCTCTTAACTAGCTAGAGCTATAAACTACCAAGATGAGAAAGCTGGAGCAATGTCTTTCCCAGCAGCATGTGCTTGGGCTGGCATCATGAGAGACTCCTAAAAACACACACACGAAAATCACAGAATCCCAGGTTGGAAGGGACGTCAGGGATCATCTAAGTCCAACCTTTCTAGGAAGAGCACAGTCTAGACAAGATGGCCCAGCACCCTGTCCAGACGACTCTTGAAGGTGTCCAACGTGGCCGAGTCAACCACTTCCCTGGGGAGATTATTCCAATGGGTGACTGTCCTCACTGTGAAAATTTCCCTCCCGTGTCCCATCGGAATCTCCCCAAGAGCAACTTGTGTCCATTTCCCCCTTGTCCTCTCCATGTGACTCCTTGTAAAAAGGGAGTCTCAATCTTCTTTGTAGCTGCCCCTTAAATTCTGGTACATGGTGATGAGAGCCCCCTCCAAGCCTCCTTTTCTCAAGGCTGAACAAACCCAGCTCTCCCGGCCTATCCTCGTATGGCAGGCTTCCTAGTCCTTTGATCATCTTGGTGGCCCTTCTCTGGACCCCTTCCAGACCGTCCACATCCCTTTTGTATAGAGTGGACCAGAACTGTACACAGTACTCCAGGTGTGGCCTCACAAGCACTGAGTAGAGCGGGATAATGACGACTTTGTCTCTGCTCAGGATGCCCTTTTTGATGCAACCCAGCATTTTGGCCACAGCAGCACACTGTGTGCTCATGTTGAGCTTCCTGTCCACCAGGAACCCCAGGTCCCTTTTCACAGAGCTGCTCTCCAGCCAGCTGGAACCCAGGCTGTGCTGCGCTCCCGGATTATGTTTTCCCAGGTGCAAGACCTTACACTTCTCCTTGTTGAACTTCATAAGGTTCTTGTTGGCCCGCTCTTCCAGCCTATCCAGATCTTCCTGCAGAGCAGCTCTCCCTTCTGGAGTGTCTACTTCCCCACTCCATTTGGTGTCAAAATCTACATGGTGAGTTCATACAGGGAAAGGGATACCAGGGACATCTCAGAAACTCTTGATTTCTCTGATGGTCTGGCAATCTCACTCAAATGTTTCAGTTTAAATGAGGATGAGTAGTGATGCAATGCTACAAGGTCCTGCATGCTGTTTGCTCAGGTTTACTGCCAACAAGTCAAGGTGGGTACCACTGTGCAGCTGATTTAATTCCATGGGCACATTACGGAACCGTGTTAGATGGCTGAGTATTCTTGCAGGAGCTCTACAACTGACCAAAATTTTTAAAATTGTCTACAGCTTGTTAAAATAGCCCTTTTTTTCCCTTTAATTGTGAGGGGACTAGTTGCGATATTTCCTTCCTGTCAAATAAATACTTTGTTTTCCACTCTGAGCCAAACCAAACTGCCTACTGGGAGAGCCCTGCAATGGAAGCAGCTGAGAAACAGAACTCCCAACTGTGAGGAACTGAGGGCTTTAACCGAACGGAAGCATTGCTTTCCTTACTAAATTAATCAGTTTACAAGATATGAGATCATAGATGGAAAGGGGAGTTCCCCTTATTAAACATTGTGCTGGTTTTGGCTGGGCTAGGGTTAATTGTCTCCAACAGTAGCTAGTGAGAGGCTATTTTTTTGGATGTGCACTGAAAACTGTGTTGATAACACAGGGACGTTTGCGTTACTGTTGAGCTGTACTTATACAGAATGAAGGCCTTTTCTGCCTCTCACTCCAACCCACCAGCGAGCGGGCTGGGGGTGCACAAGAAGCTGGGATGGGACACGGCCAGGACAGCTGACCCCAACTGGCAAAAGGGATATTCCATACCATGTGACATCATGCTCAGCATATACAGCCGGGGGAAAGAAAGAGGAAGGGAGGGATATTCGGACTGATGGCATTTTGCCTTCCCAAGTAACCGTTATGTGTGATGGAGCCCTGCTTTCGCGGGGATGGCTGAACACCTGTCTGCCCATGGGAAGTAGTGAACAAATTCCTTGTTTTGCTTTGCTTATTATACTGTCCCTACCTCAACCCACAAGTTTCCTCACTTTTACCTTCCCGATTCTCTCCCCCATCCCAGCAGGGAGGAGCGAGTGAGCAGCTGGGTGGGGCTTAGTTGCTGGCTGGGGTTAAACCACAGCAAACATTTACCATTAAATCTCTGCAGGGACTCCTACCATAAGTCAGGAATTAAAGAACAAGAGAATTAAAGTCAGTTATTTCTTGCAGCATGGTATACACAATGCCTGCAGGATGGGACAAAAATCTTCACCCTGAAAGGAGCATTAAAGACAGTCTTCTCCTTCTGAGTACACCTTTGACGGGTGTAGGTTCTCCTCTTTTGCTCTCCTTCATTAACTTTTAATGAATTACTTCATAAGAAGACTTAAGACCTTTGGACAATGTTTATAACAGCAGGAAACTGAATGTTCACATTTAAATACAGAGCATGATTTTCAAAAGCATAGGCTACAACTAATGGACTTACAAACCCAGCTTTATCTTCTATTAAAGATATTTTTGCAATGCTTTTTAGTTCATTTTTAGAGTGTTTTGTAGAATAATTCCATATTTTGTCTACCTTTGCTTTTATGAGAGGGAAATTTTGAATTAAACAAACAAAAATTACTTCCAGATCCTTTAAGTAGATGGAAACAAACATGCATGTTTTATCAAAAAAGGAAAACCAAGCTAAACTAAAAAAAAAAAAAAAACACAAAACAAACAACACAAAAACACAAAGAAAACACCATTTTAACACTTAGGTGGAAAAACATTTTGAAAACTGTTATAGTAAATCCCCAGATAAAAAGGGGGGTTGCCAGAAATGTAGGGGGTATTGAATGATGGACACTTGAGTGAGGAATCATCACATCAGAGGCAATCTGACCTGCCCAGTCAACAACAGGGAATTCACCACGTCCATGAGTACTAATGACATCTTTCTATTCTACTCAACAAGCAAATATTACAATAATACTAAAAAGTCTCCCTTGATCTATCACACACATTAGAAGATGTTCCCATCACCTTCCTAATTCTCAAAGCAAAGAACACATCGGCCAACTGCATTCATCCAGGGGACCAGCAGTAAGAAGGAGGAACCAAGACAACAAGACATTGGTCAAGACAACCAACAGCTTGGCCTGACAAATTGCACATCAGGCTGTGTTCAACAAGCCAATATTGACTGGTGTGGGTCACCCTAAGCAAATGTCATATTTTGTTTATTTCTACAGGAAAACAATGGGAAGAAGGAAGCAGTGTCTGAGGAGCCCAGCAACAGCGGCGAATGTTTTGGTTTCAGTCACAGGTCGCTCTGGCAACCACAGGGGATTCCAGGAATGCTTTCACCCACAGCTCTTGCACATAACAAAGCCTAAACTTGTCTAGAATATGTTTAGGCTTCATATAGTTCAGGCACACCTCATTGGTAAATAGTCTGTGTCACTTTTAATAGGAATACTTGTTCTTGAAATAAGTCCAAATAAGGCTGTCAGAAAGACTTCAGTCAGGAAAATCAAGCCTTCCTACAATTGCAGTAGATGGTGAATTTCTGTGGCCTTCAGACCGCAAAGTCTGGTCCCAAAAGCAGGTTCCAGCACTGCAGCACTAGAACGATAGAAGTAGCCATCAATGGTTGAGTCCTGAATCATTCTGACAGCCACAGTGTATTGTACATAAAGCGAGCCTAAGAATCAGTGCAGGACTTGACCGATCCCCACTAACATGACTTTTGCCTGGTGGTATTGTGTCTACTGGTTCAATCTGGGAACCAGATAGAGTTCATTTCTCCATTAACTAACAAAAAGACACCAGTGGGAAGGAGGACGGGAAAAGATTCTTATTGATCTTGTGGATCTCCCTGTTCCTGTGGCCCAAAACACGGAAAGATTAGGGTCAAAACACAGCATCAAACAAGTATAATTTCCGGCTTTCAACCTGTCATGCAAGGACCACCTTTTCACCTCCAGCTCTCTAAAGTTCCAGGCCAGAGCTGCCTGTTGTTGCCACTTGAGTAGTGCTACATGGAGTGGACAGAAATTTATATTGAGCAAAGCCCATATGCAGAACAACTGCTTGTCCTCCTGGCCTAGAGACCCAACACACTGTGGATATGGAAAATGCAATAATGGCACCCTTGAAGAGCCTCAAAACTCATTCGTCTAAAGCAAGGATGAGGTACGCTGAAAAATGAGTACTCACTATACTTATTTTAACAAGCAAAAGATGTCAGACTTGGCCCCTCTCAGTCCCGAATCTTTTTCAAAGCACTTGGAGCTTCATTTTTCTGCTGTATCTTAATAAAGTCAAACTTCCAGAATTAACCCCTAAATTTGCATGGCAATGAAACACAGGAAAAGACATACATTTATCAATATAACTTGGGAAAGGTAAGATGATATAATAGAGAATCAATCACTGTAGAAAGTAAAAATAGAAGGGCAAAATAAAAGGATTCCACCTGCTTTTAATTTGAACCCACAGCACAAGGGAGAAGTTAAAACTCAAATAGGTACATACATTCCTTTGAAAGGCTAGGTCTGTGCCTGAACAAAGAAAGAGGCTTTTCTCTTACCTCCTGTGGTATCAAAGAGCCCATTAAAAAACAATAAAATATTATGAAGCGTTTTCCCTTTGTGGAAAAGTGCAATTAATATCCTTCAGCAGTTGATTATTGATTTTTATAAAGCAATTTACAGGCTTCTAAAGTAATGATTATTCAATCCTCTGGGTGCCAGAAAGGAAGAGTTTTCAGAAGTAGGAATCGTATTCTCATTTCCACATCAGCATGGCCAGAATTTACAGACTTCTGATTATTTTATTTTTTTTTTGTCCCCAGGATATTGTTGTTGTTGTTGATGTTGCAGTGCTCCAGCACAGGATTAACCCTTTTATTCCCTCCCACCTGAGACAGATTTTTTTTCATGACCTGTTCTTGAAGTATATCACCTGTCAGATATTCATCCACTACTCACAGCTGGCGGGTTGGATGCTCAGCAGAGTAGACTTCATGTCAGAAAATCAGCAGCTGCTCATATATCACACTGGTCATTAGTAGAGGATCATTCTGGACCTTTGCCCACAGCACCTTGCTATGGCAAGAGAAAGGCTATAAAACCCTAGGCCCTGTCAGCTGTTGTCATTTAGGTGAGAATTTATCAGGTCTCAGAGTGCCCTCTGACTGGATTATTATGAATAATGAATGAAGCTTTATGCCACACTGAGGCATTAATAAGACTGGGATGACTGGGAGAAATTCAGTGTAACATCATAGCAGTAACTTTCTGCAAGCAAGTACACAGCTGGTGGGCTCACTGGATTTAGCTTATGTCAGATACTGCAACTGAAATGAGGAGCTCATTTAATTATTAAGTAAGTAGCACGATGCTTTTGGTTTAGCCTATGGGTGGTATTACTGACCTACTCATGGGAAGCTTGCAACAAAAGGCCTTCCACCTTCCCGCTAACCAAGCTCATTCTGCTGAATAAGTGAACCCTCCCCAAAACAAAACCAGCTAATATTAATCTTCATAGTTACCTTTAATCCAACAAAAAAAAAAAAACAAAACAAACAAACAAAAAAAACAAACATACAAAAAAAAACAACAGAGAGATATAAGAGCAACCAGTTAATAACATCTTCCTAAAAATCTAACACAGAAGTCGTCTAACCTGTTGATGATACTCTGGGGATATTAGTTAGCATTACTGATTACTGATTTTCTTCCTTATTTTTCCTCAGTTTGTTTAGTATGCATCCCTACAGTACACAAATGAGAAACAGAGAAGGAAGGAGACAAAAAGGCAGCCACTGACCTAACCGGGGAGGGGGGGAAGCAACAACAACAAAAAAAGCAGATGCACAGCAGAGGCTATTGGCAATAATCAGCCTCCTGCTGCGCCGGTTCCAGCTGCACTCCAGAGGACCGAGCCCCCAGAGCTGACAAGCACTTAAGGCTGTCATTTATCTTGGTACCAGCTTCACTAGGAAAATTATTTTATAGAGCTAGACACACTTTTACAGACTCTCTAATATCTTAGGTGCATAAAATCATTAAAACCTTAGGCTCTTACTATCTCATATTACCACGTCCTCAGCAAAAACAAAAACTGCATGGTCTCTTTCAAATAAATGTGTTCTCTCAAAACAAATTTTCTTTTTATTTTTTCCCCTTTGATTTGGTATGCAGTCTCCAGAAAACCCAGATCTTCGTTCTTCCAAATGGCCTTAAATAAGGAGGCAGTGAAACAGGAGCCAGCCTGAAGAGCACCAACTGGAGGCACCATGTCTCAGAAACCCAACTCTCTCCTTCAGATAGAAACATATAATTCACAAAGATCATTTTAACTTATTACTCACGCACAAGCAGGCAGCGCCGGGACTTGGCCTAACTCTCACATCAACCTCTCAATTAGTTTTTTTTGCAGCAGAGCCACAGATGCACAGCCAAATTACAAACAGAGAAAAACTTCATCTTTTTAAAAGGGAACATGACTTCTTGGCAGGGGCTAGACATAGGAAACATCTATTTGAAAAGGTTTGATTTTCAGCTTACTCACACAGTCAGAAATGGAAAATGGAAGAGCATCGTGAACCACAGCTAATGGCAGACTGAAGGCAAAATACTGATCTGGTGGGCAGCCTTCACGACCCAGGCCCTGGGACCAGGAACAGACTTGGGCACATGTTCACAGTATGACCAGAATTTTACAAGCAATCATGACAGAGAGGTTTAAGAAGCTTTTCTCTAAAATATAAATCAAATTATCAACTTGGATACAATATTAATGATACTAGTTTTTAAATATAGTCATAATGTAGCAGCCCTCAAAAAATATATTAGGTAAATTAAAAGGCCTTGACTTGTCCCAACTCAGTTTGCTTTTTGGCCCCAACTGCTTGGACCGGACCCTCAGATGGGACTCATTTTCCAGTACAATACTCCAGATCTTATTTTCCTCGGTTATTTAAGAAAAATCTGACCAGGAAAAAAAGGGAGAAATATTACACTACACCACCCCCACCACCCCCCCAGAAAAAAAAAAAAAAAACAAAACACCACACCAAACACACAACCCAAAACTTTTCAAACAATACATAAGAAAAAAGTTCCTAGGACAGCAAATTTCATTATAAGAAGACAGTGTAATTCTGATTTGCAGTGAAAATATGGTCCTTTTCCCACACTTTTGCTATTCTTTTACAAAACGGAAATTATAAAGAAAAAGATGATGACAATCCCTTCATTTCTTTGGTACCTAGAAATAATGTAAAATGTTTTATTTCCATCTTTTCAGTGTCACAAACCTCTAATTATAACAAAACTTAGAGTAATCTGGAAGTCTGGAACCACACTGTACAACTACTGGAATAGAAAGACTCCTATAGATTTCTCCTTTCACTGGATTTAAAATATTTATCATTAATATCACTCACTGTATATTTTTCAGATAATAGTATCTTCCTATTTTTCCTGCTTTGATCTAGATTGCCTCATATTTGCATCCTGCCACTTTTGTTATGTATAGGGAATTTAAAGATGACAGTGTAGTCATGTACGGTTTTTTAACTTGCAGATCTTTTCATATACCAGTCTTTCCCACAATGAGTCAAGAATGTAAATAACCTATGCTTGACTTCACATTGTGAAACAGAAAACTGAGTTCTCTCATATTTAACAATCTTTATGACTCTGGATAGTTTTCATGGTAGTAGGAAATTCTGTATGTTCACAGCATTTATTCTTCCAAGTGCCGCCTCTTTTGCTAAAAGCAGACACAGTCCTATTTTGGATGAACAGCAGCAAGAGTGGGAGTAAAAAGCAAAGCTCCCAGTCCTGCAGTGAATTAAAGCATGATGGCTAGAGGCTTGGGGTTTTTCATTTGGGTTTTTTTTAAGGGGTCTATGGGAATCTGGGTGACAACAGAAACTGGGTGGCCACCTCACTGGAGCTTCCTGTCTGTGTCACAAAACCCTGCTGAGGCTAAACCATCTTTGTAACGTTGATGGTTGATAACATCTTGTTTTGGTAGATGTCTGCTGGGGGTCTTCCCCCTGTTCCCCAGTACTGCTTTCTTTGATGGAGCTTCCCCACGTGGAATTTGGGGAAAGCAGGTGCTGCTTAGCACATTTTGGACATGGTATCCACGCCCCACCCCATGGGAGGGTGCCCGACGAGTACCACAGCGCTGCCGAGGGGCTTAATCGTAGTCTCTACATCGTGATGCTCTGTACGGATAGCATGAGAACACAGTATCCCCGACTGCCCTCCTCACACCGCACCTCCTTCTGCCTCCCTTGGCTCACAATCCATCCTGCTTTCCTAAAATTTAATTTGTACTCTGCAACAAATTATCGGCATGTAATAATTTCCACTAAAATATTGAGAGGGCAGGCCTGCAAAAGGCCTGGGTCCTAGCGCTGCCCACTCAGCACAAGGATTGTTCTGCAGGGGTGGATGTGGGAGCCCCCTTTGCTGAGGGGACAGGCATGGGCTGGGGCACCCACATCACACCTTGCTTTTCCAAGTTTGTTAAAAGACAAAAAGAAAAGTGCAACTTTGGCTACCAAGCATTTGCTTAGAGCATATTTATAAACGAGGTCACCTATCCGTAAAAAACCCCACCATTTAAACGATGGTATAGGGATAGGAGAAACCTGCCCAGTCCTGGCAGTGTGTGTCCTCCCCATGTCATAAGCAACACATGAGAGGCAAAAATGTTTGTAGAACTGGCAAGAGGTTAATTTTGGCAGCTTCTGTGATTTTAAATAACCATTTGCTATTTCAGATGTCTTGCTGCAAAGTAACATTGTCAGCAACACCTAAAATGTGAGAAATCAATGAAACATAACTACTTTTTTTGGTCTTTTTTTCTTTTTGAAGTCACTGCACTGTGGTAGGTAAGAGTTTACCCATGCATTACTCCTGAGCGATTGTAATGTTTCAAGCTGTTCTCATGTTTAACAAATGATTACCACAATTCACTGGAAAATTATATTCAGAGGCAAACTTGCTCTGCGGGTCTCAATGTCCAGGACTTACACAGAGTAGAACAGAGTGATTCTTGAGGAAAGAAGGGAAGAAAACCTGTAATTTGCAAATAATGGTTAAAAAAAATACAGCTTTGGAAGCAGTGGAATGATTTGTGAATTCAGTTGCATTTTGACCACTGAAAATAACTAAACACCTGCATAAAAGTTAAAGTTGCCCCTCTGTGCAATGCTGAATTTTCACACAGGGACTATCTCACCTTTTTTCTGGTGTGCCATTACAATGGCGCCGATACCTTTGGGGAAAAAAGACAGCAAAAAACCTCTCAACAGAAATCCCCTAGATCAAAGTTCACACTCACAGAAAAAGCACAGTAGGACCCCTCTTGTTTATTTGAGCCACCCAAGCTTTTAGAGTGCCTGTGAGCGCTAAGGACAGACGATATGGCCACACATCCACCACCCCTTTTGGAAGAAAGTACCCGCTAGTGAAACTGTGACAGGTTCAGGAAACAAGTCTTCCCTCTCACCCCCCATCCCCCCACACAAATCAGCCGGTACCTTATGGCAGAGGCACTGCAGTTTCCGGCTCACCCAAGGGCTAGTTTTTGCCATCAGGAGGGTTTTGCACTGTTCCACAGGGAGTTCTATGGGTGTCCTTCCCTAATTTGGGCCAAAAGAAGTAACAGAGGTTGAGTCCAGTTGAGTTTCCCATTGCATTTGTCAAGTACAAACTCTTAGAAGGAAAACGTACAAATCCTTATAGCCCCACTACTGTAGAAGAGCTAAAAATCTGCATTTGTTTTATTTTTTGACCATTTGGAACTTTAATCTGTTTTATCCTGCTTGCTGGAGCTATTTCCCTTTTTTAGTACTTCAATTTTTGGTTTAGCTGAATTTCCATGAGCTCTGTTGTTGGGCACACACCCGTTTTTACTTTGGATGAAAGCTACAGGCAGCCACACTTACACTTCTCATTTTAAAATACGAGACTGCTCATGCAGTGTGACAACACTACATGTTTTAATGTTTAGGCTGCATAATCTAGAAACATTGGTACAACCACCTTTTAATTGTAATTGAGCTAACGGACGCATCTAAGAACACAAACCCTGGCTAACTAGCTTTATTATCAGCAATAATGAGAACCCATTCATTTTAAAAGTCAAGGTATACACTGTAAAGTTAGTAAGAACCTAGAGTCAATTAAAACAACAACAATTAGGACATTTTATTGATTTTTGCAGGTTCCTCCAGCTACCTTTTATCTGCAGCAATTTTGTGGCACATACCACACTGATCTTGTAGCTTCCAAGAAGATGATAATTTCCATTTAAAAACTGTATTTACTTTACTACGATTGCACAAAACATGCTGCTTTAAAAATCTCTGGTTTGCTATTATATATGTCCAATCTATGCCATTTATACTACTTTGTAAAGCTTAAAATCATTTTTCAAGCTTAAAATTTCTTAAAACTTGGATTAGGGGAGTCTGGGATAGGTGGAAGAAAAGAATACTCTTAACTAACCCATATTTCGTATGTGCTAATTCAAGGTTCTCTTCTGGAGAAGAACTTTTTTTGCCTAAATTTATTTCCAACTACTTTTGTTTTCCTTGAGGGACCTCTGAAACAGTATATTGCTACTTTTCATGTTTTTTATTTGCCCTCTGGAACAATAAAGGCTCAAAGGTTCATAAATATGCATTCTGTAAATGTATTATGCTGACAAAGTGTTGCTCAGATAGCTGCTCTTGCCTTTAGGGAATGAATAAGTTTACAGCATGCTTAAACAACAGTGTAAGGGGAAAGAGAGAGGGAGAGAGCTGTGTCAGCGTGTGGGCTGAAAACGGAACAAAAGACTTATCCTGAATGCACAGAGAAAATAGAAAATAAAGTTAGGTAAGACACCACAGCTAGCACCTTGCAATAAGCAGGGGTGGGGATTGAGGTCATTACTCACTAGCGATGTGCTTGAGAGGGCATCGTGCCTTGTTTTCCAGGAAGGCTATGCAGCCAAGACATCATAAAATATCGAACTTCATTTGCTAATTTTGGCATGTGAATCAGGGCAACTCCTTCGCTCCTCCCCAAACACTCAGTTCCTGTCAGGGTCCTTGTCCTGGTTAATTCTCATCCCATCATACACAGATCTAGTTCTGCTTCACTCATCTCTGCCTCACTAGAAGCTTAGGGCTGATGCTGGTCAATATGTACGGTTTTGGCAGGAAGAAAACATTTAGTGATTAAAAATACCGTTTAAACACATACCTTCAAATTGGCATATTAATGAATGTTGATGTGACAGTAGGTTTTGACAGATAAGCCTCAGGACCAGCCAAAGCAGGAGGGATGGAGCATACATTTCTATCTGAAATAAAAGCTGCTGACAACCTTTCCATCACATTCTTAATATCAGGCATTTCTTAAATGCTGGAAGATCACATCCAGGTTTAGGAGCTGGGGCAGCAGGGAGACACATCACAAATAGCAAAATGTCACGTTATATTGCACATCAAACTGCAATAAACTTGGAGATAGGGGCATTTCACAGTGATGTTTCTCCCCTTCTGCGCAGGCAATACAGAGCTGATCCAGCTCAACCTGCTTCCATCCCCACCTGACAGCATATGTAAATACAGACATGCTACGCCTCTACTCTTCACAGGATGATGAATTCTGCAAAAAGTAGTATCTTTACTTAAGACTAAACAAACATGCCAGTACTGTGAGGCTACAGGTGATCCCTTAGACCTACAAATCTTAACTCCCTGACACTTTGTATGGATAAAATCCAAAGGGATAAAGTAGCCAACCAGTTGCTACCTCCAATTTTTTCATAGTCTTAGCTATTGGCTAAATGTCTCCAAAGCAAATATATTTTCCTACTTCATCATCTAGACTTGTGTCTAGTTCTTTTCTTGGTGAGTGTTTTGGGATCATCTGTCATATATATATACATATGTGTGTGTGTGTATATGTATAAAAAAAATATATCAATACCGGCTACTAAAATTGTTCTTTGTGGCCCTGAGATTGTCTTCAAACTAATTTGGTCTTTCAGAAGCCTTGTACCTTCCCTGGTCTCCTTCACTTCACTCTTCCATTTTATGTTACATATCTCTCAGGCCAGGATTAACATCTAAAGCTTCTTGACATTTATTTCCTAATAAAGCAAGATTGGGAAAAAATTGTTTCCTCTTCCCAACTGTGAGCAAAAGCAATTTCCATCTAAAGATTTAAAGGATTCTCTTTTAGCCCCGTAAACAATTAATAATGCTTGCAAAAGTAAAATGTCAACAGACTAAGAAATCCCTTCAAATAATCTCTGGTATGCTGTATTATACTATTCTCAGAAACTACCCTCTAAGTTGAAACCAAGTTAAAAATCTCGTATGCACTACATACCATGAGGAAGAATGATATAGTTTCTAAACTAAAGTTATTCTCTTCAGAAAAGGCAAGACTTTGCAACAATAATCATCAAGCTATGCCTTATCAAAATTTCTCCAAATGCTGCAAAGAAGCACTGCAAAAGATATTTCCTGATAAGAATCTCAAGATACATAAGTCTGCTTTGCTGCCTGGTGTTCACAGAAGCCCCGGACACTGCTTAGTGTCCCAAACACTAGGACAAGTTTGGGTGTTTGAGAACACAGCATCTTCATTTAGCCCTCCAATTATTGCTGACAGTTATCCACCAGGGAGGGCCTGAAGTCAGTCTACTCCCCAGTTCCCAAACTGGGGTGAATGATACACATCCACCACCACCTAGTGCAGAAAGGTATCTGTGCTAGATGCAAAGGACTCGAAGGCAGTGGTGAAGGCTGAGAGGTTTGCCCCATGAACAAGGATGAAGAGGCAGTCAAATAACCACATCACCTCCTGTAAAGATGTGAACCAATGTTCCAACTTTCCCCCTCTCACCCAAGGGTTTCCATGTGAAGCCGCAGTGATCTAACCACCTGCAAAGCCTCACTGTTAGCCTGAATGGCTGAAACTGACAGGCACGCAAAGTTCAAAACAGAAAACAATTATTCACTAGTCAGCACTATTCTTATAACTCCACTGCAGGCTGGCACAGCTCTGGCAGCACTCAGCCAAACCCCAAATCCTGTTTCTTTCCTAATCCGTATCTCAGGACAATATATTGCTCCATGCCCGCTGGCACTTTTGCCATCCCAATTTTGCTTTGCTGAGAAGCCCTTCATCTGCTTGAGCATGTATTTATTTCCAATCAGCTCTTTTTCTCTTAGTTAAAATGATCCAAACTGCAATCTTCAATGTGCAGCACGTTCCTATATTGAAAATTGTAATGTTTGCCCAGTTTTCTCTCAACCCTTTTCAGGATGACTCTGAATTCAAGGCAACACTCAGTGACTCTGCATTTAATGTAAAACAAACTCACAAACAAAAGCCTGCTTGCAGAGCACAGAATAAAAGAAAGGATTTTCCTTGCTTAAGAGTGGAGCAGTCTCCCCACTCTCCCACCAGTGCAGGATCAGTAAGTTTTCTTAAAAGTTCATCTTAAAGTAATTAAGTATTAACTTGCTAAAGTAGAGCAGTGAATCCAGGATTGCATTCCAGGAGTAAATCTGGGGCAAAAGCATTACAAAACTCCCAGTAAATATATTATTATTAAGCATGACAGCTTTAATCTGTGTTTTCAGAGCAAATCTCAACACCCATTCAGCTGGCAAATTAACTTAGTACCTCCTAAACTCTTGTGTAACAAGACTTTGACCTAAAAGCTGCTGCTCTATTGATAGGATGTCATATAGATGTACCACAGCAACGTAGGGGGCTTTTTCCTATAAGCCCTGAACTGTGTCAGCCATCTACCCTGAGTTCTGTCTGCAGAAAAACATCAGCTGAGCATCTTTGCATGCTTGTATGCAATTTATTTCCCTGAAATGGCACTGATTGGAAATGAGGGAATGAAGTTAAATTGTTGGCCACTAGTTCAATTATACCTCTTGCTAGTAAAAAGAAATTCTCCTGGTGTGGACCAGGCTAGGTTTTAAACTGAAATTGTATGCAATAAATCTTTGATAATCAATTGAGGATGAGGGAAGGGGGATATAATAATCTGACTGCCAGCCAGGTTATTCAGTCTGCAAGCATTCAATGGCAGAAGAAAGGGGAGAGTCCAAGAACGAAGAGGGGGGAAAAAAAGATACAGGCTCCCGGGCTGTTCAAGACAGAGACAGACATACTGTGAGGGTTTCCAACAGAAAGATAACAGATCAAGACAGGGGATACAGATGCACACACATTCTGCATCTCTCCTATAGATCTAGTTTAATAAAGCACAACTGATGATCTTTTTTTTTTTCCTCTATCTATTATTAGGTTTTTCAAGCGTGTAAGTGTTTCTTAATCAAAAGAACAGTTCCATACGGCTCTTGACATCAAAGGAGAGCATTTCCAAAGCTATTACAGTATCAAAGTAATATTCTGTGCAGAATCTAAGGTGAACCATTGGAATAATCCTTCTGGGATAGAGATAAAAAAGTGCTGCATTCAATGTTGCCCAGAAGCATCCAAAGCAATCTATCAAAAAGGCCATAAAAACATTGGGCCACACTTCCTTGATGCATGTACTCACCACTACTATTATTTTCCTCCATTTTCTCTTTGTCTGGCTAGCTACTAATCTTACCTTTGTCTGAAAGTTCCTGCTGTATATATGAAAGTACCAGAGCTGATTAGCGAGTCACAGGAGGAAATGACCTCTGATGTGCTTCAAATCCATAAACCTTTTATATAGTTGAATCATATTATTAAAAAAAAAAAAAAGCATTACGGCAAAAATAGCAGCATTGTAGCAGCACTAAGGTGAGACTGCCTGACATTAACAATCCTTTTCATGTGCCCTTAACAGATTTTCACTATGCCAGTCAGTTATTAGCTACTTCTCTTCTGCTTATTGAATATGCATTTAATAGTAAACTGTATTTAACTACAGCAGTTTAGTTTGATAAACCATTTCGATAAAAGACACTGGTCATCCAACCAACCATCAACTTAATTATATGCACTGTACAATACATAGACTTCCCCCTTCACCTACATGAGTGAAATACTGGTTTACTTACAGAAGGGATGGGCAGTTTGGTAGCAGTGCTGGCTAAGTGAACCCAGAGGATGCGGGAAGAGAGGGAGAGAAGGTAAGGAGAAGTTATGGAACAGCAAAAGCTGTTCCATCTGACAACAGTAGTTAGCTTGCTTCTTGAACTTAACATCTGGTAACATTTTCATCTTCTGAAAACTTGTAAAACGTTACGGTATTTTAGACAGTGGGAGTTCGTTTCCAAAGGAAGTTTTAACAGTACCAAGAGACCGCAAAATCAATTTCTTACTGGGCCATAGGGTTTTCTAATTCCTAGCTCATAGCTTATTTCAAGAACACCTTAGAAGTCCTCCATTTGTTTATAATTTTTGAGAGTATTTTTAGCATTAATTTTCAGCAGGCATAATATGCATATATAGAAAGGTTGTCTCTTGCATATCCTCATCATAAAGGGATAAATGTGGGTAGATATAGATATTTTTTCCTTAGCTGCCTAATAAGACCAGCATGGGAAAAGAGAAAACTTTGTTGCTACCAAAACACATCTAAAATTAATATCCACAGAGGAAGATGCAGTATTTTCTGAAGCTATCCTTCTCACCTTCAAATTCCCAGTTGGCAGTGCTGAGGGGGCGGGGGGGGGGAGGGAATCACCTCCCACCCCACTCTGAGCCGGGCACAGTGGTATGCACACTCGACTGCCACTACGGAAGAGAGGTTGGCAGCCGATGGCAGTGCATGCCCTCCAGTGCATGCAAAGGAGAGCCAAGGAAATGAAGCCAGTTAGAGACTACCGCCTCCTAATTCCATCTTCCCTAACAGTATTGCTAAAGCTATATTGGAAACTGAACTTGGGTTAAATAAAGCCAGCAGAGATTTATAGTTTGATATTAAATGAGCTTTAAAGAAATTCCAGCATTGCCAATATGGAAGCAGCATAACTAGTCACTCGGCCACAAAAACACAATACACCCATCGTGTGTGTTGTAGAAGCTGTTTCTAACCAAGGCTCACTTTAAAACACAAATGAAACAAATCCCTTTAAAATGGTTTCTCACTTACACATACATATATTGCTGCATGATGGCTGTCCCCATATGTGGAATTAACACCTGCTCCTTCTGTGAAAGATTACTTTTAAAAAGAAAAATACATGATTAGGTGAGGATGCCTTGGTGAGTACCAAATAGCTGGAGTGGCAGCAGGTACTGCATTTGACACTCTCTCTAAATTAGCAACATTCCAAAGCATAAAACAATCACACGATCATAAGAAAAATGCAGTCCAAACCAGCTGTGACCCAAAATGCACAGTTTTTGCCTCATGATGAGACAGCATGTAATAAACAGCAAACTTGGAATGAATACTAGGCTTTTGTATATGTACTACTGTAACTGAAATAGGGGTGAAGTACTTACAAATACTACAGCTTTATTATGAACTGTCAAGATTGGAGAAAACTGGGAGGAACTGCAAAATTAATTTATTAAAAGGAAAGCAAATAGCTGATGATTGTTCACTATGGTCAAACACAAGATAACGCACTACAGGAAAAATAAAGGAAAGCATCATTACTTTCCTTCCAAATTAAGTTTGTTCCAAAATTTATTATAAATTAACTGTAGAAGTAGCCATACCTGCAGACAGATCTTTAAAAATATTAAGCTCCTACACCAGATAAAGGAAGTTCAAAAATAAAGGAGCCAGGCTCCATTTTGGCAATGCAGAGACGATCTGGAAGACACTCATCCTGATCAACTACAAGCACCAAACTTAGTGCGCTTAATCCAAAAGTGAGGCAGCCAGGAGAAAAAGTTATACATCACCTTTCGGAACAATTTTTGTAAAGCTCAGTCAAAATCATCCTTGGGAAGTTTATCTGTTTAGTACACAAAGGATTTTAAGGAAACTCCCCTTCTGAACAGGGCCACTCCTTTTTCTCAACATCATAACCGTGTGTTTTCCTTAACCTGGGAGAGGTTACAACCTCCTCCACAACTGGGGATGGATCCTCTGCTGCAGATTTTAGGAGCATTCAGAAAATGAGCTATGCAGCTGAGCAGCTCACCAGCTGAGAAGGAGCTGCTCTGCACCCACGATGAGCTTTCCAAGTGACCTAAGTTAGCTGCGCTATTACTTTGCAGGATTTACTAAACAGAGTGCTCTTCCCACTATCTCGTTCTATTTGCACTGATGTCTTGTGATGTATTTAATAAAGCTTTTGTAGATCTCAAGCTTCAGGAAAAACAGATAATCTGAAGGAGAAATTTGCTAAGTATTTGTCATCATGCTGTCCTAGAGGGATCAAAAATTTAGAAACATGTTCATAGATGGCTCCCCCTTAAATCCATGTACGAGCATTTGTGCTTTTGAACAACTTGACAGATTATCGAGGTATGCCTCTGCCTGAAACAAAGTGAATAATCCTGTGTGGTCAAAACCAAACAATTGCTATGAAATCACAGTGAACCGAGCAGTTCTTTATAGCAAGATATGTGCTTATATACTTCGCATTTAGCATAGGCCATAACACTAAACATCATTATTTATACCTTTGCTACCTTTAATGGCTTATTTGCACTACAGAAAGCACGCGAGAATCTTAAGTGAAATTATACATGGAGCTACATGTTACAGGTAAAATGCTTCACATACTCGCTTACAATACCTCAAATATGGTGTAGATAAAATTGTGCAAGAAACTGAACCACTCTGGGGACAAGATGGAAGGAGGCAGTTACAGGAAAAGATTTCTATCCTATGGAAAACGTTTCCTTCGCCTGCATATTTGAGAGAGTCATGTATCCTCTTATTTCCTCTGCCTCACTTGTCTACCAGATGACAAGTGATACCCAACTACTTTGGCATATCACATTGCATTGTGTCATTGCGCCACCTGCCAATGCCAGTGGCCCATCAAGCTTGAGATATCAAAAGAAGCAACTTGTTAGAAAGTGGGAAAAGAAAAAAAACTTACACATTTTAGCCAAAAATAGGAACAGCCATTTTGTATTAGGAAATAGACCAATAAATATTGATCTATGAAAGTAAGCGAGCATGAGTAAAATAAGTATCACTCTCACAGGCAGATTCAAGGATTTAAAGGCGTTTCAGTATTTGTGTATGGATAGCTCTGTGGGAGACAACACCTATCTCAGAACAAATATGATACTGCAAACCACCGCTGTCCTTTATACTTTCCTTTAAGGACAGCAGATCTTGCTATGAAAGACAAGCTAAAGAAACTATAAGTTTTAATAAAAAAAAAAGTTATGGAACTATAACCAAGCATACAGTTACCTTTGCTGGCAACAATAAAAGGAAGTGCCATTAAAAAATAAATAAAGAATATCACTGCCTGGATCCTCATTTGTTCTTAAGGATTAGCGCTGAATCAAAGAAATGTATATTTGTTACACAGCCACAGAAAAATCCTTCATTTTTATACAGTCCACATCTATCAACACAATTGTCTTTCAAAAAAAAAAATAAATCACTACTCACTTTGCTCTGCAGTGAATATTAACAGACAAAATATAGACAGAGAAAATGGCAAGTTTACCAGTACTAGCCAAATGACAATCATTTCAAAAGGGTGCTATCCTTTGCAAGTTTTGTTACTTGCAATGCTGCACAAGTACTCATCATAAGAGTGTTTGCTTAAGACCTAATCCCACACTATACTGAGCACTACTTGAGATCTCTGCTCAGACAAACCTTTTTTCCCCTCAAAAACCTGCATACTGTGGCCTCTCAATTTTCTTGATAGCCGTCATGTGCAAGTTATGTTTTGTAATGCATCCTTTGTAACCCACATAATAACACAAAGCCTCCTCAGAGGCTCCTAGTCCAACTTCTGTGTAACTGGGACTGTAGCAAAGTAGTTCACAATGTTACCAGATTCTGAGAATGGAAAGGGATTTTAATGTCCCGCTAGGGAGACGGGGAAAGAAACCACAAAAGCAATCTCATCCTCAAATCACAGCAGAAGTACATGAGAAAGCAAGCACAAAATTACTAGGAGAATAAGAGAAGTACAAGGTTACCAAGCCAGATGCTGTGAAAAGGGCGTAACATTGAAAGGAAAGATTCTCAAAGCACAGAAAATCACAGAACGAAGCAAAGCTAAGAGGTAAAAGGCAGAACTGAGAGCTAAGCACGGTGTGAAATGCAGGATCCCACAGAAATTGGGAATGCTAAAAAAAGGCCAGAAGCACTGTAGGAACTGGCTACACTCCAGAAAATGAGCAGAAACCAGAGTTACGAATATACAAGGAGGGCAGAAGTTGAGGTTTGCATGCTGCTCCAAAGTTGCTGGACTCCTCTAGGACTCCTGCTCACTTACACAATTTGCTATGAAGTATTCTGCCTGGGAATATCTGTCTGGTACACGACAGAAATCCATAGTGTGCTTGTTGCATGGAAAAATAAAATGGAGACAGAGACAGAATTAGGGCCAACCTGTACACTCAGGGTCATTAAGGTAGAAAGCGTGCCATGTTTTTCCAAACTGAGCAGGAGATCAGGCTTTTCAATAGCACTCAAGTGATTTTTCAGGTATCTAGTTTAAAGGTATCTACGACACCCACATCCAGATACATGTAAATAATCAAGTCTCTTTACAGTGTCCCGAGATGGACATCCATAGAGTTCAAAAGAATAGATATTCCTATGCCATGCATCTTTAAGTCTTTTAGCCAGTTCAGAAATATAAAGAGGAGACACTACCATGATAGAAATAATTCTTGCTCCTTTCTTCTTAACTAGCAGGACAGATAACTTGATTAACATGAGTAAGTATGGGCAGAGGTGTACAGGATACAGCATACAAGTCCAAAGTAATGACTTATTGCGGTTTTTAAGAGAGTTCTGGATGCAGAAAGTTCTAGCCATTGACTAACACCTATGAAGATGACTCTGTGCTACACACACTCACTCATTCTGGTAAGGCTGGCAATACCCAGCACACAAATGAGTTGAGCACAATGAAGTAGGCCACAGCATCAGTCTTTTAGAAACAAATGCTATCACGTACGCTAGTCAGCCTTATTTCACTAAGCCTACACTACCTTGCTCATAACACACCATATCACCAGCTAAGAGTGGGGTTATAGGCTGCACTAGCAGAACAGCTGCCATAGAGTGAGTTCATACCACAGCCTCCCCCACAACGGCTCGTTCAAGGGTCAATATTCTTGTAGGCAAACGGTAACACTGACAGTACAGATGGACAAATCTGCTGTAGCTTAATATATCTGGACAGCATGAGCTGAGAAGTACCACTTTGTTCATTTACAAACTAAACAAAATACTACACAAATCAACACAGCCAAAGATGCAACGTTAGCACATACAATCATCTGTTCGAGTTTGATACTGGTTGTTTTTTTTTTATAAATATGTCAACAAAAAATAGCCCCAACACTATGACATGTTTATCATATGGCAATTATATATAAGCCTCATTTGAAATTGCTTTATATGTTTCCTATTTATAATCCTGTAGCAGAGCAAAAATGATTCTGATATACCTCCAGCAGTGTGTGCTCATTGTAGGGTACACGTAAATTATTTTAAGCGAATAATACATCTCCAAGGACATTTTCATGGATTAAATGTCAGGAATGAAATATTGCATTTCAAGTTAGTTAGGACCTTGAAGAATGAATATAAAGACAATTACTGAGAGGTCTGAAGAACACAATTGATTTCTTTGCAATTCCAACTCTGAGGCACTTTATGCAGTCAAACAAAAAATTCCTATTTCAGGTTTTCATTACATAAAATCACGAAGTTACGTAAAGATGTAATGTTGACCCATATTTTAAGTTTGGGAGAACTGCAGAATATCCAGTTTAAAAGGAATTTGTGTTTTAGGACTGCATTTTAAGCACAGAATTTTACGCCCAATTACTGTGAAATAAATTACAATTATGATCTACAGTTCTGTCGTCGTGGTTTAACCCCAGCCAGCAACTAAGCCCCACCCAGCCGCTCGCTCACTCTCCCCCCAGTGGGATGGGGGAGAGAATCAGAAAAGTGAGGAAACTCATGGGTTGAGATAAAGACAGTTAAATAGGCAAAGCAAAAGCTGCGCGCGCAAGCAAAGCAAAACACGGTATTCATTCACTACTTCCCATGGGCAGGAAGGTGTGCAGCCATCTCCAGGAAAGGAGGGCTCCATCACGCCTAACAGTTACTTGAGAAGGCAAACACCATAACTCTGCATGTCCTCCCCTTCCTCTTTCTTTCCCCCGGCTGTATATGCTGAGCATGATGTCGTATGGTATATAATACCCCTTAGGTCAGCTGGGGTCAGCTGTCCTGGCTGTGCCCCCTCCCAGCTCCCTGTGCACCCCCAGCCCGCTCGCTGGTGGGGTGGGGTGAGAGGCAGGAAAGGCCTCGACTCTGTGTGAGCGCTGCTCAGCGGTAACAAAAATATCCCTGTGTTATCTACACAGTTTTCAGCACAAATCCAAAAAACAGCCTCACGCTAGCTACTGTTGGAGACAATTAACCCTATCCCAGCCAAAACCAGCACAAGTTCTTTTTGCAGTAGCTTGATGGTCCTATGCAGAGCCAGAAATTAAAAATCAGGAGAAAATAAAAGGCCAAATTCCAACATGAGCCCCATAAATCAGGCAGAAGTTATCAGGCAAATGACTTCCAGCATTCCAAATCAATGTGTGAGGCAACTTACTGCAAAGGTTTATTTAATTAGACAACAGACTACTCAATAAAGAAAATATTCTGAAATAGATGCACCATCTAGTTACAGTGCGATTCTGATCATGATTATGGCATTTGGGTACTACTCCAGTAACAAAATCATACGCCGTCTAATTTAAATTTCTTACAGAAAAGAAATATAAAACAGTAATTGAAGAATACATGCAAAGTTCTCCTAGCACACCATATTAGAACACCTAAGTTGTTTTTACAAAAGCCTGTGGCAGTTTTGAGACCTATTAGTTCTGTTTAAAGAAAACATTCAAGACAGAGAACAACAATAAATGGGAAGAATATGGTACACCTATGAGTAGTATGTTCCATTTCATGGATATTACCTGAACGTCATCTGTCTCTACCTGTATGCGACCCTTGTCATTAGCTCGTGCACTCTCAGAGAATGAAAAATAAAACCATTTTCAAACAAAATATAGTTTTATAAGCAGATTGCTTAGCATCATGAACTTTTCATTACTAAGCAGGCAGAACTTTGTTTTTAGAAAGTGTCATAGCTCAAAACAATCACCACCCTTTTGTATCATAACTGCTTGAAAAGATGACAGCTTTCCAAATATTGCCTTGGTGGAGTTTCATGTGGTCTTCCTGGGACTTGTGACATTGTGAGGGATGGCCAAACGTTACAGCAACAGAATGCCAACAACAGATAAGGGTCAACTGCATGATCCTTTGCCCTTCTAGCTGGAGCTGACAGTTCACATTGAATTGCCCACTGCTTCTAAAAACTCCAGGCAAGTGGGTCATTTCTTCCAATTGGTTATCCCCAGAGAGAAGTAAGGGGTGGGGGAGGAAATACTGTGGCCCAGAGGCCCTGTGCCGGCTGTTGGATCAATGGCCAGTGTCAGCAGGCTTCTATTTAATGATGCTCGAACCAGCGCCAGCCTTGCTAACGGCCATACTTACCACTGATACCCACACACAGGAAACAGGGTTCTGGAAAGACCAAATAATTGCCTCATTCTGCAGTACGTGGATTTTTTTTTTTTAAAGGCAAACGCCTTGCATTTTATGTTCATAGCATCAGTCCTTAGATTTTAACAAAGAAAACGAGTTTGCATTCACAACAGTGCAATGTGACAGTCAAGGGCAGCTAGTAGCAGCTACAGCTGTGTGACTACAGATCAACTTACAAACTATTCTTATAAAGAAGCATGCAGTGTTCTGTAAGCCTTGCTAGTATATATAGAAATGTATATAAAATTATTACTCCACACATATGGAACATTTTTAATTACAATTTTAAGGTGAGAAGTGTTTGGCAAACAAACCAAAAACCATCAAAAAATAACGATCAAGAACAAAAACACACCACGGGAAAATACAAAAACAGGGCAGGGCACCCCTTGCCCTATTTCTGCTATTACACAAGGACTGAGTTATCAAAGCCATCTCCATATCCATGCAAGCTCTGGAGCGGAACAACTACATTACAAAACCAAGATGACTGTACATGCTTCTTCAAATTACTTACTATTGTTATTCGATTTTCCATGCAAACTACCCACAAAGACTCTCGCACCTGAGGCAGGATTTGTCAGCCAGACCATGATTTAGCCCCCAGACACACAGTACAATTCTCTCAGCTAAAGGAGAAAGGACAAGCAGCCTTTCCTTTGAATTCAGCCTAGTTCTGAATTCCTGCAGCTGGAGACCCCCACGGTTCCAAAGCCTATCACAGAGGCCACAGCATTAAAAACACTCTCCACAATAATAATGCTTTAAGATCCCTTTCTTCCCTGCAAACGCATTTAAACTTTTTAAGGTGGTCCTCAGAAAACTATCTTATGTCTGTCTAGCAGGGCTTCTGCCTTGGAGGAATTCCCTTCCAGCTAGAAGTGGAGGCAGCTGCTCAGACTGGACTCAAGCACAAGTCCTTCTTTGGAGGTCGAAATCAGCGCAACTGCATTTGGCTCTTCTTACACTCCTGAAAACAAACTTTGAATTCCTCCTATCCAGTGATAAAAAAAGTATAGCAGGAAGAATTTTAGTCCTAACAGATCACAGTTTGGAGAAATCATACTCTAAAACAATTCTTTGTTTTAGAACAAGCAAAAAAAAAACCATTATTGCTAAGAATGCATATTGAATCCTGCAAAATTAAATTACAATACATTCTTCCACAAAAGTAAAAGCTCTGAATCATTTGCAACCCCTTTTTTATTCTTTTTAAACATTTGAATTACATTAAGTCATTACAAATGAATGAAAATCAGAATACATTCTAGCAGGGTTGACTTGACATACATCAGAGATGTGTGTTTACACAGTACCTCTAACTTCCCTGTTTCCTGGCACCAGAGGGTCTGACTTACACGGCTGGTGCTGGGAAGCAAGCGAACGGAGCAGCATGTGCAGCTCTACCCCGTGCCAGTACTTTCTTGGAAGCAAATGCTACATAAGGCACACTTGGTCACCATGTTCCCTCTGCTGCCTCTGCTCCACTAATGTGGAATGAGGCAGACGAAGGACCCCAGCTGCCAGATAGCCTGCACAGCTGCGATACCCCACAAGCAGGTCTAGGGAAACACATGCCTTGTAAAAGGTCCAGTACAAAAATTCTGTAGAGCCACCAGCACCCTGCCAGATAGATAACTGTTAAGTGATATCTTTTAAGATCAAGAAATTATTCTTGGTTTAAGGAAACTGTCTCAGACTGAATTTCTGACATATTTGGAACTGAATCTATTTGCTATATTCTTTATTTGCCTCCAAGAAGCCTGTGGTCAGAAGTTTCAAATTTTGAGTTCTCATTTAACACATGGGAAAATTTACCAAAACCAGCTACTACTCTGAAAAACTGCCCTCCCTCCCCTGCTGTCCTGCCCAGGTAGTTTTCCTCCCAAAATCTGTTTTGATAAATCTCTACAGGCAAGTTTCCACCAGCACATGAGACACTGAAAGTATAGTTTCCATAACCACCAGTTATTCTGATGCACGTGAGCTTCCTTCCCAGGCCAACCCCAGTGGGAAGCTGTCTTCTGGAGACTGCCTCGAGGATGGTAGAAACACAAAAAGTTATGTTCAGGATCCCAACTTCTGGGGCTCACCAAGGCAGACAGAAGTGTGCTCTGCCAGGAAACATCTAGTAGGTTTAAAGGTAACAATTGAGAACACCCAGGCCATAAACATCACAGAACTTTAAAATCAAGTTTTACTGCCAAAAATTTTATTTTACACTCAAGTAGTAATTGAATATAGTGTACATGTCATACAGGATGCGGAAATACTACATTAACATATTTATTTGTTTGCAACAACAGTTTCAGAAAATAACACATCGTTAAGTTCTCTGTTTCAGTATTTGACTGACTTTTTTTTTTGCAATACAAAGAACATTTGAGGAGTGACAGGAGAAGAAACAACGACCATGATTTGTAACTGAGGAGTTTCTGACTGAATATAATGAAAACAAGGTTTACAGTGAAGCTAGCTAATCATTGGAGCTGCCCAGAAAAGCTGCACAATCTCTATCCTTAGAGGTTTTCAAGACCCAACTGGCTGACGCCGTGAGCCCTGCTCTGAATTCAGCATTGACTGCTCTCAGCAGGAGCCTGGACTAGAGATATCTCTCCAGGTCCTTTCCAACCTGAATGATTCTAAGATTTGATTCAAGCACAATCAGCAGCCAAATTCAAACAAATCAATGAACACTTACCTTCTTCCCCTTTCCCAGCAAAATCTTACCAGAAAATGCAATACTCATTTTTAATGATCATCTTTACAACAGTCCAGGATGACAAATCAAAGAAACAATCAGCAAATTAAGTGTACAAAAAAGTACCAACACATTAAAAGGCAAACTAAGAGTCTTTGTAAAATTCTCTTTGTAACAGCAAACACACTTTTAATGCCAAACGTGTGAAGAGCAATAGAAGATTGTATAACACCACTAAAGATCTTCCTAGTAATTTTTGAATGGGACATTTCTCTTCACACTGAGAAAGGACACCACAGGAACATAAGCAAAATAACATCGACATTTTAGTTTCTGAGTTTCTATTAGCCCTCGATACACTGGCAGTGCCGTGTCCCCAGCAAGTGCCTGAGGGAAGCCAGAGAATGAGGAGCTAGGAGGTGGAAAGGAAGCAGGGAACCCCAAAACATCTCTACTCTGTCTTGGGGACCATTTCTGTCCAGTTTGAGTCCTCTTCCTACCACTAGGATTTAAATGCAAAGCAAGCAGAACCATCAGGAAGGACTCAATGCACCTAACTTCTTTATTTATTTTTATTTCCATATGAACAGAAGATTTCAATTAGACACAAGCTGTAGGGCTTCCACCCATCACTAAGGCAGTTGTAGAAAAACAGATTAACTAATGATATGACATGGTACAAACCGGCAACAAGGAATAAACATACTACCTGAGAAATACTAAAAAAGTCTTTGCTTTGTGCCAACAAGCAACTGATCCTCTAAAAGAAAAGAATTATTCTGGTGCAAATAAACAGGGATTAAATGCGTGTATACCCACAGACACCAAACTAGAGCCGAATGTCAGATCCATCTCCTACAGTCCCAAAACCCCAAACTTTAGTTTTATAGAGAATTTTGCTTCTCAATCTCAACACATATGAGGATAATTATGAGCAAAGGTCTGACAATTTGATCAACAGTGAGCCTCTGCAAACATGCAGTCTTTCAAATCTGAAAGCCTGCTAAAGCTGGGAAGTCAGATATTGCACCTACACAGAAAACCATGCAGTCCACCATGCAGGCAGATCTGATTTGGCTTTAAATTAGGGCAGCAAGGAGAGAGAGGCAGTACAGCACAGAGCTCAGTTCTAGACCTACAGGACAAATAAGCATTTGACTGTTGATAAGAACTTGCAGTATTGCTGCAAGTATATAAGCTACCTTGTTTGCAGCTGGCTCAACTGTATCTACACTGCCCTGCAGTGTAATATAGTGTATCTTCAGCTAGCCAAGATACAGAGGGAAGCAAGTAAGAGACGCCAGTGTAAGGGTGGGACGGTAACAAAGAGGAACATTGTGCCTCACACTCTGGATCCAGCCAGTGAAGCTCTTAAGCATATTCTTATTTCAAGCAATGGTAAAAACACCGAAATCAAGTTACTCTAACAAGAAAACAACTGTTAGCTGTATATGCAGAAACGAGACAAAGTTACATACAATATGTACAAAGAAATGGAGGGAAAAAACTTTGTATCTGAAGCAGTAGAAAACTAAATCAAGGCCCAAATTCAGGGACTTCTGCAGTACTTGGAGGAACAGAATCTACTCCAGCTCTACAGTCCTGAAAGACGACAAAATTTGTGGGACTCAAGTCTCTTAAAAACACAAATCAAGTAGTAATTTGGTGGAGTTCCTTCTTCAGCACATGAAACAGCTAAATCCCAAAGACAGGAGTTTAGTCCTGTCAATTTTTGATACTTCGAAGGGAGAAAAGAAGTCAAAATGACACAGAGGTTAGAACAGTGAAGATAAAAGGTAAGAAAGAACACAGATAGCGAAGAGGGCTGGAATCTGATACTACTAACTTTGAGTCATCTGATACACAGGCATGGGAGAAATGTCAGGGATAGAAAGGTTGTGGCCCTGGAAAATCGGCAAGTAATATTGTCAGGGATGTTAGAAAATAGTCTAGAGGGAGTCAGGAATAAAAGCTAGATCTTTGAATCTGAACAGGTCTGAGACTGTGGCTGGATACTCAAGGAATCATCTGGAGAGACAACTATGGGAGAACCAAACTGGAATTTTGGGGCATTCAAATTAAAGTGTAAGGCCAAAAACTTGAAAACAAAATGGAGGGAGGATGTTCAGGTCTATGAAATTAGGGGATGACAAATGAGGAGTAAAGGGCAAAGTACTGAAAAAGAGAACCAGTTAGGACGATGGGTGCCATCCCCTTCAAGAAACTTGGTTGCTAGTGAAGGAAATGAGAGGAGGATTTAAAGAGGAAGAAGTCATTCACTAAAAGGAGAGACATAAAAGATGCAGAAATAAAAGCAGCAAACTCATATAGTTAAGAAGCAGAGAAGCCTCTTAACTATAGCCTTCAGAAACAGATTCTTAGAAGTAGAACAATTTTGAAAAAGATGTTATTATGCAAAAGTCAGGATTGGTTTTGAAGACACATTGTGTATCAAGAATGAATCAAGAAATGAAATTAATAGCAAACCTGCAAGCAAGTTCAACAAGAAAAAAAAAAAAAGGTGGGCAAAAGTGGTTAAAAAGTCCATTTGGAAAGAGAATTAGCACAGGTAAGGCGAAGCCAAGTCCAAAGCTGTGTTGTGCTGACATACTCTTCAGAGATATTCAGAAAAGCAGGAATGGAAATTAAGAAATTACAAGAAAAATGTCTAGGGAGAGGAATGGAGACAGGGCACTGTGAGAAGCAGCCAAAGAAACGACATATAGAGAAGCAGAGAGAGATGAAAATAAAGACCAGTGAGTCAAAGAAAGTGAGGCCAATGAAGGAAGGAGGCAGCTGAGAAGAGTAAAGGAGTCAGAAAGGTTAATAGACTGGAGGTCCCAAAAGGAGTGAGTGACAGGGTAGAGGAGAGAGAAAGACAGATAAGCTGAAAGAGAGCAGGTAGTGATCAGAGAAAGGGAATTTAGAAATCAGAGATAATAAAGTGAACAGTATTTAGTAAAGACAAGGTCATGGGAATGATTGAGGCAGTGAGAAAGATCTGTCTAAAACTAAAAATCAAAGGCATTGGGCTGGAAAAACAGACTGCAGAACAATGGAGTTAAGTACTTACCAGGGAAAAGACGACAAATAGGGCTTGCCCATAGTGAGGGATAAAATTTGAGAAGACAGAAATGGGTTGAGTTTAGCAAAGTCACAAAGAAAGAAGAAAACTAATGGCCACTAGGAAAACTAGACACAGAGGGCTTCAAATCAGGAAGAGGGTAGAGCAGACAACAGGAAAGATGAAGCAGAAGCAGTGGAGGACAGGAATCGTAGGACTTCAGAAGTGAATATGAAAGGGAAACAATTTTTAAAAAGCATCAACTGAAGAACAAGGTTCAGGGAAGGGACAAAATTTTGAAAAAGAACGTTAAAAATCCCCACACAAAATCTGTATTTGAGTCATGTTCAGAGATGTAACACCCCACTGGGCATGCCCGGTGCCTGTATTTCCCTGGGTGATCTTGGCAGAAAGGTTTAGTTATTCACCTAGACCAAACCAGCAATCAGAAATTCAGAAGACCATCGCTGCCACTGGCTAGATAATGTGGGGATACGGCAGGGTTGGAAAAACATTTTACTTTTAAAGAAGTATTAAAAATGATGGAAAAGCAGTGATTTGAACTCTGCTAACCAGCACCTTTACTTCCAGATTAAATTAACTCTCCAGAAAGCAAGACTTGAAGGCCTTCTTTGACTCTCCCTCACATCTACCTCCTGTTCCTAGAAGATCAAATACCTGACACAGCAATCGCCACCAGCATTCAAATTCAGCCATTAAGATTCTCATCTCGCTGTATAACAGCAAAGACAGAGATTAAGTGGGAGATTGTTGAAAACAAACATCACTGCAATTCTGGGTCCCATTCAGAGATATCTGAGAACCACTGGCATAAGTTCTTCTCCATTTCCAAGCTTCTGTCAAGAATTTCACTCCATGGCTTTCTTAATCATGAGCATGAATAAAACACCAGCCTTCTCAGACACTTCTAATACTCTATTTCATCTTCCAGTATATTGGCATGTTTTTAAAGTTTCAGCTCATTACAAAAAGACAACATACTTCTATTGCCTGCTCATACAATTGGTAGCTGGATCATTAGAGTGCAACAGAAGAGGGGAGAGGAAAAACCACATTATTCCCTGCTACCAAACCACTGACATACAGAAAGTATAAAAAGTGAGCTGAGCACATCATTTCTATATTGATTACTGATTACTATTTATTCATGTGTGCGTATGAGGTTCACTCAAAATTACTGAAGTTACATAAAAACCTACAACCTATAGACCAGAGCTCATACGACTGGGGCCATGACAGGAGCTCTTCATTATTTTTATGCTTTTCAGATATTTTCATATGGTTTGAAAATAATTTTAGATTTGTTTTTAAATTTTAGATAAACACACTCTTTTGGGTTAATTGTGAATATATCTGATATAGTATTTTTAGAGAAATATTTGGCAAATAATATGAAAAAGATTTTTTTTTAATGTACTGTCTTTTGTTACAGTCAAGATAACTCACCTATAATCAACTACTGGAAGCAGTAAACTATCCACAAGATAGGTAGCATCTACTGTAACACACACACACACATATATATATATGTATCTGTAATAAGAAAAGTTTGAAAAAATATCATAGGAACACTATTATTTTTATATTAATATCTATTTTTTTCTATTAGAGTACTGCATAGCAGGGAAAGAGCTTTCAAGACAAGACAAAGATTTTATGCAATGCCATTCAAAGCACAAAGTTCACTTGTGAAGCAAGTTAATACTGCAGCATTACTGAAATAAAAGCAGGAGCTAGTCAAGACATTTTGGTTAGAAACATAACACGTTCTCTTTAAAGAAAATACACGTGTAATGCCATAGCTTAAAATAAATAGTGCCAAACATCACCATTGACAACATATGAAAAACAGAACGGTGTTTTATAAAAGAAAATATTTTGTAAGTATATAGCACACATGGGAGTGTTTTAACAGACTTATTTTCATACATTACTAGGTGCTTTACTTAGCGGATAGATTCTACAATCCTCAGTTATATAAGCAGTTCTATTAACCCATATGGGCTTCTTAATTATCAAGTTTGGTACCAGAGTCACCTGTACCATTAATTTTACAGATTTTAAAATAGGAACAACTATTTATTTTCCTCAGCAGAAGATCTAATCACAAATACTAAAAACAAAAAAAATTAAATGCTTAAATGTGCACATTTGCTAACTCTTAACTTATGTTTTGTTTACTTAATGCATTCTTCCAGATGTGGGGCAGGGAGTGGGGAGAATCTATTATTGGTTTCTTTCAGGAAAAGTTCATAATATTAGATGCAAATAGTCTGTGTTGGGGTTTGGTTTTTTTTTTTCAATGATTTTTAAATGTTCTAGTGCCTTTCAGGAAAAAACCATTGTTTTGAGTATTTGTGCATATTAAGAGCTAATCCTGGCAGTCAAGCAAGTATTGTGGTGCCTTTTCCAACAAAAAACATTTCATTCTGACATATGAACTATTGTTATAGAACACAAATATAATATTTAAAATTCAATAATGAGATAATAAATGAAAACAATTCTAGAGGTTGCTAGACACACATCAAGGTTTCTCAAATACTTCCTCCCTACAAATTGTTCCACTGAAGTCCTACAAGATTAGGTATACACAGAAGCTGGAAGGAAAACTAAGCATTCATCCTACAAAATCTGGAAACAAAAAAAAATATTTTAAAACATGTGCCAGATTATCAGCTTGTTTTAATACATACTGCTTTAGAACTCCTGTGTTTTGCCAAAACACAATTTCCATAGTATTTGTAGTTTTAAAAAAATACAAAAGCAGAAAAAAACCCTGGCCTGGCTTGAACATTTCATCCACAAACACCACAGTTGGATTTTTTTTCTCTGAGCATTATATCGAGTCAAGAATTAAAGCTGCACAGAGAAATAAAAAAAACTCCGAGCATGCAGGGAACTGACTGTGTCTAGAACCTGTATGTTTATGTACACACTACTGCTTTTATTTGAACTAACTTCTTTTTGCCCGCATAAGGAGAAAGACTTCACTGACCGTAACAGCTTCTTAGCAACATCACTGGTAATAATTATGTTTTGACAGCTCTGTATAAGAAGTTCAGTCTTGAAACTCAAGACATTTCAGTCCATTCTCCATTTTTACCACATCTAAAAATAAGATGCTTTGCTTTCTTAACAAAAAAAAAATTATTTAAGCATACCCAAAAGGTACTGAAGTCTAGCAAAAATACTCTGAATTTCCTTTTCAACTAATAAAGTAATTGTAAGACATTTTGCATAAATAGCTATTTCCCAGATGAAGAAGTGGCAACTTTTCTCTTAAACATAAAAGCTAAAATTTACTTTGGCTAAATATAAAACTAGTTCTCAAAATACAGTATATAAAACCAGATATTCTTGAAGAATACATTTTGTGTTATACTGCACTATTATATATTTTCCAAAAGGGTTCTGTATTTAAAAAAAAAAACAAACAACAGCAATTTAAAAATTTAAATATACTGTAAGGTAATTCAAATTATTTTAAACACAAAAATCTACAAACAGTGAGATATCCATAAGCAGTTGGGAAGTTGTAACTTAAAGATTGCATCTTTTAATCAGACCTTCTCATAAACACTAGCCCCAAAAGAACCCTGTTTGTTACAAGAAGCATCTGCATGGTTTTAAGACTTAACTGTGTAGACTCCTATTGCCCCAGGGCAGTGCTGCACAAGTCTATTGAAAACGATCAGATTGCAGAATCAACACTTTACATTTTCCCAGAAAACCTCCAACAAATGTTTATGTGCATTATGACAGAAGAACAAAACAAAAAGGGATATTACAAAAATTTCAGCACGACAATTTTTCCTGAACTATTTTCCCATTACATTTGGCAAGCAGAGAACTAATCGTATCACCTGTCTACTCTTACGCTGAGGACTGCAAACTACAATTCAATATAAACTACAACAACCTTCTATAATAATTATGCCCCTCTTAGGACAAAGATTAAAATAAAGTTAACTGTGCTGATTCATACTTTCCATAAATTACTAAAATGGTGAGAGATTCAGACATTTTGCTTCTGGATAATAAGCCTAATATCTGTATCATGTGCAAAAGTGCAACTGTGTTTTAGAACTGAGGCCCGACCGAATACAATTTTGTTATTAAATACACTTGAACCCACTTAACATTGAAAAAAATGGTTCTCGCTATCTTTTAAAGTTAAGCTTTACATATTTAAACCTGTTGTAAAACTGCAAATTAGTAAAAAATACAAAAAATAGAAATAAACAGGAAACGACAAAGCTCCTATATAAATTGGTTTACAATTCAAAGCACAACAGGAAGATTCAAATAATTACATTTCAGTAACACACAAAGAGGTGGGAGGATTTACTTAAAATACTTGGTTATTTCTGCTTTTTTCTTCGTGACCCGATGTCTGTTTAGCTGCTCGCAGTGCACGCATGCATACGTTTCGCTACATCATAGACATAGGTTATGTCTGGTCGCTTCTCTGGATCCGGGTTGATGCACATATTAACTAACTGTCGCAGCTAGGAAAGGAAAGTAACATGTGAGAAAGCCAACGATTCTGTCAATCAGTATTTGTGCATTATCAAATTCAAATTAATAACAGTAGCAAAAATTAGCCAAACATGGCAATTCTGCATAAACACACACACTCAGCCCTCCCTCTCTTGACACACTCTGCATGGTTTTATGCAAGCACGTATGCAACATACTGCCGTGATTTTTACATTTTGTTCTGTTGTTCAGAAGAACTGATGAGCAGATTTAAGTTCTAATCCTTTTAGCACACAACTTTAGACATGCATTTAGTCCCCTTATACGTCATTTAAATGAAAATTCCTGTGCTTTTGGAGGGCAAACCGCAGAAGGCTGAAACTTGACCCGGAAGGTAAATTGGGACTGCTTGTTCATTCTCTCCCAACACAAGAGTTAGCCAGCAATAAACGGCATTGCTGCGTGACAGGTTCCAACAAACAAAAGGCAGTGATTCTGTGTTACAAACACACAGTCAACCTGCAGAATCTCCTCCTGCTAGAGGCTACCAATACACCCATTCAGAAAGCAACTCAACAAATTAAACCCACTGAGGACTGCTTAAAGACTCCACCTTTGACTGAAGAAACCTCTGAACTTAAAGCTGGAAGCTGGGGAAGTATTTTGGGGATGTATCACATTATGCTGGCCCTTTTACTCCACTTGTCCAACACTGGAGACATGATACTAGAATAAATAATCTTTGGTCTATACCCCAGTATCTATTCTTAGGATTAGATCACTTTTTTTCTTTTCTTGATGGAAAGAAGCACATAACTAACAAATATGTTCACGGAAGCCTCTATCTGTGAATAAACAAATCACTATGAGTAGAAAAAACCCATGTTCCAACAAACACCATAATTTAACCGGGTCTGCTGTAGTGCACATACTCAGCAGAGGCAATGCCAAAGAGCTTCCTCACCACTCAGACACTTCTCATTGCCTCCACAAACTGGCAGAACAGTTGCAGGTTTATCTTCCTCCCTTGGTATGCCTCAGGTGACATTAGATCTTAACATAGTAGGGATAACCTTCTGATCGGGCATCTATTTTAAATTGTGCGCATCTCCTATGCATTTTGTAGTGTAGAATACACCTGCTTCATCACAGCTTATGAAAATGTTTATAATCCTTTGCAAGAGCAATGTAACCAACCCTGAAACTCCTCCTTTATGTGTTTTAGTACATTTGCCAAATCCTTCTGGATATCAGAGTATCGGGTGGTGGGGTGGGGCAAATAAAGCCAGCACCTTGCAATCCACCCTTCTATGGCAATATGTGAAATTTAGTTCAGTCTCCCTCCCAGTGCTGTTAGGTATGGCTATTGAAAAAAATCTGTAATTTTTGCAACTAACAAAGAATGACCTCATCACCGTGATTATTCAAAAGTAACATTGACTGCATATTCAAATCTGCCATCAGAGAGTTTCCTTCCTGCTTTTCATAAAAAAAACCAAGAAGGATTTTAAATTATAATTATATTCCTTACACTTTTCAGAAGATTAATTTAAATGCACAGAAATAGGAAGTTCAGAAGTTAAGTAAGAAATATGGCATGCCACTATTTAAAACTTTGCTAGCTCTTGAAGAAATGTTGTAAATTATATACAATGTACAGGTTTTTCATATTTAACAATACAAAAACTATATCACTAGATATCTCCCTTCTTTAGCAAGAGCAGCTTAATATTTAAAAATGACATAGTTCTGAAAATAGTGATCAGATTGTTGTATTAAAAAAACATATTAAATCAAAATAATCTGTAATAGACTTGCTATTTGAATCTTACATATGCTAAGTATGTTTTGACTAATGGAGTTATAAAAGCCATCATATTCCTTCTGGCAGCCAATAAATAAAACACAATACCACTGACAGGAAAAACTACTAGCCTGTAATAACTCCCAATCATTTGGAGAACAGAATGCTGGAAACCATGAACTACTGTAAGAAATAATTGCCAACATGTAATACAAATATGTGAAGCAAAACAATCTCCTGTAGAAGAAGCAGGTGGGACACAGCATAAGCAACAGGCACAACGTATTAGCAGAGATGAGCAGCTTGCTATGCAACACCTCAGACAGTCTGCATGGGAAACAGGAAAGACTGAAGAACATCCAAAAACCCCACACCTGAAATTAGACTCAAATAACTAAATGTTTTGTAAAGAGAATACAAGAGTAATTTAGCTGGACAACACAATATCAAATCTTGTACGTAGACATTTATCTCTCTCTGTGAAGACTTCCATCTGTTCAACAGAACTGCATACAGTAAATAACGTCTTAGTCAAAGACCTTGCAGGATTGAAACCTATAAAGCTATCAGAGGGGAAAGAGTATTCTTTCTCCTCTTTTTACCAGCCACTTTATGGTGACTGGAACAGCAGAAGTAGACATTCAAGAAATTTACTTGTGAAAAGCATGAGAAGCCTTCTTTACCTCCAGTAGACTACTTCATGTCTTTTCAGTCCTGGTCTGTGGATAACTTTGATTTTATTTTCAAAACTGAACTTTATCATCTAAAAATCAATTTCAGACTCAAACTGTTTGTTAAGTTATTTTGTTACTTGTTACAGTATATTACAATTCAAAGCTTCAATAAAACAGCCAGGAAGATTCATTGGTTATAAAGACACTGTAGGCATCACTACTCAAAAATGCATGTAAGGCTTTAGGTCCTATCAATCCTGGTAAGTACACTGCAAAATCCATTCACCCACATGGTGTCTTGACTGGTGGCTTTTTGCAGCTTCTTGTTTTTCACTCTAACCAAAATGCGTATGCAGCTACTGTTGTCAGGATGCAAGAAAGGATCTACAAGAATATGTTCGTAGTAAGGGACAGTCACTGAATCAGTTTACTGAGAAATTCTCTTCCCAACGTAGTACAAGAGGTAAGCTCCGTTAGTGACAAACCTTCAGCGTTACTGTAATAAAATAAACCACAGAGCCATAGCTCTCTCTTGGCTACGAGTCTTAACACTTAAATGTTGGTCACTGCTATTACTGCAAAATCTTCTTCCCCCTCCCCAGTCCAGAAGCTCAGCTGTAAGGCAGAAATGCTTAGGAATCTGTACTATCATTGTGCAGTGTCCCAGTTTCAAAATTCTTGAGCTCTTTTAAGCCTTGTTATCAAGCAGCAAATTTTGGGGAGAAGATGAATTAATTTTGCTGTACAGGATGAAAACAGTTACACCGGAAGACAGGCTTTCAGGACTGAAACTGGGACCATGCTGGATGTTAATACTTGGTTATAGCACTATTCCTTTAACTCCTACAGGAATATCCACTTCAATAAACCTGAAATCCATTTGTCAACCCCACTAGTATTAATAAAATCTCCAATGTAGCAGAAGAGGCTGACAGTACCATGGGAAGAGGCACTGGGATCCTAAAGTCAGACTATCATTAGAGGTAATTTTTTATTATTTGGCACAGACTGGCCAAAACGCAGAGCAGACTTATGACTGAGCTGGAAGGACCTCCTTCCGCATCCCCAAGCTGCAAACTTCTTCGTCTGCTTACTGTTCTTAACCTTCTCTGTGCACTTAGCACAATGACTGTCTTTAGCCTGGAGCTTAGCCTGACATCGGAGCAGTGGGACACACTTTCTTTAACTTCAGCAGGTTTTTCAGCTATGAAATAAATAATTATCACTTGAGCCAGGAAGAGGGGAGCAGAGGGAAGACACTATGACAGGCAAGTACTTTGCATTGTTAGCCAGTTGAAAAAGAGAAATTTTCATACAGGAAATTTTGGATGGGGGAAAAAAAAAAAAAAACCACCAAACTCTTCTTACTCTGAATAGTAGACCTTCTTGAAGTCCTTTCTCAGTGTTGTTCTCAAGCCCTTCTTCTGGAAACTAACACTCCCATTCTAGACCTTTCTGGCTCATTCAGCCTTCATATCTGGGTAGGAGGTCGGCTATGGAGTTTAGAAGAAGTGCACCTCAATCACAGGGGAGATTGAAAAACTTCATCTATCATGAAAGCAACATGACACTGATATTGGCTGACAGGATTTTAAGAGTATTGACAGGGGGTGGCAAGGGAGCCCCAGCTTTGAATTCCCTAAAGCAGAACAGCTTTCAGTAAATGCCGACTATTCACCCTGAATACCAGATGTTCTTTAGGAATATTCAAAAATTGAGATATCCAAAGTTGTTAAACATTTGAAAATCTCAGCTTATGACTCTACTGCTGAAGCAATAGTTTGTGAAAATGCATCTTAGACTATTAGGATTTCTAATCCAAGGTTTTAAAAAACTATATCCATCTGTCCATCTATCTTAAGGTATTTCCGTCATGTTATTCTCTGATGACATGGATGTGATGCATTACTAAAAGACTAGTCTTACAGAGTTCAGAATTTAGAAAAACTGTCACATCTTAAAACTCATTAAAATCTACTTACAAAAAGTTTCTCTAGAAAGCACTTGTATTTTGTAATGAAAGTGTTTACACTCCTATATCAGAAAATGCAGAGATCAACACTCAGTGAAGTTTTTCTTTCAGAAGAGTCTTTGTTATAAAATATGAAGTGGGTTTTATTGTTCCGTGATCCCTGATCTTTACTGCTTACTGAGTGTACTTCCAACCTGGTTACAGGTTCGATATCTAAATTTCTAGTGCAGGTGAAACATTTATGACAGTATCCTAACGTGACAGATAATACTGCTTTGTTTCTATTTTTTTACTGTTCATGCCAGCACAATATTTTAATACACATTAAAAAGTATATTTTGGTGCAATAACTAATAAACATATCTGGTTTTCCATGTGCGTTAGTGAGGACACAAGTCATCATATCAGAACGTAAAAAAATGTTCCCATTACTTAAAAGAAATAATTAGCTATGGAGACTGTAACTGTTTTCATATTTATCTTCATACCTATCACAGCTCTGATTCTCTCATTATGTTTTAGAATAACTTGTGTGTATTTTGCAAATAACTGGTTTATCCAAGGTGCAGAAGTACGTCTGCTTTGAAATAAAGAAAACGTAACATGTTATGCTTTGCATCTGTTTTCAACGCTAGAAACTATACAGATGTAAGTAAAAGGTGGAGTCTCTTTCCCCATCCAAACTCTAAGACCTTCTATCTGGGCCAGACTTTGATATTTGCCCCTTGGCTGGGAATCCGCATATCCAACTTCACACTTAGCTGCAGTGAAGTAGCCCTGCAGGCAGGCCAACTTCAACGAACCACTAGTGGTATCATCATTAAAATCCTGCTGAAGGTCACCATGGAAACCGCCTGCTGAGGCTTCGCTGCTCCACTCGGCATCTCCTAATCAGCTACCATGTGAAATGCAAATTCAGACAGTCTGAAAATTAGTCAAGAAGAATAGAGGATGAGGATGCAGATATGTGAAATATTCATGCGCTTCGTAGAAAAAGGAAGACAGCATGAATGACACAACAAAGAACAGCCCCTGACATTCTTGCTATCATTTTGCATTATTGTTCACACCCTACTGTATTTCCAGGTCTCCAGTTCTGAAGTTGGTTATATGAACTGCCATATTTATAAGTCTACAATAAATAATAATTAAAAATGGCCCAGGTAAAAAGACTAATTGGAAAAACCACAAAGAGGTAAAATGCATAAATTACACAATAGATCATTATTTCATCCTTTGTAACATCACCGAATTATCTTTTCAAGTCCAAGTTTTTTCATAAAAGGGGAAAATTGTCACTATAAATACAAAACAAAATACTGGGCAGTAATCTTTTATTAATAGTCTGGTCACTGTCTTGAAATGTAAAAAAATTTAAGGTTCAGAATTACAACCCCTATGTGTGAAATTGCACAACGCTTTGTGTGTATTAAAAGTATTCCAGTGCTCATATTTATTCGCGTTTTCAAAGTGATCTTTAATTCATGTAGGCTGAATTCAATTAGAATTGGTTACTAATACATGTTCTTTGGTTTACAGCTTCTATCAGTTTGCCCTGTTCTTTTCAAAGTGGGAAAGTATTTCAAAACTGGCATCTCGGAACATTAACAAGCAAGCGTTTATGTTTTTCATTCTGTTGCTCATACTAAGAAAAATATTTAATTTATTTTATTAAGTTCCTTTTTATTTTAGAGCTTAAAAAAGGCAAGCACTCCCCCTTGAATACATTAATGACAGTAAAGAACGGTTACCTATCAGCTTTAAAACAAACACTGCTCCGATATGCATATTGTTCAAATTCAATTATAGTATGTCTGCCCACATTTCTCTGAAATTTACTATTAGCATTGTCAAGATCCACTCCTTCTTGAAAAAGAACTGGTGTTCAATCGTATCGAACAGCAAGCACATTGCAGTTTTATAATGCAGACAAATGGGAACTTAACAATTCATTTTTACTAGTGAGTTACATTACATCTATTTTAATGCAAGTCCCTAGAGAAATAAGGCTAGGGCACTAATTTACTGTGCAACATAAACTTGTACAGTTGTGCTTTTAGAAAAAGCATACTATAGATGTAAGACTCAATCCCATTCTGGCATGTAGAACATATCATTGTGCATTCTGGGAAAGCATTTTGCCATCCTTGGACGGAAGCACAATGAAATTAAGAATCTAACAGTATGAGGTTTCCATCAATAGTCCCCCCAAATTTAAAATCATATCAGAGACTTGTTTTGAGAGGAACATTCGAGCAAGTTAAAACAGCAAACGGTTATAGGCATAATCTACAAATAACGAAGTCACGCAAGTTCATTTACTTCCCTGGATGAGTGGCAGCTTACTTAAACTGAGGATCTAGCCCATGAAAAGGAAAATTTCTTACTTCTTCTGAATAGTGATCTGAAGGGAGAGGTGGGTAGTCACACTGTTCTATCTTCTTGCACAGGGAGTACAGGTTCATTTTATCACCATAAAAAGGACTCTGCAGTGCAGCCATCTGTTTGAAGAAAATGTACAGTTTTCTTTTGTGTTTTTAAGTAAATGCGTTTTGTCATAAAATCTAATACTAACAAATCAAAAGTCATTTTACCAACTTCCAATTCACTGCTTAGAAGTGTCACGGTGCTAAAAACAGAAGCTCCAAAACTATTACTGTAACCAGTCTGTGTACTTATTCTATGTTGTACAGTCATACCTGTCACAATCCTTATATTGCAATATTTCAATTGTATATCACAACAGTTTTTTATTAATAAGAGTACAAGGAGAAATTGAGTAGTTTCAAAAGTGCTGTGGGCATGGAGGGTCCTTGCACCATGAGGGAGACAAAAAACAAAACAAAACAAAAACCACAATGTAATTTTGTTCTGAAGGCCTTCTGGAAAAGAACATAATTTATTTGAAAACTTTATCTGATCTAAAGCAATACGGTATGGTGAAAGTGCTGGATAACAGTAGTAGATTTTGTAACCTTCCATAGCTTTAACTAGACTTCAAAGTCGTTTGGTTTTTTTTGGTGTTTGTTTGTTTTGATGGTTTTGTTTTTTCCTAAAGCAAGAAAACTCAAGGTAACGTCTGTACTTCTAAAAAAACCCAAACCCAAAAACTTTGTAATTCGGTATGTTATTTGAAAATACTTAGAAAAAAAACCCCAAAACATCACTGTAAGTGCAGAGTTGGTAGCCATGACTATAATTTACAATTGTAATACAAAAATAAAAATATCTGCTGGAGAGCACTTAAATAAATGATTGGCTTAAGACCAGCATTAGTAAACCTATGCTTTATTTCCAGACAATGTTACAACTTGACATTTAAGGTGGAAAGAAATGCTATGGTTAGCAGGATTACAAATTTTAAAATTCATTTAAACTCTCCCCATTCTGTTCAAAGCCTTCTAAGTCTTTGAACCGCAGCAGCACGAATGCTGCTTTGAGTGCAGCGCTGCCCCAAAGTCAGTCACCCTTTTCTACATGTGCTAATAAGTTTGATTTTGGAAGGACAATGTGTGCATTCCCCAGACAGGCAGAGTGTGTGTGAAACACGCTAGTCCATGCTGTGCTACTCAGTGAGCTTCAGCAGGGACAGGACAAGCTGAAAATGGCTCTCATCTGTCTTGTGGTCTTCCAGATAGCAGTTTAACTCTTTCACGCCTAAGCACTGATATCGCTGGGGGAAAATACATGAAGGAAATTACCACACAGTCTTCTGTTTGAGAGAATTTTTATCAGATATCAAGTAAACGTATCAGTACTTCTTCATATAATCTTCAAGTAAGAATAAATAATTTTAAGGCTCCCAAAACAAATACTACACTAAAGTTCCATCCTACCAGCCTCCCAAAAATTTAGCAACTGTTATTACCAAAATAATGTTAATTTCTGGATTTACATGACATTGTCTCTTACCTGAAAAACACGTTAAAAATGCAAGCTAAGGACCAAAACAGAAAAGGGGGGGGGGGGGGGGGGGAAGAGAAATCAACTGCAGATCTGTATGCATACAGAAATTCTAAATAAATGCACAGATACTCATTTTTGTACTCTAGGTGTTCATTAAAAAGTACTTTTGTTTGAATGCTGCGGAGTGTTAAAAAAATTCTGAATGTCCCCTAAGGAGTTAAAACAGGAATACTATATTTTCATGCATCTCCTGCTTTGACAGATGAAAAATGTCAACTGTCCTGTTTTTATTTTCAAGCTTTTGCACTATTCATCTGGTTCATTAGTGCATCTCGCTGCTGCCCCTGACAGCTGCTCGCCCTCTCCTCCCAGCAGCTGAATTTTTCAGGCTAATTTGATCCTCCACACTGAGACGATCGCTAGAATGATTGACTTGCTCCCTGACCTCCAGGGTCTGACTTTCCTGATTAGTATTCTGGGGGTGTCTGAGGGACGAAAGCCCACTGTCTGTCTTCGGGGCTGGTGGCAGCTCACTCGCTCTCTTTTTTTTTCGGGGTTTTTTTTTTTTTTGAACTGTAAGCCACCAACCTACAACCCTGTAAGGATGCAATTGCTACGCTGAACAATAAAAGGAAATGTGTAAAACCTACTTTTCCATGTAAAGGTCCATGTAGCAAAAGCACAGCATCTTGATTTTAATTAGTAAAGTCTACTTTGTTGCATATCAATTAAAACTCCAGTGGTAGTGTTTTTGAGGTTTCAGAAATACCTGGGGCTCTAAAAAAAATCAGACTTTAAAATATACTTTTAAAAATCTTACTGGCCACATAGTTAGCATTGCATAATAGACTGTAGTAGAGGTTAGAAATAATAATATTTTAAAACATACATTATAACAAATTAGTCTAAACTTAAATTAAAACATAACTGAAAAGAGTTGAGAAGCAATTAAGCATTTATTGAGAAGTGATAAACATGCCACAGCTTTTCTCCAATTAAGCTGGACAGAATCCAGAGCACATAGCAGCACGTATCAACATGAAATCAATATAATAAAACATGCTAAAATGCAGGCAATAAGCATATCACTAAAAGATTCCCAGCACAAAACTGCAGATAATAAAAATACCATGCATTAGTCCATGCATGTCTTGAAGAACCTTAAGTAATCACTTTCAAAGAAAAGAAAAAAAAGAAAAATGCTAAGCGTATATACCTACTCTACTATACCTAAAATGTCAAAATTACATCTCAATGATCAACAACAACAACAACAAAAAAAAAAAACCACAACAGCATCCACCAAAAACATCTGGTATGTTGTAGAATAAATAACAATAAATAAAAAGCTATAGCTGAAGACACTGCTATACACTATAGCTAAATAATATATATCAACAATAAGTATCCTAATAATTACTTTATTCTTACAATAAGGAAAAATAGAACACAACACCATATCAACTTAAACACCATCCTGGTAAAACTTCTAAAATAAATAGAGAATGGTATTTAGAGATGCTGAGTTAATGAATGGAAATAAAATATTTAGCTATTTTGAAATTATTTACCAGATCAACAAAAAAATATACACATAGGTGTTTAACATACTGTACCAGCAGCAAAGCGCTAAGCTCAAAAAAAACCACCATTCTCTTTAGAGAAGTGTCATTTATTTCTACCCAGCAATTTTATTTCATATAACATAGAAGAAAAATTAACCTTAAAACATGTTTATTTTATATAACGATTAGTTATTCAAGGGTCTTGTTTGTTTGTTTCCAGATTTAATAGAGTGCTCAAGAACACCAATGAGGGGAAAAATAGTAGTAGTACTGAAAAATCCTCGTCTACCTTTATGCTATCTTTAGGCTCCTGCTTGCACAAGTGTGCAAAGTAGAGCACTGAAATGGATGGCGGTTGCCATGGTCAGTACTAAGGAATCCCAATATGGGATTAAGTTTCAGACAAGGATTTAAACTTCTAAATACTTGCTATCAGGTATCAGACTTCATTCTTGTGAATTGTCCCAAAGATTTAGAAGCAACAGCTATACTGTAAATTCTGCAGAACTGCAATATAGCTATTTGCCCTTTTAATATTCAAAGCAACATGTCAGTGATAGAAAGTAAATTTATATTAGCAGAGACAATTCATCTAGTAGTAACGCACAACTTTAACAGGCTGACAATGTTTTCTACAAAATCCTAAAATAACAGAAGGTGCCGATCCTATTGAATACATGTTAAATGAGTTCTGCTGACTCACCGAGGCACGTGGCTTGCAGGTAAAAATTGAGTTGCCTATATTGGTTTTTACCTGGAACATGTCGAGAAAGACTTCACTGCCATTGCTGATAGAAAAATTTTTTCCAGCATCTTTCAACATCAGTCTTTAGTCTTTTGATCAACAAATGATACACAAGGAACTTTGAAGACATTGTTGCCTTAGAAGCCTACCTGTTCTTCAAGCCTTCATTTGACTCAATTTCAATCTGCCCTATATCTTTATCTTCTCAGAATATAATATAATTTAAAATTAGGTGTCACCTACCAATCTTGATCATATTAATACAGAAATTAACCAATAATTATAGTTTAACTAATTAGAGGAGGAGCAGAAAAATTGCATGTCTGTGCAGAAGTCATTATCTTGAAAGTTAATCCAACTAGTAGAAATAAGTACACAGTAACACTGGGGGTTTTTTATTCTTTTACTTCGGTTTTAAATAATTAAAAAAATAAACTTGTGTTAAAATAACTATATTGCAGTTTTTGAGTTAGTTGCATACTCAAGTCAGTCCTACTATTTCTCAGTGCATTTATTACAGAAATCACAGTCAGCAGATCATTCAAACAGCTAGAACAATTTTTACGTGCTTGCCATTATTCATTTATTAATACTTCAGTTATGCCTAATCTTCAACTAATTGCTGTAAAATCTTTGTAGCAAGCCCAGTAAAGGCAAGTCTTCAGCATATGAAATACTTTTATTTGTGTGTTGCTCAAGTTACGTAAGAGTTCTCACTGCTAATGTTAAAGACAGACATATAATAGCTGAAAAGTAGCTTTTCCACAATGCTACATACTTTTCTAAACAACAAAAATATAGAAATAGATTCTAAAACAGTACTTAATACGTTTGGGGGTGGGGTGGGGGGGGTGGAACACAATAGTGTTAAGTTCACTGTATATATCAATATTACCTCATACAGCAGACAGCCTAGAGACCAGATGTCAGATTTGAAGTTGTAACCGTTTTCGTGTATTCTCTCTGGAGACATATAATAAGGTGTACCAACTGCAATAAATACACAAGTATTTTTGAATGAAAATTTCTGTTGTTATATAGTAGTAAAAGTACAGTTTTCCTGGCTGAAAAAAAATGTTTTTCATCTTCTATAGTTCTCATTTTGCTGCACGTATAATTTCAATTCATACTTATGACTCTCCAGTTTGACAGAAATAAAGATGAATTAGATATCTATTTCATCAAATGCAGCTTTATTTTCACTACTGATAATCTAGTTACCAGAATTATTCAGTTGTAGAATACTTCCAATTTTTGCTTGTAAAGAAGCTTAAAAGTACTTATTTTCTTCTGAAGAGAATGAAGGGAACATACACACACACTCCTTGTAATCACTGTGGCTGGAAATAACAGCTAGAAATTCTGTTCCATGGCTTAAATTATTTGTTTGTTTGTTGGTTGGTTTGGTTGTTTTTTTTTTTTAAGTGAGCTGTCTGTTCTTCCTTTTGAGAATATATGAATCTGAAAAAGCTGCTTTTGAAACTAATAAACACAATTTAGTTTGAATATCTGAAACTAAAATTGAGCCTGAAATCCAGGATCTTCAGCTTCCCAGAGAGGAAGGAAGGAAAACCTGTGAGCCCAGCAGAAGCCGAAGTTCCTCCAAGCAACTCTGCCATCTGTGCTGCAGGACTAGACTCTGCGAGGGCTTTTCAGCTCCCAGATCTATGCCTGTCCTAGCTTAATCCTGCCTCAGAGCTGCGGGCTCTGGAGACGCCTGCTCTTGAAAAGCAGCATTTACTAGGACTGTCCCAGAGCAAATTTACATTGGATACTCCAGGATATTGCCCCCTTGATTTTAATCAGACCCTACCCATCTGTGTCACAAGGTCCTTGGAAGAGAGAAATCCTGAGAGGTGTTTCAGCTTTGTGAAAAAGCCACAAAAAATGTAAGCATCTAAGTGATGGATTCATATGTGACAAATCGACCAAAAAAAAAAGAAGAAATATAATGGTAGTGGCAATTTTGGTGTCTGAACTTTCTCCCTGTTATCTCCCCAAAATGACTGCCTAACAGCAAAAAGAGTCACAGATCTACGTAGATTTTTGCTTCAATTTTGTGTAGAATATTTTCTTAAGCACTAAATCCTGATGATGAAAGCCAACTGAATTCTGTCAGTTCAATACAAGTTGGCCTTATTTCAAAACTTAACATCTTGCAACACAGCCTGAGATTAAAATCAGCACTCTCACTGCAAACTTAAAAATTAGAGCATGAACCTCACACTATTTAACACAAAGATCTTGTATAATTTCTGCACTTCTGAATTCGACTCACCTATTGAGAACTCACCTCTGGACCTATGACCACTGGAAACACAGATATAGTGAATATGTAAGCAATTCCAAATCTGAATAATCAGGTTAATGGTTTTAATTAATCAGATTAATAATTTTAATCATTTACATAACTTAAGGATTTCACTTTGACAGTGTTCCCTATCTCTTACAAAGGCTGACATCTCAAACTATGTCATACTTTCTTAGGGAGGAAGGGGGAGGAGTAAAAAAAATAAGGAAAAAACCACCCAAACCCCAAAGTACTCTCCTACTTGAAAGGCCCACCTTAGATCGGGAAAACCCAGTACACCCCCATATCCCAGGTCAGGCCACTTACCAATCCATAATTTCAACTGACCTCCTTCTTGCAAACAATATTGAAAACAATATTCCAAAACAATGTAAACTGAGAACGTGCTTGTCTAACAGATACACAAGGACAGAAGTCACATATTGCATCCTACAATGGATTTGGCACCTAAGTATTTCAGGGGAGACTTCCAACCCCAGGAAAGCAGAGGGTGCTGCAGCCCCTCTCCCCAAAGGCTCCCTTAGTGCTGGCCTGAAGAATCACTGCTGCTCTGAACTGAGACCATGAAAGATCAAGAGCTTAGAAGAAAGGCTGGAGAAAGGCAACTCAAAATGATGAGGTACTGTGAAAACCATTTACTCTCACGGGATGTTCGTATTCACCCGCAGCAGAGGAATGGTCAAGACGCATGGTCTTTTCCCTGTGAAAAAATAGGCACGCAGGTGGGTGGCCTGCAACACCAAAAGAGCTCCCAGAATACCCAGAAGCAACTCTGCTATTCTGATGTGTCAACAGCAGTACTTTAATGGGTGTTTAATGACAGCTATCTTAAAATTGGAAGCTGTAATTAAACAACATTTGGCATGACACAGCTTCCATGTTTTTATTTCCTTACTGCTGTACTTCCCCTCATTTTTTGTTTTTGGTCTTGTCCGTCCCCCCCACCTGGTGGGGGTTTTTGGTTTTTTGGAAGGTTTTTGTTTTGTTTTGTTGGGATGTTTGTTTGGGTTTTTTTGTTTGCTTGTTTTGGGGTTGTTTTGGGGTTTCTTTTTGTTTGGTTGGCTGGTTTTCGGTTTGTTGTGGGGTTTTTTTTTAATTGGGGTTTTTGTGGGGTTTTTTGTTCGTTTGTTTTTAACTCCAAGGCCTTGTGAGCTTGGACATCTCTGAAAACTTCCAGCTGTATTTTGCGTCCATTAGTTAATGCACTGGCATATATTCCAATGCTTTGTTGGCAGAATTCATGTAACAACAAAAAATAAGTTTAATAGTACTCTGGTTCTTAGCTGGTTACAGCAGCACTGCCTTTGCTGCGCTGAGACATCATGCAAGTAGCTGGCAGAGAGTAATGTGCCAGAAAGAAGCTTCACAGAATCCACAGGGGGCAGCTGAAAACACAGAGGTTTGAAGGTTCATAGTTTACCAAAAGCAAAGGTAATTTTAACCAGTAGCTCTGGGAAGTCTGCTGATACATTAGGGGTCTGATATGACTGTGAAAGATTGATGATACTGAAAAGGAAGAACAAATATTATCATTTTATAGCGTTTAGCCTAGTGTAACACCTTAACTGCAATACAACCTGAAGCCCCCGATGACCAACAAGTGAAAGGAACTGAAATTACAGTTACATTAGTCATTCAATCACAAAAACAACATGAACACCTAGACATCATTACTACTTGTAAACTGTTTTTAACAGAACATCACAAAATACTATTCTGACATTCAGGAACTACTGAAGGCATTGCAAAAATTCTTTAAAACAGTGAGCAAACTCGGTAGGTAGCTGTACTGCTGGCAAGCAACTACCAGATGTGATTATATGTTACATTTCCTTCCTGGATCATTATTTTTTTTCTGTTAAGTGAAATACAGTATCACAATACTATAAAGACATGCAACTTACTTTACTCATCTGAAGACACAGAGGTGGGATTATACAAGACAAAGACATAACACATTAAATCCCTATATTTTTAAAAACAAAAGCTATAACTTCTGTTCACTGCATTTGCACATCTCAGATAACCTGCAGGTCTGAATGGTAATGTCCTTGAAAATGGCCTGGGTCAAATAAACTGCTTCCTCAGAATCAGCTGCTGCTCTGGAGCTCCCTCCCTTTAAAGATGCTGCAGATCCAGAAAGTGTTGTTTCTTTATGCAAGCTTTGTGCTATTGGGAGAGGCAAGGGACATAATGGAAACAGTGCTTATTAGGGGTAGTAAGCTGGATCTGAAGGATCAGAGGCAAGGAAACTATTACAAAGGGAATTATGACAGAAACAGACCATCTTATTACCTGCATAAACACATGACTCACGCTGCAGCTCATTTAAAGAGGAGAGTGTGTTCACTTGAAAACCGACAACGCAGGAATGAAATGCAGTAACTAGTTCTAAATACTAACAAGCATTTTTAAGCTGGGAGAAAAATCTGCTTGGTAAATGTTAATACTACTTATACAAAATAATGTAATGGCTGATTCAGGTGGTGTTTAATAGACTGGTTTTAAAAAAGGCCATATACTTATTAATGACGTTCCATGCATTAGAACATGTAACTATCCAAGTTCAGGAAGGTGGCTAGATTAATTTTAGTAAATTCTGATTTTCAAAGAATTCCAAAACAAGACTTCATTTTAAAAAAAAGGCCCAAGTAATCAAAAGATATGGTTTATGAATGACTTAATGTCCATGAGATCACAGGAATTTTATAAGAGAGTTCAACACAGCCTGCAAGTACTTAACAAGATGAATGATTGATGCTGAAGATAGACGAACTAGGTTACAAATAAGCTGCAGTTATGAAACAGTGAGGGTAACCAACCACTGACACCACAAATTTTCCATAACTATATATTTTTTTTTACTTACTTATTTCAATATAGGTATAGGAGATTTCTGAGTCATAGGCCTGTCTTCAACCGGAGATACGGGACCTGAAATACTGCACTTATCCAAAGTCATTCTGCAACCTAGCCTACATTATGCAAATAGTCTAACTGCAGAAATCAATCGATAAATATCTTTGTTTATTTTATAATGTAGCATTGTAACAGCACAATAATTTATCTTCAGCTTTCAAACTACTGTAAGAGATCCCAGGTTTCCGTACATAAGAGCTGTTTTAATACAGCTTCTTTGATGACTGGGATGAATCAGTTGCAGATTTCCCTGCTAGGGTTCCTGTACACTAAGGGTGCAGGTTCTCAGAATGGTTTGGCTGAGAATATCAGTGGAGCTTATTCTATTCCCAGCCTGCATACCACCACCTCAGCAGTGGCTTTGACACCCTCTGCTGGGTTAGAGATCCATATATGAGGAAAGGAGAGCATTTGTGCACATTTTTACAAGGTATTTTATTCCCCACAACCTGCATGAGTTGACAGTCAAATCCCTCATAACATAGCACTGTGCTGGGGACAGGAGTACGATGGAAATGACAGAAGTTGTCAAACCACAGAAGAAACAGAATTCAATACAGATGATCCTTAGCTTTCAAGCATTTTAAGGAGATTGCAGATCTGCTCCTTTGCCCTGCAAGAAGGTATCCACATCATAGCAGCAGTGTCCACCTGGGCAGCATACAGTGCAGCCCTCTGCCACAACCACACTGGAGAACTGAAGTGACTTTTTTAAATTCGAATACTAAAATATGGACTATCCATAAATCCACTGAACGGCTAACAAAGATTAGAAAAAAAAAAAAGCACATTTCCATGAGCTGGCCTTAGAATTGCCATTTCAAATTGCATAAGGCCTTGCATTCAGCCACTGAAAAAAAACCACAACAACCAAAAAAAAAACCTAACACACAAAGAATAAGATGCCTTTCTGGGAACATCTTCCCCTTTCTAATACAAAGTCTTCTGAAACCAAGAAATTTTGTCAAGCTGGTATTGAATCAACAATACAAAGGAAATGGAGGCATTCGGTATTTTTAGAAGAATGATTTTCTACTTTCAAAAAGGTATATACGTACCTCAAAAGATAATTCTACTGTTTTCATAAGGCTGTACAGAAAGAGTTAAGAACTTTAACAAACCCTGTCCAGTGCAGTATTTTCATTTGTTTCAAATGGACCATCAGCAAGTACTCTAATTAAATCAGTATTATTTATAATTAGCAGTTAGAAGCTGAAGCTAATGAAAATTTTAGTACATTTCTTTATCTCTGAAAGCCTGAATCTAGTTTGCTACTGAAATTTTTATAAAGCCTGTAAACAAGTATAAATTGCTACATATAACGTTTCTAACTCACTGGGTTTTGTGCACCAAAGGTTTATGGAATCATAAAAAGATACAACTTTGAAAGAAATTTTGGGAAAACCAGCAAACTGCAGGAGAAACTGCTTTTAAAGAGTGGTCTCTGCTAGTGATATGATAAATCAGAGTGTCACTGTCTCCACTGCAGCCTAAGTTAATGGCTGAACAAAACCTTCTTCCTACGCTGAATTCTGAGATTAGGTCATAATTAAGAGGGAAACAGAAGAAGAAGAGATGGGGGGGGGGGGGGGGGCACAAAGACACAAAGAGACCAAAAAGTAACAGCTCTTCTCCCAAGACACAGCATCCAACATCAGAAACAAAGCTTCCATGCCCCTAACCCCCACTCTCTGGATGACTCTTGTATTTGTAAGACGTGAGCTTTAAAGGGCTTGGGGGTTTTACACTGGTTTTAACTCTAGCTCAGTCTTCAGTCCCTTTGCAACCATTCCCCTGCAATGAGCCAAAATAATCCAGGGTTGAAGCAGTTTGTTCCGCTTCAACTTCCTGACGTCTGCCTCAGAACACAAATCTAGCTCTCCGACCCTCACAGTTGACTTTTGCTTCTTCATGCACTCCCAACTCACAGATTAGGATTTACAGATTCCTGCAAATACAGTCCAGGAGCGGCTCCCCCTTCACATGCTCCTTTACATCCTTCTTCCATTCGCAGGCAGTAGCGGGACCCAGCTACGACAAAAGATTTCCACAGTGCTGCCAGAGGCAGCCACTGGACTACAATGGCAGCATGAACAGAAGCACTTTATATAATACGCTGTGCCATGAACTACAGATCTTTAGGGTTACATGTGAACTTCGATGTGGAACCGAAGCACATTTCCAGTCCGGTCGCACTGCTTCTCCTCTGTCTCTTTCTCTCTCTTTTTTATTAATGCAAGATTGCACATCTATGTCGGAGTTCCACCTCAGTCCTGTTAAGATCTCAGCAGTTACTCATGGTTTTGACTATATCAGTATGCACCAAACATGATAAAAACAGGAGGGCACAAAAGAGTGACCAAAGGTTTTCCGGAAGACAGGGAAGTAAGAAAATTTCCTTTCTAAAGCCATTTTATTTGGCTGTTAACACAAGTATCACCCACACATCAAATGTGGTACAAACATGCTGAACATCAATCTTCTCTCTTTCTCCACACTATACTGATAACTGGGATAATTTGAATAAAGTTAAATTAAGAGGTGAGGATAAATATGGCATACTTTAATCCAAGAAGTCTGAAATTTCATAGTCTACTTAGAAACATCAGCATCTGCACAAACACAAGTTTGAGTGTCCTCCCATGGCCCTAAGACAGGGATTTTAAGTATTACTTAACAATTCTTGGCGCTCTTAGATATTATGTTCCTTACCAGGCACTCCTGTCAAACACAAAAATATCCAAATGCCTAATTACAGAATTGTCACTGTCATTTGTTAAAAACTCTGAGCTGCACTTGAATTGATTTTACCTATCTGTATTCAAGTATCAGTGAGGTGCTGTCTGCCTCAGTACCCTTCACAAGGAACAGCAGACAATTCTGGAAGCTGCCAATGACCCTTCTCTTGAGGGTCTAAAAGTTCATTTCACACCCTTTGCAGTCAGTGAACAGGCTTGAATTCAGCAACCACTAAACACAGCCACTTCAGCAGAGGAAAAGAATTTTTTTCTTAACTAAAAGAACCCTCATAACCATACTATAAACACCGATTCTTACATTTCTCTTTAAAGCAGACGTTACTCTATTTACAAGGCTTTTCTCTCAGAGAGATCCTCTTAGATTCTGTCATTTTTCTATTCCCTATATTTAAAATTAAGATATCTACCAAATTTTTACTTTTTCTTCTTAATCATCCTAGTCTCTAGATGCTACTCAACTACATAAAAATTTTGTTTGGAAAAAGATAATACAATGTTATTTTTTATGTGCTAGCAAAGAATAGATTGGGCATTCCAGAAAGTTTTTTTCTGTTCTTAATAAGTTTTGTTGGCTTTGTTTGTCTTGGGTTTTTTCGTTTGGTGTTTTGGGTTTGTTTGTTTGTTTTTGTGTGTGCGTTTTTGTTTTGTTTTTAAAGTCTTTATGGTTCATAAAGACTAATTCTGATCTCTCCTCAACTTACTTAGCTTATATTGAGAAACTCCACCTCAAAACAGGGAAGCTCCTCTGTTAGCCCTTTCAAAGCATATAACCAACATGTCACCAATGTTACCCATACAGGCACAAAAAAATTACTATATTCTTTCCAACACTGATTGAAGTTCAAGGGAATTAAAAATAAAATGCATCCGTATTACTGATCATCTTTTTTCCTAGCATTTCTAGAAAACACTACTGTCATGAAGACTTGTTTTGAGCCAGGAATGTACATTAAATGATTCAAACAAATGCGAGGAAAGAAAAACCGCAACGAGCTATGTGGGCGAAAGTGACATGTCAGTGGTACAGCTTTTCTGTATTTGTCCATGGTGCTGACCAATTTTTTTTTTAGTTGTTTAGGAAAAGCTTTAGCTGGACCTAACTCTTTTCTTCCTCCTCATTAGTGGGCACAATACTTCCACCATGTAAAAAATAATTAAAAAAAACCACACCTCCCCAACACCTGTACATCAGAGAAAGCTTACCTAAAGAATGTGCAGCTGTGGTTTTGGAGCTGAAAAATCGACCAAGTCCAAGGTCTCCAAGCTTTACTACACCTGTAGCTGTAATGAACACATTAGCCGGCTTTATATCTGGGAGGGGGAAATAAATAAAAATTTAAAAGTCACAATGAGGGTGCAAGAAAAGCTACTGCTCTATTAATAATAGACCAAAGAGGCTTTTATTTACAGCTAATATTAACAAAATTTGACTGTGCAGAAAGGGCGAGTCTGGGATTCTGAATTTCAAATTAAATATTTTAATAGTAGAAGCATCAAAAAAAAAAAAATCAAGAGCCATGGAAAGTATTTTAAAAAGCAAACAAACAAATAAACAAACAACAAGAAAAACAAACAACAAGAAAAACCACCACATCCACCCCACACCCAAAGATACAGAGAGTTCATTACCACTTTATATAAACTATATATAAGGACTTCTATTAGAACTAGAAAACCTCTCATTATGTCTTAAGTAACAGACCACAAATATTTTCATGACCTTTAAAACATGTTTTTCCATCACTTTTGCTGATCAGATTACCCACAGTGGCATGATGCTATTTATTTGAAATAGGTAACTGATTCTCTTTAATAGCAGACATTAAAAAAAAAAAAAGCAAGTTTTTGCTCAGGAGAATGGTTATTTGAACTCGTCAGTGGAATTGGGCTAATCAAGAAGAAACAAAGAAAAATAATGATGTACATACCCCAGACAGTTATTTTTCACCAGTAATGTTCATCTTAAGTTTAAATCCAGTTCTTTAGAGACAACAGCAAATATTTTTATTTTATGATTAACAAGGTACCTATCCTGTTAAGCCTTCTAAAGAAACTGACCTGATATTTGTTTGGCAAGTGTGCTTAGCTCTTAGTCAGCTCAAGAGCAACACACTGTGGCTCTAAACTTAAATAAAATCACTTAACTTTGATAAGAGGGGATTACAGTTTGCATAAGATATGGTTTCAGGAAAAGGAATGGTTAATAACCCTTCAAACACCAGTATTTTCAGGCTTCCAATAAAATATTACCAAACCTTATAAGCTTTGGAGAGGAAGACAGAAGCAGTTACGTTATGCTGTTATCTGACCTAGTTTTCAGGAGTTTGTATCACCCTTTGTGTAACAATCCAACACGGATACCAGCTCAACTTAAAAGTAGCTTTAATTTTCACTGGGTTTTGTGCTGAACCATGGAATTGTTAGATTTGCCATAAGTTTGCCAGAAGCTTTGAAGGTAGCATTTCAGTTTAAGGAATTTAAACTTATTTTGGTTTTGAGATAAAATACACTGATATAAACTAGTTGAGTCATAAAAGCATTAAAGGAAGATATCTACACCCTATGGAAAGCATCTGTAATTTTATGTCCTTTCCTTTGCATAATTTGCACTTGCAGATATCTGTACAAATGCGTAAAGGAAAAAAAAAAAGGGAGAATCACAAGGGAAAGCCATTTGCAGCAGCATCTAAGTTGATCTGCTGAAGGGTGTAACATCTCTAGCTGCGAATGATAAAGCTCAGGGACTTTTGCTTTCAGGCAGCTATTTGTATCCCAGCAGAAGGGAGCCACCAACCTAAGACACGTAATTTCACCTGAACCCAGAGAGACAGCCCATATACAACTTGAGCCAGAGGGATTTCCAAGGCAAAAAAAAACCCCTGTACATCTCAAAAGCAGCTAGACTACGACCTGTTTTCTTCAACTCAGAGTTACACGGTAAAATGAAGACAACATACGGAAGAGACAGCAGTACAGAGATTTAAAATGGGTAAGAGATTTAGTACCTGACAGGATGGCTGGCAACTACAAGGGCAGTTGGGACACAGTACTTGACACAGAGACTGGAAATAGCGGAGAAAAGCAGAGAAGGGGAGAAAATGCTTGCAGCTGCACATAATCCAGTAGAGATAGGAGTGGGAGAATGGCCTATACATCACCAGAAGGCATGGCAAGAGGCAAATACTTTTGTAAGGAAGAAGGTCCAAGAGGTAAAAAGAATGGATGGATAGCTGTGCAAGAATGCAGATAACAATACTTGGGAGGGACAATAGGCAAATATAGAAGAATAAGAACAGGACAGAAAATAAGAGCCAGCAAAATGAATTGAGCGAGCAAAGAGGTAGCAGTGGCAGGGTCTCCATCACTTACAGAATTACCACTTACTTTGAGAACTTGGTATCAGAAGCCATTGCTTGTGCTGCACCTACCACAACAAATGTACAACCACGAACTTCTGTCACACTTTTCCATTACTTATAAAACATTACAGAAACATACATTGTGTCAGCTGTCAAAACTGATTCCATTATGACATTATTTGGTGTCACTTGGATTGAACCAGCTTAATTCTCACATAGTAAAACGTTTAGTAAAGACAAATCATCTTTGATCCTGTATTACCTCTATGCATAACACGACGAGAATGCATATGTTCCAAGGCACTGCAAAGCTGAACAAAGTACTTCCAAACTGTTCTTTCAGGAATCAACCTCTTCTGTTTCTTAAAATGCTTGAAAAAAGATGGACACTGAATATTAACATTTAAAACTTGCATAAAATGACTGAAAAAGGGAAAGATAGAAAATCCTTTATTTAAAAACCAAATATGAGAGGCTCACAACTAAATGAGAAAGGTTTAACAAGATTTCTTGACACAATAAGATTTTTCTTTAAATATTAATACATATATCATCAACCTACATGTTTAACTCAGTCAACACAGAGCCACAAATGACATTAATGAAATAAAACTGGTATCCCAAAAAAGGATTCACATGGTATTTAGCAGTCCTCAGGGTAGGATTAATGTGGTCAGAATAGTCTAGCACAGAGTAAGTGGCCACAGAACAAATAAAGGTCAGATATAAAGGTATGTGCCACAGAACTTCCCAAACAGAATACTTCCTTACAGCAACATTGATTTCTCTAACCTCATTTTCTAAATAGAAGAAAAAAAATAGTAGTGACACACAAACAAAGATCATCTATGAAGAATCAATTAGATTAGTCTTGGAAACTTCTGCAATACATAAAAAGGGACTAAAGGAACTGTTATTTCTCCAAATTTCATAGTGATCTAACTCCTGTTCAAATATTTTCCATCCTGTATAAAAAACCATTACTGATCACTGCTAACAGCTCAATGGCCTGTTAAAGCTTACAAGAAACATAATTATGCTCTGTTACTCACATCTTCAAATATTATATTCAGGGACTTGAATAACAGTCCTCCAAAAATACATACTGTAAACCTGGAATTCAGCCAATGCTAAAACGTGCAAGTTTGAGCATTACAAATTTTGCACCTAAAGGTAAGAATACTGAAAAATTGTTGCTCGTTTAGCCTCTCTTCTTATAGAATTCCCATTTTGACAGATTTTAAAGTTAAACACATGAAGAAAATACATGAACAACACTAACACTAGCAGAACTTTAAATGGAACTTAAAAGTACCTGGATGTATTTCACCAGTGTGTGTACACACACACTTCACACTCATGCACACCCTAACAAAGTTCATGTAACAAACGTTTATTACTCTGGAAAAATAAAAATATTTTCCTAAACTACAGTAAAATGTGCCACTGGGAAGTTGACAGCTGCATCTACACATTGCAGAGACATGCAGGAGTATGAGAAACATGTTTTTAAACTAACTACGGCAAAATGCATCAGTGATACAAAGGATCATAACATTTCACCAAAATGTTTTTAGTTATAGGGATTATTTCAAAATGCATTTTCATTTAAATGAGGCAAAGCATATCAATTCCTTCTTTAAATATAATTTTCTCTCAGTCTTGGACTGAATCCAAACAAACCCTGTGTATCTGTTCTCCCCATAGCTGGATTTGCATATCAGAGGATTGTTTGATGTCAACAGGAAGATGGAGACCAGGTTTCTTTTCATTTAAAAACAAATACACAATACATGTAAGTATGTGCACATGAAAGCATAGTTCCTTGATTTAAAATGCATTCTGAAATTATCATAATTATAACTAGGTACTTTATTTAAACATTCTGAATTATTATTTTTTTTAACTCAAATCTAAGCACAAGCAGTGATGAAACACCATTCACAAAATGTCTGAAATTTCAGGCAAGATTTTCCATTACAGATTTTCATTCCGATGTACTTAAAGTACATCGGTGTACTTCCGAAGTATTTATAAACAAGTATTCATTTAACATTTTATTCATTTGCCATCTATAACACTGTAGCTGATTGTACACTACAAAATTGGCTTCGGTTCTTACAGTGCAAAGCATACAACATAACAGTTTTTAAGATGCTGTCTCATTCTACTGAAGGCATTAATAATTTTGCATTATAATAACTTCTCTTCCTGAAAGCATCAGCATTATTAACCCCATAGAATTTATCCATCTAAAGAGGATGCAAAAGAGAGCTGCTAGATTTGCTAACAGTCTTTAAACAAAACAAAGAAATAGGCACCATTTTCGCTTGTATAGGTTTAGAAATAATCCAGCATCTTTAAAATAAACTCACCAAACATTATTTTCTATTTTAATTAATGACACCATCTTCTTCCACCAAAATATGTATTCTCAATGTTTTCTTGGGCTGTTGTCCACCAATAGCCAAAGTAGTGATTAAAAGCCTCTGCTACCAAAAGAGACTGATTTTTCAAAACTAGCTATTGAAACAAGTTGCATGTTTCTAGGAAACAGTCTGGCAGGCAGTGTTAATTCTGAGAGAATTCAATTAAAAAAAGGAATCCCATTCCTGTTTAGAACATTACCTTCTAACAAGAAATAAAAGTTGATGGAAAACATGGTCAAACCTATTTTATGCCCAACTGCATAATTAAATTCATACAGCACATATTAACTGTATTCAAAGCTGGATCCTCTTCTCTCCCCTCCATTATTTTAAAAGAGTCTGCAACCAAAATGCAGTTCTAATGGCTGTGGGGTTTGTCCCCTTCCTACAGAGAAGCCAAAATACAGAAGACATGATGTCAAAAGAATAATTGTTAACCTCTGTTGCAGCAAAGCTTAGTAGCATCACAAACAGTTAATCCTGAAACTAATTCACTGCCTAGTGCTCTAATGGTTCAAGCATCCTAAGGTCCACATAACCAAGTTAACTTAATACAGTTATCTCCCACTGTTGTTGCTATTACCTGCCCAAATTTGACCTCAAAGGAATATGCCCTGACATACAGCTGTCTAAAATAAGAGTATTTTCAACATTTTACTATTCTGCTTGTCTGAGGCTCAAAGGACAGTCCTGGTGCCCCTCAGACCACTGACCTTCTAAGGGTGTGACATTAAAAAAAAGCATAATCCTGTTTGAGATGAAAAATCAATCTCAACATAGTTGAAACTGGGCAAAAAGGGAACTGCTTATACATGTGCATTAAAAATTTGGACAGTGTTGCAAGCTAGTGTTTTATCAGGTAAACAGAGAATACCAGGCATGCTCAGGCAGCAGACCGTCTCCCAGCAAGAATTGTTTCAAAAGCCACATCCCATGAAATTTCCATCTCTGTCTTTGAGAATGGAATCACAAAAAACTACTTTGAAGAGTTTTCACAATGTCAGTACAGATAAAACTGCAATTCAGTCATTTTATGCAACTGGAAATTTTTGTGGTCATAAATCTGCTATACAAATGCCTTAAAGAGCTTTAAGATAGGCAGGTTATACCACCAGTTCATCTTTTCGTCCCTTTTTACAGAGTGAGCAGAAAACGGAACTCTCCTGGTTTTCTCTAATGAATCGCTAAAAGAAAAATTAAATATTCTCCGAATGTTTTCATCCTAGTAATATTAAATATAGGTGCCCTGCACCTAAACAGCATATGCAATTCAGTTTCTTGGAGGCATTAAAACAAACAATTGAGTAAAAGACAGAAGGGGGGGAAAAGTTTAAAGTCGATATAAAAGCATGGAATTACATTATACTGAGTTTCTAAAGATGATGCTTTAAAGGTCAAATTCCAAAAGCAAGAGTGACAGCAATTAGCAAATGGTCTTATCTAGGCTCAACAAGCACAGTTCAGAGAATACTCTTAAGGGACTATGTTTGGCTTTTATTAAGGATTTTCTGCAGATGAGTTAAGAACAGCAAGTATAGATGATTTCAATACAATTGGAGATTTCAGGTATGACTGCCTATGTCTCAGTAACCACATTTGGAAAAAATTCAGCATTCAGTTCTGATGTTAGTGACTCAGAGAATTTTAAGGTGTGATTTAGCTTGGTTTAGACCTCATCAAATAGAGGAAAAAAATAGGAATAAATAAATAAGATAGAAAACCCCCAATGAGTGTTTAAGAAACAAACTGGACTATAGAAAGCAAGAGGTTTATGAATATCTTTTGCAGAAAGATTATAAACTGATGAACAATTTTGTAAAGTCATTATTTAAAAAAAAAGTCTGTGGGCTCTGTCCGTTGAGCCCACAAGAACATATATCTGGATTTTTGTACTGTGCATGTTCTAGGCTAGAGTTGCCTTCTGAAAGAGAGAATTTGGGGAAAAAGTAAAATGAGAATGATCATTTCCTTGCTTTAAATAGATGCCTTTTCCTTGCTTTTACATTTTGATGAGGATCTTGATTGCATCTGTCTTCTCATGACTTCACTTCTAGTTTACAAAAATATAAAGGGGTCTTTTTCTGTATTTTACTGCATAGAGTTATCAGAACACAGCCATTCAACAACCAGGTACTCATGGGAAGAAATCTGAACTTCATCAAGAGGAAAGTGATGCAGATGGGACTATTACAAGAAACTTCCGAGTAGCACGTAGTGAAGTTCTTGGCCACTTCTGCATGTGTTTCTTTGGGAGCCTTTTTCATATGGACTAGCAGAAAGAACAGAGAGAGGAAAGAGGAGGTCAGGCAGCTGTAACAGGCAATTATGGAAGCACGAGTAAGAGTTCTCTGTGAATACAACAGAAACAAACCAGAACTGGCAAGGGCGTGCAGGGTCAAAAAGATAGACCAGTGAAGATGGACCTCAACATCTCTATTTTGGAGTAAAGATCAGACACACATGTATATAGAAATGAAGTTTCTACATAAGTCTTAATTTCTATTTAAGATGCTAAATAATTCTAGTAGGAAAGCAGTGTCCCAGGAGTTTTGCCCGGCTCTGTTCATTTATGAATTCAGCTGCCCGTATCTTTAGACTGTGATAAGTTTTCTGCCATTTCTCCTTGCTTTCCATGCAGAACAAAAATATACCTTTCCAACACATCTTTATTCATTCATCCAATTTGATCATAAGGTGACCAAATTTGCCTACATTTCAGGAATAACAGCTGTCTCTTCGTTGTAAAAATAGAACAAATACAAAAAACCCCAAACTATTTAGCATCTACCAAGTGAACATAGAGAAAGTAACAAGTACTTGGCCAATAAAGTGACTACTAATAAGAAGAAACAATTTTTAAAAATATTTAGCTGGTTCTTTTTCCAACTTTTCTTTACAGCTGTTCACATCTCTAGTTACTGAAGAGGCCATACATTTATTTTTTCCCTTCCAGAATTGACAAAAAAATGCATTAAAAAAAAAAATCAGTCATCTTCTTTTATTGATTTTGTATACAACAAGTAATTTTATTTAATCAATAGCAACAAAAGACTAAGAGTACAAAAACTAACAGAGAAAGTAATTGTAGTAATAAAATTACCTACTAGCATCAGAAGGCCAAATTAGTAGAATGAAACTATGGTCTTTCCTAAGGAAAATAAATATTAAAAAAAACCAAACCACAAAACACACACCACAGTACCCACCACATGCACACCACAGAATTGAGATAGAAACATCTTCTGAAGCACAATCTTCTTTCACACACAATCCAAATAAAGACATCTACTTACAAGAAATAAAAAGGCTTGTAAGGAAAACCCAAGTCAAAATTGTCATTTTCAATTTTTAGTATATATTTTTTCATGCTTCAGACTGTTAATAAGGCTCCTGATTAAACTCAGATCCCTTAGAAAGCTCTGAGCAAAGTTACTTTATACATATATTTTCATCCAACTGCCTTTGCAAGGATTCATTTTTCCTTACTGAGCTGTCCACCTAGAGGCACTCTGTTCCACCTAACGTTTTTGCTCACACAAAAAAGCAAGAACATAGTGTTCAGAGATAAAGATATCCTACTGAAATCAGATATACTTGCAAAGCCATGAAAGTAATTTTTCCAGTAACTGTATCATTTTCATTGTCTATGCTGTTATCGCTGAGCAGGCTTCTTAAAACACACAGCCACATGTTTAAATTCAACAGTATTTGTTTACATGCATCCCTCTCCAATAGATCCCCTTGGGAAAACTGGTACGGCATGAAGAGGTGAAAGCCATGCTTGAATCATTAACTCTACTCCCTAATAAAAAGCAATAGCATGACACAGTAAATACCGAGACTACCATCTTAACTTTTTTTTTTTCTCCACAAATAAGCCAGACAAATTCAAGATCTTCTCTCCATTCTCAGCAAGTTGTTCATATAGCACAAACACCAGACACTGCAAATTTTTCAAAAGCAACTGTGTGAAAAACTACAAACAATCTCCAAGTATTGTTTTTGCAATGCATTTCAAACAAGAAAACACACCCAGAACTACTATTAAATAAAATCTTTCAATTCTCCGTGCTCTTTTGTGTTCATGGAGCCAGACAATTCTAGCACCAGTGGGCAAAGGTGAAGGAGAAATACCCCGAGCATTTCTGCCCCAGTTAGAGCTGCTTGAACAGCCTGTGTAATAGTTAAATGAAATTTAACATCAAGTTAACTTTTCGTAGCTGACTGACACAGTTACTCTCCCTGTGAGTACAGACGGTTGGCTTATACAATAGCTTCAGGTGTGATGTCTGTGTAGGGGGCTGTCCACAAGACAAAACAGTGTTGATATCTAATTATTTTAGCAGAAAATCTGCCCACTTATTCTTATTGTTCCAGTGGCAGGCACGGACAATGGCTGATTCACAGAAAAAATAACAAGGCTGTCTGGCAATTACCCAGTCCAATTACCCCACTGGTTATAAACTGCTGGACCAGTCAGCTTTCCTCCTGCCAGCACTTACACATAACTTGCACATGGTAAACTGCCGCCGCAGCTCTCATTCTGGTTACCTGCGGATGAGAGCTAAGGTGACAGGCAAGCACCTGTCAGACACCCCAGTAACACACACGTATGGGGAGCAAAAGCTTACCAGAACTAGCTCTCCCACCTTGGCAGGGGAGTATTTTTTTAATTACTGGGCAGGGGCAGAATTTAAGAAATATTTTTAGTAGCTTTAAAAAAAAGGTTAGTGGCAAAAATTAGCCTGACCATTTCAGAGCCCCAGGTTCCTCCTCTAGGAAAAGGCACATAAAAATAATTTAGCTTTGATCTTTAATTAGCATATACTGTGCTACAGTACCCTAGCATATTACATGTTTCTTCAAGCTACCTAGGAGTAAAGGTGATAGAAAACATGCAAAAAAAAATATTTTTAAGCTTTTAACATTTATCAATTACATAGCTTCAGCAGGTGCCAAACTGTTCTTTATTACAAAACATAACCGTATGCTAAAAATAAAAAGACTACAAGTCAGGATGTTTGGCACTGGGGGGAGGGGAGGAAGGAAGTGGGGATTTTTGTTCTTTAAATTAAATCTAGCAGTCATGGTGGGGGAGGGAGAGAGGAAAAAAGTACAAGAGACACAGATACTGCTGATGACCAAAAGAATCACGTTCCACGTTTTAAAATTTGCACTTATAGATCATGATAAATCAATATCATGAAAAGAAAATACACGGACATGCACAAAAGACTACTTTAAAAATACTTTTTCCACAGTCACGATGTGAAGTATTTGGACATAAATATACGTATAAAAAAAAAATCTCAGGATTAAAGCCACCATAATTTTTCCCCCTTGTGAGTGTGTGCACGCATGTAGCTTTCAGTTCTGTTTTCTTTCTTTATGTCAGAAGACCCTTTTCTCATTCATTCATGACACTCAGCTAATAGGCAGTTTGAAAATGTCTCTAGGCTTTATTTATTGTGCACTTTTTGAAACCTATTATTAAATATAAGTTTCAGGGAGAGGGTACTGCTTCCTGGTATGCATCAGTGGAATATCAAGTTAATAAAGGAAACTTCATGAAGTTTATCTCCACAAATGGCCTTAGAAATTATGACATAGTAATATCCCCATTTTACAGATTAGAATGGGGGCAAAGAATTAAGACCAAAAGTGTTAATTAATTCCGCACCAATTTAAGCACCTCCTTTTAAACATACTTAGCTTAATGAAACAGTTCTTCAAAGCACAGTTTCCACTCAGAACAGATGAGGCTGTGAACACTCAATACTTCTACAAATCAAACCCCAGAGTGTTATCTTGATTATCAGAAATACAGAATAATCAATTACAATTGCCATCAAAAAAATAGTGCCTGATGTGGTTTACACAGTATCCCTTAGGAACAGTACCAGGGACAGTAAGGAAGGATGGTCTTTGGAAGAGCATTCAATTGTATTAACCACAAAACCTTTGTCTTTCTTGAATTCCCTGCCTTGAAAACGACCACTGCAGCAAAGGCGACAGCACAAATACAACAAATGGTGGTGTGCGCCCTGCACCACCATGATTCCTACCCAGAGTAGCTGCACCCTTAACACTGATTAGAGTGGTGGTTCTTCAAAGAAAAACTAAACTTGAAATTTGCTGGAGTATAAGATACCCAGTTGTAGGATTTTCTAGCCTTTGAATGCTGGATTTTGCAGATTCAGTGTTGCTTCCTTAGGTTATAAGCAATTCCCTAGATTAAAAAAAAAGCATAAAACTAACTACAAAAATGCAGGCTCTCTATTACATTTCTATGCACAGCTTACTACAGTTGGCACTTTTATAGCCACAGCTAGTATTGCAGCTGGCCGAGTAACTTGCACAACAGAGCATCATCCTTCAGCAGGTAATGGATGGGTACTGCCAGTGGGCTTCATTTACATCTGCTGACAGCAGATGAACAGCGGCACTCCTGAACCTTGAGTCCCATTCCACACTCTACATGGCAGTATGCTAAAGGAAAGGTTGTGTTCCCCTGTGTTTGATCTGTAAATCCTATGCAACCTTCCTCTTCTCCAGCCCCATCCCAGAATGGTCCTTTCATCCCATTTTCTTCATTTACACAATTGCACCCTGTCCCAGCCAGTCTGAGTTATCTCATCCAGGTTCTCTCCCTCCTGGCAGCCAGTTCATCTGCCTGTAGGATCCTTGCCCAGTCTGTCCTGTTCTCTGGCAACACACTAGCTCTCCTCTAATCTCACTGTGCTCATACCCACTATTGGAACTCCCATTTCCATGTTTCCCAATCCATTACTCCTATTCTCTTAGACCTCTCAGTCTCTACTGCCTTGTGTCATAACTTCCTGGTCTACCTTCTCTCAGAAACTGCTTTCCAGCTAGTCCCAGTCCACTTGTATCCCCTATTCCCAGTCAGATCCTCTCTCTCCCTCCTTAAGGGTCATTTAGCTGCTTGTTCAAGCCTACTCTTCTGCCTGCCTCGTCTTTTGTCTTCTCCACATTAATCTCAGATTACTCCCTTCCTTGTGTTGTTAGAAAGAATAAACGCCCTCTTGAGAGATAGGAAAGCTTCAGCCCATCCCCAGCATCTGGCAAAAGCTACTTCTGGCAAAGCCTTTTCAGTCACCCATGCTATAGGTTGAAGCACTCATAGTCACTCAGGTAGACAATGCTGTCAGCACTAAGAAATGCAAGAGGTTCACTCAGCTCTACACGTACAGAAATTCTCCACTTTGGCTGCTATGCTCCAGCAACTTCTGTTAAGCACATATGAACTCCTGTATTTAGGCTAGGCTAAGTTTACGCGAGTTTTAACATTTGTGAAATCCCCTTTCTAAGTTTTAAGTCTCCGTTCCAAGGACAAGGTGCTCACAATATTTCAGATGCAATGGTTGCTAGATTTTAAAATACATAAATAGATTAAAAATCAAACAAACATATCTCAGCAGAATAATATATTTTTCCTTAGCTGTCTACTAAATTCTAAAACATTTTTGGAAACATACACCCTCAAGCGGACAGCTGGCATGCAACATTATAGTATGAAATTGTTGTATTTTGACAAACTGAAAACACATTCTCACACAGCTAAATCTTTGGCAACCCTAACAGCAAACAGAATTACTGTCCCGCTACACATGTGCACACAGCAGAATACAGCTTCTGCAACGCTGCCATTGCGACTACACTGGCGTTATCATCATTGTCCCACCAGCCTTCCAAACAGGAACACCAACTATCTCCTAGAACTGCTACAGTTGTGAATCAATGTTTTATATTACAAAGTCACAGCCAAACAATATGGTCAGTTAACAACTAAGGCTTTCCCAAAACATTGGGTCATGCCCTGGGAAGGAGTAAACACCTGACCTGCTAAATTTTCCCACTGCACCTCTTCCTTACACACAGGTGCTTCCCTAACTTCATACTCTCCAGAACCTTACAATTATCACAGTAAAAAAGTCAAACTATAGCTAACGTGTGCTATCAACTTTCACCAGATAACCCCACCATCTGAAAAAACATCTCTATTTCTAGCACATTCCCAGGACAGCAATCCACCAGAAAATAGTCGGAAAAAAAACAACAGTGGCAACTTCCCATTCTCAGCAACACAACAAGCTTCACTGCAGTGAGAATGGTTAATCATGGGCTACTAGCCATGCAGCAATCCAGAGCAGCTAGTCTGCAGACAGAAAAAGTAATTAGCTTCTGTAGCAGTACATGCCCCCTCAACTCTCCACCATGCTGCAAGATCAGTGGGGCAAGATGCACTGCTAAGTGCACAAAAGCAACTCACACAGAAGCTTCTGACCTGCATCTGATCACCATCCAAGTTCAGAATGATGTGGATAACCCTCCAGCCAGTGCTGTCCAGCCTCACAGACATCACTGAGCCACTTAAGGCAGATTGTAATAACTACCTTGTGCCCCTTTGTTCCTTCCAAATCCACTGCCATTACCTCATCTCTAAAAATCCCCAAAGGCTGTCAACTCACCCTGTAGCCACCTCATGCTGTAACACACAGACTGCAGTCACATGGATTCTGCAACGGCGTCATGGTTGCTTCACGCAGGCAGGAGCAGTGCTCTGGGCTGGCAAAGCTGCCAATGATTGAAGCTGAAATTGCTTCCACTCCTTAAGCCCTTAAAAAAGGCAAGCTGTCCCGTAATGCAGCACAGGCAAGTTAGGCAACCCTGAAGTATTACAAATAAGTTCTAAAAACACCTCACTGCTAATCCATTTTGGCATGGGGAGAGGAGGGAGGGTCTGCAACCCAGACCATGCAGAGAGGAGAAATTGCCTGACACAAGTTCGCACAGTGAAGCCCAAAATATCCACCACTGGTGAAACATCACAATGATAATCAATGCAACTTCAAACAAGTCTAAACAGAGCTCCAGCTACTGCAATTGAGCAATTTAGATATGCATTAGTTGCTTGGAAAGAAGCGACCATCTCTGAATTTTGACCGTCCTGTAAAATACAAGCACGTTTAAGGACAAAGAATTCACTGTTCCCAACTACAGAAACCTGAGATATCAATATGAACATCACACTGATAAGAAGTTTTAAAATACTTGTCTTATTTTACCCAGCTAATTATAGTATTTATTTTTTTTAATTTAAAAGTTGAAAAAAATACACACAAGAAGTGTTCTCTGAAGAGTGGGTGAAGTGCCTAGGTGACATTTTGTACAATTCAAATTATTTTCCATCTATCTTGAGAAAGCTGCAAACATATTTTTAACTTTATAGATGAAAGCCTTCATACTTGTTCCCAAAACATTATTAACTTCCTTAAGATCTGTATGACATATTCAGTTTAAAGTCTGCATTTTTTTTTGGTGTGCTAAGATTATTTGCCAGGAAAACTAAAAATATCTGCAGAAATAAAACAGGCCTAAAAGTTTGCTGCTGATTTTAAGAAAAAACAAACCACAACATTTTAGTGTTGATAAAATCCCTTCTTACAAGCCTAACAACTTCATATTAATCTTAAATAATATGCTAATTATTCTGCGATATAGTTCAAATTCTCATTTCAATATTGTCAGCACAGACTTTACTAACTACGTCTTTTTACTGAATCATTATAACACATTTTCTTGATTAATGCAATTAGTAGATTCTTATGTACGGCATTTTCTTTATCCAATAAATCAATTGTTGCTTAAAAAAAAGTCCACAGAACAATTATCACCCTGTCCCCATCTGTAGCGGAGGAGAACTGTGACTAATGGGAAAAGGGATCGAGCCTCAAACCTGCTTTACAACATATTTTTGTATTGCAAAAGGAGGTCATATTACAAGGTGACAATAGTTTTCGTGAACTACCCTTAACCTTGGTAGCCATGTACTATCACCATGTTCCATAGTGGAGACCAGAGACACCGACAAGCAACAGACCATGAGCAAGTGGGAACTAGCACATTAGTTACTAATTATTTGCCTGTAAAATATTTGATGCAATAGTATCCAGCTGCCTAATTCACAGATACAGAACATCAAGAATTTTTCCTTCTTTCACCATCCCTACACAGGGCTTACACAATACTGAGGGACATATTCTAGTGCAAAACCAACTGTAAATCAAAGGCAAGTATCTCCCCCTCACCGATAATGTTTGCCTCTCAGTATTAATGACATGCCACATCCAAGAATTCTACCAGGCCATTAAAAGCTGGAAGGTAAGAAATCATCAATTTTGGATCTTCCTACTTCTGAGAATGGAGGCTGTACTGAAACATCTCCCTGTGACAGAGGTAATTAAAAAAAAGTTAATGCAAAGTGGATTACATCTGCGTATGTACATACATAAACACACAGAGAGGACACAAGATACCTCCTGTTTCATTATGCGATTTGTAAATGCTGATGCACGGGGGGGGGGGTTTGACATACAGCAGATTCTATGAATTCTAGTAGAATCCCTATGAGTGCACCAAGTGATTTTCCTCAGTCGCCTGCTCAATGGGGACAAAGAGAGTATTATTCACAGGTAACAACAGGGATGGCATAAAAGCTGGGCAGCAAGGATGTGGTTCATTAAGGGAAGAACTAAAGAATTCATTAAGGTGCTCTGTGAGGCACAGCAGCTTTGCAAGAATTCTCTGATGTGCCAATAATTTCAGAACAAATAACCAAGTAAACTAGCTAAGTAGTTTCTCTCACATTAACATTGGTTTCAGTGCCATTCAAGCTGTGGGAGATTACAATTTCAAAAATATGCTTGATCCTTTGTATAAATCACACAAGCCTAGTACCCAAACACTCTTCTGGGGGTGCCTCAACATCTTCCAACAAACACAGAAGAGCATTCTAGCAAGAACACTGGAAACCAAAGCAGGGTTTGTTTTAATAACACAACAGAGTTACTTAATTTAAGAGTGTGACAGGCAGCCATTCAGCTAGGAAGTTTCTGTACCAGTACATATAATTCATTTTTCGGGCAGTTTTTAAAAATGCTTCTTTAAGAAGACACTATTAACTGATGCGTCCCACATTTAAACTCATACCATCCACATATTCTACCAAATCATTTCCTCCACCAGCAGCGTGAAGATGGAGTGCATTGTGACATCTCATACATATTTAATAATAGCCTGATAGGCTGTCATTAACATCAAACGGCAATCTAAGTTTGCTACATTAAACATGATCCCTGTGTTAAAAGGACAACCACAAAGTGCCTCCAAGATCGAGCCTGTGAAAAATACCCACCAACTTGGACAAGGTGTAATGAGGCCAACTGCACTGAAGAAACCATTATTCACACATTGGGTTTAAAATGGAAAAAAAAAGTTTAAAAAAAGCAGGGGAAAAAGAAAAAGCTTCAACGGGTCATAAGACCAGACATGCCATAAGGCAATCTGTCACAGAGCACTCACATTAATAACTGTTGTGTCAAAACTGAACATTCAAAAGAAAAGACAAACCTTCCTTTATGTTTCATGAAATGTAAGCCCACAGAATTAATAATTCATAAAGTGAAGAAAAGTATCAGATTTGGATATAAATATTAACAGAACGCTGTCAACCTGTTTAGAGCCAAATTTTGACTGTCCTACCTTACAATTATCAATCTAGAAGGGAATAGTCTTCAAAAGTTTAAAAAAAATCAGTATGAAAGTCATTAACGAAGGAATTAACATTCTCTATTCATGTAGGTCCTAAGCAAAACAGCAGACCTCTGTTCTGTGCCAGGCTGTTGCTCAGCGAATGCTAATTGACTGGCATTGTTTGTTCCCAGAGTTACACTGTGTTGACAACAATAATGTTGGTGTGCACAGAAGAAAGTACACCAAAGGGACATAGTAAAACCAAGACCTGGTGGAAAAAGGGTAAGAAACGAGGGAAAGATAAAAAAAGCTAGTTAGAAGTTCATATAAGTTTCAGAATACAAAGTTTATACAACTGGTCTTGGATAAATTTTTTTCTGATTAGCTAAAGAACAGGCATTTAAAAACTACAAAAGAAAGCAATTAACCCATAATGCACAACAACACATGAGTAAGTTCACTGCATGTGATTTCAAACAAATATGAAATATACTTTCAGAATAGGTTAGTCTCAAGATAAAGTATTTAACCAGACCTTGAAAACAACTTAGTTATTTCCATTTTAATCCTCATTTTGTTTGCTAAGGTAGTTAGCAGCTGAAGTTCAAGATCTAGAAGAAACTTCTGCCTTATGACGCCAGCCCTTCTCTGCTTTCACTACTATTATAGAGAATAGAATACTGGAACACAAAACACAACCGTGCCAAAAATCAGAAATGCTGTCAAAATGTGTTGTTCTAAATGGTGGTGACAGTGCTTTTCTTTATAGCTTTTTTTTTTCTTCTCCCCAGTGCTAATATCATCTCAGTCTAGTTATGTCCCCATCTGCACTTACATTCTGGGCAACAGTGTTAAAAACACTTACATAAGCATCAATATTGAACATGCATTTAAAAAAGTCAGTCTAAACACTCCACTTTCTCCACAGTTCCTGACATTTCACTGCATTTCACCCAGTGATGAGCACACAGAATGAAAAGCCATAGTTGAACATTACAAGCTTTCAAATTTTTAAAAAGTTAATTCCTACCTTTATCATTCTAGAGAGATCCCCAGCATCAGCTAATTCCAACACTATGTTCAGTTCATTGTCTTCAATGAATGAGGCATAATATTTAATCACATTTGGATGATTCAGTTGCTAAGAAAGCAGAACAACAACGCACATTTTAGGGTAGGGCACGTCTTATATTTTAAGACTGACAAATGAAACATTCTTTAGGCAAACAAAACAACCCCTAAAATCTATTTCAGTATGATACAAAGAGTATATGCTTATGAGAATCATTTACAGATAAAGATTTTGCAAGAACACGATGGCATTTTAGGATCAACACGATAACTGACATTGCAATTTTAGAGGAATTTTGCTTCAATATATCTATGCAATAGCATGCTAAACTTAACTGAAACAGCCATGTCAATTTTCAAAAATCAATATTTTACTGTGCACAGGACATCATTATTTACAATACTGTGGTTTTAGCAGAAACTTCTACTTTAAAAGTTACCTATTTTTCTATCAAATTTACTTCTCAAAGTTAATTTTTAAAGCAAAAAAAAGATTACAAAATTCCTCAAATGAGGCTTATAAAAACTCTACACAGACAACAGTGGACACCTCAGGTGTATCTGTGAAAAACTTAATATACTTTGATGATGGCTGCACATTTAAAAAAAAAAATCTTTTACCTTAAGAAGATCTATTTCTTTGATGCAGTCAGCACGGGCTTTGGCATCCATTAAATCAAATATCTATGCACAAGAGAGAAGACATTTTTATTAAGCAATAAAAATACAGCAAATTGAGTGATCATTATCATTATTTCATAGCATCCATAAAGCAACCCGAGTCATGCGCTTCATGGCAAGACATAACATTGCAGTAAGAAATTTCTACAGCGGTGAATCAGTACATCAGAGCATTATCGATTCTTTTAGCCCCCTCCTAGGAAACAAGTCCACTGTAAGTACAAGTTTTCCGATTACTTAATTGTCACCTCTGCATATCAGTTCAAACATGCAGCAATTGTTCAGCACATTTCCTTCAAGTTGGTTCTAATCCAAATGTCAGCTTCCTCTCCCATTCCTGCCACGCCATTATCACAAAATGATTCTATCTAGTACTGAGCATACCTTTTCTTTTTTCCCCCTAGTCTATTGCTACAGTCTTCCTTTTCTATTCTAAATAATGCATACCCTTTTACTCTCTCAGGACCAAAACTTCATTTTCACCTCCAATTCCTTCTCTCTCATTTCCTCCTCTTCAGCAAGCAAAGAAGTGATCTGGGTTCTATAATTTGTTTACTAGAGCACTTTATTCTAAGTCCTCATCTGTCACCTTGACTTCTACAGCCTTTTACAGTTAGACATCTCTGCTCTTCATTTTTTCTCACCTCCCATCTGCTCCAAATTACTTGGCAATGTATCTAATTTTTCCCTCCTCCCATTAACCACATTACCCTCCACTAATTTCAATTTTTGTTTGAAGTAATTTTTTTCCTGCCACTAGAGTCCTTGTCCACATTCTACACATCTATATTTGATCTAGTGTCTTTCTATTTTCACTCCCTTTTTTTACCACCTTTGGGTTCCTTCCTCACAGGCACATCTCCATACACTGCCACAGACGACTCCTCTAAAGAATGACCAAAATGTTATTTCTTCAGTGAAGCCTCCCTCTCTCATTTGCCGTTACTTTCTGAATTAAAAAAAAAAAAAAAAAACACACACCACAAACCACTACCACAAACAACTAACACACATACACAGCCCCCACCCCCCCAAAAAAATGCCACCACTCATCCACTTGTGTGGTCTACCTATTACATTTTAAGCTATGCAGAAGAATAATAGGGACACACTATGAGTTTTAGTAATTGCCACAACATTCACGGGATTACCTTTTCCTGTTACATTTTTTCAATGCATATAATTTCTTTCTAATAGTCTCCAGGAAAAGATGTATGATGTGCTGTGAAGATCACTGGTACCCAGTTCCATCAGCTCAAAATGATCAAAAGCTCAACAGCTGACGACTTCCATTTCGTATCTTGCATCAACCCCAGAAACAAAAATGAGGATCAACAGCACTTTGAGTACTGAATATCTGCAAAGTGTTCACCTCTTAAACTGACTGCACTGTTGTCCGTGTGAATCACACCTCCTTTCACTCTCCCCAAGGCAGTCCATATGATCTGCTAAACCTCACCTTAATTTTTTATACCACTATGCACAGTATGTTTGTCATTCCTTTAATCAACTGAAAGGAGAAGTCTAGAGACCTCATCCATGGAGCACAATCCTCACAGAGCACACATGTGCTTTTGACTAGCCACTACTTCCCTTCAGATATTCAACCTTCTGCCTTCAGAGCAGCCATGGGGGGGGGGGGGGGGGGGGGGGGGGAACCCACCAGCCTGGAGTAGATAAAAGATTGACTTTTTGACAAAAAGACAACTGGAAGTCAAGAACTGAAATGCCAGGCTTGTGGATAGTAAGGATAAGAAGAAAAGGGGGAAGAGGAAAGAGAAGAAAAAATTACTTACCAAGAAAGAAAGAGAATAAACCATCTCACAACTACTTGTATATTAATGCCAGGATGATAGAAATAAACAGACTGAGCTAGAAGTCAAGGAGGAGACTGTGGGAGACTTAACAAGCACAGCAGGTTAAGTCACAAGAAAGGAATGCTATCACTAAGAAATAAAGCAATTTCAGATGCAGTAGAAGAGTACTGTATATAAAATTACAGGTACAAGTGTTAAGAGGTAAATAACACTGATAGAAAAGACAGGAAATATAGTTTATAGATTAAGGCTGGGAACTTAGTGAAGGAGATTAAAACAGCCTGCATCTGTTATAGATCTCAATTCCGAATGAAAAAGCATTGCTCTTTAATTGTTTTGACAATAGACTAAAGTCCTAGTATTTGGTACAGTCATGAGGGACAGTAATGATTTTTCTAGGAAACACTTAGGAAAGTTCTAAATACAAGATGTAGCACATTAAATTAGGAAGTACTGGGAAGGCATGAGATCATAACTGTCTTTCCCTGTAACCTAGGAGACCAGCAAATGGAAAATTTTATACCCTCTCTCCCAAAAACAATCAATGAAAATCTGTACCAGGGAGCAGGGAAAAAGGAGACAGGTATAGGGGCACATCTTGAAGCTTCACATTTTTGCTACGTTCTAGATAATAGTGAGATAAGAATGTTCCTTATAAACAATACAGAGATTAGAGCAAGAACTCCAAACACACTGGAGAACCTAATCAAAGCTGCAGACAGAATTTTAGACTGAAAATTGTACACAAATTATCTACTTGTAAGATTTGGAGAAATTACCCAAAGCACAATTTCAAGATTCAAAACCAAATGAGTTTCACTGTGTGAAAAACCAGGGCAGTTTGCACCCATTAATGACTGTTCCAACAAGCCGAGAGGCTTATACACTTACCTATACCAGGACTGTTTCCCTACACACCTAAACAAGCAAATTCTGGGAGCAAATTTTTTTCTAAGCTATCCCTCCAACAGGGAGGTAGGTCAGTACCTCTCATAGAGGAGTAACAAAACAACGACAAAGCCCTAGACTGTAAAGGATAAAGGATCAAGGTATAGGAAAGAAAGACAAAATTTTGTTTGTGTATTCTGGCTGGTATTCCCAGTGCTTGTAATTGTTATTAAACAGCCTTGAGTAGTCTAGACCAAGCAGCTGCTTTCATGAAAGGTCAGACTTAAGTTTTGTAAACACATCTCCCTATACTTTTGCTGCACTTCATACAGCAGAGCGGCAAATTTGTCACAGCTTCAGCTAAACTGAGTATTTCAAACATTACCTGAATAGAAAAAAAACAATCCTTACAAACACAGACAGACACTCTGAAGATTTATTCGAGATCATTCTTGAGGTTCTCCAGTAGACTTTGGTCCAGACCTAACCTCAAAAGACTATAAATAGCATTTTCCAGAAATCCAGAATTTCAGTTTCACAGACATTAACCTCCTCCAACAATAAGATTGGAAAAAAACCCACACACAACCCAAAACAACAACAAAACAAAAAATCACCCAGTCCACAGCCTCCAAAGAACCTCTGCTCTATCATACCAGATTCAAACAGCTTGCAGAGATTTTCTTTCTGAATAGATTACCTTTTCATTTTGCCAAACTGCTGTAGTTCGGATCAGAGGCCCCTAGTGTAATAAGCCATGTCAGCTCACAAGGAGGCAAGAAACACAAGAAAACCTCCATGCTTCATCACCAGAAGATGACTCAACACTGAAGAACTTCTTACACTGAAGAATGGAAGCCACAATGAAAGATTTTAAGAGCTTAAGAACATCCTTTCAAGTGCATGTCAAAATTACACGTGGCACCTGGCAGCAACCAGAAGGCTTGTTTTGCAGGAGCTGCCCCAGGCCAGATGACCGCGCAGGAGACACTGTCCTTTGCTTGTGGTTTACTACAGACTGGCCAATATAAAGAGATGTCAGTACTCCCATCACAACTGTAACAGCTTATAGCTTTGCAAGCAGACTAATTCCATCTTCAGCGACTATACTCGGCAAGCCAACCTGAAAGGTCAGTTCATGCTCCCCCCTCTCCAGCATGCCTGCTGCACACAGATTTCTCACACACACGGGCCTAAAGACCCCATGTTTGGCTGGACTTCTTTCAGCCTGAATTTGTTTTCTGAGCTCGGATTTAGCTGTAGCAGCGCATGCTTTGCAGTTGAGAGACTTAAGTGTAATGAAGTTATTACAGTCAGACGACTTACGTCTAACTTGCTTTTAGATTCAGCTCAGCTTTGTGCAACTGCGGAGTCTTATGGAAAATACCGCAGATACAATAAAGGCCTAACAAAACCAGTGTGATTAACACTGATAAACTTTTGGACAACACAAAGCATTAGCAGCTGGCTGCTTGAAAGGACCCAGCATACCTCACGTAGAGCCACCACCAGCATCCTCCTCCCAGCAGAGCTCAGGAAACTGGAAGGGTGAGCATGAACAGCGTTGATGTGAAGAAGCTTGTGTACATCGATTATGAGGAACCAGCAGTAACGAGACTACAAGTGTTAGCATCACTGTAATTTGCTAACAATAAAAACTGCTGCATTTTGATTAGCCTGCCAGGACATTAGCTAGACTAACAACAAATTCTAATTCGTGACTCCACTTACGAGGTCAGGATCACAGGGTAATTCAGGTTGGAGGAGTGTTTCTCTAGTCAGCACAAATTACACAGTGTAATACACTTATTTAATATTTTAATTATTTTTCCCCAACTTCTATTTTCAAGGACTATGGTAAGATTAACATTTCTACAAAGGAATGGTTTGTTGTCGAAAACCTAATAATAAGCAGAAATTATATTAAATGTTTTTATGGTGTGCCAGTTTTCATGAAGAGCATAATCAAAAAAATCTCATTGCAGTAAGCACTATAACTTAGTTAGCAATTACTGTGAAATTCCTGAAAACAATTAGGCAAACAGCTGAAGAGACTTAAGAGCACATTTTAAAAGTGCTTAGCAATTTTTATTTCCACTTAGCAGGAATGCCAAGTGAAACAAAAAGCCCAGTTTTCGGTCTCAGATTGTCATCTCCCACTGTAATCAATAGCATACAGAGGAAGAATAGAAGGACAAGGATACACTGATATTTATTCCAAAATATTTCCCTTTGTGTGCTATACAGCTAGGGGATCTCTGGTAACTTTGCATTGAAACACTTCTCCAGTAGCTTCCTGCGGGCGTAGATTATTATTTTATTCTTTCAGCATTCTAGAAATACCAGTTGTTAAGTACTGTCAAGAGATATCACTATTTTTAAAATAGTTTCTAAGTAATTGTAAGACACAGAGCAGGACATGTTCCCTATTCAGATCTGTAAACTAAACAAAAAGTCTGCAATACATGAAATCAACTTCCTGAGTAAAGTTCTTACATAAATGCTCACACATGCAACCAAAGTTCCTAGAAGGCTACGTTGCCAGCAAGGTTTAGAAACATTTAACCACTAGATGGAAAACATCAAGCCTTAGCTTCTAAGTGTATACTGTATCTGATCAATTACCAGCTGCCAATTTATCTCATGTGAAGAAACATGCCAAGTTAGGAATCTACTTGATCCTTCTTGCTCTGAAGTGCATCACTTTTCCAAGCTTTCCTTTTCAGTGTTCTGAAAAGGATAAAGGTCTTTCTAACCTCACGGTTTAAATGACAATTTAACCTATTTCTGTATAAAATAAAACTACCAAAAATATTTCCAAAGCAAAACAAACATGACTGTTGTAATGTAAACCTACAGAGAGGCAAGCAAAATAAAGACTTGAATAAACATAAATATTAAGAGATATGATACTGCATAGCAACAATGAGCATTAGAGCATTTTGCCACCACAGCACTGCTGTGCTGAGACAATAGTGCTTCATAAAGTGAAATTACAAGTGCTTTCCTAAGATTAATTATCTCTAATTCAGGCCTGAAGTAGCAATCTACTGACAACGCACAATGAATAATAAATGTAAGTGCTAGATAAAAGGATTCATTGTCTGAACCTGTAACATAAGGGTCTCTAATTTTGGAATGAAAGAGAAGGAAAGGTGGAACAATGTAAGGCAAAAATTTAATGAATCTGGAATTTTGTTGAAATATGCAGTTTCACGTAATATTTTAAATTTTGAGTTGCTAAGGTCTACTTAAAAAATAGCTTATAAAGTGAACTCATACAGTCTTACAGTCACTGACTTTAGATATTTAGAACTCTTTTGCCCTTTAAGGATGCTTTGTGAGCGTTTATTCCAGTATCTAGCAGTTGCCTACCTCCCCCTTGGAGGTGACAACTAGAGCACTCACTGCTCAGAATGCCACACCAGACACCAGGGTGCTGATGGTTCCATTGCAAGGGTTACTTAGGGTGGCAGTAGTAGAGGTGTGCTGCTTCTTCCTCAGGCGTGATCTTTCAGTATAGTTTGGACCTCAGACAACACATGTTAAGAAACTTAACTAGAAGCTCTTCAAACTTATACTGCTGTGTTCATAGTTTATCTGTGGTTGATTTTTCCTGATGTTTCTTTGACTCAAAGTGTAGGTTAGACATTAATGAAAGCGAACCAATGAGGATTTGTTTTTTAATTCTGGCTTTATTTATGTTATATTTCAACAGCATATCAGAAACAAAGTTCCATGGGAAAAGAGAGAACCTAATTATCATAAATACCACTTCCCTAATTATGAGAAGGCAAACCACACATGGAAGGATGAAGCAGAAAGGGTACAATGAGAAGAAACAACCCAGCAAAGTATTTTGCATGTTCTGCTGGTTAAATCACTAGAAAGAAACTGCAAATTAAACAGTTTTCACTGTTACATATCCTACTGGAAACCAGATCATGAATAATACCACTTCTTCATGTCATCTGGACTCAGCAGCAACAACAAATTCAGAAAGAGTGGTTTCTGTCACCATCTGCTTGTCCTTCCTCCCACAGCATCTTACTGCCACTTGCTTCTGCTCACATTGAGTTCCACAAACATACATTTTGTACACATTAATGTAACATTTATCAATATTGTACATATTTCAGCCAAATAAAATTAAATAGCAGAAAATAAACATTCTTGTTGGAAAGCTTCATAAGAACTCAAAACGGGCAATCCTTTGGAACAAATAATGGCCTGAGATCCAGTATCTCTTTAAGAGAAGATAACTGTAAAATTCTAAGTCACATCAGACCTTGAAGGTAGAGGCAAACATGGGAAACCACTGATGGAATACACATAAAGAGAACAGCTGTAAACCAACCCAGCCAGGAAAACAAAATGGGGAGGGGATGGAACGGACACGACTTGCAAGGAAGGTGTGTAGTAGTTAAGATGTGAGATGAGAAAGGGCAGAAAATGGAGAAGTAGAAGAAACTCCAGATCTCAGTTATGTTATTTAACACAAAGTAGAGCATTTAGAGACAGTGTCAAAATGTGGAAAGCAGTATCCGTGCACAAGTCTAAAATAGAGAGAACAGAGCCTCTCCCTTGTGACAGAAAGCAGCATTCCTCCTGTTTCGTCCATGCTGAGCTTCTATTAATGAGGCATGAGGAAAAAAAAGCAGTATTTTAATTTGAATAAAAGAAAACATGACTGAAATTAAAAGCAAGAGGCACCATTGTAGAGCAGACTCACAAGAGCTCCTCCAAAAAGCAATCACTTCTCACCAAAAGACATCTATGAAAACAAATTTTAAAGTGAAATTAAGTACTGCAACCATATTTAACAAAAATATTTCTAGGGAATCTCAGGGAAGGTCACAGAAGCACACTAACAATTAAGATGATCTGACCAAATGGAACACTACCAGTATAAAGCCATTTGGCAGAGCCACAGCTCTTTAACCCTATTTCCTACCAACCACCAAGTATATCCTTAGAAATTTATTAAATGGTTTAAAGATAAAAGCTTTTTTGCTATAGAAACTATTACCCGTATATGGATAGCACATGATATCTTCTTCATTCATTGAAAAAGTCTTTTGTCAAATGTGAGAATACAGCTATACATCCTGACTTCTGAAATACTGTTAAGAGTACACATGCTGTAATGCCTCTGTATTCTTAATGCAAACATCATTATAAAAATTTCATAGTTAACAGTGAAAGGCTGGACTTCATGACTTTAAGTACCCAGGCATTCCACATCCACCTTAATTGACATGCATTTCAAGTCACATTTGACCTTTTTAGTTTCTCACGCACTGAAAATGAGGGAAGAATTAGCCTAATATTTTAAGACCGTTGATCAAAGTTCTCAGAATATATTTTAGCTTTTGAAGTAGTATATATCTGGCAGTTTTCCCAGAAGGGGGAACCAAGTCTCTTTTTTTATGACTGCCAGGACTAGCCCTGCCTCCTGGTGCTGCAGAGCACAGGAAATCAGAAATGGAACAGCAAGTCAAGATATGACAGAGAAATTTACAGACTATGCATTAGCACAGCAAAAAAAAAAAAAATTAAAATCCAGAAACACTAGAAAAGAATCTATGAAACTTGATGTACATTGTTTTGCAATATATAATGGTAACAAAAAAAAAAACTTCAAAACTGATGGCAGTCCTTCAAGTAGTATGCTAAACATATCTCAAGAGATCAGAACTGAAACGACAATTTCAGTTTCAATTTCAAAACTAAACACAGTCAGGGAATTTTCAAAGTATATCCAGTAGAGAATTTTTAGAGGGTAACAGTCTTATAACAAACATCTGAGCAGCTCAAAAAAAAAAAAAAAAAGAAGAGAATGGAAATAATGCTGGATAGAGGCTCAGCTTGAGCTGCCTTTTGCCTGTGCAACAATAAAAAAAAAGCAAGAGTTTTTCATTTAAGCTGCCACTTCTGGTTTAAATATTTTAAAAATTGCTAACTGCAAAGACAAAATATTTGAACAAGTACTCAGCCCATTTCTTATGCTGAAATTTACAAGGGCTTAATGTTTCTTGGCCATAGTAATTTAATCAGTTTGCTGTTCTTCCATCTTCTGTGACAGAACTACTGTTTCACTACTGGTTAAGCTGTGAATCTTGGAAATGTTCAGGACCCTCAAGAACATATTTTGACCAACGCAATTTGCTTAATTCCACGGTGCACTTGCATTTAGTTATTATATAGGGTTCCACAAACAGATACATTATTCATGAACATGATAATTATGAACTCAGTTGTATCCCAAAATCTGAAGGAAACACTGAGCTATAGATTCAAGCACAGATGTGGTTTAATACTTGTTTCAGGTAATTTTCA